>NC_135312.1:101545720-102795720 GCF_048772815.1 Callospermophilus lateralis | reverse complement strand
CACTTCACTGGTAAAAATATACATAGACTGAAGGTGACAGGTTGAAAATTGCACAATAAAACATGCAATTACAAGTCAAAAGTAAGCTTAAGTCAAAACTTAAGCTCATATCAGACTGAACAGACTTTAAATTGAAAACTATGAAGAGACAGAGAAGGTCATTATATATTGATAAAAGAATCAATTCAGCAAGACGATAAACAATTATAAATATATACGTCCTCAACACGAGACCCAATATAAAGCAATATTATTAGATCTAAAGGAAGAGATGGACTCCAATACAATAATATTAGGGATTTAACCAACAGACTTTCTACATTGGATAGATCATCTAAGCAGAGAAACATCTGAGTTGAACCATAACTATGGAGCAAAAGGACCTGAGGGATATTTACAGAACATTTCATTCAACAACAGGAGAATACATTATCTTTTCATCAGCACATGGGTATAGCAAAAATAGTACTAAGAGGAAAGTTTATAGAAATAAATGCATACATTAAGAAAAAGTCAAATATTTAAGACAAAGACAGAATCCTAAAAAATAGCAAGGGAAAAGCATCAAGTCACATATAAGGAAATACCCAGGAAGATCATAAGCAATCTAACAATACACCTTAAAGTATTAGAAAAGCAAGAAGAAACCAACCCAAAATTATTAAAAGAAAAAAATAATAAAGCTCAGAGCATAAATAAGTAAAATTGAAACTTAAAAATTGCAAAGGATCAATGAAGCAGTTGAAATTTTGAAAGAATAAACAAATTTTACAGACATTTAGACTAACCAATAAAAAGAGAAAGAAGACCCAAATAAATAAACTAAAAGGAGACATTCATTACAACTGATACTTGAGAAAACTAAAAGGAGACATTGCAACTGATACCACAGAAATACAAAGGATCATAAGAAAGTACTATGAACAATTATATGATCAGATACTATAAACAAGAAGACATGGATGAATTCCTGAACATGTATAGCCCACCAAAACTGAATCAAAAAGAAACAGATAATCCAGACAATAATGAACAATAAGAATGGACAACAATTTAGTCTCCCATTTAAAAAAAAAAAAAATGTCCAGGACCAGATGACTTTACTGCTAAATTCTAAAAAACATTAAAGAAGAACTAATTCCAATTTCTTCTCTTAATGGAATGAATTCTGTCAAACTCTTTTTTGTTAGGCCAGTATTACCCTGATACTCAAATCAGACAAATACTCAACAAAGAAAGAAAATTCTAGACCCCTATCTCTGATGAACAAAAATGCAAAAAATTCTCAATAAATTACTAGCAAACTGAATTTAACAGTGCAGCAAAGAGATTATATACTATGATCAAATGGGATTCATCTCAGGGATGCAAAAATAGTTCAAAACACAAAAATCAATAAATGTGATGCAATATGAAAATAAAGGACAAAAACCATTTGATAATTTCAATAGATACAGAAAAGCATTTGATAAGATTTCAACATTCTTTCAGGATAAAAACTCTCAACAAATTAGGTATAGAAGGAACATACCTCAACATGATTTTATACTCAGAATAACCTTAACTCTTCATTAAGAAGCTGTTGGAACTAAAAAAAATTCAGTAAAGTGGCAGGATACAAATCAACACCCAAAAACCAGTTATATTTTTTTGCACCAATAATGAGCTTACTGAAAAATAAATTAAGAAATAGCTACAAAAATATTTACAATAGGGCTGGAGCCATAGCTCAGTGGCAGAGTGCCTGCCTAGCATGTGTGAGGCACTGGGTTCAATTCTCAGAACCATATATAAATAAATAAATTAATTGAATAATGGTCTTATCAACAACTAAAAAATCTTGTTTAAAAATATTTACAATAATAAATTTAATTAAGGAAGTGAAAAGTCTCTACATGAAAATTATAACACCTGTGAAAATTATTGAGGACATGTAAAACAAGGGAAAGATATCCCATGTTCACAGATTGCTTTGGGTAATATGATCATTCAATCTGCAGTTTCACTACAATTTCCATCAAAATACCAATGATTTTCTTCACAAAAATAGGAAAAAAATCAATCCTAAAATTCATATGAAATCATGAAAGGACCCCAAATAGCCAGAGTATAGGCATCACAATACTTGATTTCAAAATATACTACAAAGTTGTAGTAACCAAAACAGCATGATAATGATAAAAACAATAACATAGCCCAATGGAACAGAATAGAGAACCTAGAAATTAATCCATGCTCATCTAGCCAAATGATTTTTGACAAAAGCACCAAAAACATACATACAGCAGTGAAAGACAATTTCTTCAATAAATGGTGCTGACAAAAGTGGATATTCATATGTATAAAAATAAATTAGATCCCTTCCTATCATTATACACAACAATAAACTCAAAATGGATCAAAGACTTAAATGTAAAATGTGAAGCTTCAAGAAAACAAAAGGGTCACCAGGTGGGGTGGCACACACCTGTAATCCAAGTGGCTCAGGAGCTGAGGCAGGAGGATTGCAAGTTCAAAGACGATCTAAGTAATTAAGAGAGGCCCTAAGCAACTTATCAAGACCCTGTATCAAAATGAAAAACTTAAAAAAGAGCTGGGGATGTGACTCAGTGGTAAAGCACTCCTGGGTCAATCCCTGGTACCAAAAGAGGAAAAAAAACAAGGAAACACTTTAAGACATTAAGACATTGATATAGGCAATGATTTTTTGGATAAGACCCAAAGGCACAGGCAATGAGAATAAAAACAGAAAAATGGGATTATATCAAACTAAGAAGTTTCTGCACAGCAAAGGAAATAATGAACGAGTTAGCAGCTATAGAATGAGAGAGAATATTTGCAAACTATTAATTTGACAAGGGATTGATACTCAGAATATATAAGGAACTCAAAAGGCTAAACATTGGAGGGGGGGGGGAGCAAATAATCTGATTAAAATTTGGTTAAAAATCTAAGACATTTCCTAAAAGGAGACATAAAATGGCCAACAAGTGTATGAAAAAAAAGTTCAATCTCACTAATCACCAGAAAAATGCAAATTAAAACTTCAAGAACATATTCTCTCACCTGGTTAGAGGGGCTATCATAAAAAAAGACAAAAAATAAGGCTGGGGATGTGGCTCAAGCGGTAGCACACTCGCCTGGCATGCGTGTGGCCCGGGTTCGGTCCTCAGCACCACATACAGACAAAGATGTTGTGTCCGCCAAATACTAAAAAATAAATATTAAAAATTCTCTCTCTCTCTCCCAATCTCTCACTCTCTCTCACTCTTTCTTAAAAAAAAAAAAAAAGACAAAAAATAACAAACGCTGGGGAGGATGTGGAGAAAGGGAAATTCTTATACACTGTTGGTAGAAATGTAAATTAGTACAGCTATTTTGGAAAACAGTCTGGCGATTCCTTAAAAAACTGAAAATAAAACTACCATATAATCCAGCATTTCCACTATGGGATATATAGCCAAAGAAGATGAAATCATACAACAAAAAGATACCTATCATCTTGTGTTTATTGTAGCACTATTCAAAGAGCTAAAATACAGAGTCAACCTGGATGCCCGTCAGTGGATGCATGGGTAAAGAAAATGTGATATATGAATACAGAAGGGAATACTGAGCCATAAAAAGAATGAAATCCTGTAATTTGCAGCAATGTGGACGGAAAATGCTAAATGAAATAAGCTGGGCACAATAGAAACCGGGGGAGTGGGGGGGAGGGGGTGAAGAGGGTAAGGGGTGAACAGGGTAAGGGGGAATAGAAAGAAGCTAAACAAGGGACACCAAAAACAGGAGGAATTAGTTCTAGTTTCTCTTAGCGCAGTACAGTAACTATTGGTTAAAACTATGGTAAATTTCAAAATGACTAGAAGAGCACAAAATTCCCAGCACATGAAAATGATTCATGGAGATGGAAATACTACCCTGATTTATTACTAAACACTGTATATATGTATTAAATTACCAAAATATAACCTATAAAGACAGGCAGATATTGTATCTACTAATTTATTTAGACAGGTTGTGTGTGTGTGTGTGTGAAGCTAAGTTAAGAGGACTGTTTGAGCCCAGGACTTTGCTGTGAGCCTGGACAACATAGCAAGACAACCAGTGTGGCCTGAGCACCATCTAATCAGAAGACCTACTAATCAGTATGTGTGGTAGGTGGCCAGCTTCTAAAATAGTCTGCAGAATCCCCATACCTCTTGGTGTAATCCCCTCCATCTGAGTATGGGCTGGACTTAGTATCCAGCTTCTAACAACAGAATACAGCAACTATGATGTGTCATGTCACATCTGAGATTAGGTTATAAAAGGCTGTGGCAATACACCTTGCTTGTCCTCCCCCACCACTGGCTTCCTCACTGATGAAGCTGCTGCTTTTTAATTTGCTACCCTGTGAAAAGGTCACAGGCAAGGAACTAAGGGTACGCTCTACAACCAGTACTTGAGACCCTCTGGTCAACAGCCCACTGGTAACTGAATCTTGCCAACAACCTTGTGAATGAGTCTGGAAGGGAACCTTCCCCTGTTGGTTCCTGATATGACTATGGCCTTGACAAACACCATCCTCAGAGCCTCGTAAGGGACCTTGAGACAGAGGACACAGCTTACTTAACTCTGACTGTATTCTTGACCCACAGAAACTGTGAGATAACAATATTGTTTTAATCTGTTTTGAGGGAATTTGTTATGCAATGACATATAATAGGATATTCCATTCTTCTAGGTTCTGCAGAATATCAGGCACTATGAAAATATTTCAGCATAGTCATTCAAAGCCTCTAAGGTCTGTTTCCTCTATACTACAAAGGTGCACCTTTAGCTTCAGAAACATTCCAACACCAAGCAGCTAACACCCAATAAAGCGGTGTCCCATTCTAGTCAAAGCCCAATTGCTAGAAATCTATACTTGTGTCTTATTTCTCCCATATTCACTCAGCTCCTAAGCCTAATTTTGCTTTCTGTTGTTTTGGCCCAGCAAATGACCTTTGGATCTGGTTTTGCATTTTTCTAGCTTTGACTCTAGGCTTTGTATTCCAACGAGGTTTGTTTTTTGTTGTTTTAAAAGAAACCTTCCTGCAAATAAAAATACTTCCATCAATTCCAAAATAACTACCCAGCTCCAAGGACTGTCTGTGGTCTTCAAGGCTCCTGATCCCACTAGACCATTCTGGCAGAGAGATAAGTCCAAATGGAAGTTATTGCTGTTAGTGCTTCAGAGCCATATAATTTTTTTTTTCTGCCTCTATCCTGTTTCCACACATCACTGTATCCTCAGGAACATCTCCTGCCCCAAACAAATGATATTTAGTGATTTTCAAGCAAGGAAGTTTCCCTTGGATATTGACATATCCCATCTGGGAAACAGAATCCAGAGAGTTTTCAAAAACCCCTAGAGGGTATATAATAAATGCAATATTCTATGAGGATTACCAGACTACATAATTTTTAGATTTTCCTATTTTAAAATTTTAGGACTTTATGACTATAATGGAAATGTTTAGAAAAAGGAGATATTTAGATGGTTTTGTGAAGCAGAGTCAGTCCCATATATTTCAGAGGTCCTGTTATATTTTATTTTAGAGGATTTTACACAACTGAAACATTTATAATAGTATGAATATATCATTAGAAACTACTCCAGAAAATAGAATTTGCTTAATGGCACATTTTGGCCAGGAAATCATGACAATATGAAAGCTCATTCTGACACCTGGTGGTGACTGGAGAGTACTGCAGTATTTGAAACAGTATAACCATTTTTCCACACCAGAGAGGAAAACCACACACACTGCCTGCAACATTAGTTGTTTTAAAATAGTTTAAGGGGGACTAATAGAGGATAGGAAAGGTAGCAGAATACAACAGTTACTATTATGGTATTATGTAAAAATGTGGATGTGTAACCGATGTGATTCTGAAATCTTTGTAATGTTTTGAATAACCAATAAAAAAAAAATTAAAATAGTTTAAAGATGGTATTCCTTATAAATTACATGTGGTTTTTAAAAAGAAAAAGTCCAAAGTCCATAGGCTGTAATAAAGGTGGCTTACACCTGTAATCCCAGCAGCTTGGGAGGCTAAGGCAGGATGATAGGAAGTTCAAATCAGCCTCAGCAAAGGTGAGGCACTAAGCAACTCAGTGAGACCCTGTCTCTAAATAATATACAAAATAGGGCTGGGGATATGGCTCAGTAGTTGAGTGTTCCTGAGTTCAATCCCCAGTACCCCCCAAAATAAATAAAGTCCAAAGTCCGTTTAATGGCTTTGACATAGGCTATAATAAATTCTTTCTGCTCTAAAATACCTTTGTAAGAATCTTCCCTCATGTCAACTTGTTAATTGTCCTCATTTACATGAAACAATAAATGACTAAAATATATACCTATGATTAAATTACATGACCTATATCACCCCTGTATACCTATACTTGAAGACTGCCTACTGTATTGCAGGTAAACAATATATATTGTTGACTTGAAAATAGTCACAAAATAATTAAATAAAACAAACTGGAGTGTCTTACCCTCAAGCTCCATAGTACCCTTCAAACTTACACAGGCTCTCTAGTTTGTTATTATGATAGTTTCAAATACAAGAAAGGGCTTCTAGTTGTCTCCATAGTAATTACCTATATAGTCTTTCAAAATGTAGGTGCCAGCTATAACCCAGCTTGACTAGTCAAGATTCCGAGTCAGTAAATATGGGTGTTGCCAATGCATGTGCATTTTGAAAGACACAACTAGTGATTCTTCTTCATGTCCCTAATTAAGAATGACTGATTTAAGTTACTAAAACCTTAAGCTTACTTAAATGCAAACTAAAGCATATTCTATCATACTCTGTTAAAGTATAATTAAGAGTATGATAAGGAGGGATAAATGAATAGCAATCACTAATTCAAATTTTGCCAAAGTTCTCATACATTGATGGTATGAATGTGAACCGGGTTCGCCTCCCATCAGATTGATAACAAATGCACATATCCTTCAATCCAGTAGTCCACTTCTGGGAAATAAATCTATTGATATATGTACTTGAAATGACACATGTTGAAGGTTAATCATGGAATCATTGTTTATAAAAAGCAAAAGACTGTAAATAAGTCAATGCCCATTGGTATGGGACTGTGTAAAAAAATGATATGTACATATAGTGAAACAATGTGCAGGGGAAAAGAATTAAAAATGAGTAAAGCTCTTTATTCGATGTTAAATAATCTCCAAAATAAACTGCTAAATGATTTTTTTAAATGTGTGAGTGTGTTGGGTGTGGTGGTGCACACCTGTAATCCCAGCAGTTCAGGAAGCTAAGGCAGGAGGGTCACAAGTTCAGCCTCAGCAACATAGCAAGGCCCTTAGTCAACTTAGTGGTTCAGTGATTAAGCACCCCTGGTTCAATCCCTGGTACCAAAAAAAAAAAAAAAAAAAAAAAAAAAAAAAGTAAATAAATAAAAAGCTATATGTGTGTCAAAGGTAAAATGCTTAAATATGCATGAAATATCATTTTAAGAAGTTCCCAGAAGCTAATGTAGTAACATTATTATGAGAAGAGGAAATGAAGGTCAGGAGACAGGATCTGAAGGGTCTTTTAACAATATACTCTATATTTTGAATCACCTGAGTTTAATGACTATGTAAACTCATGCATATACTCGTCCCTTGGTATTCATGGGATATTGGCTTCAGGACCCCTATGGATATCAAAACTATAGATGCGTGGGTGTCTTATATAAAATGGTGTAGTATTTACATATAACCTACGCACATGCTTCTGTATATTTTAAATCATCTCTAGATTACTTATAATACCTAATATGATGTAAATGATATGTAATTAGCTGTTAGACTGTATTGATTGGGGAACAATTACAAGAAAAAATTTTGTACATGTTCAGTAGAGACACAATTTTATTTTCACATATTTTTAATCCAAGGTTGTTTGTGAATATAACATTTTAAAAATGAAAAAATAATTTTAAATGATACATTCAATCAATGTGAAAAGAATATTGATTATGCAAAAGTCAAAATATTATTTTAGGGTTGGGGATGTTACTTTGTGGTAGTGTGCTTGCTTAGCACACAGGAAGTCCTGGATTTGATTCACAGCACCTAAAACAATTTTTAGTTAGTCACATTTGGGCATCCAAATGAATAGTGAACAACCCCATAACGGATTAAATGAATTATCCAGAGTTTCATTTGTATCAGAATCAGTGGGATGCAGCTTCACTCAACACTGAGTATGTAAATGAGTCCCGTTAAAGCTGTCCTAACACTTGGCTTCAAGATTTTGTAGGTCAAATTCTCATGTCCTTGCAGAAAGCATTAGAATAAGTCTGCAGTTGTTTTCTGAGAATCTGGCCCTTCTGAAGCTTATTCTTCTTCAAAAATAAGGAGATAACTTCTACAAGGTAATAACAAGTCTAGTTCTGTTATTAACTTGTAGACATTATCTCCTTATTTTTTCAGAACTAAACATCATTTTGTCTTCTATATACCTGGTAACCAGAGCAGATGGCTATTTTTTCAATGAACACAAACACCTGACCTTGTGAGGAATGAACATATGTTCCTGTGTAGTCCCTGTGAGAAGTTGGTACTTATGCCTGGGGAGTGCTTTTCACCCACTTCCAACAGAAGGACTCTTTATCAGCAAGGGGAATGAACTTCCATCACGGGAAGCTAGGGGGCCGGAAGAAAACTGTATAAGGTCACCAATTACTTTGAAGCCTCAAGCTTTACAT
Source organism: Callospermophilus lateralis (assembly GCF_048772815.1). Classification (NCBI taxonomy): domain Eukaryota; kingdom Metazoa; phylum Chordata; class Mammalia; order Rodentia; family Sciuridae; genus Callospermophilus; species Callospermophilus lateralis. Next base: position 102,786,971 of record NC_135312.1, on the reverse strand, counting down.
TTTAAAATCCCTTCAAATTTTATATTCTACTCCACAATGAATCTATGCTCGTTTCAGTACAGAGATGACAAAAATTCCCAACTCTTCCCTCAGCCTATTTCCTTCCTAAATCTGTCAAAGTTTATTGTTATTACTATGTGGTTTAGAGTCACCTCACATAGTCTGAGTTCAAAAAGTACAGATATAGGGAATACGGAACCAATCTCTCAAAGTATCTAGGTTTGAGGCTTGCTTTAAATAAAAATATCAAAAAATCTGTGGGCCATAGAGCTAGCAATAACTCAGAGATGAGCTGAGGGTCTAGCTCAGTGGGAGAGCCCTTGCCTAGCATGCTTGAGGCCCTGGGTTTTAACTTCAGCACCACCACCACAACCACCACCACAATAAAAAACCCTGAGAGATAAAAATTATCTTTTTACCATCCAAGGTGCTAAGGTTTTACATGCCTAAATTTGGTCACTTCAAAAATAAATGACCCCCCAACAGTATTCATTCTTTTTTGGTATCACTCCTGAGTACATGAAGAGTCAAGATGTCCAATAAGTTCAGATTGACCACTGTGGATAGAGAATCCAAAAGTGCTTGATTACCTTAAACATTATTGCCTATCAGCTGGAATTTAATAAATCAAGAGAACTATTAGTGTTAGAAATTATCTTAAGTATTTTTTTAATTACTTAAAACTAGGAAACATCTCAAACTAAAAACCCCAATAGTTGAAGAAATTGCTCTGTGGTTAACTGAATCAGTATTGTCAAAATCATGTTAAGGAATAATGCCCCCGCCCCCACTTGTGTGGGGGAGGTACTAGTGATTCAGTCCACATGGTAAGCAAGCACTGTGCCACTGAGCCTTAGTCTGGTAATGTCCGCTCCCCCACTCCTTTATACAGGGGTTAAATCCAGGGGTGCTTAGCCACTGAGCAACATCCCCAGCACCACCACCTCCCCACTTTTAAAAAGTATTTTATTTAGAGACAGGGTCTCTGGGTTGCTTAGGACTTCACTAAGTGGCTGAGGCTGGCTTTGAACTCGAGATTCTCCAGCCTCAGCTTCCCAAGCCGCTCAGTTCCATCACTGCAAAAAAGATGATTACAGGCTGGAATTACAGGTGTGTACCACCTCGCCCAGCTGGTAACGTCCAAGTATTCTGTAAAGTAATTTGCTACCCTAATGAAAGTGTTTCAAAGGACATTCCGATCATTGATTATTAAATAGTTCATACAAAAACACCACCTTAAAGCAAGGAACAGCAGACAAACAGAACTAGTGCATGATTCGACTCACCGTGTAGCGTCAAATACTCCACAAGGCTCCACACTACAGTGGGAACGCCATTCTCCATGAGCCCCTGCCGCTGGAGCTCCTGGAGACTGACTCCAAATAACTTCTTACAGGTAGGATTCTTCTCTTCACTCAGTGGCACTGCCACTATCTTTTTCATATCTTCTTTCAGCCGAATTGCTGCTTTACTTTGCTTAAAAGAGCAAAAGAAAAAAGAGCAGTCAGACATAGTGACCACAGGAGGTTGCATGGTTACAACCGAAACATGGGATTAAAACACAAGTGTCTGGAGATGAGTAGTTGTGGTCTTCACTTAAATCAAAGTCTCCAACATCTCTCCTATGTTGCTCAGTGGTACGAATTGATGCACACTGATCTAATGGTTAAAAGGAATGAAAAATAATGAAACACCTAAAGCCACAACTTAAGCGTAGCTAAGAGAGGAAGCAATACATGGCAGTATCCAAGATATATTCCTATAGTAACCACAGGGTGTGGCTCAGAAGTACCTGGTTAACAGGAGGATAAAACATTTGTAAGATCACTAACACCCCCGCCCCTGAAGATCTTGAGATAGTGAGATGTATCTAAAGATGAAAATTTATCTATATGTCCTTTTAAAGTAGCTTTAATTTCAAGTATAAAAATAAATTATAAGTGTGGAATGGACATTTTACTTCTCTGATCTCATTAGATCTGTAATCATTATGTTCACTTAGTAATTTTTCATCTCATTAAATCAATTCATTTCTCATTGAGGTACAAAATACCAGAGCTTCAAAACAGCAATATTTTAGGGTGGCACAGTTTATAATTTTTTGACAAACTTTATGTTACAAATAAAAAAATGCAACTTATATTCAACTGTGCAAAGTTATTACCCTGATGAAAAAAATCCATACAAGTTTGTCTCTTCCTCTAAAAGAAATTACATCTCAAGGAAGAGGAATATTTTGGGGGTATGCTATACTTTTAATGTTATGTACATATAAGTATATCCAAGTACTGAGGAAGCAGATGGCAAAATGAGAACAATTTCATTTGGGGACAGAGGTAGAAGAACTGGGGAAAACTAGCTTTCAGAGAATAAACATAGCCACTAACCAAAGTATAAACATTATTGAATGGACTATAGGTTAGTCATCATAATATCATAAGAGTAGAAACTATCTATAGAGCTGAAGAAAGAATAGAAAGTTAAGTAATTTGGTAAAAGTCCAGTAAATGTTTCACATTGTTCTAGATCCATGTTTCTTTTCTTAAGTTTGTATTAATGTTATACTGTACTTTGTGTATAATTATAGTAACAATATAAATGTCACATGTGACACAGGAAAATTAATCACAAGTTATTTCTACAATTTGTATTTGAGCAGGATCCTTAAAATTTCAATTTGATTTTGAATTTTAAAATCTACAGAATCAGACCAATTCTCATTGACATCTTAACATCTTTTAATAGGTCCCTTTTGAAAACTGAATCTCCCTAGTAAAAATTCAGCAAGAATGAATTTACCATATAGAATTAGTATCAGTTAATATTATAGATATGTCATAGTTTTAGCTATGATAGAGTAGTATTGGCAAGAACCACCGATATCCACTAGGAAATGAGAATCTTATTAATTTGGCCAAATTTGTAATAGCTAATCATTTTTTTTCTTGTAGTTTTATAAACATATCAATCTTTTTAAATTGAATACACAGGAAAGTTCAACCAGGTTTATCTCGTAAGAAAGCAGCCCCCCCCCCCAAAAAAAAATCAGTAATAATGAAACTTTGAAAACAGACTCAAGTATAGCATCAAAAACAGCTGCTGGGACTGAGGGTGTACAGTGGTAGAGCACCTGCCTAGCAATGTGCAAGGCCCTCAGTTCCAACCCAAGAAATGCAGAAAGGAGGAGGGGGAAAAAAACAAAGCAAAACTGAGCTGAGGTTAAATTACACAAATGCGGCCTCACTTTTACTCTGTCTTCTTACAGAGAAAATATCAGTGGTGAGAGCATGGACTGTGGGCGTCTACTGCCTGGGCTGCAGGAGTTTCAGTTTCCCTTCAGATACACGACGTCCCTGCCTCGCCTTAACAGAAACTGAACCCCAAACCACAGCACTAAATGAGGCATTCGGAAACTACCTTAACTGTTTATACTTTGTTTGTATATAAATTCCCATTTATCATTTGAGTTTGAAGACAGGACTCAGTTGGGTGTGTATGCGCATGTGTGTATAAAAGCAACAGAGATTGCCATATATAAAAGACAGGACACCTTAGGGTTCTACTGTTAGATGATCCTTAGGTGTCATTCAGTGCTGATGTTCTCACCTTGCGAAAAAAGAAACCAGAATCCAAAAACTTGCGGTGAACTCAGTGACAAAGGGCTAGGTCTCAGGCCCAGAGCTTATACCAGTATTCTTTTTCATAATGAAGTTTAAGTGGCCTTGTTTATTTATGCCTTCATTTATTTTTGTTCAAAAAACATTTAAGATAAAGCTAACAAAATGCACATTCTAGGACAACAGCAAATATTTTGTTGTTTCAGGGCCATCTACTCCCCTTTTGTCTTTTGTTCTGATCACACCCTGACCACATTTTGCGGAATAACAGCACCTTCGCAGAACAGCTTGGTGGGGTGACCTCTCAAAATGACCACCCTGCCTCTAGCAAGGACTGGCCTCTGAATCCCCACCAGGTGAACGGGCTTTTCTCTTGCAGGCCGCTGAAGTGTGAGTGGCTTGTCGCACAGACTGAAAAATGATACCAAGACAGTTGATAAGTCTTGCTGCCTGTATCACGGGGGCTGAGCTGGTCCTTCAGCCGACCTGTCTGACACTTTGCTGTCCAGCCACTTGGGGCGCTGCTCCATAACTTGCCAGTAGAGTATTTTAGAGATTAAGTTGGCCAGATCTATTCTGTAACAACATACACACCACTAATTGATAAACATAATAATAATATCTGAGAAGATAAAAATCAGAGCAAAAAGAAAGTAGAAGTCTTATAAACATAAAAGAAAATCAGCATGGTGAAGCTATCTTTCATGGAGTATTTAGTATGTGTGACAGTCATAGCTCCAGATGCTTGGGGTGGCTTTACTCAATAAATCTTAGTAAAGAAACATTAGGAAGAGAGATACTTTAGTGATCCCCACTTCCCAGAAAGTACTCCAGAATGTGCTCCAGGTGACATCAAGTATGTGGTACAATCAGGAGTCACAGTCAGGCAAGCTGAGCTGAGGGGCACATTCTTGATGTTGCCTCCATATACGAAAGGGTGACAACCAAGGATGCATGTTGTGAAGACCAGTGCGCTTCCTAGAAATAAACAGCAACATTCATGCTCTCATAGCAAAAAAAAAAAAAAAAACAAAGATTTTTTTAAATCTTTCTCAGTTTGTGTATCTATCCATTTGGCATGGGTTGCCCAGGCTAGCCTCAAATTCCTGGGCTCAAGTGATCTTCCCACTTCAGTCTCCCAAGTGGCTGGGATTACAGGTATGTGCCACTGTGCTGGCTCTCTTGGTTTTCTTAACACAAAGTAAGATATGTATACAAGCAATATTGCTATTTCCAACAATAGAACCTGAATAGAGAAGGCTTTCATCAACACAGTAAATAGGACAAGTTTCAGAAGTCTTCAGTTTTTATAATAATTATCATCTCTTGAATGTTGATTTTGTTACAGATCTCTTTAAAATTAATGCTTCTAAGTTCTCAATCACCTATTAGCAGGTTCTCTTACTGTTATGGTTTGGATGTGAGGTGTCCCCCAAAAGCTCACAAGTGAGACAATGCAAGAAGGTTCAGAGGAGAAATGACTGGGTTGTAACGAGTCTTAACCCAATCAGTGCTTTAGTCTCATGACAGGGATGAACTGAGTGGTAACCGAAGTGGTGGGGTGTGGCTGGAGAAGGTGGGAATTGGGGCATGTCTTTGGGCATATATTTGTATCTGGAGAGTGGACATAATCTGCTTCCTGATCACCATGAAGGCTGCTTTCCTCTGCCACACTTTTCCACCATGATGCCCTGCTTCATCTTGGGCCCCAGGAATGGAGCTGGCCTTCTAGGGACTAAGACCTTTGAAACTGTGAGCCCTCAAATAAACTTTTTCCTCTCCTGCAATTGGTCAAGATGGTTCCTTTAGTCACAGCAGCTAAAACACTTAGCATTTTCATTGTGATTTAAAAATAAAAAAAACTGAGGCACAAAGGAAAAGAGACTTTCTTGCTACATGAACAGTAAGTTGTAGAACTAGGGTATAACCCCAGGTCTTTGGGCCCCTGGGCTTGAGGTTTCTTGTTAACAAAGACTATTTTTTTTTTTTTTTGACAGCCCATATAGGAAGGAAAGGAATATGTCTTTTCAAGTTGCATTTAAGAAATTAACAATAACAATTATGGAATTATTCTTACACAGAGATATAGACAATCATATTACCCTAGACAGGGATGGCATCCTGGAGAAACCACTAGATCTGAATTATAAAACCAGGGATGAATCCTGGGTCAGCTACCATCTTGTATATTCTCACAGGGAATGTCAGCCCCTTTTGTCAAGTGTGCAGCTTTGGAGGGAAGAAAATGCAACAATAAAGCATGATGACCCATGTTCCCAGACTCGGTAGCTGAGGGAAACTCAGGAATCATTGGAAAGACAAACACTGGAGCCAGATCCCTCTCACATTTACCCTGTTGACCTTAGAAGCATTTCTATCTACATCAAGACCATGTCCTCATCTGTTAGGCTGCAGTCATAACACCCTGCCCCCACCTTAAAGTGTCATGAAAGTTAACAAGATATGCAAAACTACCTCGTCTGCAAACAGAAGAGGTTCAAGCATGAAAATGTTGACTGAGAATTTCTTTTTGGTGATCAGTTCTTCAAAAGGGTACTGTGGCAGAATTTGCTCTTGCCTACTGATGGGTATTTTCCTCTTCTCTAATAACAAATGGCTGATTTTCTTTGGGAAGGTGGGGAGCAGGGTGCTGTAAGCTGCACCCAGCTTCCCTTGCAGCACATCCTTATAGATACAGATAGCCAGATGTCTAAGTTTGGTCAATGAGCTGTAAATGGAAGTTGGTGGGGTCATGAAAAATTTCTTCAAAGGAGGCCCACACAGTCTGTTCCCCATGTCCCTGCTTTCTGTTTAGATCACAAACATAATACACAATCGTCATGTTATGACTGTGTAGCAAACCGGAAGCTAGAAGATAAGCTCTAAGAGCAGTAAAAAAGAACAAAGGAACTTTCAGCCTGATGGTGTTAGAGTCACATACCCACCCTGGAGCCTATTTGTGAGTTTGTTTCTTATGAGAGAGCATTCCAACAGTGCCTGTCAGAAAGTCACAACTGTTTACTCAAAGTAATGTTAAGTCAGGGAAATCAGAAGCTTTCTGTGAATCAGTTTTTTCTACTCTAGTTCATTACTTTTAAATTCAAAGTATTTCTTGGACATCTCACTAGTCACTCTTACACAAACTCATCATAGCACTTATTATCTAAGTGCATGGCAGATCTCAGACACTGGTTTGTAAACTGGAATCCGTGGTCCCTAAAAGTGCATGTTTTAAGAAATCATATCCTCAAAGAGGTCTATGAACTGAAAAATTAAGATCCAATAATCCTTAAACATTCACCAAAAAAACCTCAGTTTAATTAAAATTTAAAAAGAAATCATTTGTATTTATTTTTTCCTACTTAGCCCATTTATTTCTTTATCCAAATAAATATATATTTTAAAATAGCTTGGATCACCTTATATCTCACTTTTCAATTAAGTTCAATTAATATCTACAACTAATAATTTAAAAGTCTATTAAAAGGAAAATTCCCTCTATGCTTAATATGATTGATGTTCAAGAAACTAATAGCCAGGACAGGTGGCACACAACTCTAATCCCAGCAACTAGGGAGACTGAAACAGAAGGATCACAAGTTCAGGCCAGCCTCAGGAACTTTTAAGCTCCTCAGCAAAAAAAAAAAAAAAAATCAAAAAAATTTGAGATGTAGCTCAGTAGTACAGTGCCCTCAGGTTCAATTCCCAGTATCATAAACAACAACAAAAAAGAAATTAATAAAGATAATTCCAATAAAAACTTTGTGAATTTTATCACTGCTCTGAAATCAATAAGTATAAAGAAAAATAACAGAAGACAGAAAAGGTGTAAACCAGAATTAGTTTATGCCAAGGGTAGAGATGAGGCAGGAAGCTTAAGGCAGACATCACACCAGAATTATGAAATCTGGAGAGGACCAGCAGTAGGTGATCTTCAAAAGCTCCTACATCGATTTATTACCTTAGAAACAGAATACACTTTGAGAGCAGAGTTTAACTGCCAAAATACCTACAAAGACCACAAGGTGGCAGATATCCAGAGACATGAGAAAAATAATCAGCTAACAGGGAGTGCAAGTTCATGAGGCAGACAGCTCTCCTGACCCAGACTAGCTTCTGAGAGGTAGGGAGAGACGGGCACACAGTGGCCTGATATTTTAGAAGACAGTTCTTTCCCAGCTGAACAGGGGGAATCCCTAAGCTTTGGGCCCTCGTTGCTACACCCCACAGGAATTCTTGCTACTAAAACTCCATCTTGTTCAAAGATGAACAGGAAAAAAGTACCATGGCCAGCCTCTATTCAGAGACAGTACTCTTCAAAACTACAAAAATGCTTCACAATTTGCCTGCCATGACCCATCAGAAAAATGTTGTCAAGAAGCATATGAAAACTACAATCTATCACACAAAATTAACAAGTTAATAAACATATGACACCAAAAGTTTAGGCGACAACAAAAAGATAAACTGGGGTATATTAAAATTAAAGAACATACATCAAAAGGCACCATCAACAGTAGAAAGACAAAACACAAAATAGGTGAAAATATTTGTAAATCATTTATTTTTAAAAGAATTTTGAAGACAAAAACCAGTCACATGTTACTGAGTCTGTTCTATACATCTAGAGGTACAGAGGTAGCAAGAGTTAGAAATGTTGCCTCTCCTCACCCTGATTAGCATGTAGGTAGGGAGATAAAACTCAAGAACAGGATGGTTTTAAAACAGTTTAGCATAAAATTGCATAGTGCAAATTATGGTATCATAGGAGGAGAGAGAAGAGAAACATGGGAATGATGGAAAGATCTGTCTTTAGAATTAGTCAGACATGGGTTTAAAATCATCTCTGTCACTTATTGGCTATGTGACCTTGAGTCAGACATGGGTTTAAAATCATCTCTGTCACTTATTGGCTATGTGACCTTGAGTCTGTTGCTTAACTTCCCTGTAACTCAGCTTCCATGACTGTAAAATAAGGATAAATGTAAAACCTGTTATGCAAGTTTGTTGTAAAGATTAAATGAACTAATGCATGTCAAGTGATAAATGTTTCCTGAATCATTTAATGGCCTTTTGTTGATTTTCTTAAGCAGGATGAGTTGCCATTTGGAGTCTGAACTTCTTCCTTAGGTATTCCAACTCATCCTGCGGAAGTTACTCTTTTTCAGTACAAAACTTGTGTTGGAGAAGATGAAAGATTCTGGAAATGAATAGTAGTTATGTTGCTTAACACTGTGAATATAGTTAATGCTGCTGAGTTGTAGAAAAACTGTTAAAACAGTAAATTTTGTTATGGACATTTTACCATGTTAACAAAAGTTAGTAAATCAATCACAATGATGGAAGACTACAAATGCAAAAATTTAAGAAAGAGATGAATGATCAGAAGCGGGAGATGTGAAATGGAGACTGGCAGAACTCAGGAGAGGAAAAAAACAGAAATATTTCAGAACTGAAGACTAAATTATAAAGAGCACAAAGAAGAACAGAAACATTGACAAAGTAAGAGCCAGAGAGGACAAATGAGAAATGTAGGTATAGTGAAGCATTTTTAAACATCACCAGGATTTGAGAGACTACAGAAGACAGCTAAATGAGCTCATATATGTCACTAGAGTCCCCAAAGACAAACAATGGGATAGAATACTTAAAAGATGGAACTCACAAAAACTTCTTTTAAATAGAAGCAGCCTTCAATCTACATATTCAAAGGCAAACATAGACTTAGAACAGCCCACACAAAGATACATTATAAGAAAATTATTGGACTAACAATGAAGAAAGGATCCTGGGCTGGGGCTGTAGCTCAGTGGTAGAGCACCTGCCACATACGTGTGAAGTACTGGGTTTGATCCTCAGCACCACATAAAAATAAATAAATAAGATATTGGGTCCACCTACTACTAAAATTTTTTTTAAAAGAAAAAAGAAAGAATCCTTTGGGCAGTCAGGCAAAATTGTATCATTATTAATAAGGAAAAAAAGAAAAAGCACAGCCTCAAACGCATAGGTGGCAATATTTAACACCAGAAGACAATAGAATAAGATTCAGAAGATTTTTAAGGAAAGTAATTTAATAGCCAGATTTAATAGCCAAGCTGAGCTATCCTTCAATTATAAAAGCTACAATTGGAATATACAAAGGCTAAGGAAACATTATCCGTTTGAATCTTCACTAAGAAAACTATCAGAACAAACTTTAACCAACTGATAAGTAGCTGGGGAGATTTTGATGGAAGGACCAGCACAGACATTTAAAAATAAAATAAGACATAACTATGTTATGTAGAGAAGGAATGAGGACCTGGAACAATTGCATGCAGAAGAGAAGACTGGGGATCAAAATATTTCCAAATTTTAGAAAAGCTGCCATAACGCCCAGAGGACAGGACCAGAAAGTGAACGGCAGTTATCTGGAGACAGATGTTAGGATATACAAAGAAGTACCAGTCACTTCTAAGGATGAAATGGATTTTCTTAGAGGGTGTAGAAATTCCTAGTAAAAGAGAGGGGAAAATAATACTGTGATACCTTTTGTCATCTATTTTATTTATTTATTTAGAAGGGGGAGCAGGGAGAGGGGGATGGAGGGGGTGAGGAGAAAAACTGATATTGGTAAGAAGAAAAGAAGTGGGATGTGAAGTGGTTCTCGTTTCCTGAGGACAATGTGGCCTTTTCGGGGCAATCCTCCCTCTAGCCAGGACTCCACACACAGGACAAGGGCAAGAAACAGTGAGCAAGGATCCCACTGTACCAGATGGCACCTTGAGATATCCACTGTGTACTGTTGCTTCACATAGATGGGAGATAGCTGTGAAAACTAATACCAAGCATAATCTGTTTTTGTTACTATATGATCGCCAAAAAAAAAAAAAAAAACAATAGAAGGACATATACAAAAATATTAAATTTTTTTTCTAGGTTATAGAATCTTATCAAGTCATATTTTCCTTTAAATTATTTGTTATTTCCGAAATTTTACACTCCAGATATGCATGACTATTGTAACAAGAAAATGTACAGGTTACAATAAAAAGTTAAATTATAAACCTAAAAGCAAGTCAAGTCAAAAACTACTACTATGAACTTCTAGTCATGGTTAAGAGATCTGCAGATCCTCTCCTAGAAACTATTGAAAACTAGACAAATTTTTCAAAAACACCATCTCTCCACTCTGGAAATTGATTGATGATTAAAAAAAAATAAGAAACATTTATTCATGAAAAAATGATGACATTTATTTAAGAATAGTGGGCATTTGTGACACTCTGGCCTGGACTCTGGGCTTGCTCCCATCCCTTTCAACCCCCAAGGCTGACTGGACATTAGTGCTACCAGCTTTGCTATCAGAGGGGGTGATCTGATTGGGAAGAAAGGGTAAATATTCACATTAAGTGGGTCATCTACAGATGCTCCTTATAATGAGATTACATCTCATGACTTATATTGTGGAAAACCTATCATAAGGTGAAATATGACAGGCTGAAAATGAACTTAATACACCTCACCTACCGAATACCACAGCTTAGCTAGCCTACCTTAAATGTTCTTGGAATATTAACATTAGCCTAAGGCTGGCCAAAATCAACACAAAGTCTGTCCTATAATAAAGTGTTGACTATCACAAATACTGAATAGCCGTATTCAAAAAACACTGGTAGCAGCACACCACAGGCGGATAGTCATTTCCCCTCATGATCGCAATGTGGACAGGGAGCTGTAGCTCTTGTCTGCTGCCCAGCATCTCAAGAGAGGATCATACTTCAGTATGACCCCAGGAAAAGACCAAAATTCTAAGTTTGAAGTACGGCTCCTACTGGACGCAGGTAAGCTTTTTCACCATCATAAGTTGGGGACTGTTTGTGTCTGATAAAAGACTTGTATCTAGAACACGAAGAGCTCTTTACAACTCCGTAAGAACAAATGACACAATTAAGAATTTTAAAATGTCCATCATTATTAGTAATCAAGAAACTGAGATACCAACAAAATTCACTACATGGCTGTAATTAAAAAAGACTTACAATATCATATGCTGGTGAGGATACAGAGAAACTGGAACATTGCTGATGGGAAGGTAAAATGGTGCACCCACTTTTGAAAATAGTTTGGCAGTTTCTTAAAATGTTAAATGTAAAATTACCACATGACCAAGTAATTCTACTCTCAGGTATCTAAGAAAAGAGAAATGAAAGCACATATCCATCCTGTATATAAGTGTTCAAAGCAGCATTTAAAAAATATTTTTTTGTAGTTATAGACAGACAAAATACCTTTATTTATTTTTATGTGGTGCTGAGGACTGAACCCAGTGCCTCACACTTGCTAGGCAAGCGCTCTACCACTGAGCCAAAGCCTTAGCCCTCAAAGCAGCATTATTGATAAGAACCCAAATTTGAAACCACCCAGGTATATATATTGACTAGTGAATGGATTAATAAAATGTGGTATTATCACGTAATAGAATATTATTCAGTAACAAGAAGGAAGGAAATACTGATGTGCTACAACATGAACCTCAAAAACAAAGTGCTAATCACAGGAGAAGAGATATGATTCCATTTATATCAAAGATCCAAAAGACAAAAATAGAGAGACAAAGTAAGTTACATGTTTTCTGGAGGGGGGCGGTGTAAGGAGAGGAAGTTGAGAAAGTGGGAATGGGAACTATCTGTAAATGGGCATAAGGGATCTTACTAAGATAACAGAACTTTCTAGAATTGGACTGCTTGCACAATCAGTAAATTTACTAAAAATCAAATTGAACACTTTCAATGGGCATACTTCATGATACATAAAGAGCTGTTAATAAAGTAGAAAAGAAAGTCAACACATGCTTGATAATTTCCTACCAAAATAAGTCTATGCTATCAGTACAAAGAATATCCTGAAGTTAATCTGATTTTAGAAACATTCCATATTCCTCATCATAGTAACACATTTCATCCCTCTTCAATCGCTCAGGTGACACAGGTCAACTCTGGGGCTGGTGATCACTACTGCTACCAAAGCATAAAAACCCTGAAAACACACAAACATTCCTGGACTGTTCAAATCTTTGGGCTATTTGGAGAAAAGAGGGGAGGCTCTTCTTGTTGTTATTTTTGGCCTTCTGTTCACAGTTGTTGGCAGTTTAAACATAAACAAGGAGATTTCAACAGAAGAGAACAGTCTTGCAGGAAGATACTGTGAGTCAAACCTGAAAAGAAATGCTCTTGGAAAGGCTGTTCTTGCCATTGTTTCTCAACACATTCATTAGAATGTAAGGTTATAAAAGAATTCTTTGGATCTTAAAAAAAAAAACAAAAAAAACAACTTTGAAAGCTCATTTAAAGTTAAGGACTAATAAAGAAGAGGAGCTACAGTGTTAAGTGAGTTTACTTTGTATATAGCCTTTCAGAAAAGTCCAATGTGCTTAAAAATAACGCAGCATGTAAGTACTTACATGCTACATGATTAATTTACAAGCATAAAAACTTCTGATATTTATGTTTTTAACTAACACTTGCCCTCTTTTGTGTGTGTGCATGTGTGTATGTGGTCCTAGGGATTGAACCCAGGGCCTCTTGCTAATAAACTTGTAATCTACCATTGAGCTCCAGCTCCAGCCCCTAAAACTTACTTCTTAAATATTAAAAGAATCTCTGGAATTTAACAAACATAAATTCATTGATTATAATATAATTTTATATCAAAATTCCTGTATACAACTGGTTTTCTTCTGGCATATTGTATTGCTAGACTTTGTGAACATTTTTCTAGCATAAACTCAGTTCTACTGTACCATTCTTAAGTAATTTCTGCAATTTTCACATAGTGAAGTACAGTAAAAATTTTACAAATCTGCAGTGATAATCGCTAATTCCCTCATTTACAAAAATCTCTAACATTTTTACGTTTTGGTTTGTCAAAATATTAAGTTAATTTGAAAGGAGATGACCTGGAAATAAATAAGATATACTACAATGTTCACTTGAAATTGAGTAAATTACTCAATTGGTAGAAAATTGAGATTTTTCCATTAAGACTCCAGTTGCCAATTACATTGTAACCTTCCCCCAAGAACCTATCTTTTTAGTTCACATCAAGGAAACCTGCCCTCAGCCTGGGCTACCCTCCAGTGCTCAGGTAAAGGAATCCCTAATAGAAGCAAGTGCAGAGAAAATTAGAGTGGGTATATTTTAAAACTTCATCAGTCTAACAAATGAAAATGTACAACTGACTGACAACCACAAATTCTGAGAAGGACGCAATGACTCAGAGACTCCTAGAACATTGTGGGAGTCTCTTGCTTTTTAACTCTAATTCTGCATGGGAATGCTTACAACTTGACCCATGACTACTTAGCCTTCTCTTTTGTACTTTTCTTCATGCAGCATAGATGACCTCCTGAGACAACCAGCTCAGTTACACACTGAATCTGTAGTATTTCTTTCTTTGGAGCTGAAACCGCCTCATTCTATTCTACCCAGCTAGCTCTATGAAACTTTCAGGGAAAGAACTATATTCTTTTATATACCAGAAAATTTCAAATAAATTATCTGCTATAATTATAGAATGTGTCTGTACAAAACAAGTACTGTACACATGTAAATTTAATATTAATTGCCCTTCAAATCTCAAACAAATCTTTACTTCTTTCAGATAGGCCTACCATTGCATATTTGTTAATTGGTCTTTAATTTTAATGAAAGTAATATATTCACTTGATAAAACTCAAACAACATACAACAGTTAGAATGGAAAAGTCTCCATGTTAGTCAGCTTTCTGTTGCTGTGGTAACTTGAAGGAGGAAAGGTTTATTTTGACTCATGGTTCAGAAGTTTAAGATCATGGTCGATTGGCTCCATTGCTCTGAGCCAAAAGTAAGGAAGAATGTTGAGATGGAAGGATGGGGTGAAGGAAAGCTGTGCAGCTTAGGTAGCTAAGAAGTAGAAGGAGAAGGGGTTGCAGGGGCATGCTCCCAGTAACCTACTTCTTCCAAAGGTGCCCACCTGCCCACCATTTCCATGCCCTCTCAGTAGTCCTTTCAAATTGCTAATCCATCAAATGGATTAATCCACTGATGATGTTGGAGCCCTCACGATCCATTCACTTCTCCAAAGCCCAATCTCTGGACATTGCTGCACTGGGGACCAAGTCTTCCACATATGACCTTTTGGGGGACACTCAGACCATAGATTCAAACTATAACAGTCTCCATATCTGAGCCCCAATAGTTCTTGCAGAAAATTTCTATGCACAATTAAGCATATACATGTACAGTCTTTTAAAAAGAGAAATACTGGGTCTGGGAGTGTAGCTCAGTGGTAGAGCACATGTTTAGCTCCATGTTCAATCCCCAGAACCATAATTAACAAATAAATAAATAAATAAAGGGAATTATATTATTTGTATATTTATGCATCTTGCTTCTGTCACTTAATGATATATTTTAGAGGTCTTCACGTTATTGGGACATACAGGTATTTAATGGTCCACTATGCAGACACATAATTTATTTAACCCAAGTCTTTTTTTTTTTTTTTAAGCTGGCACTAGGGTTATTTGCAGTTCTTGTTATCAGAAGTATTGCAGAAAGAAACATTTTTGCACACATTTTTACATAATTGTTCAAGTACTTATAAAACAGATTCTTAGAGGTAAAATTGCTAGATTTTATTTTTAAATTTTTAAATTTGTTCTTTCTAGACATGACAGTGGAGTGTATTTGCACATATTATACATACATGAAGTATAATTTATTCTAATTAGAATTACGTTCTTGTGGTTGTACAAGATGTGGAGTTTCACTGTAGTACATTCACATATGAACTTAGGAAAGTTGTGTCAAATTCATTCTACTGTCTTTCCTATTCCCATCACCCATCCTTCCCTTCATTTCCCTTTGTCTAATCTACTGAACTTCCATTCTTCCCCCACCCTTGTTGTGTAATAGCATCCACAGATCAGAAAGAACATCAATCAGTCTTTGGTTTTCTGTGACTGGCTTATTTCACTTGGCATGATAGCCTCCAGATCCATCCATTTACCGGCAAAAGTCATAAAGTTGTTCTTTTTATGGCTGAGTAATAATATTCCATTGTGTATACATATCACATTGTCTTTATCCATTCATCTGTTGAAGATAGGTTTACAGTTTGACTAACAGCACGGGAGAATGATGGCTTCCTTCATTTTCTTGTCTAACTTGGATATTATAAAAATTTTAAATGTTGCTAGTGTTTAATTACGAATGAGATAAGCATTTTTTCATATGTTTATTAGCACCTTCGTTTCTTATGAACCTCCAGTCCTTAAGATTTGCCCATTTTTTTGGCCATCAAGAATTCAAACAATAGGGGCTTGAGTTGTAGCTTAGTGGTAGAGCATTTGGCTAGCATATGTGAGGCACTGGGTTTGATCCTCAGCACCATATAAAAATAAATAAAATAAAGGTATTGTGTCCATCTACAACTAAAAAAAACAACAATGAATACAAATGATAATAAATGCTGGCGAGGAAGCAGAGAAAAAGAAACACTTTTACACTGTTGGTGGGATTGTAAATTAGTAAAATCAATATGGAGTTTCTCAAAAGACTAAGCATGAAACCACCATATGACCCAGCTCTATCACTCCTTGGTATTTATCCTAAAGAGTTAAAGTCATAATACTATAACAATACATGCATACTCACGCAATTCACAGTAGCCAAACTATGGAGCCAGCCTTGGTGTTCGTCAATAAATGAATAGATAAAGAAAATGTGATACATATACACAAGAGAGTTGTGGTCAGCCATAAAGAAAAATGAAATTATGTCTTTTGCAGGAAAATGAATGAAATTTGAGAATATTATGGTAAGCCCCATAAGCCAAACTTAGAAGGTCAAGGGTTATATGTTTTCTCTCACATGTAGAAGCTGGAGAGGAAAAAGGATAAGAAAGTTTGGGGTGGGGAAGTGTCATGAAAAATGAAGGGAAATAATAAGAGTAGAGGAAAGGGACCAGGGCGAGGGAGGAGGGGAGAGAAAGGGGAAGTATTGGGGACTGAACTGGGGCAAATTACACTCCATACATATATAATTATGTCAAAATGAACTCCATTATTATGTATAACTGTACTATACTAGTAAAACATTTTAA
This sequence comes from Callospermophilus lateralis, assembly GCF_048772815.1. Taxonomy (NCBI): domain Eukaryota; kingdom Metazoa; phylum Chordata; class Mammalia; order Rodentia; family Sciuridae; genus Callospermophilus; species Callospermophilus lateralis. Next base: position 102,770,226 of record NC_135312.1, on the reverse strand, counting down.
AAGGAGAATTTAAAAAAATATTTGGCCATTTTTATATTGAGTAACTTTCTTTTTCTTATTGATTTGTAGAACTTTTGCATGTTAATTTTTCTTCTTTTGCCAGGGATGGTGGTACCCCCCTTTAATTTCAGCAACTCAAGAGGTATCACAAATTTGAGGACATCCTGGCAACTTAGATCCTGAGTCTCAAAATAAAAAAAAAAAAAAGGGGGGGGGCAGGCTGGCTGAACATTATTCAAAGTTGGAGTAAAATAAAATGTTTAGAATTGTTTCCCCAAACCATTCATTCTGAATAAGTTAAAAAAAAAAAAAAATCTTCAGGGCTGGGGCTGTAGCTCAGTGGTAGAGCACTTGTCTAGCATATGTGAAGCAACGGGTTTGATCCTCAGCACCACATAAAAATAAACAAAATAAAGGTATTGTGTCCATCTACAACTGAAAATATTTAAAAAGGTCAGTTAAAAATGTCTGCCTGCTATTCATATAATCATCTTATTTTTATATTATTTATGTTAATATGCAACTTATATAGACTTAATTATACTATTACTTTGTAAACTGTTATAAATTCAGTTACAGATAACAAAATATGCTTAGTTATATTTCCTGTTTCGAGAACTAATGGACACAAGCTTCTTCCTGGTCTCTGAAATTTAATTTCCCTAAATTCAGTTTTAAGATTTAGATCAAATTAATGTGATTCTTCCGGGTTTGACCAAGTCTTCTCGGCCCAGTTAACCCGTTCTTCTACTTCATCAGCTGCTGCGTGCTGGTTTGCTCTTTCCACCACTGTTACTAAAGCACATGAACATTATATGCATCTGCCTAGTCTACTGTGCTTCCAAAAACCTAACCCTAAAATAACTAACCGAGATTCTAGGCACTTCTGCCACATTTCCTAAAAATCTCTTCATATTAATCCTTAATTGTGTCACTAACTGTGTGCTGTGGTCTGAAAGTGTGTGCCCCCCATTCACCCATGGAATCTGAATCTTTGATGTGGTGATATTAAGAGGTGGAGCCTTGGGGGCTGGGGATGTGGCTCAGAGGTGGAGCACTCGCCTAGCATATGTGAGGCACTGAACTCGATCCTCAGCACCACGTAAATGTAAAATAAAGATATTGTGTCCATCTACAGCTAAAAAATGGTGGAGCCTTGGAAGGTGTTTAAGACAAGAAGGGGACAAGTGCCCTTATAAAAGAGGCCTGAGAAAGTGCCTTTGCCCCTTCTGCCATCAGAGGACACAGCACTAAGGCACCATGCACAAAGCAGAGTCTCATCAGAAAACAGACTTTTCTGGCATTTCAATCTTAGACTCCTCAACCTCTATAACTATGTGACATAAACTTCTCTTTATAAATTAGCCAGCCTAAGTTATTTCATAACAGCAGTTTGAATGGACTGAGACATTATGCTTTTGATTTCTGAATTCTGTTCAGCAGAGATGAAAATTGAACTTGCATTACATATTTGCAGAAGAAAATCCACGTGATGCCTTTGTTTGCCTGACTCTGACCTGGTCTTCCTCCAACAGCTCACCATTGTTTATTGTAGAAAGAAGCAAAGCTAAATGTTTAATCTTGAATGCAGTTTGGTCTAAATCCAATAATAGTCACTTCAGATCATGGAGTTAATTTTACTTAAAATAGATTCCACTTATAATTTCAGTTTTAAAGAGACCACCTTAAGACAAGACACAAAGTAGCCTGCCATATAATACAAACAATATTTTATGATGCTATGTAGCTTACAATGTGTTTTCACATGATTGTTTTATTTGCTTCTCACAATAATCGAATTTAGGCTGCTATGAACCCTATTTGATTGGGGAAGAAAGGAAGAGATGTTAAGTATCCTGCCCAGGGCCAATCAGCCAGCAAGTGGCTGACACAAGATTCAAAGCAAAACTATGTCTCCTGCCTCAAATCTTGTCTCATTCTATTTCTTGACAGTTTTCTCTAAACCGTAGTCTAGCAAGGCTAATAATGGTGAAGTGTACAGGTTAAAATGTTTCTGAGTAGCTGGGCCCAGGGGTGGACACCTGGAATCCTACTTACTTTGGAGGCTGAGGCAGGAAGATCACACATTCAAGGCTAGCCTAGGCAACTTAGTGAGACTCTATTTTAAAATTTAAAAGAATTCTTAAAGGTCTCAGATATAACTCAGTGGTAGAGTGTGCCTAGGTTTAATCCCCAGTACTGCAAAGGTTAAAAAAAATATATATTTTTTGAGTATAAATAATTGAAATTCCAACTCAAATTGGCTAAAATAACAAGGACATTTACTATCTTGTAATTATAATTCAAAGTTCAGAGAAGAAAGTACATGAAATTGGGATTCAAGTACATGGTCATAGAGACCATGACCATTCTACTATTCGTTGTATAAAGCCTTCCTTCTTGATCCATAGATCAGCAGCCTATCAGTAGTACCTGGGGTGCATAATACTTGCAGGGAATAGACTGCTACCCCAATCATGGGACATGCATCTTTGTCTTATTCACCAGATAGAGGAGGGATCTGTCAACTTGTATTAGACTTGGATTAATCTGTAAATAAATATTCGTTTCCTTGAGCTACTGAGATTCTCCGGTTTGAATGAAGATGGGGAAATTTAGCACGAATACCTGGGCTAATCCTGATTATATGCCTACCTGAGAAAAAGTCACACACTGACCTGCATGTATATTATTTGAGATGGAATGGTCTGGCAGAAGTTTTTATTTTCTACATGCAATTTTATACAAGAGAATTCCTCTGCTTTTGGGTTGGAGACTCAAAGTGGTGGCGGGGGATAGGATACAAAAATTTTGCATTTTTATTGATAAATCTTGCTAGGTGGAAAATTTTCAAAAAAAAAAAAAAGCCCCATTAGAAGATAAGATAGAATGCTTTTACAGGTAATGGCCTTGGGATCCTTCTTAAGGATCTTCAAATGATCAATTAAAAAATGAAATTTATAGCCCAGCGCAATGGCACGCACCTGTAATCCCAACTGCTTGGGAGCTAAGGCAGGAAGATCATGAGTTCAAAGCCAGGCTCAGCAAAAGTGAGGCACTAAGCAATTCAGTGAGACCTTGTCTTTAAATAAAATAAAAAATAGGGCTGGGGATGTGGCTCAGTGGCCAAGTGCCCCTGAGTTCAATAAAACAAAATTCAATAAAGTAAAGCTGCTAGATCTTAAGAGCATGACTTACTTATTTTGGTTTTTGCAAACATTTTGATAAGCAACTACTACCGCTTAGCCCTGAGCAAGAGGCAAGACATGCAAATAAGACATGTCCAAATTTTACAATCTGCTAGTGAGACACACAAATGAATAACATCCAGGAAATTGAACAGCTGGTCAAATATTACCTAAGATCTGCTATGAAGATAACATACTGCTTAGTAATGTCTAAGATTAGAGTGCTATCTGTGGCAAAACCCAGTACTTTCCAGGTCTGCAAGGCTCCTAACAAAAGCCCATGTAGTTCCTAAAAATTTAAAAAAAAAAATTAGCAAGCTTTTACAAAAATTGAATTCTTCACAACATTTAGAAAGCCTTAACTGCAGTCTGTAAGGAATGAATTTGACATCAAACATCAAATTAGAAACTACAAAGAAGATAATCATGAGCCCTGAAATTTGAACTTTTATTGTATTTATTTGTTGTATTATTTAAGGAAATTCAATTCTGCTAAACAGAGAACAAGAGTAACAGTGAGGAGGATAGATTCAACTGTGCATAGAGAACACGGAAGGAAGACTTTCGGAGACTTTTTATGTTACTCTAACAAAAAATATTGTAAATTGGGCATGTTTATAAATAACAGAGATTTATAGCTCATATTTCTAGAGGATGGAAAAATCTAAGACCCAAGGTGCCTTATGGTTTGGATCTAGAATGTTCTCTGAAGGCTCATGTGTTGATGACTTGTTCCATAATAAAGTAGTGTCTGGAGTAGGGATTTGGGGAAGTGCTTGGATTGTGAGGGAGCCAACATTGTCAGTGGATTAATCCATTGATGGATTCACAGCTAAATGGACTATGGGGAAGCTGCAGAAATATAAGAGGTGGAACCTAGTCAAAGGGAGTGGACCCTTGAGGATGTGCCCTTGAGACTATATCTTGTACTTGGTGCATCTCTCTCTCTCTCTCTCTCTCTCTCTCTCTCCCTCCCTCCCTCCCTCCCTCCCTCCCTCCCCCCTTCCTCACTGCTACAGAGTGAGCAGCATTCCTCTACCATGTCCTTCCACCATGATATACTATCTCACCAAAGGCCCCCAAACAATGGAGCCAAGCTACTACAGGCTGAAATAATGAGCCAAAATAAACCTTTCCTCCATTAAGTTTTACTTTTTCAAGTATTTTGTCACAGCAACAGCTGGATCACATAGTGCCTTAGTGTCTAGTGACTAATTTGGGTGGAAGTCCACTTCCTGATTTATAGATGGCTTCCCTTTGCTATGTCTCAATATGGTGGGAAGGTGAGGAAACTCTTTGGGGTCTCTTTATAACAGCACTAATCCCATTCTTGGGGTCTACACCGTCATGACCTGAAACCTCCCAGAGCCCCTGCTTCCAATACCATCACATTAGGGGGTAGATTTTTAACATACAAATTTTGGGGAGACACGTTTGGTCTAGAACATTCTATCTCTGTCCCCCTCCTTGTAAATTCTTATCCTTTCACATGCAAAATACATTTGTTTCATTCCAACAGTCCAAAAGTTCTAACACTGACTCAAGAGTCTAAAGTCCAAAGTCTCATCTAAATATGGTCTAAATCAAGATATGTGTGACAGTCAAGGTATGACTCATACACAGGCAAATCCTCTCCAGCTATGAGTCTGTGAAATCAGACAAGTTATGTGCTTCCAAAATAAATGATGAGTAAGCCATAGTACAGGCATTCCCATTCTAAAAAGGAGAAAGAGAAAAGAAAGTAGTATAGGTCCTGAGCAAGTCAAGACCCAATGGTGGAGAAACTCCATTAAACATTAAGGGTGGAGAATAACCCTCTCCTTGCCTCAGGGTTCTATACTCCAGGCCCACTGGAGCAGAGATCTTGTCTTCTGGTCCCACTGTGGCAGGGATCCCACCCCTACAGCTTTGTTGGGCAGGGGCTAGACTTCCAGTGCCCCAAGTGGTTTTGCTCTCAGGGCTTGGCAAGTTGGTGCTGCCGCAGGTCTCTGCCTGGACCCCACCTCTCAAATTCTGTGGGATGGTGGTTCCATCCTTTGAAATCTAGGTGGACGCAGCCTTATTCCCAGGGCTCAAGTACCCTATATACTGGAGAGATGGTGCTACGTGGTCAATGAAGTTGGCTGCCTGTGCCTTCTGGAGAAGTTGCCTCGATGCTACATTGGGCCTGCTGGAACAGTACCTGGGACAGCTAAGGATTGTGGCTCCAGAGTATGGGGAACCCAGCCTAAGATGCAAGGAGGCGCTGGGTAGTACTTTGTAAGATCCTACAGACTCCAGGCTTAGCAGCCCCTCCTCTGAGACTACTCTGGCTCAGGGTGTACACTGTGGGCCTGTGATGAGAGTATGCACCCTGTGATTTCCAAACTGCCCTTGGGTTATTCTTCCAATGGTCTTGGAGAACAGCTCCTAGCTTCTGCTAAGAGGGTTGATCCATATTAACTTCCTTATCCAACAGTGGCTTTATTTACTTTATGGTCAGACCCTTAGAGGTCCCCTCACCACCCTCAACTGGCTATCTCATTCTTTACAATGTGAATAGTCTGAGAATTTCCCATATCTTTAAGTTTTACTTCTTTAGATCTTTACTTAGAAATTGCTTCCACTCAATGTCCAATTTCTTTGTTCACAAATTCTACATTCTACAAAACACAACAATGAACACAATTTAGTCAAGCTGTGTCAAAACATTAAAACTTGAACATGACACAGTCAAGCTCTTCACCACTTTGCATGAAGGTCACCTTTCTGCCAGTTTCCTTGCCCCTCCCATTCATCTGGAATCTCATCAGAATGGCCTTTACCATCCATGTTTGTATCAACATCTGTTCAAGATTACTCAGGTAATTTCTTAGAAGATTAAGTCTTTCTCTATTGCTTTCCTTTTTTTTTTTTTTCTTTCTCCTTCTCCTCACCAGAATTTTCTTTATAGTCCATTCATAGCCATACAGAGTTTTTTCTTTTTTTATTGTTTGGTACTAGGGATTGAACCCAGGAGTGCTTAACCACTGAGACCAAACCCCAGCCATTTTTTGTATTTCATTTAGAGATAGGGTCTTGCTAAATTGCTTAGGACCTCACTAAGTTGCTGAGGCTGGCTTTGAACTCATGATCCTACTGCCTCAGTCTCCTGAGCTGCTTGGATTATAGGCATGCACCACTGTACCTGGAAATGTAAGCTTTTTCTGGCAGGCAACTCAAAATTCTAGCAGGCTCTATGCAATGCGGAGTTCCAAAGTTGTTTCTATATTTTTAGGTATTTGCTACACAACACCCCATCAGTCAACACTAACTCTGCCCTAGTCTGTTCAGGCTGCTATAATAAAATTCCTATAAACGAGGTGAATAAAAACAACAAAAATTTCTCTCTCACTGTCCCAGAAACGGGGAAGTACAAGACGGGCACACAATGTTGTCTATGGCAGAGACATTCAGAGACATATTTAGTACAGACAATTAGGAGGACAAAATAAGCACCCAACATTCATGAGGTACCAAATATTTATGGCCCATTGACTATAATCATTTGGGCTCCACGTGTTCATAGCTATTCAGTAGTGGATTGGCAAATTACAACTGTACCCAGGCCAACTTGCACTTGGTGACTAAGCAAGCTACGCTGGCTCCAGACACAGTCCATATGTTATGCACCCTATTCACACACAGTGCTGGTCCTCAAAAGCACACCATGATCATGCAAGGCTAACATGGCAGAGGAAGGCAAGAGGGACTGGACACAAGAACATAAATTCAGGAGTATAGTCCTTTCTTTCCATTTCCCTTTTTAAGTAGGTAAACCAACCACATCCCTCTCTCTTGCTTTTGCTGTACTTTGCCTAAATAAATCCTATGACTGGAATATTTTAATTTGGTATATGAAACTTTCTCTTCTCTAACCACAAGTCCTTGCTTACTCTTGGGGTATGTTCAAGGTAGCTGATGGTACCAGGTGGAAAGGCTACAGAGTAGGAGGCCCCAAGCTGAAGAGAAAGGCCTCAAAGCCAGGAATATCCTTGGGATTGTCAGCACCAGTAAGAGTTGGGGCTTGATCAGCATGAAGAGAACATTGCTATACCAAAAGAATTGATCCGCTGCGCCAGGTACAGATCTGATACCTGAACTCACCCACAAATCAGAGCAGCCAGAGGGTAAGAACCCCCACACTGCATTCTAGCTCTCATTTCTCTATCCACAAGGATTTGAAAACTACCATTCTCCACCTACCACTCCTAAAATGCCCTCAGGCCTCCTTAGACAGAGCAGAGAGAGGCATAGGAAATCTAAGGCTCAGGATTCACCTGAGAGAACCTCACATTTAAAACTAGAAGAGAGAAGATAACATTAATTGGCAACTATAATTTCCCACTCTGCCTGCAGGTGGGTGGCTTACTGAGGAAAAATAGATTTGTTGCAATAAAACAGCTACATTTTCTTTGCTCTTAAGAGTGGTTATATAACTATCTGTGTGAGCCCACTACAGTAATGCTAGCAGCAAAATTCCATGATACGTATCTATATGAGAAAGGGTTAAATAAAATGACTAAGGAGGAGAAAGCAGGTTAGTTAATGGACATAGAAAGTATCCCAGTTCAAGAAGTCATAACACAAGAATTCACACACACTCACCAAGAACAAACATCTGTCTTCCATTATTTTGTCTGAAAAATGACTCTTCAGCAGCAGGACACTGGAGTAATAGGTACATATAACATATGTCTACTTAGAGAAGCCCCAAACCAAGAAGCAGTTGATCAGCTCATGTGTATGTAGTATCATGCATATGCATGAAAAGTGACTTAGTCCTTACTTCTCATTACAAATGTTAAGAAAAAAAATTTTTATTCATCAAAAACTACCATTTTCCAAACCTACTGTGTACATGTTGTACAAGCATATTTCCTCCAACAGGCACAGCCCAATATAACCCAATGTAGCCCAAACTATAGGTGGAATGGTAGGAATGATAGATAATTACTCAGCTACTAGATGAATAATCTCTAAAACTGTGCAATTTTTATATCAACATGACATGAAATTTTGTACATACTTTGGATATAAACTGAGGGAAAATATGGAGTCAGTCTGAATTCCGGTCAAAGTGTTGCAGATTGGTGTACCGCAGGCCAAAAACCTAAGTAAGACTCTAATCAGACAATCAGAAGTGGTAATAAATCTGCTTGACAAGTATATCAATCTGCTGCCTCCTCCTATACATTTTCAGTTATGAAATATTTCTTTTACAAACATGGAAAAATAGAAGACATGTCTCTGTAGCAAAATCAAAGTCAGCATCTTGCTCCCAGATAAGCCAGATTTTAAAAGAACCGCTTTGGAGTGATTAAACCACTGTGTATCTGGATGCTGCAAGCCAGGGGTTAAGAGAGAAGACAGGCATAGAGGGTGCTGAAGAGGCCGAACCTGCAGCTTTGCTAAGAAAATTCAATCTGTGAGGCTGGTCCACCATCTGGTGACCATTCTGGGTCTATGTGTCAAAAATTTCATGGATAGTTCTAGATATTTCAGGATGCCACCATAACCTACAAAAATATTACAGATCTTCTTGAAACTTAAAAAAAAAAAAATTTTGATTTGAATGTGATTTAAAAGGTGATAATAAATATTTCTCATTTAGTACCTTTAGATACAAATAAAATGCCCTCTTGGAATACAACATCAAGTTGAAATATAAATATGTATGCTACACACATACACATATGCTTTTTCTATATACAGGTAAAATTTTAGGAAACAGCATTCTGTAAATTGTATCATTGACAAATTTGATCGTTGCAGTAAGTTTTATATGAGCACCAGCAAAATTATTTAGAATTTTATAAAATTTAGTCTTCAAAGTATGTACGTTTTCTCATGGATTTTGTGTTACTTATTGATGCTACTGTTTCTAACCACCAGAATCCTGATGAAGAAGGAGTCACAAACATTTATCAATGAGGCTATTCCAGCATCATTTTCAACAACCTTCCTGAAACAAAAATCCCAGAATTGCCAAAGGAAAATAGGAATGTGCACTAGAAAAATGTCATACACAAACTCAAAGACAATGAATCAGTGGTTATTTTAGTTCTTTTCTTAGGTTAGCTACAAGAGTTTTCTAACAACTAAGATCAAGTAAGCACTGGTATTTGACTCTTTGGGAATAATAAAGCCCAACACTGCGGACAGTGTTCCCACATTAGTCCAAGTGGACTTACTGGGGTCCACTCAAGCTCAGCATCTCTCTTCACCTTTTCTGGGAACAAAAGTGGACAAAATGCTGGATGCCACCTCAAATCCTGCTTAATATCCACCTGAATAGACAGGAATTTTGGTAACTCACCTTCCCCCAGAGCCTAACAGGGGAAAACAAAGTTCCCCACACATCGCCCCCTAACCAGGAGGGAGAGGCCTCCCCTCCTCAGCGCCGGCAGCACCCCCCAAAGGCAGAAGGCCGGTACTCACACAGATGGCTAGCGCTCCTGCCCCCATCCTCTCAGGAAGTGTCTGGAAGAACTGATGAAGTCCGGATGAAAACATTAAAAGGACAGCAAAATTCGACAATTCCACTCCGTGGATACGTTTTGATTTGAAAAGCAGCTTCCAATCCAAAGGCCCCACGGGAGGTGAGGGGCGGCTGGACGCATCGTAGGAAGTGGGGCTTTGCTTCTTTTTCGGCTAAACCCACATGGCTGGGAGGACGGCCTGGACTTGAAATGTGATCCAGAGCCTGGGTGTTGGCAGGCAGCGGGGTCACGTGACTCGGGCCTGAAGTTGCTGACATCCCCTTCTCAAGCCTGACCTGCTGGATACCACACACAGGCTCCCTCCGTTTGGAAAACTGCCCCTGGTATTCATTAACAGCCCTCAGAGCGCACACCCGGAGCATTAACGCAAACTGGCCTCCTTGTCACTACTTGTCTCTAAGGAAAATTTACAAAGTCACACTCAGGTTTAAGTCCACTGGCACAAGCCTCCTCTTTCTGCGGCAGTTTGCTATTGTCTGCTAGAAACCATCCAGATACTACCAAAGTTTTCTTCCCTCCAACCTTATCCTTTGAGGATTTAAATTTTTTATGTAGGGTTTTTTTTTTTTTTTTTTTTTTTTTTAAAAACTGCTTGTAATTACTTTCAAGTTACCTTGCACATATTGATGTTAAACGTGAACAGCAGACTTCTAGGCCTGTGTAATTCCACGTACCTGATCTGCAGTCTGGAAAATTTGCCTGTAGTCAACAGTTCCAGTAACTTTCTACTCCACATACTGTGTCAACAGAAAATTTGATTTTACAGTTTCCAAATATTTGCACTGAGAGCTAAAATATCTAATTCAGGTAATATAGAAGGAAGCTATTCTATGTTTATTACTACGTTTTCATTTAAAATTTTTTTTCATATATATCTGGCATATTTAAAGAATGCTGACTAATTTTACATATGAAGTTTCATGTGACCCAATTGTACAGGTAACCAAGGCATAATAAATCAGCTCCCATTTTAACACTTCCTTTCCAACTTAACATTTCTTGTATATCTATAACAAACTAGCACTACCCACAGCACAGCCAAGATAACAAATCGTATTAAGCAAACCACAGGACATGACAGAGTATTATTATGTCTATGTGTGCCTGTAAAATATTGTGCAGACTCTCTTTCCACAAGGGAGGATAACACTATCCAAATCCCATACGAGGGAATGGGGTTGAGAGAATGGACATAATCTTCTCCACTAAAGAAGGAAACAATTTCTTTCATCTTCATCCAGATTTTACCTTATGCTTGCCATTCACCCATCAGAAAACTGGACTGATTCCTAAAGTTTTAAAATTTTGTCTTGATTTTTTGATAAGTGTTGCCACTTCATTGTGAAAATTAAGCTCTAAAAATTAGGTCCCTTGTAGGCCCATCATGCAACATCACCTAATAATATTCTTTACCTATATTGACCAGACACTGCTATATGCCGTACCAATGTTGAATAGAAGGATGTAGTACCTTCTCTCATGGGATAGTACAATGTAGGGTGGGAAGAAAAAAAACTAATAACCTTTTATAATTAGTAAATGCATACGGTGGTGCTCAGGACATATTCTCCCCAAATATGGTACTCTGGCATATTGAATATTTTATTTTATTGTATTTTATTTATTTTTTTATTGGTTGTTCAAAATATTACAAAGCTCTTGACATATCATATTTCATACATTAGATTCAAGCGGATTATGAACTCCCATTTTTACCCCAAATACAGATTGCAGAATCACATCGGTTACACATCCACATTTTTACATAATGCCCTATTAGTAACTGTTGTATTCTGCTACCTTTCCTATCCTCTACAATGAATTACAGTAGATGGGGTAGAGAGAGAAGATGGGAGGGGAGGGGAGGGGAGGGAGCATATTGAATATTTTAAACTGAAAAGATTCAGGGAACCACAGGGCCAGGAAAACTGTTCTCATGTTCCCTTGCCCTTCTTCCTGCAGCAGGTCACAGGACCACCTTCATGTGAGAGACATCCTTCCTAGTCCCAGAGGAAAAGATCACTCTTATCTCTGAACATTAAGCATTCAGGGAGAAGAACCTCAGCAGACAGGCCTTGCTAAATTTCCCTTAGTTTATAACCAGTAGATTATGTCCCCTTTGTCCTTTTATATTTCTCCACACTGCCCACTCTTCATCAAACCTAATGTAAAAGCACACACCAAGCCTAATGTAAAAGAAACAATTTCTTTGGGTCTTTGTTTCCTTCTGAAGACTCCCAGGTCACAAAGTTTATTAAATGAATTTGAATGTCCTTCTCTTAACAATCTGTCTTTGGTTACAGAGGCTTAGGCTGTGGACTTAGGGTAGGTGAGGAGAAGATGTTATTTCCTCCCCTATACAGATGTGCTGCTTTATTAAGAAGCAGAGGAAGTGAAAGAGAAACAGAGACATCCATCAATAGGTCACATAGGTACTTGTAGTATATTTTCTTTGCTTGTCAAAAAAACCATACTTTAAATCTCTCTTAAGAAAATTTTATATCCCAATTTTTTTACTTAATGTTATATCAGAGGTATGTTCTCAGCTTGTTAATAACACTATTAACAAATTAAGTCACATGTGATATTACATATGGCATATATAGCAGCTTCTGTAGTTCATTCTCCCATCTCTAAACATTTACATATTTTTTGATATTTTATTCTCTGGTAAAATTTCTGAAAATGAAATTTCTGGATCACAGAGAATTTCATGGGTCATGTGTTTAAGGCTCTTGACATACATGGGTTTTGGCTGTCTATATTTTTTAGCCGATCCAATCCAAATTTGAAGATTTTATGAAATATTTTCCAGTTTAATAAGTGAAAATGACTTCTCATTTTAAAACTTATATTTCCTCTTATTATCAGTAAAATTAAATTGCCATTTGTATTTTCTATTCTGTGAACTGTCTTTGGTCTGTTTTCTTTATCCATTCTCAACTGGAGTCTTATTGGCTGTAGTCTTTTTTTGTAGGGTCATTGTATGGATTAAATAATAAAATTCATTAGCTGGGCATGATGATGCATGCCTGTAATCTCAGTGGCTTGGGAGCCTGAGGCAGAAGGATTGTGAGTTTAAAACCAGCCTCAGCAATTTAAAGAAGCCCTAAGCAATTCAGCAAGACCCTGTTTCTAAATAAAATATAAAAAAGGGCTGGGGTATGGCTCAGTGGGAAAGTGCCTCTGGATTCAATCCCTGGTACAAATAATAATAATAATAATATTATTATTATAAAACTCATTTAAAAAACACTTAGAATAGTACCTGGTAAGTGGTAATGAAAATCAACATTTTTGAATGCTTATTATATAATTTAATTATATGTGGACTTGGAATTTATTTTGAAAAATAGATAAATAAGATCTAAATTGATATTTTACTTTTCATGTAACTCCTTTGACCCAGACCTGCTAATAGTCCCCAGAATCCAATCTCTCTGATAATACTATATTCTCTTCTCCTTCTTTATTGTGTCTGAGCCAATGGTGGTCCAGTTCTCAATCTCTCATATATGAAGATATGGTCATGTGACCATGTACTCATTAACAGAATGTGAATGGATAGGTATGTGCAACTCATGTTGCATGCTTAATAGAAAATGCCTTACTTCACATTTCCTCTTTCACTACACTATAAACAGAAACCTAGCTTACCACGGAGAAAAGGGACAATGTCCAAGGGGATGACAGAGTAAATGAAGGAACCCAGATCCCTGAATAATCCTGTGGAGTACAGCTGCCTTGCAAGCCTAGACCAACAGGACTCTTCCAGGAGAGAGAAACAAAACTCTCAAATACACACTGTCTATATATACAGATGTATAGGTACCTCTCTCCTTCTCTCTCTCTCTCCCCATGTATGTGTGTACACACACATTTGTCTTCACCCTGATAAACTAACAAATGATACAAACTCGTTTATTGAGCAAATTTTCCATTTCCCATTTGTGATACTATCCTCACTGTATCTTAAATTCATATACACATACCGTACATACATACACACATGCATACCCCAAGATCTTTTTCAAGCTAATATTATATTTTACTTCCTTTCATATCCTTAATATTTTAATAATCACCATTATAATTCACTATGTATCCGATAAAGATAGTCCTCTGTCATTGTCCATCTTTTTCAAAACTTTACTACTCTCCTTTCCAACCAATTCTTTATGATGAATTTTAAAAAAAAAACAGTAAGGTTAGAACATGATGCTGTGATATAAGAAATACATATTTAGCCTTAAATGTAGACTTCTGACTCAAAGTTCCTAAAACCCAAGTGATTGGGAGACTGAAGCATTTTTTTTTATATTTGTTCTTGATCCTCAGTTCCTGATACAAGTGATCCTATGATCCTTAGAATTTCTGGAGTAATAACAGGTCTTTTATATGCCCCAAGACAGTTTGGGGACAGTGGCGAGGCAACATGCTTTCAGGATAGTTCTGAGGCATAATTAACAGGGTTGGAACTTTCAGCCCCTTCTCTGTGTGTGTGTGTGGGGGGGGGACTTCGACTGAGTTAATGAGTTAATCACAAATGCCAGTGATTTAATCAATCATGACTACATAAGGACTGCTCTAGAAAGATCCCCCTCAAATGGGGTTTGGAGTCCTTCTAAGTTGGTAAACACCTGGAGGTGCTAAGAGAGTGGAGTGCCAGAACAAAGTATGGAGCCTCAGGCCCCCACCCCATTTTCCTTGCCCTAGGCATCTCTTGTATTTTCCTGTTTCTGAGTTGGATCCTTCATAATGGTCATGAGCAATCTAAGCCATTAACATAGACCAGACACGTTTGTGTCTTTCCATAACGTCAGAATTTATTGAGCAACAATAAATTAACAGGCTGCACCACTTTCGTGGGTGGTAGATCTCTGAATACTTGTAGGCCACCTGGTAGTCATAAGCCAGGCAATCACAAGTTCTTTTATTCCTAACTTAATTTCTAATATCTATAATACTCAAGTCATGCAACACACTATATACATTTATATTTATATATACATCACTTGTATATAAATTATTTATACATGAAACATAAATATTTATATATTTTTTATATAATATTATAAATTATTTATATTTATAACATATATATTTTATAGAAAGGCTAAGACAGGGGTAAGGTGCTACGGTAGTGAAGAGTTTGAACAGCACAAAGACAGAGAGCAGATACAAACACAGAGTCACTGTAGGTGGTCAGATAAGTTTTTGAACCAGCCAAAGAATTTGTTCAGGGAGCAGACCTGTCAAAGTACAAGAAATTAGTCTAGGCCAAGGTCGGTAAAGTTTCACAGTGTTAGCTTGGAATGGACCATGAATGGTCATCATGGGCAGGAAGACTACTGAAGCCCGGGGAGAGATTCAGAGGTTTATCACTGTGGCCACTTCCCTAGGAATGGCTCACAATGAGCGAGTGATCAGGTAATGGAGTAAGTGTGTACTGTGTCCAGGGTCCTCTTCCTTCGATGGGTCACAGATGAGGGGATTGTTTCATTCAGTGGTTTGATGTGCTTGATAAGTTCATGGGCCTCCTTTCTTCCTGTGAGTTTGATTATACGCATGTATCCATGTGCTTCCAATTAATTCGATAAATTCACAGGTGGTCATTTTTATTAGCATGATATTTGTCAGATTGTGCCTTATGGTTGTACTGGCAGGTGGTGGCTATGTATTGGTGTAAACAAGGTGTAGATCATTTTATCTCAGCACTTAAACTCAAAATGGAGTATCTCATGTACTGCTTTGCAGTAACAGGTTTAGGGATAGCCTGAGAACTACTATTCCCAAGGAGTGACATCACAGCAGGACACAGCTTGCTCTCCACAATGACAGATCAGTAATTGTAATTAAATTGTTTTCCTGAATTACATGAGCCATTCTGGCAAATTACCAAACCCAAGGATGAGGTCACGAGAACGGCCAGTTCATAGCTGGTTGGTCAGAAGTACAAGACGACCCAGGACCTGGAAGTGGCATCTGCAGCAGGAAGTCACATGAAATGGAGCCCTTAACTTGTGGGATTTGACACAAACTCTAGGTAGACAGTGTTAGAATTTAATTGAATTGTAGGACACCCAGCAGGTACTGGAGAATTGGTTGGTGTGGGGAGAAACCCCAGACATTCCAGAAATGTTCTATGAGTAGAAACATAACAAAAAACATCACACATCTTGTCACTGTTTCTAAAAAGTATACACACATCTTATTTCTTCTATGGCGATTATGATATAGGATGACACAGGTATTTTACTCAGCTTTTTTTTTTTTTTTTTCCTGCTGTGACTAAAAGATCTGACCAGAACAACTGTAAAGGAGGAAAGTTTTATTTGAGGGCTCATGGTTTCAGAGTCTTAGTCCATAGAAGACTGGTTTCACTCCTCGGGGCTCCAGGTGAGGCAGAACACCATGGAGGAAGAGTGTGGCAGAGGGAAACAGCTCACATGGTGATCAGAGAGAAGAGACAGAGAGAGTCTACACTCTCCAGATACAAATATATATCCCAAAGCCCAGCCCCCAGTTAACCACTTCCTTCAGCCACACCCCACCTGCCTCCAGCCCTCACTCAGTTAATCCCAACAGGGATTAATACATTGATTAGGTTAAGGCTATAACCGAATCATTTCTCTTCCAAACCTTCTTGCATTGTCTTATATGTGAGCTTTTAGGGGACACAGCACATCTGAACCATAACAATAGGATTAAACAAAAAAGCTTGTCCTAACTTTCATAACTTCTTACACCATCATAAGGTAAAAGCAGTCCTCTGCCTAACAAATTATTATCCTGATTTTTCACTGTGATGACTAGATTCCATTTTCTGAAACAAACCATACATAGGCTATTGAACAGACTAAAGGCACTCTGTACTTCCAATAATGTTTGTTTCTCCATGGAACACATCTGAAATTAGAGACTAAAATGTTATTTTTTCCTGGTCCCCAAATGGACACAAACAATTAGAGTTCAGAAAGGTCTCTTAGCTGCCATATATTCTTAAACACTGATGTACAAAGACATTTAAGAGTTATTAGCCACAGCCAAGAAATTTGATGACATAAAATATGAGCATTATCTTTGCCTCAGAAAGGAGTAAATGAATTTTTTAATATTTATTTTTTAGTTGTAGTTGGATCCAATACCTTTATTTTATTTATTTTTATATGGTGCTGAGGATCAAACCCAGGGCCTTGCACGTTCTAGGCAAGCACTCTAGCACTGAGCCACAACCCCGGCTCGAGTACATGAATTTTTTAAGAGGTTTTCTGAATAGCCTAAAATACCGTGGCAAGACAAAGAATGTTCTAGTTTTCAAAAAAGTCCCTTGGCACCCTGGAAAAAGGAGTCCAAGTAACTTCACAATTGAAGTCCCCTCCCTAGAATATTGTCACTCAAATCACCATCTGACTTGGGGAAACTGTGGAACATATCTTATTGGAGGGAACTAAAAGGACTAGGTTATCCTCTAGCCCCACCAAACTAAAAATGCTGAAAATTCAAGCTGTCTATGTTAGCAGAGCTATTAGTCTTAAAAGGACAACATCTCCTCAGCTAGGGTAGAAATAAGTTTTTAGAAGAAGGGCAGTAACCCACAGACACACTACTGTCAGCTATGTAGCAGGGTCCATAAAGCATCATGGGGTGATGGCATAATCACCATAGCACGAACCACCTGAGGTCCATGGGAATGGCAATGGAGACCTTCCTCCAAATACAGTCCCCACCTCAGCTCTACCCACATCAGGGTCTAGATCAGAATTGGCATCATCCAATCTGACAGGATATTGGAAGTTAGTCATTCAGCAACTCTTTAATATTTATGTAAACCCTCTTGACCAGCCAGAGGGGTTGAGACATATTGAGTATTTGAACCCTGAAAGTACATGCACCTGAAAGCTTACTTAATCTAGACCAGAGATCAGCAAACTTGTCCATGAGTCAAACTGAGCTATCCTAGCCAGATTCTGGCCACATCTACTCATTGACAAGTGTATGGCTGCCTGGCATCTACAAAGGCAGCTGAGTAGCTGTAACAGACCTACTGAGCCTAAAATATTTACTCTCTGACTTTCATAGAGAGAATTTTTGATCGTTGGTCTGGGCTATTGAGTAACACTGTTCGCCATGAGATTCCTCGTATACACATAGAGATGTACTTCAGCTCTTTGAAAGATAGGAAATAGGTCTTGGTTTTGATACCATTGCCCCATTACCTGAGGATGGGCTTGGTTTTACCTTCTCCTAATTATTTTCTGAGGGTCTTGTCTGAAATTGGTCAGTTGATAATCTGATGGTCTAATCTGTGTTCTGAAGTCTAGATATATCACCATCCTTCTTGAGGGAAACACACCATACACCACATACACACAATCCCACTCCCCTTACTCTTTGTCCTAGGGAAAGATCAATTATTCTGTACCCCTTACAACAAAATTTCCAAGATAACTAATTTTGAACTTGTTCAATCAATCTGCAACTTGCCACAGTATACTGACTTTTTCAAGCCCACCATTAGTGACAATCTAGACAGCCAATCTAGACAGCTCACTCTATTTTAAACTGTATCTGAATGCCAACCAATCAACAGCCATCTTATTTAAGTAACTGTTCTCTGGATGGTCTCAGTTCATTTACACACTTGAAAATCCACCAATTCTTACCCCCTCCAAAAAAAAAAAAAGAAAACCAAACCAACAAACAAAACAAAAAACTAAAAAATACCTACATAAAATCAATAGTATGCTCTGCTCAGAAAGACCTGCAGGACCGGCATATCTTGCCCTACTAAAATAACACATAAGGGCTGGGGCTGGGGATGAGCGGTAGCATACTTGCCTGGCATGTGTGAGGCACTGGGTTCAGTCTCAGAACCATAAATAAATAAATATAAATAAAGGCCTATCAACAACTTAAAAATATTTAAAAAATAAAAATACAAATAACGCATAAATGTCATTCTATCTTCTTACTTCAGGTACATTGTTCTTTAACACGTATCATGGTTTAGACAGCACAATTCCATGGTGATTATTAAGGCCTGCTCTTGAGCTGCACTTCTCAGCAGCTTGTCCCCCACTTCTGCAGCCCTATTCATCCCTCCACCTTAACTTCTGCATGTCACTGGGCTGAGGCTGGCACCTTCACCTGGAAGCCAAAGCAGAACTACCATGCCAGTCTTCACACAGGGACAGAATTAGAACTCAACGCCCCCCAAGAAGTAGGCAAGAGAGTTGACTTGGGAACAGAAAGCAATATTCCTGTGATGATCACCTGAACCTCTGGCCTAGTATACAAGAGAACAGAGGGATTTTCTTTTGAAAATAGTTTTTGTTATTTCCCCAGAGTTGCCCTACTAATAGAAGGAATTCACACGTTTGAGCAGAAAGTTGCACTTGGTTTTAGGCAGACTCTAGAAAATCAGACGGTGCAGGAACAATTTCATCAGGGAGTGCACATTATGATGGTTTTCATCTATATCTCCTGAAAGGCTGCTATGGTTCCCTCCGGATTCTTGAACTCCTCCCCATAAAATCACTACTTCCTATTTATTCTACCTCTGAAAAGTTTTTAAAATCCACTTTCCTTATAGCCACCACCATTTAAAAAGTTCAGGACCACACCAGTGTTCCTTTGGTACAACTACACCATTCCATTTCTGAAATTCATTTGATTATGCCACTTTCCTACACATTCTTTTTATGCCTGTGGGCTCCCTGTATAGGTTTCAGAGGGTCTGTGACCACTCATGTAATTGTATTTCAATTTTCAGAGTATGTGCCTAAAGGGAGAATCTATCTTAATCTTTTAAAACCCTTTTTATGCTCTTATTAGTGAATTAGAGTTATACATAATAGTTGGGTTCATTTTGACATAATCATACTTTTTAACCTTTTGAAGACTAAAAAAAAACTGCTTGTTTATAGATTAAATCCAAAAGTCCTTAGCATGGCTTTTTCCAAATTTAAACACATACCAGTATTTTCTCCATTATATACCTTAAATTTCCCCCAGAAATTTGTGAATATGTTTCTTTGCATGGCAAAAGAGACTCTGCAGAAATGATTAAATTAAGGATCTTAAAGTGGGGAACAGTTCCGGGATTATCTTGATTATCAGTCTAATATGATGAGACTATAGAAAAGGCAGGAGAGTCAGAGGCTGAGGAGATTTGACCTTGGAAACAGTGATCTGTTCATAGAGATTTGAAAATGCAATGTGGCTGGCTTGAAGATGGAGGAAGAGGATGTGAGTCAAGGAATACACAAAACCTCTAAAAAAAGCTGGAAAAGGAAAAGACTCCCCTAGCATCAAGACAGATTTTAAGTTCAAATGAAACCGATTTCAGATTCTGATCTCCACAAGCATAAAGTGATACAGTTGTGGGTTTGTTGTTGTTGTTGTTGTTGTTTGTAGTTGTAGATGGACAGTACACCTTTATTTTGTTTACTTTTATGTGGTGCTGAGGATCAAACCCAGTGCCTCACATGTTAGAGGCAAGCACTCTGCCACTGGGCTACAGCTCCAGCCCCAAAGTTGTGTTGTTCTAAATCACTAAGTTTGGGGTAATTTACTGCAGCAGAAATCGGAATTCCCTTGTCCCACAAATTAAATAAGATATACATTTTCTCATTTGAACCTTTACCCATGATTTCCTATTTACCAGAAATGTACCTGTCTGCATTTTGTCCTTGAGGAACACAAACATACTTTGATGTCCAATACCACTGTTACTAGCATTCACACCTGACCTTACTCCTCTATGTGCATATGGTCCTGGTTTAAATAACTAGTACATTTCCACTAGTTTGAAAACCTATATTCTAGATTTCAAATAGCTTACAGGGCAGGGCAATTCAATATCTCATTCTTTTGGGCATTCCTTGTTAGCTCCTTAACTATACACATTTGTATACATTTGTGTTCTTAACTATACACATTTGTACAGTTCATGCATTAAATGAGGTGATAAATCTGCACTGCTCACAGAAATACTTTATGAACTCATTTAAAAGTTAGGATAAGAAATATGGATTATCTCAGTGACAAAAGAAAGAGTTGAAAATGTGACCATGAATAGAATTTCTAAGGGATTTTTGAGAAAGAAGTTCAGAGATCTGAAAAAGAACAGTCAAGAAGAATAAATGTATAAAGGGAAATCAGACAAAGAATAAAGAAGTAGGAATACAGTGTTGATGGAAAGTTGATGTCTGTCTACAGCCCTTAACATTTGGGTCCTTGGTTTTAACCTTTTGTTTTTAACCAGGATCATTTCCCTGAATTCTTCTAAGCCTTACTTCTGAATAAAGGTTAAATTAAAATTCTTGAGGCAATTACTTTTTTCTTTTAAACAAGAACCCAATCAATTTTTCATGCAAAAACAAATTAAAAAGCTCCAAGAACCCAGTTTATATCCATGGATGTAGAGCAGTGGTAGAGCACATGCTTAACATGTACAAAGCCCTCTGGGTTCAAGCCCCAGTACTGCAAAAAGCAAAACAAAAAAATTGTTGTTGTTTTAAATGTTTTTGGCAGGCACAGGGCCTGCAAATCTATATGAATAATGCAGATTGTATTTTTATATTTTTAATTTAAAAAGAAAACCAAGACTTCTGTCCAGAAGAAAAAAACAGAAACAGCTCCTTTTGCAAAATCAAAACAAAAACAAGAGGCTGGGGCTGGTAGTACATTTGCCTGGCATGTGTGAGGCACTGGGTTAGATTCTCAGCACCACATATAAATAAATAAAATAAAGGTCTATCAACAACTAAAAATATATATACAAAAACAACAACAAAAACAAACCAGAAGTTGGTTAGGGGCAATAAAAATATTCTTTTTTTTTTAATTGTTGATGAACCTTTATTTATTTATTAATTTATATGTAGTGCTGAGAATCGAACCCTGTGCCTCACACATGCTAGGCAAGTGCTCTACCTCTAAGCTACAACCTCAACTCTAGAAAAAAATATTCTTAACTGAAAAATAATTCCCACAACTAGAATAAAAGGTATTTTTAAAATATTTTTACTTTTTAGTTGTAGCTGGACACAATACCTTTATTTTATTTATGTGGTTCTGAGGACTGAACCCAGGGCCCTGCATGTGCTAGGTGAGCACTCCACCACTGAGCCACAACCCCAGCCTCCTAGAATAAAAGGTATTTTTAACTTATGAAAGAATATAGATAACAGAAATTAGTATCTGATCATTGCCAAGGGCTTTCACATATGTCTTGTTGAGTTCAAGCAATCCACAGTATAGGTACTCTTATTCACGATTATCAGATAAAAGAATATGGGAGGTTCAGACTTGTATAATCAGCAATGGATAAAGATGGGTTTCAAACACATACTTCTCTGTCTGAAATCTATGTTCTCACAAATACATTAAATTATTATCAGCAAATCCCTCTCTTTGGAACAGAGTGATTTCTGATTATGATCAGGCTGAGGGTGATGACATATAAGGAGCCTCACTGTCAACTATAACTGTGGACCAATAGCCCAACTGTGAAAAATATTATATATACTAATAGTAGTAGAGGTACCTTCAAGAATTTATTTTTAAATATTAAATATTAATTACAAAGGAATTTTGCATATATTGTCTCATTCAACATGAATAAGCTAAGATATAAATGCTATCATTTCCTTTTAATAATTAAAAAAAATTGAAACTGAGAAATCAGATCTCTTGCCCAATTACACAGCTGGAAAGAGATACAAGATTTCAAGATTTCACTTATTTATTCATTTAATAAACAAAGACTTACTAAAAGCATACTGTATACATGTACTATATTGCACATGCTTTTCTTCTCCACAGTGAATTTTATTCATTTATTTATTTTTGGTACTGGGAATTGAACCCAGGAGTGCTTAACCACTGAACTACATCCCTAGCCCTTTTTATTTTTTGAGAGAGGGTCTCCTTAAATTGCTTAGGGCCCCGCTAAGTTGCTGAGGCTGGCTTTGAACCATGATCATCCTGTCTTAGCTTCCTAAACTGGTGGGATTACAGTTATGCGCCACTATGACCAACTTGAGTGGAATTTTTAAGAACATAGTTTATAATTCTAAAAGCTTTAAAACTCATATGAGTTTTAATATACTAGGCTAAAAAGCACTGGTAGGAAGGACTGGGCAGACATTGCTGTAGGATTCTTGTGCATACATGTGGCAGTTAGCAATTTAATAACAACACTTCACAATATTGTAGCTAACACAGAAATAAACTGCTGCTAAACATCTATTTTTATAATATAACAATGTTTATTACCATTCATTAGAGTATAACAAAACTCCTAGAAGCAATGCAATTACCTACCTCCACTTGTCATGAATCAATTTCCTAGTCACTTACATCAAGGAGTACCAACTGTATAAAAGGGAAGGAGTCCTCTAACCAAATTACAAAAAATAAAATAAAATAAGGGAAGGAAAGAAGGCTGGCAGGCAGACAGGCATGTTGAAGACCCAATACTACACGTGAAATATCCATCAGAGAACACTATCTAAAGCTCTCCTCTTCTGTGACCATGGAATTGATAAATGAACTACAACCACCTATTGGGTAAAAAAATAAAAACTTATGAACAAACAAGGTATGTGCAAAACTAACTTCTGTATTTGATGAACAAATGTTGTTATTATTGTTTAAGCATGCAAGTCTGTTTCTTTTTAACCCCAATAGAAACAAAACTACCAATGAAATGATAAAAATTTAAAAGTCCAGTTACTTTGAAATGGGATTTAATAACCCCAGAAATTCCTCTTAACACAACAATCATGTAATTAGTGCAATAATTTCATCACAATGTTGATAGGGACTTTCCAAGTTGTCAACTAACTCTCTATTATGTCCTCAAGTATAAGATAAGAGAAGAAAAAAAAACCCAGAAATTAGAGAATAATTCAGCCTCTTAGATGTACATCTAACAAAGCAAAAGAGGGAAACATCACAACCCAAGAGAACAGAGGTAGTTAACACCCACCACCACTTTCCAGAATGGAGATATCAAGGCTCAGGTACATCCAGAGATACAATAAATGCACAAGTGGCAGAACTAGACTTCTGTCTCTATTTTAGGGGTTTTCTACCCTATGTGGAACAAAGAATAGAGTATATTTCAAACATTTTTCTGCAATGATGACTATTTAAAGATTGTGCTTGATCATACCCGCAATTTATATCTTTACCATCCCCTTCAGATACTATGAAAAATCTGCCTCAAACACTATGTATGTAATAAACTGATTAATTAATTAATTAATTAAAAGGCAGGAAGAAAATACATACCTGTTTCGGATTAACAAAATTAAAATTTCAATAGACAATCCTGAATTGGTCTGGTGAATCTCCTTACCTCTCTTATAAACATTATACAATATTGTTATGTGTGTATAAACTAGGCCTTTCCCATTACATTTATCTTTTAGCTAATCTCCTTTTCAAACATCCTTTTCTTGGGAGGTTGAGAGAATTAGCAATCCCCTCCCATCAAAAGATCTGGGAAATAACAAATTTAGGTAGCATTTACTTATTATTATTTGCTTATTATTGGGAATTGTGCAAAGGAATTTATATATAACATTTTATTTCATCCTTACAACAAAATACCAATGAAACCAGTCTAATTTTTGTTCTCATTTTCCAGATACAAAAGGTTTTATATAAGCAGCCCAAGGTCATAGTTAGTAGGTGGCAGTCAGCAGTACAAAACAAAGACTGTGTTTCCACAACCTATAAGGTACATCTCTAAGATGCACTGACTGTTGAATCTCTAATTTCACTTTTCACCATAACTAGGTTCAACAATGGATGAGGAAAGTGTAATATAGAGCTACCATTAAAACAATAAAAATTAATATAGAACCCAATTGATAATAAAAGTAATAGGAATTAATTAGTCATAGAAGAAATGCAAAATTAAGCTTGTGCAGGTCACTGCTATAATGGATTATGTTTAGTTCCTGTGTCAGATAAAACAAAGTAAAATTCCATCTAGAAATATTTTCCCTGACATTAAATATAACTAGCACTTATCACATGAATTATTAAGTAAGGTGTCAGAGTAAGTATATCATGGACAGTTTCTTCAATATCTGTTGGGCTAAATGCAGAGATACTCCTCAGAAAATTATTTCTTGTACTCACCTTAACACTATAACTTTAATAAAACACCAATATTTTAAAAAGAGGGCAAATATCATTAGCTATCAGAAACATGAAAATCAAAACAAAAATGAGATACTTCTTTATAACCACTAGAATGGCTATAATATTCACAGTGTTTATGAGAATGTAGAGAAATGGAACCCTCATGTCTGGTTTGTAAAAATATAAAATGCAACTAGCTGCTTTAGAAAAATAATTCCTCAAAAGGTTAAACATAGGGGCTGGGGATGTATCTCAGTGATAACACATATGTTTAGCCTACACAAGGTTCTGGATTCATTTCCCAACACAGAAAAAAAAAATAACAACAACAACAACAAAACCAACACAAAACAGTTAAACACAGAGTTTTCATATGATCCAGAAATGCCAATCCCAGTTTTATACTCAAGAGGAATGAAAATATATGTCCACACAAAAACCCCGTATGTGAATGTTCATAGCCAAACAGTGAACACTAACTCAAATGCCTGTCCATGATCAAAGGGTAAATAAAATGCAGAATAACCATATAATGGGATATTGTTTGGAGTAAAAGGAATGACATACTGACATACCACATGCAGAACACTGAAAGCAGTGTGCTAAGTCAAAGTAGGCAGACAACACAGAAGGACATGAAGTGAAGGACATGATTCCATTTACAGGAAAAGGGTGGACTAGAGGCAGTAGGTTATGGTTAAGGGCTGAGGTGGGGAAAAGTTGGGATTAAAGAGCAACTACTAACGGCATAGGGTACTTTTCTGTTGTTGTTGTTTGTTTTTTGAGAGAAGAAACACTGAAGAAAAGTTGTCTAAAATTGACTGACTGAAACTGAGTTTGAGATACATAATCATGGGACATTGAAGGACTCATTTTGACATTAAGCATTTAAGTCACATGTTAACAACTGACTTCTTCAAGCAGAAGAAATTCTAAAGGTAGAATTACACTATGATACATCTACCCAGATGAACCTGGGATAGTTTCTAACCTGATAAGTTAAACTATCAATGATTAGTATTTGAACTGTACTTCATTGTGGATCATTTGAAAATTGTGTGGAAAGCTATGAGCAAGGTAGGTGTGGTGTTACCCTGTGGAACCTAAATAATTTTGTAAGAATATCAACAGCAGAGGGGGACTCTCCACAATTATGGTAAGACAAGACAAAAACTCCATAATCTTGCCTCAGTGTAAATTTAACAGGGGGAGAGAGGGAAAAACTGTCCAGCCAAAAAAATAACCTACCTCACAGTTGGCAGGAATCACTGCTGCTTCTTTTGAATGAGCTCTACCATCTCTCTGCTCCCTACCTTCCTAAATAAAAATGATTAAGATACTCAATACCCAAATTGCCCCTGCTTTTCTTTTATAGCACTCTATCTATCTATCTATCTATAGATTTTTTTTTTCTTGAGACAGGTTCTTACTAGGTTGCTTAGGGGCTTGCTAAATTGCTGAAGCTGGTCTCAAACTGGCGATCCTCTTGCCTCAGCCTCCCAAAGTGCTAGGATTAGAAGCCTGAGCCATCATGGCTCTCTCCGACTCATCTTTCTTACACCTTTCCTAAAATCACATTAGCCAAAGTTAAATCCTATAATTAACCCCTTATAATTCCCTCTTAATGAGACATCCATTGTCTTCCAAGATATAGACCTCTCTTGCTTCTGTATTAAGCCCAATTTTACTATAGATTTATTTCTTGTGGTATTTGGTTCATGAGAATTGACAATATTTATAACATATTATTGGTCAGGGCATGTATAAGTTGTTTATATGTTATGATTTTGCTGTGGTATGGAGGCTGAATGTCCATGAAATGCCTGTGTGCTAAAGGTTTGGTCCCCAGGGTTGCAGTATGAGGAAAATCTATGGACATTCAGGAGGTGGGACTCTATAAGGTCCTTAGGTCATTGACAGTGAGTCATTGACAGAAGCTGTGGGATTCCACTGGTCCTGCATCTCTGCTTCCTGGCTCGTGATATGTAGTCTACTCTGTCTTGGGCCCAGCATCATATGTCATTATCAGTAGATGCCTCATCAATAATGCTTCCCAATGGACCTGAGCTTCAAAACCTATGAGCCAAATAAACTTTCATTGTTTCATAAATATCCTATCTCTAGTGTTTCATTACAGTGATGGAAAGCTGGCAAATACAGCCTCCTGTTCTCAGTTTTTTAAAAGCATGTACACATATATAGTTACATTGATACAAGAAAGACATTGGATACAGAAGGGAGAGCGAGGAACGAGAGACAGGTAAGTGAGAAATGAAAGATGGAGACCAGGCAGAGAAACACACAAGAGTTTGTTTACCAGAGCTGACAAATAAAGGCCATCTCTTTATAGGAGAGAGAGGCAAACAGGCTTGAGTCTTAGGACTTTTATGGGGGAAGCTCAGGAATCAGAGCCAAGGGGTTTAGGGTTGGGTTGGTAAGAAGGAATGGTGAGCCTTTCTCAGAAATGCCATTGGGCAGGAAAGGGAAACTTTTTCCTTAAAATGGTGGCTGTTAATTAAGATGTTCATTCAGATGCTAAGCAAGGACCTTATAGATACACATTAAAGTGGGAAGAGTAGTTATATCTAGACATTGACACAATTATTTCCCTTTTTGTTTCAGTATTTCATAGGCTTCTTCGAAGATTGTGTACAATTTTATAAGAAGGACAGTATTGGAGGGGGTAGGAGTCTCAGATTCAAATAGTTGTCAATAACTGTAAGGTCCTTGCTTAGCATCTGGGCAGCCATCTTAAATGACAGTGACCATTTTCCTGCCCAAGGGCCTTTCCAGGAAAGGCTCACCGCTCCCTCATACCAACCCCAACCTTAAATCACCCATATTCGACCCACCTGGCTCTGATCCCTGAGTCTGGCCCATAAAAGCCCTAAAATCCAAGCCTGTCCTACCTCTCTCTGTCTGTGGAGAGATGGCCTTTTTTTGTCAACTTTGACAAATAAACTCGCCTGTGTATCTCTGCCTGGTCTCCATCTTTCATTTCTTGCTTGCCTGCCTCCCAGTTCCTCACTTTCCTTTCAATAACTTAAGGCTAATCCCAGCAGCTCAGGAGGCTGAGGCAGGAGGATTGTGCATTCAAAGCCAGCTTCAGCAATAGCAATAGCAAGACTCTAAGCAACTCAGTGAGACCCTGTGTCTGAATAAAATACAAAACAGGGCTGGGGATGGAGCTTAGTGATTGAGTGCCTCCGAGTTCCATCCCTGGTACCCTGCCACAAAACAACACCAAAACCCTAAGGCTTTCAAACTTGGGAATATTATAATCACTTGGGACATGGCTTTTGGGGACAATTACTGAGAAAAGAGAAAGATTCTCCAGGCTGAAAAAGCCTAGGAAGCTCAAAAGCATTCTGAGGAGAGGGACAAAGAGTGGTCCTAGGCACAGTGGGCTTCAGTTAACCTGACAGAGCTGAGGGCTGCTCTGGGTAGATTTAGGAAGGTAAGGTGAGTATATAACTCTCACTCAAGTGTCCCACCCACA
This sequence comes from Callospermophilus lateralis, assembly GCF_048772815.1. NCBI lineage: Eukaryota > Metazoa > Chordata > Mammalia > Rodentia > Sciuridae > Callospermophilus > Callospermophilus lateralis. The sequence goes on along the minus strand of NC_135312.1, from coordinate 102,741,853 downwards.
TTACTGATACCAATTAGTCAATTCACTGGTTTCTCCAATTTATATCAAAATGTTTTTCAGGAAGCAAGTACACATTTTATTTAAACATTTCTACAAGCAATTTTCATTTTTTGATCCCCTCCAAAATCTTTCCTATCACCCTAGGAACTCATTCTCTCACCTTTGTCTAAACTACTAGTCACCTTAAAACCACCAGCAAACTAGAAAACAAAATTAAGCTTAAAAGTTCCCTACTGGCATCTACATAGCTCAAGAACTGAAAAGCTCTTTATTGCAACAAGTGAAAAAGGAGACACAACACAGAAAGACGTATGGGATACCGGAAAAGCAGTACTAAGAGGGACGTTTACAGTTACTGACATCTATATCAAAAAGCAGAGAGGTCTCAAATATAAACAGTGCTGTATCTCAAGGCACTAGAAAACAAGAGTAAACTAAAGCCCAAATTAGTAGAAGGAAAGAAATAATGAAGACTTAAGTAGAAATAAATGAAACAGAGATTCAAAAACAAAAACAAAAGATCAATGAAAAAAAAGAGCTGATACTTCAAAAAGATAAAAAAGGAAAACAATTGACAAATTCTTAGCTAGAATAATTAAGAAAAAGAGACACTTAAAATTGGAGGTGAAAAAGGAGGCATTGCAATTGATGCCACGGAAATACCAACAGTCACTGGGGATTATTACAAAAGCTAAATGCTAATAAATTTGATAATCTACAAGAAAGGAACAATTTCCTGGAAATATATACCATGCCAATATTGAATCATGAAGTAAAAGAAAACCTGAACAGATTATAATTAGATTAAAAAAAGAAAAAAAGAAAAGCCCAGAATCAGATGGTTTCACTGCTGAATTCTGACAAACATTTAAAGAAAAACTAGATAGGAAAAGGGAAGATGAAGAATGAATCAGACATAACTTTTCTATGTGTGTGTGCCACACACACACACACCATAGTCAATCTCACCATTGTATACATCCACAAGAAATTAATTAAAAAAAAAGAAAACAACTATGGGTAAATGGCAGGAAGATCAATAAAGGGAAGGAAGTAAGGGGTGGAGGCAGAGGAGGGGAAGGAGAGGTACTGGGGTCTGAATTAGAACAAGATATATTCCATGCTTGTATAATTATGTTAAAATGGATTCTAATGTCACGTATAACTAAAAGAACCAATAAAAAGTAAATATAAGAGGCTGGGGTTATGGCTCAGTGGTAGAGTTCTCGGCTAGCACATGTGAGGTGCTGGGGTCAATCCTTAGCACCACATAAAAATAAAATAAAGGTGCAGCATCCCACATACAATGAAAAGAAAATTTCAAAATATTTTGTAAAAATTATATCACATCTTATTATTTCAAGTAGTTGAAGAGAAGAAAATACTTCTATACACATTCTATGAGGCCAGCATTATCCAGATACCAAAACCCCATAAGGACAAGAAAAAAAAAAAAAAAAAGAGCACTATAGGTCAACATCCTTCATGAACATAAATGCAAAAATTCTCAACAAAATGCCAACAAATAGAATCTGACACCACATTACAAAGATCATTCATTATGATCAAATGGGATTAATTCCAGGGATGAAAGGACGGTTCAACATATGCAGATCAATAAAACATGACACACCACATCAAGAGAATGAAGGTCAAAAACCATATGATCATCTTAATAGATACATAAAAGGAATTTTTATAAGTTTTAATGTGTTTCTTTATGGTAAAATGTGTAACAATTAGGTTCAGAAGGAACACACCTCAACATAAAAAGCCATAAACTACAGCCACATTACACTGAATGGCAAATCTGAAGGCTCTGAAGATCTGGAACAAGACAACAATGCCCATTCTCACCACTTTTATTACATACAGTATTGCAAGTCCTAGCCAGAGCAGCTAAGAGAAAGAAATAAAGATCATCCAAACTGGAAAGAAGGAAGTCAAATTCACCCTGTGGCAGATGACATGATGTAGAAAACCCCAAAGACTCACCCTACCCCAAAACTAATAAATATAGCAAAGTTACAAGTTGTAAAAAATCATGCAAAAAATCAGAAGTATAAATATTAGTTGCTATATACTAATAGCAAATTATCAGATAAAGAAATCACAATAGATTTCCCATGGGCAATGCTACAAAAAATAAGACAAAATACGTAAGAATAAATTTAACAAAAGAGATGAAGGAACTCTACAATGAACATTATTATAAAACATTGATAAAAGAAATTGAAGAAGACACAAAAGTGGACAAACATCCTATGATAATGAATAAGAACAATTAATGTTGCTGAATCCTATGTTTCCCAAAGCATTCTACCAATCAAATGCAATCTATATCAAAATATCAATGACATTCTTCATAGAACTTCACAAGAATCCTGAAATTTGTATGAAATACCCCCCCAACACACCCAAAGAGCCAAAACAATTTTTAGCAAACAACAAACCAGTAGACATTACATTATCTGCTTTTAAAATATACTACAAAGCTATAATATCCAAATAGCACAGTAGTGACATAAAAACAGACACACAGATCAGCTTAAACAACCTAGAAGTAAACCCACACATTTACAGTTAACTGATTTTTGACAAAGGAGCTAAGCATACACATTGGAGAAAGAACAGTCTTTTCAATAAATGGTGTTAGGAAAATTGAGTGTCCACACACCGAAGAATGAAACTAGATCCCTACCTCTCATCAGTCACAAAAATCAACCAAAAATGGATTAAAAATTTAAATGTGAGATCTGCAACTATGAAACTGTTGGAAGAAAACATGCTTTAGGGCATTGCAATGGCCAACGGTATTTTGGACAAGACCTCAAAAGCACAGGAAACAAAAGCAAAAATGGACAAATAGGATTATATCAAACTTAAAAAGCTTCTTTTGCATAGCAAAGGAAACAATGGACAGAGTGAAGAGACAACCTTCAGAATAGAGAAAATATTTGCAAACTATGCATCTGTGAAGATGTTAATATTCAAAATATACAGGGAAATTCAATGGCAAATACAACCCAACTTAACATAGGTAACAGACCTAACCAGACATTTCTCAAAAGAAGACATACAGCAGAAGCAGTAGGGAATGCCTGTAATCCCAGTGACTTGGGAGCTAAGGCAGGAAGATCTCAAGTTCAAAGCTAGCCTCAGCAGTTTAGCGAGGTCCTAAGCATCTTAGCAAGACCCTATCTCAAAAAAAAAAAAAAAAAAAAAAAAAGGGGGGGGGGCTGGGAATATGGCTCTGTGTGGTTAAGCACCCCTAGGTTCAATTCCTGGTACCTCCAAACAAACAAACAAACAAACCCCACATACAGATGGCCAACAGATATATGAAAAAATGCTTAATAATCATCAGAGAAATGTCAATCAAAACCATAATAAGATATTGCCTTACTCCAGTAAGAATGGCTATTATCAAAAATACTAAAGATAATAAATGCTGTTGAGGATGTGAATAAAAGGGCAAACTTCAATTCTCTTGGTGGAAATATGTTAGCACAGCTATTGTGAAAAACTGTATGAAGGTTTCTCAAAAAACAACAACAACAATAGAACTACCATATGATCTAGCAACCTCACCTCTGGATACATACCAAAGAAAATAAAGAGATACCTTCACTCCCATGTTCACTGTAGCATTATTCACAATAGCCAAGAAATGTCTGTCAATTGATTAATGAAAAAAGAAAATGTGGTACACATGCATAATGAGATTATTTTCAACTATAAAAAAGAATGAAATCCTGTCAGATGCAACAACTTGGATGAAACTGAAGATCGTTACGTTAAGTCAAATATGCCAAGCATAAAGAGCAAGTCCCATAAGATCTCACACATAGGTGGGACAAAGTTGATCTCATAGAAACTGAGTGCAGGATGGTGGCTACCAGAAGCTGGAGAAAATAGGTGGGAGGGAGAGATGGGGAAAGGTTAATCAGTGAGTATTAAGTTAGGTATATGGAAGTAAGAAATTCTGGCGTGCTATTGCACAATTAGGTGACTATAAATAATTATGTACTATGTAACTTAAAAAGCTAAAGGAGAGGATTTTGAACGTTTTCACCATAAAGAAATAATAGGGGCTGGGTGTATGGCTCAGTGGTACAGCACTTTGATCCTCAGCATTATAGAAGGGAAGAAGAAAGAAAGGACAAATGTTTAAGGAGAGAGAGTTGATTTGAATAAAACATTATACAATATATACACACACGTATGGAAATGTCACATGGTACTCCATTAACATGTTCAATTTTTGTTTTCATGTTAGTTAAAAATAAATTGAAATTTAAAAAGAACTAAAGAATTCACTATCTTTCAATAGCATTATGTTATCAACATTAAACACACACACACACACACACACACACACACCCCAAGTCCAGGCCAGGCAGGATGGCACATGCCTGTAATCCAGTGGCTTGGGAGGCTAAGACAGGAGGATCACAAGTTCAAAGCCAGCCTTAGCAAAAAGAGAGGTGCTAAACAACTCATTGAGACCCTGTCTCTAAATAAAATACAAAAAATAGGACTGGATATGTGGCTCAGTAGTTAAGTGCCCCTGAGTTCAATCCCGGTTATTTCCCCACCCCACCCCACCAAAAAAAAAAAAAAAAAAAAAAAAAAGTCTGGGATTTTCCAATGAGTAATCTGACCTGCATCCAGAAACTTTCAAATAGAAAAGTGTTCCTACCTTTAACCATTCAAAATAATATTTTTATATTAAAAATGAACATTTTGGGCTTTTATTCTATAATCTAAAGTAAGATAACTTCAGAGTTGAAAAAATTTAAATAACAAGCCTTCATTTTACTGGTGAGAAATGGTTCATATCTGGCTCATTTGAAAACACAAACACACTCTCCAAAAGAAAAATAAATTATATTTTAACTGGAAAATTCCCCTCAATATTATATGTCACTGAAAGTAGACAACAGTAACTTTCTTTTTTAAAGCAAGCCACTGATTTTCAATTGGCAGTAAATTTTTTAGCTACACATATGTACTATTTGATGATATTAAATAGGTTTAATACACATGGAATATTAATATCATAAAAAATCGTGGTTTTACTTATTAGTAGGAATTAATCAGTAATTCAGTATCATGGAACAAAAACTTCCAAATAAATGGGATCAATGATAAAGAAAATGGAAAACAAGAATGCAATCCCTTAAAACTAAGAATTTCTTCTAACTAGAGATATCTTATTCCATTACAAAACTATTTTGCATGAAGAATACCACTGATAAAAGACTGTGTACCATGTATGTGCATTGATATATCTCAGCAGAAAATTTAGAAGTTATGAGAAACTTAAGCCTGTTAAATTCTGAGCATTTGGATAAACATATTATATATTATGACATGTATCCATCACTACAGCATCATCCAAAGTATTTTCACCACCTTGAGAATCCATTCTTAACATTCCATTTTAACTGCACCTCACTCTAATATTACCTTGGCCACAATTAGCAACCTATCCCCCTAGCAAAACCCAGAAAGTTTATCAGATGAAACTAGCTCCTTTAAAGACACAACTGCCTTAGATAAGGTCTTAGGAAAAATCTGCTAAAGATAATTGCTTTAAGTGAAGTGATGTTGGGGGTGACCTGTGGATCAAAAGATGTAGGCTGTATCCAAATTGGAACTTAACACAAGGCAAAGAAAAGGGAACAGCTATAAGTCATAAAACACCAGCAAGTTGCAGAATTCAGGAAAAACAAAGATATGCATGTGATATCTGGAAGAAAATTTAACCCTAGAGATAGTAGGGGATGTGGATAAATGGCAGAATTTATTTTTATTTAAATATCATAGGACAGAGTGACCTCAGTAGGCTGGAGGGTGAGGGGAATGCCAGGAAACTGACATCTGCTTGCTTGCTGCCTCATTTCCACATGATTGGCAGTCTGAAAGTCAGCACTCTTCCCTTATGAGGAGTGATCAGATAAAAGTCTTTCATGCTCTTACAAATAGCAGGGAAAAGAAAACTTTAAAAAATGACATAAAACTACTATAAAGTTGGACTTTACCCCAAATAGCCAAGGAGAACCGCCAGAATGACTGTTGGAAGCTAAGTGGGAGTCGGATTGGGGGAAGGGGGTCGAAGGGAGGTCTATCTTTAGGAAAAGCAGATATTTGTTAAAAGCCACTTATAGCCTCACATTCTATGTAGAAGATGAGTGAATTTCTGTCGCGCCAGAGAGTGTAAAGCTGCGATTCTGAAGAAGGCAATTGTGCAGTTTCGGCGTGGGAGTCAAAAGACTGGGAACCAACATCTCTTTTCTGCAGTAGGAATGCTCAGTTGAATTTCCGTCTGTGAGTTCCGAAATTCTAGCAACAATGTTGCCTGGTCAAATACATGACGAGATACTACATTACTTTGTGTTAACGCAGAGGTTCGATACTTACGCACGGATGTTGGGGGAAAAAAAAAAAAACTTAACAGAAGACTCTTGCACTTTTCACACTATTTTACCAGGGGTCGGGCACAGGCAGGCAAACTGCGTTTCCTCCGTAAACAGGTGCTGCAGGATGAAGGTGCAACCGCTCCCACTTCAGGGAAGGTTCTGGCGACGCTGCAGGTATCTCCGTGGAAACAATAAATCCAGTCTTTAGCAAAATGCAATTCCCTGGTTACAACTGAGACACAGTGGGTGTAAAGGGGCTGCAGCAAATTCACGCCGCTGCGTCCCGCAGGTTAACACGTGTACCGGCTGCTGCCAGGTCTAAGAGCACCCATCGGGGAAAGGACACACGACAATCAGCACGAGCGCTACTCTCCCATCCACCCTGGTTTGTTTGGTTGGATGTTGCAGAGTAAAAGCTCCAGCTCCTCTCCCAAATCCTGTCCCCACCCCAGCCCACCGGACCTCATCCAGCAGCCGCGCCCGCTCTCTTACCGTGCCTCAGGGTTCCGGCTGCTTCTTGTCCACTTCTGGCGGGCAGCCTGCGGGGTAGGTGGGCACGCGGCTCCCAAGAGGGGGCTTTGGGAGGCGCCGATGCTGTCACTCCTTCCGGAGGGCGGCAGCGGAGGCTGTTTGTAAACACTCTCCACGTGCGCTCGCCCTCCCCTATTCACAGCTCGTGCCAGAGCCGGAGGATGCGTGGATCTGTTACTCGAACGCAAAGGGTGCGAGTTTTATTCCCGCTGCGAGAGATGGAAGCTTCGCCCGCAGAGTCGGGCCACTGGTAAAAGCGCCAAGACAGGGCGAGCTCATACCGCCCCCTTCTGGCCAACCCAGCCGCCCGCAGCCCGCAAAGACCGGACCGTTTGCCGAACCCACGCAGCGTCCAGAGAACGCGCGGCGTCCGAGTCCCGCCCCCCACTCCCGCCAGCTCGCCGAGTCCCCGCCCCGGGCCGCGCGCGCTCGCCCGCCAGGCCCCACCTCTCGCCGACACACGTTCCTGCGGGGGCGCGCGCGTGCTCCCTAATCCCCCGCCTTCCGGCTCCGGCAGCGACGCTCGCCTTTCGCTGCCGCAGCCGCCGCGCCACCGGTGTCAACCTCCTTCGGGAGACTCCATTTGCTCTCAGCACGAGCTGGCCGCCGTGCAGGCAGGCGGAGAGCGATGCCCGCAGTCGGCGAACTGGCGTCCTCTGCGCCAAGCGACTGCTCACCGGCTGGCTGGCCGCGGCGGTGACACCCTGGTCGCCCGCGTCCAGGCAGAATCCGGGCTCCCTCCGCGGGAGGAAAGACGTCCCGCGCTCCGGAGCTCGCGCGGCGCTGGGGAGAGGCCCTGGCTAACAAGGCTTCCCTCTGACCTCTTAATTTCAGGAGGTAGGCTATTGAGGTCCCTCTCGGTCAACCCAGATAATGCCTAAAAGCATTATTTGTCTCATTTAGCTCTCACATTGATAGGAGGTGTTAATTTTCTCAACATAGTTGCAGGGTAGGTGTGGGTAATGCCACAGACCCCGATACTGAAAAGAGAAATGTTTTTGGTATTTTCCTTTAGGTTTCAGAGGCTGCGAGTACCTATACAGCCCTCACAGGAACTTCTGTTGGCCCATGGAGGATCATCTCTCACCAGGACTATTGTAACATCTTCACCGAGCTTTCCACCCCACTGCCTGTGCCTTGGGTCCTGATTTCTACCCATGAAGTTTTTTGATGCTTTCTTTAATCACGTGGCATTGCCTCTTGCCCACCTTTCCCCTTTCCAATAGCAAATTACATTAGGTGTAAGTTTGTGTTGAGTTAAAGTACAGAGTTTTCTGCTTGTCCACTTTCACCTCATTTGCACCTCTTCTGTCCAGCTTGCCTTAACTTCTACGATTTTTCATAAGCACTCCCCTCTGTAACCTGTAGCAATCCTTGACTGGAAAAGAGCATCCCTTACAGTCCATTGCCCTGCTAAGACAACACAGTGAGGGAATGAGTTTTCCCATTGTTTTTTCCTGTATGTCAAGTTTGCAAGTCCTATATTGCGTTTATTTTTCTTGCACATATCCCGAAATACCGCAACCTCAGTCTTAGTGCTTTAGGGAAAAACCTTCTCTGTAATGATGGCAACTATTAAGTGTTTAAGAGGACTGTTTTAGAGACCTTGTAGTGTAGCTTTGGTTCAACTTCTAACCTCCAGTAAGATTGCAGTTCATGAAAAGACTTCAGACTAAGAGGAAGGTAGGGTTAATTGGAGCTTTCCCTGTTGTAAGAACTTTGTTTTAAAATGAAAGTGAAGAGATTCCTGTAGACCTTGTCAGAAAATTGGTGGTTACTCTAGGTCTTCAGGGCAGAGGAGGGATCTTAATGCTCCATATTGTAATCTCTGTATTCAAATTTAAGTTGTTAATTATCTTGTTCCAGTAATCACCTGAAATATTAGACACTTAAAATGCTAGGGAAACGTAAGCGTGTGGTGTTGACAATTAAGGACAAGCTTGACATCATTAAGAAACTTGAAGAAGGTATCTCTTTCAAAAAACTTTCTGTGGTATATGGAATTGGTGAATCCACAGTTCGTGATATTAAAAAGAACAAAGAACGGATTATAAACTATGCTAACAGTTCAGATCCTATAAGTGGGGTATCCAAACGTAAATCTATGAAGTCATCAACATATGAGGAACTTGATAGGGTTATGATAGAGTGGTTTAACCAACAGAAAACAGATGGAATTCCAGTGTCTGGAACTATTTGTGCAAAACAAGCCAAGTTCTTTTTTGATGCTTTGGGGATGGAAGGTGATTTTAATGCATCATCTGGCTGGCTAACTCGATTTAAGCAGCGCCATGGTATTCCAAAGGCTGCTGGGAAAGGAACAAAATTAAAAGGAGATGAAACTGCTGCCAGTGAATTTTGTGGTAATTTTCAGGAATTTGTTGAGAGAGAGAATCTACAGCCAGAGCAAATTTATGGTGCTGATCAAACTGGATTGTTCTGGAAATGCCTTCCATCAAGGACATTAGCTCTTGACTCTGAGCAAAGTACTTCTGAGTATAGGTCAAGCAGAGAGAGAATCATTATTATGTGTTGTGCAAATGCCACGGGTTTACACAAACTTAACCTTTGTGTTGTGGGGAAAGCAAAAAAACCCCGTGCATTCAAAGGAACTGATCTTTCAAACCTTCCGGTCACTTACTTCAGTCAAAAAGGTGCATGGATAGAACAGTCTGTTTTCAGACAGTGGTTTGAGAAATATTTTGTGCCACAAGTACAGAAGCATTTGAAATCTAAGGGGCTTCTCGAAAAAGCAGTGCTTCTTTTAGATTTTCCCCCAGCACATCCAAATGAAGAGCTGTTGAGTTCAGATGATGGCAGAATAATTGTCAAATATTTGCCACCAAATGTAACAAGTCTGATTCAACCAATGAGCCAGGGAGTTTTAGCCACAGTAAAAAGATACTATCGAGCAGGACTTCTCCAGAAATACATGGATGAAAGTATTGACCCAAAAATGTTTTGGAAGAATTTGACAGTGTTGGATGCAATTTATGAAGTGTCAAGAGCTTGGAACATGATAAAATCAAGTACCATAACCAAAGCATGGAAAAAACTTTTCCCTGGCAATGAAGAAAATTCAGTCATGAACATTGATGAAGGAGCCATTTTAGCAGCTAACTTGGCAACAGTTTTACAGAACACAGAAGATTGTGAACATGTTGACATTGAGAATATTAATCAGTGGTTTGACTCTCGGAGTAATGACTCAAGCTGTCAGGTGCTAACTGACAGTGAAGGTGCCGAGGACCAGGCCAAGCCTGTGGAGCAAAAGCCTTCCAGTAAAACTAAAAAAGCAGAACTGAACCCAGAAAAACTTATTAGTCATAAAGCTGCACTTGAATGGACCGAAAACTTACTGGATTATCTAGAACAACAAGATGACATGCTTCTGTCTGATAAATTGGTATTACGGAGGCTTCGGACTATAATAAGAAGGAAACAGAAGATCCAAAATAACAAAAGTCATTCATAGTGCTGTCAAGTGTTTCAGTGTGTTTGCATCTTTGTGATTATTGATCTGCAGTGGAACTTACCTTGTTTGAAGTGCTGTGGATTCTGACGCCAAATACCTTTTATAAATAATTTTAGGATTAGATGCCATTTTTGATTACTTAAATTACAGCCCTTTAATGTTGATTTCAACAATTAAGTGTTGACATGTAACTTGTCTGTCTACTGTTTCTAATCTGTATTATACTAATTAGATCATAAGGTACCTAAGGTCAGGGATCTTGTGTCTATCTTGTGCCTGAATTTCAGTGTGTCTAATAAAGGTCCATGCACACTATAGACACACAATAAATCTTACTTAAATTGAATTTTTTTGACTTTCTTTGAATTTTCACTTCTAAATTGAAATACGTTAGAGCTAAGTTTCTATTTTTGCTGCTGAATATATTAAAAGAACTCTGCAAAGATTGTGCTAGACACAGGGGATGGCGGCATACTCCTGAAATCCAGAGGCTGTGGCAGGAGGATTTTAAGTTCAATATCAGCCTCAACAACTTAGCAAAGACCCTATCTCAAAAGCTGAGCGATCATGTGGCTCAGCAGTAGAGCAGATGTCTGTCATGCACAAATTCCTGGGTTCCTTCTCAGTATGGGGCAGGGATTGGGGATCAGGCTGAGGTATCTCAGTGTGACTACTGAGAACTGAAGGATAGTAGGTTAAATCCTTAAAATATCACATTTCTGTACTAGCAGTATTTAGGCAATCAGAGATTTAAATTGGCCATCTCTGAGTATAGTGAAGGAAAATCTAAAGTTAAAATGACTCTGGGGGAAAGGGTTTGTGCTTCACTTTTATTTTATTTGACAATAGAGTTCCTTTATGGTTGTGGAAAGAATGTCAATGCTGTTCTAAGAAAATAAAATTCAGTTTCCAAACCATTGTGATTAGAAGAGATAAGGGTTAAGTTTTATTATACGTCATTTTGATTCTTTATAGATGGATTAGTAGCTTTTCTTTTTAATGAGCTATTAATGTAAGACTTTAAGTAGATCATTGCTTTCATATAGCATGTTTTTTTCTGTGACATGCTGAGAATGTAAGCATACGTATATAAATTGTGAAGCAGCATGTGTTTGGTGGACTAGCATTAAGTAAGACTTGAGAGAGGCACTATAGAAAGAACATGGGTTACTGTGTGACCTCGACCAAGTTATCTAATCTACCCAGGTGTAAGATAGGAATATTTCATGTCTCAAAGAGGGCTGATGAGGAGTTAATGAGTTACTAAATGGATTTTATATAATAGTAGTTATTCTAGTAACACACGAGTGTTGCTGCTGTTATTGCACTGCAGAAATTATGTTTCAGATGTATACTAAACAGATCCAAGGTGTGACTCAAAGTGATGTAGCTGTATTAGGAAATCTCTTCCACAGGAAATGAGGTCAGAGACACAAGTAATTAGTTTGAGCTGAAATACAATAATAATTTATTTCCATGAAACCTCGAGAATCTAATTTAGAAATCATTATCTACTAATAGGCAATGTGAAGTATGCAGGCATATTTAAGACATCTTAGGTTAATTGTATGAAATGGAAATGGGATCATAATTTCTTTGCTCTAAACTGTTAATATATTGCTAATAAAATAAGTAGATATTAGTTTTGTTTATAAAATAAAAGCTATATGAATATTTGCACAACTCACTGAAGCAATAAAATACCTTTAAAGTAAGTAAGACTAAGACAGCAGGAAGCAGGACACTTGAAATATTTTATCAAACTAATACAGAAACAGCAGAAAATCAGAGCAAAAGAAATGTCACAGGAGACTGGTTACGGTAATCCGGCCCAACCATCCACAGCAGGATTCCTTGTGATATGATTTGAGGGGATAGTAGAGATCCACTTGACAATTTCTTCTTTGACAAGGCTGTCATTAGCTCAGAATTCTGCCTTTTGAGCTGAGGCTTTGGGTTCTAGAATGACTTTTCCAGATGACTTCTAAGAATCCTCTTTCTTTGGGAGAATTCATATGTCATTATTAACACACCTTTCTCAATCTACACAATTTCAACTACCTGATGGACTTGAGGAAATGGCTGAGGACTGAGACTAAATGACTTCCCTGAAAAGGGCTGAAACTTGATAATGATCATGACCTACATTTGCATTTGAGAACTGCTTTCAATTTTTCACAATGCTTTTTACTAATAAAAATTTACCAAACTTCTTCAATCATGACATTGAAATGGCCTAATCTTGTATTTTTATCACAAATGCTAATGTGACTTGTGCATTCTAATTCCATAAGTAATTGTAATACAAAAATCTTTTCCTCCTTCTAGATAATGTAATATTAGATCCTGTAGAAAGACACAAGGTGGTTATCTTGATTGGCCACATGTCCCATATAGACACCCTGGTTTGAAAAGCACAGATGTATAGGCTCTTAGTTTTGATTTTGTTTACCTTAGAGAAAATATACACAAATTCTAACTATTGGTTACTATTTATAAAAGTGCATATGTTTTAGGAGACTTGAAAGACAAAACTCAGACCAAATGGGGAAAGTGGTAATTAAGAGCATACTTTTTAAAAATTGCATAATGGAAATATTTGCATTTTATTTTTTTTTTTTTAAATATTTTTTAGTTATACATGGACACAATATCTTTATTTTGTTTATTCATTTTTATGTGGTGCTGAGGATTGAACCCAGTGCCTCACATGTGAGAGGCAAGCGCTCTGCCACTGAGCCACAACCCCAGCCCTATATTTGCATTTTATAATGCACAGAGTAATGCAGTTATTGATTAGAAAACCTTCTGGGCTCAATAAACAATAGAGTTGGCAGAATTCAAATCAGTAGCCACGATCAATTTGAGTAGAATTATAGTACTATAATAGCTATTGTTCTGGAATTCATTTTGCTTTTAGTCTACTTCAGACTGAGCCACACAGTCACTTCATGAAGAGTTTTCTGAGTTTAGGAAAAATCATGCTGGACTAAGTGGTACAGCTTACATGCAGCAGAACACAGAGCTACCAAAACCACAGATCCAGAAGCACCTGCCTACTACACTGTAGCTGGAGCCACACAACCATGGTACTAAAAGCCAAATTGAGGCCTTGAACACCAAACAGCACTATTCAGAAGGCCTGTGTCCACTTATTACTCTACTATTTTCACAAAGTTGACCATTTTCTAAATAGATACTTTAGATCCTAAACAGTAATATCTACAATGTTGCAGGTCTTGTATGTCAGTTGTGGTCTTCTATTCAAGTTAAAGTGAATATAAAACAGTTATTTACCAAAAAATCTTGTCTATAACCTAAAATTGTCTTGCATAGCTCATATGCGTACATTGAGAAATGGTAGCCAAGAAGAAGGAGGAGGTGGTTGAAGTCCAACACATGTGGAGGGTAAACACCAGCTTCTCTGCTCTTTGCCTAGATAAACTTGGAAGATTGTGGACCTCTTTGGAACTCAGTTACTTTTTGTATAAAAGGATAGAAGGTTAAATGGACACTCCAGACATTTATAAACACCAGCTATTAAGTAACCCATGGTTGTTTGTTGAGAACCCCGGGTCTCCTGGCTTGGCTTGCAGAATGAGTCACAGCTTTCTCCCATGGTAACTGTGCAGACCTCCAGGGGTTTCCACACCTCTATTGAGATCCAAGGCCTGTGCCCATCTTTGGGAATGCTGGATGAGGTATATACATAGGTGGGAAGGCAATTCTGAGTTCCCTGTTCCCTAGGTCTATAGTGTATGCTGTTAATCCCCACTGGAACCATAAGTGAAAAACAAAGCAGGAAGAGCCACTGTAGTCACAATTGGGGATAACAGCATTCAAAGAGAAATGTGTTTTTCCATGCAGTATAAGATGATAGCTCATGAGCTCTATGCAAATGTCAAGGGAAAACTGAAGGAGCAGGTTTGATTCAGACATGAAGCAGCATCAATATCTGTAGCACTGGTCACCATAGAATGGATGAGTCCAGGGGTCTCTGGGTCTGATTTGCCCAATTTCTGCCAGTATCTGCCTGGTTTATACCTGTCATCCCAGAGTAAGTGTTACAGTGCCCCCTTTACTCTCAGGTATCCCAGATTAGAAGAAAACTAGATGGTTTCTCTATTAATGAGCATAATAAAGAACAGAGAATGTAGGTGGTATGTCCAAGGTCACAGAATCACTGGGGCCCAAGAAGGAAGTAGAAGTTGAGGCAATGTAGCCTACAGCCAAAGGCCTGGCTCCCTCCACAGGTGCCTCTGAGGAATGGACTGTGACCTCAGTCCCACTTCACCTCATGGCCCAGCATGGCACCTGCCTCCCTAATACAGGTGGAGACTCCCTTATTAAAAGTTTATTTCTCCTGATGGACAAGTAATACACCCAGCTCATGTGTTGGATATCTGTGTCAATCAGAAAGCTGGGTGTCCTGCAAATTAGCATCTGTTTTGTGATCCTCAAAACCAATCCTGTGAAATATAATACCTGTTTCAGAGGGAGCCCTCAAAGGGAGTTGGCAGAGACCCAACAAAACATTTCCATCCAAGACAAGCACAGAGGTCTCAGCCATTGGAAGAATCCATGGTTCTGTGTTCATGGGCATTCAGGCCGCAGGAACTTGTGAGGCAGACAGTCAAGGCCTTCCTCAAAACCATTTTTTTTTTTTAATAACCAGTAATTTGTTTGGTGTGTGTAATTCCAAAGAATGCTACCATTAGCAGTATTACCCATGCAACCAAATGTCTTTGTAAATCCATCAGACTCACAAAACCTTTGGATGAAGCTCCACAAGAGATTGACTATCATAGTCTTTATGAGGGGCATTTTAAAAATTCCTTTCTGAGCCAGCAAGGTGGCACAAGCCTGTAATCCCAGCAGCTTGGGAGCTGAGGCAGGAGAATCTATAGTTCAAAGCCATCCTCAACAAAAGCGAGGTGCTAGGCAACTCAGTGAGACCCTCTCTCTAATAAAATACAAAATAGGGCTGGGGATGTGGCTCAGTGGTTGAGTACCCCTGAGTTTAATTCCAGTACCACTCCCTTCAACCCTCCCACAAAAAAATCCCTTCGGATCAAAGATCAGAACTGGATTGTAGGGTAGATCTAGCCCTGTCTACCCTGGTCACTAAGGACACAAACATTCTTTCTGCAAATAGATCCACTTGAGGGTGCTGGGGGTTCTGAGGCCCATCCCTATGCCTGGCTCTTTGCTGTTTTTCATTAGGACATTCTGAACCCATCTGGCCACAGGCCCATTCCTAGAACATACTTGATTGGTGCAATTTGGAAAGCTGGAAACAAATATTTTAAGTACATAATGTGTAGGGCAAAGCACCTTCCAGTTTTGAGACCAACCTAAAGATTGATATGAACCTATTTATTAAAGCTCCTTTAATGGAACTTTAAATGTGATTCATTAATATTCCTAGAAGTCTGAACATAGTCCTTCGGGGATTTTTATTTGCACAGTAATGAGATAGATTATCAGCTCTTTGCTGCTGCAACTGATTCAATCACTGGGGACGTGACATTTTAGTTATTTGACAGATATTATAAAAAAAAATGAAATTTGGACCATCCGATTTTATTTTCCCCTTAAGTTATAAGAGGAAAATTGACTGTGAGACTCAGGCTCATTAAACTGTGAAGTAACTTCCACCCAAAGCGCTTTTGTTCTCAAGGGGATCTTAACGGTGGAACTTGTAGCAACTCGTTTTCTCAAAGACCAACATAAATGATACCTAATTATTTCTAAATTATAGAATATGTTGACATTCCAGAATTTATTTATAAATAAAACACAATTATCCTTAAGGCTAAAAAGGACAGAGTTAAAGACAGTTTTTCTCATCTATTGATGTAATCAATATTTTTAAAAAGTCATCTAAAGCATGTCTTTAAAAATGGCCTTTTTTAAAAAATGAGAAATGTGTTTGAGGTCATATACATAAAGTTATCTTAAATTTAAGAAAACAGCCCATAATTTTTTTAAAAAAAATTTCTTTTTACCTTAAAAAGATTAATCTGACTTGAATTCAATAGGAATTTTGATAATCTATATCATCGAATGCAAAGTAACATACTTTAAGCTATTTTAACATAATAATCACAATCATATGGTATTTTAAAATTTTTTCTACTGTGGGACAATATGTAGGGAGAGCATTTCTATTTACTATTAATCAGTATTTGGGGCCATTTGCCCATTTACTTTAACACTTGAAGGATTTGTGTCACCTCAGTGTATTAATAAGAAATTTCACTTCTATAAGCTACTTGAATTATTTTTCTATAAAAATAATGTTTTACTATAAATTTGACTTATCAGCTAAATTGGAATATAATACACAATATAATAAAAACTCTTCTATCATGAGAACAAACTGCCATATTTCATTGTTTCAATAGATAAGCATATGTTTTCACATTTTAATACCTGTGAAATTGGGACATTTTATCCAATCAGTATCATCTTGCAATTGACAAAATTTTTACTTTGATATGTGAAATAATGATGTCTTTTTGATTGTATGAAATATGATAAAAACTGTAAATTTTAGCTTCCTTTTGAAAAATAGAGAAAATCATGATTGTGTACACAAAAAAGTTTCCATTTGGTAGATTGATGGTAATAAAAGCATAATTGTATATTACAAAGGAATGTGAAAAAGTTAGATACTTCTTTTTACAAGATAATCTACAGAAATCTAATTTCATAACATTATTATTTACTACATGCACTGTTTTACTAATTTAGGAGAAAATAATTCTTACAAAATAAAAGACATGCTGCTTTATTTTATTTTTTTAAATATATTTTAAAAAATCCCAGCGGCTCTGGAGGTTGACGCAGGAGAATCGAGAGTTCAAAACCAGGCTCAGCAAAAGCAAAGTGCTAAGCAGCTCGGTGAGACTCTGTCTCTAAATAAAATACAAAATAGGGCTGGGGATGTGGCTCAGTGGTCGAGTGCCTCTGAGTTTAGTCCCCAGTACCAAATAAATAAATAAATAAGCAAAATGTAGGGAAATTTGTATATGATTTGTATATGAATAATCTAGAAGTTTTCAGATTATTCATTAACAGCCTCTTTTTCCTGTTTGTATGTTCTATCCATAGGAAATACCATGATTGGTTTTGTTTGTTTGTTTTCCTGCACTTTATTCAGACTTATTTAGTTTTAACCTAACAACCTTTTCCTGTTCCAGGCTCCCATCCAGGACACCACATTACAGTCATTCATCGTGTCTCCTGAGGTTTGTTTTGGCTGTAAGAGTTTCCCAGAATTTCCTTGTTTTGAATGACCTTGACATGATGACCCTGATAATTTTGAAAAGTGCTGGTCAAGTAGTTTGTAGAATGTTCCTTGTACCATTAAAAAAAAAAAAAAAATGGGGAGGGGGAATTCTTTGTGCATTTCTTATCTAATCTGAGCAGACTCTGAACGTGACATGATTGAATCTACAGTATATAAAATAAGAGAGAAATAAATTCTGATGAGGATCTGGGAAGGCTTTTCACCACAAGTAGGTTTTAAACTTGTCCTTAAAGAAATCGGCTATGTTTGTGGTGGGGCTGGCAGGCGTGGGAGAGCAATAGCATGAACATGGGGAATGCAAGTCATGTTCTAGTAAGGAACTGATGTTTCAGTGCAGTTTATAAAACATGTAATGAGAAGTAACTGTGTAAAGTTTATTTGGGGCCTGAGAGTTTTTTTTTTTTTTTTTTTTTTTGCCTCTGGACACCAAAGACAGTGCATCTTTTCTAATACTACTTCTTCAACTCCCTGGCACCAGCAAGATGTTTTATAATTCTAACGTTACCTAAAATTAGCATCAGATTCCACAGATTTAAGGGCTCAGTCTCCTAAGACTACCCTCACTTCAGACACCAGTTCTAAGATGAGTCAGCCTTCTGAGTTCAATAATTTGCTACAATGACTAACACCTCAAGAAAAACACTACACTTACTTTCACAGATTATAATAAAGGACATAGATGAACAGGAAAATGTGTTGTGCACAATCTAGAAGGGTCTGGGAGTGCAGGTTATGATCCTTTGGATTTGGGGCATGTCACCCATCTAGCAACCCAGAAGCTTCCAAACACTATTGTTTAAGGATTTCAAGATTTTTTATGGAAGTTCGACCATCTGGACATTGTTGATCACTGGCCACAAGTCAACTGACTCAATTTGTAGCCCATCTCTCCTTCCTACAGCTTGGGAGGTAAGACTGAAAGTCCCAAACTTGTAATCAAGGCTTAGTCTTTCTGAAGACCAGTCCATATCTGAAAGCTATCTAGAAGCCCTAAAAGAGTGCCTTCATTATAATAAAAAATGCTCCTATCCCCCTTTATCACTCAGAAACTTCCAAAGGTTTTAACTTTGTGTCAAGAACCAGGCATAAAGTCAAGATGCCTTCCTTATTATACACAGGACCAAATTTAGAGAACATTGTCATGCACAGGTTTTTGAGGTCTTTTTCTACATGCATTTTTAAAACCATGAATAATGGAGTAGGCAAATTTGACTTTTAAGAAGAAGTATACTATAGTTTATGGAGACAAAGAAGAGAGCAAAGACATAATCAGAGAAACCAGATGGGAGTTAAGGTGGTTATCTAGCAATGAAAGAATAAATCAAGTGTAACAGGTGTATTCTATAGGAAGAAGATCAAGAATGGCCATGCTGTGGAATTTCACAGCTGACCTACATCAGAGTGCTGTAGGAAGGAGTCACCATAACTTTGAGACACAGAGATGAGTTTCTGGTATAGTGAGAGAGAGTCACCATAACTTTGAGACACAGAGATGAGTTTCTGAATGCATTAATGATTACATTCAGATTCCTGGGAATACAGCACAAGGAATGCTCCTGTCAGTTGTACATGCTCTTTTTAGAGTGACTCAGAATCCCCTGAGTCCTCCATGTTCTTTGAAATTTGGGCAAAATAGCTTTGTACTTCCTCTTTCTGCACATGACTTGCCCTGTGAGAGAACCCAAGTCCTCCCCTTGCTTTGCTATGATGTTTGAGGGCGCTTGGATTCTGCCTTTTTTTGTGACTTCCCTTTAACACCCATTCTTTGGTTTTGGTAGCTGATGGGCAGAAATTTGATTTGCCTTATTATTCCCTGACTGAATTCTATCTTTTTAAGCCCTTATTTCTACTGATGATAAAAGAAAAAAAATACAAATAATTTGATTTTGATCAATCACTTCTGATTTCAGATTTATATTGTCTTGCAGGTAAATATTCAATTCTACATTCAAATAATTCAGAATTCAGACTCTATACCATGTTGGCTCTTAAGGGTTTTTCCTTCTGTATCTATATCTACCCAATACCATGTAGATTCATAGGACAGTTTTTGTACTGCTGACCTCAGGAAAAGGGCTCTGGTGCATGTCCTTTCTCTGCAGCTTCCTTTGGCTTAAGGGTTAGGCTCTGGTCTTGTTGCATCTTGTGACATTACAGTGTGTGAGGCTGGAGCACCTTATGGTCAGTAGTGTCAGCAAGGTCCATGCCAGTGATGAGGGAACTCTGACTCCACTCTTAGCTTGACATTATTGGGGTCACCTGTCCCATTTGAGCCCTTTCTTTGGCAGTTTACCCCATCTCTTCTGCTCATAAGGATTCTTTGTTTCCCTACTGTTATCTCCCAGACTCAGTTGCTCTTAACAAAAACTTTCTATCTCCCCTGAGACATACAGGGATTTCTTTCTTGAACTCCTTAATGCCACATGTAGACTAGGAATTCAAAATTTGAACCTTACCTTCCAGGGCATTATTATGGTATAATTGTAAAGTAGAATAAAACTTGATTGATATCTTAAATATTTAGGCATGTAGTTCAGGGTCTGCATTATAATCTTGCAAAAGTTTGGAAATACTAGATGTGTGCCTGATTAACATATTTCTTGGAAATATTTATTTTGCTCCCAGCCTTTTTCTCTACAGTCACTATTCCTCATCCTCTGGGATTCATCTCTGAATGGAAAGATTCATGGATAAGACCCCGTATTTGTAGCTAAATGATTTGGCTCTCCTTTTCTTCTCTCCGGGAAAACGTTTTATTTCCCCTTATTATCACTGAATAGGTACAGACTTTTATAGATAAATAACTTATTTTCTGTCCCTTTAGGTTAAGCACCTGGGGGTCTGTGAATTAAACTAGAGAAAGACAGATTTAATAGAAAAAAAAGAGACATAATTTTTATTAATATTTATGTGAAAGAAGGGGAACTCAAAGATGCAGTTAGACTGAGGAGCTTATGAATTATTTAAACAAAGAAAAGTGTGATTGTTGTGGAGAAGTGACTAGGCAATATGTACAGAATCTAATGGAAAAGGAGGGTTGGTTTCGTAAGGGCTGTTTATGCAGACTCATCTAAGCCAACTCTGTCCCCACGGATGATTTGCTGTGCTCTTCCTGGCATGGGATAAAGAGATAGGGAAATTTGTGCCTGCTTTGAGGCTGACAAGAACAGGAGAGAGAACTCTTCCTATCTCTGTGGATTCTCAGCTGACTTTAGCTCAGAATAATCCTTAATGCCACAGTGGCGTATTTTGGGGTGATATAAGCTGAGATCCTTGAGTCCTTAGTCCTTAAACTTCAGTTTCTTAGCTTCATAGAGCCCAAATCTTTTTTTCTTTCCCACTTTTTTCTTTCTCAGCTGCTTGGCTTTTGCATATGAGAGCACTGCTTTCCAGATTATTGTTTCTACTGGGCTTTTTTTTTTTTTCCTATTTTCTCAAGTCTATTTCGAAAGCCAAAGCTAAGAAAAGCCTTCTTTGTTCTCAGCTTTGCTTGTGTTTTCCCTGAAGCAATGAAGCCATAGAACAAGAATTACTGGTAATGAAAATTGTATTGGCTTTTATTTTATTTTATTTTATTTTATTTTGTGGTACTGGGGATTGAGCCCAGGGATGCTCTACCACTGAACCACACTCCCAGTCTTTTTTTTATTTTTTATTTTGAGACAGGTTCTAAGTTGCTGAAGCTGACCTTGAACTTGTGATCCACATTTTTCAGCCTCTTGAGTAGCTGGGATTATGGTGTATCCCTGCCCACTTCCTACTCTTCCCCCCTCCCCCAACACACAAATATCTGGCTTTGGCTTTTGTGTTTAAGATACTATTCTGCATTTTTTTCATATTTTTTGAGTTTGGGTTTCCAAGGAGAGGTCACACCGTCCCTTAAACTTTTTGCTTCTATCTTTTTCTCTCATGTACAGTAATTTAGGTATCAACTTTTTCTCCCCCACTTTTTTCTCCTCTCTCTCTTGATCAAACCCAGGACTTCCTGCATAGTAGGCAAGTGCTGTACCACCGAGCCACAACTCCAGCTCCATCCTTGCCTCTTAAATTCTAAGTGGCATTGTGAATGAAAATGCCATCAAGCAAAGCATCCCTGTGTGCTTTTGCTTAACTTAGTAAAATATCTTTGTTAGCACAGAGAAATACAAAAGCTCTGAATGGCTCTTCAAGATAAGTAGATCTGTAAACCACTTCAAAGAGGATGAAAACCATTTCCCCTTAATTCCAGTGCAACTGAGGCTGGGTTGAGAGTGCTTCCGAAGCCAGATTTAAAGATAGGTAGTTAGTATAATTAGGTAAATTGGTTCTAAAATCAAGTAAGATAAATAAAACGGAGGCCATTACAGAGAATGGAGTCCCTGAAACTAGAGCAGCACTTGGGGAAATTGAAAATGTTAATGTCCCCAAGGCCCGAAGCCCATCCTAAGGAAATGTTAAGGAAGCAGCTCCCAGCAAACAGAGAAATGCTAATCAAAAGTGCCCCAGGCCCTTCCTGCCCAGATTACTCCTCTAGCCCACCTATCTCCCACCTTTTGGGCCTTCCCACCTGCATTGGATCACTGCAAGATAAAGGGAAAAAAAGACATAAATGTGGGAAAGCTGAAAGAAGACCTTAGCTATAAAAAAAGGGAAGACCTCCCCCTTCCATGGATTCTGCCTTTTGGGTCCCCTTCTTCCTCCGAGGAGAAGTGCTTTCTGCTGTCCTTTAATAAAGCTTCTACTTTCCACTCTACACTTGCCTCGGTGTGCTTCTCTGGTGTTATATTTCAGTATTCGGGGAAGCAAGGACTCCTCACTGGTAAACAGCTGTAACACTTCGACCATGAATTTAGAACAGCTGTCCCTTCAAGGATGCAAACGTGAAAGGAGGAAGACCCCCCCACCCCCAATATCAGCCCTACTCAGATGGAGTAGTCAGAAAAGGGATGTGGGTCCCATATATGAGTCTCATCTATGGGAGGTAGCATGATATAGGTCCACTTTCCCCAGGTGGACTAACTCCATTTCGTGTGACCAGTGCAGCTATACAAGGTGCAGCTGTCCAGGATCCCCATGCTTGAGGTCTCAAGCTCTGTGGGCAACATCTTGAAATCCCAATAGTTTTTCCTTCATGTGAAGTCTTTGGGGGCAAGGAGCGGCACATATACCATGGCCTTGCTGCTCTTGTTTCTTTGGATCCTGCTTTGTTGCCTTCTGGGCAACTTTTTGACTTCCAGCTCCTCTTCTTTGATGTACCAGATTCTACTCAGCTTCTCTTTTTTCCTCTCCTGCCTGGTGACCACTGCCAGTTTTCACCCAGCAGGGGCTTGGGCACAAGTCTAAGAGTTGGGCATGCTATCCAGTGGTATACTGGGTGAGATATAGAAGGAGCTACCCTGTCCAGTGCTGACAGCACCGTGTGGCTAGAATGAGGCTCTTGCCTACTCCCAATTTAGGGGCTAAGCAGCTCTGGACAGGCTGCAATCCCTTGTCAGTTGCCCATTCTATGAGTCCGGAAGCCAGACATGTGGGAAGTGGAGATTGTGTTCCCCATGTCTAGCCAGCACAAGATGAATTGGTGTGGCAGAGGGTGGCAGGGTGCTCTCCAGCACCTGGTGGGAGTCTATACCTGTGCCCAAATGTGTGTGACACTAAATAGCAAATAACAAACAGCATGACAGATCCAGAAAGATTTTGCAGAAGAAAGGCTAATGCTTATTTTAGTACTTTTAACATTTACTTCCATTTCTAGCATTTTGAAGAAGGGATCCCACATTTTCATTTTGTACTGAGTTTCACAAATTATGTAGCAAACTCCTCCTATCATTATTTTCATATCCCAAAATCCAGGAGTGACATGTCTCAATATTCTGTATTACAGGGAGCAAAAAGGAATCCATACAAAGATATCGCCTTCTATTTAAAAAATTTTTAAAATGTTTTTTTATTTGTAAAGGGACACAATACCATTATTTTTTTTTATTTATTTTTATTTGGTGTTGACAATCAAACCCAGTGCCTCACACATGCTAGGCAAGCACTCTACCACTGAGCTACAACCTCAGCCCAGATATGACCTTCTTAGAGCACTAGGAGCAATGTATTCACAGGGTGGTTTTTGAACATTGCATTTGCAGCCTACCTCAGATTTTTAATAATGAGTTCACATTCAACAAGTGAAGATGTAAGAGATCCCACTGTTTTCCAGTGCAGCCATACCACTAATAAACTTAAGAACATCTAACTTAGGTCTAGAGAAGAAAGAGGGAATCTGGGAGCATCCAGGTAGATGGGGAGGTGGAGGGAGATGCTCTGTGTAAACTTCAACTGATAAATTCCATACTCGGATACTTCTGTGTTGGTAGGGGTCTCATCTCATGAAAATTATTATGAAAATTCAGACCATGCCAGTGGCAGAGATTTTCTTGGTGAAGCAGAATCAACCCTTAAAAAACATGCACTGTCTTCAATAAGATGCAAAAACTTCTGTGAAACAGGACCAGAGATGCACATTCAACAGACAGAGATGGTGAGATAAATAAAACTAGTGGTTTCCCAAGAAAGTAAAAATGCAGTATCAGAATTTAGATCTCCACTGGAGAATGTAAATGGCAAATCTGACATCGCCAAATGTTAAATCAGCAATTTTTATGATGAATTTGAGACATTTTCCCATTCTGCAGAAGCAAAGGTCACAGAATAAAAGGGACAAGAGGACAAAAAGTGAAGACTCAACTTTAAATCTATGATAATCAAAGTTAAATTCTATCATATGCTTGAGCTGAGAATAGGGGTAGGTACCTGAAGTACTGAGTACTGATTACTGAATAGTAGGAAGGGTTGGTGAGGCAAGATTACGTGTTTAAAACTATGGAGACAGCTCAAACTCATCCAGTCAAAACATTTCTTGACTGCCTCCCACTCAAAATCAGTTTGTCTTTAGGTTTCTTTGAAGCCTGAAAAGCTATAAGAAATTGACCAATAGATTTTAAGGGAGAAGAATTGAAAGTAAATGATTCTATTTGCATATGGGTTGTTAATTTTGTGTAAATGCAAAAAGAAAATTGTATCTTATGAAGTCTTTAGTACTTACCATACCATCCATACAACCTACTCAAAAAAAAAAACCAACAACAAAAAACCACCTCTAAAATAAATAAAACTCTATTTAATTCAAAATTGGAGAAACAGGAATGTTAAATTTCTTAAAAAAAATTGGCAGTTAGATTTGAAATCACTTAAATTTAAATGTCTAGATAATTATAAATACTCTTTAGCTACAAAATGAAGATATGAAATATAAAAAGAAATGTGAACTATAAAATGTAAAATAAGAAAACATTTTGAAAGAAAATGCTCTAAAAATAAGGCATGATCATACTTTAGAAATATTGTCTTAGTATAGAAATCCAAGATTATATCAACAAAGTGCCAGAATGGGCTGGGAAAACAAAAACACCATAATGCTTTTAAGTGAACATGGGGAGAGTGAAAAACAGCTAATTCTTTAGGATTAAATCAAACAAAAAAATCCACATACTGTTGACAAGAGACATGTCTAAAACAAAAGGTCACAGAACATTTTAAACACAAAGTGAACATTTTAACTGGAAGTTAAGAATGGCAATATACTAACAAAGTAGAATCTTAGGCACAAAGCAATTTTTACAAGAGTGGTTATTTTATATTAGTGGTTATCTTAAGGGCATAGCGATGATGATGCTGCTGATGATGAAGCTGTTATAAAAAACAACACTTAAGGGGATAAAATGAGAATTATCAATCTTATAATAAATTGATTAAAAATGCAACATAAAGGAATGATTTAACATCATTTTGTCTTGGATAGATTTAGAAGGTAAAAAAATACATTATGTAGAGCAAGTGAACAATACACACAGGAAGATCTCAAATTGTTAACCCATGCTACAACGTGGGATAGAAGGGAAACCAGGAAAATAAATTATTTTACTTTGTGATTAATCTGCCTTCCTAAGACCAAACATTGTGGTTTGTAACTGGGGACAGATGTAAATACCTAACCTCTTCCTTTTTCTTTCTTCTTTTTCTTTCTTTTTTTTTTGTGAATTTTATTTATTTTCTTCAAAAATCTTACAAAAGAGCAAAGTTAAAACCCAAGACCTTGGCAAGCAAGTGAGACCTTTCACATCCCAGGAGCCCTCCTCCATTCCCATGTCCCCCAGCTGTGTCACTGCTACAGTTCACAGGGATGGAGGACTTGCTACTTTTGCCCACCACCAAACCCCACAGGGGAAAGAACCACTGCCTAGCAATCCCTCCCCCCCATCTCTGCTCCTCAAGCTGATCCTGGTTGCAGAAGGCCATGCATGATAAGAACTAGTGAGATCTAGCAGGAGTTTTGAACCCCAGAGGGCCAATGTTGGGGTGTAATCTGTGAAGGGTACATCCTCCTTTGGCTTGGTTGCCTCTAAGAATGATGCTGGGCCAGTATCCCACTCCCAGAAACCAGTTTAACACCCTTAGGACTAGGAGGACCAGAGGCCAGGGGTCTCAGCTGGAAGATGAGCTTATATTAATAGTGGGGGGTCAGTCAGATTTGAAGGGGCAATGACCATTCCCATGCATGAAGAACCAGCATCAGATCTGGCTGGTCTAAGCCTTGAAATTCCTGATGAGCTGCTCCTTCTGGGTTTCAGCTAACCTCTCTTAGGTCTTAGTACACTCTGATAGTTGAACTATTTCTTTTAGGTGGCATTCAGCCTCTTTCTGATAAAGTCTTTTTTTTTTTTTTTTTTGAGAGAGAGAGAGAATTTTTTTTTTAATATTTATTTTTTTAGTTTTCGGCGGACACAACATCTTTATTTGTATATGGTGCTGAGGATCAAACCCAGGCTGCACGCATGCCAGGCGAGTGCGCTACCGCTTGAGCCACATCCCCAGCCCCTGATAAAGACTTTTGATGTCTCAAATCGTACACAGGTTCCCCCTTTTTGTCCTCAAGGTAGCATGTGGGCATATGGCCAAGGAGTGTGCAGCTTTCTCAACCACTCCATGCTGCAATGAAGGTGAGATCCTCAGGTGTGGCTTCTATCTGTGAACTCTCCTCTGTCATCTGGTCTTGTTGGTTGCAATCTTGCCTGCTGACTTAAAGATTGAATCTGTTGTTAATGGTGGGTTGGCCTCTTACTGCCTCATGGCCCCTGGGTGTCTGCTAGCTGATGCAGCCCCACCTTGGCTCTTGGTGGGTCTGTGAGCCCACTGGAATTCTCACCTTGACTTCCATTTGCCCCATCTGGACTACAGCCCCTGCCACGGAGCTGTCATCACATACCTTGGCCACAGTAAATTCTCTCTGGTCAAGGTACCCAATCTCATTTACTTCTGCAATCCAAGGTGGTTTAGCAAAGACAAATAGCATGGCCTTCTTCTGTATGCCTAGTCTAGTTGAAAAAATAATTGAGAAGCCATTAGGTTGAGACTGCTTCAGTGTTCTGGGTTCCTACATAAGTAAACTGAAACCCAACTCCGAGTACTTTAAGCAATCAGAAACCACCAGCTATCCTCTGACTAGGAACTTTCCACTTTAACCAATTAAGCAGTTTCTTCTTCTTTTTCTGGGAGTAACTTATAAATTTTTTCTTCTCATAATCCCTTGGTGGAGCCCAAATTGCCTGTGGTGTGGTGATGCTTGATTGTGAACTGCTGTTTGCTCAAATAACTCTAAAATTTTAATGTGCCTGTTTATCTTTTAACATAGGTCAGTTTGCCAAGACTCAACTAACCATATGACCACTTAGCCAAATTTAATTTACTTATTTACCAGAGACTTGTTTCTTTATCCTTTTTCTAAAGATTACTGCAAAACTTCTGAAGGTGTCTATGAAATTTTAGTTGACAGGCTTCCAATTTATCTTTATAGCATTTTTAGTAATAGTCAATTTGCTGAAACCTAAGAGTTATATGTTGGTTTAGTGGATAGACTAATGAGTTAGGAAAGTCCATTTCCCTTTAGCAATTTTAGAGCCTAGGGTTAATTTCTTTATTCTTTCTCTGCAATTTCACATTTATGGTGAATAAATACCAGATTTAGGGTACTGAACTTAAAATAGAGCTCATTTAGAAAAAGCTTATAATTTACATTTTCATTTTAATAGATTTTGTTTTTCAATGCACACTGTAAACAGCAAAAAAATAACTTTAATAACCATGGTGTTCCTCTTAGTGTTTCTTTTGAAAAGCAAAACATTGTGTATCAAAACAAACACAAAGAAACTTAAATTTCTCTGAGATTTTGACATAAGCAAAACAATTTTTAAAGCCACTGATGTTTATTTTTCAAGCTCAATGTGGTGGCTTTTAGGGAAGAAGAGTGCAGATGATGCAAATGTTAGCTTTTGTCAATTGCCAGTGCCATTTAGAAACACACACACACACACACACATACACACACACACACACACACCTACCTAGTACTTGCTGCTAAGAAGGATCAGGATCCTGTGCTGTGAGCTTCTCTGACCTCACACAGCACACTGGAAGTCAACGGATACATTCAGGACTCATAAGCTACTGATGAGGTGACTGACTAAAGGAGAAAGATTGGATTTGAAGACAGATTTGAAACTCAAGAACAAAGTTTTTTGTTTAAAAAAAAATTGGACATCATCACTGAATAAGAATGTAAAAAATAAAAATGTCAAGAATTGAATTTATCAACACCAACAATTAAGGAGTTAACTAGATGAATGAAAGCACAGAACTGATAGGAGGAGAAAATATGAGAGGAATATCAATAGGGAAACAGGGCTGGGGTAGTTATACACACACACACACACACACACACACACACACATAAATATATTTTAAAAATAGGAAAACAGAGAAGAGAGGCAACTCAGAGAACCTTAGGGAAAAAACAATGAAGAGACAGGTGCATGCAAAGACAAAGTTTAAATGTTTGAAGAAGTAAGAACAAAAGAGGGGTTTGAAATGCAGACAGAGACAGCAGGTCTCTGTCCTTGGAGGAAGAAGCTTGGAGAAGGATGATGAAACTTTGTGCTCATCTTACTTTAGCTGTCAGTGCTCTTAAACAAGTGTGGACATGCAGCGAGCTGTGCAAACAGCTGGAGACTCAGGAACGTTCAGAGATGGGCTGCTCAGCCTCCTGTCTCTTGGTGTTTCTACTCTGGTGAAGCTAACTCATTCTCATCTTGGACTCTGACACTCTGAACCCAGATTTGATTCTAGAACGTTCTGCAGGCAGCTAATTATAACTCTCCCTCGGGGCTCTTTTCACTGTTAACTCCTCTAAATGTACCCTGACTTTCTATCCTGGCTGACAGTTCCCCTCTTCTTTCCTTTTGTCACTCTTCATTGGATTATTCATTTGTTTAGCTAACATTTTTCAAACAACTACAATGTGCCCTAACAAATTTAAAATCCAGGACAATGGGGACCTTAAATATCTTGGTGATTTCAGTATCCAGCATGTGTTCAGTCAACCCTGAAATGAGCACTATAAAAAGGATTAAGATAAAAATTTTATTTTCAAGAATTTTATAAAAAAATTGGGAGATCATCATTTATTCAAATAATTATGCTGAATAATTGTTTAATGAGAGAGAGAGAGAGAGAGAGAGAGAGAGAGGGAGGGAGGAAAGAAAATCTGGAAGTGTGGCATCACAGAAGCCAGGGAAAAGTACCTTTCTAAAAAAAAAAAAAGTGACACATAGCTAGAAGAGGACTAAAAAGAGTTGATTGAATAAAACAATGAAAAAGTCAGAGACCCACCAGTAAGGAAAATTAGATTCATTCAATGATCACTAAAAATGCTAGGTAAAATATAAGAAAACTCTATCATTTTAAATGCATCACTGAACTAACAAAACAGATAGAATATGCACAGCACAGATTAAAAAATTAAAAGTGAGCATGCCTGCCATTTTAAAAATACCAAAACAGATAACATGTATCTCTGTTGTTTGAAGTTAGAATACAAGCACTGTTGATGAAGTCAGTGTCTGCAAAGGAGACTGAAGGTGGCATATGGGGACTGGGAATATTCCTTCTCTTGATCTAGTGCTGATTACATATATGTGTCCAGTTTGTGAAAAATTCATCCAACTTTCACATATATTTGGGGTATTTATACTTCTCTGTATTTTTCAATAATAGTTTATTTTTTTAAAAAATAAAACAACCAAAAACAAAATGAGATTCCAAGGAGGTAAGTGATTATCCAAACTGGCTTTGGACTAAAGGGTAACCCTTCCATCCTTGTAATTTTCAGATTTAGTTTTGATGACTGTGAGGGCGACAGAGAAACTCTGGGGAGTCCAAAAGGCAATTCCCTATGAAGTTGGAACCACAAAAGATATACCTTCAGTGAAAGGGAATTAGAAATAAACTTGTAGCCTAGGAGGGGCCTCAAGAAGACTTTCTTGATGTTGTGTTTTGTTGGGAGAAATAAAAAACATCCTTTCTTGGAAATTTGTAATGGGAGCCTCACCTCACATGGGTTTGCAATGTGACTATACTTGTTGTGTGGTCCCCAAACTTACAAGCTGAGCATCAAATTCAAAGTTGAAGTGCTTGCAGGACATCTGCAGGGGTGAGCACAAATCCTCTCTGGGGGAGTGCCACTTCTACACCAGCCTCAAAGAATTTCCATGGGCAAAATCCCAAAGAACAAGAGCTTATACCAAAGAGCTAGCCTACAATGTGCTGTGCTGTGAGTGACTCAGCAGAAGCTAAAGAAAGCAGAACCAGACTGCCTTGGACTGGGTATTGAAATTATTAGGTATAAAATGTAAAAACAGCAGAGTTTAGGTCTTTTTTTTTTTTTTTTTTTAAGTACTGAGTGGCTGCTTTACTACTCAGCTCTATCCCCAACCCTTTTCATATTTTGTTCTGAGACAGGGTCTCACTATTTCTTTCTTTGGGGTGGGGGTACTGGGGATTGGACCTAGGGGCACTTAACCACTGAGCCATATCCCAAGCCATTTTCATATTTTATTTTGAGATGGTCTCACTAAGTTGCCTAGGGCCTCAATAAATTACTGAGGCTGATCCTCCTACTTCAGTCTCCCACGTTGCTAGGAATACCGGCATGTGCTAGTGTACCCAGCTGCAAAGTCTACTTTAAGTTTAGCTTAGTTTATTTAGAATGTGAGCAAGGAATAGAAGACTTCAAAACCAAAAAGATCAAGTAGATTTGAAAAGGAACTAATTAGAACTTTAAAAGAACAACATAATCTGTATAGTAATTATAATGAACTCACTGTGACATTTGTCAGGGCAGGGTCATCAGAGGGAAGGGGGCAGAATCCAAAGCTCAGCCAGTTGAAGAGTTCATGGCAGTGTTTTCCTGTATGTATATAATATTCTACAACTTAAAAATATTAAGTTGGTGGGTAGGAGTGTAGTTCCGTGGTAGAGTGCCTGATTAGCATTTACAAAGCCCGGGGTTCAATCCCCAGCACCAAATAAATAAATAAATAAAAGGAAAGTAATGATAAATAAGGATAGTAAATTACCAGTAAGGGGGAAGAAAAAATTAAGAAGTGCAGACTATACTAAGTGCAGACTATTTCTAGTAACTTTCAGCAGTGACAAGACACAGTGATGGGGAGGAGGGAAGAGAAAGAATCCTTTCTTCCATCATCCTTTCTCACTACTCCTGGATTTGACTAAAGGAAGCAGAGAGATGGAGCACAGGGAGGGAGAATGGGAAGATGCTGGGAAAGGGGAAAAGAGAACAGGAATTAGAGCAAGAGGAGAGTTGAAAGAGAAGAGGTGAGAGGGATCACCATTGAATAAACAAAGCAACACCCTGTCCGTGTGTTGGGCTTCATAGCAATGGAATAATAAAATGGTGAAGAGAAATAAGGAACAC
This sequence comes from Callospermophilus lateralis, assembly GCF_048772815.1. Classification (NCBI taxonomy): domain Eukaryota; kingdom Metazoa; phylum Chordata; class Mammalia; order Rodentia; family Sciuridae; genus Callospermophilus; species Callospermophilus lateralis. Next base: position 102,710,252 of record NC_135312.1, on the reverse strand, counting down.
ACGACACACATCGGAAATCCATCACCTTGAAAATTAGCATCATATTAGGATATAATGTTTTTCCACTATAAATTAAAAATTTCATTTAAGAAGTTTTAACCCTACCATAATATGCTCTCTAATTTCATGGTAAACTAGAAGAACAGGATTTGAACCTAACCAAAACTGACATGTTCCATTCTGCAAGGGTCACATCATTACCTCTCAAAAATAGAAAGTATAAAGTAGGACACTCACTTGTCATCCTGAATTACTTTACTTTTTTTTCCTTTTAAACATAGTTTAGACCTCTTGAGAGCTGAGCCTAGGATGAGCTCTCCTACTACTGGAGTTCATAAATCTGTAAAACATAATTCATGAGTTTGAAGTGCAAAGGATTAAATATTTATTTTATCCAATTACTTTGAATGCTTTTCAAAGTCAGGTAATTTTGAAGAAGCACAGTACATATTTTAAACTTAAACAAGTGTGTTCATTTTAGCTCTTTTCAAAACAGCAAGTCAAAGTATTTTTCAAATTAAAAAAAAACAAGCATAAGTATATAACTAGAAGCAGTTATTTCTCAACTCTAGCAATTATTCTACTATCTTCCTTTAGGATAATCGCTGCATTTTCTCAACATCATGATTTTGCTTGAAAAGTGGTCTGACTTAGGGTGTTATTTGCACAATGATTTTTTTTTTTAATAATGCAAGTGTTATTATCCAATCCATAGTGGCTTAAAAGGAATGAGGTCATTTGTTGAGCCCTGTACTTAACAGCCCAGAATTTAGCCTGGCTTCAGATGGGGCTTGATTGAGGACTCTAAGTGAGTTCCTAGCTTCTATCTTTGGGGGTCAGTGTTCCCTGTAAGTCATCCTGTAAACCTCTCATGGCACAAGGTTCTGTATTGTGGACTTTCAAGACTCATGACCTCATGCCATCAAATATACCTCCCGCAAATGTCTATGTAAACCTTATTGGTCTGAATACTTATGTGTGCACCTAAGATGGACTGATGGCAATCTGGATGGGTCAAACTGCTTAGTTTAATCCAATCATGGCCCATAATTCTCAAGCTTAGGTCAGGAGTTTATCTCTCCTAAGTAGCATGGCTGATAAAAAGAGAGGGATGATTTCCAAATAAAGTTTGAACTACAATTAACTCATATTTCAGGAGAATGAATAGATGGTAAGTGAAAAATAATGGATGATTTGGGCCAAGAATTGGTCAAATCTGGCTGTAGAAAATCTACTGAAGTACTGGGCATGGTGGTGCATGCCTGTAATCCCAAGTATTTGGGAGGCTGAGGCAGAAGATGTTCAAGGCCTATATCAGCATCTTAGTGAGACTCTCTCTCAAAATAAAAAATAAAAAAAGCTGGGGATATAGCTCTGCAGTGAAGCACTTCCCTAGCATGTATGAGGCCCTGGGTTCAATCCACAGTAAATATACACACGTGCACACACACACACACACACACACTGGAATTTTCTCTCATTTTGAGGTCTTCCACTTTCACACCCAATTCTCCTATTCTTAGTTAGTATTATACCCAAGCCTATCCTTAAGGTTTTTAAAGCAAGGACAATTTTAAATGTGTATTTGGCATTAGCTAACATAGTCAATGAAAATCAATGAGCACCTAGGGTTTTGTCACTTGGACATATTAGTTTACATTGACCTTGAAATAGTATTTTTTGAATGTAAAAATATAGAGAGAATAATATTGACTGAGGTAAATGCTACTTAATATAAAATAGTAGAGCACAAAATCTTTCACTGTTCGTCAGTATTATGGATTTATGTATTTTCAAAATCTAATGCCATAAATCAGGATTGAATGTTTAATAAAACCAGTTTTAAAGGTGACAAATATGATAAAAAGTATAGAAATATGTTTACTTGTTATGTATTTAATTAAGACACAAATTTCTCTCTTTGCCATTATCCTTATTCTCATTCAGGAAATATTCAGTATCTCCTGTGCTTCAGACTCTGTTTTAGGAGTTGGGAATATAAAATTAATGCTTATTATATCATTTAAAGTAAAAATAAGAAAAACATTATTGTTTTGATGGATTATAATTAAGGATATATATATATATATATATATATATATATATATATTATAGCCAATATAACAGATTATATGTATGTATATACATACATACATATGTTTATTTATTTATTTTTTTAGTGATTATTTCCAGTGGAGCAAGGATAATTATTTAGTTTCCAGGCACTAAAATTATGCTGACAATTTTCTCGATTACCATCCTTTATCCCCAGTGGAGATTGCTTGAATCACTAGTTGATAGGGGATATATATTTTTCAAATTAATTAATTTGCTTGTTTTGATTTTTTATATATGACATCAGAGTGCATTTTGATTCATAGTACATATATAGAGAAAAATTTTTCATTTATCTGGTGTACACAAAGTAGAGTCAGACCATTCATATCTTCATATATGTACCTAGGGTAACGCCATCCATCTCATTCCACCATCTTTTCTACTCCCCTGTCCCCTCCCTTCCCCTCCCTCTCCTTTGCCCTACTCAAAATTCCTCCATTCCTCCCATGCTCCTCCCCACCTCCATTATGGATCAGCATCCACTTATCAGAGAAAACATTTGGCCTTTGGAACCCTGTTATACTTTTATTATTCAAGTTTAATTGTTAAAAGTTCACATATGTTAAACCATCTTACATCAATACAAATCAGGAGTCGAACACATGTTTCTTTTAATCTATTTTTTTCCCTTAAATATTTGAAGTTATAAAACTTGGACCTGGGAAATCAGATTGAAATAAAACTATGAAAAGATGTCTAAGCCTTCTGATGGAGCAAAACATCTGATTGGCAAGTGTCCACTTTCAATTTTCTCCTGCTTGACCAGAATCCTAAATTTTGCAATGTCCTGTCCTAACAGAATTCTTGTATTGTAAAGAGGCAGAGGAGTGTGGTGGAAAAGAAATGGTCCGTGAGTTCTGATTGCTTGGGTTGGAATTCTGCTATGTTCCCTGTGTGATCTCAGTCTCCATCTCTGTTTTCTTATCTATAAATTGAGGACAATGATAAGACCTGCCTCAAGGGTCTGGCCTGAAGATTAAGTGAATTAATACATGTACAGTGCTTAGAACTGTGCCTAGCACATAAAAATAGTTAGGTGCCTGGTTAAACACACACACACACAGAGAGAGAGAGAGAGAGAGAGAGAGAGAAGTAATTGCTCATGTTTTATGTAGTCAAACTGGGCTAATAATGACTTTGTAATTCCCTCATGTAACTATAAAAGAATATTATTTGAACAAGCTTATTCACTGAGGGCTAAAGATAAGATTGGATATTTACAGTATCTGTGAATTTTCCTCTCTTCTGGTTGTCTATTAGAACCATTAAGTAAAATTGCATGTAATGGATATTTTAGGACATTTGTATGCATTCCTCAACAAATTAACCATGGGTATAAATATCCATAAGTGACATAAAAACAAAGAGGATAAGAAAGGTCTCTTTCTTGTTCTTGTGATAGTTTTTCGGTTATTTTTTCATTTTTGAACACATATTAATACTGGGAATAGAAAGACCAGAAGGAAGCACTTCACCTTCTTTCGAGGAAAAAACAGGAAACTTCGGGAATCAAGCAAAGAAGGAAGGAAGAATGTCATGATACATTGGGAGTCTTGTTCTTCATTTATTCCTGATATATGAACTTCTAAAATACGTGATATTTCTCAATCACATCTTCCCAGAAGACAAAGGGTCCTGAAGAATGAAAAAACAGAATGCTCAAAATGTCATGAGCACCCCATTTGGAGTAGGGGCAGAGCAGAGCCGCCGCCTGAGACTGCGAGGTAGACAGACTTGCGACCGACCGGCGGAACAGGCCCAGCGGTCTACTGGTGTGGTAGACACGTCACACCAATTGGAGGAGGGGCAGAGCAGAGCCACCTCCCGAGTCCGCAAGGTAGGCAGACCTGCGACCTACCGGCGGATCAGGCCCAGCGGCCTGCTGGTGTGGTAGACACGTCACCCGTCCCCCCAATTGGAGTAGGGTCAGAGCAGAGCCTTCGCCCGCGGTCGGAGCAGGCCCAGTGGCCCGACAGCGTGGTAGTCACGTCAACCCAATTGGAGCAGGGACAGAGCAGAGCCGCCACCCGCACCCGGAACTGGTCCAGGGACCTGCCGGCGTAGTAGTCAAGACACCCCAATTGGAGTAGGGGCAGAGCAGATCCTCCACCCGCGCCCGCAAGGTAGGCAGGCCTGTGACAGACTGGTGGAACAGGCCCAGCGGCCTGCCGGCGTGATAGACACGTCACACCACTTGGGGGAGGGGCAGAGCAGAGCCGCTTCCTGAGCCCGGATCAGGCCCAGCGGCCCGCTGGCGTGGCAGTCACATCACCCCATTTGGAGTAGGGGCAGAGCAGAGCCGCAGCCCGCGCCCAGAACAGGCCCAGCGACCTGCCGGCGTGGTAGTCACGACACCCCAATTGGAGAAGGGGCAGAGCAGAGCCGCCGCCCGCGCCTGCAAGGTAGTCAGATCTGCGACTGACTGGCAGAACAGGCCCAGGGGTTCGCGGACGTGGTAGACACGTCACACTGACTGAAGTAGGGGCAGAGCAGAGCCGCTGCCTGCACCTGGAACAGGCCCAGAGGCCTGCCGGCATGGTAGTTACGTCACCCCAATTGGAGTAGGGGTAGAGCAGAGCTGCCGCCCACGCCCAGAACAGGCCCAGCGACCCGCAGGCATGGTAGTCATGACACCCCAATTGGAGTAGGGGCAGAGCAGAGCTGCCGCCCGCGCCTGCAAGGTAGTCAGATCCGTGACTGACTGGCAGAACAGGCCCAGGGGTTCGCGGACGTGGTAGACACGTCACACCAATTGGAGGAGGGGCAGAGCAGAGCCGCTGCCCGCGCCTCCAAGGTAGGCAGACCTGCGACCGACTGGCAGAACAGTCCCAGCGGCCCGCCAGCGTGGTAGACAGATCACCCCAATTGGAGGAGGAGCAGAGCTGCCGCCCGCCCCTGCAAGGGAGACTTTTCAACTATACAAGAGCAATATAAATATATAGGGGGAAAATTTCAAAAACACAACAGTTTCACCAAGCAGAAAGAAACACGAGCAATATGAAAAGACAAGGAAAGAAAGGACCACAAGCAATGCAGGTTAACTCAACTTTAGAAGAGGTAATAGCTGCAGCAGATGGAATGTCAGATAAAGAATTCAGGATATACATGCTGCAGATGATCTGGAGTCTCAAGGAAGACATTAGACAGCAAAATCAGACAATGAAAGATCACTTCGACCACTTCGACAATGTATTACATAAACAAATCCAAGAAGCAAAAGATCAACTATACAGGGAGATAGAGGTAATAAAAAACAAACAAACAGAAATCCTAGAAATGCAGGAAGCAATAAACCAACTTAAAAACTCAATTGAGAATACTACCAGCAGAGTAGAACACTTAGAAGATAGAACATCAGACAATGAAGACAAAGTATTTCAACTTGAAAAGAACATAGACAGCTCAGCAAAACTGCTAAGAAACCATGAGCAGAACATCCAAGAAATATGGGACAATATAAAGAGACCAAACTTAAGAGTCATTGGGATACAGGAAGGTATAGAGGTCCAAACCAAAGGAATGAGCAACCTATTCAATGAAATAATACGAGAAAACTTCCCAGACTTGAAGAATGAGACAGAATCCCAAATCCTAGAAGCATACAGGACGCCGAATGTGCAAAATCATAAGAGATCCACAACTAGACACATTATAATGAAGATGCCCAACATACAGAATAAGGAGAGAATTTTAAAAGCTACAAGAGAAAGGAAGCAGATTACATTTAGGGGTAAACCAATCAGGATAACAGCTGATCTTTCAACACAGACTCTGAAAGCTAGAAGATCCTGGAATAACATATTTCAAACACTGAAAGAAAATGGGTTCCAACCAAGAATCATGTATCCAGCGAAATTAAGCTTCAGGATGGAAGATGAAATTAAAATCTTCCACGATAAACAAAAGTTAAAAGAATTTGCAGCTAGAAAACCATGTCTTCAAAACATCCTCGGCAAAACATTACAGGAAGAGGAAATGGAAAATAACAATGAAAACCAACAGTGGGAGGTAGGACAGTAAAGGGGGGAAAATAATCAAAAAGGAAAACAAACCATGTTTAGTAACATAAATAAACAAATATGTCTGGAAGAACAACCCATATCTCAATAATAACCCTAAATGTTAATGGCTTAAACTCACCAATCAAGAGACACAGGCTAGTAGAATGGATCACAAAACAAGACCCAACAATATGCTGCCTACAGGAGACACATTTGATAGGAAAAGACATACATAGACTGAAGGTGAAAGGTTGGGAAAAATCATATCACTCATATGGACTTCGGAAACAAGCAGGAGTGTCCATACTCATATCAAATAAAATAGATTTCAAGCCAAAGTTAATCAAAAGGGATAAAGAGGGACACTACATACTGCTCAAGGGAACCATACACCAACAAGACATAACTATCATAAATATATATGCCCCAAACAATGGTGCAGCTATGTTCATCAAACAAACTCTTCTCAAGTTTAAGAGTCTAATAGACCAACATACAATAATCATGGGAGACTTCAACACACCTCTCTCACCACTAGACAGATCTTCCAAACAAAAGTTGAATAAGGAAACTATAGAACTCAATAACACAATTAATAACCTAGACTTAATTGATATATATAGAATATACCACCCAACATCAAGCAGTTACACTTTTTTCTCAGCAGCACATGGATCCTTCTCAAAAATAGATCATATACTATGTCACAGGGCAACTCTTAGACAATATAAAGGAGTGGAGATAATACCATGCATCTTATCTGATCATAATGGAATGAAACTGAAAATCAACGATAAAAGAAGGAAGGAAAAAACATGCATCACTTGGAGAATGAACAATAGGTTACTAAATGACCAATGGGTTATAGAAGACATCAAGGAGGAAATTAAAAAATTCTTAGAGATAAATGAAAGCACAGACACAACATATCGGAATCTATGGGACACATTGAAAGCAGTTCTAAGAGGAAAATTCATTGCTTGGAGTTCATTCCTTAAAAAAAGAAAAAACCAACAAATAAATGATCTCATATTCATCTCAAAATCCTAGAAAAAGAAGAGCAAAACAACAGCAAAAGAAGTAGAAGGCAAGAAATAATTAAAATCAGAGCTGAAATTAATGAAATCGAAACAAAAGAAACAATTGAAAAGATTGACAAAACTAAAAGTTGGTTCTTTGAAAAAATAAATAAAATCGACAGACCCTTAGCCATGCTAACGAAGAGAAGAAGAGAGAGAAATCAAATTACTAGCATACGGGATGAAAAAGGCAATATCACAACAGACACTTCAGAAATACAGAAGATAATCAGAAACTATTTTGAATCCTATACTCCAATAAATTAGAAGATAGTGAAGGCATCGATAAATTTCTTAAGTCATATGACCTGCCCAGATTAAGGCAGGAGGATATAGACAACCTAAACAGACCAATATCAATTGAGGAAATAGAAGAAACCATCAAAAGACTATCAACTAAGAAAAGCCCAGGACCGGATGGGTATACAGCAGAGTTTTACAAAACCTTTAAAGAGGAACTAATACCAATACTTTTCAAGCTATTTCAGGAAATAGAAAAAGAGGGAGAACTTCCAAATTCATTCTACGAGGCCAACATCACCCTGATTCCTAAACCAGACAAAGACACTTCAAAGAAAGAAAACTACAGACCAATATCTCTAATGAACCTAGATGCAAAAATCCTCAATAAAATTCTGGCGAATCGGATTCAAAAACATATCAAAAAAATTGTGCACCATGATCAAGTAGGATTCATCCCTGGGATGCAAGGCTGGTTCAATATACGGAAATCAATTAATGTTATTCACCACATCAATAGACTTAAAAATAAGAACCATATGATCATCTCGATAGATGCAGAAAAAGCATTTGACAAAGTACAGCATCCCTTTATGTTCAAAACGCTAGAAAAACTAGGGATAACAGGAACTTACCTCAACATTGTAAAGGCAATCTATGCTAAGCCTCAGGCTAGCATCATTCTGAATGGAGAAAAATTGAAGGCATTCCCTCTAAAATCTGGAACAAGACAGGGATGCCCTCTCTCACCACTTCTGTTCAACATAGTTCTCGAATCACTGGCCAGAGCAATTAGACAGACGAAAGAAATTAAAGGCATAAAAATAGGAAAAGAAGAACTCAAATTATCACTATTTGCAGATGACATGATTCTATACCTAGCAGACCCAAAAGGGTCTACAAAGAAACTATTAGAGCTAATAAATGAATTCAGCAAAGTGGCAGGATATAAAATCAACACGTATAAATCAAAGGCATTCCTGTATATCAGCGACAAATCCTCTGAAATGGAAATGAGGACAACCACTCCATTCACAATATCCCCCCCAAAAATAAAATACTTAGGAATCAACCTAACAAAATAGATGAAAGACTTATACAATGAAAACTACAGAACCCTAAAGAGAGAAATAGAAGAAGATCTTAGAAGATGGAAAAATATACCCTGTTCATGGATAGGCAGAACTAACATCATCAAAATGATGATATTACCAAAAGTTCTCTATAGGTTTAATGCAATGCCAATCAAAATCCCAATGGCATTTCTTATAGAAATAGAGAAAGCAATCATGAAATTCATATGGAAAAATAAAAGACCCAGAATAGCAAAAACAATGCTAAGCAGGAAGGGTGAATCAGGTGGTATAGTGATACCAGACTTCAAACTATACTACAGAGCAATAGTAATAAAAACAGCATGGTACTGGTACCAAAACAGGCGGGTGGACCAATGGTACAGAATAGAGGACACAGAAACCAATCCACAAAACTACAACTATCTTATATTTGATAAAGGGGCTAAAAGCATGCAATGGAGGAAGGATAGCATCTTCAACAAATGGTGCTGGGAAAACTGGAAATCCCTGTGCAACAAAATGAAACTGAATCCCTTTCTCTCGCCATGCACAAAAGTTAACTCAAAATGGATCAAGGAGCTTGATATCAAATCAAAGACACGGCGTCTGATAGAAGAAAAAGTCTACATACTGTGGGGTTGGGCTCCAAATTCCTCAATAGGACACCCATAGCACAAGAGTTAATAACTAGAATCAACAAATGGGACTTACTCAAACTAAAAAGTTTTTTCTCAGCAAAAGAAACAATAAGAGAGGTAAATAGGGAGCCTACATCCTGGGAACAAATCTTTACTCCTCACACTTCAGATAGAGCCCTAATATCCAGAGTATACAAAGAACTCAAAAAATTAGACAACAAGATAACAAATAACCCAATCAACAAATGGGCCAAAGACATGAACAGACACTTCTCAGAGGAGGACATACAATCAATCAATAAGTACATGAAAAAATGCTCACCATCCCTAGCAGTCAGAGAAATGCAAATCAAAACCACCCTAAGATACCATCTCACTCCAGTAAGATTGGCAGCCATTATGAAGTCAAACAACAACAAGTGCTGGCGAGGATGTGGGGAAAAGGGTACACTTGTTCATTGTTGGTGGGACTGCAAATTGGTGCAGCCAATCTGGAAAGCAGTATGGAGATTTCTTGGAAAGCTGGGAATGGAACCACCATTTGACCCAGCTATTCCCCTTCTCGGTCTATTCCCTAAAGACCTAAATAGAGCATGCCACAGGGACACTGCTACATCGATGTTCATAGCAGCACAATTTACAATAGCAAGACTGTGGAACCAACCTAGATGCCCTTCCATAGACGAATGGATAAAAAAAATGTGGCATTTATACACAATGGAGTATTACTCTGCATTAAGAAATGACAAAATCATAGAATTTGGAGGGAAATGGATGGCATTAGAGCAGATTATGCTAAGTGAAGCCAGCCAATCCCTAAAAAACAAATGCCAAATGTCTTCTTTGATATAAGGAGAGTTACTAAGAACAGAGTAGGGACGAAGAGCATGAGAAGAAGATTAACATTAAACAGGGACGAGAGGTGGGAGGGAAAGGGAGGGAGAAGGGAAATTGCATGGAAATGGAAGGAGACCCTCAGGGTTATACAAAATTACATACAAGAGGTAGCGAGGGGAAAGGGAAAAATAATACAAGGGGGAGATATGAACTGCAGTAGAGGGGGTAGAGAGAGAAGAGGGGAGGGGAGGGGAGGGGAGGGGGATAGTAAAGGATAGGAAAGGCAGCAGAATACAACAGACACTAGTATGGCAATATATAAATCAATGGAAGTGTAAATGATGTGATTCTGCAATTTGTATATGGGGTAAAAATGGGAGTTCATAACCCACTTGAATCAAAGTGTGAAATATGATATATCAAGAACTATGTAATGTTTTGAACAACCAACAATAAAAAAAAAAAGGAGAAAAAAAAAAAAGAAAAAAAAATATCATGAGCACCTGGCCCTCCCACATCAATGAACACAAAGAGTTCTTTAAGAGAAACAGTTCTGCCCAGAACATAAGAGATGGATATTGTGGACCTGTGTTAACACCAACTAACTCTATGACTTTAAGGGAGTTCTGAATTTATTTTTCTAATTTGTAAATGTAATGGTGGAAATCACTTTCATTACTACTTATTTGACTTATAACGTTCTAATTTTGCTTTCTTATTTAGCAATGATTTAACATTTCAGCAATATCCTCTCCAGGTAACATAATAACGTGATATCAGTCCATTGGAAGCCACACCTGTCATATTATCCCATTTTATTATATTATCGAAAACCTGCAAATATCTGCAAATATTTCAATACGTCTTTAACAAAAATATTAAATTTTAATCATAGTAAATTAACAAATTTGAAATTAATTTTTAACATGAAAATATTATTATTCTTTTATTTCATACATCTTGTATTATGTATCAGTTTATTCTAATTTGAATAGACCTTTATAGAAAGATGTTTGTATAAAGGTGAGAGTAGATAGCAATCCAGTAATAATTTATCTTATCATTTTTATTATTTTCATAAATTACTATTAAATAACTCACATGACCAGAAAAGGCCCATTTTACAAGAAATGTTCTCATTTGCAAGGATATTTATTAATAAATTATGATCATATTGCTGGGTGCTGGGTTTGATCCTCAACACCACATAAAAATAAAAAAATAAAGATATTGTGTCCATCTAAAACTAAAAATAAATAAATAAATATTAAAGAAAAAAAAACAAACAAATTATGATCATATTAATAGTTGATAAATTTCAGTGTTTATTCCTGAACATAATAAAAAATACACTTTGTATAAGATTGTGATACAAAAGTGTAACTTCTAATAAAGTGTTAACTGATGCATGGTTTTTACATTTTCACTGTAAGGTCTGAGGGTATCAGTTCTTTAACTTTTGTATATCATTATTTGTTTTTACTCTGTAAGTAAGTACAGTTTTCTTCTATAGAAAGCAAATATTTATTAAATATTAATGTTAAAGTTATAAGAAAGAAATCCAATACAATATATTTTATATTTTACTTTGTTTTGCTGAAACCCAATAATGAAAAATTTCCAACATAATATTTTTTCCTCTTAAGAAGAAAAGTGGTTTGTTGTTAATATTAGGCAAACCCTTATGTGAAAGTGGATTTGATGCATGCTTTTGAGACCAGATCCCTTACAAAAATATTTTATCTCTCTTGAGTCAGAGAAGTGCTGTTTAATTGTGTTCTGCACAAGAGACATTCAATCCATTATGACAGGTTCACTAGTCTTGCTTAACTTTGCAGTGTCATTTAGTGGCCCAGAATGAGAGGTATAGAAGCCATTACTAGATAAAATTGATTAACCCCAGGTCCAAAATAGATTGCTAAAAATTAGCTTCCTAGCCGGGTGCAGTGGTGCACACCAGTAATCTCAGCAGCTGGGGAGGCTGAGGCAGGAGGATTGCAAGTTCAAAGCCAGTCTCAGCACTTTAGTGAGGCCCTAAACAACTTAGTGAGACCCTGTCTCTAAATAAAATATAAAAAGGATTGGGTTGTGGATCAGTGATTAAATGCCTTTTGAGCTCTTGATTGAAATACAAAGTATCTACTACTTTGTATTTGAAATACAAAGTAATCTAATACTTAGATTAAGTTTTTGTAGCAAAACAAATTAATTAAAATAATTAGAAACATTCTTCAACCTCTAGTGGTCTTTTTAATTCTTTTTTTAAAAATATTTATTTATTTTTTAAGGTGTAGATGAATTAAGAATACACTTATCATAAGGGACAAAATTATACATGGGAGGGTTTTTTTGTTTGCTTGCTTTGTTTATTTTTAAAAGAAAAAATTTTAACTTTGTTCTAATTAGTTCTATACTATAGAAGAATGCATTTTGATTCATTGTACACAAATGGAACACAACTTTTCATTTCTCTGGTTGTCCTGGATATAAAATTGCATCACATGTGCAGTCATACATGTACCTAGGGTAATGATGTTCATCTTAATTCCACCATCTTTCCTACCCCCTTTCCCCTTCCCTTTCCCTCGATCCCCTTTGTCCAGTCAAAATTCCTCCATTCTCCTCATGCCCCACGCCGTCTCCCCTGCCTCCCATTATGGATCAGCATCCACTTATTACAGAGAACATTTGGCCTTTGTTTTTTCGGGGGATTGGTTTACTTGGCTTAGCATGATATTCTGCAACTCCATTCATTTACCTGCAAATTCCATAATTTTATTCTCTGTTACTGTTGAGTAATATTCCATTGTGTATATATACCACAGTTTCTTCGTCCATTCATCTGTTGAAGGGCATCTAGTTGGTTCCACAGTTTAGCTATTGTGAATTGAGCTGCTATGAACACTGATGTGGCTGTGTCCCTGTAGTATGCTATTTTTAAGTCCTTTATGTATAGACCGAGGAGTGGGATAGCTGGGTTAAATGACAGTTCCATTCCAAGTTTTCTAAGGAATCTCCATACTGCTTTCCATAGTGGTTGCTTTGTTTATTTTCTTAAGAAAATAAATTATTTTTATTTGATATGTGTTTTTCACAAATCTTATAAAACTTTAACCTGTTTATAAAAATTCATGTCATTTCAATTAATTATTACTTACAACTGATAATATCAGTCATATCCTTAGTTGGAAAGACAGTGGTTTTATTTTCAGTCTTTTCTCAAGAAACATATTCTTGTTTGTGTAACCATGCAGTTACCATTTTTAGTATTCTTTAGTTCTCTACACAAGTCCATATTTCCTTCTGGTATAATTTTCTTTCTAGAAGAACTTCCTTTAAGGTCTTTATAACACAGACATATTGCTGACAAAGTCTTTTGGCTTTGGTATGTCTGAGGAAGTATTTTGCCTCCATTTTTGAAATATATTTTGATGATTACAGTATTTTAAGTGAGCAGTTTTTCTCTCACTTCTTTAAAGATTTTTCTCTACTCTCTTTTTGACATGCGTTGTTTATGGTGGGAAATCTGATGTCATCCTTACCCAGGGTCCTCTGCGTGTAAGGAGTTCTTCTCTGGTTGCTGCTATCTCCTATTGATCATTGTGTAGGAGAACTTAGATTATAATTTGCCTTGAGACAATGTTCTTCACTTCTTGGATTTGAAGTTGCCTCCAAATACTGATTTCTTCACAAAGAGGTACTAATGCCAGGAACTCTTATAGATAAAATATCCAAATAATGCTACAAAATGGCTAAATTTATTAAATTAAGGCCCATTCACTCTAGAATATTTTAAAAAATTATTTTATCCTTTGGGCAAAGATAATATAAATTGCCTACTACATTTAGAAATCTGTGGTTTTGCAGAGAACGGGTTTATAACAGGTTGTTTAGTCAAAAGGTATTTTCAGGGAAGCAGTAGGACAGATTTTACTATACATTTTGAAGATGTTGCATTTAGCTGCTTAAAAGGTATTTTTCATTACACAAAATAGTTGAACAAGTATCTATAAGACCCTGCAGAAAGTAGCATAATTTCAAGTGACAAGGACTTTTCAATTTATAAGAATCTGAGCGAGTCTTTGGAAAAAATATATTGTAATAGGAAATCTTGAAAATTTCCTATTCTGATAGGGCTTGAGATAGAGAAAAGTTATTGCAAGATTTAAGTTTTATACAAAACCACCTAGAAGAACCACAGAACAAAAACAGAGCATTTTCTCTTTTAACACAAGGATGAAACAGGCTTTTTTTCCAATCTGCTCAGCCTGAGAAGTGACTTTGAGAGATGAGCAAAACTTTGAGAGTTACAGTCTGGCCTTGCAGTTAGGGAGAGATTACTGTTGTGCCCTAAGGGAAGGTTGGGATTTCTGTGAAGGAAGAGTATCTTAATATTCACAGAAAGGCAGTGAGCATTTTGTTGCAGTTTTCAATTCATTACATATGTTAACAGGCTTATAATTATCCTAAGTATGGATGAAAATAATGTCATTTTAGTTGAAAATGAAATCTGTGTGTTTATCTCAAGTTTGATCTACAGTTGAGTAATCATGCAGCAGAAAAACAGGCACCAGTTTCAAGTTCCTTCAATCTTTATATAGTTTCAAAAAAAAAATAGAGATACAAAGGAGATGAAAGGTCAATACACATATATAATAACAATAACTGCTAGGTTTGTATTTGAACTTGATTATATTAGTTGGGAGGAAAATGATTTTTTCAAAGATTTATATAAAATGTGTATTAGGATTTAATTTTATTTATATTCTTATGGTTTTAATAGCTGTACTAATCACATAGTCTGAACTCAAATCACACACTGATCTAATATTGTTGTTTTCTAGATGGAAACCTGGAGAGGTACTTATTAGAACTACTTTTTCTAAATGATCTACTAGATGTTTTATTTTAACTTACAATGCCCTGAGCTTACCCACATTAATGAAAACTTTTTTTGCACACCGGCAATCTATTCCAAAACTACTCATCTGAAAATACTCCACTGCCAATGGTGGTAATGTCATCATTAATTAATTTTCTTACTTATAAAAACAAAACAATAACCTCCCTTCTTACCTCACCCCATCCAATACTACTTATATCTCAGTTCCTATTTTCATATCATATCTGCTATCAATTATAGAAAAATAAAAGATCTCAAACCTCAAATGATATCAAGACCAGCTATGATATCTTATTTTTATTAGTTTTTCTAGTTGGCAACAGACTGTCTGATGATCAAAACGCTCACTTTTGAATAATATTATTATCTACTGTAGTGGTTTGCCTAATAAGTAAGCCTAGATTAATATGACTACCTAGTACTTATAACATTAATGAAACAGAGAGATTGTTCCTGATATCAAATGACATTGTACTTATCTGGGATCAGTGTCACTGGCCAGCCATGGGCTGTGTGTGTGAGCTGTGAGCATTTTGAGTGCATGATTGGACTGGACTGACTGCTGTGCAGTATGGGCTGTGCACTCTGTGTCCTTTTTGCTCTCTCTGCCTTTTGATCCCACGTAGCACCTGAGATGGGTGTGACTGCCAAGATGTCAATCAATCTATTGACCACAAGACAACAGGAAACTAAACTCAACCCTCTGAAACCTGACTTGCCGCCTTATTTGGAAAGAACATTCCATCGAACCTCCCTTTGTGTGTCCCTCTATATGAGAATAAAGAATTCAGGGGCTGGGGTTGTGGCTCAGCAGTAGAGTGCTCACCTCGTGAATGCAAGACCCTGAGTTTGATCCTCAGCACCACATACAAAAATAAACAAGTGAAATAAAGGTGTTGTGTCCAACTACAAATAAAAAATAAATATTAAAAAAAGAATTCAGGTGGCTCCCTCTCTTTTTCCAATGGGTCCCTAAGGTCAAGAGCCCTTCAGAATTTTGAAAATATATTTCTGTGTGCTTTCATGCTTTCTTCACTGTTTTCTTAAGTTATTGGTACAGCTAGCTCTTGTGAACCCAGCTTACATCGCCAGCTCGGTTAGATGGCGGTAATCAGGTAATGAAGCTACTTTTCAGGAAATCACAACCTGGCTGAACGGGGTATTATTCAAGTTATAACAGCTTAATTTTATGATCTTTTGTTGACACCTGTATGTTTTAAAAAGTCAACATGGTAATAATAAAATGTGATGAGCTGGGCTGGGGTTGTAGCTTTGTGGTAGAGAGCTTGCCTAGCACGTTTGAGGCACTGAGTTTGATCCTAAGCATTATTTTATAAAACTATATAAATAAAATAAAGTTATAAGAAAAATGTAATGAGTTACAGAAATAAATCTTTATAATATAAAATTAAGTATTTCTATTAGAATATAATTCAGAAAGCACTTTGGGGCTTAAAATATACTTTCTCTACAAATATCTCTTGTTATATGCATTGCTAGAGAAAGACTACAACCATTTTGTTGACTCCAACTCATTCTAGTTCCTAGAGACAATATCTGCCAGTAATGTCCTAGTGCCTCCATAGAGAACAGTCATTGAAAGCTTTCCCCCTTTGCTTATAGCATTGCTGTCACCTGTGAAGGAGCTGAGGCTTTGCCATCTCAAACATGCCAAACTGGTTTACTGATTAAGCTGAAATCACTTCAGAACCTACTTCAGAAAGGACCCTCTGATGCATATTTTCCTACAAGCAGCAAATCATAAAGACTCTTGTGGGAGGAATGTCCTTTGCATACCAATAATAGAAAGTAGCTTTGATTACCAAAGACTGGCAATGGGGGATGCAATATGCCAGAATAAACAAGCTGTTAGAAGTAACCCTTATCTTTCACCAGCTTCTACACCTGCTCCCATCACCATGTATGGGCTTAGTGACATTCCTAGAATTTACTATCTCAGTCCAGAGATTCATTTGCTCTGCTATTCCTTCATGACTTATAGTTCTTTTTCTATAAAGTACAAAAGTATCATGTTTTGGTCATTTCTTTTGATTCCATTCTTGTGCAGATGTGCATGTAAAATTAATAAAACTTTCATGTTTTCCTCGAAAGAGGCCACCTAAGAACTCAGGGGGGAAGATGGTGCCCCATGCTAAGAAGGAATCTCCTGCCCTTCTCAAAGCTGAAGCCAAAGCCAAAGCTTTAAAGGACAAGAAGGCAGTGGTGAAAGGCTCCACAGCCATAAAAAGAAGACAATCCCACCTTACCTACCTTCCGGTGGCCCAAGACATTGTGGCTCTGGAGGCAACCCAAATATCTTCAAAAGAGAAACAAGCTTGACGGTTATGCCATCATCAAGTTCCCTGAGACTGCTGAGTTGGCCATGGAGAAGACAGAAGACTACAACACACTTGTGTTCATTGTGGATATCAAGGCCAACAAACACCAGATCAAACAAGCTGTAAAAAAGCTCTATCAGAGCTGGGGTTGTGGCTCAGTGGTAGAATGTTCGCCTAGCATGAGTGAGGCCCTGGGTTCAATCCTCAGCACCATGTAAATAAATAAATTAATTAATAAATAAAGTATTATATTATTAAATATTATTTAAAAAAAGCTCTATGACATTGATGTGGCCAACATAGATGTGGCCTGATCAGGCCTGAGGGAGAAGGCATATACACATTGGACTGGCTCCTGATTATGATGCTTTGGATGTTGCCAACAAAATTGGGATCATCTAAACAGAGTCCAGCTGTCTAATTCTAAATATATCCTTTTTTTCCAACATAAAAAAGAAAAGAAGACAGAGGAAGTAGAGTGTATCTCTCTGTCCCTACATGGCAAAATTAAGGTGCCTTCTACTTATGAGTGTTATGTCTTTAATATGAATGATAATTACTTATAAAGCACTGGTGAAAAAAATAGCATAACAGTGAAAAGTATTATACCACTTACTGTAGAATAAACAATACCAGTGTTAGTGCAATTAAATTTAATCTAAATGGGTCTCAAAGCACAGCAGTTTAGCAATGTATTGTGTACAAAACAGAACCAAGAAACCAGCCATAAACCGCAATGATAGAAATATACTGTCATCCAGTGCATCTGGGACTCAGTTTAATCAGGGATATAACCTTTAAGCATATTAGCTAAAAATGAACTCTGACATGACAGACATCAGTGCCAAGGCTTTACACCTCCCCACCCCCTTTTTCTATAAAGTAATACATATATTTATTATATATGTATATTTATAGTAATAACCACAGCTGGGGAGGTAGCTCAGTGATAGAGTGCTTGCCTAGCACATGCAAGGCCCTGTGTTCATTCCCCAGCATCCCTTCAAACTCCTACCCCCCAAATCATAGTTCAACTGGAAATTTCTCTCTCTCTCTCTCTCTCTCTCTCTCTCTCTCTCTCTCTCTCTCTCTCTCTCTTTCTTTTTATACCAGGGAGTAAACTCAGGGGCATTTGACCACTGAGCTACATCCCCATATCTGTTTTGTATTTATTTAGAGACAGGATCTCACTGAGTTGGTTAGTGCCTCGATTTTGCGGAGGCTAATTTTGAACTCAGTACTCCTGTCTCAGCCTCCTGAACCACGGGGATTACAGGCATGCACCATCAACTGGAAATTATAGGCAAGTTAAATATTAACAGTGTAATATTTGCAATTCAAAATTTAACAATTCCTTTTTTTTGAGGTTATATTGACACCTAATTTTTAAGGCCATTTAGAAGAAAGATTTAAGGGTCAGATTACTTGAGTTCAAATCTTAGTTTTGATACTTAATTGTTGTATGGCTTTGATCAAATTACTTAATCTCTTCTGTGCCTCAGGTTCTCCAAATGTAAAATGGGAATAATAATAATACAATGTAGGGTGATGGAAGGGGCTAATTAATAAGGCCAAACATCTGGAACAGTGTTTGGAAGACTAGAAAAATTCAAGCTATCATGAATATAAATATGTATTCCTATATTACTTTTAAAAAATTAATTTATTTATTCTAATATGTTACATATGACAGCAGAATGTATTTAAATTCATAGTACACATATAGAACACAATTTTTCATGTCTCTGGTTGCACACAAAGTAGAGTCACACCATTCATGTCTTCATACATGTATTTTGGGTAATGATGTCCATCTCATTCCACCATCATCCCTACCTCCGTGCCCCCTCTCTACCCCTCCCTCAGCTTTGTGCTATCTAAAGTTCCTCCATTCCTCTATGCCTCTCCCATCCCAATTATGGATCAGCATCCACATATCAGAGAAAACATTTGGCATTTGTATTTTTGGGATTGGGTTACTTTGCTTAGCATAATATTCTCCAACTCCATCCATTTACCTGCAAATGCCATAGTTTTTTTCTCTTTTAATGATGAGTGATATTCCTTAGTGTATATATACCACAGTTTATTTATCTATTCATCTACTGAAGGGCATCTAAGTTGGTTCCACAGTTTAGCTATTGTGAATTGTGCTGCTATAAACATTAATGAACTGTGTCCCTGTAGTATGCTGATTTTAAGCCCTTTGGGTATAAACCGAGGAGTGGGATAGCTAGGTCAAATGGTGGTTCCATTCCAAGTTTTCCAAGGAATCTCCATACTGCTATCCATAATGGTTGCACCAATTTGCAATATATGAGTGTGTCTTTCCCCCCCACATCCTCGCCAACACTTATTGTTGTTTGTATTCTTAATAGCTGTCTTTCTGACTGGAGTGAGATGAAATCTTTGAGTAGTTTGATTTACATTTCTCTAATTGCTAGAGATGTTGAACATTTTTTCATGTATTTGTTGAATGATTGTATATCATCTTCTGCAAAGTGTTCAGTTCCTTGGCCCATTTGTTGATTGGGTTATTTGTTATTCTGGTGTTAAGATTTTTAAGTTTTTTATATGTCTTAGAGATTAGTGCTCTATCTGTTGTACGTGTGGTAAAAATTTGCTCCCATTGTGTAGGCTTTCTATTCAACTCACTATTTCTTTTGCTGAGGAAGAAGTTTTTAGTTTGAACCCATCCCATGTATTGATTCTTAATTTTAATTCTTTTTTTTTTTGAGAGAGAGAGAGAGAGAGAGAGAGAGAATTTTAATATTTATTTTTTAGTTTTCGGCGGACACAACATCTTTGTTTGTATGTGGTGCTGAGGATCGAACCCAGGCCGCACGCATGCCAGGCGAGCGCGCTACCGCTTGAGCCACATCCCCAGCCCCTTAATTTTAATTCTTGCACTATATGAGTCTTACTAAGGAAGTTGGGGCCTAATCTGACAAGATGAAGATTTGGGCCTACTTTTTCTTCTATTAGGCGTAGGGTCTGTGGTTTAATTCCTAGGTTCTTGATTCATTCTAAGTTGGGTTTTGTGTTCAAATTTTTTTGAGTTCAAAACTTAGTTTTGATACTTAATTGTTGTATGGCTTTGATCAAATTACTTAATGTGTTGAGAGATAGATAGTTAATTTCATTTTGCTGCATATGGATTTCCAGTTTTCCCAGCACCATTTGTTGAAGAGGCTATCTTTTCTCCAATGCATATATACATATATATTTAATTGTCAATGGACCTTTATTATTTTATTTATATGCACTGCTGAGAATCAAACCCTGTGTCTCACACTTGCTCACCTATTGAGCCATAACCCCAAGGGTCTTTTTAAATCCAATCTGCAAGTCTATGTTTTTTGATTGGTGAGTTTAGGTCATTAATATTCAGGGTTATTATTGAGACATGATTTTTTATTTCCAGCCATTTTTGTTTATTTTTGGTATTTAACTTGACTTGATTTGTCTTTTGATTGGTTTTTCCTTTAGTGTAATACATCCTTTGTGATTTGCATTTCTTCCTCATGGAATATTTTGTCAAGGATGTTCTGTAGTACAGGCTTTGTAATTGTAAATTCTTTTAACGTATGTTTATCCTGGAAGGTTTTTATTTTTTTTCCATCAAATCTTAAGCATAATTTGCTGGATATATTCTTGGTTGGCATCCATTTTCTTTCAGAGCTTGGTATATGTTGTTCCAGGATCTTTTAGCTTTCAGTGTATGGGTTGAAAAATCTGCAGAGATTCCTATTTGGTTTCCTCCTATATGTAATCTGATTTTTTTTCTCTTGTGGCTTTTTCCTATATTACTTTATTTGCCAAGGGATTGACTCAACCAGGTAGGCAAAAATTCACCTTAATATCTTTAAAATTCCTGATGCTTCCTGTGAATCATATCTTGCCTATATAAGTGGTAAAAGCCTATTTGATGTTTCTTTTGGTTCCTAATCCTTGACAAAACTTTACATCTGGTGTACTCATTGAATATTTTTGGTGGGAGATAGGGTACGGTTATGAGGTGAACTGCTTATCCACCAAAAAAAGTTATGTTGAAGTTCTAACCCCTCGTATACCTCAGAATGTTGCTTCATTTGGAAATAGGGTCTTTGCAGATTTAACCAGGTTGAAATGAAATCGACCAATATGAGCTGCATCATAATTAAAAATGAAAATTTGGACATAGATAAGCACAGAGGGAAGATACGAAAATGTCCTGGGGAAGATGGTCACATGACTGAAGTGATTCTTCTACAAGCCAAGGAACACAGGATTCCTGGTAAACATCAGAAGCCAGAAAAAGGCAAGAAAGAATTCCCCTTCAGAATGACTTCGACTTCTAGCTGCAGAACTCTGAGACAATAAGTTTCTGTTATTTTCAACCCAGCTCTTGGCATAGATGTTCTTTGACTTATGTTGGAATTATGTCCCGATAAGCAATTGTAAGTTGAAAATATGGTAAGTCAAAAATGCATCTAAAACATCTACCTTATCAAACATCATAACTTATCCTATACTACCTTAAATGAGCTCAGAACATTCTTATTGGTCTATTTTTGGGCAAAATTATCTAACACAAAAGCTATTTTATAGTAAAGTGTTGACTATCTCATGTAATTTGTTGAATACTGTACAAAAAGTGAAAAACAACACCTTTGTACAGGAACTCACCATCAATGTATAATAAGTGTACAAATAAAGTATGGTTTCTACTGAGTGCAGGTGGGTTTTGCACCAACGTTAAGTAAAAAATCACAAGTTGACCCATGTGTTAGGAGATGTATTCTGTTACAGTGTCTTTAGAAAACTAAGACAGGTATTGTCAATTTATTCATTTTCTAACTACTTTTCTTCACATTAAAGTAAAAGTTGAGGAGGCTACAACTAAATGTTGCTTTTCTATTTCTTTGTGGAACATGAGTTATGGGTTTGAAGAAATAAATATTGAATTCCTGGATGAAAATGAATTCATGGAATTATTTTTGATCAGTGAGTGAAAAACAGGCTGAGGAGTGATGTACCAATATCACATTGGGGTTCTTTGGCCCTGTTTTTTTTTTCTTTTCATTTTATAACTTCTTCGATTACTTTCAAAGGTTATCTTTGCTAATATCTAGCTTTAGAACTATCATTGCTATGTTCTAAAGCAGTCTATTTTTTATATACAGGAATATTAATGCATCTGTAAATTAAACTGCATTCAACTCCTAAGTGTCCACTATAGTCAGAGAACCACACAGTGAGTGGTTAATTTAGCAGAAAAGTCCCAGCACAGGGAGTTCAACTGCTTTATTTCTGGAGGAGGACACTGAGGTCAATGGAGGTTAAGCAGTAGCTTAGTCTTTTGATGTGCAATCTAGAGACTGTACTTATCATAGCCTTCCATTCTTTATCTCAGCTCTAGGGATTTAAACATGTTTTAAATAACATCTCATAGATGTGATTATCTGGGTCCTTTTCACATCCTCTTCAAAGCCTGTAGCATAGTGAAATGGCCTTTTACAAGTAGTGATAAGTGACTGTTTATTGGGGTGAATGCCTGTTTGCTGGATCTCTTGAAGCTGTAACCAAACTTGCTACTGATACTTACATAGAATGTGTTTATATTCAGCCTCCCTATCCCTGTTACAGGTAGAGTGGCATGAAGCCAGGGTGCACGAGGTATACACTGCGTTCTCAGGGCAGAAGCATTCTTTATGGTGGTGGGCTGTTAAGGCAGAAGAGATATTTCTCAATCAGGCATCAAGCAGAGATTAGTCCTGAGTTTAAGAAGCACATGGACATTTTTCTATGTCCTCTTGTCCAACTGCAGCTAGCACATGACTTTGGAAGTACTGGGTTAGGAGGTCATGAGAAAGGTCAACAAACCAAAATAAAAGAGTCTAAGAAAAGCTACTGAGATTTAGAAAAGATAAAAAGCATACATGTTTAATAAATGACTTTGAGGCTATTAGTCACTTCATAGCTTGCAGATTCTCCATAGTAGTTAGTGGTTTAACTAAAGTCTATTTAGCTACAGTTACTTAGAGATCTCTCTTCATCTTCATATTATCTCATATATTATTTGCTTCAAATAATAATGTGAAGTCAGGTGCAATGGCACATGCCTGTAATCCCAGAGGCTCAGGAGACTGAAGCAGGAGGATTGTGGGTTCAAAGCCAGTCTCAGCAACTTAGCGAGGCACTGAGCAACTCAGTTAGACCCTGTCTCTAAATAATATATATATATGGTTTGGGGATGTGGCTCAGTGGCTCAGTGGTTAACACTCCTGGGTTCAATCCTCAGTACCAAATAATAATAGTAGTAGTAGTAATAGTAGTAGTAGTAGTAATAGTAATAATAATAATAGATGGTTACAAATAGGGAGATATTGGTTAAAGGGCACAAGAATTCAGTTTTACAGAAGGAGTCATGTTTTTGATATCTACTGCAAAACATAGTCAATTGTAATATAATGCAAAAATGCCAAGTGAGTAGATTTGAATGTTCACATTACCAAAAAAAAAAAAAAAAAAAAGCAAGAGAGAGAGAGAGAGAGAAGAGAGAGATACGAATCTGAAATAATGGATATGTTAATTAGCTTTATTCAATCATAAGGAATACATTTTTCAAAATATCACATTATATTCTATAAATGTATACAATTATTATTTGCCCATTAAAAATTAAAAAAAACCATTCCGTCAAGAATCATTCTGATCACATTATAGATGTTGTCTTTTTAATGTAATAAAAGCATAAGAAATTACAATCACTCTCAGGCATCAGGCATCAAGCAGAGATTAGTCATGAGTTTAAGAAGCACATGAACATTTTTACTATGTCCTTCCCGGGGCAGAAGCATAATCTCCCACTAGTTAAGCTCTTGGATCATCTTCTTTATCTGGCCATCAGCTTTCAATACAATCCTTTCTTCCCATAAGTCTTAGAGATTTGGTCTGCCCATCTTTCCTCTTTCCAGCTGTCTCCACCAATTCTCCTTTCTGTGATTCATCTTTTGTTAGAATTCTTTAGTGGGATTCAGCTTCCCCTCTTTTCTTCTTTTTATTATTTCTGATAAAACAAACAAAACAAAAAATCAATGAGGATCTCATTAACAATTTCAAGCCATAATATAATAGTATTAACAATTGTTACTTGGTTTCATTAGTAAGAGGTTATTTTTGCTATTAATCTTACCATTCATAATTATTTTTGCACATCTTCCTAGCCACTTATATGATAGTGAATAGATTTTAGTTTGGGTCAAAATTGCAATATCTTTACCCCTGCTATTTCTGAAAACTGGCAACTGCCTGCATTTGTCTTCCCCCAGCTTGTAATTGAGAGAGAAGAAAGCTGTTATTGAAGATCACACATATCAACATATACATTTTGAGTAATAAACTAAAGAAGATAGACATGACTATTAATTTCAGAAAAGTTCCCTCAATATTAATTAATTTTTGCTATTAATGAGACTGGCTAATATTTGTTAAGTATGTAATGTTCTAAATGCTCTCCATATGAAATTCATGATTATCTACATTTATTGATGGAGAAATTGAAGCATAGAATTTGTTCAAGGATCCCTGTAAGTAATGGATCTAAGGCTCATGCCCAGGTGTGGAAAAAAATGCAATAGGCTGCTTCCAAAACTGTAGCCCGGTATCACAAATCATAGTTTATTGTAAAGACCAAATTTTATTTTCTACATTTATTATTCTGCAATCCCTTTGAATCTTATTAATGTGTTTATTATCCTGCAATTCCTTTGGATCTTATTAGTGCTGTTGAAAAATGGATCTCATTTCACTCTAAAAAGCCTGTAGTTAATAGATGGGCTGTTCAGAAAATGAAAAAAATTAAGTTTAGTCATTGTGAGGCTATCTGTTTAGCTCATTCTCTTGAGGTATTGATTTAAATTGGTTTTATTTCTACTTCCTAAAAAACTTATAATTTTTATTTGTCTTCTGAATTCCTTGATAAATACAAGTAGGTAACACATATATGGTAAAATTTAAACCACACACTACGTTTTACAGTTCTATTCTTATGAATTTAATCAGGTGAAACCACCTATTTTATTGCAGTTAAGTGTATTTTCTATGGATTAAATCCCTAATGACATCACACATCTTGAATGAATTTATCATGTCTACAGAGATTTCTTTTTTCTGTTGTCTTTTTTTTTTTTTAAAAAAAAAGCAAAAATTCCCCTCCCACATATACTTACCACACTGGCACTGATTTAAAATTGTGTTATTAATAGGTAATTTTGTATATAGATGTACTTAGTAATCTGTGCAAAGTTTTTTTTATATAATGGCTCTGTGATTTCAGAATAACTTTTTCAGGAGGGGTTAAAATAAAGATAATTTATTGAACAGCAATATATTTACTTTGCAGTAAAAATATTGCATAAAATGTCCTCATACTAAGGGTCATAAACTTTCTTGAAAAAAGTACTGTTATGATTTATGATTTAGTTGACATTGATCTAACAGGCTTATCTTCTATTCCATTTCGTTAGAATGTTTAGGTAATTAAAAACGCTTTGAAAAATAGAGTACAATAAACAAATAAGTAAAATAGGCAACATGGAAAGGTCATTCATAAAAATCCCAACTCCATGATGATACTGAATTCTGAGGCCATTTATTTAAACAGAAGATTATTTTATCAGTATTTATTCCTGCATGAGATTATTATCACCTGTATATATTAGGTTCAAGCTCAAAAAGCTGACTCCTAGAGGAAAGAAGCTAGTAGAGCTATATTTGTGGCATTTTTCAAAAATTCAAAGTCAAAACTAAGATTACCCCTGTGGAAGTATCTGCATAATGCTAGACATGTAAGACTGTGCTGAGCAGTATGGTAACTTATAGCCATACTTGACATTTGTTTTTGAATAATTAAAATGAAATAATGTTAGAAATTCATTTCTTTAATCACATTAGCCACATTCTAAGTTCATAATAGCCATCATCACAGGAAGTCCTGCAGGACAGCATTGATGCAGACAATCTGAAATGCAGTGAGCATTTATTTGTTAGGTAGATTCTCAGTATTCATCCAGGTCTCTGGTAACATATAAAAGGAATAGTGAGTTATTTTCTCAGGCATGACACATTTAAAGAAGATAAATCAATAGACTGGCACAGTGGTATATACCTATAAACCCAGGGACTCAGGAGGCAGAGACAGGAGAATCACAAGTTTGAGGTCAGTCTCAGGAACTTAGGGAGATCCTGTTTCAAAAAAATAAAGAAAAAAATTAGAGAAAACATAACTATATAACGTTTAAAATTTGTCAACTAAAATTTCATAACACTTATCAAACACCAGGCACTAATTAGGCAAAGGTGAACACTGTGTGGTTTTTGACCTTGAAAGAATGTCAGCTGTGTGGATGAACTGGAGAAATTTCCAATAATTACAGTGTGGTTTTATTGTGCAATGTGGCATACTAATTAAAGAAGACATCAACTCTGTCTGGAGGACTTGAAGAAAACCTGAAATATGAGGTGATAGTTGTGTTATTAAAACGTGTTTTAGGATGTGCAGTAGTAACATGAAACAAAAAGCTAAGTTCTTACTGATGTCTAAGTGAATTTGGGAATGACCTTGACCTTGAGTTAGTATGCTGCCCCAACATTCTGTACTATTCTAATGCTACATACTGGATTTTATGGATATAATTTGTCCTAATGTATGTTTATTTTATTTTATTTTTTTTAGGAGAATGTTGAAATAACAACAGGAGGTGCTATAACCCAAATGACATGAACTAATGAAATACTCCCAAGTTCATGCTGTGAGGTCAGGATTAGTGATGTTACATGAGAAACATCGATAGGCTACAGAGATTTTTAAACAACTCTCTCAACACACAACCTGAGGAGAATGCTAATAATGCTCAAGAGAGTGCTGGACAAGGGAAGTAAAAGAACAGAGGAATCCGGATGAGAATAGTAAATAAACTATTTTCTCTAAAGAGCTTCCAGGGTCAATGTTTGGGTCTGGAGAGCAACGTGGCTAGGGGAATCCTAGGATGGGCTTGAGGAGTCCAGACAGAAGTAGAAGAAAAAAAATTCCTTAACTTTGTGGGTTAAGCACAATCATGGGTTCCTTCAGTAAAACAAATTGGCAAGCCATTGTAGTATGTTGTATATAACGTGTAGGTCTTGTACCACTTGAGCTGAAGCCCCTGAGGATAGATGGAAACTTATGTCAGTTCTGTCTTTGAACTTGAGGTATGGTGTCATGTAGAAGTTACAATCCTTCATGATGGAGTCAGATCCAGGAATCAGAGTCAGAAGAAGGAACCAGAGATGGGCAGAGCAGGCCTGGCTGGTGCCCCACACCACCCAGGTGAGAAAATAGATAAATGATAGTGTGGGTGAGCTGCACAAAGTGGCAGCTGCTTCACATTTGCTTTCTAAATCTCACACAAGAGTCACTCTTGATGCACATTCTAACTAGAAACACACAGGAACGGGAATTCTGAGAAAGAGCATCTATCTGAACCACGTGGACACACACCAAAGTTGCCATTCTCACTGTGGAATGGTTTTTCAGGCATACTGACAATCTTATTAACTTCATAAAGTCATTTGTTAAATGACCCAAGGCTATTTACATGGAGAGATACTTACATGGAGTGAATTCTGACTATTTTAGTTAAGATTCTGGGGCCTAGAGTGGGCAAAAGCTGATAAGCATCACCTTTTTTAAAAATTAGAGCTATATATTTGTACATAGTAGTTGGGTTCATCCCACCAAACTCATTTAAGTATGGAAATGGTTTTCAGTTCATGATTTCCCTGCTTTTCCCATTGTCCCTGTCCTCTCCCATTCTCCTTCCTCTACTCTACTAGACTTCCTTTCACTCATCTATGAATTTATATTTGATTGGTTCTTTATGTTGTCCTATTCATGTCTCCCCCCTTTTATTTTTTTATAGCTTCTGCATATGAGAGCAAACATTTGACTTTTGAGTTTCTGAGTTTGGCTTATTTCACTTGGCAAGATGTTTTCCATTTTCATCCATTTACTGGCAAATACCATAATTTTGTTCTTTTTTATGGCTGAGTAGAACACATATATATCACAATTTCTTAATCCATTCATCTATTGATAAGCATCTGAGTTGATTCCATAATTGTAAATTATAATTTTCAATTGTGAATTGTGTTGTTATAAACATTGAGGTGCCTGTATTGCTGTAGTATGCCAATTTTAGATCTTTTGGGAAAATGTCAAGGAGTGGGATAGCTGGATCATATGATGATTCCATTCTAGTTTTTTGAGGAATCTCCATACTGCTTTCAAAGTGGTTGTACTAGTGTGCAGTTCCACCAACAATGTACCAGCAATTTTTATTGTTTGCATTCTTGATCATTGCCTTTCTGACAGGAGTGAGAGAAAATATTAATGTAGTTTTGATTTGCATTTTCCTGATTGTTAGAGATGTTGAACATTTTTTTTTCATATATTTGTTAATCATTTGTGTTCTTATTTTGAGAAATTTCGGTTTAGTTCTTTGCCCATTTATTGATTGGGTTGTTTATGTTTTTGGTAAGTTTTTTGTATATTCTGGATGTTAATCCTTTATTGAAGTAGTAGCTGGCCAAATTTTTCTCCCACTCTGTAGGCTTGCTCTTCACACTCTTAATCATTTCCTTTGATGTGCAGATTTTTAGTTTGATCACATTCTATTTATTGATACTTGGTTTTATATCTTGTACTTTGGAGCTCTTGTTAAGGAAGTCAGTGCCAGCACTTATATGATGGAGTGTTGATCCTATGATTTCTTCCAGCAGTTGTAAAGTTTCTGGTCTAATTCCTAAGTCTTTGATCCATTTTGATTTGAATTTCGTGCATGGTGAGAGCTAGGGTCTAATTTCATTTTTCTACATATGCATTCGGTTTTGCCAATATTATTTGTTAAAAGGCTTTCCTTTCTCTAAGATATATTTTTGGCACTTCTGTCAAATGTCAGATGGCTGTATCTATGTAGATTTGTCTCTGTGTCTTGTGTTCTGTTCCATTGGTCTTTTTGTCTATTTTGATGCCAATATCATGCTGTTTTTGTTACTATAGCTCTGTAGTATAATTTCGGATCAAGTATTGTGATGCCTCCTGCTTCACTTTTCTTGTAATTTTGTATTGCTTTGGTTACTCTGGGTCTCTTAGTCTTCCAAGTGAATTTAAGAATAGTTATTTTCCCTAAATCTGTGAAGAATGTCATTAGTCTTTTAATGTGGATTGCACTGAATTTGTATATTGCTTTTGGTAGTATGGCTATTTTGACAATATTAATTCTGCCTATCCAAGAGCATGGAATGTCTTTCCATCTTCTAAGGTCTTCTTCAATTTCTTTCTTCAGTGTTCTATAATTTCTATTGTAGAGCTCTTTAATTATCTCCTTGGTTAGATTAATTCCCAAGTATGTATGTATGTATGTATGTATGTATGTATTTGGTTATTGTGAAAGGGATGCTTTTTCCCAATTTCTTCTTTGGCTAACTCACTATTGGAGTATGGTAAAGCTATTGATTTATGGGTATTGATCTTGTATCCTTCTATTTGGTTAAACTCATTTATAAACTCTATGAATCTTCTGGTAGAGTTTTTTTTTTAAGTTTTCTAGATACTCAATCATATTATCAGCAAACAGAGGTAGTTCTTCTTTCTCTATTTGTAGTCCTTTGATTTTCTTTGCTTGCCTTGGCTTGTTCCTGATTTTAAAGGAAATACTTTCAGTTTTTCTTTATTTAATATGCTGTTGGCTTCAGGTCTGTCATAATGGCCTTTATGATGTTGAGTTCCTTCGATCATTAACTTCTCCAGTGTTTTTAATATTAATGGATGCTGGATTTTATCAAAGGCTTTTCTGCATCTATTAAGGTGATCATGTGATTCGTGTCTTTAATTCTGTTTAAGCGATGAACTACATTTATTGATTTGTGTATGTTGAACCAACCTTGTGTCCCTGGAATGAAACCCACTTGATCATGGTGTGTTATCTTTTCAATGTGTTTTTGCATGCACTTTGCTAATATTTTATTAAGAATTTTTGCATCTATGTTCATCAGGTATATTGGTCTGTAGTTTTCTTTCCTTGATGTGTCTTTGTTAGGTATTGGTATCAGGATTATACTGGCTTTATAAAATGTATTTGGGAGTGTTCCCTCCCTTTCAATTTCATGGATTAATTTGAGAAAGACTGGTGTCAATTCTTCTGTAAAGATCTGGTAGAACTCAGTCAAGAATCCGTCTTCTGGGTTTTTCTCTTTTTTTAGGCTTTTAATTGCTGTTTTAATTTTATTGCTTGATATTGATCTTTTAGGTTTTCTATCTCTTCCTGATTCAATTTGGATAGGTCATATGTGTCTATAATTTATCAATGTCTTCCACATTTTTCAGTATAGAGGAGTATAAATTTTCAAAATAGATTCTGATTATCCTCTGGATTTCTTAAGGGTCTGTAGTGATAACTCCTTTTTCATTTCTGATCTTGTTGATTTGCATCTTGCTCACTCTTTCTTCTGGTTAGTTTGGCTAGGGGTTTGTCAATCTTATTTATCTTTTTAAAGAACCAACTCTTCATAAGCATCATTTTAGAGATCTTTTTTTTTTTTTGGTGAAAAAGTCTAATGTATCGTTAATTTTCACAGCCACAAAGAATTGGCCACTACCTTTTTGGAGGTCAAAATCATACAATTAGATGTAAATTTCTTTATAGGCATGCAAAAATAAACTAAGGGGCATGAAAACCTGACCAGATAAAATTTTTTATGTATTTTTTTTTGCGTAATCATGAGGTTAAGTAACTCTTCTGTGCATAGAAATGAGTATGAACCACATAACTGTATCTAACTAAATCCAAACTAAATGTATCCCAGAATCAACTTCTCTCAAGCAGCATCTCAATAATGTAAGCAGCATAAAACCAACAGACATTAATGGAAACAGGAATTGAAAGTGACAATGTTTTAAATGATTGTGGTTAAAATTTCTCACTTTTGAAATTTTTGCAGAACCATAAGAGCATATGAAACTATTGTCAAGTTCTCTTGGAGGGGGATCATGGAAATAAAGTGTCTGGAAGTGTAAGCTGTATGACAAATGTGATTCCAGGTCCTGACATATCATGACTGGCTGAGAAGTCTCTGAGATTACTACCCATAATACTTAACACAGTTATTAGTATTTAGTCATCTCATTAAAATAGTTGTTGAAGGAAGTATGAAATAAAGTGGGTAGAGAGGTAGAGAGAGAAAAAAAAAAGAGAAAGAGGGACAAAGGAAAAGAGAAGAAAAAAGCAAAAGAAAAAAGGAAATGATTGGAAAGAAAGAGAAAGAGGGAAGGAAAGGAGAGAAATATACATAGTCAGTCATTCAGACAGATCTTGGACTTAAATCTAGAGAACTTAATTCCTTAGGAAATAAAATAAAAGTACACTTGTACTTTGCATATCTATACTTGGTAATCCATAATTAAAAATATTAGACATATCCATACCATGCTCATCACATGGTAAATAAAAGTAATATTTATGAAAGAAAAGTTAGTTAGTGCTTTGTTGTTCAAAAAATATTTCCATAGATTCCTAGAGTCTTCATGAAGATCTATTTTTGGAAGTTTTGATATATAATCTTTCCTTGTTAAATGATCAAATGTAACCTGTTAGGGGTTGGGAATAGTTAATTTGGAATCTCTGGATTCCAAAGTTTCCATGGATATAACTCAGGTAGTACATAAACATAGATAAGAAAAAAAGTAAACATTTTTTTCTACCAACTTCTAACATAATTTATTATTTCCTTCAATACGAATATAGGCCACAAACCACAATAGCATCATTCATGACATACATTTTCACATCATGGTACTGTTGCTGCTGATATCTCAAAATGTTTACACTATTTACCACTTAAATTATAGTAGCTATTAAACTAACTACTAGATTTTGTTACTTAAGTGCTTAACATATTATTCCTTACAATTTTTTTTATTGGTTCTTTTCAGTTATACATGACAGTAGAATTCACTTTGATATAATTATACATGCATGGAATATATCTTATTCTAGTTAGGACCTCATTCTTATGGTTGTACGTGATGGTGGGATTCACTATGATGTGAATATAAATACACAGAAAATTGTTTTACTTTGAATTTTTTGATAACTCTATTAAAATATAGCTTCCTTTCTAATTCTATTATTTTATTTTATGCATTTCAAATCATCATTATGAAAAAAGATCCATAGGTTGTCAAAGAATCCCTTGGGCATAAAATGAATCAAGAAACCTTGCCTTTTACAAGGACAAAATGTCTGCCTTCATTGCTCCCTATCTTTTTCTGATTAGTATTCTAGAGATACTAGAGGGAAAATGGTGCTTACAGGGATAGAACACAAGGTGGCAGCACATCATTGCTTAATTTCTGCAAGTCTGGTTTCCCCAATTCCTGGCAGTATCTTGGATGGAAATGTAAATAATAAGATAATTAGAACGGAACACATTTTTCAGAAAATAAATTTTGATGCTTTTACGCTTTCTAATTGATACTAATATGCTTTTTCCCACATAATATATATGATAATACACATGAAATTTCTCAGTTTGATAAGTGTTTCGTAGCTCAAGAGTCAAAAGGAAATTAAGTTAATTATTTTCTGAGCTTTCTATAAATAGGTTTTCTAAGCTTTCCACCCCATTCTCCCCCAAAAAGAAAACCCCAAAGAAAATCAAAATGCTTTTTAAGAAAATTTTTTTCATACTATAAACAACATGATCTCATTTACACAAATTTGGCCTATATCTTCAAAGGGTAATTATGAATTACATAATACTTTTTCCGCAAACATATATCTTTATAATCACATAGTCTTAAATTAAAATTTGTAAGTTTTTACTTATAAACAGAAAGAAGCAAGGGAGAGTCAGCAGGATGATCCTGGGTGTAATAGATTGCAAAATGGCTGTGATTTCTCATTCCTCCCATGAAAAGGCATAGTCTCTTTCTCTATCTCTTGAGTCTGAACTATTATTCCTGGAACTTGTTTTGACCAGTAAAATGTGTTGGAAGTGACGGTGTGCCACGTCTGAGCCTAGGATTCAAGATGCCTTGGGTGTTTCCTTTTGCTGTTGGGTTTAAGGCTGAGTACTGGTTTGTTTGCATTTTTACCTCCTGAGAAAACATGCCTGTTACTCTTTTGGAAGGAAGTGAAACCGGTGTGAGCAGACCTGGATTTTCCTAGCCATACAAATCCTAGAAAAGTGAGACCTCTGCCAAGAGCCAGTCTGTTTTCAGACACTTGAGAGAGGCCAGCTGAGGACAGGAGTCTCCACAGTCTTACATCCCTGACTAGCATTCATTCCGGATGGATGAGCAACGAACATTTAGCCCATTTTAGCCACTGAGTTCTCTGGTGGTATGTTATGCAACTTTATTTGTAAGAAAGGTAATCGTTGCAAACTGTCTTTTTTTTTTTTTCCTAACGATATATAAAATCATGACTGGTCCAAATGTGTTTTAATGAAATGTTCCTGTGAACTAGCACTCCATTGTATCTAATATCTTGGCACACATGACATTTACTCAAGTGTTTCTTGTCACTTAATAAATCTAGTTTTGACTTTAGGGAGGAAGTCAGGGTAGAAAAATACATTAGGTTTGGAGGGGCAAGGCCTATGTCAAAGAGTTAATGTCTGAAATCCTCCCAGATTCATACATTAAAGCCCCAACTCCCAATGTGATGGTATTTGGAGATGAGGTTCTTGGAAGGTAGTTTTAGAGAATGTTATGAGGATGGCGCCCCCATGATAGGATTAGTGTCCTTAAGAGAACAGACACCAAAAGTTGCTCTCTCCTTGAGTGTGCATGTCAAGAGGTCCTTTGAGCACTCAGAAAAATGCAGCTTTCCTACAAGAAGCCAAGAGAAGAGGCCTCAGGATGAAACCCATCTTGCTGACACCTTGATCTTGGACTTTTTGGCCTCCTGAACGATAAGCAATAAATGTCTTTTGTTTCAAGTCCAAGTCTTTGGTATTTTTCTATGGCAGCCTCAGCTGGCTCATCCAGAAAGGACTGGCCGAACAGAGGAAAATTGATAACTAGCAATTGTTGAGTGTTTTCCATCATCCTAAAGACAAGCTAGTTTTACTTAGTCCCTTACAACAACCCAGTGAGGTGGATATTATTTACAGGCATCTTCATTTTATTGGCTGATGAGAAAAATTAAGACGGACAAAGGCTAATGAACTTGTTCATGTTCTTTCAGCTAAAAGTGGCAGAGTCAGAATTTGAATCAAAGGTATCTCTTTCTAGAAGCTGCGTTCTTAATTACTATGGTCAACAAAGCAGGGACAGAAAGAGACAGAAGAGAACGATTTAAAGGGTGAGCTCAGAGATGATGATGACAATCTGTTGTTTTCTTTCAGGGCCACTTTCCCTTGACCCAGAAAGTTTGCTTCTGAGAAGTGCTTCTCAAAGCTGGTGGCCCCAGAGGCCTCACTCAGTGCAAAATCTCTGGCCTGCAGATCTGCTCAGGATGTTCTACGTGTTTTCATAGCCTGGATTGTTAAATCTCTTCAGGATCCCTTGGAGCCCTAAAGCTGGCTCCCTGCAGAAACATGGGATGAAGACTTGACGAATTCGGTGTGTCTGTTACATTACACACTGCCATGTACGCAGGCTGTTTTGTTAAAAATACGAATGGTCAAGTTTCATGGTATATAGTAGAATACTTGTACACACGAATAAGAATGTATTTAAAAACAGTTATCCAGCATTGTTCCCATAGTGAATACATATAGATTTGCAAATTGCCTGTGTTATTCATTCTCCCCACAAGTTGGCAGGATGACTTGATGATAATTAGGCCTCTCATAAATAATTGGCCAAGTAGAACATCAGAAGTATGGCAGATAAGAAGTTTCTGCTCTCTCCATGTAAGTAAGAAGTA
The DNA here is from genome assembly GCF_048772815.1 of Callospermophilus lateralis. Classification (NCBI taxonomy): domain Eukaryota; kingdom Metazoa; phylum Chordata; class Mammalia; order Rodentia; family Sciuridae; genus Callospermophilus; species Callospermophilus lateralis. Next base: position 102,675,064 of record NC_135312.1, on the reverse strand, counting down.
TTATGAAATTCTGTAGCATTTTAGTCAGCTAGAGAGGCCTCATTGAGCAAATTCCTCTCCACTACCTCAGGGCCTTCAGCTCCAGGGTATGAATAAAAGAAGAAAGAAAATTTCCATAGCTTATTGGGAAACATAGGGAAGTCTGAGAATAGAGAGTGACTGTTCCTGCCAGAAGGTCCCTGTTTTCAAGGAGAGAGTGAATGCTATTGTCATGATACCAGGGTGACTTGATAATGAGGCATTGTTTCAGTGGGTCTGTAGTCCTGGCACGAACCCAGGGGTAATGTGGAAAGAGGGAGACCACTTAATTGGGTGTGCTAGAAAATAATCTTCCAGTTATATTAGTCTCAAATGCTTTAGCAGCCAATGCAGTAAAGACCGGACATTCCAAGATGAGGTGGAGCAAGCTGCATCTTAGAGAGGGCAAGTGAAGAGAAGGGGACAACACAGAGATCAGACACCTCCAGTCCCATTCCAAGACAGTAGGCATGCATCCATCTAGATCCAGACTCCTTCCTGAGGAGAATGAGGGAAGAGGAGACTCACAGGAATGCTCTCCTGATATGAAATTTGAATGGACTAACTGAATTCTCTGGAGGCTAGGAGTTAAAACAGGAAGTGACCAACATTGCCTTTAATTGGCAAGTGTTAATGAGTCGCATTTTCTGCATCCTCTCCCAATGTCCAAGCATGTGAAATGCAAACTGAGCTTAGTAATAGACAAGAGAAATTTATTTCCTTATGAGTTGTGATGAAAAGAAATAAAGTTGCTATATGTTCAAAATATAAGCCATTTCCTACCAACTGTTTAGTTTGCTATACACCCTGAACCATTAACTCATTCTCTCTGATATCTACTTTGTATAATGTTGAAAGAGATTCTGGTAAGAAGAAAAACGATATAAAAATCATTGTATCCGCATCTAAATTATCATTTTGAAAGTGTATTAATATATTTGCATGAGGAATATGAAAAATTATTTTTCCAAAATGAAATTGGAAGGTACTACGTATGTACCACATTTGTATTAATTATCTATTGCTACATAGCAAATCACTTAAAACTAAGTGGGTCAAAACAATAGTACTTCTTTATTATCTTAGGGTCAGGAATTCAGAGAGGGTACAAGTGTCAGGGTTCTTTGCTGATCTACAGGGTCTGGGTCTCATCTAGAAGACTTGAAAGGCAGGAATAGTCCATAGCTTGACTTGAGCTAGCAGATTGTATCTCTCATATGAGTGACAGGTTAACTCTCATATGAGTGACAAGTTAACTCTCATATGAGTGACAAGTTGACTCTCACATGGGTGGCAATTTGGCTACTCCACAGGGCTGCTTGAGTGTCCTCATGACATGTCAGCTGGCTCTCCCAAGAGCGACCAATCCAAGAATTTAAAGCAGAAACAACGATAATTTTTAGGACCTATCTCCAGAAGTCTTGTAGCACCATTTCTACAGTATTCTACTTTGTGTCGCACAGGCCAGCCTGATTCAGCATGGAAGGGACTACACAAGGATATGGTATTAGTTATCTATTGATGTTGCAGATTTCCTGGAAATTGAGCATCTTGAAGCAGCAAACACAAGTTCACAGTGTCTGGGGTTCAGGAATCCAAGCCCAGCTTCGGTGAGTAGTGCTGGCTTGGGGTCTCTTATGAGGCTGCAGGCCAACTTTCAGTGGGGGATGCTGTCATCTGATGTTCAGCTGGGGCTGCTGAATTTCTTCCCAACTCCCTCATTTGTCAGTAGGCTTTGGTTCCTTGCCATGGGCCTCTCTTCAGGTTGTCAACAGGTCCTTCTGACATTGCAGCTGATCTCCCCCAGAGGGAGCCGTGCAAGAGATGGAATGAGAGAGTCCAAGATAGAAGTAAAATTTTTTTATACCTAATCTTGGAAATGACATACTGTATCAGTTTCCCATCCATGGTATGACAAAGAACCACCAACTTAGTGTTTTGAACAACACAAATTCAACATCTTCCAGCTCTGGGAAGCTCAAGTTCAAAATGGATTTTTCTGTGTTAACATCAAGATATGAACAGGACTGTGTTCCTTTTAGTCTTTAGGAAAAAATCGATTTCTGTATTTTTTAGGTTCTAGTGGACTTGTAGCTGCCCTTCCTCCATCTACAAAGCCATCATCATAGCATCTTCCAATCCCTCCAACTCTCTTCTATCTTTTGATGGCCCTTTTGATGACATTGGGCCCACTCAGATAACCCAGGGTAATTTCTGTCGTTGAAAGTTTTTAATCATATTGAAAAATCCCATTTGCTATGTGAGGCAACTTATTCACTTTATTCACAAGTTCAGGATGTGGGGACTGGGATGTGGACGTGTTTGGGGAACCATTATCCTACCCACCTCACAGACTGTCAATTTTGCTATAGTCTGTGGGTCATCGAGACCAGCCCTCATACAATGCAGAAGTTTAACTCGGGATCATTATGTGAACTATAGAGATTCCTTAAACTGTATGATCCTAGAAGAGTAAAAAATCACAACTATTCACGTGATTTATTGTCAACCTATAGATGGCACTTTTGTGCAGATAGGGGCTTGACATGGGGACAATAGCTCAATTTCTAAACTTATGCTAGAGACAATTATATCATAAAATTAGGTCTTCATATGTTTAAAGAGCACACCATTGTTCTCGGTAGATCAAAGAAAAAGGAGAGAAGCTTTCATGTAAAAATTTTCCAAATAAATTCTAATCTAGTCATATAAATCACCCACTGAGACATAAAAAGGCTCCTTTGTACTTAGACCTATCCTCAATTCACCAAACACCTAGAAAAATCAATTTTGTGTGAAACACCAGTTTTATACAAGGACAAATGAGAGGATCCTTTTGCCACTCCCCCGCTCATCTTCTTTCTTCCTATTTGTATGTGGAGTCTTTTCCAGAAAAAAAAATGTCTACCCTATTTTCCTTAATTGACTGTGTTGACTAGCTCATTGGGAGAATATTCCAGGAAAGTTATTTTAATTTTAATGGCCTTTCTACATCCTTGCTCACAATCCCATCATTAAAGCACAGTATAGTTCTGGGAGATGTGGTTGGGAGAATGCTAGAAACGCTGTTAGAGAGAAGAGTACTTAGAGTTCACTATTTCCATTTAAACTGATGTACATCATTGTGGCAGGAATTAATGTTCCATATGAAGAGCATCATGAAGCAGCACATTTAGTAATCCTGAGTTACTAGAAGATTGCAGGAGAAGAGGGCAGTCCCTCCTCTTTACTTTCTTGAGTTTTGCTGTTTTCCTTAACAGATAAAGGCTTTAAGGGATCTATATTTCAGTTTTGTCCAGTTTTTTTTCCATTGGTTCATCATTCTTTCAGACAAAGATTCTTACATTTTTGCATTTATTTATTCATTCACTCAAGAAATCAGAGTGAAGACCTTGCACATATGAAGAACTACATTAGGAACTGGTGCAAGGCCAGGGCTCCAAAGACTGACTTAACATGACTCCCTTCCCCAGAGGTCCTTTACAGTTATGGTTAATTTGTGGCACAAGTGCCATCACTACTTTCATCCTTTGTGTCCAGGGAGACACTGGACCACAGGACCCTTTTCAAATGAGCTTCAGAATTCTGACCATGGCACTTGCAGAAGCTACTATCAAAAAGAAGTTTGCAGAGGAAAAATAGAAACATTCAGATCATCACCCATTTGATAATGTTATGAGCACCATTTTGAGTTTTTTTTTTTTTAAAAGCAAACAAACAAAGCCTCCTAGCTCAATGAGAATCATGGATTCCTGCTCTTAAAGAGCGAGTTGACTAGAATTTTCAGTAGAAGGAGCTACAAAATGCTTGTAAGGAGGAGAAAACATGTGGTACATATTCACAATGGAATATTACTCAGCCATAAGGAAGAATGAAATTATGGTGTTTGCCGATAAATGAATGGAACCTGAGAATATCATGCTAAGTGAAATAAGCCAGTCCCTTAAAACCAAAGGCAGAATGTTCTCTCTGATATGTGGTTGCTAACCCACAACAAAGGAGGGGAAGATTAAAAGTTCATTGGATTAGACAAACAGGAATGAAGGGAAGGGAATGAATGTTACGGATAGAAAAAGACAGTAGAATGAATTGGACATATCTTTTTTATCCTTATATACGAATATATTACCAATGTAACTGCACATCATATACAACCAAAACAATGGGATTCTAACTGGAATAAGTTATACTTATTCTATGTATGTTTAATATGTCAAAACACACCCAACTCTATAGCTAGAAAGAAATTAAAAAAAAAAAACCACTGGAAGAGTGGTAAACAAATGTAAATGCTATAGTAGTATCACATTCAACAGAAGATATAAGAAAGGGGGTGATTGCTGATGCGTGCCTACAGTGTGCCAGCACTATGCTAGATTTTTTACTTTATTATGTCGATAATGTTTTAAGCACATGTCCGTGTGAGTGAGGTTAGGAAGCTTGCTCCTACCATACATTTGGCAAGTGATGGCAGCTGGATTTCTGTTATTCTCAAAGCCCACCTCTTCTAACTACTAAGTGGTCACGTTAAGCAGGTAAACTTTCCAGTTATAGAGAAACCCAAATCGGGCTGAAGGAAACACAATGCACATATACACTAGTACATTTGCTTAGGTGCTGCAGAGAGCTGTTCAACATCAGTGCTTTTTTCAGCTACATATCTCACCCAGAAGTTGGCGTCCTAGACATGCTGGATTCACTAGTTTCTTGCCAGCGAATGTTATAATACAAATTATTCCAGTTCTAACATTTCTATGACTAGTCCTTGACTAAAATGAGGAATCATTGAAACTTCCCAATATGCTTAAGAGAGGCAGGGTAGTTGAATGGGGGGAAACCTAACTATTGAAATCAGTTAATCCCTTGATAACCAAGAAATCTCAAACACATCATTAATGTGTTTGGAAAAAATATATAAATCAAACCTGATTTTCTTCCCTCTTATGAAGAGCTTTACCTGTATCTTCATTATTTGGAACTAGAGAGAGGGAAATTTTGAGTTGATACCTAAAGGAAAGGAAAGAAAAAGCATCTGCTGGTTTACTTACTTGCTTACTCACTTATTCATTCAACAGATATGTAGTAAGTTCTAATATTGTTCCAGCCACTGTGCTGTTTTTTTTTTCTCCCCATTTAGAGGGAGTCTTTGGGAAAAGCATTTTTCTCCTCATTTTATGTATAAAAAAGTAGAGGAGTCTAAAGAATCATGAAGAAGCAGAGAAAGCATTGCACTTGGGGGTCAAGAAATTGAAGTTCTATATCAACCTCTGTTGCCAATTCACTGTGGGACCCAGGAAGAACATCAGACCCTCTGTGATGAATTTTCTCTTTTAGAGGGAAAGAGATCTGAAATACACACTCTTGAAAGCAACATGGCTCCCTTTTTATTTCTTAAGCTGCGAGGCAATTCCTGCATTTGTCTTTTGCTTTTTTAAAAAATCGAATATTCGTTTATTTCTCTACTAACTAACCTAATTTTTCTTTTTTAATTTATTTTTATGCATACAAGGCATCAGAATGCATTACAATTCTTATTACATATATAGAGCACAATTTTTCATATCTCTGGTTGAATACATAGTATACTCACACCAATTCCTATCTTCATTCCTGTACTTTGGATAATAATGATCATCACATTCCACCATCATTTATAAGCCCATGCCCCCTCCCTTCCCCTCCAAGCCCTCTGCCTTATCTAGAGTTTGTCTATTCCTCCCCTGCTCCTACTCTCTGTCCCACTATGAATCAGCCTCCTTATATAAAAGAAAACATTTGACATTTGTTTTTTTTGGGGGGGATTGGCTAACTTCACTTAGCATTATCTTCTCTAACTCCATCCATTTACCTGCAAATGCCATGATTTTATTCTCTTTTATTTCTGAGTAATATTCCATTGTGTATATATGTCACTTTTTTAATGTATTCATCAACTGAAGGGCATCTAGGTTGGCTCCACAGTTTAGCTATTGTGAATTATGCTGCCATAAACATTGATGTGACTGTGTCCCTGTAGTATGCTGTTTAAATCTATTATTCTTTTAATCTTTATCAAAACATTTCATATCCTTTTCTTCTTCTATTTCATTTTGCTATTGTTCTTTCTATTGAATTAATGTAATCTGAGTTTTTAACTAGAGGTAAGAAATCTAGGGAATTTGAGTTAAAAATTGGTCATTAGATTTGGACCAGAATGCAAATACAGTGTAGGCAGGAATATGCCTCACATTTAGCTTCACATGCTCCTATATATGGTTTTCTTAATGCTGCTGGTGCTGATTTAGGGAGATGTATGCCTGATTGGAATTCCAAATTCATCTAGTTTAGGAGACAGATTTTTTTCCTAAATGAGTTATTATCTTGACAACAGGAACCAAATGGAGAACCATTACAAATATTTCAAAATCTGATACTGAGAATAGCCTCTTTCTCTCTTTCTTTCTCTTTCTCCCTCTATCATTTATCACTTTAAGGAGATATAATTGTATATCACAAAATTCACATTTTTGATGGAGGGTACTGGAGATTTAACTCAGGGATGTTTGATCACTGAGCTATCTCCCTGTCTTTTTTTTTTTTTTTTTTTAATTTTGAGACAGGGTCTCACTAAGCTGCTTTGGGACCTTGCTAAGTTACTGAGGCTGGTCTTGAACTTGTGATTCTCTTTTCTCAGCCTCCTGAGCTGCTGGGATTACAGGCATTCACCACCATGCCCAGCTCAGAATGCAAATTTTAAATGTACAATTCCATGAATTTTGGTTTATTCATAAATTGTACAAACATCACCAGTATCTAATTTTAGAACCTTTTTTAATCACCTCAAAAGAAACCCCATATTCATTATCAATCATTGCCAATTCCTCCTTCCTTTTAACTCCTTGAAACCACTAACTACTGTCTGTCTCCATGGATTTGCGTATTTTTGGACTTTCCTCTAAATGAAATCATATATTATGTGGTGTTTGGAATTGGTCTTTTTTCATTTAATGCATTTAAAGTTCATTCATATTGTAGCAAATATTCTTTTTATTGTTGAATAAAATTCTATTGTATAACTATACCACATTTTATTTATCCATGCACTAGTTTGGGATGTTATCATGTTTGGACCATTATGAATAATGCTACTACAAATAATTGTATATAAGTTTCATGGTATGGGTATGTGTTTACATTTCCATTATCTTGGATATATACTTAGGAGTGGGATTTTTTAACTCAGGATAACTCTGGATTTAACTTTTTGAGAAACCACTTTTACAAAGTAATCACACCATTTTACATTCCCACTAGCAGTGTATGAATGCTCCAATTTCTTCATATCATCACAAAAAACTTGTTATTTCTGCTTTAAAAAAATTCAGTCATTATAGTAGGTATTAAGGAGTTTCGATTTGCATTTACCAATGGCTAATAAAGTTGAGCATCTTTTCATATGTTTATTGAGCATTTTGTTTCCTTGAAGAAATGTCTGTTCAAATATTTTTTAACCATCTTTCTGATCCTTTCTTTTCATTATTGAGTTACAAATCTTCCTTGTATATTGTAAATTCAAGTCACTTAACAAATATATAATGCACAAATAGGAATTTTATTTTGGTGACATCAGTATATTTCATAAATTATTAAACTACCAAATATTTATTAAATATATGCAAGACTTTCTCTTTTGGGTCTATAGATACTAAACAACTCATACAACACTGCATGAATAAAACTTTTTCATACACTACAGTGATATTTTTATTATATAAATTGCTTTCCATATTGACATGCTTCAAACTTTGTATTTTTCTTTGTTATCCAGCATATAATCCTATTGATAATATAAAACTAAATGTGCTTGTATATGGAAAAATTATTTTTTACATTGGAGAAGGTAAAGTCTAGTTATTATCTACAATCTAGGTATATAAAATAAAAGATTCAAAAAATTAACTACATAAAATAAATATTTATGTATGTCAAAATATCATAAGTAGAATCAAAAGCCAAATCGTTAAAGTGAAAGAAATAAAAACACATAATTTATATTAGAGAGAGGAGTCATTTCCTTATTGTATACACAACTCCTAAAATAAACAAGAAAAGCAGGGTCCGGTGGCACACACCTGTAATCCTAGCAATTTGAAAAGCTGAGACAGGAGGATTGCACAATCAAGGCCAGCCTGGGCAGCTTAGTGAGATCCTCAGCAACTTAATGCGACCCTATTTCAAAAATTAAAATAAAAAGAACTGGAGATAGAGCTCAGTAGCAAAATGCCCTGGGTTCAATCCACTGTAAACACATAGACACACACACACACACACACACACACACACACGCACCAAACAAACAAAAATTCACAAAAAACAAACTAAACTCCAATAGAAAAATGGACAGAAGATTTAATAGTTGCATTTACAGGAAAAGCAGAAGCTTTAAAGCATATTAAAATATGTTCAACTGCATAATAAAAGGATTGCAAATTAAACTAAACTGATACAATTTTCCAATTTATTTAATTGTTACAGATCTGAATGTTTGAGAGCATAGTGTGTGTATTGTTACAGACCCCTGAGAGAGCAACCTGGCAATTGTATCTAAATTACAAATGCAATTGCTTGACCCAGGTATTATATATCTAGTAGCATATCTTTCTCATGTATTTGCAAATACTCAAAAAGACATAGGAAAGATTATTCATTATAGAATACTTGTACAATATTTATCCCAAAATTTTGGGAATAACTTCAACTGAACACTAGTTAAGTAAATTTTAACTCATGATGCAACATTAAGAAGCTTTAAATAAGAAAGTTCAAGTCCTTTGACTATTGAAAAGATCTCCAAGGTAAGGTATAGAACACCACGTGTTATAAGTCATCATTTGTCTAAAAACTGGTAATAGCAACATATATTTGTACCTTTTGTTTATGTATAAAGAACTTTCGAAAGCCTGTACCATAAAATATTTAAAGAAGTAGTGAATTATGTGGAGAGAGACAAGAATGGGAGGGATATTCCACTGTTCATTATGTATAATATAATCTTTAAAAATTTATTTTTATTTGTTCTTTTCAGATAAACATGACAATAGAGCATATTTTGACATTACACATACATGAAGTTTAACTTATTCTAATTAGGATCCCATTCTTGCTGTTGTACATGATGTGGAGTTACACCAGTCATTTATTCATACCTGAACATAGGAAAGTTATGTCTGAATTCATTCCACTATCTTTCCTATTCCCATTCCTCTCCCGTTCATTCTTCTTTGTCTAATCCGATGAACTTTTTCCTTCCCCCTCCTTTATTGTGTGTTAGCATCCACATGTCAGAGAGAACATTCGATTTTTGTTTTTTTGTGATTGACTTATTTCACTAAGTACGATAAAGAAGAATGAAATTATGACAGTTGCTGGTAAATGTATAATGCAATTAAAAATACACACACACACACACACACACACACACACAATCCAAGGTTTTCTTGTTTCCTCAATTTAGTTTATTGCAGGACATATTTTTTTTTCAAATTTTTTATCGTTGACTGTGCAACCATCAACTCTTTTTTTTATTAGAGCATTATAATTATACATGGCATTTGGATGCAGCATGTAATTCTTCAGTTGTATCTTCTAAACTCCATGGAATCAAGTGAGAAAGCATTAATAATACAGATATCCAATAAGCAAACTCCAAGATAACTACAGGAACTCCCAGGGAAAATATTACTACTCATTAGCTGTACTTCACAGGATTATTTCTTGAGTTTAGCAGGCAGAACCTCTGGTTAAGAAAAACCCATAGGTTTAAAAAATTAAATGGAATCCATGGAGCCTCACCCACTTTGACAGTCAAGAGAAAAAAGCTTAAAGGTGCTGAGACAGTATGTATTGAATACTGTTTGTGGCATCTGAGGGCCACAACCAGGCTTTACATGTGAGATGTTGCCAAGAATTATGATTAGAACTCTGTCCTCCTGCCTTTAGGCTCAAGTCTTTTTTGTTACCACGTTTACTCTTAAATTCATGCACAATATAGCAGAGAAGAATTCAAAAGAATAACCTCAGAAATAGCAAAATGGTTTCCATTTATAACAGGACATACACAACAAAAAGCGGGAACAGAAAATCAGCTTTTGTTACCTTCAGAACCCTAGCGACAAATTTCAGAATGACGCAGTAACATAAAACACTTTGTATTTCCTTTTGCTGCCTTTGTCTTGTTTAGAAATTTGTCCAGTAGGAACTCTTTGATACAACAAGTCCACTATCAAACAGATGGTTTCAAACCGTTCTTTTGTTCTTGAAACTGGCAATTATTTTGTCCCTGTGTGCTTGAAGCTTGGATAGGAATGATTTTTTTTCACAATTATTAAGCACAACAAGAATGAACAGAGGCCTTCATTTATTGGCAATAGACAGCAAGAGTGGAACTACTGCACATATTTCAACGTGGTCATATAATGCGGTGTTTTTTCACTTTTGTCAGCAAGTGGTTTATAATTGTCAACAACACCCCAGCCCAAACAGAGCCTTGTGTATAATAACATATGTGATGGGGTTTTCAGTTTGTAATGTTCAGTGCCAGGCTTAAAGTATTATGATCTTGTCTCAAGTAAACTGTTTAATTAAAGCTTAAACAAGGGTTCAGAGCTTTTAGAGTAAAGCACTATATTTGGAAGCAAGATAATGATTTTTTAAAAAATAACAAAGTATGACCTCCTTCTGTGAAATAAATAAAAGTGCATGAAATCTTACCTGATATTATAGCTCTTGCTTTCTGACAGCCTTGTGTAAATACTGATCTAAAATCATATATCCTGAACCATATTTTACATTTATTTACTCACTTATTTAACAACGAGAACCCTGGGATTGAATTCCAGTTCTGCTACCAAAAAGCTCCATCACTTGTCTGAGCCTTGATTTCTTGTCATCTCTAAAGATGACATCACTGAACTCATGGGATTGATGTGGAGTTGAATTGAAAGAAAGTGAGAAACCACAGTGGCCACACATGGGAGATATTGATAAATCTGGCTGGCCCTTCTCCCATCATTCTGTCACACTCACACTCATGCAGACCCTAGTAGGAGCCAGAAGATTTGTTTGTCACAGAGAAAAAGAAAGCACATATGCCTAAATTGCTTTTTTTTTTTTTTTTTTTGGTACTGGGAATTTAATCCAGGGGTGCTTAACCACTGAGCCACATCCCCAGTCCATTTTATTTTTTATTTTCAATTTTGAGACAGGGTCTTGCTAAGTTGCTAAGTTGCTTAAGGCTTCACTAAATTGCTGAGGCTGGTCTTGAACTTGTGATCCTCCTATCTCAGCCTCCTGAGCTGCTGGGATTACAGGCATGCACCACAGCGCCCTGCTGGAACAAAAATCTTTATTTTTGCATTTTTATACCGTCCCAGTCTTAACCAGTAGAAAGAGTAGGCACACAGTTAAACAGAAAAGCCTTCAGTAATCATGGCTCTTGAAGGAGCTCTGGAATATCTATGTAATACTGAGGAGAGACTGAGCTCCCAATCTCATTTTATGTAGTTTTTAAATTTGATAATCTCATTGGACAAATTGAGAAATTTTTCCAAGTCATATTTTGTATTTCATATTTTCTCCTGTAGGAGAAGGCATTGACGTGAGAGGAAGAACACATTTTACTACCGGAATCTGTTTTTTATAGTTCCAATCTGTTAACTATATTGTACTTAAGGCAGAATCATGTGTTCTGAAGTTAGAACTTCGGAATCAGAATCGCAGACTTGAATATTGTTCCCTCACATATTAGCTGTGTGACCATAATGAGCAAAAGATAGGACAGGAGCCACAGATTTCCCTGTGGAGATGGGCTGCCTGCATCATGCATTGAGAGGACTAGGTGAGGCAATGGAGGTTAAAGTTAAATCGCATCGACTTTGACACAGTTGTATCCAAGGAAGGGAGATGCTCTTATCCTGAAGCATTCCAGACATTAGTTTTGATCTAACCTTCCAATCATTGGCTGTTCTTTCCCAGTGCTTAAGCTCCAAACTGAGACAAAAAAGTGGTGAGTGGTTTATGTCAGTTGTGAAGAGTGAAGTACCTTTAAAATAAAAATTAAGGATGCAGGAGAAATCACCCAGCTTTATATGAGCACTATTGATAGGACCAGCACAAGAAAAGAGCACTTACCACTGAATTATCTAAACAGACAAATTCAATTTCTAGACCATCCCAAGGTCAAGTTCAGAAAGTCAGCAGTGGGAGGTTGAGGTTGGAAGCTACATGTGAACATCAAGAATAGATCAAGTGCACTCACCTTTCTGAAAGCAGGGAGAGAAAGTACAAGAGGTCTTTGTTAATGAGACAGGAAAATCATAGCCTGAAAATGCTGACAATGACATTTCAAAAGGCTCAATCCCTTAGTAATAGGCAAGAACAGGCGAAGAAGGAGAAAAATAATTCCCTGAAGTTTTAAAAAGAAGAAAAAATGATCAAATATCTGCTCTATGTGAGAACTTCATCTTTTGAGGTTACTTCAGTTCACCTTCCCTAAGTGGGGATATCTCCTCAGAGGGAACAGGAGGCTCCACGTGTGAAGCACTTTGCTGGTAATTTGTGACTCTAACAAATGCCAACTGATTAATGCCCTGCCCATCCCGCTTTAGGTGTCGGAGATACACCAAAGACAGAGTCTTCCAAATCCTAATTCACTTATAAAATGCCAAAGGGACACAGAAGATCTTATGCCCTTCAGCTTGACCCCATGTCGTGTAAGGGAGGCCCAGGACAGAAATGTCCCTGAGACACAGAGGGGGGCTGCCCAGAATTCCATGAACATTCTAGATGGAGAAGAAGGGAGGGTCTTTATGTGTATCAGCACCGAGTCTGTCTCTCTCTTTCTCTGTTTCTGTTTCCACTTTGCCCCCTTCTTGAGGAACTACTCCTTCATTTTACTTTTCTTTTCCATCTGTCATCATCTGGTCCTAAAACCCTTGGAAAACTTAGTGGCTACATCCTTTTCCCTGAGAAATTTCTGATGTTTATCTATCCACCCTCTTCCCCTATCTTATCTCTTCCTCCTAGGATCTTAATCATTTGATAAATTAAATGTCAAATTGACATCTGAAATTCAGATGGTAAAATAGCACATAGGCAGCACAGACTGTAATCACCCCAAGCTATAAATATAAACTCCATCATTATATTCACCATGAACCTAACTGCCGGTGACAGTAGCACTAGTCCATAATTTCAAACTCTTTTTTTTTTTTTTCCCCCTGTGGCATTGGAGATTGAATGCAGGGGTCCTCTAGCACTGAGCCGCATTTCCAGCCTTTTTACTATTTATTTTGAGACTGAGTCTGACTAAATTGCCCCAGCTGTCCTTGAACTTGCCTTCCTTCTGTCTCAGCCTACCAAGTCACTGGGATTGCAGGTGTATGCCCCTGACCCAGCTCAGCTTCTCACATCTTAAGAAAGAAAATCAGGTAAGTGGTCAGGTGGTTGGGCTGGGATAATTCTCCTTTGGACACTTGCAGTAGATTGGCTGTTACTGCTGTTTCCCATCTTTGTTTATTGCTGAAGGATTAGAGAAAGGAGCAGGCTGCTTCCCACATCCTCTCTCCCAACCTGGGCAAGAACGCAGGGTCAAGGTAGGAAGAACATGGCAGGTGGCCCAGAATGATTTAGAACAAGGACACAATGACCTCAAAATCACAAAGGAAATATGGAAGAAGTACAGACTTGAGAGGTATCCTGGGGAATGGTACAAAAATGAACTTGGGTCACACTATAAATAGGGGGAAAAAAAGGTAATTGTCTTTAAGCTTTTTTCTTTATTTTGGTCAATTAACAATCACAATTAAAACCATAGAGGATTTATAGGCTTTTGTTTAAGGATGGTATCTGCATTTTTGCCCAAATTAAAATTATATCTTTAAAGAGGACTAGTCATGTTAATTATCTTGATTCATTGCAAGTGATTTTTTTTTTTAATTCAGGAGGATAGATTCAAAAGTAGGAAATAGTATAAACATGAATATTGTGTCCAATTATTGAAAATGTTTCAGCTGGATAAAGTGACCTTCAAGCAATCATAATACAACCAAAAAAAGATAATTTCAGCAAAGGAGGAAGACTTCATGAGCTCCACAAGAATAAAAAAGCATCTTAGAAATAGATACAGTTGTATCTATCTGATAACACCAATTGGTAAATGAATTGGGTGCATCACTCAGAGAGGAAGTGGCATGGTATTAGAACAAAGCTTGAGCTCTGGTGGTTCTGCATCTCTGTCTTCAAGAGTTCTTGAACTTCATCGGTAAGAGGAAGGGCTGGGGCCGAAATCCTCTCCAAGTCCTGCTTTTAAATTGCTTCATTATCAGGCCTTATCGAGAAAGCATCATAAAAGTCCAGTGAACCTAAAGATTGGGTATTTGTCTTGTCCCTTCATACCACATCAAAGGATTCCTTGGCCCCCTCTTTTTTCTTTTCTTCAGTGAGATTATTATATTGTGGGCTTTGGATGCAGTCAGACTGAAGGATGGGTGTCAATTCTGTCACTTATTGGCAGTATGATCATGAACATGGGATTGTGCCTCTCTGACCCTGTTCCCTCATCAGTTAAATGTAGGACTTACTTCATAGGGTTGATAGGAATAGAATGGCATCAAACACATACAGAGGTTAGCATAGCACCTGATGTACCATACGTGATATAGTATAAACTATATGCTGTACCTATAATATGCAAAGTACGCAAGACTGCAGCTTAACATTTAAGGGCTCAGGCTCTAGGGTCAGACTTTCTGGGTTCAAATCTCCTCTGTCATTTCTTAGCTAAGAGGTCTTGGACAGGTTATTTACATTTTCAGTGGCTTAATTTCTTTTTGTGAATAGTGCGGATCATGATAATAGTATTTACCAAATTAGGTTGTTGTGGAGTGTAAGTGACTTAATATTTAAACTCTTAGAGCAGTGCCCACCACAGTGGAAGTGCTATGAATAGAACACTCAAATCACCTTTTAATTGGGTTTTAAAGGCCAGAACATGTTTAAATAAATTTTTTTTTTTTAAATTAGCAGCCTAAACTGTAACCACTTGTGTTTAACTTAAGGAACTTTCTGTTTATATCCTTTGAGGTGAGTTTGTCTTTTGGAGGGCATCAAGGTTGGGAGCAGGAACACGGTGACTCCTTAGAAAGTACTTCCTCTCTACAGTCAGAGGAAACTGGCTCTTAACTCCTGGATGGCACATTTTATCTCTAATTAGTATGCATCCATTCCAGCATGACATTAGAAACCAGGAGATAAAATTAGCTGCCTTTGTGTTGCTGAAATAATAAGTAAAATACTATATGCAATGAATTTTGTGACATTTTGCGTTCAGTCTTTAGGCCCAGGACTCTTAAAAATTGAAGTTCTGGTCTTTCCTTCTTGCCTCTTCAGAGATGCCCTCCATTTTCCATTTATTTGAAAGAGCACATGACTCAAACAACCAACAGAATTCTATCCCTTGTTCTGAGATCCTGTTTCATGGTTGATATAGAATGAGTTAGCTGTATTTGGCACATTGCAAGACTTTTAGTGAAGAACACAAAGTTTATGTATTAGTGAAATAAATGTGATTTTTGAGCATTTAGAGAATGGCAATATTAATTTAAAAGCCAGCTGACTTCTGTGATATAACTTATACCAATATACTTTACTTACACAATTTAAAGTTGTAGAAAGGGATGTCAGACTCATGTAAAAGAGTTTCCAGTTAATGGACAGTGAAACAATGAGATGTTATTTCTTACAGAGTTTTCTGAAAACTACTGCATCATGCCTCTGAGAAACAGATTTTTTTCTGATGGTAATAAACATGTGAATTTCATTTTGCTAACAAATGCTCTCGGTGTGTTTTCAGGAGAGAAGAATGCCAACCATAATCAGCTACTTTGATCTCCAAGGTTCCTTTCAGTTATAAAATTCTGACTCTGACTTATGAAACACTCATATCAGGTAGGGCATTTTACCCAATGTTCGTTTCTCTACCAAATGCTGAGACAGGTTCTAGAATCACCCTGGGGCTCTTCCTCCACACAGGAATGTATGTTCTTACTGGAGTATTCTCCAAGGAATCTACTGTGCATTCAGTGACAAATGACTCTGCTATTTATGAAGTTGCTACTGCAATAAAGGAGATGTCCTGAAATACTCCCTGCCAATCCTTACAATGTTCACAAATCTTAGGAAAGTCTCTTTTTGCTGAATCCTTTAATTGGATCAACTTTATTATCGACCTTTTAAATATTCAAAGCAGTCTTGACATCATTCAAATGAATAGACACAGAAAATAGCTTTATGCCTATTTTAAAAAATATGAAGGCACAGTGCTTGACACTCAGTAGGTGCTTGGTGAATAGTATTTGAATAAGAAATTAAACTTTTACTGACCTAGGAATAAATTTGGGGCAATGAGAGAAAAAATTACTGGAATGCTTTAAAGGTGACTTTTTGTATAGTTTAGCTGGAGGAGTAATCACAACGAATGGTTGTGAGATGCTTTTCTAGTAGGGAATTTTTAATAAAGGGGCTTCAATTAATGTATACCTAATTTTGCATAAGTAGATGCAAAGTATCAAAAAAGTGCTGTTTTGCTTTACAGATCTAATAATGGAAGATTTTCATATTAATTTTATAATCTTTTGGATACATCTCTTTCAACTCAGTGTTTTGAAAAGAATTGTAAATCTACTTTATCTTTAGAAATCATCTTGATTTTTCATTTATTCAAAATGCCTGGGACATTGTGCACTCTGGAATTCAAGGTATAGTGACCATACATTAATGATCTCTGCTCAATAGAGGATGAAATTATAGAAATACTTCTTTTCTGTTGGTCACTATCTGAGTTTAAAAAGATAAACATGAAAATAGAAATTTTAGTATTGCTTTCCCAGCTCATATGCCAGGGCCCTGTTGAGCACTGCCACAGTGTGGTGTAGAGGAGAGACAGGAGCCTCTCAGTGGATGTAATAGTTGGAATTCTGGTCTCGCCATTTTCTAGCAATACTTAGCCATACTACTTACCCATCCCAGGCCTCCATTTTTGTCCTTGTAGAATGGGAATAGGATTTATGCCATGGGCTGTTGCACACATTTCCCAGGATGCAGCTGATTTTTAAAATATTTTTATTTTGAACTAATTTTAGATATATAGAAAAGTTGTGAAAGAAGTACAGAGAGCTATCTTGTGACTAGTTTTTTTAAAACAATTGTTAATTTCCTTTTCTTCTTATGCAATGTAAATTTGGTTAACATGCAAGAACCAGGTGAGGTGGTGCAAGCCTTTAAGCTCAGCAACTCTGGGAGACGGAGACAGGACGATCTCAAATTTGAGGCCAATGTGTCTCAAAATAAAAAATAAAAAAGGCTCAGGTGGAATGCCCCTGGGGTTCCATCACCAGTACCACAAAAAAAACAAAAGAAAATAATGAAGCAAGAGTTTCAAATCTTTTCTTCCCTTTGATGTGACCTCCCCAGCACATCTATCATCTTTTTTTATTTTAAAATAGACTTTATTTTTTAAGAGGAGTTTTAGGTTCACTATGAAATTGAGTTGAAAGTACAGAGATTTCTTATATACTGCCAGACCCGCACATGAAAATTCTCTCTCAAGCCAACATCCAGCACCAGCATGAGATGTGTTACAATCCATGAACCTACAGTGATAAGTCATTGTCACCCAAAGTCCACAGTTTACATTATGGTTCATTCTTGGTGTTGTACTTTGTATGGGTTTTATCAAACCTATCATTTTAGTATCATAAAAAGTTTTATTTTCCTAAAAATCCTCTGTGCTCTGTCCATTCGTCCCTCTCTCCTCCACAGTACCTGAAATCAGTAATCTCTTTATTATCTCTTTTACAGAAGTTTTGCCTTCTCCGGAATATTCTATGGCTGAAATAATAGAGTATGTGGTTTTTCAGATTGGCTTCTTTCCCCCAGTGATAGGGGGCAGACAGATGTGAACAGTGGGAACAGAACACAAGGTTAAGGAAATAATTCTATAAAATGGGTGCATGGTACTGACCCACCCATGCTTTCTTTTCCAAGAAGCAATTTGTCTGCAGCCCTGCCTGGCTTAAGTGAACAGGATATGTTAAATTCCTTGGCAAACTACCTATTATCTGCAGGTAAAATGCAGGCCCCAAAATATTGTTGATAAGAGGAACCCAAGTTATTACCCTGATGGGGAAGATCTTTGTGACCCTTTTCCTAGACCAGATCCTGGAACTTAGGAATAAGGATAATTTCTCCTAACCCTACACACTGTAAGAATGTATGGTTAAGAGTCCAACTAGAACCCAGTCAGCATGGGCCAACATAACCTAGAGTTGTCTGATGTCTTCCTGCTGTCAGTCAAAAATTGACAGGTGGACCTGTGTGGGACCCTGGAAATTTCTCTGGGATTCTCAATAAAGCTGGAGTGTAGGTGAGGCACACTCCCTCCCCTTTGAGAGGACCTACTCTCTCCGTTGAGAGTCTCTTTTTTCCCTTTTTCCTATCCCCTGAACACATTCAGGCCTGTTATTCTGGGTGACATGTCTGAAATCTTTCTGGCTTGATTGCAAGAATCAGGGTTTGAAGGGAAGGGTTCTTCACACTGCCTCAGTTTCCTGGAAGACCCCAGCCTTGTAACACTATCAGGTCCCCTCCCCACATCGAAAGAGTTCTATCTCTTCTCATTTAAATAAATCCTATTCCATTCACTTTTCGCTTTTGTTATTGTCCATGGATTTTATTCTCTGAATTTGTAATACAAGAACCCAGAAGGGAATTGGCAAGGCCTGCAACCTGCACAAACCCCATCTGCCAGCAGAAGTGGGGAATCTAGTTTCATCTCAAAACTCTGGTTTCACTAGTACAGGAGTCTTCCCTTATACATGGGAATAAGACCCCCAGTGGAGTCTAGAATCTGGAGGGTCCCAGACTATATATACTAAGTTTTTTACTCATACATACCTACCTTCAATAAAGTTTAATTTTATATAGGTACAGTAAGAGATTAACAACCATAGCTCATAAAAAATAGAACAATTATAATAATATACTATAATAAAAATTATGAAATATTCTCTCCCTGAAAATATCTTTTAGTACTATACTCACTCTTCATGTGATGATGTAAGATGATCTGCTGCCCAGGTAGAGATGAAGTGAGGTGAATTATACAGGTGTAGTGATATAGTGTTAGACCCTTGACCTTTTCTATTGATTTCAGGGAAGTATTCTGAGGAGTGCTCTTCTGCTTGTTCCATCTGGAACACGAGCCATTACTTCTTCCTTGGAGTAACACACATACCATTCAGACATTTGACTTCTGAAAAATTTGGCCAACTTACAACTATGCCAAAATACTCAATAATTCCAAAATTCAGTAATCAAAATATTTTGTAAAAAAGTGACTCCAGGAGACCACTTAAACTCTTCCTAGAGAATAATTACTATCAAATGTTCGTTTTTTCTAGGATTATTATAACCATGGGAGCAATCCACATGTAAATCTATTCACATGAAAATTAATCATTATCTAAGTGAAATTTACTCTTAATTCAAACTAATATGTACATTATACCTATTTTTTGAAACATTGGGATTTTGTTTGTCTGAAAATACATCTTATTTTTATCCTTCTGATATAGTCTTCCTCAATTTTCTAACTTCTGAGAAAATTTGAACCAGGCAGCAAATAAACTGGTTTTGTAATATGAATCATATTATGGACTTTGGGCATTTTACACACACACACATGCACACACACATATTATGTGACCCAAATCACAAAGTACCCACTCTTTCAGTTGTTTAATAAATATTTGTTGAATATATATAATCTGTGTCATATGACCTTTAGATGATGGCTGGTGTGTGTGGGAAGGTGTGTGTGTGTGTGTGTGTGTGTGTGTATGTGTGTGTGAAGGAAGGCACACAGAGGAAAGTAGTTGAAAGAGTTTATTGGAGTAAGATATAATATTATTGTGTGTAATAGCACAATAGGGACAGAACAGAGTCATCTGTCTACTGATTTAGAGGGAATTTGGGCTTATATGTACCTCTGAGTTCTTTGTTTGCCTTTGGAAGAATTTTTCCTATGAGTGGTGTATGCTAAGGAGGGCGTGATTGATATCATCCTGGGCCTTGCCCATAATGCTTATTGCACATGTTATAAATGCTCATTCCCAGATTTTACATTAGATACAATAGGGAATTACATTTCAAGCAAGTATCCACTTCCATATTATTTTTCTACAATGAGTTAATTATCCTTTATTATTTATGTGTCTTCTTTTTAGATTCTGATCTCATTGAGAGAGAGCTGAGTTTTATACATGTTTTCAAGAACTTCCCACTGAGTTTTGTACAATGTTTGGAGATTTTCAACTGAATTGTTTAATAAAATATGTTTAGAAACAGAAATAGTTCATAAGAGTTATGGCAATGGGATTTTAATTATTGGAATGCAACAAACCACTGCAAGTTTTCTTGACTTGTTTAATACTCTGTATAAAATCATCTCCAATTTTACTATTTTCTCAGCAATGGAAGAAACATTGCCAATAGTAAAGTCTTAGTATGTATGGAGGAAAATGGGGAAAAAAATCCTGATTTTGTTCTTTATCTTAAACAGCAACAAATAAAAAAATGTTAGCACATGTAGTCTGCAAATGTGAATGTAACATGTTACATTAGATTCATGGTTTTGAGTAGAAGGCATAATTCTGAGGTGTTTGGACACTTACTTAACTTTCCCAATGTGTACCCCTATAATTTTATGACAGGAGGGTTGGGAGAGAGGAAAGAAAACAGAAGGAGAAATAAGTTCTTAATTCAAGGCAATAGTCATAGACAGACTGTTTCAGTCTAGGAAGTTAAACACCTTTGGAGGCAAAGATGATAAAGTGAACTTTGAGAAACTGCAGTAAGAGAGATGCAAATAATCATTCCACAGGCATTAGGGTATATGAACAAGAATCCTGAGAAACAGATTAGCAAATTACTATGGAAAAGTAAAAACAAAATCAAAACCCAACCATGTCCATGTGTCTGGATTTGTATATACACCTGCATTAATATCTATATTTGGATCAGATATAAATCTCTGCCCTAATCCTTGGTTTCAAAAGATTTCTTCAGCATCTTTCTGATGTTGGATTAGAAATAATCACCAGAAACCCATTATATTCTTTGTACTTTGTTGTGTATAATATTCATATTCAAAATTCCTTTGTTTTTGAGATGGACTCTTGTTCTGTTGCCTATACTGGTCTTAAACTCTTTGCCTCAAGCAATCCTCCTGTTTCAGCCTCCCCAGTAGCTGAGTCTACAGGTATACACCAGCACCATGCCTGGCTCTATATTCAAAATTAATTTAATAATATATTGCATATATTATTCATTATAAAGATCATGGTCATTGTAGCAATTCTTAACTAATTTTCTCATTAGTGGGTAGTCTCATTTAATTTATTCCCTGCTTTTATAGTAACCTGTCAGATATTAAGATAAACACTGGAACATGGCAGTCCTGGTTTGCTGTGTGGGGCTGACAGTCCAGGTAGAACTTGCTCCTACAAGTTGCGGTGCTGTCTGCAGTTTAAGTATTTTATAAGTATTGATTAAAAAAAATAGTGTGATTTTCCTCCAGTTCAGTAACCAACCCTCACAATAACAGAAACCCCCTAGATGCTTTCTAAAACAGTAGACTATCACTCATTCTCTTCTTGGCAAAAATTGAGACTTTAGACCAAGAGAAGTCTTAAAAGTTAGTAAACCCTCTTTAACAGTTTGTATTTGATTTTCATCTGTGAGAATGCAAAAAAAATTTAAAATTAAAATTAAAAAAAGATGCTAGGAAAGTTACTGAGTACTTTGGTGTAAGTGCTGGACAGTGTCAGCAGAAACCAATCTGATTTTCTGGATGCCTTTGACACATTCGATGTGTTTTGGAAGGTGTAGGAAGAATTTCAAAGTATGTAGAAAATGCTTTGTCAATCTCTACATTAACATTTCCAGCCTTTGCTTGCCAATCAGGAGCAGCCCCTGAATGAAACAAACCTTTCTCCAAGTCACTTGGAAAAATTTCAGAGGTCTCAGGAGAGCCATAAGGAATTTTCCTGTCCAGACTGAAACTGAATTAATGAAAAGGAGTAGCCAGTGAACAGCAAAAATTTATGATATATACCAGCTTTCTCCCAAGGGACTACAAAGAATAGATAATTCAAAGACCATGTACCTACTTTTCTTTGAGTCTTTACCCTTTTTTATTATATAAAATTCTCAAGTTTCATTTTGGTTCTTTGACAAGATGAATACTTATCATTATTTAAAAGGGGGAATAAAAGAAGCAGCTATGAGCCACCTGGAGACAGTCTATCCCTTTCTCTTTGTGAATAAACAAAATCCTCACTGTATCATAAGGTGCCCAGATACACACAACTTTGAACTGAATTAGGCTTCCATTCTTCTCACGTTCTGGAGTGCACTTTGGCAAAGGATTTTTATTTCTTTTGTACTCCTTTATCTACTGAAATTAATTTATAGGATGATCTTTTTGACCCTTATGACCCTTAGTAGTTGAAGGGTTTTTCAAATTTTTTTTAAATTTTTTTAGTTGTAGATGCCTTTATTTTATTTGTTTTTATTTTTATGTGGTGCTGGGGATCGAACCCAGTGCCTCAGCATGCTTGGCAAGTGCTCTACCACTGAGCCACACCCTCGCCCAGTAGCTAATGGTTTTAAAGGTGTTAGAATTTCATTCAGGAAAGGATGTGTTATATAAATTTTAATACTGTCAGTTTTCCTTGATAAAATATTATTTTAGGGAATCATATGCAGAAAAATACAATCTAGGAAAAACAAATTTGTATTAAGAAACTATTATTTAATTGTTCTTGAAATGGCAAATGTTTTTTGAGCAGCTTTTATGAGCTGGGCCCATTATTGGCAGTATTAAAAATGATGTTTCTGATGCAATTTAGTATTCAAAGGATTATATGATTCTACAAAAGAAGACTTTGTTTTGTTTTGTAGTGGTCTCTAGGATGGGTTCTAGAACTGGGTGGCATTGAAAGTATATGGGTAGAATGAAATACATCCCCAGGGTTCTAACAAAGCCCAAGTCTAGCTCAGCTGTAGAGGGGCTCTCTGTTGTGGTTAGAAGGTGTCCACAAAAGTCTGTGTAGGAAGCTTAGGTCCCAGTGTGGCAGTGTTGGGAGGTGAGGCCCAATGAAAGGTGATTGAATCATGGGGGTGTTGCTTTCATGAATGGATTAATGTCACTATTATAGGAGTGGATTGATCATCATGAGGGTGGGTTTGCTATAAAAGCAGGTTAAGACCTTTTCTCCCTTGCTCTCATCTCCCCTACTCTTCTGCCTTCTGCCATGGGATGATGCAGCATTAGATCCCTTCTCAAATGCTGTATTCTTGGAATTCCTTGCCTGCTGAACTATAAGTCAAATAAATCTCTTTTCTTTATAAATTACCCAGTCTCAGGTATTCTGTCATCACAGCAGAAAACTAACTAAAAGACTTAGCTTTCACATCTTTGCATTGGCTTCTGACAAACCATTCCTAAGGATTACAATGTCAGCATCTGTTCTTCACCCTCATCTGTAGGGTGGTACTCTGATAGTAACCTAGGAAATGGAGAATCAGAGAAGGGAAACCGTGTGGTTGTGGTACTGCTGACATAGAAACACCAACAGTTCAAACCTCAGAATCCTCAAGAATGAAAATGTAAAGACTATTCCCTTTATCACTGAAATTACTATCTTTGAACACTTACGTGTTTCATTATTGAACATGCTTAAAAGTAACAAGAGATGCCATTTTATCAAATATTTCAAAGTTAGTAAATGTTCTGATGTGAACATTTTAAAAACTTCATGTTAAACTAAAAATCTCTATTTCTAGAAGTGTGTCTTAGTTTAAGAAAATTTAGAGGGGGAAACCTGTACTGAACAAATTGGCGAGAGAGCAAAGGCAAAGACAGGTGAGTACCTTGACAAGGTCATAGGGTTAAACACTGGCAAAGTGCACATTTGGACACAGACAGTCTGGCTCTGGAGTTCCTGCTTGTCTACCAAGCTACACACTATTTCTCCTTTTATGAGTTGCTTCTTTATGTCCTTTGCTTGTTCTTTTCCTCAGATATTTTAAGAGTACTTGGAATAATAAACTTTTCTATATACTTGTTGCAAATATTTTTTTTCCAGTTTGTTCCTTATCTCTTACATCATGTACATGTTTTGGGTTTTAAAAACTTTGATATTTTTTAAAAAGTTGGTTCAACATCTCTTAGGCTCTTCAAGATTGGATAGAAGACATAAAGATAGGTAGAAGGGAGATATGAGGGACAACACAAGAGTGGCCACGTTTTAAAGTCCAGATTTAAAATCCACTTTCATGTGGATTTAAAGTCCAGAATTACAGTCACTTTTATATATCATGACCACAAACAGCACTATTAAAACTAATGATTAGACCTTATCCACAGATCTACCAATGTAGCACTGTATGCACAAAGCTGAACACATAAAAAAACAAAACAGAAGAAAATAACTGCTTCCTCCTGATAGTAGTTGACATGTCAGTGTTTGACTCCTCTACCCAGCCTGGTAATGGTCAACATGCCCAGCTACTAACACAAGGAGAGCCAAAAACACCCTCTTAGGTCATGTCCTTGTACTATTTATGTTACCTATGGGAATATAGTTAGTTGCAGTTATCGCATTCCTCTCCAACACCCACACTCTACCTTCTTTCGGAGTATTTCTTTCTTTCTTAATAAATTCAATCTGTAACTCCTTGACCCATAGCTTCAGTTCCTTTTTGCAATGATGTCAAAGACCATTAGGGCCTGTGTTGAGGTCCATCTCCCTTTTGGGGGACCTCCTCAGGACCCTAGTCATGGTGACATCCTGACTGATTTTAAAAGATTTTAAAACCATTCTTCCATCATAAAAGTACTCATTTTATTTACCCATTTTTTTTTCTAATTTTATTTTTACATCAATTCTCTAATCCACATGGAATTTATTTTGGCAGAATATAAAGCTCCAACTGATTTTTTTCCTCAAATGACTACATATAATTACCCCTAAATAAGTTTATTGATTAATAAATCTTTTAACATAGATTTAAAGCCACCATTTTATCATATCTTAAATTCTTTTATATAATCGAATCTCTTTTAGTGATATTCCTTTGACTAACCCTGGAACAAAACATTGTATTGTTTTATGATTTTATTTTTATACATTGGAATATCCAGTAGGAAAAGTCCTTACCTCATCATACTTTTTTAAAAATAGACTCATTGTTATGACCGAACATTTGTACAACTCCCCATCCCTGTTTTAGTTAGCTTTTGGGTCACAGTTACCAAAACACCTGAAAACAACACCTTAGAGGAGAATAAGTTGTCGAGACCCATCCATGGACTGTGTGTGTGAGCTATGAGCATTGGAGCATATAGTCTGGTGTTAGGTGCTTTTTTGGGTTGTGGGAGCATGTGTGCCTTTTCTCTCTCTGACACAGCAGCTGAGATGGGAGTGACTTGCCAAGCTGTCAGTCAATCTCCTGACCACAGGACATCACCAATAAGACTCCTCCTTTTGAAACCTGCTCCCTTGCCTTATTTCAGTGGAACTTTCCATTGAATGCCTTTCCCCTAAATAAATAGAGGGGTTCACGGTGTGCTCTCTCTCTTGCCTCCCTTGCTCCCCTTGCCCTCCAGCGTGGGAGCTGAAACCTGAGGTCTCAGAGCTGTCTCTGATCCCCCAAAAAGGTCTTTCTGTGTTTGTGTGGTTTTTCAGTTGCCAGCCTGGCCAGCTGGCGACAATAAGTTTACTTGGGGCTCACAGTTTCAGAGATCTCTCAGTCCATAGAGTGTTGATTCCATTGCTGTGATCTGGAGGTGAGGCTGCACATCATGAAGGAAGAACCCAATAGAGGAAAGCTGCCTCCCTTCATTGTAGAGTCAGGAAGGAGAGGGAGAGAGAGAGAGAGGAATCAGGGAAGATGGGCTTTTGTAGATTGCTGCAGTCTGGCTGGGCACAATTCAGGAGCCACTTGTCAAAAGAAACTAACTTTATTTTTAGAACCACACACCCCAAACAAAACAGCTCCTCAGGAAAAACCCTCAGAGCCCAACTGCCACCACCGGCTTCCCACAAGCCACTCCCTCCACCACCAGCCTCTCCACATCCCACAATCCTCCTGCTCTTGAGGCAGATTGGCTGGGTCGCGTGGGCGGAGCCAAAAAAAGTCCCCCAATGAGCAGCTCCCTGGCCTGAAAGGGCGGGGAAACAGCTCAATGAGCATCTCCAAGGAGCATCACCGCAGAGGAGCCAATCAGCTAGATGTTGCTGGGGCCACTGTGAACCAATCATCAGCTGGCAGTCTGAAAGTTTGCTGGGGCCCCTTCGGCTGTGGCTCTCAACAGCAGATCATGCATGCCGCCAGTGACCCAACTCTTCCAGCCATACTCTATGTGCGTAAAGTGACCATCCAGTCAGTTTGAGTGAATTAACCCAAGAGCTTTGGGGGATAACTCATATCCAAACTATAACACTCTCCCCATTTATATGTCAAGATTCTAACCCTTGGTTGGAAAACTATTTAAGAATGGTTTTAGCAACAAAATCCTTTCTCTCTCGAAATTTCACAGGAATTTTTATAGGGATTGCATCAACTTCAAATATCAATTTGGATAAAAAAAATCTTCAAATAATCAAGTTTTGCCAGAGCATTGGAACTCTCCTTTCATTCTAGTCTTTTTATAGTTTGTGTCACACATTTCTTACTAAATTTGTTCATAGATTTTGTTTTAAACTGTTGTGAATCTTTTCCTTTTCTTTGTATTTTCAAACTGATGGTTATTTTACCAAGACGTTTTTGAATTTTTGTGTGTGTATTTTTTAGCTAATCATATTACTGAGTTCTGTGTGTGTGTTATAAAATTTATTGGTGTAAACATCCAGACACTTCCAGGTGGGAAAGATGATGCACAGATTCTGCTAAGAGGCCCAACAGAAAAGCTTGTGGGCAGGACAGTCCACCAAGTGCACGACTCCAAACAAGGGTTATATGAGAGCGCTTCATCTGGAGAAACTCAGAATAATAATTTAAAGTTTCATGAGGCAAGATATGTTCCAATTAAAAACACCATTGATGAAAAACGAAATCAATTCCTAAGTGTACCAAAAGAGGTGAAGGGCAAATGAAAAGAACACTTTTCATTTGAGGTACATATAGGAGTGTTCCATAGAGGGGAGTTAATTATTGTTAATGGCAGACCCTGCAAATACAAAATAAAGCTCAAATCACTGGTCACATGATTCAAAATTTATATGTAATAAAGGCAAGGCAATAGACTCAAGTTATGGCCTGTCAAATATTTACTCCATGCACATTATCTACAAAAGCACTTGGCCGATTTGCACACAGTGCTTCCTTATGCACGGCACAAAGGGTTTCTGTAAAAATAAGTACAAATCTGTACACAGATCCACCAGCGATTCTCCATCTCCCAGCAGAGTTTTCATTTAAAGCAGGATACTTGAGGTTTCATGTCTTTAGTTGCCTTTATCATAATCCCAAATATACACTTCAGGGGTTTTGTTTTCAAAGACATTTTCCTTCAATATGTGCACTATGGTTAAAATTAAAAACAATAAAAAATAAAATAATTGCTCGAAGGAACTGGCTCTTCCCACCCCATGCGAGAGACCTCATCAACTATGGCACAGCGAGGGCTTAAGGTGTCCCTGGACAGTTTGGCCTTGGGGGTGGCCCTCCAAGGTTCCTCCAGGAGAGTTTTCAAAGGCTCTCATTGACTTTCAAAAGTTGGATGCAGAAAAAAGGAGGAAAAACAAACCCCAAATGCCAAAGGAATTTCAGTGGGACGAAGTTCCTTCAAACTTACAGAATATCTCTGCAGGTGTTGCACCAGCTGGGCCACCATGGTGTCGGAGATCCTGGAGCAGGCCTCTTCGGCCAGGTAGATGGCACCTCCGCAGCTCCTCTATGGAGGGACCCCAGGTTCCCTCCGCATGCCTGGCTCTTCTCCTTCAGCTCCGCAAACAGAGGAGGAATAATCGTTGATAAACGCTGAGAGAAAGGCCTCTTTGAGATGTCTTTCATTATGTTTCTTTTCAAATCCGATGCCTGAAGAGCTCCGTTTTCAAGAGTCTTGGGATCCTTCGCCCGGATTGGGAAGATCCTGTCCCTGGAGTCGCTACCTCCAGATGCCTGGCCATGTGTTTCCGCGTCAGAGCCGGAGTCGTCTGTTGCTCTGCTTGGCCTTCCACCTCTGGCACCTGTCGATGAGCTCGGGCAAGTAGGACGTTTCCTTTGCATTGCGCGTTATGAACCTGTGCTTCAGCAGCTCCTGAGTAGTGGGCCCAAAGCTTGGCTCCTTGCCCAAACAGGCCTCCACGAGCTCCTTGAGGGGTTTGCTGTAGTTTCCCCCCAGGGTCAGGGCGTTGTTCTTTGGAATGAGGAATAAAACCTTCATGGGATGCAGCTCGGAATGAGGGGGCTCCCCTTTCATCAGTTCTATAGCTGTTATACTCAGTGACCAGATGTCCACCTTCAAGTCGTAAGCGGACTGTTTAATGACGTCGGGCGCCCTCCAGAAGGGGGTGCCCATGAAGGTGTTCCTCTTTATCTGGGTATCTGTCAGCTGGCCCGCCACTGCAAAGTCAGCCAACGTCAGCTCTCCAAGCTCGGAGGGCAGAACATTGGCAGCTTTGACGTCTCTGTGGATTTTCTTCTCTGAATGCAGATAATCAAGTCCTTTCAGAATTTCTCTTAATATGGTGACAATCTGAGTTTCATCTAAAGGGCCAGGTTCTGATAGATCGAATGCAGAGCCTCCACCAAGATATTCCATTATTACCCACAATTTAGTATCCTTCAAGTAGGATCCATAATATTTGTTTATATATGGACTGTCACACGGACTCAGCCCTGTGATTTCTTGTTGAAGGTCCTCTATCTCATCTTCTGCTTCTTCCAGTTCAGTGATTCTTATGGCGACCACTTTTTGAGTCTGACTGTCAATACCTTTGAACACCTCATCAAAAGAACCCTTTCCAATTTTCTCCAGTTTCGTAAAAAGCTCTTCTGGTCTGCTTTTAAGTACAGGCCCAACTGCACCAGGGTGTGGGCCATGCCGCTCAGGAAGGCCATTTCCTAGCTCATGTCAGCCGGGCTCAGTGGCGGGTGGCGTCTCCATGCACCCTGCTAGGGAGGGGTTGCGGGTGTGGGGGCAGGACCTCGCGCGCAAGGTGCTGTCGCTGTGCCCAAGCGGATGCCTGGGTGCAGCCGAACGGCCTGGGTCTGCTGGTGCTGGCCGCTTAGAGAGGAAGTGGGCACGCACAGCCCGCCAAGCTCTGTTGCGCTCCACCCTGAGTTCTTTTTATTTCTAATAGTTTTTCAGTAGCTTTTCTTGAGTTTTCAAGTAGACAAATATATTATAAGAAATAGTGGTAATTTGTTGCTCATGTGAATGCTTGCATATGTATAGTTTTATATTATCTATCTATCTATCTATATCTATCTATCTATCATCTATGTAATTGTATTGGTTAGTATTTCCAAGACAACCATAAGCCTACTATAAGTGAACAACGTTGTGTTTATCCTGATGTTAATCAAATTTTACTGTAGAACAATTTCAAAAATTTTAAGAGGCCCTTTAGTATCTTATGAATCTATATTTTTTGCATGTCTCACACTGAAGAAGATATTGTTAATTTTTGCTTTTGTGGTTTTTATTGTTTTTATTATGGAAGCAACTGTGAAGCTAACTGTGTCTCTCTCCCATCTATCCTCACCTCCAAACTGCAGTCTGGAAGACTGGGGAAGAGATTGTGGTTAAGAATCGCTTTAGGTTTTCACCATATAGCATGGTTCTAGTTGGTTGTTTGCTGAATCCTAAGGGATTTTGAAAGGTCTTCTAAGTTTTTTTCAAATGGACTTTATAACCTTGAGCTGCTATCATATTACTGTAGTGAACCCCTTTTATCACATGCTTTTAATATAATGTGAAATTTAAGGGTTTCATTTTAAAGAAATTTCTAGTAGATGATTTTAGCATGTAAAACTAATATACCTCTTTTAAAAATGGTTTCAATCAGCAATTTAAATAATTGATTAGATATATAAAGTCAAATTTTCGATCAATTAGAAGTGAAAGTGAAAGGAATGCCAGTTACTCTAAATTTATAAGAGAAACCAAAATTCAAAATTATGTAAATTTGAGATACCTACATTTCTATGTATTAAATGCCTTTGAATATATGTATATGGAGACTTATTTCCTGAGATAAAGGCTTCGAAGGTCCTCAGAGACACAGTACCCTAGAATTTGAAATGATGGCACTTATTCTTTGTTATATTTTGGATATAGTTTGAGTATGTGCTCCAAGTGCTCATGTACTGAAATACTTTTTCATTTTTTTATTGATTTTATTTTTTTTAAATACATGACAGCAGAATGTATTACAAGTCTTATTACACATATAGAGCACAATTTTTCATATCTTTCATATCTTTCTATAAAGTATGTTCATGCCAATTCATGTCTTTATACATGTACTTTTTTGCATTACAATTCTTCTTACACATAAATACCACAATTTTTCATATCTCTGTTTGTATATAAAGTAGGTTGACACCGAATTTGAGTCTTCATACATGTACTTTGGATAATGATGTCCACCACATTCCACCATCCTTGCTAATCCCCTGCCTCCTCCCTTTCCCTCTACCCTCTTCCCTATGTAGAATTCATCTATTCATCCCATGTTCCGCCTCCCTACCCCACTATGAGTCAGCCTCCTTATATCAGAGAAAACATTCGGCATTTGGTTTTTTGAGATTGGCTAACTTCACTTAGCATTATCTTCTCCAATGCCATCCATTTACCTGCAAATGCCATGATTTTATTCTGTTTTATTGCTGAGTAAAATTCCATTGTGTATATATGCCACATTTTTTTTTATCCATTCATCCACTGAAGGGCATCTAGGTTGGCTCCACAGTTTAGCTTTGTGAATTGTGCTGCTATAAACATTGATATGGCTGTGTCCCTGTAGTATGCTGTTTTTACGTCCTTTGGGTATAGCCCAAGGAGAGGGATAGCTGGGTCAAATGGTGGTTCCATTTCCAGATTTCCAAGGAATTTCCATACTGCTTTCCATATTGGCTGTACCAATCTGCAGTCCCACCAACAATATATGAGTGTACCTTTTTCCCCTACATCCTTGCCAACACTTATTGTTGTTTGTCTTCATAATAGCTGCCATTCTGAATGGAGTGAGATGATATCTTAGAGTAGTTTTGATTTGCATTTCTCTAATTGCTAGAGATGATGAGCATTTTTTCATATATTTGTTGATTGATTGTATATCATCTTCTGAGAAGAGTGTGTTCAGGTCCTTGGTCCATTTATTGATTAGATTATTTGTTTTGTTAGTGCTAAGCTTTTTGAGTTCTTTATATACCCTAGAGATTAGTGCTCTATCTGATTGTGAGAGGTAAAGATTTTCTTCCAGGATGTAGGTTCTCTGTTCACATCACAGATTATTTCTTTTGCTGAGAAAAAAAAATTTTAGTTTGGTTACATCCCATTTATTGATTCTTGGTTTTAATTCTTGTGCTATAGGAGTCTTATGAAGGAAGTTGGGGCCTAATTGCACATGATGAAGATTAGGGCCTACTTTTTCTTCTATTAGACCCAGAGTCTCTGGCTTAATTCCTAGGTTCTTGATCCATTTTGAGTTAAGTTTTGTGCATGGTGAGAGATATGGGTTTAATTTCATTTTGTTGCATATGAATTTCCAGTTTTCCCAGCACCATTTGTTGAAAATGCTGTCTTTTCTCCAGTGCATGTTTTTGGCACCGTTGTTTAATATAGGATAATTGTAATTTTGCGGGTTAGTTTCTGTGGCCTCTATTCTGTACTTTGGTATACCAGTCTGTTTTGGTGCCAATACCATGCTGTTTTTGTTACTATTGCTCTGTAGTATAGTTTAAGGTCTGGTATAGAGATGCCACCTGCTTCACTCTTCCTGCAAAGGATTGCTTTAGTTATTCTGGGTCTCTTATTTTTCCAGATGAATTTCATAATTGTTTTTTCTATTTCTATGAGGAATGCCATTGGGATTTTGATCAGAATTGCATTAAATCTGTATAGTGCTTTTGGTAGTATGGTCATTTTGATAATATTAATTCTGCTTATCCAAGAGCAATGTAGATCTTTCCATCTTTTAAGGTCTTCTTTGATTTCTCTCTTTAGGGTTCTGTAATTTTCATTGTATAGATCTTTCACCTCTTTTGTTAAGTTGATTCCCAAGTATCTTATTTTTTTTTTTAGGTTATTGTGAATGGGGTAGTTTTCCTCATTTCCTTCTCAGAGGCTTTGTCACTGATGTACAGAAATGCTTTTGATTTTATATCCTGCTACTTTGCTGAATTCATTTACCAGTTCTAGAAGTTTTCTGGGTCTTATAGGTATAGAATCATATGGTCAGTAAATAATGATAATTTAAGTTCTTCTTTTCCTATGCATATTCCTTTAATTTCTTTCATCTGTCTAATTGCTCTGGCTAGTGTTTCAAGAACTATGTTGAATAGAAGTGGTGAAAGAGGGCATCTATGTCTTGTTCCAGATTTTAGAGGGAATGCTTTCAATTTTTCTCCATTTAGAATGATGTTGGTCTGGAGCTTAGCATAGATAGCCTTTACGATGTTGAGATATGTTCCTGTTATCCCTAGTTTTTCTAGTGTTTTGAACATAAAGGGGTGCTGTATTTTGTCAAATGCTTTTTCTGCATCTATTGTGATGATAATATGATTCTTATCTTTAAGTCTATTGATGTGATGAATTACACTTATTGATTTCCATATGTTGAACCAACCTTGCATCCCTGGGATGAATCCCACTTAATCATGGTGCACAATCTTTTTAATATGTTTATGTATTTGATTTGTCAGAATTTTATTGAAAATTTTTGCATCTATGTTCATTAGAGTTATTGGTCTGAAGTTTTCTCTCTTTGATATGTCTTTGCCTGGTTTTGGGATCAGAGTGATACTGGCCTCATAGAATGAGTTTGGAAGTGCTGCCTTTTTTTTTTCTATTTCCTGAAATAAATTGGAGAGTATTGGTGTTAGTTCTTCTTTAAAGGTCTTGTAGAACTTGGCTGTATATCCATCTGGTCCTGGGCTTTTCTTGGTTGGTAAGCTTTTGATGGCTTCTTCTATTTCCTCACTTGATATTGGTCTGTTTAAATTGTGCAAATCTTCCTGACTCAATCTGGGCAAATCATATGACTTACGAAATTTGTCGATGCCTTCAATTTCTTCTATTTTATTGGAGTATAAGATTTCAAAATAATTTCTAATTATACTCTGTATTTCTGTAGTGTCTGTTGTGATATTGCCTTTTTCATCATGTATGCTGTTGATTTGAGTTCTCTCTCTCCTCCTCTTCCTTAGTGTGGCTAAGGGTCTGTCCATTTTACTTATTTTTTCAAAGAACCAATTTTTTTGTTTTGTCAATTTTTTCAATTGTTTCTTTTGTTTCAATTTCATTGATTTCAGCTCTAATTTAAATTATTTCTTGCCTTCTACTGCTTTTGCTACTGGCTTGTTCTTCTTTTTCTAGGGCTTTGGGATGTAGTGCAAGGTCATTTATTTGTTGATTTTTTCTTTTTCTAAGGAATGAACTCCCTGCAATGAATTTTTCTCTTAGTACTGCTTTATTAGTGTCCCAGAGATTTCAATATGTTGTGTCTATGTTCTCATTTACCTCTATGAATTTTTTAATCTTGTCCTTGATGTCTTATGTGACCAGTTTTTCATTCAGTAGCATATTGTTTTGTCTCCTTGTGATGGAGAAATTTTTATTTTTAATTTTGTCACTCATTTCCAATTTCATTCCATTATGATCTGATAAAATGCATGGTAGCTATCTCTATTTTTTTGTGTTTGCTAAGAGTTGCTTTGTGGCATAGTATATGGTCTATTTTAGAGAAGGATCATGTGTTACTGAGAAGAAAGTTTATCTGCTTGATGCAGGTTGAAATATTCTATATGTGTTAGTTAAGTCTAAGTTATTGTGTTATTGAGTTCTATAGTTTCTTTATTCAACTTTTGTTTGGAAGATTTATCCAATAGAGAGAGAGGTGTATTAAAGTCACCCAAGATTGTATTGTGGTCAATTTGACTCTTGAACTTGAGAAGCTGCACCATGGTGTGGGGCATATATATTTATGATTGTTATGTCTTGTTGGTGTATGGTTCCCTTGAGCAGTATGTAATGTCCATCTTTATCCCTTTTGATTAACCTTGGCTTGAAGTCTACTTTATTTGATAAGAGTATGGAAACTCCTGCTTGCTTCCACAGTCCATGTGAGTGGTATGATTTTTCCCAACCTTTCACCTTCAGTCTGTGTATGTCTTCAGTCAGATGTGTCTCCTGGAGGCAGCATATTGTTGGGTCTTTTTAAAAATCCAATCTGCTAGCCTATGTCTTTTGATTGGTGAGTTTAAGCCATTAACATTTAGGGTTACTATCAAGACATATTTGTTTATTTTTCTTATTTTACTTGGTTTTCCTCTTTGATTAGTTATTCCTTTAGTGCATACTATCTCCCTCTGCTTATTTTCATTGCTGTTTTTCATTTCCTCTTCATGAAATATTTTGCCAAGGAGGTTTTGTAGTTCTTGTTTTTTATCTATAAACCTTTTTAACTTTTGTTTATCATGGAAGGTTTTTATTTCATCTTGAAATATAAAGATTAATTTTTCTGGATACAAGATTCTTCATTGGCACCCATTATCTTTCAGAGCTTGATATATGTTGTTCTAGGATCTTCTAGCTTTCAGGGTCTGTGTTGAAAAATCTGCCATTATCTTAATTGTTTTTCCCTTATATGTAATCTGATTCCTTTTTCTTGTGGCTTTTAAAATTCTCTCCTTATTCTGTATGTTGGGCATTTTTGTGGTGTAGGTCTGTTGTGATTTTGTACTTTAGGTGTCCTGTAGGCTTCTTGAATTTAGATTTCCAATTCATTCTTCATGTTTGAAAAGTTTTCCGATATTATTTCATTGAATAGATTGTTCGTTCCTTTGGTTTGGACCTCTATACCTTCCTGTATCCCAATAACTCTTAAATTTGGTCCTTTTATGCTATCCCGTATTTCTTGAATGTTCTGCCCATGGTTTCTTATCATTTTCGCTGTGTGGTCTATGTTCTTGTCAAGATTGATTTATTAGATCTTCATTGTCTGATATCCTGTCTTCTAAGTGGAGTACTCTGTTGGTGATGCTTTCATTTGAGTTTTTAATTTGGTTTATTATTTCTTTCATTTCAAGGATTTTTTTTTTTTTTTGTATAACCCCTATCTTCCTGTTGAGGTGATCTTTTGCTTCTTGGATTTGTTTATGAAGTTCATTGTTGAAATGATCTTTTACTGCTTGTATTTGTTCGCTTATGTCTTCTTTGAGATTCCAAAACATTTTAACCATGTATATCCTGAAATCTTTCTCTGTCATTTTTTTCTGCTGTAGCTGCCAATGCTTCTAATGATGTGTTGTCTTGATCTGTTTGTGGTACTTTCTTCCCTTGTCTTTTCATGTTGCTCATGTATCTTCCTTTCTAGCTCTGTGGATCTGGTGTGTTATTGTTTTTACCCTATAAATTTGTAGTGCTCTTGTAGGGTTCCAATATCTCTCCTTTTTGGGGAAGGACATTGTTAACAGATCCCAATATCAAGGATACATCACCTACGAACTAATTGTTGTTATTAAGACATTTGCAGTTTAGTCTCAATGTCTGGAAATGTTGGATTGTTGGATTCAATTATTATTTAAAATATAATCAGTAGTTTCATAAAAAGTTTACTGTTTCTGGTGATGGACAATGAACTGGTGGTCAGGCATAGAATGATATGTTGAGGGGAGAAGATGTGAAGGTATATAGTTAATACATCTTAGGAAATGTGAAGGAGAAATCTAGTGAAGAGGGTTAGTAGCAGGAGAATAGATAGGAGGTAATTTGGGGTAAAGAATTATGTGGGAAGATGGTAGAGTACGTAAAACAAACACACTTATGTTTTTATAAAAATACAGGATGTTAAAATAGTATAATTTGGAAGGTGAAGAAAAAAAGGGAAAGAAAGAAAGAAAAAAGAGAGAAAAAGAGAGAAAAGAAAGAAAAAAAAGAAAAAAGAGAAAAAAAGGGCTTATGCAATTCCTTTATATTATATTATTCAGGTGACTCAGTCCTCAAAGTACTATTTCATGCAATGTTCTTGGTTTTACATATGTTGGGGATGTGAAAACCAGAGGATAGAAGGGTAGAAGAGAAAGAAGAGGAGAAAAAAAAAATACTCTTAGAGATCCGTGTCCTTCTCTTCTCATCCAGTAGGTGGGGTTGTCTCATCTAGTAGGTGTCTGTGTCCACAGGATGGTGTAGGTAACCAGGGTGTGAAGATTGGACCTGGTGTGGAGCGTCTGAAGGGGAAAGTGCTATCCACCAGCCCCAGCAGGGAAATAATGCCTTATGGGTCTTTTTCTGTGCCTACACGTTGTCTGACTTGAGCCCCTGGTATCATCTCCCTCTCTTGCCTGGAGATTTCCCAAATGCTTATCTCTCTCTATTAGGCTCCAGACTTTAGTCCCCTCCCCTCTCTTATTTATCAGGTCCCAACTGCGGCACCTCTTACCCCCAGGCTCACATCAGGTGGGTGGCACCCTGTTCACATTGCACTCCTGTGCAACCGAGAGCTGTTCTTGTGTTGTTGGGTGGCCACTGTGCCAAGTAAAAGCTGTTGGGAGGGGGGAGGAATTGGAAATCAGGTACTTGCTCAAATGGCAATCCAATATGATAGCCATGTGGACCACAAAATGGCGAGGAAGGTTTTCCAAGATGGAGTGGCTCTGCTTCCAGCACCAGGGTGTCTGGTGATATGGGCGGAGCTGGACGATGGCCTTGAGCTGTGGATAGGTAGCAGCCCAGTGACCTGCGTGGGAGTGGAGCACAGTCTGGAGTTCTGCAGAGGTAGCTGATAGGTGTTTTGCTTAGTCGCTTGTGAGTCGTGCGTGAGCTAGAACTGCGGGCTTTGTGTCCAGAGTCTGGAGACTTACTTGAGCCCAGAGGCTCTGATTTCTGCATGGGTGGTCACAGCACTGGTGATTTCTGTGAAAATCCACTAGCCCCTGGAGATCCAATCTGGGAACTGCCCCCACCTAATATGGTGAGAATGTTGAACCAAGATGGCCGGTGGTCTGTTTTCAGCGCCTGGGTGTCTGGTGAGGGGAGCCGGGCGATGGCATTGTACTGTGGGTAGGTAACAGCTGAGTGACCTGTGGGAGCAGAGCAAAGTCTTGGTGGTCTGCAGATGTGTTGATAGGTGATTCTGCTAAGTCTTGAGTGAACTGGAACTTCGGGCTTTTGGTTTTGCTCGAACACTGAGGCCTGGAGCCCTTTGCGGGGTCACAGCGCTGGTGATTTTTGCAGAGAGTAGCTGTATAGGGGCCCTCTAACACTCTCAGAAATGCAGTATTCCAACTAGGCGAGATCTGGATCACAGAGCAATGCAGAATGCTGCCTCCCTCTGGTCCGACATCTTGAAACTCCCATGTGCTGAAATTTAATCCCCACTGTGAGGCATTTAGAGGGTGGAGGCTTGGATTAATTAAAGTGCTTATAAGTGGGCCTTTGGGAGGTGATTAGAATTAGATAAGGCCATCAAGGTGGAGCCCCCCAGGATTATGATCATGATATAAAAGAAGGGAGAGGAACCAGGACACACACACGTGCTGCCTGCCTCTCCTATGTGATGTTCTGCATCACCTTGGGGTTCTGCCAGAAAGAAGGCCATCACCAGATGAGGCCCCTTAACCTTGGACCTCCAGAACCATAAGCCACAACAAACCTCTTATCTTTGATGTGTTCTATTTTAGAAAATTACCCATGTACTGCTGAGCAGAAAGTGTATTCAGTCATTGATGGATAAAATATTCTATATGTCTGTTAAGTCTAAGTTATTAATTGTATTTCTTAGTTCTATAACTTCTTCAATTAGGTTTTGTTTAGGGGATCTATTCAGTGATGAGAGAGGCATGTTAAAGTCATCTAGTATTATTGTTCTGTGATCTATTTTGTTCTTGAAATTGAGAAGGGATTGTTTTATGTACTTAGGTGTTCCATTATTTGGGGTACAAATATTTACAATTGTTATATCTTGTTGATACATCAGTATTTTAAGCAATATGAAATAGCCTTCTTGGTCTCTTCTGATTCACTGTGGTTTGAAGTTTACCTGATATGAGGATAGAAACTCTTGCTTGTTTATGAGATTCATGAGAATGATATGTTTTTTCCTACCCTTTTACCTTCAGTCTGTGGATGTCTTTGCCTATGAGGTGAGTATGTTGGAGACAGCATATTGTTGGGACTTGTTTTTTAATCCAATCTGCCAGTCTGTATCTTTTGATTAATGAGTTTAAGCCATTTACACTAACTATTATTATTGAGGAACAATTTTTTCCCTGTCATTTTGATTTATTTCTAACTTTTAATTTGAATTAGTGTCTCCTTTGATTAATTATTCTTCTAGTGTAGTTCCTTCCTTTGCTTGTTATCAATTTTATTTTTCATTACTACTTCATGAAACATTTTATTGAGTGTGTTTTATAGTACAGGTTTCTCATTATGAATTCTTTTAACTTTTGTTTATCATGGAAGGTTTTTATTTCATCATCAAATTTGAAGCTTAATTTTGCCAGATATAGTATTCTGCATTCACTTGCTTTCAGGACTTGGTATATATTTTTCCACAGTCTCCTAGCTTTTAGCATTTGGGTTGAGAATCAGCTGAGATTCAATTAGTTTCCCTCTAAATGTGACCTGTTGTTTCTCTCTGGCAGCCTTGAAAATTTATCCTTACTCTGTTGGGCATTTTCATAATGATGTGCCTTGGTGTCACTCTGTTATAATTTTGTATATGTGGAGTCCTGCAAGCCTCTGTATTTGATTTGATTTTTCATTTCATTCTTAACATTTGGGAAATTTTCTGATATTATTTCATTGAAAAGATTGTACATTATTTTGTTTTTTATATCTGAGCCTTCATCTATCTCAATAAATCTTAAGTTTGGGCTTTCCATGTTTTCCCATATTTCTTAAAAATACTGCTTGTGTTCTCTTAACAACTTTTCTCCATAGTCAACTTTATTTTCCAGATTATATATTTTGCTTTTGTTGCCTGAAATTCTGTCTTTTAATTGGTCTAGTCTGCTAGTGATGCTTTTCACTGAGATTTTAATTTGGTTTATTGATTCGTTCACTTTGAGAATTTCTGATTTATTCCTCTTCAGGATTTCTTACTCCTTATTGAAATGATCTTATACTTCTTTGATTTTCTCTCTGATTTTATTCCTTACATTACATTTTACCTCACAGATCAGTTTAACTATGAACTTTCTAAATTTCTTCTCTGACATATTTCCACTGTAATATCATTAAATTCTGTGAATGAGGTATTTTGATTTTTTTGAATTGTTTGTTCCCTTGATTTTTCATGTTTTTTATTCATCTACCAATTTATCAGTAAGAATCTTAGGTGGCAGAGCTTCACCCCTATGAATTTATAGTGTTCCTGAATATTTCTAGTACCTTGCTTTTAGGGGGAGACAAATAATAACAATAACCAATGCAGTCAATATTCAATATTAAACTAAATCCTTCCTATTTTGGCACCTAAAATGTTAATTGGCATTGTAAACAGAAATGCTATGGCAGGCAGTTGCCAGCAGTACAGATATTATGTTTACTATTGCAAAAAATGAAGAGGGAGAATGCAGAGGAGATGCAGGATGTAATAATTGAGAGGGAGGATGAGAAAATATTAGAAAAGAGTTAAAGGAAGACTGAAAGAGAGAACAATAGAATTTGGCTGTCAGTGAAAGAAAAGGAAGGAATCGAATCAAGAGAAATAAATAGAAGAAAAAACAATATAAGACAAACAAAAAATATATAAAACAAAACTAAGGCATACTAATCAAAAACCCTAGTCATGTCATGAAAAAACAAGAGTCAAGAAAATAACTACCTTCAAGAAATGCTTGAAATAAGAAGAGTCAAATATGTATACATTCAAATGTCCATGGACCATTCAGCACACAAAAATTGAAAAAAAAAGTTTCGTGATGGAAGATGAAGGGATTATTTTCATTGAAATGGTTGAAAAATTGTCTTTCTTTCTTTCTTTTTTTTTCTTGAGGTATGTATTGAATGCAAGAGTACTAGTTGGGGGCTGTTAGTTCCTTTTTTTGTGTGGAGCTTGTCACTGTTGTCAGTTCTCGGCTTCCCTTCTCTGCAGTATGAGATTGGATGGTTGGAGAGTGTTGTCTACTCCACTCACAGTGAGTGATTGCTATAGAGTTTTGTGAGAGGGGTTCCCAGAAGCACAGTTCCTGGAGGCAGTGTTTGGGTCTAGTTAGACCCTTGGTGCATACCTCTAGAGTCCGGCTGCTTCTGCTTCACGCTGGGAGTCTGTACCCCTTGAATCTCCTCTGGGTTCCACTGGAGTGGTGGAGAAACCAGTCCTTTGTCCCCCATTCACCTTCCACATCTTGGCCACCTGGGTTCAGTCCCAAAGCTCACATTCATACTGACCCCCAACCTGATCAAGTCCCTGGTGGTCCCTAGCTGATTGTGTGAACCATGAGACTCAAAATGTGAGGGACAACCAGGATCTTTCAGGTCTGAGTATTAGTAAAGAATTAAGGAAAATATTAGTAAAGAGTTAAAGGAAGAGTGGTGAGTCACATGGTGGGCCTCTTCTAGGTCAGGTTTTCAGACCCAGTTGGAATTACAATGGTCTGGGTGATTGGTTTTGGGCCCACACCTGCTGG
This sequence comes from Callospermophilus lateralis, assembly GCF_048772815.1. NCBI lineage: Eukaryota > Metazoa > Chordata > Mammalia > Rodentia > Sciuridae > Callospermophilus > Callospermophilus lateralis. The sequence continues at coordinate 102,634,078 of NC_135312.1, read as the reverse complement.
CCACCATAACCCAGTGGAAAAAGATGGTGGCTGACCCTGCTATCTGCAGGTCACTGGGAGATGTCCCAGCATCCCTCTCACACAAAAGCAAAGAGCAGCTCACCCACTGATCAGCTCAACAATGTCCCCAGTCACCATCTTCTGTGCTTCAAGAACCTTCTTAGTGCTACCCGAAATGCAGGCTCTCTGTCTCTTAGACTGCCAGTGCCAGTGGTGTTGTTTTTATTTATTTTTTAAAAAAATTTTATTCTATTGAATCTTCTGTGTCCCCAGAGTATTCTGAGAGTCCAGTGTTAAGTCCCAGTAGGATTTCTTTTTATTTTTTTTATTTTTTTACTGACCTCAAAGAGAAGCTGTTTGCCTTCTTTCCTGGTCCCACACCATGGAGCTCTTTGGAAAGTAACCTTCTCTGTCATCTTGGATTCTATCCTGATTTCCAGTTTCCCATTGCATTGTGCAGGCTAAAGGTACTTCATATAGTTTTAATTTTCAAAAATTTTTTGAGATTTGTTTAATTAACTAGTATGTGATCTATCATGGATAATTTCCTTTTTGCTGTGAGGAGAATGTGTATTTTGTAATTGTGGAATATTTTGTAGATGTTTGTTAAGTTCATTTTGTATAGAGTCTAGTTGAACTCTGCCATGTCTTTGTTGACTCTCTGGCTCATCTGCCTGTTGCTGGAGTGGGATGTTCAAGTCCCTTACTATTATTGTATTGGAGTCCCTCTCTTCCTTTAGGATTATTAATGTTTGCTTTATATATTTAAATGCTCCGATAGTTGGTGAATGCATATTTAGGATTGTTATTTCTTCTTATTGAATTGATGGTTTTATCTTTATATAATGACCTTCCTTGCCTCTTTTTGCTGTTTGTGATTTAAAGTCTATTTTATCTATATCTGGCTACTGCTGGGAATTTTGGAGTGTGTGTGTGTGTGTGTGTGTTTGTGTTACTTTTGCATGTAATATATTTTTCTATCCCTTCATTTCCAGTCTATGCATGTCCTAAGAAGTGAAGCAAGTTTCTTATAAGCAGCATATAGTTGTAAGTTACTCTGTGTTTTTTGAGCATTTAATACATTCACATTGGTAATTATTGACAGGTAGAGTCTTACTACTACCAATTTATTACTGATTTTATAATATTGAGTAGGTTGGTTCTTCCCTCCTTCCTTTTTTCCCCTTTCTCTTTCTCTCTCTCTCTCTCCCCCAACCTTCTCTCTTTCTCTCATGCTTCTAGGCTTCCTTTGTTGCTAAGCGATTTTCTCTAGTTGTATGCTTTGATTCCTTTCTTATTATTTTTGGTGCATCTATTGTATATTTTACTTGGTGGTTATCATGAGATTTATAAAGGTCTTTTGATTACAGCAAGCTATTTTAAAATGATAACATTTATAATGAAGAGGAAAAGAAACAAAAAAGAGAGAAAAATCTAATAAAACCCCACTTGCACTCTACTCCCTCATTTGGAATGTTTGAGTCCTATTTTACCTCTTTTTATGTTGCTTATCTCTTAACATAGTAATGTAGCTATTCTTAATTGTTTTGTTGTTTAGTCTTTACACTAAAGATATAATTATGCTAAATGTAATAGTTTACATACCATATATACAACAGTAGAGCATTTTGAATTTTCTGCAATTACTAAAGAGTTTTATACCTTCTGAAGTTTTCTTTTACTCATCAATGTCTCTTTCACTATGAAGAACTCCCTCTAGCATTTCTTGTATGATAAGCCTATTGGCGATAAATTCTCTCAGCTTCAGTTTATCTCAGAATATCTTTATTTATTTATCCTTTATTAAAAGGCTAGCTTTCTTGGGTAAGGATTCTTGGCAGGTTTTCTTCCTTCAGCATTGTGAAAATATCATTTCACACCTTCATGGCCTGTGAGGTTTCTGATGAAGTTGGCTGTCAGGAGAATTGGAACATCCTTTGTGTTACTTTTTTTATTTTCTCTTAATGCTTTGTGAATTCTGTCTTTTACTTCTCAGAGCTTGATAATAACATACCTTGCGGGTAGACTTGGGGTAAGCTTGGTTGAGATGAATTTGACTGGTGAACTTTGACACCTTCCTATACCTGGATAATTTTTGTCTTTCAGTGTGGGAAGTTTTTCTTATTATCTCTTTGATTTTTTTCTATGACTTCGATACTCTCAAGTTCTTCTTGAACCTCACTAACATTAATATTTGCTCTTGATGCTATCCCAAAGTTTCTACAAGTTTTATTCATTCCTCTTCATTCTCTTATATTTCTTTGTCCTCTGACTCTATATCTTCAAACAGCTCATCTAGGTTTGCTGTGAGTCAGTGGCTGGCATGTTGTTACTCTTTCAGTACTAGATAGCACCCAGGTCCAAGTTTGTCTCAAATCTGCAGCTGGTGTGTTGTTCTGGATGCACTGGAGGAATCTAAAAAGGGTAATTCAACCCAGAAATTCTTCCCTTGGGACTGAGACAGACCAGATGCCACATATACTGTCATCAACCTTAGTCAGGCATGGGGGAGTCTGCCTGGCACTGGGTCTCCCTGTGGAGGAACTTGCCCTAGACTCTGAGGCAGTGACTTGGCATCTAGCTTCCTCTTCTTCCCTCAAGTGGGCAATGACTTTTCTGTGTTGTATTGCTTAGGGTTGGGGGACAGATGGGGTAGAAAGTCCTGTGGCCACCAATGTCACAGTGCTTGGCTGCATCCAAGGCTCACATCCTGCTCAGGCCCACACAGCACAGGGTCAAGACCAAGACATACATGTCTATGACCTCACTGCTGTTTTGGTGTTCTTACCACTTCAGGTTGCTGTATCTAGCTAGCCTCGGGTACCGCTGCCTGGATCTCTCCATCTGGCATTGGAATGAGATCCAGAGGTTCCATCTGTAGGCAGTGACTTGGGTATAAGAAGATACTGGGATCCCCAGTGTTGGGGTTCACCTTCCTGATAACTGAGTTCCAAAGTAAACTCCTGGGCTACCCCAACAGATGGAGTCTTTCTCCACATGGTGCTGCCTGAGGTTGAGGGAGTACTAGTGGAGGCAGTACTTGGCTGCCAAACTAAAGACTCTGTCTGCTGGCCCAGACCTGGGGCAAGGGCCTTGGGATTCTGCCTGTCACTGAGTTTCATAGTGATGTGTCTGGTGCTGGATCCCAAGTCTTAGGCCTGGAACCAGTTCCTCTTCCCTCCTCCAAATGGGAAACATCTTTTTCCATACTGTTTGGGTTGGAGTTGAGTATAGTGGTGAGGGAATGTTTTCCTTCCTGCCTTCCTCAATGTGCCTTATCTTAGTAGTAGGCTAAAGCTAGATACTATGATCTCTTACCTGGTTTCCTTAGCTCTTGTAAAGATAGTTTTGTGCATGAATAACTGTTTAGACTGATATTCCTTGGGGGCATGATTGCTAGAGGGCCACTGCCATCTTGTTCCACCTCTACCCACTTCTTACATGATTGCTGTTATAAATCTGACACATTCAATAATGTTATGGAGAAGAAGGGGCTAACTACACTATCATGATACAGTCATCATGAATCTGGATGAGACCCCAAACAACTGTGGTTCCAGGTCAGTGTTTCCTGACTTCATTTCATAGAGTCTAAGCACTCTTCTGTCAGTGGAGAAAGCACTTCTTAGGATGCTAAGTCTGCAGTACTTTGTAGAAGTAAACCCAGTCTTAAGAAGGTCAATAGGAGACTCAGAGACATATCAGCACCCTGGTGGCTTGCACATGTTGGTTCAAATTATAGGGTTCCAAACCTAGATGCCCATAAACAGATGAATGGATAAATTGTGATATAAATACACAATGGAATATTACTTGGCTAAAAGGAAGAGTAAATTTATGACATTTGCCAGTAAATGGATGGATCTGGAGACTATCATACTAAGTGAAATAAGCCAGTACCCCAAACCAAAGGTTGAATGTTTTCACTGATATGTGGAAGCTAAACCACAATAAAGTGGGAATAAAAGGAAGGGAGGAGGTTAGAAATAGGAAAGACAGTAAAATAAATCTAGCATAATTTTCCTATATACACATCTAAAAATACCTAAGTGAATCCCATTATCATGCCCATCCACAAGAATGGGGTCCTAATTAGAATAAGATGTATTCCATGTTTGTCTAATTTTATCAGAATGGATTCTACTGTCATGTAAAATTAAGAAGAATCAATAAAAATTATAGGATTCTTTGATCTTCTTTATATGTAAGCACAGCTTTTTGAACCTAAAACTCTTTTAAGAGAAAGGGCTTTCTCATTTCTTCTCCTGGCTTTATCCATGTGCCCTCAATCTTTCCAATGTCCCCATCAAAAGCCAAATTTACTGAGATAAAGAGCAAGTGTTTTATTGTATTGCCTAACTAAGTAAGTTAGACTGATATCTTTAGAAAATGAGTGTTTTATTTTTTCCCTATGTATCTGCTTAAATCTCTTCCTATCAAAAGTAAAGCTTGTCTTTGTACACATGAGTTTTGCAATATGTCTAAGCTAGTATGACCTTTAGGGATCTGCCAAGTAGATGTTGTCTCACTAGACAAGTGTACAGGCAAATATGTTACTGTATTATCTGCTGTAAAGCAAATATAAAATAGGTGTTTGTGCCTAAGAAAAAGAGGGTTTGATAGTTTTACTACTTTATCAAATATTCTGTGCCACTGGTCTTCTTTTCAATTTTGGATCCAGAAATCTGAATTACTATGACTTCCAGTGGTGTTATAAAATATCAGCACTCGATAATCTAATCATGCTTACTTTCAGCACATTTAGAGGAAGGGTTCTTCCTATTTAGGTTTTCTAACACTTTTGCATACAAACAGTGGTCCCCAAGGCAACAAACTTATTGGGAAGCATGGTAAGATCACCAGTAAATGTCAGCATATGGCAGCTCTTCTTTGTTGACATAGTTTCTTGTTTCTCACATCATTTTTTTGTGCTTTCTCACATAGACTTTGTTTGTGTAATCCAAATTGGGATTAAGGTTCTGACTAGATGCCAGCCTATTATGAATATCTAAATGTCAGCCTACAATGGATGATGAAATACCATTGATAAATTAAAATTTCCCTGGAAATAAAATGAAATGGAGGAAATGATATTCACCAGAGTACTGCCCAGGGAGCCTTCTGTTTGCCTTCAGAAGGTGCAGGGATGTTGCACTCTCTAGTAGCAATGCAGCTGTGCTTGCCAGGTTGTTGAAGGGTGGTCCTGGTTGCATGCAGGGTTTTATTTTGCTGAGTGGGGCCAGAGTGAAATGCTACAGATAATAAAGAAAGGTCAGACTGCAGCAGTGATGCATCGCCACCTGCTCTCCATGTCACTTTTAGCATCTGAAAGTAAATATTAGACAAGCACTTCAAAATACCCACTATGGCTATACATGAAATAACATACAAGATCCAATGGAAATATGGGGAAAGGATATGAATTGGAAGATTGCAGAATAGAAAACCAAACAGAAAAGGCACACATACAACCTCACTGGCCATCAGAGAAATGCCAGTTAAAAACCACAGAGGATAGTGTTTCATACTAATTATTAAAAGACTTATAATATTAAAACACACAGAAGCCCATTATGTTTTCTGTATAATTTTTGGATTTTTCTGTGCAGCAGTTCCACTTAAATAGATGTGAGAAAAAAGAACATTGAATTGAAGGGTTGTCTCAATCTGATTCTGTGTTAGTTGTTTGCTACTTGGCTTTTTATTATCATCTCATGGGACAGACTTTGTGCTGTTCCAGTTTTTGTTTAGGAAGACACCACATGCCTTCACTGAAATTCCTTTTAGGTACTAAAATTTTAGGTTCCAAGTCTTTTATGAGAAGCTGCCCCGAGCTTAAAATTTGAAGATATAAAGTGCTGGAAATAGTAGGAAATTCCCTTTTAAAACAGACAAAATAATATCTTTTTATTTCCTTCTATGAAATTTCAGAAACAAAAAGTTAGAGATTTTATTTTGGGTTTCATATCTTCATGATCCTTAGTAATAAAGCCAAGAATTGTTAAGTAATGTACTTTGGACTTTGGAGAGTAGTTAAATTAAAATATATTAAAGATCAAAATAGAAAATTTCTGTAGAGACAATGTTGTATGTTGACCTAGTAGTTTCATTCTCCTTTTGCCTACTCCAGAAGACTACCCATGCAACCCCATTTACTACCACTTGTGACCATATACCTGAATTATGGCTAAAGTGCAGTGGGTGGAAATGTTTTTTGCTACTTCTAGAACTGACTGTAAAACATCCTGTGGGATTTTTCCCTCTATCTTTTGTCTGGAAATGGAGGACTATGAGATGGTGGATCAACCTCATGGAAGAATTCTGGGTCCCTGAGTCACTACCTGGAGTAGAGGCACTCAGGAAAGCAGGACATCTAGGAATATCTGCATTGGGACTATGTGTATATGTAAGAAATAAATGTTCTACATTACAGAGCTTTAACTTTTTAGGTGCAAACAACATGAAAAAGGTTTGAGATACAGTCAAATTGGAGAGACAGATCTCAGCAGATTATACTAAAATTTATATATTGAGTTGAGCATTGTCTGTGACCAGAAAAGAACTCAACTGTATGATGGTAGATAATCTTATCTCCTACATGTGAAGTCATGAATAAATTCCACGACTCTTTAGTCATCCCTGCCACACACCCTCAGTTATTCTTCTGGTTGTTTCCGTAGCTTCTGGGCTATTGTGCCTGTTTCCATCCTTGCTCATGGCTTCCCATATCACTCAGTATAAAAACAACTCTATAAAATCTATAAAATGGCTTCTAGGTTTTCCACGATCTCTCCTCCCCACACCCCATTCTTCTCTTACTTCATCATGGATTCCTCATCCTGCACACACTGACCTCCTGAATTACCTCAGGGCCTTGCCTTTGGAACTCTCTTTCCTCATTTGTCCATGTGGATTAAAAGTCCCTTCACTCTTCTAGTGGGTGCTGCTAATTTTCCCTACTTATTTTCCTCTGTAGTATCTATTGCCACCTGATATTCTGATGTTTGTTTCTCTCTTATACATATCATCTTAACTATTTTTCAATGTACAGTGAGAGAGAGTTAAATATAGTCACGTTGTTGTACAACAGATCTTCAGAGCTTTTTCATCTTATAAAATTGAAACTCTGATTCTATCAGATACTTATTCTCTCTCCCTCAAGTCCTTGGAAATTATCTTTTAACTTTTTGTGTGTTTCTATGATTTTGACCACTTCAGATACTTTATATGAGTAGAATCATATAGTACTTGTCTTTTGTGACTGGATTATTTTGCTTAACTGCATAACATTCCATTGTATGTATGTAATACATTTTCTTTGTCCATTTATCTGCTGATGGACACTTGGGTTCTATCTCTGTTGGGGCGGGCTATTGTAAGTGTTGCTTCGGTGACTTGGGTGTGCAAATATCTCTTAGAAATTCTGCTTTCAATTGTTTTAGATTTATACACAGAAGGGGTATTTCTTTCCTTTGTAACCAATTATCTCTTTTTCCCCATTAGAATATGAGCCCCAACAGGTTAGTAATATTGTTTTTTTAAAATAATATTTTTTTTAGTTGTAGATGGACACCGTATCTTTATTTTTATTTATTTTTATGTGGTGCTGAGGATGGAACCAAGTGCCTCACATGTGCAAGGCAGGTGTTCTTCCACTGAGCTACAGCCCCAGCCCAGTAATACTCTTAAATTCATTAGCATATCCCCAGTGCATGGCACAGAGATACAGAACAGACCAGATGCATATTTTCTCTTTATTTGATGCTGTCTGCCTTTCCACTAGAATGCAAGCTCTCTGAGGGCAGCATTCTTTTATGCTTCATTTACAGTGGCCTCAGTGTGAAGAATTACTCTTGGCCTGTGATAGACTCTTAATAAATATTGTTTTAAATGAATGAATTAATGTATTGATATGGGCAGATAAGAGAGACAAATCTAAACTGCAAAGAAAAATATGAAAAATTCATCTTCACTAGTGATAAAAATATAAATTCACACACCATCATTTTGCTTTATCAAATTAGTACATTTTCAAATATAGACTAAACTTTAAACTTAAAAATTGTGAAAATAGTACAATGAATGTCAGTATGCCCTTTGACTGGATTTGCCCTTGTTACAACTTTCCAAGATTTACTTTTTCTTTCTCTTTCTCTGTGTTTATTTTACTGTACCATTTGAGAGTTTATTACAGAGATCTTGACACTTCACTCTCATGTTAGCCTGTATCCCATGAGAAAAAGGAAATTCTCCTAATTTTCATTATTAAAAACCATATTCAGGGGCCAAGGTTGTGGCTCAGTGGTAGAGCGTTCACCTAGCATTTGTGGAGTGCTGGGTTCAATCCTCAGCACCACATAAAAATAAAATAAGGGTATTATGTCCAACTACAACTAAAACAAAATATTTAAAAATGAAAACAAAACAAAACAAAAAATAAAAAAAATTCAGATAAATTTTTCACTAGTGTAATACTACAGTATAACATACAACCTCTATTCAGTTTCTCTAGTTGTCCCAAACATGTTTCTTATTGGTTATCTCTTTTTTTATTTAATTGAGTTTATTTTTTAAATACACAACAGTGGAATACATTAAAATTCTTATTACACATATAGAGCACAATTTTTCATATCTTTGTATATAAAGTGTGTTCATGCCAATTCATGTCTTTATACATGTACTTTTTTTGCATTACAATTCTTATTATACACATATACCACAATTTTTCATATCTCTGTTTGTATATAAAATTGGTTGACACCCAATTTGTGTCTATATACATGTACTTTGGATAATGATGTCCATCACATTTCACCATCCTTGCTAATCCCCTGCCTCCTCCCATCATCTCCCACCTCTCTTCCCTATCTATCATTCATCTATTCCACTTGTGCTCCCCCTCCCTACCCCACTATGAGTCAGCCTCCTTGTATCAGAGAAAACATTCTGGCATTTGTTTTTTTTGGGATTGGCTAACTTCATTTAGCATTATCTTCTCCAATGCCATCCATTTACCTGCAAATTCCATGATTTATTCTCTTTTATTGCTGAGTAAAATTCCTTTGTGTATATATGCCACATTTTTCTTTATCCATTCATCTACTGAAGGGCATCTAGGTTGGCTCCCACAGTTTAGCTATTGTGAATTGTGCTGCTATAAATATTGATGTGGCTGTGTCCCTATAGTATGCTGTTTTTAAGTCCTTTGGGTGTAGTCCGAGGGGTTATCTCTTTTTCAAATTCAAGATCTGATTAGGAATCATGCATTGCACTTAATCGTCCTGTCTGTAGTTACCTTTAATCTAAAACAATTTTCCATTTACTTTTTTCCTCTTTCACTACACCAACATTTTTTTAAAGCATAGGCTAGTTGCTTTGCACAATATCTCAATTAGGATTTGTCTGATTGCTTCCTTATCAGTATATTTAGTTTAATCATTTTTGCAGGAATACTACATCATTGGCATTGTATCCTCAGTGCATCCTGTTCAGGGCACATTATGACAGTTGGTTCCAATTTTTTTTTTTAAATTAAAACCCTAGGTTTAGAAAGAATAGTTTATAGGTACTTATACAGTGCTGTGTATAATTTACTAATGACTTCTGTTTTATCAATTGGAAATTAAAAAAAACTTGTACAAAGTTTACTTTAAATATTTTTTTCCACATTTTTATTGGTGCATTATAATTGTACATAATGGTGGGATTCATTTTTACATTTTCATACATGCACACAATATAACATTGCCCAGTTATTTCCCTGCCTCTCTTCCTCCCTCCTCTTGGTCCCCCTCCCCCGCTATTTCTTTTTTTTCTCTATTGATATTCCTTTTGTACAGTTTAGATAGCATAGTTAAAGAATAGGCCTTTTCTCTTGAAGAAAGTAAAGTCTGTTGTTACCCCTCTTCTCTGGTAGAGGAGAAAATGAAGTCTGTCATGCAAACACTGTAGCCATTAGCTATGAGAATGATAAATTTGAAATTCTGAACACTGCAGCAGTTCCTGTCATTAGTGTCCTTGGACAAATTATTTAGGTATTGGTCACCTTGTTTTAGCTTCAAAGTGATGAAAAAATCATGCTTGATAGTCACCTAATTTCTTCCATAAAGGTATTGGTGGTCCAAACCAAGCAAAAGCATTCAAAGGGGCACCAATTTTGTAATTTAAATGAAAAACACACAGAGAGGCAACACTCTAGTATTATACAGACTGTTTTCATAATTAGCTTAACAGCCTTCCTTGGAAGCTGCAATTTCAATATATTGTACATTTACTAAAAAGAAAACAACAGCTGAGGCTGGGGCTAGCATATCCTCAAGAGCAAATAAAACACTTATCTCTAAAATCTCCCCTGCAATTAAGAACCTACCATGCTAAATACAACCCTGTAATTAAAATGAATTTCCTTTTTATTAAGAAAAATTAACTGGTCTTTTGTACAGGAGTGGTTTATCAGATGAATAGATCAAAGTCTATTAGAGTAGATATTCTCATAGTTCCAGGTGTCAGAGCTCTGAGAAAATGGCATTGCAATTATTACAGTGGTATTTGTGTAGAAAGCAGACACCATATAACTGAACAAAATCAACCATATTTTAGTTAGATGTATTCTGCAATAAAGTCTAGGCATCTGTAAAAATTGCATATAAGAGTTCTCTTCCTTCTTTGTTGTATTGACTCAAATTTTGTCCTTGACAGAAGATCCCACTCTCTATGCAGATTTCAGGTGCCAAAAGCTCATAAATAGGACTGGCATTCTTCTGACTGTCTATTGCTTCCTGTCCTTGACTGTTTTATTGCTGTGTGGGTTAGGTCTAGCTAGAACCTTCAAAATCCCTTTCCTGTCAATGACCTGATAATCTGACTTCTTTCCTTGATTAATTCAACCTCTTGAGTCCTTAATGACCTATCTACCACAACTCCTGTAATAAAAAAAATTCTAAGTATATAGAGGTTATTGTGGGACCAGCTTCAGGGCTATGCAACCTGTATAGTCACATCAAACTCTGTGCTTAGGAGGGCCCCTGAATGAAAGTTGGTTTTGCCATCTTGAAGTTCTTAATTTTGAACAAGCTCCTTGCAGTTTCAGTTTGCTCCTTGATTCATAGATTATGTAGGCAGTTGGCTTCCCAGGAAGCAGATTGTGAGCAGGAGATTAACATAGTGGAGGTTTATTGGGAATAACTCTTGATACCCTACTTAAGTGGAAGGAAGAAAGACACATTGAGCAGAGGGGGAAACTTGAGTTCTGATGCAGTCTCAATAGAGATATCACCAACTCCACAGGGAGCTCAGATGCTAGGATGCCTTTCAGAAATGTTCTAAGTTCAGGCCAGTTCAGTCATGTTATTGTATAATGGTGTTAACCAGCCATTATTTGTGGGACTCCCTAAGATGGGAAGATGGCCTTGGGAAAGCTGAGGAAATTTCACTGACAGCTTATAGCTGAAGGCTGTTTCTCTGCAGCTGGAGAATCTGAGTTGCACACCACAGTGTCCCTTATAGCCATCTAACCGACAGTTTAGCGCTTAGTTCATCAACATCATTCTTCAAATAGCCTCCAAACATTCCTGGGTACTTTGTCATTGTGTGAACTTGCTTTACATTAGAAATCTTCATGTCCTAACTACCAGTACTTTGGCTAAGTCAATATTCTGTTTATCTCATAATTTTCCTCTTTATAGGAACAAAGACAGACTCTATTTCTCTTGTGTTTAGGTTGAAGCTGGGTCTCTGTTGATAGGAATATGAGTGGATATATTGTATCTCTTCCCATTTCAGATAACTAAGGGTGGATGTGGTGCTCCACCCTCTCTTTTATATTTCCTGTTTGCCTGATGGATGCAAAGATGTCCAAAGTGGCAGAGTTACAAGTCAGAAGCAGTCCAAGTCCATGAGTCATTTCTTGAGGAAAGTATCGAGACGATTTCTACTATACTGCACTGTGATGAAAAGTGACTGAAGTCCTGGTCTTCCACTTAAAACAAACAAACAAACAAACAAACAAAGCAATTCCTCTCCTTCAAAACTTCTGAATCAGAAATTTTGCATTTTGGAGGTCAGGCTAATTTTTCTCTTGATGTGTCCTCTTAGTAAAACTTCAACTTAGGAGAAGTTCAGGCATCCATTTTTTAATTTCTATACCAGAATGACCACTGCTAGAGATAGTCACACCATTGTGTGCCTACCGTCACTGAAATGTCATGATATCCATTCTCATTTGGGGCTTTAAACACTGCCTGAAAGACCTGGGTCAGATCACTCTTTGATTATCTCTTTCCCTAGCTCACCCCTTTTCATGGCTCTCTATTCAGTCGTTATGCCATTTCATCTTAACAGAAACCTTACATTCTTTCAGAAAAAGAAATTTTCTATAAACAATGCTCCTCTAACTTCCTTTAATGATCAAGTTTTGGAAAATAGTCAAGATAGTAGGATGCATAGTTTTCCTCTTTACATTTCTCACATTTACATTACATTTTCCAAACTAAATTGCAAATTAATTTTGCCCTGTGAGTTCCCATATGCTAGAGTTATGAGAAATTGCATCTTTATTCTGAGGTTGTCAAGGATCCAGGGAACTTGTGTGGGGCCTGGGGACTCCCATCTGTTATGGTTGCTGTTTGTGAGAAACACGGTCACCTGTACAAGCCTAAAGAATGGACTAAGAGACACAAGATACAGCAAAAAGTGAGGCTTTACTTTAATGATGGTCTTTCAAAATTGGGTGCCTGGTGGTCAGGGATCCACAGATTGGGTGCAATCCGTGTTTTTTCCTTAGAGCACAAGATCCTTCCCCCAGTTGCTCATTGGCTGAGTACTATTGGGTACACAGTCTTCCTGAACTTCACCTAGGTTTTACTATTCCTTATTGGGTTATTTAAAGAAATGTAACTTTAGTTGTCCCCACCTCCCTTTGTTTTCTTGTGGTTGGAAAGTCCTCTTGGACTGAGTGCCTTTTGGCAGGTAGAGTTTATCTGTGTTTGCCAAATATTATTTTACAATAATTCTGCGGGTGGAGGCCTTCCTTTTCACCTTCTGTTTGTCAAGGGGCTGTGAATTTTTACTCTCTGGTGTTAACTGCTTGTAATTTTATATCCTTCTTTCCCCTCCAGCTTATATCCCAAGGTATTTTACATTTAAAGCTAAATACTGTATTCTGAAAATGGACCACTGGGCTTTCTTTTTCTCACAAATTCCCCCTTTTTCCTTTTATAGCTTTTGGTCTTATTTTCATTTTTTGTTTTTGTACCATTTAGCATGGCCATCCATCCTGGCCATATTCACTTTTTGAGGTGGAAACTCCCATGGTAATGAGTTCACCCCTTTAAAAGTAGTTTGCATAGCCCTCAGGTGATCAGGAGCATGTAAGGTCTTTTCCAGCTTGGTTGAAGCTTGTCTTCTTTTTTCCAGGTCTTGACTAAAACCAAGTCACCAGGTTGGAAGTGATGATTTTCAAGCTTCAGAGGAGGAATCTGAGCAAGAAATTCTTTTAGCCTGAGAGGTGATAAAGTGTAGGATATTGCCATTATATATTTTCTTAGAATTTAGTTTCCAAGGTATGGAATTCTATAGTTTTTCCTAAGTAAGTAAGCAAGCCCATAAAGCAACTCATTATAAATATCAGGGCTAGATAATTGTACCAGCACAAAAATAATCCAGAAACACAGATTAAGTCTGTCTATGTAGGAAGTTAGGAAAACTTGTAGGTCTTAAATTGACTCAGAACAAATTCATGCCTATGACTTATAATAACTCTTTAACCTTGACCTCTTTCACTTCTCCCTTTTATCCACTGAAAACTTGATAAGGAATAAGGAATGTCTCTTTTGACAGTACCTCCAATATTTGCTTCTCTTCTTCCCTTATCCTGGAAACATACTCAAGTCTCTGTCTTCACTCCCTGTCCCTCTTGGGTTTTTCTAGTTCTCCCTTTGCTTCCTATCCAAACCTTCTCAGAGTCAGTCTTTACTTACTTGTTTCCATTCCCTTCTTAAGCCCAAGATGCCTGTCTTCTGATCACAATTCATTGAAAATGCATTTGCTAAGGTCACTGTGACCTCTAGTTGCGAATCCCAGGGAAAACATTTTGGCCAGACCACCTTGCTGTGTTTGAAATTGCTGATCAGCCCTCTTTCTGGAAATTGTCTATACCATTTTTACTTACAGCCTCAATCTTTCTCTACCCTATCTATGTTGGTGATTCTTAGGGACTGACCAAGAATCATTGATTTTATCACTCTTCCTGAATTATTTTATTCATTCTCATGCTTTTTTTACTTTAAGTAGGAAAAAAATGGTTAAAAATAGATGCCAGGACTCAGAAGATGGTGGATTAGAAGAATGTGCACTCCCCACTAGTTCCTCAGCTCAAGATTTAAACAGCAGTAAGACTATACTCTCAGTTAAGGGGATTCACTGAAATTCAGCACTGGACAATAAAATAATCACACACACACAGAAAATTGGTAACTTTGAACATAAAATAAGAAATACATTTTAGATATTCACCAGCTTAGCTGGCAGCAGTAGTGTAAGTTCCATCATGGAGGGGAGGGGAGCATAGGAAGAGAGAGAGAGGAAAACAGCAAATAAAATTGGCTTGGGGAACATGCAGAATAGAGAGAGAGACTGACCTTAACTGATCCAGAGATGGTGGAGGAAGTTGTTAAGTGAAAAGCAACCAAAATTGCTAGGCTAAGGGGTGGAGAGTCCAGTGGTAACCAGTTTCCATTGGGACTCATTTATTTAGAAACTATGGAGCAAGGGGCTGAGGGTGAGATTGGGTATTCATGAAGGAAGTTGCCAGCCTGACCCAACAGTCACCTATTGTGGGTCTCAGAGTGTGTGCCTGATCCAGGGTGATTGAAACAGGTGCAGAGAGAGTGAGAGAATTGTGCCTAGGGCGATCCAGACTGGGGATACTGAGGAGAGAGAGCCTCCCCTTTGCTGGCGTCCCATGCAAGCAACTGAGAATATACCAGTAACTGATCAAACAGGAATGTCCACACTCCAGATCTCACCCTAGGTCATTCACATCCATGGTGGTGAACATGTGAGGCCTGTGGAGATTTAGATTCCTCGCCCTAAAAGTAGAACTTTCAAAAGGTCCCTGAGACCCAGATGTCAGCAGAGACCAGTATCTCCCCAGCAATGGGGTGAGGGGCGTGTCATGTGGAGCAGACCTTAAGTATCCACCTTCAGAGCTCCAAAATTAGCCAAGACTTAACCCGCCTCAGCTGCTGGGACTTCTAATTTAGAACTCTGCAACAGTCCTAATATGGGAGTACAAGATTTGTCAGTACTCACAAGTCTGTCTCATCCTATATTGGAAGATGTGAAGCTGAGAGATGCTGTAACAAACTTTGGCTTTAGGCCACTATGACTGGAGCTTGGTAAGATACACAAAGACCTGGGACATAACCCCTAGCCCTTGACCAAAGGGTTACGAAGCCCTCTCTCCAAATACATACTTACATACATACGAAAAAATAGTATAGCAGCATAAGCAATGAACATCCATCCTTGCCAACAGTTTTGACTACATCAGCAGAAATAAGCCCTATATTTCTTATTAAGAAAAAATTTTTTCCTATTCAAATCACTTTTTCATTTTCTTCAAAATAAATATTTTATTTTAAAAACTTTATTTGCTTTTTTACTTTTTTCTATCTGCATGATTTCATGTGCGTATATGTGTATTCTTGCTGTGTTGATAGGCTCTAGAATATATAATATATATAATGCACATATATTATACATTCATATAATTTTTATTTCATTTTAATTAGCTTTCTTATTACTTAGACTTGGTTTGACTCTTGTGGGATAAAATTTTATTTGAGTTTGTCTTGTTTTGATCTTATATTTGTTTGGAACTTGGCTTTTGTTCTTATTCTTTCTTTACTCTCTTCCCTCACAAATAGCCAACTTTTCTTGTTTCTTCTTCCTCTCTTTTTAAAATTTTAGTATTCAGTTATTTTTTTTACTCTTCCTTTTTTATTGCTATCATCTGCTACTCTCTCCTGCTTCTCCTCTGTTCACTTTTTAAATATTCCAAAACTTCTCTTGCCTTCCTCCCTATTTTATCTTCACTTAAGGAACTATAATTCCATTATCTGATAGAATTATGTAGTTCCTACCCTGTTCATGTTGTTGTGATTATTAATATAGTGGATTATATGGTAGACACCTGCTGTTTAATGTCCAATCTAGTTCACAAATGTTTATTGTTGGTGCTGATGTTAAATGCTGACCCCACAATTTCTATACAGATAGTAATTAGTATTACAGGTATCAGAGTAGACACTGGATATTTTTATTAAGCCTGTACATCTGTTGCTGGTGTTTGTGTTATTCCTGACTTTCTACAGCCTCTACAGGGTGCTGAAAAGTGATTGGGACACTTCAGGCTTACAGAGCAGAAATCCTCTACTCTGAGCAATACTAACAACTCATCCAAGTAACAGCAAATCTAATTCCACACCTGAATTAGTCCCACTTGAACCTTGACAACAGTTAAACTTATAGAATAGGGGAGACAAAACCCCCACACCAATAACCAGGCCTCAATTGGTAAAAACTGGAGGGAGCACTCAGGTTCTACTCCTGAACTTCTACTCATTCAGCAAAAATGAAGAAAAGAGTCCCTAGAACAAAATCAACCTAACAAGTAAGCAACAACAACAAAAAGGTAAAAAATGAAGAAGAATCCATATTAATGGATGTGCAAACCCACAACCTCAAAAACATGAAGAAAGAGACAAACAAATCTCCCTCACAAATTCACGGTCCCCCAACAAAGGAACCCACAGATATGGAAGTGGATAAAATTCAAGAGACAGATTATAAAATCTGATTATTAAAATATTCAATTAACTAAATAATCATTGAAGAAATTGATTAAGAAATAAATGCAGAAGATGAAAGACCATTTCAATAAAGAAGTAGTGAAAGTAAAAAGAAACCAATGAGAACTCCTGGATACAAAAGATACAATGAATCAATTAAAAATTACTTAAGAGTACCACTGACAGATTTTATTACATTAAAAGCAGATCTTCAGGACTTGAAGATAGGGTATATGACCTTGAGTACTCAGTATGCAATAAATAAAAAGAGAAAAAGGCCATGATGGGAATATTCAAGAACTCTGGGACAACAGCAAGCGACTAAACCAGGGGGACCAGGATAGAAGAGAACATGTAGATACAGGCTAAAGGTATTAAGAACATCTTCAGTGTAATAATAGCAGAAAGTTGCCCTAACCTTAGAAATGAGAGAAACAGCCACATAAGGAAGCATATAGAACCCCAAATAGATTAGATAAATAAAGAACATTTCCAAGACATCATAATCAAAATGTCTAACATAGAAAATAAGGAAAGAATATTAAAAGCTGCAAGAGAAAAACATTAGGTTATATTTAGAGAAAAACCAGTAAAGCTCACTTCTGACTTTTCAAATCAGATGCTAAAATCAAGGAAGGCTTGGAATGAGATATTCTAAGCTCTAAAAGAAAAACACTGCCAGTCAAGATTGCTATATTCAGCAAAGCTAAGTTTCAGAATTGATGAAGAAAAAACTTTCTATGAAAAGAATAAATTGAGAGTTCATGACCACTAAGCCAGCACTACACAGAATACTAAAAAATATACCATACACAGAAGAACTCATAAACAAACCCCAAACCTCTTAAATAGATATAGCTCATTAGAAGAGCAACTAATGAATGAAAATAAAGTCCAAATTAAATATAGCCAATAAACCAAAATTGCAGGAAATAAAAATAGCTATCTGTAATAATTTGAATGTAAATATTTTCAACCTCCCTATTAAAAATCATAGATTGAATGAATGGACTTAAAAACTGGATCCAACTATATACTATGTGCAAGAGACTCATCTCATAGGCAACAACATCCATAGGCTAAAAATAAATGGATAAAAAAAATAGCATGCAAAAACAAGCAGGAGTAGCTATTCTCATATCTGATGAAGCCGATTTCAAGTAAAACTTAATCAAAAGAGACAAAGAAGGACAGTAAATACTGAAAAGGGAATAATTCAACAAGAAGATATAATTATAATAAATACTTATGCTTCCAATTTCAGTGTACCTAATGACTAAAAAATACTATTGACATTAAATTCCAGACCCTAATACAATAATACTGAGGTGATTTTAAACACTGCTTTCACCAACAGACAGGTCATTTCCCAACTAAATAATACCATTAATCAAATGGACCTAAGATACATTGACAGAATACTTCACCTCAGAATAGTTGGTTCATTTCCTTCTCAGCAGCTCATGAAAACTTTTCAAAGATATTCTAGGTTAAAATGTAAGTCTTAGAAAATAAACAAATTGTTTTTATATAATCTTATGAATTCTACCAGTTCCTAATGAAATGAAACTAGAAATAAACTGCAAGAAAAAAGAAAGAAAGAAAGAAAGAAATCACATAAACACATGGAGATTGAACAATATTCTTTTAATGAGGAAGAAATTAAAGAAGAAATGAGAGAACAAATCAAGAAATTCTTAGAAATACGTGAGAACAGAGACACAACATATCAAAGTATCTGGGACTGTATGAAGGCAATTCTAACAGGAAATTTTATAACATGGAGTGCCTACATTTAGAAAAAGAAAGATTCCAAATAAACAATATAATGCTTTACATTCAAGGTCTTAGAAAAGGAAAAACAAAATAATTTCAAAATCAGTAGAAGAGAGAAAAGAATTAAGATTAGAGCTGACATTAATGAAATTGAGAATAATAATAAAAAAAGAACAACACAAAGGATCAATACAACAAAGAGTTTGTTCTTAGAAAAGAGAAGGGTTAAAAAAGACCAAATGAAATAGAATAGAAGGTACAGAGACAAACCCACATGCTTGACAAAAGTGCTAAAAATATGTATTGGAGAAAAGATAATGTTTTAACAAATGGTGCTGTGAAAACAGGATAATATATATATATATATATATATATATATATATATATATATATATATATATATATATATATATATGGAAGAATGAAACTAGATATTTTTTTCTCACCCTTCACGAAAGTCAAATCAAGGTGGATCAAAGACTTAGGAATTAGATCAGAAATCTGCAACTGCTAGAAGAAAACAGTGTCAACACAGGTACTAACTTCTTTAATAAGACCCTAATGCTCAGGAAAGAGAATCAAGAATCAATAAATGGGATGGCATCAAATTGAAAATCTTCTGCACAGAAAAGGAGAGATCAGGAGCGTGAAGACAGCCTACATTGTGCTAAGTGAAATAAGCCAGACTTAGAAAATCAAGGACTGAATGTTTTCTCTCATGAGGAAGCTAAAGCAAAACAAGGGAAAATGTAGGGATGGGCAGGGGAAGGGTTTGGATATCGAAAAGATCAGTGGAGTAGAAGAAAAGGAAGAAGAAGGGAGGAGGGCTAAGAAAGGGGAGGAAAAGCAGAATGAATTTGACCAAGTTATACGATGTGCATGTGTAAATATACCACAATGAATTTCACCTTTATGTATCCGTAAAGCACCAATTAAAACAAACAAGCAAATGAATAAGTGGAAGACCAGAAGAGTAAAGGAAGGGGACTATGGGAGGGAGGAGGGAAAGAGGAGGCCCTCGAGACTGAAATGAAGAAAATTAAATTCGATGTGTGTATGATTATGTCAAAATGAACCCAGCTACTATATATAATTATAACGCACGAATAAAAGCATAAAAGTCTATGTCCAGATGTTTGCTAAATCAGAAGTCCCAATCCTAAGCTCTCTGCAAAGGCCTAGACTTTCATATTCAATGGTCTACTGGGGATTTGTGCCAGATAAGGAACAAATTTATTATCAGAAACATCAAAGTGGATATAAATAGCATATTCTGGCAGAATATGTTGTGACAGAGTATGTTTTGATATCTTTGTATTACTTTAAAATACAATCCCATATGTAGTGCAAAAGTATGTACGTGCTGAGTATTTTACAGATGTTCACTAATTTTGCATAAGCAGAGTATAAGAGTTTAATGAGCCCTGTGGGGTGTAACTCTAAGATTGATTCTCACAGTGTCCCATAGGCCTCAAGTAGCCTACCTTCTTTGTCATCGTATGGTGAAATAAAATAGCCTGCCAAACCCTCTCTCCGAAATGGCTTTACACTGGCCTCAGGTAAAGCTTTTCATGGAAACTATTTTTGGAGTACCAAATAGGACAAAGAACTGAGACTTCATCATTCTTCAAGAATAGGTTGTATGACTATGTTGTATCTGTTTTTCTAATTATGGAAGATTGAATTTTCCACAGCTGGCTGGCACAGATTTTATTTTCCACAGAAACTAAATGATCTTCTAGAATGTGACCTTGTCATTCTCCATCAAGCCATGAGAATCTGTTTCTTTCACCTCCACTTGAATCTGAGAAGTCCTGTGGCTGTGGTGATAGAATATGGCAGAAAATGCTCTACACCAAACTCTGTGCATAGTCTTAACTGGCCTGACAAATACTGGTACCAGCTGCCATAATATGGTAAGCTCAAGCTGCATGGAAAAGATATCTATAGGTGTCATGGCTCCAACTGAGCTTCCAGTCAAAGTCAGCATCGAAAGCCAGATGTTCAGTACAATATGTCCCCAGAGACCCAGCAGATATGAGGTCCTAAGAAAGAACAAGCTAGCTGAGACCAGTCATCCTTAGAACCCTGAGATACCATAATGACATAGTTTTTAACCCATTAAGTCTTAGGGTAGTTTGTTTTAAGAATAGTCAGGACACTAATAAATGTCCATCTATATGACAGAGCTTGGTATAAAATTTGCTTTGTTCAAACCTGATATTGAAGCTACATGGGGGGCTTAGCCCTCATCTGTTTACCTCTAAATATCATTGACAATTGAGATATTAAAAAAAACACCAAAAGTTGTACATGCCCAAATTAACTTGGGTAGATAAGGTGACTCTCTAGTCCTAATACACCAAGAAATATCAAAGCTCAGAGCCCAGACAGTAGGCATAAATGATGTGGTTTGTGAAATAGCAAAATTGTAGCTTCAAATGTTGGTCTAAGTCACTGGGTGCTGACATTGCTGAGAGTGCAAAAATCAGCAAGCCCACAGATCTGTAATTCTTTTGTCCTACTGGACAAATTGTCCACACAATTTGCTGGGGCATTGCATTTGTACATAGCTATTCAAGATAAAAGGGAGATAATGAGGAACTACATCAGTCATCAAATATTTATCTCTGCATTACTTATTTGCTGCTTCAGAAGCAAGCTGGAGGGGAACAACCTTGAAGAAGTCCAAGCCAATATTCTGTCCCATCCTTAAACCCAGACCAGGTGGCCTAATGCCACATCTCCACCTGAACACTCCACAGGCATCTCAAATACATTGTATCCAAACCCAGCATATCATATTTCCTTCTAAACAAACTGTTATTGCTATCTTCTCTGTCCCAGTAGGTATTAATCTCCATCCACCTGTTCACCAGATTTCTTTCTACCTCATTCACCACATGCAAATGTAAACAATACTTGAGCCCATCTAGTGTGACTTCCCAAACAATTTTTAGGAATCTCTTCCCTGACATTTCAAGGTTGGTACTCTTTCCCCCACCCCAGTGCTGAGGCCTTGTGCATGCCAGGCATGTACCCTACAACTGAGCTACACCCCAGTCCAAGATTCTGCCTTTAATTATGCCTTGCCTAGAATTTCTTGATATGTCTTCACTCAGCTATAGAGTAAGCTATGATGAGAATCTGAGCATGCCATTTCCTTCTCTATCTGTTGTCCTAAAAGCAGCATCTCCTCCCTGCCCACCTCCCCTGCCTCACTGCCCACCACTGCTGTAGTCTGCACTCAACACTGGAAGCTTTGCTCTACCCATCATGCACTATTTTTTTTTTTTTTTTTTTTTTTTGCCTCAGTGCCTTTTCTTACACTGTTCTCTGCTTGGCATGTCTTTTCATGCCCCTTTCCACTTTGTTCTCAGTTGAGCTAGTTTCTATTCATTCTTTGGGATATTATAGCTTTAAAAGTCCATTGTAATGCCCCAGGCCAATTACAACAGAATGTATATGAGTGGCTCCCAAGAATGAGTATTTTTTTTAAAGCTCTCCGAGTGACTTCCATGCCAGTTACAGCTGGGAACACTGCTGTAGAGCAGTTCAATGTTCATCTCTCCAAGGACACCTTGCAGATATGATGCTCCTCTCCTCCCCAGATTGAAATGCTCTTTTATGATCCCATAATGTTCTGGAACATCTCTATTATTGCACATTCCACAATGCATTATAATGAGCTGTTTACAAGTCTGTGTCCCAGGAGTGGGAGTTCCTTTAGGGTAGGGACTGTAATTTCATCGTGGTTTATATTTTCAGTATGCAGCTTAGTTGGCTTAGCCACCCTTTGTAAGAGAATGAATGAATGAGAGAACAAGTAAGCTTACCCTAATGAACATTTTCACAATATTCATATAAAAGTAAATTAAACTGGCATCCTGTTTCATTTCAGCAGTATCCCTTTTTTGTAAGTCCAAAAGCAAACAGGCAAGAGTTGGAATGAATAAAATTTGCTTTATGATTTTGAAATGAAGATATTATTATACCTGTGCAAGCACTGTGAACCTTGAGCAGTGTTCCCTTGAAGAGGTACTGACAGGCCAAAGAATGTGATAGGTTGTGAGCTGGCAGTGGGAGATAAAGTCCTCTTTGATACAGAGAAATAGAAAAGGGAAACATGTAAGATTTACTCTATAACTTTGTACAAAATAAAGACTTTTCTTCTACTTGGAGACAGACAAACTTCAGTGGTATGCACCACATATATTTATACATATGAGATGGAGTGTATATAAATGTATACTTTTGAGAATTGAAAACATTGTAAAGAGGTCAATTGTAATTTAAAGCAGAATACTGAGTAAAATGACAATGTTCAACAAACATATAAACTTGAAAAACTATACTCTGGAACATCTTTAATTCACTAACCCATTACTGGGCATCCACATTTCGAGTTTCTTTAAACTCTAACAAGAAAATCCTGTGCTGAGAAACTTAGTCTATTGGTAGTAGCAATGGGAACAATAATGCTCAATAATTTTGATCATCAACTATGTTCCAGGTTTCACCCAAGGATCTTTATGCATACATATCATCTAATCTTCACCATGGCTAGAGATAATTTATTGTCCTCACTTTTCTTAGAAGAAACTAAGGCTCAGGGAGAGCAAGTCATTCCCTCAAGATAGAATTAAGAAATAAACTTGTAGTTTTTAGGTTGTAAACCACCCTGCCTTCTTAATAGGTGGGATCCAACATATACACCAGGGATAAAAGTTTGAATATGATATGTGTTGTACAAAATAAAAGGCCATGAGAGTAAATAATACATAAAATTTTACCTCTCATTGGGATACAACAGCAGACAGCATGGGGAAGGTATCTAATAACAGAACTAACATGATGAGCAGAATTTTTATTGTTTTGAGTTTTGTAACTCTCTTGCAGTTTTTTTTCCTTTAGTGGTTGTATTTTGAAATATATTTGGACTCAGAGAAAACGTGTGTGGGAGACTGGAATATGCCACTGTGAGCCAATGAAATCAGCTTTAGACCCTCATCAGTTGGAGATGATTCCAGAGGAGTTGATATTAACTAGCCTTTATCTGTCCTTTATTTTCTTCTCCCCAAGTTGCCACCCATACTGACTCAAAGTCCTTTTCCCTTGTCCTGTCACTACTCTTAAAACATGCTGTTCTTTGTTGAAGATGGAATTCAAAGCCCCCTTTTTGAGAATTTCTCAGTCTGAGTGTCTCTCATCTATATGAAATATAAGTGTTAATAAAATCCTATTTGTTTTTCTTTTATTCATCTGTTTTTTGTAACAGGACTGCTCTACTACAAACCTATGGAGATTATTATTTCCCCCTGAATCAAAAAGATTAAACATAGAGTTCCCATATGTCCTTTACCCAATTTATCCTCATATTAATAACCACCCCCCATCTTACATATGCTTGGCGCAGTCATCAAAACTAGGAAATTAAGGTTGACACAATACTATTTACTAACCCACAGATTTTGCCCAGATTTCCCCCTTTTCTACACTGATGTCTTTTTTACATCTCAGTCTCCAAGGAATAGAATTTCATCAGGAGTAGATGGAAGAGCAAGATATTCCAGGGAAGGGGAAATACCTTGACAATGAAAACAAACATAATCCAGGGCACCTAAAGATCATGGAAGATGACACATTTGTTTATTGAATCTAAACCACTCTATTAACAAGTGGAGGGTTTTTCATTGCTGTTTTCCTTCCTGCCAGTCAGCCCTGTCAAGGTTGAACAGAAAGTGATAAATAAAGAAGGAAATAACTCATTTTGTGCCCTTGCTGCTCTCCTGTATTTTCCTACTGCACCAGCAGTCATAGAAACGAGGCTGTGAGTGTCTGGGTGCTAATGCGCTCTCAATGGCTGTTCTGCCTGGGTCTGACAGCTCTGGTCTCATCACAACACTCCACAGATCAGGGGAAAATATGCTGGTCAATGCTGTTTTCCCCAAACAGCTTTTCATTTTGCACAGTGGAAAGAACCTATGATAACCCACTCTATAAAAAAGGATAAACAAAGGCATTAATTAAGTTCATCCTGGGCCTTCTTTCTGAGAGGCTTTCAAAACAACCTATTAAAAAAAAAATACCAAACACTCCTGAACCTCATAGAACAATAATGTGGTAGACATAAATTTAAAGAGTATATTTTCATTTCAAACAATTATATCAGAAACATTCACCTAAGTCCTTGGGGAAGCATAAATGACAGAAGATATTGAACTCTGCCAAGTTCTATATTAAGCACCAAATGAGTATTTTCACAGAGGAATAGCAAATATGTCTCACAGTTAATTTTTGTTTTTATGATATTTGGTGCTGTTCTCCTATGTTCATTTACTTTTCCATTTTGTCCTATAGATGGTCTCTCTCTCTCTCTCTCTCTCTCTCTCTCTCTCTCTCTCATATATATATTTAAAGGTGATTCAGGAAAATAATAGTTTTTTTTAAAAAGAAGTTTGTTATAAGAACCCTTAATATCCACTCTCTTAATCAATTTCAAGTGTGAAATATAGTATTATTAACTATTATCATCATCCTGTACAATAGATTTAGATCCTCAGAATGTATCTTATCAGTGAAAGTTTGCAACTTTTGAACAATAGTTCCCTGATTCCCACACTCCTCACCCCTGGCAACTATCATTCTACTCTTTCTTCCATTGAGTTTGAGTTTTCTAGGTTCCAAGTATAAATGAGATAATATAGTATTTGTTTTTTTTCTTTTTTAATATAAAACAGCTACTGTCGGCCAGATGTGTTGGTGCAGGCCTGTAATCCCAGTGGCTTGGGAGACTGAGGCTGGAGAATTGCCATCCTCGCAAAAGTGAGGTGCTAAGAAACTCAGTGAGACCCTGTCTCTAAGTAAAATACAAAATAGGGCTGGGGATGTGGCTCAGTGGTTGTGTGCCCCTGAGTTCAATCCCTGGTAGCAAAAAAACAAAAACAAAAAAGTTACTGTCAGCTCCCTTTTTTTGAATTTAAAATTAAAGGCATGCACATATTCTAATATAATCCAATGCAGACATAGGGTTGCAAGGTAGATGTGGCCAAACTATCATGTCCAGCAATGCAAAGGTCATGAATTGTCACTATTTCCTTTGTCGATGGAACTGCAAACCAGCACATTTTTAGTGACATTACTCATAACCACACTGTAGTTGTTTAAATTGGTAGGGATGATAATGAGTGTAATTTGTGGGTAATTAAGCTTCTCCTTTCCACCTGACAGTTATGCAAACTAGAAGGAGATGAACAGCATAGTCATGTGTTGCTTCAATTAAGAAACACTTCATGAGGACTTTGAGTAGTGTGGGTGGGTGATTAAAATGTTAGAGGAAAAAGTTGAAATCGGTTATGCTTTAAAAACCTAGTTTTATTGAGATATAATTTACATCCCATAAAATGCACTCACTTTAAAAGTGTACGATTCTATGAATATCAGAACACTTAAAGAGTTGTATAATCACCACCATGATTCAATTGTAGAACATTTTCACCACTTTAAAAAATAAGTATTGTGTCTATTTACAATCACTCTGTAGTCTCACCTCCAGGTCTAGGCTACCACTAATCTTCTTTTTGTCTTTTTTTCTAGGACATTTCTCATAGTAGAATCATACAAGTGTTCTTTTGTGTCATGTTTCATTTACTGAGAATAATGTTTTTAATTTTTTTTAAAAAAATTGACCCATAAAAAATCGTACATATTTATGGGATCTTGTGATATTGATATTTGTATGTACTATGTAATGTTCAAATCCTATCTACCTCCTCAAACATTTCTGAGCATGTATTTGAGGTTTATTCAAGTTGTAGTACATTTCAGTACTTCATTCTTGGTCCTTGCTGAATCACTATTAATCCATTCTATGGTTGCACCACATTTTGTTTATCTATTCACTCGTTGATGGACAGTTACTTCTAGTTTGAGGCCATGGTGAATAATGCTCCAATGATTGTTTGTTTGCATTTTTGTTTTGGTGGACATACTTTTTTCCACCTCTTTGTTGGGTAGACATTTAAGAACGGAATTGCTAGGTCATATGGTAAGTCTATGTTTAACTTTTTAAAGAAATTAAAAAACTGTTTTTCAAACTGGCTGTACCATCTTCATCTTACATTGTCATCAGCAGTATATGAGCTTCTAGTTTATCCACATCTTTGGCAATGCTTGTTATTGTTTCCCTTTAAAAAAATCATACCCGTCTTAGTGGATAAAAATGGTATCTCATTAGAGTTTTGATTTGTACTTCCCTGATAAATAATAATATTGAGTATCTCTTCACATGACCTTTTGGTTTATTGGTATAGTCTATTGGAATTCTTTGGTTAATGTTGATTCCCATTTTCACATTGGGTTATTTGCTGACTCCATCTCCCTGTCACCTCCTGGAGGAAAAGACTATCTCAAATTGAGATGTCATTATTCCCTTGCATTTAAAAATTGATTTATCATGTATTCCTAAATAATACATTATTTTCTTTTGCTTCTTTTGAGCTTCAAAAAAAGTGTTTTTATACCATATAAAGTCTTCAACAACAGAATCTTGAACCTTCTAGATTCAATTGGCAAAACCAATTGTTTACCAACAATGGTATTTACAGGCAGAAATTTATCTTTAAAAAATAAAAAAAAGAATACAAATGAGAACACATAACTTCTGATTCTTGTCATTTGGAAGATTTAATGGAGTTATTGTTAGAAGGTATAAGGTTGTCAAAAGATGTCCCTAGTATTTGTGAACATCAATTATTGGCTAATCTGATGTTAGATTATGCAGCTATTTGCTTCTAAGTAGCCTTGTGCTGCTTGGTTTCTTTCTTTCTTTTTCAGTTTGTTATAATAATTTCTGTGGCATTTGTGTCTCTTATTCTGAAAAGGTTAATTGCATCTCTTATTCCTCTCACTGCTTTAAAATGCTGCTTCTTATCTGACAGAGTCAGAAAACAGATAATCTGGAATTATGATAGGATTAGACTGAATAGACTCTGATTAAGAGCCTGAGGGATTTCCTTGGGGACAAATTAATAAATTTTTAGCAGATGGACTTTTGACATTCATTTTGGTAGCAGAGGGCTTTTTTTGTTTTCTTTCTGGTTCTCTGAGAAGAAATATGGGAAAGTGAACTTGAAGATAGTTTATTGGATTTGAAGCCTTGTTCTATCATTTTGTTGACTAAGGATAAATTACTATTTTTATCCTCTAAACAGGAATAGGAATGCATTTATCACAGTATGGCAAAAATTAAGATGATATCTCTAAAGTGTTAAATAAATTATAGATATTATTATCTTTCTATAATATATAAAAAGATTTATCATTGTTAATCTCTTAAATTGCTCTTTGGTGACATATGGAAATAAAAACAGTTTAGAGAATAAAGATTGTGAGACCACCCACACCAGCCTGCGCAGGATCCAGGCTCACAGTAGGTCTGGGTCTACCCCTCCACTGGCAGGCACCTACTGGAGTCCAGCCTCCAGCACAGGACTGCCTCTTCCGACCAGCAGACTACTGCAGGAGCCTCGGCCTGGCCCAGATCTGTCCACACCGACTTGCATAGGACCCAAGTCCAGGGTAGGTCTGAGTCCCTGCCCTAGCCTAAGCCTAACCCACTTCCATCTTGGGACACTGCAGTCATTGCCATAGTCTTCCCCATGCAGCAGCCCCTAACTTTTTGACAGTAGACAGGGCCTAGAAGCAGCTGCATCTCAGAGCAGGCATCCCAAAGGGAATGTGAGGCCCACTCTTGCAGCCCCATCTCTGTAAGACAGTGCTTCCATCTTGGGGCCCCATATCTATTTTTTTAATCTCAATTTACCTCGGCTATTGACACCATCACCTTTAGATGCAGTAGCATACATTGAGGGACACCAGCAGGGTCTGGAAGCCCAACATCCAGGTGAGGTACAGACAATCTGCAAGGGTACTACAAGAGTATAGGGAAGAAACTGTAATATCTCAGATCCACACCAAGAAAGGAAGACACATAGACAACATGAAAAAACAAGGGAGGAAAATGCCCCAAACAAACCAGGACACTATAATAACAGAACCCATGAACAGCAACTTTGATGAAATATCAGAGAAGGAGTTCAGAAGGTTCATGATTAAAATGATCTGTGAATTAAAGAATGACCTAAATGAGCAATTATAGGCCAAAATCGATCACTCCAACCATAAGATAAGAGAGCAAATATAGGTAGCAAAAGATTCCTTCAAGAGAGATAGAGACTCTGAAAAAAAAAACAGTCAGAAATCCTTGGAATAAAGGATACAATAAATCAAATAAGAAACTCAATAGAAAGCATAACCACGAGATTAGATCACTTGGAAGAAAGAACGTCAGATAAGGAAGACAAAGTATACAATCTGGAAAATAAAGTTGATCACACAGTAAAGACAGTAAGAAACCATGAACAGAACATCCAAGAATTATGGGACAGCATCAAAAGACCAAAGCTAAGAGTTATTGGGATAGAGGAAGGCATAGACTTTCAAACCAAAGGAATGCACAATCACTTCAAAGAGATAATATCAGAAAATTTCCCAAGCATGAAGAATGAATTGGAAGACCAAATACAACAGGCTTACAGGACACAAATGTACATAATTACAACAGATCTATACCAAGTCACATTATAATGAAAATGCCTAGCATATAGAGTAAGGATAGAATCTTAAAAGCCGCAAGAGAGAGGAATCAGGTCACATATAGGGGGAGACCAATTCGTATCTCAGCAGATTTTTCAACCCAGACCCTCAAAGCCAGGAGATCATGGAACAACATATACCAATCTCTGAAAGAAAATGGATGCCAACCAAGAATCTTATATCCAGCAAAACTAAGCTTTAGATTTGAGGATGAAATAAAAACCTTCCATTATAAACAAAAATTAAAAGAATTTACAACTAGAAAGCCTACAGTACAGAACATCCTCAGAAAAATATTCCAAGAAGAGGAAATGAAAAACAATGATGAAAATCAGCAGAGGGAAGTATTACACTAAAGGAAAATCTAATCAGAGGACAAAACAAGTCATGTTAAATACCAAAAATAAACAAAATGGCTTGGAACACAAATAATGTCTCAATAATAACCCTGAGTGTTAATGCCCAAAACTCACCAATCAAAAGACATAGACTAGCAGATTGGATCAAAAAAAGACCCTACAATGTGCTGCCTCCAAGAGACTCATCTTATAAAAAAAGACATCCACAGACTGAAGGTGAAGGGTTGGGAAAAATCATACCACTTACCTGGACTGCAGAAGCAAGCAGGGGTTTCCATCCTCATATCAAATAAAGTAGACTTCAAAATAAAGTCAATCAAAAAGGATAAAGAAGGACACTACATATTTCTCAAGGGAACCATACACCAACAAGACTTAACAATTATAAATATATATGCTCCAAACAAGAAGTATCTATGTTCATCAAACTCTTCTCAAGTTCAAGAGTCAAATAGACCACAAACAATAATTTTGAGTGACATTAACACACCTCTTTCATCTCTAGATAGATCTTCCAAACAAAAGCTGAACAAAGAAACTATAGATCTCAATAATACAATCAATAACTTTGACTTAACTGACATATAGAGAATATTTCATCATTCAACAAGAGAATACACTTTCTTCTCGGCAGCACATGGATCCTTCTCAAATAGACCATATAGTATGCCACAAAGCAACTCTTAGCAAATATAAAAAAGTAGAGATACTACCCAGCATTTTATCAGATCACAATTAGAAATTAGAAATTAATGATAAAATAAGAAATAAAATCCACTCCAACACCTGGAGACTAAATAATATGCTACTGAATGAACAATGGGTTACAGAAAACAGCAAGAAGAAATTTAAAAACTTTTAGAGGTGAATGAGAACACAGATTCAACATATTGAAATCTCTGGGATACTATGAAAGCAGTTCTAAGAGGAAAGTTCATTGTATGGAGTTCATTCCTTAAAAGAAGAAAAAGTCAACAAATAAAGGACTTAACATTACATTTCAAAGCCTTAGAAAAAGAAGAACAATTTAACACCCCAAACAGCAGAAGACAAGAAATAATTAAATTAGAGTTGAAATCAATGAAATTGAAACAAAAGAAACAATTGAAAAAATTGACAGAACAAAATGTTGGTTCTTTGAAAAAAATAAAATTGACAGACCCTTAGCCATGCTGATGAAGAGAAGGAGAGAGAAAACTCAAATCACTAACATACGTGATGAAAAAGGAAATATCATGATAGACACTACAGAAATGCAGAAGATAACTAGAAATTATTTTGAAAACCTGTACTCCAATAAAATAGAAAATATAGAAGGCATTGAAAATTTCTAGAGTCATATAATTTGCCCAAATTGAGTCAGGGTGATATACAGAATTTAAACAGATCAATTTCAAGTGACGAAATAGCAGATGCCATCAAAAGTCTACCAACGAAGAAAAGCCCAGGACCAGATGGTTACACAGCCGAGTTCTACAAGACCTTTAAATAAGAACTAATACCAATACTCTCCAATTTATTTCAGGAAATAGAAAAAGAGGCAGCATTTCCAAACTCATTCTGTGAGGCCAGTATCACTCTGATTCCAAAACCAGGCAAAGACACTTCAAAAAAAGAAAACTTCAGACCAATATCTCTAATTAACATAGATGCAAAAATTTTCAATATAATTCTGGCAAATCGAATTACAAACACATATCAAAAAGATCATGTACCACAATCAAGTGGGATTCATCCCAGGGATGCAAGGTTGGGGTTCAACATACAGAAATCAATAAATGTAATTCATTACATCAATAGACTTAAAGATAAGAATCATATGATCATCACAATAGATGCAGAAAAACCATTTGACAAAATACAGTACCCCTTTATATTCAAAACACTAGAAATCTAGGTATAACAGGAACATATCTCAACATCATAAAGGCTATTTATGCTAAGCCCCAGGCCAACATCATTCTAAATGGAGAAAAATTGAAGACATTCCCTTTAAAAACTGGAACAAGTCAGGGATGCCCTCTTTCACCACTTCTATTTAACATAGTTCTTGAAACACTGGCCAGAGCAATTAGACGAAAGAAATTAAAGGGATATACATAGGAAAAGAAGAACTCAAATTGACACTATTTGCTGATGATATGATTCTATAGCTAAATACCCTAAAAATTCCACCAGAAAACTTCTAGAACTAATAAATGAATTCAGCCAAATAGCAAGATATAAAATCAACACCCATAAATCAAAGGCATTTCTGTATATCAGTGGTAAATCCTCAGAAATGGAAACAAGGAAAACTACCCCATTTACAATAGCCTCAAAAAATAAGAATAAAAACCTTGGGAATCAACTTAATGAAAGAGGTGAAAGATCTATATAATGAAAATTACAGAATCCTAAAGAAAGAAGTCAAGGAGACCTTAGAAGATGGAAAGATCTACATTGTTCTTGGATAAGCAGAATTAATATTATCAAAATGACCATACTTCCAAAAGCAATATACAGATTTAAAGCAATTCCAATCAAAATCCCAATGATATTCCTCATAGAAATAGAAAAAGCAATCATGAAATTCATTCGGAAAAATAAGAGACCCAGAATAGCTAAAGAAATCTTTATCAAGAAGAGTGAAGAAGGTGGCTTCACTACATTCGTCTTTAAACTATACTACAGATCAATAGTAACAAAAAAAGTATGGTATTGGCACCAAAACAGATTGCAAAACAGATAGACCAATGGTACAGAATAGAGGACACAGAGACTAACCCACAAAACTGCAATTATCGTATATTAGACAAAGGTGCCAAGAACATGCATTGGAAAAAAGATAGCCTGTTAAACAAATGGTTCTGAGTAAACTGGAAATCCATATGCAACAAAATGAAATCAAACCCCTATCTCTCACCATGCACAAAACTCAACTCAAAATGGATTAAGGATTTAGGAATAAAACCAGAGACCCTGCGTCTAATAGAAGAAAAAGTAGGCCTTAATCTCCATCATGTGGGATTAGACCCCAACTTCCTTAATAAGACTCATTTGGCGCAAGAATTAAAATCAAGAATTAATAAATGGGATGGACTCAAACTAAAAAGTTTCTTCTCAGCAAAAGAAACATTCTGTGAAATTAATAGAGAACTTTCATCCTGGGAGCAAATTTTTACTCCTTACACATCAGATAGAGCATTAATCTCTAGGGTATAAAAAGAACTCAAAAAGTTAAACTCCAATAAGTAAATAAATAAGTAAGTAAGTAAATAAGTAAATAGATAAAATAACCCAATCAATAAATGAGCCAAAGACCGGAACAGACTCTTCTCAGAAGATGATATACAATCAATCAATACATATATGAAAAAATGTACATCATCATTAGCAACTGGAGAAATGCAAATCAAACCACTCTAAGATTTTATCTCACTCCAGTCAGAATGTCAACTATTATGAAGACAAACAACATAAGTGTTGGCAATGATGTGGGGAAAAAGGTATACTCATACACTGCTGGTAGGACTGCATATTGGTGCAGCCAATATGGAAAACGTATGGTGATTTCTTGGAAAATTGGGAAAGGAACCACCATATGATGCAGCTATCCCTCTCCACAGTCTTGAAAGGACTTGAAATCAGCATACTATAGCGACACAGCCACATCAATGTTTATAGCAGCACAATTCATGATAGGTAAACTGTGGAACCAATCTGGATGCCCTTCAATAGATGGATGTATTAAAAAAAAGTGACATATATACACAATGGAATATTACTCAGCAATAAAGTCATTCAATCCACAGAGAGTTTTAGAACCCAAGATTTTTAAATTATATAAATAATTTATTTTTCTAAGTGATTAGTATAAGATGAAATTAATTATAATTATATATTTTGTTAATAAATATAATTAAATTCTTTAGAAATATGCTACTTCAGCTAGTATATGCTTAGTCATTTTTGTGTAGGTCCCTCATGGGTCACAGAATCTTTTTGTTACATTCTAAAATCTCTATGAATTTGAGTGCTTTAAATAAAAAATAGTGATGTAGTTCATCTCTTTCTCTTCAGATGTGATTAAAGGAGGTTTGGAGTGATGATGTCATTCTTTTTTTGTGATGTGTTTTTCTATTTTTCACTTCATTCCTTTTATTCATTGTGAACATCAGTAGCGCATAGCTGTTTGCTGTTTTACTCAGCAAATGCATAAAGCACTTAGTGATTGTGCAGCAGTCAACAATATTGTACAATCACTAGTTGCCCATCTAGGTTCTAACAATGAATACTTTTCTGAGGGATAGAACTGGTTGAGAAAGAAAGAGAGGGAGAGATGTCTCAGGCACCTTGGCTAATTAGTGAGGAAAGCAAAGATCCAAAACTTACCTCTACTTAGGGAGTCACAATAAAGACCCAGGATAAAAACCCAGAAAGGTGACAAGCTGGAGTAGGCAGAGCCAGGCTGTGGCAACTAGTTTAGAGAAAATGAGGGTCTTAGTTGGCAGGAGGGGAACAGGACTCTGAGTGCTACCGAGGTGTGTCAGAGAGGCAGGTAATCTAGGTCTTTCCAGAGGAGGGCAATCACAGTTTGTTCTTTTTTCAGGTGGTTTTATTCCTTGGGGTTCACAACTAGGTCAAGGTTGACTGATTCCAAGGCTTGGGGTAAGGTAGTTCCCCTGTTTTTGCAAAGAAATCTTCCTCAAACCTCTTTTCAAATTCCAAAGAGGACTTTGGCGGAAAAGTAGCTATCTTTTTTCCATGCGGGACACAGACGAAGAGTATACCCACCTGGGTATTTTCCTTCCCTGCTCTAAACGTTGATGAGTTCTCTCAGACTCAGTTGTTTTAGATAAACATATGAATTGTTTCTCTAGTTCTGTGAAGAATGTCCTTGGTATTTTGACAAGTATTGCATTGAGTCTGTAAACTGTTTTGGTTAGTATAGGCATTCTAACAATATTGATTCTTCTAATCCATGAACACAGATGTCTTTCCATGTTTTTTTTGTGTGTGTGTTCTTTAATTTCTTTCATTAATTTTTTATAATTTTCATTGTAGAGAATCTTCACCTCTTTGGTTAAGTTTATTCCTAGGAATTTTGTTATTATTATTTTTCATGTCTCCTGTAAATAGGATTGTTTTCTTTTTAAATTAATTAATTAATTAATTTTAATTGGGTCTATATGACAGCAGAATACATTTTGATTCATTGTTAGAATTGTTTTCTTGACTTCTATTTCAGATACTTTGCTATTGGCATATAATAGTGCCATTGATTTTTGTATGTTGATTGTGTTAATCCTGAAACTTTGCTGAAATAGTTTCTTCTAATGGATTTTTTGGTGTTTTTTTGGGAGGTTTTGTATATATAAGATTGTAATTTGCCAATAGTGAAAATTTGACTTCCTCTTTTCACTCTGGATGCCCTTTCTTTCTCTTGCCTGATTGCTTTGGCTAGGGTTTATAGAACTACGTCAAATAAAAGTAGTGAAAGTGGGATCTTATTGTAGATCTTAGTGGAAATGCTTTTGCTTTTCTCTATTCATTATTAAAAAATTAAAAAAAAAATAAAGGAGATTTATTAGATTGGCTTATGTGACCAGAAGCTGGATAGTTCACAATGGCCGTCTGCAGGCTGGCGAGGTGGAGGAACTGTGCAGTCCAAGAGACTGAAGCCTCAGAACAAGAGGGATCAATGTTGCTATCTTGATACTGAAGGCTTCTGGAAACTCCCTGGAGAATCACTTGGCAGAATCCACACCGCTTTAGAAGAGTGAAGAATGGAGAATCTGATATCCTCAGGTGATCATAACAGCAATCAAGAATCAAGAAGAAATGAGCTTGCACCTACTGTTGCTTCCTTTTCTTCCAACTTTTATTCCATTTAAGCCACCATTTTATTGGACAGTGATGCCCACAATTAGAGAGGCTCTTCACTTCAGTTTGCTATCTCATCTGCCAATCATTACTAGACACACCCTCATTGTCACACCCAGAAGCCTCTTAATCATCAGCATCTGTTAATTCAATCAAGTTGACAATTCAAATTAACCATTATAGATATGCCATTTTAATTTTTAAAGAAAATATTTATCTACTTTTGTAAAAGAATGAATAAAAGTATTTTGCCTGCCCTTGAGGCAGGAGAGAAAGGCCATTATATTTGAAAGACTGGCCTTTCTTGTTTTGGAGGATGTGTATCACAGAGGATAGATTATAGCTTCTAAGCATGCAGCACCTATATAGTTGCTTAGTCTCACAAGCTTTTTCAAAGTGATCAACACTTCTTTGAGTGGAGTTGATATTCCCTCCCCTTGAATCTGGACAGAGTTTGTGACTACCATAACTAATGGAGATTATAGATTGCAAAGGCTTGCTGCTGTCTGGCTTTATAAAATTAAACCAAGAGATATTTTGAAGACTCTCCCAATATCCAAGAGTGGAATAGTGACTGAAAAAGAAAACACAAACTACAGTAACCTTGTATTTTTGTAACCATGATTAATACATGGGCTAAACCCAAGATAAGCAGCTTGTAACAGAACTGGACAACATTTGACCACAAAGGCCAAGGTTAGAAAATATCTGTGTTGTCTCTCAAGAACTTGCATGGACACACTGGAGAGTTTCTGAATAGTGGTGAACTTTCTTATCCACTCTTGTTGGTTCATTGTTCATCAACATCGAGGCAAGACGTGGACCATGAGGAGCCTGTTCCCTGATCAGGCCTGCTAACAAGACCCCTATGTCCTCTTATAGGAGTTCAATTTGCTTTTGCCTCATCTCCTGACAAACTCCTGAGCGCTGTCTGAGGACATGCTCCCCTGCCCACCTGCACTTTAATTACTAGGGTTGAGCCCCTCAGGGTGAAGCGTGTGAGAAAATCCCACGCTGAGCATAATTTAATTCATGCCAATTTTGTGTTGACTTTTCCACTCAAGAATTCTGTGTGATTTGTTTTTGTTTTAATAAGCGTAGAACATTTCCCCCCCTGTACATCTGACACTCTTTGTTACGCTTATATTCCAGAGAACCCAAACACAGTAAGTAAAAGTGAAAGGAAAGAATGGGAGGTGGGGAAGCCTTCTTAAAAAAATTATTTTGGATTAGATATACCTTCCTTCCTCAATTACTGATTCTAAACATGATTTAGGAGTTCTGGATAATGGTTGTTCATCTCTTCACACCATATATTATCATACCACCTTGTATTAAATCGTTTTTAAAATATTTATTTTTTGTAGCTGTACACAGTAACTTTTATTTATTTTTATGTGTGCTGAGGATCGAACCCAGGGCCTTGCACATGCAAGGCGAGCGCTTTACCACTGAGCCATAACCCCAGCCCCAAATCGTTTTGTTTTATATACATTTTATATAATGTACACTTTTTTCCTGTGTTCCTTCATACAATGACTTTTCATGATATTCTCCAGTTATCAGAGTTTAGCAATTATAGGATTTTTTAAAAAGTATGTTAGTTACAATGGTGGTACTATATATCTAGTGACAATTAGTGATGTTATAACACAAGAGACTATAAATATACATGAGTATATAAATACACAAGACTATAAATACACAGGCTATAAATAAACAGGAGTGCAACTATACTCTTAGGCATTCTGTGTACTGTTTTCCTCTTTCTATCCTTTATTTTCATGATTGAACTGTTTAGGCAGGGGCAGGACTTTATCTTCTGGGCTCTTATACCAATGGACAGTATCTCTATTATGACCCTTCTCCTATTGCTGTATTGAGCAGTTTATATATCCAAAAGTCTCTGGAGGGTAAGGCTGTGGGTCTTCGATTACTAACAACTGCAAATGCTACATTGTTTGGAGAAGATGCATAATGTATGTCTAATGAATGGAAACTAGTTCTTCTGATGTCACTTTGCTTGAATCTATTTGTGTTCCAGAGTTCAGATTCAAATTGCATTTGACCTAGTATAGAAAATTCCCCTAAATACATGCAGAACTTGTTATTATGCTTGGGAAATTTCTCAGGAGGAAATAGGATCTATTTCTGCTTTTTAAAAATTGAAAATTTACCTTCCAAGTCATCTGTGTCAGTGCTTATTTCATTAGTATTTCTAATATTTTTCCTGAAAGGAAAAATTTTGTTTGTAACTTTCTTTCCTTTTTTAAAAATTGCTTTTAAATTAAAATCTCTCCCCTTAGCTTTATAAAGGTTCAGGTAACAAATAAAACTTGTATCTATTTCAGGTGCATGATGGGATGTTTTGATATAAAAATAATTTTGAAGTGCTTTATCACATTCGAGCCTTCCTCTTCATCTCTTCACCTTCAGTTGACGTCTTTTGTTTTTTTCACATTATACCTCCTTTTAAAATAAACAAAAATACCCTTCTCAAAATGAAATGATTGCAGGTTTTCAAGAGGGTGGAATAGAGGTTACTTTCCTGGCTGCTTCACAGGGTAAAACCAAGAAAGCAGAAAGGCAGCTTCTCAGCAAAGTGGGTCAACAACAACAACAACAAAGCAGGGGGGGCTTTATTGGAATTTAAAACTTTTTTTTTTGTTGTTGTTATATGGACACAATAGTTTTATTTATTTATTTTTAGGTGCTGCTGAGGCTCAAACCCAGTGTCTCCCATGTGCCAGGCAAGCATTCTATCATGAGTTACAACCCCAGCCCCCCTTTACTGGAATTTAAAACTGGATATTCAAAGCAGACTGGGGATCCAGGAGGTTGGACATAATAAAACAAGGAAGAAATCCTGTGTGGCACAGCCACTGCCGCAGCCGGGCTAAAAGTACCAGCCAGAGTGGTCCCTCTGAGAGCATAGTGGAGGGATAAGGGAATTAAAGGAACCCAAATTTGGGGGAAGCTCAAGGCATGTCTGGGTGTGAAACATTTAGAGACCAAGCACATTGCCTGGCAAACCTGAAAGATGCATTCCACAATACCTGTGTGTAGAGAAAGAAGCCACCATTTCTCCAGGCAGTGTGTGGAGGTCAAAAAAAGGAACCAATTTTGTAGCTGCTGAGTGGGGGCCAGCAGCTGAGGGGATTGATTCTTGGCAAACCTGAGTTTGGCCTGAAATACAGGCCCAGGAAACACACAATGTAAGAAATAGACTGTGCTGAAGTGACCAGGAGAAAATCAAATGTGAAGAGTGGTTTACACAGGGGGCAACTGGTAGCGGAAGCCCACCCAGCTCTCTTTCCTCTCCAATCCGACTCGTTGCAGGACTGGCTGGGAGAGATTTACCTGGCTGGGAACTAGGAAGCGTGGGGTTGGGAGAGATTTTTTGGAGACTAAACTCAAGACCAGGAAATATGGGCTCCAAAGGTGAAGTAGGGGTCTAAGAATTGGGTCCCCCACCAAATGAATGGAACCCAGGGTAGATCCCTGGGGTACAATCTTCCAGCATGGACCAGTAAACATTTGGCACTGGTGGTGAGCTGATTTTAAAATCTCCAGACTAATTGGCATCAGCAAAGAGCTTGGAGCCCGTCTAAACCCAAACCCTGCCTCCAGGAATTCCACCTATGGGATTACCTCTCTCACTCCAGGAATCCAGAGGGTGGAGCATCACACTACAGATGACCCCACCTAAAACTGCTGAGAAGAGAAGCTGGGAATCTTTTGAATCCAACAGAAAGAATTCTGTAACTTTTCATCAAGATCTTTTTTTTTTTTTTAAATTCGTTTTCTCTATTTAATTGTGACCTTAATGGTACATGGACATTTATACATATTCATATTTGTTTCTTTCCCCTCATTTCTAACATTTTTGAAAAGGGTTATTTTTCATGGGTTAGTTTTTTGTGAACTAGGATGTTTGATTAGTATATTTTAGTTTTACTTTGTATTCTTTTATTTTTATTTTAAATTAAAAAAAAATTTAAATATATATGTATTTTTAAATATATATGTAATTTTTAAATATATGTATATTTCTCCTGTTTCCCTTGATCTCTCTTTTCTTCTGTTAACAGCCAGTCTCTATTGTTCTCTCTTTCACTCTTCCTTTATTTTTTTACTTCTTCTCTCCTCTTCTCTCATAATCTGACATCCTATATCACTTCTGTTCTTTCCCTGTCCACCATTTGAAATTACAAACCCTTTGCAAACTTGCTGTTTTTATTGCAGGCAATAGCTGATCATATTATTTCTGTTTATTGTGATAATTAACATTATAGATGTCATAGTAGGAACTACTTCATTTAATGCTGTAAATTGTTTGCATTGGTTGTTGTTATTATTTGTCTCCCCCCATACAGTGAAGTACTGGAAACCTTCAGGGACACTGTAAGTCCACAGGGTAGAAACTCTACTGCCTCAGATCCATACTGTTAGATGGGTAGACACACAAACAACATGAAAAAGCAAGGAAACAGGGGCTGGGGTGTGGTTTAGTGGTAGAGCAATTGCATATGTGAGAACATATGTTAAAAAATAAAGTAAAAAAAAAGCAAGAGAACAAATTGCCCCAAACAAACAAAGATACCCCAATAACAGGATCCATTGACACCATAGTGGAAGAAATGTCAGAGAAGGAGTTTGGAACGTACATAGTTGAACTGATACATAAAGTAAAGGATGATGTAAGAGAGCAAATACACATAGCTAAAGGTCACTTCAATAAAGAAGCATAGATTCTGAAAAAAACAAACAGAAATCCTTGAAATTAAAGAAACATTAAAGTACATTAAAAATTCAATAGAAAGCATCACAACAGACTAACTAGACTACTCGGAAGACAGAACATCATGCAATGAAGACAAAATACACAATCTTGAAAATAGAGTTGACCATGGAAAGATGATGTTAAGAAATCATAAACAGAACTTCCAAGAACTATCGGATAACATGAAAAGACTAAATTTAAGATTTATTGGGATAGATGAAGGTGCAAAGATGCAAACCAAAGGAATGCACAAGTTTTCAATGAAATAATGTTAGAAAATTTTCCAAACCTAAAGAATGATATGGAAAATTAAATTCAAGAGGCTTATATAATCCCAAGTGCACAAAATCACAAAAAACCCACACCAAGGCACATTATAATGAAGATGCCTACATACAGAATCAGGAGAGAACTTTAAAGGCTTCAAGAGAAAAATATCAGATTATTTTACAGGGGAAAAACAATTCAGATCTCAGCTGATTTCTCAACCCAGACTCTCAAAGCTAGGAGGTCCTGGAATAACATATACCAAGCTCTGAAAGAAAATGAATGACAACCAAGAATCCTATATCCAGCAAAATTAAGCTTCAGATTTGAAATTGAAATGAAAACCTTTCATGATATACAAAAGTTAAAAGAATAGAAAGACTGTCCTACAGAATATTCTTAAAAAAATATTTCATGAAGAGGAAATGAAAAAAACAAAAAGTGAAAGTCACCTAATTCAAATTAAAATTTGGAAATAAACCCAAATAACTGGGAATACAAATCATATCTCAATAATAACCTTGAACATTAATGGTCTAAACTCATCAACCAAAAGAAACAGACTGGAAGACTGGATTAAAAAACAAGACCCAACAATATGCTGTCTCCAAGAGACTCACCTCATAGGCAAAGACATCCACAGACTCAAAGTGAAAGGTTGGGATAAAACATGCCACTCACATGAATCACATAAACAAGCAGGGGTTTCTATCCTCATATCAGGTAAAGTGGACTTTAAGCCAAAGTTAATCATAAGGGACAAAGAAAGCCATTTCATATGACTTAAGGGAATTATACATCAATAAGACATAACAATCATAAATATTTATTCCCTAAACAATGGAGCATCTACGTACATCAAACAAACCCTTCCCAGTTTCAAGAATCAAACAGACCACAGCACAGTAATACTGGGCAACTTTAACATGTGTTTGTCATCACTGGATAGATTCTCCAAACAAAAACCAAATAAAGAAGCTATAGAAGGAAAAAATACAATTGATAATTTAGACTTAGCAGACATATGTAGAATATTTCATCCCATAATGGCTAATTACACTTTCTTCTCAGTAGCACATGGATCCTTCTCTAATAGAGACCATGTTATGCAAGCTATCACATATGTTGGCATGCAATTGTAATATTACTTTCATATATTGTTAGCAATTTGTAGGGTTATTTTGATAGCTTGCTTTCCATTGATACTAATTTTTTTGTTCTTGCCTTTTTCTTGATTAGACTTTTTAAATCAAATTTTATCTGTATTATTTCTTCTCTATTTCATATATTTCTGCTACTCTTATTTTTTCCTTCCTACTACACAATTTGAAAACAGTTTGATTGTTATTCTGCCTTCTTTCTGGTACAAGTACTTCAAGTTATAAATGTTCATCTGAG
Source organism: Callospermophilus lateralis (assembly GCF_048772815.1). Lineage (NCBI taxonomy): Eukaryota > Metazoa > Chordata > Mammalia > Rodentia > Sciuridae > Callospermophilus > Callospermophilus lateralis. The sequence continues at coordinate 102,592,121 of NC_135312.1, read as the reverse complement.
TACTATTTCATTCTAGAGATTCTGATATTGTAAGCTTTTATTATCACTTAGTTAAAACACTTTTTATTTGCTTTTATTATTCTTTCTTCCTTGACCTCTGAGATATATACAAGTGTGACATTTAATTTTTAAATAGGTGATATGTGGGGGTGGGGTTCTATATATCTTATGATGATTTATTTCTAACGTAATAAATTATGCAGACTGTTTCCTGCATAAATTATGCAGGAAACAGTCTGCATAATTTCAAATAAAAAAGTAATGTAAATGTTTTTATATTGATTGCATTGATCACATACATGTTACAACTGATCAAACTGTAAATATGTACATTTTATTATACTTCAATTTTGCCTTAATAAAGCTATGGAAAAAAATGAAATGATTTTATCACTTATAAATTCCTAATTGTATTAATATCTTGGTCTATGCATTTGGTCAAGTTACTAGGATTTGTATCCTATACAGCATTTCATCTTCAAGAGAAAAAGAAAGTTATATCAGGCCTCAGTTCTTTCATACAAAAGGCTGGTGATATAATTAAAAATTTATACCTTCCAATATTTTTATTAATTATTTTAAAATATGCTCATGGCTTGTTCATTTATTTTATGAGTTGCATTTATAAAGCTCATAAATATTTAGCTTAATAATTAATTATTAAACACTAGTGAGGGAGAAAGCAATCTCATTTGCTATAATCTCATTTGCTACAACAGCCAATCAGTAACTATTAGTGAATTTGTGCAACAGTGCTTCAGATTGAATGTAAAACAATGGCTTCGGACAACACAGATCTTTTTTTCTTCCCCTTAAGTAAATGCAAATTATTTTATATAGTTTCATTGAGCATTTCTTATTTTTTTTGCATTCTTAGCATTAAATAAATTGTTGTTAACGTGAATGTGAGATTTGCATAGAGTATGAATGAATATTTTGATACCTTAATCTGTTTTTTTCCTTTCTGCTCTATGTGCAGTATTTAGAAGAAATATGTTTGAATGAAAAATAAATCGGTTATTTTTTAGGAGTAATTGGTATTACAGACTGCTCCGGGTTTCGTCTGACTGAAACCCAAGGTGTCCCTCAGGCCTGCAGTTCTCATCTGAACTTGAGGGTCCTCTTCCCAACTATCTGGTTGCTATAGAACTTATTTCCTTGCAGTTGTATAACTGGGTTCCTGTTTTCTTTCTAGCCATCAGCTGTGGACTGTTCCCAGGTCCTAGAAAGTCTCTGAAATTCCTGTAGTGTAATCTTGGCAGGGAAATGACATGGGTTCTTGCTTTCTTACAGAACAATTAGAAACTGGAATCTGTCTCTCTTGTGACTTTTTCTTCTGAGACCAGTCAAAGAAAACTCTTTTAAAAAGCTCATGTGATTATGCAAGGCCCAGATAATCTTCCTGTGTTATGGCAAACTGATTTGGGACCTACTTTATACTTAGCGGTGATTGAATAAATTGAAGAACTTACGCACATGAGTTGCGGGGAATCTTAGGAGATTTCTTGGGAATCTGAAGACTGCAGCGGGCCCCAATAAAGCACAATGACCTTCTCTCCACAACCTGTGAAGAGTGTGAAGTTCTTGCTGACCTCTAAAACCATGGTAATTTACAGTTCCTAGACTAGCAGGAGCTGCAAATGTAGATGGATTCATTGGTTAAATAGGTTACTGTATTCAATCATGCCAAAGATAACCTTAGTGACAGCATCTGTTTAAGTTTTAGAGACCCACTGCTTGATTTAGCCATAAGTCATTTGAAGTTGCTATTGTACTCTCAACTTAGAGCCAAAATGCCCAGTATCACACAGTAATCATGTGGGTTCTCCCCTTACCAGCTGTTATGGTTTTAATATATAGTTTTTTTTTTTCTTCTTGTGATGCTGGGGATTGAACCCAGGGTCTTGTTCATGGGAGGCAAGCACTTTACCAACTGAGCTATATCCTCAGTCCCCACCTATATATTTTTTTCCTGCCCAAAGATCCACTGTAATTGAAGGGATGGTGTGAAGGGTAGTGCTGTTGGGAGATGGTGGAAATCCTGGGAAGTGGGGCCTACTTGGAGGTCTGTAGGTGAAAGGGGGTGTGAGGTAGCTCTCATGTAATTCTCATGACAGGATTGTTACAAAATGGCAAAGCCTGGCCCTGCTCATTCTCTTTCCCTCTCTGTTCTAGTTTGAGATGTAATCACCTGCTTGTTCCTGCATGTGTTTCCACAACTGCTGTCCACCGTGCTGTGATGCATGAGCACTGGCAAATGCCAGCACCTTGCCCTTGAACCTCCAAAATGTGAAGGAAAAAATTCTTCTTCATAAGGAGCCTGTGTTAAGGTATGCCATTATACTAATGTAAAGCTGACAAATACAATAGCCCTATATGGAAAAAGGTAGTGATTTTGACTCTTTTCTCTCCTAGAAGACCTGTTTCTGCCAAATAATTTGGTTGAAGACCCGGGAGGTAGAGAAAACAAGAGGGACTGGAAAATTAACATTTTCCTTATTGGTGTACTCTCTGAATGTGGCAGGTATTTCCATCTAACTTGCTCTCCTAGGATTTCCATGGATTCTTCAGAAAAATCCTCTTCCTATAGCCTCTTACCCGGACTCAGGCATCACTAATTTGCAGATCTCCAATTTCTACAGCTGTAATCACTAGTAGCCTGCCTCTTGCATGTTCCCATCTCCAATTTGCCTATCTCCTAATAAAGGTGAAATGTTGTAAGGAAGGCCCAATATGACTATAGTTGGGTTTCCTGGCTGAGACTTCCATCAGGTTATGTTTTTGGTATGTGGCTGAGGTCACAAACACCCTGATTCAGCATAAGTACTCAAGGTCATAAATATCTGCTTGTGAGCATGCACTCCCTTACATAACTTGTTGGCACTGTTGCTTTTTTGACTTGCATATAAAAAGGCTTATGGAAAGACTTTTGAGGCCAGGGACTGCTGCTGCCTGGAATACAGCTGGTCTACTGTTCCAAATGGACCTCACATCTTCTTTCCCCCTGCAGGGATCCCAGATCTGTTTCCCAGGGTCTGACCCTCAGCCCAACATGTGCTCTCGCTTAACTCTTAAACATAGCCTTCTAGTTCAACTCCTATGAATCTGAAAGCTCTTTTCTAGTAACATTAAACTGCAGGAACTAGAGATTTGTTAGTGTATTTTCATACCTTTATGTTGCTTGCTTATCCAGATTGACATTAACTAATCACTATTGTATTGCTCATCATTTTAAACTGATTTGTAGGTGTTCTTCCTATTTTCTAGATTCCAATATTTTGTCAGTTATATTTTCTACTTTCTTAATTTGCATATAGGCTCTTCTCTCATATCTAAGTTCTAAATTTTAATATAGTTAAATTTACATTTTATTTCCCCTTTTCCTTCATTATTTGAATTGATAATATTTTTTGTTGGTATTTGAGTTTATATTTAAAAATAGTATTTGATGTGACAAAAATTAATCAAAATCTTTTCCTAATTCTTATAGCTCTGACAACTATAAATACTTGGATGTGTTTTCTTCATGCTTTAAATATAAAAGGAAATACTTCTAAAGTCAAATTGGATGTGTCTCATAGTTGTGTTTAAAATTATTCCTAGTATTTATCAAGATTTATGAAAAATTTATTAGATAGAAGAAAATGGCAAAATTCCATGCTTTGACAATAGATTGATAAAACTTAAACAAAGAAGAAAGCAAAAATCAAAGGATAGGGGAAGAAAGTGACAACTTTTTTGCCTATATAATTTAATTCCTTCAATTTTGTAAAGTCAGTATTATTACCATCAATTTGCAGATGAATGCACCAGTCTCAAAAATACTGAATGATTCAGCCAATTAATTCAGCTGCATTGACTCAAAGCTGAGATTTGAACCCAGGTTTTTTTGATATCAAGCCTGAATATGGACTGCTATATCTCATCTAATTTGTATGTCTCAAGTATCTGACATTTTAAAAAATGGACTGAAAACCAGTGCACATTTATTCCCAGTATCATCCAAGGTTGAGACTTACGTGTAAATTCCTAGCAGAATTCTTGACACATAGCTTTAATTTTTTTTCATGTGGTTCTAAATGAACATAAATAATAAGCAAATACTTTCTAGCACTTTATGAAGTCTTATCTTGGTTTTAAATGCCTATAATATTGTTGGCAATGATATTATGCTTTTTTATATTTTTAAATTTTTTTAAAATGGCAGGCCAAGTTTTTTGTGCAGTTTGATTGAAAGGTGTCAAGTGGGACTAAATAAAGGTGTAGGAAAACATCATTCCGGTGATGCCAGTACTCCCACCAGAAATCTCTGCAAGTACTTTAGCTTCCATCCTGACAATCTGAATTTCAACTATGTTCATCCTTCATGATATATTTAGAAAATTGGCTGCAGAATATTATTAAGACAGTTATTGGGTTCTAAACATTTTAGAACTCTATAAATTTGCTCACTGATAATTTAGAATGGTGTTGAGAAAAATTAAATAGTGTTGGCACTCAGGAGTTCATTAAGGATATGTATGGTCTGAATGTTTACGATCACCCCAAATTCATGTTGAAATCCTAACTCAGGTAATTAGGCTATGGGAACAGATCCCAGGAATGGCATTTAAGCCCTTACAAGAGAAACCTGAAATAGATCCGTCCCTTTCCACCACGTGAAGATACAGTAAGGCAACACCATCTGTGAATTGGAAAGTAGATCCTCACCAGACACCAAATCTGCTTTGATCTGTTGGACTTCCAAGCTTCCATGAGAAGTAAATTTATGTTGTTTATAAGCCAGTCAGTTTATGTTTGTTTTAGCAGCCCACATGGAAGAAGACAGTGTGATAGACTGAAAGTGATCCTACAAGGTTTACAAATAGCAGAACACACTTCATAAGAAATTAGGTATTTTTGAGTTCACAATCAGTCCAGTGAAACCAGATCATGCTAAAAAGGCTGGTTTTCTATGTTCTACTCAACACTGAAGATGTGGCTGAGTGGGAACAGTTGGCTAGAAATGGCACCTAATGAGACCACCAACTGCTGTTACAATAAGAACAGCTACAGGCATAAGATAGTTTCTCAGCTGCCCTGGGGACTATTGCCTGATTAGCTTCTCCATGAATGGCATTTATATCTTTGGAACTGCATGAGGTTTAATTTTGCCAAGAATGAATGTCTAAGTATGCAAGAATTAGATAATGGCAGTCTTGGGATGTTATTTAAGATAGAAATGGTATGAATTTATACATACACATCAGTTGGAGGGAGTGTATGATTCTTGTAGGTTTAAAATCTGTGGAAAATAAATCATTTTTTGAGATCTTGTATCTCTCCTCATTTTTCATAGATCTTGTATCTCTCCTCTATAATTCTTTGGTGAATTGATGATAGATGAAGGAGACAAAAAAGGGGTCAAATTATGGCATTAGTTTTATTAATGGTCAAGCCAGAGTGGAGGATATGGCTGGAGTTTTTAGAATCTAAGAATCTAGAAGGCAAGATTCCATTTACTTGCTCAGGGATAGCCAGAGAGGCTGGAACTGCATAGAAGATAGCTCAATGTCTCAGGGTAAGAGGTAGCTGAGCCTGGACATGTGGCATTCCAAAAGTGCCCATATCCCATCTACATATATGTCCACCAATACTAACCTCTCATCACTTTCACCAAACAAGAACAACAGAAAATACACACACACACACACACACACACACACACACACACACAGCTTTGCCATCAAATACAGGAAAAACTGCTGCTTCTGATGACCTGGAGACATTGTTTATTCTAAGGAATTATATTTTAATTAAAGGTAAAGAGTTCCTTTATCGTAAATACTTTTAGTTCCCCTGCAGATTCCTAGCAGAAATGTGTCCCATGGAAAATCAACTGACTGTAAATATACAGGGCTAAAAGGACAATTTCAACAACAGCAGTAACAATATCAACAAAAACCAGTGAATTTTATTCTATATAATATTTATTATGGAAAGTAAAATGCAAAAAAAAATCATATTCTAAATTTTTTGAGGGTGAAACTAAGTCATCAGTTGAATTTTAGTATTTTAACATCTATTCAAAATCAAATTTGAAATGAAGGTGGGAGTACATTTAATCCATTTCTTTATTTTTTTCCTGTATAAATCATAACATTCTTTTTTTTCTAGGAAATTAAATTTTATTGGTCAATATCTGGGGTATGGGAACTTGCTTAAATAAACCATTTTATCAACCGTGTACATAGATATTATGTCAAGACATAACTTTAGATTCTAATATTTGGTACATTTATAAATAGACTTTCTATTTTGAATATTTTTATATCTTTAGTGATTGAATGTTAATGTTTTGGTCTTTCTCAGCTGAGTATTTACATACAAACGATTCTCATATTAACAGTTATAATTTTTTGGGTGTCATTTAAATTAATACATTTTCCAAAATTACATAAATTTTTCTTTTACTCAACAACAAATATTGACAAACATCAAGATTTTAGGTATATTGCTCCTATAAACAAGTACATTTGTATTAGTTAAAAAACATTGCCAGCTATAGCTGTACATGTAGTGTTTATACTTGGTTAAGCTTTTCTTTTTATCTAGGTTAAAAAGATGGCGCATGATTCTCTAAAACATGAATATGTATTTAAATGTTATTCTTAACTCTTACTGAGAGGTGGTTATATTTGTACTTTTCCAAATGAAATTCTTTATCAAGGGGGTGATTGTGGTGTTTCCATTCATGTCTTCAGGAACCAGTTTTGTGTTAAGGAATCGGGGTCAAATGCTATTAGGCTTTAGGAACCAAATCAGACCTTTTGGATCCCTAACAGACCATTTTGTTAAGAAATGAGAGAAATTTGAACAATATAAATTCACAAATTAGAATTGTGATAAGTTGAAAAAATCTTGTCCAGTGTTAACACTTGCCCACTAATGGGATATGAGGCATTATAAGTGCCCCATACCCCATCAACTTGTATGTCCACCAATACTAACCTCTCATCACTTTCACCAAACACGGAATCTCTGATTTTCAACAAAAGTAATTTAGTTTTTGAGTCCTTCTTAAGGAACTCCCAATTACTCATAGTTTATTATTCTACTGACACCACAGAAGTCTTTGACTTCTCTTTGGTGTTGGTAAAATTTATTTAGCTGATTCCAAGAGAATAATGCCTGAAACTGTCTTCCATTTTGAGTGATTATACATGCTTTTGAAATCTAGGGATATAACTCTGAAAAAATGTAGGGCTTTTATTAGCCTGCGCAAACAAACACATTGATATATGTCCAAATGGAGTCTCCCAAACACAAGTGGTTTTGCCTCGTGTTTGTCACCTCTGGATATAAAATGAGGTATTCAAAGACAGCATTAATATTTGGAAACTGCTCAGGTACCAGGTTCAGTAAGATGCCAACTTGATTTTTATAACCCAGAGGGCTGACCTTTCCTAAACATGAAATCTGCTGCCAGAGAGAAACACCACTTAAAGGGCAGCATTGGGGTCAATATTAATTATTGTAAAACAGAAAAGGAGTGTTGTAGCTTTCAATTAGTTGTTTTGTGATTTATTCAAATATACCAGTTTGAGTATAATGCATTTGTGTATGCATATACAAATGTGGATAAGCTATTTACAGTTATGCCATGTATATATTTTTATGTGTAGAAAGTGAAAATACCTATTGATTAGCCCTTTTGAGGCTTTTGAACAACTGTTTCTTCTTTCTGCTTTCCTGCAACTGTTCTGAGGGTTTAGATAATTCATACAAGGTATGTACACAATCACACCCATAGTATGTACATCCTAGTCACACACTTAGCACAGAGAGGATGTGTGAGGAATGTAAATCTTCCCAGTGGTCAAAGAACTGACCTTACCTGTGACAAACAGCATGGGTAATTAGCTCTGGCACATTTAGTAACATGCCAGTGTACTGATTACGGTATTCAGCCTTTGTGATAATTATGTTCTCTACTCTCAGAGATGAAAAAGAAGCAAAACAAAATAGCCCTTTCTGACCTTGGAAAATGAAAGGACGAATTCCATTATTGAACACGGATGCATGCTTGTGTGGCCTTTATTCACTTTCGTAGATATGCCTACCTGACAACAAGAGTCAGCCTTTAAATGGGATATGGCATGTTATTTATTTTTTTTCTACACATAAAAATAGCAAGCCAATCACTTACAGACTGTATACACTTATGGAATGCACTGACATATCACAGCAGCAACGCCATTATGCACAACATATTGTTCACACATTAGTACAGCAGAGATAAATACATTTAGAAATTTAGTAATTGCTAAGAGATATTTTTCTTGAGTTGTCAGGTCATACTGACCTCTCTCAACCTCGATAAAAAGGTATCTCTAGATGCCCTTAAAGTAATAAACAGTCTCTCCTCTCTTCCTGGGATTGAGGAGTAAGATCATAATACTGAAATCTCCAGATTTACCAGCATCATTTTAAGACATGATAGAAAACAATTTGCTCATAAGATGTGGTCGAAAATAAATGCTAAGGAATCTAAACTAAAATCATTAAGGATACTGATTAATATGGGTAAACCCCTTCTACTCATTTTCTGTAGTTTGCTCTACACATAGCCTTTACATGTTATTAAAAGCAGTGATAGAAATCCGAAAGAATTTAACTGCAAAAAGTTTTTTTTTTCCTAAAGAAGAGATGATTTAATTTTTAAAGTAACAAAGAGCAATACTAGCAATAATGTCAAAAAGTAAGCTATAATTTTCTTCCCAGAAATAAATTGATGACATCTCCACATATAAAAAATCAAGAAAGAAGTTAGTATTTTTATCCCATTTAATTTTCCCTAACATACTTAAATCAGTAGGGTATCTCTTATAATTATCACCTTATTGGTTGATTACCAGTATCTTTTTCCAAAGTGTAAAATATGTGATTTTAATTCCTGCTTTTTTGCAGCCAATTAATCTTTTGAACTTCAACCCAGAAAGACACTTGAAGAATTGGTATTTAGAGATAACCATCTGGAGCATCATTTTCTGTAAGGCATTATTTGTGGCCCCTTTGGATACAGGTACTCATGTTTTAGTAACTTTACATCCAGGAACCCATTTTTCATAGCTAAGAGGGACGATACTCTGGGCAGAGTTGACAAAATTGCTTTTGAACGTGCTAGGGTGCAGGAAGAGGAATTACCATAAGTTTATCCCCTTCACTTGACAGAAGTTTCTGGATGGAGTTGTCTTGAGTTTTAAGATGGCAAACCTTTTAGTGGCTCCTCTTCTCTCTTGGCTAGCATGAAAACAGAAATATTGCCTGTGTCTCATGCTCACTAGTGCTGCACCTCTTTATGGAATTCCTAAACAAGTTTACTCAACAAGAAAGCAGAAATTATGCCTTCATTTCTTTTATCCTCTGGGTTATAATCAAGTCTTTGTTGAGCAAACCATAGTTATATAACAGTGTGCCTGCAACAGATGCACTTGCTGGTATAACTGCCTCTTTTTGGCACATTATTGCTTGGCTTTAATTTCATATTCAACAGTCTTTATTCTCATGATTAGTATCTGAGATATCTGTTTAAAAAAATGTAAATAACATCTTGTTGCACCATTCTGGCCCCCAGAGTCATTTCACCAAATCCCATGGTTATTTGAATGTCTTTTATATTATTATCACCTTAATTTTCCCAGTATCCCAAAATTAATGTTTCAGGACTCTTTTGTTGTTTCGATCAACACATATATACAGGTGTATTGGATTTACTTTGAGAGAGGTTATTTGGTTGTGGCAAGTGAGTAGTTTAGCTGGTGAGTATTCACAGTTAAAAGTAGCTGTGATGACCTCTGGCAGATGTCACTGATTACTTGTGAGACAGAATTTCTCCAACTCAGTTAATCCTTATTTATATCCTTGGTCATTGCTTATTTGATTTCTGTAGCCAAGGAGAAAACTTTTTTTTTTTTTTCCCCCTAGATCAGGATAAAGTTCATGGAAATTTGTTTCAGTATTTATAAGACTATTTTTTTCCCTTTTACAAAAGTATTCAAAATTGTGTTGTTATTCTTAAGCCCATGTGTCTGCACAGATGACATTTGTAATTACTCAGCCAGTTGCAGAATTTCATTAAGGAGGATACAGTTACAGGATGGACAGGAGATTCAGTAAATTGCCTGTTATTTGCCAGGTGGCAGCAGCTAACCTACATTTGGAGAGAATCAACCCAAAGGGCTACATATGACATTGAGAAACACTGCTCAGAGAAAACAAAATGCTCAGATGAATGTGAAAAGCAAAAGTGGGAGTGGATGTGGAGACTTCTGATTCACTGGGTAGACAAAACAAGGGCTGGACAAGGTGATCCGCTCACTCATCTCAGATGCTGCTGAGCTCACTGTGTTATCACAGAAGGAAACTCACAAGCTTCGTTTCTCAAACACCACTCAGGACAAAGGAGGAGAGAGTACACAGCCTCATCTCCATGGCAGCATTGTGGAGAATTAGTCAATCAGGCAGGTACGAGGTCTACACAAGTCTACAGGTGCCCAATTTTCAATAAACACACACATAAGCACACACACATATATATGCAAACCTATCCTAATATATTATTTTTCTTTATACTGGTTCTGAAAAAGTTAACAAGGAATATGGTGAATTTCGTGGTACCAGAGGTGGACAATATCTTTAATACTTGCACAATATGTAGGAGGAAAAAAAGACAATAATTCCTCACATTTTGGCAACAAAACAGTAATAGAGTGAATATAACAAAGGCCAGACAAGTTACATTAACAGCACATTGTATATATCCTCTGTAAACAAATTTTAAAGTCACATTGTATTCTATTCTTGGTGTTATATATATACAACTATTCCCAGCATGGCAGAAATTCCCTAAAATGAAAGGAACAATATTAGTATAAGCTAGGAATAGTAAAATCTCAATACTTTGGGATACAACCAAATGACATTTTCCTCTTTTGCTTTTTCCCTTAAGGTTGCAAGCTCCTATTAAAGATTTGGTTTCAAAATCTAACCTGTAGGGTTTACGTTACATATAGTACTCAGTCCAATTTATTTCAATTTTTATGTTTAACTTATAACATGGAGAATATTGGTACCCCGAATAATGAGTATCAGATGATTCTCAAGACTAAAAAATTATCAAAGGTCAAATTATATTCAATATAGTGGAATTTATAAGGTAGAAAACATACTAATCCATTTTACCAACACTTTTTGGACACAAACAAAAAAGATTTCTGGTTAACCTTTACTTAAAAATATTCAACTTATGCTACTAATTCAAAACAGAAAGGTTAATCAGGATTTTATTGTATATAAAGTAGCTAGTCTGTGGCATCAAAAGCTAGTAATTCAAAAAGACATGATTAGAAAGGCGTTCAAGATAAACATGTGGCAGTGAAGCAATGCTATTTTTCTTATGATCATAAACCTAGAAAAATTAATACTTAAATAAAAATTCTAGTGTTCATTTGGTAAGTGGTATAACATCTTTACACTTTAAATGTTGAATGACCTGCCAGACACTAAGTTCTAACTCACTTCTTTTATTACTGGCTTAAGGAGTATTTTCTATTTCTTAATTGAATAAAATATTTCCTCTCTAAAGATCTAAAAGTAGAGTGTATTAAAATGGACAAATCACATTAAAAGAAATTAAGGACAAACACAAACAACTTTTAACTCAGTGGGTATCATGCAGGTAAAGCAAGGAATGATTGAGCAAGTTTAAAGTCCATCAGGATTATATTATATTGCAACTTCCTTTGTTGAATGAATCCAAGACATCCCAAACGACATACTAAATACCCAATTCTGTGTCACAGACTGATGTAAGGAAGAATCTCAAACATGGTTTTATTTTGAGAGTAGCTTAGGGCAGGTACTAAAATGTAAAAACACTATCTTAAATAGCCTCCCATCTCATATATCTATTTGATGACACATTTCTGTTATTGTTTCTAAAAGCTGCTAGTTCTATAAAATTTGATAAGAACAAAACAAACAAGGTTTTGTACTATATTATGACCATTTCTAGAGTGTTGAGAAATCAAGAATTTAGTTATAGCACCAAAGAAAACCAAACTTACTACATCAAACATTTTTGCTTAAAGTTTTAGTTTGAGAGGCACAACTACAATACCAAATTGAGTGGTTCTGATTAACAATGTGTGACAAATACCAAGGTTTTTCTCTTAGATCTCTGCTTCATCTCACTATTTATAAATCGTGTGGTTACTCTAATCTCATGAAAGTAAATATTATTGCCGGATGTTGAATTTTTCTTCTCTCCTATGATAATACAGGAACAGCCTGTTCTAGCCACTTCACAGCAGAGGATTACCTGGGGCCCACCTATCTGGAGTAGGTGCTATTGACAGCTGCTCCTATGTGTACAGGGTGTACTCTGTGTATACACAGTGTGTGTGCCATCATGTGATAGAAATGGCCAGTGTGAAAGAGGAGACAGAATAGTTGTGGCCAAGTTATCTGAGACAAATAGGTGCTTAAGTCCAGAAGAGAGAATTTTAGACTTAATCTCTAATCATTAAATGTAATATGATTGGTAATTTGATAATTTCTACTTTAGATAGTGTTCTTAAAAGAGGCCAATTAGGAAGAAACTAAAAAATGTGCCTTATTAAAAAATTCATTATAAGTTCCAAGCATAACAACTGTAATTGCCATTCTCAGGCTCCAAGAAGGCTGTCACTGTGGTCTTCTTATGCAGTCTGCATATACAGCTAAATTGCTTTGAAAGAAATCAAAGCTTTTTAGTAATTTAGTTAGTTCCCAGTGTAGGTTGCACACAGGGTAGAGTTTAGGTATGATTTGTCCCCCCTCATGTTTAGAACCTGCAAAGTAGAATTAAATTGAAATAAGCTAAAACAGATAATGGGAATTGACTGTACCAATGGTATTTGAAGAAAATTGCGTGGTCAGATATTCTTTTTTTGGGCTCATCTGGGGAATGAGTTTAGAGAAGGCAACCAGTACCACTCCAACATCTAGCAGTCAAATTTTCTAAGGGCAAGATGGAGGCCCTTTGATGAATCCAGGAAGGGAAGGGTTCCTAGGGCCTTGACTAATGCATTCTTCTTTCCATTCGTCAAAGAAAGCAGCTGCTGGTGGCCCCTGGCCAGTGTCTTGGAGGATGCCCCTATGTTTCAGGGATACTCTCCTCTTCTAGAGAGGAGTGAGTGCTGAGCTCAGATAGATGCCAGTGTTCTCAAGGAATATCCTACTCCAAACTCAAACCATGCTTACATTGACCTCTTTTTTTGTTGGCTTTGAAGGTTGAGATATGCAAATTTGTATTTGGGGTAAAAATGGAAAAGCATAACTCACATGAATCAAATGTATGAAAGATGAAAAAAAAAAGTATAAAAAAATTACCTATTTTTTTTTTTTTTTACTCCAGATTATAGACCTAAACAGGTGATATTTGTCTACATGTAAGAGAACTTCTGTTCCCTTTGGTGTTGACCACATTTGCTGTTAGAAACTACTGAACCAAATCCAAAGAAAGCCAAAAATTTTATGCTGTTTACATGAATACAGATGAAACATGTAGTTTTTGTTACTTAAAGGCTCTTCCTTTTATCAACACAGATAAAACAGATTTTGGTAATCTGCTATTTATAATTCCTTACCAGAACCTTATAATTCAGTAGAATATGACTGGAGAACTTCTGTATCACATAAAATTTACTATTATCTCTCATGTGATGACTCTTCTCAAGAATCCAGTCCCATATGCCTCCTTTAGGGTAAGAAAATATGAATCCAATTTGGTTAGCCTCACAGATATGCACCCTGCCTTCTGTGCAGGAACATGTGTATATGTAAGTCCATGTTGGATGTAGTTGGACAGTATTCATATCTAAAGCCTTAGCTAATTATCCTCACATAACTTATATTTTCTAAAAGCTATACAAAGTGTATGAAAAGGGCTATCTGCAGATGCTTACAAATACTAATTCATATTTGGTATTTTACGTATGTAAAATTTGTTTCAAATTTTTACATTATGGTTCTTATTACCTACTTAAATTTTGTGTGGTAACAGCATTCTTATTTCAATAGGACTAGAAATCATAACGTTTTTGCTAATAGTGTTTATGCTATTTTTAATATAAAGTAGAGATTTTAATGCAAATACCATCAAGTGATACACATTGAGGCAGTAATACAAAATGATACATGTATAATGGTATTGTTATTTCTATAAGCAATGTCATAGTTCAAAAAAAAAAAACAAAAAACAAAAACAACAAACAGTGAATATGATTTCCACTTAATCAGGGTTGCAAATCTGCAGTGAAGCTTGCTTCTCTTGTTCTTTCTTTCACATTGAAATGGCATCTTTATTTATGAACCCTCAAAGGATCCCACGATTTTCAATAGCAATTTCCTATAGTTAATACTTGCTTTTTCTTCTTGGTTTCTCAGAAAACAACTTACGCTTTGACACAGACAGACACATATGATACCATATGCGCATACGCAGATCCCCCTGCCCCCCCCATACGTGTCCCCTTTCAATCTAACACAGAAGAAGGGGCAGGGCGAACACAGCAGTTGGGGCGACGGAAGTTCTGCAGCATGGACTGGAATACGCTGTGCTGCCTCCCTTTCAGCTTCTTATTGGAGGAAGTGTCTGAGGAAATGGATCTCCGGGTCTGGTCGCTTTGCGTTTTGGTTAATTTCTCATGTTCCCGAATTTGTCTTTGTAAGTGGTTCTGGATGGCGATCCCCAGGGACTCCGGGTCCAGGGAAGCCCCGTACACTTCCCAGGTCATGCCCTGCTCGTCCCACACGACGTCCTTGACCCGCTTGGACTGCTTCAGCTGGAGTTTGGCGTCTGTGCTTAGCTGCTTTTTCTTCTCTCCTGGTGTGAGCCCCACCTGAGCAGCAGCTGCTGTCACATTTAACTCCTTGAGGAACTCGCTGACCCGGCTGGCCCGGCGAGGGCTGGCTTTGACCGAGCGAGAAGGGGTCCTCTTGCCAGAACCTGGGCTGGAGTCACCCATGGCGTCCGGGGGTAGGCTCAGGCTGGTGACTGTCTTGGTCTGTCTGTTTTCCTCTAAGATGCCCTCCTGGTTCTTTCTGTTTGGGGAGGGTATGGGATTGGCAGCTGATCCCGAGCCTCCATTTTCTTGAGCTTTGGGATCGAGCAGTAGGGTTTTGGCATCTAGAGCATCGGTGCCCGTAGGCTCCTTTTCTTTTACTATCTGAGGAGACTTGTACTTTGTCTCCTTTGGACCTCCTTTACTCGTGGCGTCCAAACTCCTGGACTGGTCCTCTTTGCTCTCAGGGCTGCAGGAGTCCGATAGTTTGTAGTCTGGATCAGTCTTGTGATCAGATGTCTTGGCTTCAGATGTCCCCAGTTCCTGGTTTATTCCAGACTGACTACCTGCACTGCTAGAAATCTGGTCAATGGGGCTAGCTTTCAGGGAGCTAGAATTAGCATCTGAAAGCTGTCTAGAGGTTGACTCTTCCCTCAGTGGAGTCTCTCCTGCTGGTCTCCCACCTTCTTTACAAGTATCCTGGGCCTGACTGCAGGCCCTGCTGATGGGTGAGGTCTTCAGGATCTGCTCTGGTAGGCTTACTCCTTTAAGTTCCCCTTGGAAAGCTGTAGAGACAGGTGCAGCTGTCTGGATGTGCACCTGAGCCATAATGCCACAGCCCTGCCCTGCCTCCTGGGGGGCTTGTATGCTGTTAGAGAGCTCCAACACATGGCTGCCACTGCCACTTCCCTGGCAAATGACACGCAGCTGCTCTTGATGTTCCAAGCACTCAAGAGCAGGGGTTTCCTTTAAGAAAGCAGTGAGGATGCTGGGGCTAGTGGAGACGGATCTGCTTTCCACGCTGGCCACCGCCTGCACCTCAGCATCTTGATGAACCTTGCTGGGGGCCTCCTTGATCTCACTTTCAGCTTGGTTGGTCATTGTACTGGCTTCTTTGAACCTCGACACCTGTTGTGTTGGCCGCAGTGCCTTCTCTGGATCTAGTGTACGTGATGAAACTTCTCTAGTGAGATGGGATAGCTGAGGTGTCCCAGATGTTGTACCTTGGGTGTCTGAGGCAGTGGCAGATGGTTGTTTGTTCTCTGAACATCCATCTTCTCTTGCTGGAGGCTCACAGGACCTCGTTGTGGAGTGGCAGATGGCTTGCTGCCTGTCCCCTTCAGGCCCACCTGCAGGAGGGGAAGAATGACTGAACACCTCGGCTGCTGTGCTCTGTACCATTCCCTGAATTGTTTCTTGAGAAGGAAAATCACAAGATGCCTGATCTTTGCTGCTGCCACAGGTGCCCCCTGCAGGACAATTTGACTTCTCGTTTTGGGCTCCATTCAAGGTTCTCTGAGATTTCACCAAGGAATCTTCAGGTTCCGATGAGGCGCTGGCATTGGGCCGATCACCTGGGATGGCCTGGTGGGTATGCTGATTGGCTGGCATTGTAAATGGTCTGTGTACAAGATCCTTTGCTGCCGTAGGGCTTGGGGCTGGTGCTGTGGGCTCTCTGCTTTCCAGCAATTGGGGATCTCCAGGAGAATTGTGTGTGGGAGATGCTTTCTCCACCTCATTGAAGACACCAGGAGAAGACATGTCTGGCTGGGTGATCTCATGCTCACAAGCTTGCATCACCGCCTCAGCAGCAGTGCTGGGGCTGAGGCTTGGTTCTGCAGGGGCACCTGCCAGTCCATTGGCATTCTTTCCCGGTTGAGCTGGTCGGCACTGAGATAAGGAAGCCTGCAGCTCTCCTTGAGCCTCCTCTTTTAAAGAAGCTGCAATCAGGGAAGTCTTAGTGGATCTCAGAGGGTCAGGTACAGTCCCCATGGAATTTCTTTCCAAAAACACGCCAGAGCTCTCCCTTGAGTGGTGTTCTTGCTGGAAGCAGTGGGAGTTCAGAGTGAAGACACAGTCAGAGATGATTCCTCTGAAGAATCAGCCTGGGGATCAAGGAAACAGTACTGTTAATACAGCACATCATTTAAGTACTAAAAGTGTACACAATTGCCATTTTTATAAGATCACATAAGCACATTGGCCTTTTCTTCTTAGATCTGTGGCTGTGAAAATAGACCTTGGAAAGAAAGATTTTGAAAAAAAATGTTTTAACTATACAAATATTATTTTGGTACTTCAGCTTCTACTTGTATTCAAACGCTGTCTAGAAAATGGGTTTTTAGTGTAAGTACTTACATCTGATAACTACTTTAAAATCATTTGTATAATCTAATTTGCCAGAGATCAGAAAATTCTGTAAAGCTACTATAATTATATCAGCAAGTACTGAAATAAGCCCAAACTTTATATCTGAGATAGAATATCAAGAAATAGATCAAAATGTAAATTTGAATTTAATATATGCCAAAAAGCATATATTTTGATTTAGTGGCAAAAGGAGGCACTACTTAATAGAAGGTGCTGATAAACTGCTTATTCATCTGGAAGAAAAAAAGAATATCTTATACCAATTTAAAAATAAATTGTATATAAATGGATCAGAGTTTAAAATAAATAAATTAAAATTTGTAAGAAAATCTAGAAACCATCAATATAGGGATAGGACAGTTGGTTCTTTTTAGACAAGGCAGAAACAATAAGATAAAATATAAACATAGGTGACTAAAATTCAAAACTTTTGCATGATAAAAGATATGATAGATTTGAGAATTTGTTAGATTATATAATATAGCAAAAGGTTTTAAAAATTAAAAGGAGACCAAATAATCTGTTGGAAAAAGTTGGGTAAGGAATATGAAAACACAACTGAGAAGATAAGAAATCCAAATAACCAACAAGCTTATAAAAGGATGATCTAATTCATTTTTGATCAAATAAATGCAGATAAATTAATGAGATTTTCTTTTATGCCAACTGAACTTGGAAAACTTAAAAATAAAAAAACCCAAACCAAAAATTGGCTTATAATACAGTGAGACCTGGGGAGACGTAGGGAAAGCAAGTATTTTTACTAATTTTAAGTGCAAATTTTAAGTGTATTGCTATAGCTTTTTTAAAGGAAGCAGGTTAGTTTTTAAAACTAAAAATGCACATGTCTTTGATCCTGTGATACAATCTCTATCAAAAGAAATAAAAACACCAGTCTATAAAGAAATAGGGATAAGTAGGTTTGTTTGTTTATTTATTTATTTTTGGTACTGGGGATTGAGCCAAGGGGCACTTAGCCACTAAGCAATATCCCCAGCCATTTAAAAAAAATTTTAAACTGAGTCTTTCTAAGATGTTTACGGCCTCTCTAAGTTGCTCTGGCAACATATCACTTATTTATTAAATGAAGGGAGAGGGATGAGTTAGGAATAGGGAGGGATGAAGGAGGTCCTCAAAGTGTGAAAGTGATGAATTTTTTAAAACCTATCTGATATAACCTGGGGTATATGGTTATGTAAAATTATATGTACATTTATGTGTAAACATTTTTAGAAAGGATAACTAGATATTAAGGCATATGGATAAAGCCACGGATCAGAAATTAGTTTAATATTATCTCTATCACTAAAAGGCTATGTTACCTCAGGCTAATCACTTAATCTCTCTGGGTCCCAAATTAACTCATTGGCAAAATGGATTATCAGCTTTCTAAGGGCTTTTCCAACTCCAGCATTCAAAGTTCCTACTTCTTTGCATGTGTTTGATGATACGTTAAACAATCTTAATTTGGGCTTCGAAGTATCAAAAGAAGGCAAAGTCCTATCTTGTTTGGCTCAGATTTTGAAAGTATGAAATTTTATTTTTGATTCAATGCTATTTGACTGATCTTCTATTGTATGAAATCTAACCAGAAATCAAACATTTTCTTCTGGAAACTAGTTTATCTTGTAACATCATTATTCATATTAATGGACTAAATATTTTTTCCATTGTTGGTCTTGACTGCTTTCTGCCCATTCAAACTACTCTTCTAGGTTTCTATTCCGCTTCTCCTTTCTCTAGTTTTCTATTCATTTACTGTAACCTAAGCCACTTTCCCTTTCTCTCTCTTTTGCATCTGTGTTGATCATACGTTTCCTCCTACTGTTGGCTTTCCTTATCCTAAAAAGCCCACTGATTCTTCAAGGTCCCACTTGAACCCCATTTCTTTTCTGAAGTTCTGTAAAGGCTTCAAATCATAGATTTTATTTTTCAAAAACTCCTACAAGTCGGTCAGCTTGTTCTTCATCTTGTGATTTTCATGTTCTGGCTTTGTACCATTCTTATCTATTTAAGTGTCCCATTTCTCTACAAATATTAAAAAGCCCCAGGAAGGCAGGGGGATGCTTATTGATTCTTTTCTGTTTACTCCACAGGATACAGTGCAGGGTTTTGTGCATAAAAAGTTGTTAATTGATCCTGTTTTCCTCTAAAATGGTCATTATTAAAAGCACTATTAAACTTCCAAACTAACAGGAAATATTTAGCCATGACATAAAATATTAATGAAACTGCAATTAAAAGGAATAATATTTTTGGAAGTAAGAAAGTGGTAGTACCTTATTTATTTAAGTTTTGGGTATCTGGAATTCAAGTTTAGACAATTTAAACCAAGAACACTGGACACCTGCTATGAAAAGTTGGTAGTTCTCATAAAGCCAAGGGAACAGCCTGTCTCCTATGTTACATGGCCGGAGCCCAGAAATCCTGTTTGCCAAATAGGACTGTAAAATAGAAACAGCACAAAGTTCAGCAACTGAAAATGAAAAGACTTTGATGAAGATGACTTCATAAAATCCTCAGTCATTGTGTTTACTTCCATTTCCCACACACAGCTGAGTGTATTAGTTTAACTTTGCAAGGGAGTTTTCTTTCATTTGCTTGCTAATAGAGATTAAATGATCTATCAATTCAAGAATCAAGAAACAAAGTCCAGATTGCTTGCTTCGCACCTCTTAACTTGAAATCTATTGATTTATTAGTAGATAAGAAGTCATCACTGGTCTCAAACATAGCTGTTAATGGAATCATTGCAGCATCTGTATGAGTCCAGGAGACACTCTCCTATGTTCCCAAACTACTTCTCTCTCCCTTTCCCTCCCACACCAAATAGGTAAAATCTACCTTTCCCATGGAACAGACACACCAAATAATTAAAAGCAATTATTTGGTGGTTCAGAGTGAGGAGTCCACAGCTTTATCGTCAACTAGACTCCATTAAAATTAAATTTAATGACTTTAAAGAATAAGGTTGGGGGCTGGGTTTTAGCCCCTGTGGTAGAGTGCTTACCTTGCATGCATGGGGCCCTAGGTTCCATCATCAGCAAGACATACAAATAAATAAAAATAAATAAATAAATAAAAATATTGTAAAGAAAAAATAATAAGGTTGCAAACAGGTAGCCTCCAGACTGAATAAATTTCTTCCATAAGGGTGTGTGTGCATGTGTGTGTGTGTATGTGTGTGTGTGTGTGTGTGTGTGTGTATGTGTCCTAGATAGTTTTTCCTTCCCTTTCTTTTCCTTCTGAACTGAAGTGATCTTGCATAAAAATACAGATTTTTCCCTGTGTGATTCTATTTCAAAATTTCAAACTTTGCATCTCCAGATGGAAACAACTAGATGGCACTGAGAAGGGCCTCTTGACATAGACATAGACATAGACACTCCAAGTGGCCCATGTCCCAGGATCCTGCTTTGCTCATTAATATTAGGAAAGTCCTATGTGCAGCTGAGTTTGTTCTCTAAGGGTACTGACAGAGTAGACTTCCCTGTCTGATGTCCATTCAGTCCCCTAGGGCAGTTTGAATTGGAGCTCAAGAACACAAACTTGGGGAGGCTCCCCTGAGTTGGAGTACTAGTTCCACTACCCAGCTTTATCTCTGCGGGCTTGCATAAGTAACCTTCCAGGGAACAGTTCCATCTATTAATTACAGATAATGATGATAATACCGCCTCAATGTGTTTTCATGAGAAACAGGCTTAGCATTTAGAAGAAATAGCATCTTGGCACATAGCATGCTCTATGTAAGTGTTACCTTCTTTTAAAAACCTCAATATTTGAGTGTTGTTCTGTATTAAAGAAGAAATTATTTGGATATATGTTAAAACAGAAAAAGGAAGACTTTAATCAGATCTCTCACAATTAATGTCAAGATGATCACAATAGGGGAGAGAAAGAATGGGCTCAAATCCAAATATGATAAGAATATGCAGGTATTTATAGCCAAAGAACAGTTTGAGGGGGTTCATGGACAGAAAATTACTAAGATGAAACATTAAGGGTAGGGGCAGTTTTATGGATTGTGTAACAAGTTTCTTGGTGAAGGTAGGCCAGCTGATCAGGTATCTGTGATGAGGGATTCTCTCTAAGCTGGCTTAGCAGGGCTCTGCAAGAATATCCTGAAGCCCACAGTTGAAAAAGAGTTCACAGGAGGGTTCAGAGGAGTCTGACTAAAGTTTGGTCTAGGAGAGAGTCTTTGTCTCCTGCAGCAACAAATAGGATTTTCTTATAAGGTTGTCTGTAGCCTTACAAATCCTTCCCAAATTAGGCAAAAATCACAAAGAATCTCCAGGTATCTCAAAGTGAGTCTGTATTTAAATAAAGGGAACTGTGTTTTCAACAGCACAGTCCTTTGGTGTTTCTGTCCTTAAATTGTGAGAAAAGATATAAAGCATTGCTCTGACAACACAGACAGACTGCAGGGTAAACATTATCTACCTTTTATAGGGAAGGAAACTGAGGCACAGAAATGATACCTGATAATTCCTGTTGAACTGAATTCTAATGAATATTCATGTTTGGGCCCTTTTTATTATCTATAACTATAGAAAGAAGAGGAAGAAAAAAAGATATATATATATATATATATATATATATATATATATATATATATATACACACACACACACACACACACACACACACACACATACATACACACACACACACACACACACACACAGAAGAGGAAGCATTTTTTTTCAGGTGGTTCACAGCCCAGAGGTAGCCTAGCTGGTGTTAACACAGATTACAGAGCCATTCATAACTGGCCACCTTATGCAATGCCCAGTTTACTGAAAATTGACACCACCAGTCTATGCCACACAGTCTGTTTTCATAACAGGCACCTACGCTAATAAGACAGGCAGCAGGGAGTCTCAGCCCTTTGTGATTTCCTGCAAAGGGTGCTGGCAGGAATGGAGAGTGTCTCAGTGGCCCAGACCAGCAGGATACTGATGTACTGTAGGTCAAGGGGAGACTACGGTGAGCAGCAATTACCTTTTCCCACTGCAGAACTGCTGCATTGGTAGAACAAGGGCAGGCTTGTTCTAGCAATCTCTGGAATGGTGTCATGTCTTCTTACGTGACACTGGGGCAGTATTGCAGGGGCCTCAGTTAAGCACATCCATCACCACCCATCAGACAGCAGATATTAGTCTTCAGGTGACTGAGGCAAAGACCCTTTGGAAAAGAGTGAGGCAAGAAGTGAGAGACTACTAAGCCTCAAGAGAAGGACAAAGACAAAAGGTCATCTGGCATCCTTTTCAATCTATCTTCTGCTCCCTTTAACAGGAAGTATTGCCTCCTGCATTGGCATTTCAGTCCAGCAGATCCTGCCAGTGCATGACTTTAAGGAGAGGTGATCCAATCCCAAGAAATACACAGGTTGGGAGGAACAGTTCCTTCTTTCCTTAAAAAGGTCATACCCTGGCACTAACAGCACTAAATGCCAAATGCACTTTCCTAAGACATTGGCTGAAAAATGGATTCTTTCCTTCAATTTGTGGCTAAAGCAAATCTGAAGGTCTGAAAGAGGCTGCTCTGCCTGGTGCCACTAACAGTGGCAGGTGTGCTTTCAATTAAAATCGTCACTATAACAAGAGAGTCATGAGAAATGTATCTTTTCTCTCAATAGATTTCTTTTGTTCAACAATTTCCAGAAAAATAAGAACATGGCTTGGTCTCTCATTGGAATACAGTAGGACTGGATTAAAAGCAGGAAGTTAAAATAAGGCTTCAGGAAGCATGAAGATACCAAATAATCCATTTTTGTCAAATGCAATTCCAACAGACATTTTCTATGATTTGGAGCAGCTAGATCTTATTTGTTGCTTCCTATATTCCACACTGTTCTCTGTGAAACTCATTTCTCTGAACAATTCTATCCCAGCTGTTGAGAATGCACAGTCTTTAAACCATGTTACCAGTTCAAGCTAATAAACACAAATTAAGAATAGAGAAATTTCTTCTCTTCAAACTGATTAATCTCATTCGGACTTTTTTTTTCTTTTCTTTTTTCTTTGTGGTGCTGGGGATCAAACCCAGGACCTTGTGCATGCAAGGCAAGCGCTCTACCAAAGGAGCTATATTCCCATCCCTGATTTGGACATTTTGAGGGTTCCAGATACTTCTGAGAAGCTGAATAAAACTATAAAACCTCTCTCAAGGAACACACATTTGTGAGTACACATACACATATTTGCAGATAATTTTAATACCTTTTTTCAAGGCATCAGAAAAATGTCAAAAATGTCATAGAATGGAATTTATCTTCCTCAAAGAGATATGATAGAGCTTAAGTGAAGTAGTATATGTTAAACGAGTTGCATGATGCTTAGAATATGAGAGATAAAATGATGAATTATCATTTTAAAACATTTTTATTTTGGCACAGTTTACCCATGAAGGCAGGAACTATGTGAGGTAGTTTATGTAGTCCATCTTCAGTGGTTCAATGTTTAAATAAGTTTACTATGTGTTCTCACAAGCCTCAGCCTGAAGACTATCATTTGAAGAGTGACAGCTAACTTACAAATTAACACAATCATGAGTCCTCTTCTGTTTTGAACAAGTAAAACATATATATATATATTTGGCAACCTTTTCAGGAAAATAAAAAAGATTCTGATTTTAGTAACTTTGAGAAATTAATCCCTTAATTTTCCTGCTTGTGGCGATAATTCACAGATAAATATAAAGTTGGTATTAAAAATTCTTAAAGTAAGGTTTTTTTTTTCCTTATATATGAACTCTTCTTGAGAAGAGATAGCTAAGCCATTTAAATTTTGTTATTTTTTGCCTTCTCTAATCAACCTGGCTCCTTTCAACTACTTGGTTTGCCTAACAGATATTCAAATCTGAATGTTTCTCTCTCTCTCTCTCTCTCTCTCTCTCTCTCTCTCTCTTAATCTCAGGTTCGAAGGACTTCAATTGCAAGCTTATTTTAATTGCAAAGAGCAGGTAACAGGATCTCAGGGCTAAATGATGGTTAAATAACAAGCTAATAGAAGTAAACTAAGTTATGTGCATTTTAAAATCTCATGTTAGATAGGATCAAAGCTGCTCTGCATCCCAATTTTCTGTAGGATATATTTAGCACCAGTAACATACCACTCAGACTTACAAACAAATATTCTTGTCCTTGCTTGTTCCTCCCTGACCTCGTTGATCCTGCTGCTTTTCTCCCTGGCTGTCTCCCCACCCCCAAGTCCCCAGCTATCCAGGTTCTGCCCTACCTGCTCCCCTTCTGGAAAAGGCATCTTCCAACTGCAGAGGTGAGCACCTAAGTGGGAGACCCCTGCTAACCCAGTAGCAGGCTGAAAGCTTATTAATGATTTCTGTTTTTAGCTCATGTCAAGCACCAGCGAGGAGTCTCTCTTCTGGTTCCCACGCTTGGGTCTTTAATCATGTTGAACGATGGCAAAGTGTCTGCTGGCAATGTTTGTGACGATGGAAATAGATGTGAAAAAGGAGCTGATCCATTGGGGTTGCTCTGCTCTTGGGGAACACAGAAGCCTCAGAAAAAGCAAAGTTATGAAATCCATCTCTCAGGTCTTTCAGTTTATTCTGCTCCTGTGCTGCTTTTCTGTTGTTTGTGTCTGAGCGAATCTGGGGTGCTCTGCTCCTGAAAATTAATGTTTTTTTTTTTTTTTTCCCCCTGGGTCAGAACCTTTGGGTTTGGCCAGTGAAGTGTGTATGTATGTGTGTGTGTGTGTGTGTGTGTGTGTGTGAGAGAGAGAGAGAGAGAGAGAGAGAGAGAGAGAGAGAATGAGAATCAATAAATCTGTCACTCTCTATAAGACACTAAATCAGGTATCACAAGTAGATAAAAGTTTTGCTTTTTGCCCTTAAGGAGATTTCAATCCAACGGAGGAGTCAAGACAAATTCAATCAGAAGCTGTAACTGAGCAAGCCTGTATATAATTAAGTGACTTAATACTGTGACAATAAGCTACACTTTACAGACATTTGAATCAGGGAAAAGACTGATATTTCTAATTCAATTGACATTTCCTGATACAACTATTCTGTGGGACAGAAGAAAATTGCCCATGTAAGTTTAGAGAAAAATGGACATTTGAAATTAAGAGAATGCAAGTAAGGGTAAAAAAAAATGGTCTTTGATTAAAAATAAAATAATCTCTTAAGTCACATTGAAACAATTAGGAAATACTCTTAACATCCATTCATTTAATAAGCTAAATGCCTTTTTTGTGCCAGCCATTTAGAATACAAATATAAATAAGATCAATGTACTCATGTTTTTGAGGAGTTCATGCTTCCTGAAAATCATTACATAGAACTGAAGTGTTGTAAGAGGAAAAGAAACATAAAAGAAAAAGAAAAATGGCAAACAAAAATATACCCCAATGCACTACGGAAGTAGATTCTTCATTTTATTTAACAAGTAAGTTAGACTAGAGAATCCTAAGCTTTGTAAAATGTATCTAATGTGATCAATAGAAAGTAGACATTTATCTAGGATAGAGTTTCTCACCTTGCCACTACAGACATTTTGAACTCCGTAGTCCTTTGTAGAGAGGAAAAGAAGGAGATATTGTCCTCCCCTGGAGGATGTCAGCAGCATCCCTTGACTCTACTCACTAGATGCCAGTAGCACCCTCACCTCCACTTGTGACAATCAAAAATATCTCCAGATTGTGTCAAATGTCTGCTGGGGATAAACTAGTTCCTTGTTGAGAACCACTGATCTGGAAGGGCAGGAGAGTTAACTTAGATGGAAAGAAATTTCCTTAGAATGAATACCTGTGAATAATCTCCAAAATACATTTTAAGTACAATAACAACAACTGAAACAAAACCTAATAATAATAAAAACCCTCAATATACAAAGAAATATAGTTTTTACTGTCTATATTAAAAAGGGGAAATGAGCATCTCTGCTGTGTATACAGGAAATATTTCTGCAAGGATAAATATGATACTGCCATCAGAGAAGTGGACGTACGAGGGATATTATAAGTGGAAGGCTTTTTTGCTCTATATGCCTTTGTATGTTTTGAATTATAAAGTTTGAATGTATTACCTATTCAAAAAGGATGAAAATTTAAAAGTCAGTTCTCTTCACACAGGAAAAACTTAACATCCATGTGCCCTGATTTTTTTTCTCTTAGTGACAATGGATTTGCACTGCCCAGTTCTCCAATCCTCTGGTTTTGTGGTGAAGGTCAACCTGACCATGAAGCTAGTTAAAGGAAACCATAATTTCCATGTTCCAGCTTGGTTATCTACAAGTTCCCAGCTAGGTAATGTTAGTATTTTACAAAATCAACAGCCAAGAAATGTTTTTAGACTGATGTCTGCTAGGCCACAAAATAAAGGTCTTAAATTACTTTTCCCAGACTGTCTGACTCCTGTTTATCAGTTAATTTCTCCCCTCTCCCTCGCTTTCCTATTCCTGGGAGCTCCTGCAGTTAGTCTTTGAATTATACACCCCTCAGATAGTAAATCCAAAGATGACCTAAAGTCAAACTGTATGAAGTTGGGTCAAAACATCAGCGGAAATGATTAAGAAAAAAATTTCATTTATTTTAATTTTTCTGTCCATATTTTGGGAACTGATTAAATGTCAAGATGTTAAATCTGAAAAACATATTTTAATTGCCTGTTATTAAATCCACCTGTTTTGTTTATCCCAGGCTTAACTGAATTATACTAACATAATAAGTGTCATTCAGTCAGTTCTGAAAACTTATCCCATTTCTGGCCAATGTCAATTTTATAAAATAAACATGCAAATGCTACTTCTCTGTGTAAAAATTCTAATGGCTTCCCATTGCCCATAAAATATGGCACATATATGTTTTCAGTTTATATCATGTCCTCACTATCTGACCTATTTCTTTTTCAAGACCACTATCTTTTCTGTCATTTGTCAGATGCTGTATGTTATTTACTTATGACAAGCTTCAAAGGATTGTTGTCTTTGTACAGATGAGGAAACTGAGGCTCAGAGAAATTTAGCTCACCAAATGCACACAGTTAGTAAGTGGAAAATTTGGAATTCAAAACCAGGTGAGTCTCATTTCCAAAGGAGTCCTTCCAGACCAGGCTACAGCTAAATTGCAAGTCCTTTGACCTCCACTCTCTGTCACTTCCGAAGCCAGCTGTGCTCAATTGTTATTCTGTTCTGTACCATTTTTCATCAAAACATTAACCCACTTTTTGTATTATACATTGACAGTCTTTCCCTGCTGGAATGCGGGCTCTGAGTGGCAACACTTTTGTCATTCTTGTTCATTGATGTACCCCGAGCACCTACATCAGTGAACAGCCCACAGTATGGCTCCCAGCAGACAGGCGCTGAATGAGATAATGCTGCCTTTTCATTTTGGCTTGCCTTCACAGTGTGCCACAGTTTCTATGAGTTTCACTTAACTTTTACTAATTACATTTGAGGATAGATCCCCCACCCCCTGCAGGGCACATCTATAGGTGAGATAGCCATATACCCTGGATTTTTTAGAAATAATTGTTCAAAATTTGACTTATATTGCCACAATAGTTATTCTTATACTATGCTCAATTTTAATTTAAGGAGATATGGTTTTGATATATGTCAGTGTTCTTTTGGGTACGGGCTAATTTAGATGATAAATTCTATTCCTTTAAAATTATCTTCTATGAAGATAGGAAATCTCTAATTCTTTTCCTGGATGGAGTGAATCTTATTTGGGACTTGTATGGAACTGATTATACTACTTCTTTTTGTTTAATATGCATCGAAAAAGATGTAATATATACATTCACTTTTTAAAAAATACCAAAAATTAAATAATATCCTTTATAAGATTTGTCTTTCTAACTTAGGGAATACACATATCTTCCCAATGGTTCTTCTCTTAAACATTTAAAACTTTGTGATGAATTCATAAAAGTAATAGTAACTAGGAACATAGGCTAACACTATAGATATATGTTATGATTTTGTACAAGGCTGTTAAAGTGCTATTTCATTTCCAGTAACATTTCAGCTGATTCTTATTGGCTAAGTTATTGTGGCCATGGTCTCCTTTCCTTCTCTCCCTTATTTCCCTCCCCCACCCCCAGTGTTTTTTGTTGGTGTAAACCAATATAATTTATTTATGAATACTTTATAATAGATTATAAAATAAGAATACATCAATATGCTATTTAAGTGACTTATTTTATACCAATGTAGTATACTTTGTAACTAAAATGGTAAGACACAAAGACTTTAACAAGCTTCCTAGGTGAAGTGGATGTGCAGGCAGTTAAGAATTATCATCTTATATAATAACATATTCAGGTGAACTAACACAAAACACTGTACTTTTGCTTATTTAATTAGTGAACATTAAAAAAAAATTTCAATGGCTTTAAGGGCAGGGTGAGACTGGCATTGCCAGTTCTGCTTGTGGGAGCACAAACTGAGTGATGAAGAATAGCACAGATATCTATGCCCTTTGAACCAACAATTCTACCTCTAGGAATTCAGTCTAAGAAAGTAAAGAAAATAACTGGTATGTGTATAATGAAGCTCATTGTAGGGTTATATGGTAGAAGCTTTCTAAATAACCTCCATCTACTGACTAGCTTTCCATTCCCAATGTCCAATTTACTGAGGAGACCACCACTCCTAGAACTCTGGCTGTTGGCAGACCCCTCTCAGGAGGGCCTGCCCAGCTCTGCTCCTGTCAATGCTGTATTTATTCACTAATTTTAAAATTTGTTCTAACTAGTTATACATGACAGTAGAATGCATTTTGACACATTATACATATATGGAGTATAACTTCTCATTATTCTGGTTGTTCATAATGTAGAATCACATTGGCTATGTAATCACATATGCATTTAAGATAATGATGTCCAATTCCTTCTACTATCATTCCTACTCCCATGCCTCCCTTCACTCCACTCTGTCTAATCCAAAGTATCTCTGTCCTTCACTAGCTCCTCCCCTTATTGAGAATTAGCATCTACATTCACATATCAGAGAAAACATTTGGCCTTTTGTTCTTTGGCATTGGTTTATATCGCTTAGTATGATATTCTCCAGTTTCATCCATTTACTGGCAAATGCCATAATTTCATTCTTCTTTAAGGCTGAGTAATATCCCATTGTGTATACATACCACAATTTCTTTATCCATTCATCTGTTGAAGGACACCTAGGTTGGCTCCATAGTTTAGCTATTGTAGTCACTAAATTTATTCACATCAGTTCTTTAGCCACCACATAATTTGGCTATTACTCTATTATATTAAAAGGATGAAACTTTGAGTGCAAAAAACTATTTTTGTTTCTTTGAAACTAAGTCAAAAGCTTTAGAAAAATTTGACAAAGGTGGGTCCTGAAAAAAAGTTATTGCTATTGAATTCAGGGTGAGGAGACAGTTATAAAAGATAAGACAATAATTGTAAATACTTAACACTCTTATTTTTAACCGGGACTGCTTTGTTTTTCCATAACAAAGTGAAGTACAAAATTACTGAGGATCCTATGAGTTTATGTAGGGAAGATGTAACAAAACTCCAAGCAGTGGATCCATTCTCAAAAAAACATCTGGCCCTGTTTCAAAGGTTAATGAATACTACAGTCAAAAGTTACAAGCTGAAAGAAAAATCTTAGGAATATTTGTATCATTTTTGTAATTTGTTTTTACTCCTTTTTGATAAATTATATTGGTTTAAGTTGTGATGTTATAGGCTACAAGAAATATATATCTAACATAATATGTAGAGAAAACATATTTAGTATATTAGAAGGGAATATATTAAAATATTAGTGGGTTAATAATATATGGTGGAATTATGGATAATTTTAAAAACTTTATTCTTTAGAATTTTAAAATCCTGGAAACAATCTTATTTCAATTATGTGAGATGTAGCAAAAAATGTGAATAAGAGTAAGAATAAAGAAAGAAAATTACTATCAAGTCTATGGCTCAGAGGTTTGTTATTTTAAAATCTATGTTAAATCTTTGAGTTTCCCATTGTGAATGCATACACATTGGGAAGGATGTTCTCTGGAGTTGTGCATTTAAGTTTTCTTTATCTCAAAGCACTTTCTAGGTTTTCCAATATTACACCAGCTCTTTGTCTAAACCAGCTCTGTACATGAGTTCCAATTATAAAATGAGACTCCATTAGAAATCTGGGGTTAAACCGGCCCAGCTAAAGTAGTCACGCTGCTTCCCAGTGTGTAGCCGGCTTTAGAAGATTTGCTGTGACCCTGATACAGAGGCATGTGATGGCCCTGGTTCAACAGCCTTTTCCAGGAGTTGCTTATCATGGCTTTTTCTTGGTCCTTGACATTCTTTCCAGTGTAAGCCCCTGTGGGTTTCTGGCTTCTGGTTTAAGATAGACATCACAGTCATTCTCTTTTACTTGTGATTTTTTTTTTTTTTTATCTATAGTGAATACTACAGTCAAAAGTTATAAACTGAAAGAAAAATCTTAGGAATATTTGTATCATTTTTGTAATTCATTTTTACTCCCTTTTGGTAAAGTTTAAGTTGTGATGTTATAGGCTGCAAGAAATATATATCTAACATAATATGTAGAGAAAACATATTTAGTAAAGATATTAGAAGGAAATATATTAAGATATATTCCAACTATACAGGAGTGAGGACTTCAGAGGAAGCCACATAGAGAAAGGTGTAGACATGAGGCAGAGATATATTACTTATTCTGGGCAGGGTCTGTCATGAAGTTTAAGCCTGGGGATTCATTAAAAATATTTAGTAGATGCCTGATGTGCCTGAATTATCAAATTGGATGCTATTTGTACACCCAATGATGCTGGGATGTAGTTGCACAAAAGTGGCGACTACAGGGAAGTAAAAGCTGACATGTTAGAGTCACAATGGCTTTGTTAATGGATCTGGGCTTTCCTGATAGGTAGTAGAAAACTACTAAAAGTTTCTAACAGACCCGTGAAACAATTAGGACGTTCCTGAAGGAAGCAGATTTAAAGTTGTCTGACTAGCAGTGAGGAATGCCGCAGTCTGGCTGGGCACAATTCAGGAGCCACTTGTCAAAAGAAACTAACTTTATTTTTAGAACCACACAAGATAAACAAAACAGCTCCTCAGGAAAAAACCCTCAGAGCCCAACTGCCACCACCGGCTTCCCACAAGCCACACACACCCAACAACCTCTTCCTCCCACAATCCTCCTGCTCTTGAGGCCGATTGGCTGGGTCGCATGGGCGGAGCCAAAAAAGTCCCCCAATGAGCAGCTCCGTGGTCTGAAAGGGCAGGGAAACAGCCCAATGAGCATCACCGCAGGGGAGCCAATCAGCTAGATGTTGCTGGGGCTGCTGTGAGCCAATCATCAGCTGGCAGTCTGAAAGGGCAGGGATACAGCTCAATGAGCATCTCCACAGAGGAGCCAATCAGCTAGGTGTTGCTGGGGCCGCTGTGAGCCAATCATCAGCTGGCAGTCTGAAAGTTTGCTGGAGCCCCTTCAGCTGTGGCTCTCAACAAGGAACCCACAATGGAGAGATCGTTTATGAGGTTCATACAAGAGCCTAGGAGAAATCCTTCAATATTGTTAGTAGTAATATAAAAATAAAAGAGATATGGAAACTACTGCAGAGGTGTCACAGGCATATAGGAAGCAAGGCTGGGGAAAGAATCAGAGATGATTCCAAGATTTCCAACCACAGTGCTCAGGAGGTTGATGGAAAGATTGCCAAGATGACTGAGGCATTGGAACAAGGTTAGACCAGAGCACATCCACAAGTGACCACGGCAAGGATGGGTGAATGGCATGGACAGGGAAGTTTTGGCCAGTCTTATCTCTGCTATCATTCCACGCCGCCTGACTCACATGAAAAAACGCTCAGTCTACTGAAAACAGTGACTATTGTGCTGTGCTGTTTCCCCTTCTAATGAGGTTGGTCCTGCAATTCCCTTCCATGTAGAAATTCTGGACATACTGCATAAGTGGTGAAAGATGGACTGGCAAGCCTGGAGTGGTCTCACACATCTGACCCTGTGCAACTCTTGCCCTGTCCACTGTCAGTGACTTCATGAAGGTAGCTGGAAACTGGCTATGGTGGGAACACTTACACCATGGAAATTGGCAAATTATAAATCCAGGCACTCTTCCCACCCTAGAAAACCAGCTGTTGAATATTTATATGTCTGTTGAGGAATTGGTTATGAAACCAAGAAAAACAGTGAAGTGTTACAAAAGCCTTTGAATGATTGTAAGGTAAAGTTTCAGAATATCAATTGGAAGGAGAAAAGGAAGACGCACCTATGATTCTGAGGCACACATGGTTATCAAGGTCCAGAGAAGGTGACATGACAAGATTTATTCATCAACTCAGAAAAGATCTGCAGATATTTCTAGATTAGTTTTTGGCTCCTGGGGGTAAATTTTCTTCTGATTTTTAAAACAATGTTTAATATTCTAGTACTTCAAAGATGACAATTCGACATGCTTATTGTTTCTCATTCTTCCTGAAGGAATGATCTGGCTGGATTTCTCTACAATTTAGATGAATAATTCATTTTAGTATTAATGTATTTTTTTCAGCAGGCTAACATGCTGAATGTATGAAGCAGTTATTAGAGAGATAGCAAATCACCACCACAGTATATCATTAATCTTCTCTTGCAGCATACCTTTTTAGAACTAGATCTGTGTTAGTGTCCACCACCCCTTCCAGGAGCCTCGCTAGTAAGCTTTCCTCTACTTTCTACAAAAAGCTATGAATTTTGCATTTACTCTTTTCATAATGAATCAATTCTAAGATATAATCCCTGAATTGTGAAATTTATTACAAAAATTATACACCAGACCAGGTAGGATGCAAGAGCCCATTTTGTCTAAATGATATTTTAGTAGGACTGAGATTAAGATACTCCACATCTAAATCCACATTCCCATATAGAGGACAAATGAGGTTCTTCAAGTCTACTTAGAGTGTAAGAAAAAAAAAGAAACCTGTAGAAAATGCAACAAGAATTTCCACTTAACTTTCAAGATAATTATTACAAGAGAATCTAATCTCGTTACAGAGTTTGACACATAATTGGTACTCAAAGATGTTTGTGGAAAGAATGGAATACTTTCCTGTTGCTGTAGGGTTTCCATTGAGCTAAACTTTAAATCAAATATTCAGGGTATAAGGGAATAAATGTCCCATTCACTTAAAATATTGCTTAGAACAGATTAATTTGCTTGATCAATAGCATGTAAATCTTGAGCATTAATTAATTCTTTCAGCCTGAGTACCTTTAATTCTCATTTGAAGAGAAAATATTTCACAAGACTTGTTGATTAATTACCATTTTAAAATCACCCAAACAGAATAAATGGTGACATAAAAAAAATATAAAGTGAAGAAAGAGCTATGTTGAATTTATTCACTACATAAAAGTGGTGGGGGTGGGCAAGAGGCCTGTGTGGTGGTGCATGCCTATAATCCCAGAAACTTTGAGTTTGAGGCCAGAAGATTACAAGTTCAAGACTAGACTGGGCAAATAAGCAAGACCCTATCTCAAAATAAAAAAAGATAAGAAGGGCTGGGCATGTAGCTCAATGATATACACCGCTGTATTCAATCCCCAATACTGAAAAAAAATAAAATAAAAAGCATCTACAAAAAGTTCTTTCAGATGAGCAGTAGAAGTGTTGTCAAATTCCACATGAATCCCTTGAGGTTCTTTTTTTTTTTTTTAATTGACTTTTCTGATTAGTTTGGCAAGAATGCCTTTCTTTACAACACTCTAATTTATCCTCTGGGAACATTTATTCAAGGTTTTGTGACTTTTAGTAGAGCTTTGAAAGGCTTATTCATGTCCATTTTGTATTACAGGTAGTCCTAGGTAATTTATGCATTTTGTTGCTATTATAAATCTACTATGTTTCCATTTTCTTTTGTATAATTAAAAGCTGTTTGGATCTTCATGTTTTATCCAATCCTTTATATGAACACTTATTAATTCCAATAGCATTTTAATCAATTCTTTGTTCTTATTGTTGCAAATAATAGTTCTATTGCTGTATTTTAAAAAATATCTAGACTCTTATTTTTGTATGAAAAAAAAAAAAAAGAAATGGGAGAAATAAAGATAGAAGGTCTTCCTTCCATCTGATAGTGATCCAGCTTCCCAGGGATGAAGAAAGTGGATAAACATTGGTAACTTTCAAAGTCTACATAAAATCTGGTGACTAAGTCAGTCTCCCGACACTTCTAGGCCAAGAAAACATAGGTAAGTTACCTAACATCAAATAACTTATTCAAGTTGCCAGACAAATATGGTATCTCACTGAGTGTAGAAATCCAAATGACCCATCTATTTCTTATTCTTTTAAACCTCTTCTTTTGTCTGTATTCATTACATTGTGTTTGGTATTTTGCTCTTTGTTTGCTATGCCAGCCCTCTGGTAAATTTCATCTTCAAGAGACACAAAGGAGAAACAAAAGCTATTGAGTTCTCTTGCTAGGGGTCAAATGAATGAAAGAAAGAAAGTCCTATGCAGATGCTGCAATCTGGTGGAGTCTATAAGAACAGATACACATCCTCTTTGAGGAAGAAGAGGACCTAAACGTTTAAAAGGTTACAATGCTGAAGGCATACGTGCTCAGACTATGAAGCAGGGCCCCAGTAACATTATGGACAGGCTGTGCAATGCCTAGACAGTTCAGTGGTGGCCTGAAGAGCACATACCCCGTCCTGTAGGGTGGCAATGTGCTATGACATGAAGACACATTTTATTGAGCATGAATGTGCTCCAGGTGCTCTGGTGTTCTAAAGATTTCATAAGCATCATCTCACTTAAACCGCAAAATAAGCCCAGGAGGTAGTACTCATTGATAAAAAGTTCAAAAGACTTAATTAACTTGCCTAAAGTCAAATAACTAATAAGCAATACTGCTGATTTCAGAGCCTGGTTTCATTCTTTATCAATGGTTTGTTTGTTTGTTTGTTTGTTTTTTGGTACTGGGGATTGAACCCAGGGTGCACTCAACCACTGAGTCCTAATCCTTTTTTGTATTTTGTTTAAAGACAGGGTCTCCTGAGTGCTTCAGGGCCTCCCTAAATTGCTGAGGCTGGGTTTGAACCTGTGATCTTCCTGTCTCAGACTCCAAAGGCACTGGGATTACAGGTGTGCATCACTGCACCTGGCCTATCAGCTTATTGACAGGCTTCCAGGATAAGAATGGTCAGATGAAAGACCAGTTGGTAGTACATGGGGAACCTTCAGCTGACTGAAGTAAGGGGATTGGACAAATGGTTAAAACAATAGTACGGACAAACATAGATAAGGGCGGTAGAAAGAGAAGGCCATGGATAGATGCAATGTTTGAAGAAAGAATTATCAGGC
The DNA here is from genome assembly GCF_048772815.1 of Callospermophilus lateralis. Classification (NCBI taxonomy): domain Eukaryota; kingdom Metazoa; phylum Chordata; class Mammalia; order Rodentia; family Sciuridae; genus Callospermophilus; species Callospermophilus lateralis. The sequence goes on along the minus strand of NC_135312.1, from coordinate 102,556,544 downwards.
TTTAGATTCTGCTGTAGATTTAATATTTATGTTCCTTCCAAACTCAGATGTTGAACCCTAATCCCCAATGTGATGGTGTTTGGAAGTGGGGCCTTAGCGGGTGATTAAGTCATAAGGACAATGCCCTCATAAATGGGATTGTTGTTCTTATAAAAAGGATCTCAAGTGCTCTCAAATTTCCTTCTGCCATGGGAAGATGCAGAAAGGAGAACCTGCAATGAACCAGGCAGATTCGCCAGACACTGAATCTACCAGTACCTGATGGACCTTCCAGCATCCAAAACAGTGGAGAAATCAATTTCTGTTGTTCAGAAGCCACCCAGCCTGGCATTCTGTATTAGTAGCCTGAATGGAATATAGCAGACTCCAACAGGTTCAGGAGGATGATAGAAAACGTAAGAACCTGGGTTGTGCCTGAGTGGGAAGGCTGTAAAAATTATTTTTCTAATAAAAAACTGAAGGAAATGGGCAGAAAGAGGGAGGTGGTAGAGTCAAAAAATTGGCAATGGCTATTGTTGGGATTTGAAAGGGATCTTGCTCGACCACACCACACACACTTCTACTGACCCTGTAAAGCATCTCCTTTTGAAATGCATGGTAAGTCATACCAATATGATAGTTATGATTATCACAGCACTTACTAGTTAAGAATTTATAAAAATAAAATTTTCTTTTAATTTTCTCAACTAATCAAGCATTCAACTCAAACTTTTGTTTCTCCTGCATTTGTTTCATAGTTTTCTGATGGCAAGCTTCTAACTTTCAAAAAAAAAAAAAAATGATTGTTTGCGGTGGCACATGCCTATAATTCCAGGGACTTAGGAGGCTGAGGCAGGAAGATCACAAGTTTAAGGACAGCCTGAACAATTTAAAATAATATATAAAAAGAGCTGGGGATGGTTGTTAATGGGACTTTTTCTTCAATGGAATATTTAGGATATTACAAAGTTTCTTTGTCAATCAGTTACACCAATAGATTTCAAACTTTTTTGACCCAATTCAGTGTAAAATTTTGTTGCAACCCAGTATAGACATTCATATTCAACTCCTTATCTATTTCACCAAAATCAAATGTTAATAAAAACAATATGCATTTTCTGATATTTTTATTCAATGTCATTCCATCTAAGATTGCTATCTGATGCTCACCAAATTGATGTCTACAGTGACCCACAGTTGGAAATAGTAAGCTTACCTCACAGCTCCACATGGCTAGGAACCCATGTGTGCAGCACAGCTCAGACTCTACCACATAGAACTTCAGAAATGCTGAAGAAGAGAGAGGAGTAAAGCATATCTTTTTGGTAGACCACATATTTTTCTAAAGTTAAGGAAGATCTGGTAAATTTATTACATGACAGTCTTACTCGGTTTATACCATATGCATGGTAAACATGTTACCAAATCCAAAATTTAGTTAATTGATAATCTTAAAGCATTAATCCAATTAATACAAAACAGTGAAGTTTAAATCTCCTGAAGACTGTGTTTATATTGAGTCAGAATGTTACATTGATTGAGATAGTTTTAAGAAGCTGGAAGAAAAATAATGTGGAGTAAAAGAGATCTATGACCACAGAGCCTCATCATTCCTGCTTCTGAAATTGCTGGGACATAAACACTCTTTAAAAAATTTCTTAATAATTACAGAAACTCCTTTTCACAGATTTCATTCTAGCCAACCAATCTGTATGATGTGCCCTGCAGATGACTTGTGTGTACAACATCTATGACTTGGTATGTTATGATATGTGTCCTTCTTTCCAAATGGCATTTTCTTCCTCCTTGCAATGTCCAATGTCATGACTAAATGCCAATAGTGCGCTAAGTACTCAAGTAGGCACCTAAGTTGCAAAATGAATAAACACAGACTCTGGCCTGAAGAAGAGTACTGTGAAGTAAGAAGGACAGATGCCAAACTAATGATAATTACACAGAGGGAAAGGCAGACATTGAGGGATACCTGACATCTGTGAAGGTGGAGAGGATGAGACAAATGGGAAAAGGTGTTGACCAAGATAAAGACTCTACCCAATGAAGGTACCATTTCCCTCTTAGTACAAAGAATTGAGAGCATGTGGAGTACAATGCATGAAGGGTGATCAAAGGGAAAATAACTCAAAAGTGCTTTTTAGTATTTCATGTCAAGGCAAAGCAAGCATACTTACATTCAGTTTTGATGGATGAAATGAAACTTACTGATTTGTGTTTGCCAAAATAAAGCATGTTTATTTTTGCTTGTTGTGACTGCCCTTATTAAAATGTGGGATAACAGCCAGAAAGCTGATTGTCTACTTCAAAGTTCTCAAGGGCCTCTGTCCAGGGGTCCATGAAGTCAGAATTTGTTTCATAATAGCACTAAGAAATTACTTGCCCTTCCACGTTGATACTTGCACTGTTGTTACAAAAAAGGCAATTATTTGTTAGTAATGTGCTGCAAAATGACATTTCGGTCAAGGACAGACCAGCTGTATGAAGGTGATGTATGAGATCTCCTGAGAGTATAATGGAGCTGAAAGATTCCTGTTGCAGAGTGATGTAGCATCGTAACATGTTATCACAGCATATTGCTCCCTTGTCCGTGGGAATGCTGGTGTATACACACCTCCTGTATTGCCATTCATAGGAAGGTGTAGCACATAAAAGCACAGTGCATAAAACTTGATAATAAATGATAATGTTACTAGTTTATTTGTTTACTACACTATAGTTTTAACTCATTATTCTAGAGTGTACTCATAAAAAATGTGCATCGTAAATCAGTATGCCATGGTACTCTGGCAACAGCCTCTGAGACCTTCAGTTCACTGCATGACTGACCTACTCCATCTAGGCTTGTTCAGGTGCACTCCATGATGTTCCAACAATGGAGATCTTCCCCAAAATGCATAATTAGGAATATCTCCATTGTGAAGTGTCATGTACCTGTAATTATTCAAAATTTCATAGTGTCCCTGAATGCATTTCCAAAGAAATTCAGAAAGGCTATATTGGGCAATTGGAAGAACATCATTGTTTAGAAGACACGGAACTTCATCTTTGGGGCCTCAGAACCTTTGTCTGGGAAATGAGAAGGTTGACCTGGATGAGAGGATCCTAATTTAGCTGTGCATCAGAATGATCTGGAAAGCTTTAAAAGAAATTCTGCAGTTGGTTTCATTCCTCCACCTCTGCAGAATCAATCTGTGTGTTAATTAAGATGGAGGTGGACTTGCACCCTACTATGGAATTTCATTTGGTCTAAGTGAGCCTTTTGCTGGGTTAGCAGGTCATCCCTCTTGCCAAAAGGACTTCCTATGCTCAGGGTCAAATTTTTCTTTGGAAAGCTATTTTGATCTGATCCAAATGCTCTAGGTTATGACACAGAGCTGCAATGGTTTAACCTTGGAAAAAAATATTTATGTGAGTATTACTGAACACCCCCATAAAAACAATCTCAAGAAAACACACATGAAACCTCCAACTTTAAGCACTGAAGCTACCTGGTAAACACAAACCCAGGTAACCTAGTGGCTGGCTTCCTGTGTCAGAGAGCCCTCTCAGGAACACATTTTCTGAGCTCACTCTCCCTCTACTTGCCAAGATGTGTCTGGAACTCCCTGAATCCAACCACTCCCATGATGTCCCTTGCCTGGATGGGAGCTGGAGAGTTGGCAGCGACTGAGGCAACAGGGACATACAGGGCTAGGGAAGGGAGCAGATTAGGAGAAATCAGTCAGGACTTAAGGGACCAGACAGAGATTTGCCTGCCAGGATCATGCTGGGGGAGGGTGGAAAGACACTATCTATGCCAGCAATTAATTCTTTCCCAAACCCTTGTCTTCCCAATGCTTACTACTCTCCTGATAAGATTTATGGCTAATTAGATCCACACTGAGATAGGTGGATAAAGAGAAGGAGGCTGCTCTTCTACCCTGGCAATGGTCAGTTACTGACATAGATACATGGGTAGCTGTGGATGGCCCAGAGATAGGCACCAAATGTGACCCTTGAGGCAACCCAGGTATGGGAGCTATCGATGTTGGTCAGAGAAACTTCATCCTCTTTGACAAGTACCATATCCCAATGGCTTCTATATTACCCAGTAAGGGGACTGGACAAAATGTATGTATGTGTGTACATGGTGTATGTGTGTATATGGTGTGTGTGTGTGTGCGTGTGTGTGTGTGTGCGATTTGTACATCTGTAGGTGTGGCTGGGAGCCATTACCCTAATAGAAGAACAATGTCCTTATTTGGGAAGAAGGCCAGATTACAAGATAGGTTTGGCCTTGTGGTTTGGGTAACAGAATGAAAGCTGGATAGCTAATTTAAATTTTTACTGAGGTGCCTACATTTTGCTAGTCAAGATAACCAATTTAAAGTGATAGTACCCTTCCTAGAGCCAGCAGCCTCTCAATGCTAGATGGAGTTGTCACATTCTTTGACCTTGGGTTTTATGTATCTTTGAATCAGTAGAAAAAGGAACCAAAATAGAAGAGACGAAAGGATATTCTCCTTCCTTCTTGAAAACAATTCCATGACAGATGGGTAAGATTTGCTTGGGCAGTTCTGTGGCCTGGCTAACAAAATAATCATCGCATCTCCTCTTGGAGGAGGAGGAGCAGAATGTGGCTCTGCTTCCACATGGCCCATTTCCCACCAGCCCTCCAAGGAGCTGCAGAGGAAGTAAATGGGCACCCCTTTCCTTGGTTTGAGATTTTTTTTCCTTTCCTTTAATGAAATAGACTTTTGTTTGCCTCCTTGTCGACGTCCCTAGCAAGGACTAACTGTAATGCTATCACTGTTAACGCAATCTGGAATACTGACCAGCCAGTTTGATATTTGCTGATATATTTCATAAAGAAAAAGGAAGAACAAGACTCCATTATACCTAACTGATCTTAACAGGGGTTTGGTTTTATGTGGGTTTCTCAGTTTCATAATGAATAAGATCTACAATTAACCTAGGCCAGGGAGACTTCATTTCAAGGAAAGAGTCTGTGAGCATTACCTGCCCCAAGAGAACTGGATTCCAGGAAATTCTTGCTTTAATTAGTAGAACAGAAAAAAAGCAGTAAGCTCTTTCTCTGAACTCAAAGCTATCTTGTCCTTCTGTCATGCTACAAATAATATAGGATATTTGACGTTAATAATGAATTTTGACTACATCAATCATTCTTCCAAAAAAAGTTATTGAGCACCTATTATGCACAAGCAATAATCATGTAAAATTTTATCTTATATAACATTTACTTATTTAATCTACAAATTGTCCACATACTAATCTTTAGGGCTCCTTTGGAATATTTATTTTAGTAAGATCATTATAGCTTTTGCTGATGATAGTTTAATTCATCTTTAATATAATCTTTTTTAATTATTATTTTAGTCAGATTTTTGTATCACCATGACCGAAAGACCCGACAAGAACAACTTAAAGGAAGAAAGTTTATTTTAGCTCATGTTTTCAGAATTCTCAGTCCATAGATGTCTCACTCCATAGCTCCGGGCCCAAGGTGAGGAAGAACATCATGGCTGAAGGGCATTGGCAAAGGAAAGAAGGACACAATGATCAGGAAGAAGAGAGAGCTCTACTCACCAGGCACAATACATATACCCCAAAGTCACACTCCCAGTAATCTACCTCCTCCAGCTATACCATACCTGCCTACAGTAACTGCCCGGTTAATCCATACCTGTGGATTAATCCACTGACCAGGTCACAACTCTCATCATCTAATCAATTCACCTTTGAATGTTCTTGCCTTGCCTCACACATGAGCTTTAGGGGACACCACATATGAAACCACAATAATTATAGACCCCTTTTATTAATTAATGTTGTACTAGTTACTTCTATTATTACTTAGAATTTGAATCTTGCCTTTGTTTGAATCTGCAGAAAGACTAGCAGTTTCTGCTGAAAAACTAGGTATCTCTCGTACACTCCTCTACAGAAAACACAGGTAGGCTGTTTCATATGAGCAGTGTACCTACCCCTCACCCATCCTGCAAGCCTTGAAAGAGAAAAGAGAAGTGCTATGGTCTCCATGTGGTTTGTTCTTCAGTGGTTCTTGGGTTGGAGGCTTGGTCCTTGATATTCAGAAATGGGGGGACATTTAAGAAGTAGGCCCTCAGAAAGTGGGGCATATGCCTGCAATCTCAGCTATTCAGGAGGCTGAGACAGGAGGATTGCAAATTTGAGGTCAGCCTGGGCAACTTAATGAGACCTTATCACAAAACATTTTTTAAAATAAAATAAAAAGAGCACTCTTCAGTGGAAGAGTGCTTGCTCAGTGGTGAGGCCCTGGGTTTAATACCCAGTACTGATAGGAAGGAAGGAAGGAAGGAAGGAAGGAAGGAAGGAAGGAAGGAAGGAAGGAAGGAAGGAAAAAGAGGTGGGGCCTCACGGGAAGTCACTGGGCAAGCTGCCCTTGAAAGAAATTAAGTTAGTTCTGGAGATAGAGTTTTTAATAAAAGAGCACCACTGGCCCCTTCTCACTCTCTCTGGCTCTTATCTCACTGTGTGATCTCTCCCTCTGGCATATACTCCTGCCAGATGCCATCTGCTGTGATGTGATGCAAAGGGCCCCATACAACAGCTTCCAAAACTGTGAGCCAAATAGGCTTCTTTTCTTCCTAAAGTACCTACACTTAGGTAATTTATTATAGCAATAGAAAACAAATGAATACAAGAAGAAACATATTAGAAGATAGTGTGAGTACAATGCAACTTGTAAAGAAACAGGGAGGAAAGGCAGAGAGTGTTATTTGTCAGACATTAACATAGTCCAGTGTTTCCCAACCTCTCCTCCATTACCCATGATGGAAATTCAAAGTTGCTGCCTCATTCCTCCAACTCTCATTTGTAAGTGGGCATGTTGGTGGGTAATCCTCTGCCCACCAGAGTCCAGCAGGAAGACATGCACTCCTGCAGCTCTGGTTGGAACTCATCATTAACACACCCATGCAGTGTGACAGATATGTTCTCTGAAATGAAAGCTCATAAGAATATGTGTCAAATATGCTGGTTTGGGTAGATATAAGTATGATGATTTGTTTCCCTTTTAACAAATTTTTAATATCCTTTTTCTTTTCAATATTTCATTCTGATACATAGGCTTCTCATACATCATGAGAAGAGCCTTTGGCCTAAACAATTTTTCTCTTAGAACCATTAAAGTTGGGGGTATGGTGGCTTCTGAAGAGTCCACTGAACATTTCAGATGAAATTGGGGGTCAAAAACAACAACAAAAAGAAATTGGGGGTCATGGTTAGGTTCTCAAAATGATTTAAGAATTTTAGTTTTAGGTTCAAATGGTGACCTGCATGGCCAACATTCCTTCCTCTGAAGGCTGAACTCTGTAAAAGTGGCAGAGTTGTGTCTGGGTGGGAAGCCAGCTGATCCCAAGGGGCTTTCTCTGTTGGTTTGGGCATGTGAAGGGAGGGACCATGACCTCTTGGGAAAGCAGGCTTTCCCAATTTCTCGGCATGTTTTCTGTTTCAGAACCACTTGGGCTGCCTGTGCTGATTCACAGGCCACTATCTATGGCTGCCTAACTTCACTCCATCCATCAGATCTACAGCTTGGCGTCACCCTCTCTGTCTCAGAAACTTGTATAGTTGGTGGATAATACTGACCTTAGACTACTTGTCTATAACAAGGAGATTATCATTCTGTCCTGTCCACTGACAGATGGGACACCTGCCAAACATATCTTGGTAGTTTCACACCTTTTCCACCCTCTGGGGTATGTGAGCCTCCTAGACCCAGAGTCTGGACCCATCACCGGTAACCCACTATTTGACTCATAAAGCCCAGCCTTCAGCACTAGATTCCATCTGATATAATGCAACAATCATGGTGACCTTGATCTGGATGAATTTACAAGATGTTCTGCTTCCATTTAAGTTGTGCATGTTTTTCTTTGAAATATAGGCTTGTCTTGCCCTCATGAACCACAGTCTATTCATTATCTTTTTTTTTTGCCCATTATATCTTGGCTAGCTTCTCCTCCTCATCTCTATAGGCCAGACTTCTCAGGTCTACTTTTGGCCTTTTCTACTACCCTCTTTAATCACTGGGTGATCTTACCCAATCCCTTAGCTTTATAACTCACTGTCTTAGTCTGTTTTCCATTATTGTAACAAAATACCCAAGACTGTGTACTTTTTAAAGGAAAATATGTTTACTAAGTTCACAGTGTTGGAATCTGAAAGCCCAAGATCACAGGGCTTCATCTGTCTAGTATCTGGTGAAGGCTTTATGCTGGATGGCCTCACAATAGCAGGAGTGGGTGCAGGAAGATCACCTGGTGAGACAGGGAGCCAGAGAGTTTCCGGGGTTTGGCCTGCTCTTTTTATAACAACCTTGCTCTCACAAGAACTAACCAGGGTCCCTAGAGACTACATTATCCACTTCTGAGAGTTTGCCTCCAATGACCTAACTACTTTCCACTGTCCCTCCTCTGAAAGTTTTTGCCATCTTCCAACACCACCTCACACATGGGACCAACCTTCCCATGTGTAAATCTTTGGGAAACACACTTAAACTACATCCAAACCACAGCACCCACCCTATTAGTGATTGGTGCGACACTGGCGTGTATCAAACTATCCTGAAACTCACTGTCACAAAGCAGCCAGCATTTTTCAAGGAGGAAATGAGAATTGGTGAGAAAAATTAACTTCTAGGGGGTATAAGTGATGTGAGCCTCCAAATCTGATTTCTGGGATGCAGCATTTCCCATTGTGTTACGTACTTGCACAGAAAGATCTATCATCCATCTCATTTCTGTCAACAGCCAATGTGGAGCTACTGCATTTCAAAATAATTGGAAAAACTCTCCCATATTTTTTGTTTTCCAAAATTCGGTACAAACATGCCATTAACATCTCTTGTTATCTTCCTTTATTTGATTCTTAGATGAGAGCTTTTACCCATTTGCTACAAATGGCATATTTAAATTTCCTTCTCTCTCCAAACAGTCATATGTAGTCAACTTCTATCAAATTATTAATTTTGTCTATATTTTCAAATTTAGTATGATAAAATGCTAGTAATTTGGAAAAAAGGAGGTGTCCATTAGGATTCTTTCTGGGCACATAGCAACAAATGATCCTAGCCAACTTATAGAAATAATAATAACCAACACCTATAGCACTTACTTTGACTCAGCACCATTCTAAGTATAGGACTCATTAATTCCTAGAACACCCAATAGAGTAGATACTGTTACTAGTCCTGCTTTACAGATGAGGAAACAAAAGCACAGAAAGTTAAGTAACTTGCGTTGGGTCACTTAGTTAGGAAGGGGCCAAACCTGGATTTGAATTCCAGCATTTAATTCTAGAGTCTTAGGTACTACAGCCAGTCTAAGGATCTGCAACAGGCATAAAATTGAAGGGAAATCTAAGGAAACAAGTTTGGAAAAGGGTAGAAACCAGGACCCAGTAGGGAATTATCACTGGGATAAACTCTAGTCACACCATTCCTAAAACACTTGTTCCAATTTAAAGGTTCCAGATTCAAAGTCCTGGGAGGGAAGCCCAGGACTTGGACCAGGAGAGGTCCCTGAAGGGAGGGCAAGGCACTGACAGTTTCACTAAGGCTGAATGCGGAGGAGAAGAAGTAATTCCCCAATAGGTGACAGTGGCATTGCAGAGAAAAGGAACAGATTTGGGAAGGGTGGGCAGCGAGCAATGTCATTGTCATGGAGCATGAATGAAAGATTTTTATTTCGTATTAACAAAAATTTCAGCGGCAGTTGTGTGAGGAATCCCTCACCTTCCTTAAAAACATGTCTCCAATAGGATTCTTTATTTGGAAGAGATGTCGTCACTCCTTGTCTCACCACCTGTCACCTGCAAGCCCACTCTGTAAAGCTCACGGTTTTTCATTTGAGTTGGATCACAGATTGGTCAAATCTCTAATACCAGGAAAATGGTGTCCTAACCTTTGTAGCTCTTTTTCCTGGTTTTCTTCTTTTCTCTATTGAAGTCCTCTTCCTGATGCCATTTCTTAGATTTTCTTTTTTCTCTGTTTATTTCATAAATATTAGCATTTCCCAGATATTCTTCCAACTTCATCCCTATACCCAGGGGACTCAATTACTAATGTGTTCATAAATCTCAAATCTATGTCCAGCCAGAAATCCCTATTGATCTTCAAAAGTAGATCTCCATTTTGAAGTCTTATTGATATCGCTAGTTAAATATGGCTCAAATTCATTTACTTTTACCTCTAAGCATGTTCTTCCTTTTATTGATCTCAGTGAATGTCACCTCCATCTCCTCACTCAAGTCAGAAACCAGGAAGCCATTCTTGCCTCCTGTCCACCACACCTAACCAACCACCAATTTATAAATCCCTTCTTTGTAATATCTCCTTTATCTACCCACCTCCTGAATCTCCTTGTGCTGATGTAACATAGGCTCTTTTTATTTCTTGCCAGAATTATTTCAAGAACTTCTTAAATAATCTCTCTGCTTCCAATCTGTACCTTTTTCAATTTTCTATACTGTTGCCAAAGAGGTTTTTCAAAATGCAAATATGATCATGTAACTCCCAGAATTAAAATCCTTCAATGGCACCCACGCATTTCATGATGAAGTTTGAATTCCTGAGTTTGGTACACAAGTCTCTTTGCAAAGAGACTTTTATTTCCTCTTAAGCCTTATGCCTCTTATTAGGACCCTCCAAACTTTCCATCCAACCATCTGAGAAGGATCTATGTATGGTTAGTTGTGCAAATATGACAAGGACTCTGCCTTCAGACATGCTGCTTTCTGTTTCTTAAATGTCCTCCCTACTGGGTTGAATACTGTCCCCTAATGTTTAGGTCTACGTAGAACCTATGAACATGATCTTATTTGAAAATAAGATTTGCATGCTATTATCAAATTAGGACCGGTTCATATTGAGATATAAATCCAGTATGATTGGCGTCCTCATAAGAAGAGTGAACTTTAGATACCCAGGGGAAAATCCTGTGAAGGCCTAGAGACTGGAGTGATGTATCTATAAACCAAAGAATGCCAAGGACTGCTGGCAACCACAGAAGCCAGGAGAGACCATGGAACAGGCTCTCCCTCAGAGCCTTGGGAAAGAAAAGCCCTGCCAACAGGGCTTATCAACCTACAGATCAGGGACAGAACAAATTCCTGTTGTTTTAAACCACCCAGCTTGCAGCATTTTATTAGAGTAGCTCTAGGAAGCTAATATGCTCTACTTTCTCTTTATTCCATTGTAAACATCAATTTGATGCCTTCCCACCCCCAAACCATCCCAGTCCCTGATTTGGAGGTCTTTTCTCTGTTCTCTTGTTGCATCCATGCTTCTCTATATTCAGATGCATTGCTAGGCTGTCTCATTTTTTTTTTTTTTGGCTTTTCAGTTAGATATGAACTTCAGGCACAAGAGAGGGTTGCCTGTCTGGTAGCCCCAGTATCTTGTACAGCACTGGCAAGGGTAAAAAAAAAAAAAAAAAGTGCAGTTAATGTTTGGTGAATGTCAACATGCCTCAAAAGATAAGATCTCACAGCAGACTGTAATATAAAATAACTGTTCTACTACTGATGTTAGTTTTATTCACTAGCAATGGTGAGAATTATGTGATGATATCTCAAAGAAAAAGCACATATCGCAGGAGTATCTAAATGATAGAAATATCCTTTGCAAATTATAAGATAAGTAGAAGTCAGGGATGTTTACAATGTGCTGTGTTAACCTGACCATGGAGGAGCTGTGATCTCTCATTTTGCATCAGTGGGGGTGCTTCCTTTATTGGGATAGGCCCACAGATACAGAAGCACTCATTAAGAAAGGAACAATCCAATGTGTTTAGAGGTGGTAGCCTGAGAATTCCTTGTCAGAAGTATAAGCACTTACTCCCTAAAAATTAACTCTTGTGCCTGGTGCGGTGGTGCATTTCTATAATCCCAGTGGCTTGGGAGGCTGAGGCAGGAGGATCACAAGTTCAAAGTCAGCCTCAGCAACAGTGCGGCACTAAGCAACTCAGTGAGATCCTGTCTCTAAATAAAACATAAAATAGAGCTGGGGATGTGTCTCAGTGGTCAAGTGCCCCTGAGTTCAATACCCATTATGGAAACCAACTTCCAAACAAACAAAAAACAGTAACTCTTTATGCCTGAGGTGGATTAGCTAGTTATCCCCACTTTGCTATCTCAAGACCTGTGAACAGTCCCCAAATTTTCATCACAGATCTCACAATTTGGTGGAAATTCTCCTTATATAGCTATAATAAGCTGGAGCTGTTTACTTTTCAGAATCCATTAATTTGATGATTTCTTATAATTGCAATGATATTACCTTCAGAAGGTAACGAGGACTTTTATTTTTTCCCCTGAAAGTGTTAAGAATGTCATCTACATATGTTTGGGCCTAAGAAGACCACCTATTAACAGAGTTGGCCAAGAGCTTTAGTATTTTGCTTGTAAAATCCCTTGTTTAATTGAGGGCTTAGGGATGAGCTAAACAGTCCTGTACAATAATTATTTTTCTAATTTTCACTATGCAGCAACACAGAACCTAAGTACTAAACATGAAACATATTATTTTTTGGGTTGTCCCAAATCGTTTAACATCTACCATGTGCCAGGTCTGTGGTAGATCCTAAAGAATCACGAAGACAGCCAAGTCTCGGTCTTGCCTTCACAGACATCTGCTAGGGGGAAGGCCATTTCAGAGTTAGAGATTTTAACACAAGAGAATGACCCATTCCAACATTTGCAATCAGAGAGGGCTTCCCTGGGCGTCAGTGGAGATCTGCTGCAAAGCTGGTCACTCAAAAGCTGCGGGAACAGTGTAAGCACTAAACAGGTCAGAGCATGTACAAGTGGGCTCAATCTCCCAGCTCTTGCCTTCAGGAGGCTCCTATCTAGTGTGGGAGGCAGAAGCAAAGGGAGACCCGTGCAAGGTAGTGAGCCCTGTGACAATGGCTGGCAGAGGGTGTCATGAGAACACGCTGTTGCTGTGTCCAGCAGAGGGGCCACCGTGGCCTCTGAATGCAAACACTGGCAAAGCTAGCTGAGTTTGCCAAGGGGAGGAGAGGGCATTTCAGGTGCACATGAACAACACATGAACAGATGCACAGACGGACTGCTGGGAGGAGTGGCCGGGGGTGAGGTAGGGCTGGAACAAAGAGTTGTTGGGTGTCACAAGGCAGCCATCTGTTAAGAGACATGGCTAAAGTGAGGACAAAGCGAGACTAGAGGGTACCAGGTTAAGGGCAGTCACTGAGGGTGTGGTGGGGCAGATGTAGATTAGAGGTGGAGGGACCTTTCACAAGGCAATTGCAGATGGTGCCTGAGAACTGGTATCGAGAATAGGGAAGGAGGAACTGATTTAGAAATTCTTATTAAAGAGGTCAAGTCAGCTGGGCCTCATGAATGTGAAGGAGGAGGAGGGGCCAAAGGCTGCAAGCTCTCAAGATGAGGCAGAACGGTACCAGGGTGTGGTAGGTGCTGCGACATGTGCCCTCACAGGGTTCCCACCTGAAGACTATGAGATCAGGGACCTGGCCCAGAGGCTCCTGGGAAGGTGTGCTGAGCAGGACGACACCTGAGCCCAGATCTGAAGGTTGAAGAGCTAGCCAAGTGAGGGGCAGGGAGGGTGGAAGGAGGCCATTAAGACAAAAGAAAAAGCATGGACAAAGGCAGGAAGCTGGAAATGACCAGCAGCTGACACAGAGAGTGAAGAATGTGCCTCCAAGTATCAGAGGATTTGGCTTCACCAGCTGTTTGCCACTTACTAGCTGGGTGGCCTCAGGCAAATTAACTCTGGTGCCTAAGGCTGAGAGCACTTGCCACACAGGGTCAGCACATCCTTCTCATACAATTTTGGCAAGCTCTTGGAAGAGAGAGTAGCACACGCCACGTGGTAGCCCTGGTAGCAGCAGAACTAACAGCGCCGAGGATGGGAGACTTACCTGGGCCTTCTTGCTAACACAAACTCATCACTAGGTCTATTTTCTCACTCCAATCCCCTCTTTTCCTCACCCCATCCTCTCCATAGGCCCAGAATAATCCAAATATCAGGTCTATATTTTGACATTTTAATTCTAAAATTCAGAAACTTCAGGCTGCATTGTGAAATTCTCACATGCCTGTTTCATCACACACTATGCTTCTTTTTACTTTTCCTAAATCCATCCTATGCGTATCTCCTTGCTTCATAATTATTCTCAAGGGGCATTATTCAATTATCACCTGTATGAGAAGAGAACTTGGTGTTGGGAAGGAATTATTATGGACAAGTAGCTTGTTAGACCATCCATCTTTTGCCTAAATGTTTAACTCTGCAGCTCCCACTACTTAATTTATCCTCCAGGGAAAAAGAAATAATACTCTAGTTTTCATTTAGATGAATCATTTTCTAGCTTGACTTCATCAGTTACTCAGATTCTTAGCTCTTTTGACTTTTTTTTTCCCTTAACTGAACATATCCTTTTCTCCAACTTCTAGATATTATCCTGTTTGTAGAGGCCATTCAATTTTATGTATGGATATATGTGTGTACGTGTGTATATATAAGTGTGTATGCATAATATATACAAATTTTAAAACTCTTAATAAAAAATATTAAGAAAAGCAATGCTTGAGTAGCAGTTAAGTTAGGAGGAACACCAGTTACGAATATATAACAACATTTCATGGGCACTGTGGCTTTTGTTGATGGTCTTATTGAAGGCACACAGGTGAGACTATCAGAAAGGTGGTGTTCATTATAAGCCCTGTGCAATGACGACCACCCAACCCCCTGGGCTCATTGTTTTGATTCCTAGTCTTCTGTTGGTTTTGGATCCCCTCCCAGCAAATGCACCTCTACCTGTGCTTTTCTATGTTCTGCCTTTAAGATTCCTCATCATCATATTCCAAGCTTACATAATAAATTCTATAATTCTTCTGTTTTTCTCCATGGTTTTTAGAATGCGACTCCAATATCTATTTTCATTTCCTATATGCATCTCCCCTTACACATCAGCTTCCTAGGTTTTTTTTTCATTCCTTGTATTGAGTTTCAGAAGCTTCTGGATGTTCAGAGTAGAAAACTCTCTCCCCCACCCACCCTCTCTCTATATATTCACCAAGTACTGATGGAGAATATATGTGCTTTTTCTTATTATAATAAAGATATCAAGACACTTAAAAACAACTGTTGATATTAAAATGATTTGGAAGTAGAGCTATAAAATATTTACAAAGCAAATTATTTTTAAAAAATCTATTCCAGTCTACTAATCTTCAAATGTTCAATATTGAACTCAGTGGAAAACTGAACTGAATTCATTAAATATATGGTGAGGCTTCCTATGTATAGGGCATTATAAGTTCTGTGGGAACTATACAGAGATGTATATGAAGATATATAAAATTTGTTGCCCTCCAAAACTTAACATTTCAGGGAAGATTTATACCTATATTTATATAAATGCACACATACTTAGATACACACACACACACACACACACACACACACACACACACATTTTATTTCCTTAAGCCACGGAAAAATTTAGGTGGTGTGTTATAGAAATTAGCTCCCTATGGTTCAATTTATCTAAACTGATTAAATTGAACTGTGTGCTATTTCTCAGCACAGCATAAAGATTTGAGTTGGGTTTTCAAAGCTGAGCCTTTGAGCAGAGGGATGAGCCTAAGCAAAGGTTACAAGACAAAAAAGTATAGATTGTGGTCCATTGTTGTCTGGAATTTACAGAGCATGTGAAGAAAAAGAGCTGGGTGGGGTGTATGTGAGTTAGGAAATATGGTTCTAAGATCAAAAGTACATTCTGAATAAACAATGCCAGCTTAAATAATTAGATTTAGTTTTAGAAATTATTTTAAAACCCTGTACCTTGAAGTGAGTGAAAAATGAATGACTCCATGAAATAAAATGTGAAATGAAAGAGGAACAAAAAAGGTAGGGTCTGTACAAAAATGTTCTTAAGTATTGGGAAAACCATAGTGAATCCTAAGCTTAAGAAGACTGATGGAATGATTCAATAATCTTGATTTTGACTGACTTTTGCAAATATAGAAGAAAATGTTCACTGGTTTCAGTGTAAGGCCAACACACATGTCAAAAAAAAGTGCTTATCAATTATCTTGGGAGTGACCATGATTTTTGATGAATCACTTGAACATATGGAATAATGTATCATCAAGGACAAAGGTCCTTAAATAACACTGTATCTGGCTTCTTGCATTGGATAGTTTTGCAGATGTCCCTGGGCCTTTTCTGCTTTCTCACTGTGACTCCTTAATTACATGCATTTTTAAGGCCACTGATTTCAGAAAGTTGAAATATGAGATACTGGAAGAAAGGTGGCTTCTAAATTTTCTTTTTGCAAAAGCAAACTAGCTCTTGCTGGAATCAAGCAGAGGCTCAGCCTGTCAGATCAAAATTAAAAAATAATCAATATGATACAAACAGATGGATGATTATTCTATGCTATCTTGGTCACTGATACATAATAAATTTTGGAAGTGTATACACCAACCAATATTCCATTTAATTTTTTCCTGTTCACAATTATGTTTTCATAAATGCACATTGCTGCCACCTTCAGGGCTGGAATTCAGCTGTCATCTGTGCCACATTAGGGCAGAGGAAGGCTGATGAACACGTTGCTGTTGTCCTTTGTACCTTGATAGTATTCAACTTTAGCCTGGATGAAGGAAATTAGTTTTCCATGGACACTTGCATGAGAGCTACTGAAAAACAATATGCTCTTGTCAGAACAGGATACAGCTCTTCTAAAACTGGGGATGAACTGCTTTTTACCCTTTAAAGGTCAGGAGATGATATTATGCAGCAAATTTAGCCTATGATTTATCCAAAAAAAAAAAAAAGCAACACTACATATAACCCTCACCAAGGTCTGGGTTACATTTTTAAAATCCCTCAAGGATGTTGAAAATGAGAATGAATTTTCAATAACAATACTAATAATAACCCCTACTTTTAAGCCTACCACATAAGAGATGGCACTTAGCACCACCATTTACTTTTTCTCCACGAACCCACAAAAAGGTATTATTTTTTCAATTTTAAGATGAGGACATGGAATTTTATTCCTCATCTCCATTGATCTCCTGGCATTATTTTTACCGCTGGTCACCTCTCCCTGATGTTTTCCTTTGCAGATTTCCTTCCCGTTTTCACATGATCCTTTGTGGACTTAGCTCAGACATTCCTTCTCTGATGGCTAAATACGGGTTTCATTAGGAACTTTCTTGTTTTGGAACTCTTCATTCCTGTCTATATATCTTTTAGGCTATCTGATGGTGTTGACTCAAAGGTTTCAATTCCAGGCCTCTTTCTTTTCCTCTCCTCCTGGTCTTCCTCCATCCTCTAAAGAGTGGGCCAGATATCTAACCTGCCTCTTGTGCTGGTGACCCAAATGCAATGTTCAACACTGGAGTTGACATCATTCTGCCAAAGTAAACTTTCCTTCTTGAGATCTCTATTTCTGTGTTCTCCTAGTCAAATTTTGTGTCGTTTTGACAGTTTTGACCCCTTTCACCCCTAGAGCCACAGAATCATCAATTCCTGTCTCATCTCTGCTAGAAATACTTGCAACTTTCTTTCCAATAGTTGACACTCAAATAACAATACCTGCTATCTTTATATAGCTTTTTAAAATACACAAAGCTTAAAAAATGATTAAATATTTTATTTTTCAAATTAAAGAAACCCCCAAATATACAAAGCTTCCAAAGACACCATTTCTTAAAATTTCCACATTAACCTTCTACAAACCAGAAACCTAGGTGATCTGTCTGACTGTTTAGAAACCAGGTTAGGGCTTCATGAGTGCTCTTTTGACCCATGCCCTCTAAGTGCAATATCCCGACAGCTGCAATCACCAAGTCATGCTTGATGTGCAGTTATCTCAGACACATTCTCTCTGCTTTGCTCCAACATAGCTTACGTAACAACTAATAGTCACTGTCTAATAATCACTGCCAAATGACATCTTCTGTGTGTGTGTGTGTGTGTGTGTGTGTGTGGGTGGGTGGTGCTGGGGATTTAACCCAGGAGTGCTGTACTACTGAACCACACCCCCAGCCATTTTTATTTTTATTTTGAGACAGTGTCTTACTACTTTGCCCAAGCTGATCTGGAACTTGCTATCCTCTTGCCTCACCCTCTGGAGTTGCTGGGATTACATCAAATGATATCTTCTCAAAACAGATTTGGTCACATTGTTCATTTCAAAATCCTTCAGAGATGACTTCTACTGAAAAAAAAGTTCAAGTTGCTTAATCTGGTACTTTCCCATTTGTGTCCAATATAACTTTAGAACATTACTTCCTGTACTCCCCTTATACTCCAGCCAAAATGAGTTACTCCCAGAATTGTACTTGAAGCTGTTGCCTATACTCTTCAGCATGGGCATGGCCCTCTGGAATGTGTTCTCTGCCTTTGAACATGCTGTCTTGTCCTTTCTTTGTTTCTTTCTGTCATTTGTTAATTCTAAATTAATTCATTAATTCTAAACTAAACTCATTCTAATGGACAGTTTTTCAGCCACTGGCTGTGTATGAGGGGGAAAGCAAGTAAATGAGGCAGAAGGAATTTGTTTCTCAAAGAACAGAGAATCTACAAACTTCTGAATCAATGCCAGTCTCCACAAAATAATCCTTTACTGATACCCCTGTCAGGAAGTGATGACTTCCTCCTCTCCACAGCCATAGGTCAGCGAGGGAACCTCGATTATAGGATTTACCATAATCTGATTGAATTACAGTTATGGAGGCACATTTCTCATCTCTCATGCTGGGTTATGAGCTCCACTTTTTGTTGGGGACTCTAAGTAGCTCAGTATTTCACCCTCAGAATGTGTCATGCAGCACTTCTTATATAATAAGACCTCAATGAGTAACACTGGAACAACTAACTTCTTTTGGAGTCTGTGATCCTGAGAGTGAGTAGATAAGTGGCATGCCCCACTTGCATAGGCAGTAGAGGACACACCATACACACACTATTCACATACACTTGCATCAGGTGGTTAGCATGACATTATTTTAGGCAACAGAACTGTCAGTTGACACCCAAAGTCCTGTGGCACTTTCCTTCACCCATTTAAATAGGGCACAAGGCAAGCATCTTCTCCATAGGGCTTGTTTCCTGACCTCAGAACCAGATGGATGCTATATTCTAGAATGTAATTCTAGGCTGAATATTTTTTTAAAGTATTAAAACATTTGGTTGTATTTACTCTCTTTTTGTCATATAGGTCTATGTGTTCTGACAAATGCATAGGGCATAACCAACACCACAATCAAGATACAGAACACAGATGGTCCTCAATGTATAATTTTTTGACTCTGCCATTGGTGTTAAAGCAATACATGTTCAGTACAAACCGTACTTCAAATTTTGGATTTTGATTTTTTTCCCAGGCTAACGATTTATGTGATATTACACTGTCTTGGAGATGTTGGGCAGCAGCAGAGAACCACAGCTCCCAGTCAGCCTTGCCATTACCAGTATGGACAACCAGTGCTCTACAGTGTGCTGTGTTGCTAAGCTCTGGTGCTCAGTAAGGCAAAGTGCACTAATTGCATTTCAAATGAACCATATTTTCAGGTTATAATAGATCTATCAGGAGATATCCCCATCGTAAATCCAGGAGCACCTGCAGCCTGGTTACCTCCTAAAGAAATTCTTCTCGACTAAGCCTTTGTCGTCAAACCCTCCGTCACTCTTACTGTTGATCTGTTTGCCACCTTCAGGTTTGTTTTCTCCAGAATATCATACAAGTATAAAGGCACACAGCTGCTTGAGTTGGGCTTCTTTAGTTAGCATAGTATATTTGAAACTGTGTGCATTGATAGTTCAGTCTTCTTATTTGCAAAACAATGCTTCCTTGAATTCATGTGACTATTTATTTTCTAGTTGAGGATATATTTTTTTTCCCAATTTTTGGTGATTACGAAAAGAGCCACTATAAATAGGATTTTTGTGTTAGTATAATTCTTTATTTCACCTAGTTAAACAGGAATAGAATTGCCGGGTCATATGGTAAGTGAATTTTAATTTTATTAAAAAAATGTCAAAATATTTCCACAGTGGCTGTACCATTTTATATCCCCACTAGCAACACAAAAGAGTTCCAGTTGCTTTATATCCTTGCCAACCCTTGGTATTGTTGGAATTGTTAGGGATTTATTTTTGTCTTTGCCCTTCCAAGCATGTAGTGCAGGACAAAAATTTAAAGCTTCATAGTTTTAGAACCATAATAACTTCCCTTCCATATTAAGCCTATACTTAGTACTTCTCCTTTCCCTTTAATTGTTTCTTTGTATTATGTCTTCCACTAGACTATTGATTCTTTTATGGTAAGGAAAAAGTCTTGGTCCTATTTATCTATATGATGCTCTGCCACCCCATCCCAAGTGTAGGAATTTGCAACAATAGGCGAATAACACATTCTACTTAAGCAAATATTCCCGTATGGTCAGATTACACCAACACATTGGGTAACACAATTAATGCATCTAAAGTTTAATCTAGCATTGCCTAATTTTTTATAATATTATATTTTTAGTTGTAATTGAACACAATACCTTTATTTTATTTGTTTATTTTTATGTGGTGCTGAGGATCGAACCCAGGGCTTGCACTGTTAGGCGAATGCTCTATTGCTGAACCACAACCCTAACCCTTGCCTAATTTTTAATCAATTTTAGACTATCAAAGGAATTTAAATAAAACTATACACTTTCCTCCCTTTCATTTGTTTTTCTGGGGACTTATCTAACAGTTTTATTTTGGGGATGGTGAAATATTTGATGAACTTCCTTACTCGTACAAAAGACATGATTTTTTTTTACTAGTACGTAAGAGATCATAAGATCATATTTATTTATTTATTTTACAAATTTGATTCATTTAAATGTGCTTTCTAGGTGAGAGAGAGAAAGTTGCAATTGCAGGGTACTTTCCCTGTAAACACAAGCTATCAAGTGATTTGGGGTTTAAAAAAAGAAAAAGAGGTTGAGAGTCACTGAAAAGACAATTTTTTAAAATAGAAAAATTCTCTGAAGATGCACAGGCCAGCCCCGCCCCCCTCCCATTTACTGTAGGAAAGCTGGCTCTAGCATCTGGTTGGATGCCTCCATCATTGGTGAGCGTGGCATTTTATACAGCACCAGTGTGGACATCCTGACTAGCAAGGATTTCCAAACAAAACAAAGAAATAAAAGAAACACTGGGATGAAATATCTTTCTAACCAAGCTTGTGATTTTCTATATCATTGCATTATAAGGAACTTCTGTGGCACCTACAGAAATCTAAAAATGGAGTCAGGAATCTACTGTGGCAGAAATACCTTTGTCACCGCATCACTTAGCCAGGTACCAAGTGCTGTATGATACATACATGGAAAAGAGGCACTGGGTGATTTAGGTGACATCAGTCTTGGAACTTTGTAGCTACTCCTTCTGTAACTTCAGTTTTTGAACAGAAATAAACCAATGATGTATAGTTGTGTGTAGAAGAAAATCATCGGAGACTGTAGAAGTCTATAGGAAAAAAAAAACACAAAACCTCTGAAATGCAATTCATGAACAGAATGGATTATGAATCCTCCAGTATTCAGTGTTCATAGGTTTCTAGTAGAACTCAAATGCAAGGGACTTCTTGATATATTGTCACTGGCTAGCTTCTCTGGTGGTTTTGTAGGGGTCAGCTTAGGTCAGCTGAAAATACATTCCCAGAATTCTCTTTCCTAAATGGTTCTTCATTACAGCTGGCTCCTAGGGAAATTTACATGAGGTTTGGAAGGTAGCAGGAAAACAGCAGTGCTATACTTGGAAGGTCTGTGTGGCACAACAAGTTCTGCTCTCGACCTCTGGCTCACCTGGTCTGTGATAGATAGCAGCCAGGCTGCTGGACCATTGCCTCCCACCAGGTCTCTCCTTTGGCTTCTGAGCCAGGTGTGTGAACAGCTTTGCAGTGCAGAGTGCCAGATCCTACGTGCTCTGGGTCACTGACTTTGGAGGAGGCATGACTCAAACACAGGTTCTGGTTTGTCGTTATGGGTTTCAGTTTGTCTTACAGTTTTGTTGGTCCTTGTTTGGCTCCCATTCAAATCCAGCTTTGATTTTCAACCAGCTCTACTAACTTATGATGACATCAGGCCCAACAGTACATGCAAAAGCAACCACAGAGCTCCCACAATTGTGTAAGGTTTAGAACTTACAATAAATGCATTATTTCATATCACTATTTATATTCCCTGATAATGGCTTCCATCAAATCCTTCCTATTCAGAATATACTTGATTACAAATATTCTTTTGTATATACCTTTTAAAAAGTTATGGTGATATGAAATGAAATGGTACTAATTTACTGAGCCTAAGTACATGACTTTATTTACCTTGTTTTTGAGATTGAGGCTTGAATATGCTCTTTTGCCTAATTCCCTTCAAAATCAATAGGCTAGGAATTGGGAGTTTGGTCTATGACCTGAGAAAAATACAAAACTCATTTGAACTGTTGTTCAATAATTAAAGTTAAAAATCACCTGAGCTCACTAGCTCTTTCTTGAAATAGTCTTAATGTTATGATACTTGGACAGTTGTGTTTACTTTTAATAAAATTTAAACATTAAAAATTTGAAAGCAATTTCAACTGATCAAGTTTTATTACAAGGTATTGCAGTGAGAGTAAATAAATATTGCTATTGAGAGATTCAAGTTCTTTGTTTAAATTCTTCATTTTTTACTTAATTTTCTAAGATTTTATGGTCCTTAAAGGCAGGGATGCCTGTTTTATTTTTAATCTTTACATCCACCCATATTAGCACACACATAAGTCCGTACTGAGTATCAATTGAACTAAGTAAAAAACAAATTTAGGCTTCCTGTTTTTTACAGAAAAGAAAAGAGCAGCAAAGAATGAGCAAACAACCACAACCAACTGCATCCTCTCATGCTGTTCTCACCATTATATAGAAACTCCAGCAGGAAACCACAGCTATATCCTTTTCACCAATTCAAAGCTCATGAATTGCTGGCAAGCATAAAACAGATATATTGACATTACATAGCTACTTATGACAGTTTATACTTACTATACTTTAAAAACAATTAGCAATGTTATTCAAAGACAAAAATCCCAAGAAAAAAATATAAAAATAATAGTAATACTTTCGGCACTTGTTTTGGCATAAATTATATGAAAAAACAATAAGTACTACTGAAACTTGATTCCCCCTCCCAGTGTAGCTGATTTTTAAAAAACCCCAAATACTGACAAGTGTTGAAATTCCTTATTTGACTCAGACTTGTAAAAAACTGCTAACTGATCAAAGACATATTACCCTCTATCCTCAAATCATGAAAATTCTAATCTTTTCCCTTTTGCACTTAAAATGACCCAAGAATTAGATATTTCTATCTAGCTATGAAAAGTAGAAACCCCATTTGTCTTTTCTCATGTATAATCTCATTCAGAATGTGCAGCATCACATGTTTTAAATTTGTAATATGAGCCTCAATAATGTTTTTTATCAATGAAGAGACTTTCTACTGAAGATCTCTTAACCATCCGGGAAGGACAAAGGAAAGATTATGGCATAAGTCCAGGGCTTTCAAGGACTTTTGCTTCAATGTGAATAACAGACATGCATTCTCATTTAACAAAGGAAGAAGGCAAAGGCATAGAACTCTGTAGCTTTCCTGCACGCCCATGTTACTGAGTATGTAAACCTTCCGGACAACGTTTGTTTAATAAATTCATTTGTGAGTGAATTAAAACATACATGCTTGGCAGTGATAATAGAGGGAGGTAAGAAAGGTCTAACTTCTAAAAAAAAGCTGAAGATTTCTCAACTCAGAAAATGTGCCCAAGATTAAGGGGAGAAGAAAGAAAGAGAGAGAGAGAGAAAGGAAGGAAGGAAGGAAGGAAGGAAGGAAGGAAGGAAGGAAGGAAGGAAGGAAGGAAGAAAGGAAGGAAGGAAGGAATAAAGAAAGAAAGAAAGGAAGGAAGGAAGGAAGGAAGGAAGGAAGGAAGGAAGAAAGAAAGGAAGAAAGAAAGAAGAGGGAAGTCAGGAAGAAAGAAAAAAAGGGGGTGGGGGAGAAATGCAAGGTTATGGGGGGGGGAATGAAGAGGCCATTAGAGCTAAATTGATTGTAGGAATTTTTGGCTTCACTGTCTCATCTGCAGAGAGAACCTGAAGTGCCTTCGGCAATGACCTGACTCTGTACCACTTTCATAGACTGTGACATCTGTTTACCACTTCCATGAGTTTTGCCTTCTGTGCTCCTTATCTAAACTATTTTTTTTACTTAATATTTTTTTTATCAAACTGACATTAACTGATGCCCCAGTTAAAAATACCCACCTAGTACTTAGAAATAATATCTATGAAATTATGGGGCTGATGTGACAGTTGTATATATTTTCATAGCACATATTTTTAAAAGTGTACTTTTACATTTACTCTCAGCATATTTCCATATTAAAATAAAGACATAAGCAATAAGTAAATCTGTGTACTACGTAAGATTGTGTCACACACAAGTCACTGTGGAAAATCTCCTGGCCTTTGAAAAGCAATGTCCTTCACTTTGGTACCTCTTGGAACAAAGAATTCAGATTTTGAAATGACACAGGGTAGCAAAAACATTCTAGAAAAATAACAAGGACCCAGTAGTAAGACTAATGCCTGAGGATGACTTCTATCCAATTATTTTAACTAGAAAAAAAAATCAATTTCTTATTAGAGAACTAAAAAGAAACAAAAAGAAGCAGAAATTATGACTTTCAAAAATAGTGAATTATTATCTTCAAAACGGTCACAGATAGGTATATTTATCCTCCTATCAAGTACTATTCATACATTAGAACTATGGTTTTAAGATAAAATTTGTCTTAGATGGGTCTCCTGTGCCTTTTATTCTGTCTTCAATTTTCAACTAGAACACTTAGCTCTAAGATATCAGAGGGAATTGCTTAACTTTCATAAGTAAATGAATGTCTATGATTAAAACATCAATCACGGAAACACTAGTTCTATAAATAGTTTCTGAGTACAAAGTCCATAGATAGAGTTAAACAAAAACACATGCCTGGTTTTATTGTGGATGTGTGTGTGCACGTGTACATACACGTGTGTGTGTGTGTGTGTGTGTGTGTGTGTGCCCACTATGCATGTGACTGTACAAAATCTACTTACTTTTTCTTTTGAGAAACAAAGAAATGTTGTTTGCTGAACATGTGTGTTACCTGGATATTTTGATAAAATTTATGTTTGTCAATTTTATTGCCTAAACAATGATTTATGGAGTTTTAAGTTAAAATGCTTGCCCTTGAACATGTCCTGTTTGTTTAAAAAATGTCCTATGACTGATTTAGAAGCTTTCACATTTGTTTTTAAAGCAACATGAAAAGAGATCCAAGACAGAAGAGAGCAGTTCATAAAATCCTGCCTATGCCTCTTGTTTTGACCAGTGTTATTATTATTATTATTTTTTTAATCACTGCCACTCCACAGAATACTACATGTGGCATAGAAAAACTTGTGGCCTTTGCAGTTGGATGACTTGAAATTCACTCACAGCTCTGTCAACTACTTTCAGTGAGATCTTGGGCAAGTTATTTAATGCTTCCTCATTTCTAAAATTGGAATAGTACAAACCTTATAGATTTCTTTAAATAAAACATGGTAGTTTAGTGGAATGCCATGAGCAAGGGGGGCTGAAGAACAAAGTTTTGAAAGAGTTCTACAGATCTGTAGTTCATCTGTCCCCCACTGTTCTGGAAAGCAGGTGGATAAAGCCAAATGAGCTGTCTTATGTCCTATAACCAAAGCAGCAAAGTGCCCAAGCGATGCCCAGTAGCCTCCTGCTCCCTCTTCACCCCCTTTACACCTCCTTCACCATGTGTTTGGTTGTTTTTTCATTACAATTGGGGACTCCTATCCCTTCTTATTTTTTCCTGAGCCACTAACCTTCTGTGCCACAGGGCTAAGAGGTTCTCCTCCCAGTAGGGGTAAATACAGAGATGGAATCACTTGCCAGGCATTCAGGAGGCATGAATTACTACATGAACTTCCAGGTCATGGCCCTGGAGAGGTGGACCACAAAAGAGTTATGAGCAACTCTTTAGGGAAAAAAGATAGCAAGAGAGCCTGGGGCACTTCAAAAAGCAGCCATGGAAACTGTTGGGTATTTTCAGCATCCTGGTCTGGTCCACCCGCCAATAATGAGGATTCAAGATCATCCCCCAAGGGTGGAGGTGATCCCTGAGAGTCCAAGCAAACATCTCAACCCGCGGCCCTTAAACAGTGTTGAAACACACTCATGTATCACAAATAATTTATGACAATGATAAAGAATCAGTGACAGCCAAACATTTCTTAAGGGAATAATTTAGAGTTTTCTCAAATGTCTGTTATCCTAACTTCCTAACATCATTATTTCTGTGATAATGTCACTCTCACTCATCTCACTCAGAGATGTTTTCTTGAACTGAGAAAAACTGGGGGATGAAGTTACACTGAGGTTCTAGCATATTCATGAGTAAGGAATTTCGTGTAAGTGGACGAGCTGCCGGTGGTAGAAATGCCTGAGATTTCTTCATGATATACCTGCCTCTTCTTTGTCACTTCATCTGCTCTGTTTCTTACTTGTTTTTAGCAGAATGAAGTAAAAAAACACGTGTGTTGGAGGATTTATTTTTTTTATAGCATTAAGAATAGGATGAGAAGGACTTTTAGTTTTCAGGGTGGCCTAGCTGGAAGAAAGAAACCCAGGTGTGGTGAGCAGGTGGTGAAGCTCAGGAGGAGGGGAAATGAAGCTGAATGACTGGGGCCTACAGGAAGGAAGCGAGCTCATGGGGGTGGGCAGTAATGTCAGGGGAGGGACCCTTGTTCGTCTACAGGGGAATTCCCTCAGATCCTCCCTAGGAAAACTGCCCATTCTAACTTTGATGAGTCATATTTATTAATAAGTTTATTCCGATAGCCTGGGAATTACTTAAGCATTCAGACTATGTTTTATTCAACTTTGAATCCCTAGCTCATGGCACAAGGTTTATTGAACATGTCCAGTGCTCAGTACAGATTTACTAAATCATCCAAGGGATACGCTTTCCTTAAATCAGGGCCTCCTGCCAGCCACACTTCAAATTATATACATCATCTCCTAAATAAATTCCTCTTTCTAGTTGGAGAAATGCCTCTCTCATTTTTAAAGCAGAAGGAACCCTCAAGCCAATCCAATTCAGGTCATTAAATCTGACCATCCCTGAGACTTCAGACTCTCCACTCAAAAGCCACAAACCCCAGAGGGATGATCTTTTAAAAAATCCCTTATTATAGTTTTGTAACATCAAAATAACCACCAGGGAACTGAAGAATAGTTTCCTCATCAAAGTATAGAAGTTTCAGTGGAAGTAAATTTGTGTTATTTAAAAATCATTAAGTAAAACTAAGTAAAAAAAAAAAAAAAAGCAAGAAAGGAAATGACTTTATCCCTAAAGATCTTTAGCACCACGGTCCTTTATACATTATCAACACATTTTATATATTATCAACATTCATCATTTAACAAGGAAATGCCACTCTCCAAAGAAAGCACGGAGTTAAGGTAGCACTGTGTCCTCTGTTAGCTTCAAATGATACTATTCTCAGCGCTGTCTTCTCCAAGCGAAGCTGTTGAAGCACCCGCCACTTAAGGATTAATAATTAGATGAGACGATGTTTTTAGAAGTAAAGTAGGAGGCACGATGTGGGGGTGGCACGCGGTGAAGCGTGCGTGGGGAAGGAAAGTGGCAGTAGAAGTTGAGAAAGAAGGAGAGATTTCAGAGAGCTCTCTCTACCAGAGACATGGGCCTGGGTTTTGCATCTCAGAAGGGCATTTGTCTTCATTTGCAGCACAAATAAATCAACACTGACACTGAAGTGGTCACTTCATTTTTAGCCATATTAAAAAAGCAGTTTTTCACAGTCCAGGGGCCAGACCCCATAGTGATCTGACTAACTCCAAGAATGCTGCATGCACAGCCGGCTGCCATCACTGGATGAGCTTTTCACAGCTGTCCACGCATAGCCACAAACTGAGATAGGAGTCGACAGTACTCCTGAAGATTTAGCTCAACTGCTACTCTAGCTGAATACAATGCACTATTACTTGAAAGACTGGACTTTCAGGAGGCTATGCAAGTTGGGTATGTATGGAAAGAGCTGTATATAAAGATATGGTGTACTTAAAACTATGTAAAGCAATTCAATGTAAAATCTTACTCATGGGTCCTTAAGGTAAAGAAAAAAAATAAATCATTGTTAAAACAGATAATATTTTTACATTTGCCACATATCGGGCAGTAAAAAGTAAGCAAACAAACAAAAACTTCACTAGTCTGCTGCTAACAGACCAGTTCAACTCAATTTGTAGTGATGGAACTTTCTACATATTTGACTGATGGAAACTTTTTAGGCAAAGTTATTATTTATGGGACTTAACTGTATTCAGTACGATTCTCTCTGCTTTGTAGGGCACACATCAATTTCATGAGTACAGTCATAGAATTTTAGAACTTGATGGTACTTAGAGAACACCTAGTCCAGAATTCACAAGCTTAATATCTATGGGTTCTAGCTGTGGAACAGTATTTTTGAAGACACAGAGTACAAGGGACCCACACAAAGCCTCAAGGTCAAAGAGACCACAGGGAGAAATAGGGTCAGCAGTGAAGCTACTGTTTGTAGCACTTACTGTGGTTCCATTCCAGCCCAGAGAATGTGGGCCAGGATTTCATTGCACAACAGATTTTCTGATTTTTAAATATTGGCTTAATTGCACATAAATTCCTACAGGCCAAGGTTTTCTTGTTGGGCCCACAGATTGCCAGTTTTCGGTTTCTGAGCTGGTATATACATCCCCAAACCTGAAATCCTGGCAGATTAAACCAAGGGTATCAAGTCTCTCAGATGCTTGTGGCAAAGATCTGTTCTGTTCTGAGAATTCCCACGTGTCAACAAAATGATTCCCCATGTGAAAGGGGATTGTAAAGTCACCCCTCTGTCCCCCGGCCCTTAATCACAGCTCAGCCCCTGACCCTGACATGGACAGATTTCTGCTCTCTGACGGCTTTCAGAACATGTTTGACATGAAAACAAGAACAATTCTTCACACCCATTTGTAATAAGCAATTTGTACTCATCCAAGGATGCAGGCGAAAATGTGTTCTCATTTACTAGCTTTACCTCTGATTAAAGTTCTTATAAGCAATCAAAATTCTAGTTGCTCCATTTTGGTCTGCATTTTTCAAGCAGAAATAATTTATAGAATAATCCAAGAAAGCCATGCTTAAAGAACAATACAACTAAGTGTAAATAAAAAATGCATGCTATGTATGAAACGGTTTGATATATGAGTCCTAAGAATCATGGAGGATTTGCTGAAATAATGGAGTTTTAAGATATGTTTGAGTAGACTGAGAAACTAATTTAGAAGGAAGAAATGAGAACTTTAAAATGACATAATGGCAAACTTAAAATTGGAACCTACATTGAACCAAATATATTTTGCATTTTAAAGTAGTTTTAAAAAGTCTATCATGGGAAAGCACATTATAACATGGAATAAAAATGAAAAAAAATCAAAAATAAACCTATATTATATTTCATATCCCTGTCCTACAGAGCCATAATTCAGAGTAAAAACCCAGAGGCAATGCAAAATTCTGAATCTGAATAATATTTGACATCTTAGACTTACTAAGACAGACATACAGGCACAGGCTATTACATTTTAGAAAAAAATTTCAACAACTGAAACAAAAAGATGCTCTGAGGACTCAGGAAATGTAGTTAACAAACACTTCACTCCCTCAAGGGTTTCATTTAACTAATTAACTACATTATAAAGACAGAGAAGAGTCTCCCATTGACAAAATATGGTTATTTTAATTTTGGCCTATTTAGAAATCAATATCCCTGAAAAACAATCAAGAATCTAACAGCATAAAGTATGTGATTATTCCCCATAAACTATATCTCCCACTTTGATGCGCTATTTGTAACTCATGGTTAAAAAAGGATTTTTCCGCAACTCTTTTTTCTCTACAAAACTACTAGATGCAAATGTGATTTTTTAAGGAGTCTCGGAGATCTCTGTCCAGCTGTCCGTTACTGAATTAGGAACATAGCTGAGGTCCCTGGAGATGCCTGTGACTTGGTAGGTTTTTATTCTCCAGGTTTTAGGTCCCCCCCCCCACCCCCGATTCCCCAGGGGTTTTAATTGTGCAAGAGTTACAGATTGTAAATCTTAACTAATCCAATCTTCTTGTCAGCTGCTCAGGTATCCATTCTGTTTAGGATCCAAGACTTAGAAATTTTAAGTAGAATCAGTGTGTATATATAAGAACCTGTCTTGCTTCAGATCACCCAGCTGATTCCTGCAATATTTCTGCCACATCAGACCCTTGAGACAGAGATGGAGATGACTGCACTGTCATTTGGAAGAATATACCACACTGACTCTCAATTTGGAGGAAGGATGCATAGGTTACTTGATTCTCCTTCCATCCCCACGGAGGTTCTCTGAGGTCTTGTTCCTGTTCTCATTATCTGAGAAACAGTGAAGAATTAGCAAGAGGAATTCTGGATTTTAGCACCTGCTGCAACAATGACTTAGAATAAGTTATTAAGTTCCCAGGAATTCATCTGTAACCATTTTATTTCCCTGTAAATAAAGGCATGGACTTCAAGATAGTGTACAAATCTGGCTGTCAGAATCCTTTGGGGACCTCTAAAAATACATATTTCTAAACTTCCCTCCAGATTTGGATTTGGATTTGAATTCAAGAGGTCAATTGCATTTAACCTATGGCCAAGGATCAGTTATTAGTGCCTGCTAGTAATAATTTGGACCCCCGATTTTGCTGCTAACTTTAAAATAAAGGCAACAATCAAATTACAGGCATGAAAAATTAGAAAGCTGTTAACTGTGCTGCCAACTCCAATATGCCCAGTTAAAAAGCTGTGAATAATTTTCTCTCTGGCAGTCAAGACAGTAATTTAAATTGTAAGAAACACTCACACGCACACACAGACGTACACACACACACACACACACACACACAGTCTTTTCAATTCAAATGCAACCTTTACATGTTTTTTATTATTTCAAACTTGCCTCTTATGCCAAAAAGTTAGATTATCACTAATTGAAACACTCTGATGTGGAAAAGGAAGATGAAAGAAAGAGGCGTCCAGGATATGTGTGTGTGAATGCAAATTTTGGTATTTGACTGCTGTCCAAATCAACTAATTCAAGTCAATGAGTCTAACTGGCACTGTTCTTCTGGTTAAAGGTATAGTTTCATTCAAGGGTATCAACATCACAATATTGAGAAAGTCAATAAAGTTTTCAGAAGCACAAAGACTTTCTTCTGATTTTGTCTTCTCAAAATAATTATTAGGCTACCTATGGCAAAACACAAGGATGCTCATTTCTTAAAATACATATAAGCACATTTAAATATTTAAGAAATGGACAAGTCATAGAACAATTGAAAGAAAGAAAACATGGTAGATGCTCCTCTTCCCTTTGGGATGCATAGCTCAGTGACCTGCACATACTCATAGGGCAGTCAGTGCCTTGCAGAGGACTTTGCCTCTATCAAGTTTTCCTGGGAGGAAGTTTGTTAAAGAGAATAGGACAGTCACCTGAGCACCCTTTCACCCTCTGTGACAGTGACTGTAGTTGTGTTCTGAGAAATGAAATTATCTTGCTGCAATGCCGTGTATGTCGTAACTTCAACAGTTCAACTATCAAATTCAACTAAATTAAGGTTCAACCAGTAAATGATTGCAAAAGAATGAAAAAGATGGCAGGAAATAACAGATTGATGATGTTATAACCATTCCAGCCAGATTTTCTTGAAGCAGCAGGATTAGAAAATCTTAGATATAAAATAATTAACAACTCTTTAAAAATGAGATTACATATACAGAAATAGAGACTAAAACAATAGTGGGAGCAGGGAGGAAAAGAGGAGAAGCGTGTCAAAAGACATGAAGCAATAGATATGTAGGAGGAACATCTAAATATCTAATGTTCAACATGAGGACTATAGCTAAAAATAGTGTATCACAGGGCTGAGGCTGTAGCTCACTGATTGAGTGTTTGCTTCACTGGTGTGAGGCACTGGGTTCATTCCTCAGCACCACATAAAAGTAAATACATGAAAATATATTAAATCAATTTACAACTAAAAAATATTTTAAAAAATAGTGTATAGCATCATGATTTCTGTTAGCAAATGAGTAGATTATAACTACTCTTGCTGTTGATGGTAGACTGGGGGTAAGGGTATGAAGAATGGGGTGAGAAATGGGTAATTATGGGAGATGATGGATAGGTTGATTTGTTTAACCATAGTTACTATAGTAACTAGGTATATCTACATATATATCAACATCATATTGTGTACCTTAAATAGGCATAACTTATTAAATTTATTAAAAATAATAGCAACCGTTGAGTAATATTTCAGTCTAAACAGAAATTTCACTACCATTACCTACTCCAACTTGATAATCACTTTTTCTCCAAATGATTCTTGAAGCTACCTCCAACTACCCACTTCATTTTTTGCTGTCTCTTTTTATGTCACCACCCCTTCCTCAGTGCCCAACTAGATCCAGCCATCATTCATAAACTAGCTCAAGTTCCCCTCATTTCCTGAAGTTTTGCAGACCAATTCAGTCCCTGAGGAGCTTGCTCTCAGAATTTACTGAAATGCATTTCATAAGACACAGTCTTGCCTTTTTCAGTGAAGCAATTTTGCTTTTCAGAATATTGCATAAATACTTGTGGATCTGAAGTCCTGGTAAATTGTTGGCATCTTGCAAAGTAGCAGCATCTTTTCTTTGTGTCATTTAAAGCAGTAGCCTTTGGACTTTCTGGAACATGATGGTTATAACAGGATATATATTTTACATCATGGTCCATTACGTACCACATATAAGTACTTAATTTTAAAATTCCCATAAATAGTACTTATTCTTTTATGCTGTCTTGACCCTATTATATTGGGGGAGGGTCCTGGAGTATGAACCCAGGGGTACTTACCACTGAACTACATCTCCAGTTCTTTTTATTAATATTACTTTTTGAGATAGGATCTTGCTAAGTTGCTGAGGCTGGCCTTGACATTGTGATTCTCCAGCCTCAGCTTTCTAAGTTGTTGAGATTACAGGCGTGCACCACCACACCTGGCTCTTTCTTGTATTTAAAAAAAAAAAAAATGCTGATCATAGTCACTGACTTCACAATGGTTTGAGACCTGCCGTTTTAAAAATACTCTACCAGAAGGGCATTTATTGATTACTATGGAATTGTTATAGCCATTTTTCTCATTTAAAAATTATTTAAAAATTATATGTGGCCATTGGGCTCTTTAAGTAACTCCCAATTTAGTTGTTTGTTCATTCTGTGTTTCATGCCTTGGTGCATTTGCCTTTTCCAGTTTTCTAGAACAAGTAAATGCTTGGTATATACAATTTCTCATCTTTTCCCCTATACACTCTTATTATAAAATAAGATTCTCTGCATTTCTAAATTTCATTTCTATAAAACTCAAATTTCCTTTCCCTCATAATCTCTTTGTCTTTCACAATGTGCAAAGTGGGTCAGACATTTCATGGATGAAGTCAATGAAACTCAATTATGACTTACTCAGGAACATTTTTCTTCTTTAACAGGTGATTATAAATCAAGGTAAATATGGTTTGTAGATATTTGAAGGATATGAATTTGGATCATTGGAACCATAAAAAGCCTGAATATGTATGCATTTACTTCACCTTTCATAGCCAATGGCTTACTGACCAGATGAGGTGCTGCCCACTGGACTCATAGGTAGATCCTGTCTTCCTCTCCATCCTCAACTTTCTACCTTTATGTACTCGTGTTTATTTGTTTGGTTTTCTGTTCTTTGTGATTCTGGAGATTGAACCTAGGGTCTCACATATGCTAGGGAAGCACTTTACCACTGAACTACTTCCCCAGAATTTTTTATTTTAAATTTTGAAACAGGGTCTTGCTAAATTGACCAGACTGGCCTTAAACTTGTAATTTTCCTGCTTCAGCCTCCTGAGTGGCTGGAATTACCAGCATACATCACCACACCCAGCTAACATTTTTTTTTTTTTTTTTTTTAACAACTTAGAGCTCCTTGTTTTTCTGGGACTCTGAATATTTTGCCCTCTCTGTTCCCCTGGTGAGTTCCTCTTATCCTTCAGAGCCACTGTAGACTTGTCTTGTTCTCTCTACCTTCATAATCTGGTTTCTATAGCACCTTGCAATAGCATGTAACTAGCTCTTACTATCAGTCTCCCCCTCAAGTTTTGTAGGATGAAGCTATGTCTTGTTCATCCTTTTATTCTACATTCAAGGGCCATGTTCAATTCAAGAAAAATATATGTGGAATGCATGAATGAAAACGGTTTGGCTGAGTGAATGAATGAGGGCACCGAGGCCACATGCAGCTGCCACAGAGAGAGCTCCAGAGCAAGTTTGGAACTAAAATTGTGTGTCCTCACTGTTTGAGGCCAGTATTTTATGATTTTGAAATTCCATTACCAATATATCAGTGTTTCCCTGTAGGCTGCAGAGTTTGTGACTAGCAATTCAAACAGTGAGAGATAGATGGATCTAAATATATTCTTTCAAGTTTATTTGGGGCATAATCAAGAAAATGTTGCAGGAACAAATAATTAAGTGTATTGGGCAAGTCCTTAGAGGCAATTAAAACACTCAGATTTCAAAACAGCTTGCTGGAATCTCCCCTCCCCTCCAATTGAGACTGATTTGGGTCACATACTGCTTCAGTTCTATACTCTGTATGTGAAGCTGATGCACTAGTGATTTGATTCTTTTCATTTTCATAAGTCTAGTTAGTGATGAGGTGAAGCCTCACCACAATCCAACACAACGTCCACGTTTTTCTATGAGTTCATCTGCTTTGTGTCCAAAATAAATTTCTACCAAATCACATTCTAGACCATGACAGCAATCACTACTTTTTTCTCTGTGAATCAACAGTACATCCCACCCCCCAAAACACCTACAAACCTGGGGGGGGGGAAGACTCTTTCCAAAGAACATTCTCTTATGCAAACTCTGGCCATTTGGGGATAGCAATAGAGAAGATTTTATTCTTTGTACTGTGACTCACGTATCTTTATTCCCACAATTGTTACTTAAGGCAGGTCAATGGTGAACACAATGGAAAAGAAAGAATAGTTTCTAACTGGAAAATAAGCACATTCGGGAGAAGTACATTCAAAGCATTATCAGAGTAAAATATGCAGCAGCACCAACAGGAGCAAACAAAAGCCCACGCAAGAGATGTGTAAATATTTCATGAAGCTGAGCCTTAATCAACTCTCTCTCCAAATCTTTCTGGTGTTGTAAACACTTCAGTTTCTTCCAGTCCCACCATGACCCAGATTCCTTGCAAAAATAAAATGAAAACACAGACCAATGGATCATTAATAAATGTGTTGTGAAAAATATTTAAATCGAGCATATCCAGGCACAGTTTTAACTGGAGGAAGAAGACACTTTAATAAAAGGTGGCTGCTACTTGAGTGACTACTCAGAGCTTGGTTTCTCCCCTCCCCCTTCAAGTCTTCTCTTTCCCCCCCACCTCCTCTGCTGCTTTGTGGACATTCACATCATCTTAACCTTGAACTGTCTACATTCAAAGGCAGTGATTTCTCTGAATACCCCTCCAGAAGGCCCTAGAAACCTGACCTGCATTTGCTGGCTCTCTCCACCCCAAATTCACTTCCCAATGTCAACTATCTACCCCTCCATTTCCCCTCTTTCACTGCCCATTGTTGCATCTGAAATTTTGCCTACATCTTCTCCATTTGCCTGGATACCATAAAGATCTGCTGTATCAGTTGATTATCTTCTTCAGACCTTTTTCTAAAATCCACATCTACAGAGCTGTTTATCTGCTCTAGTCTCTATCTTGACTTAATGTGGTTCCAAAGTTCACCTCCAGACACTGAACAGGTCTCTACAATGATTTCCCTTTATCAACCTCTGCCCGCCCTTCCTATTCTCTCCCCGCCCATCTCAAGAAAAACTATATATGTGTAAATATATATATACACACAAACACACATGAAAATACTTATATATGTCCAGTGTTTTGACCTTAATGGGAATAAACGTAAGAAAAATGAGAAAAATGCCGCACACACATACTACACACGCCCCTCTTTCGATATTCGCAGTGTGCAGACTCGACTGATTGTAAATCCCCCAGCTCACGAACATCAGGAGTTTTCTCCTATTTACCTTCAAAGGCAGAGAGCTTAAGGGAGCAATGACCTTGCAGAGAAATTTATTACCTGCGAGGCAGGATGGGATGGGGACAAGAGCAACAGGCAAAGGAACCCCCAGCAAATTGTGGGACCAAATCCCTCCCCCATCAATATACAGCACACCGCAACGCTCCTGCCCCCAGGGTTGGCCACTGGGCAGAGTGGCGGGGGAGGGGGGGCGTCTCCTCCCTACGCCGCAGGTCGCCTACCTGCTTTCGCCTGGCTCTCCCGGCGCCGCGGGGCCACTGTCTGCGCTGTAGCAAGGGCTACCCGTCGCATATCCTAAGCACAGGCTCTGGGCGCCACACCGATGTCTCTGGTTGGCGAGCTGCGGTCCTTTTTAACCCAGTCCCGGAGCCAGCTCTGGGCGATCAGGAACTGAAATTACTATGCAAAGAGCTGAGGCGGCGCGCTGGAGCGGGGCGGGATCGCCCGGCAGCCCCCGCCACTGGGTTGCAGCCGCCGGTCGCCGCCACTACTAGGCGCAGAGCAAATTTGGTGATGGGAGTTCACGAACTCGACTGTTCATCCATCAGGCCCGGGGTGCTCCCATCTGTCCAGAGCTGCCGGGCTTGAGGACCCGAGCAAGGGGCTGCAGCCTTGCAGGCAGTGGCGGTGACGGCGGCAGCAGCAGCAACCGTGGTAGCAGCAGCAGCAGCAGCGGCAGCAGCAGCGGCAGCAGCAGGACGCTGGAGCTCCGCCCTCATGAACCCCCTCCTCTGCCTAACCCGTCTCGGGGGAAAGAGTTCCAGCCGCGCCTGCTGCGCGCCTGGCGGGGGAGCTGGGTGGCGGAAGGCAGGTTGTGGTTCTGCTGCAAGGAGACCAGCGACAGGAGATCAGATCGAAAGTTAAGAAAAGGATTAGGCAAGCGAGCTGGTGACCCAGAGCGGCAGAGTAGGAATTCTGGCCCTTGCCTTTTCCTGCAGGTCATTAGACTCCAAGGCTGAGTCTCGACTCTAGTAGACGTGTTTCTAATAAAGCCACGTGCTGCGAAGATCTGAGAGCAAGGAGGCCGCCCGACGTTTAATATTTGTTGTACAGCGTACAGTATCCTACGTATTTGGAATTGGCATTGCTAACGGTCCTCCACTGAATAGAATACCCCTCTTCCCAAGAGGCGTGGATTGCTTTGGAAACTGGCCCTAGTGAGCAGCTCCAGCAGTTATGAATGGATGTGTAATATGGTTAGCCGCTGTAGATGGTGCAAAATGAGACAATAAGGAAAACTATTATTAACTGAGTCTTTGTTGGCAGGCCTTGTGCACAGCGCCTTATATGCAGCACTCAAATTCTCACAATGAGCCATCAGATGTGTATTATTCCTCACTTGTGTATGAAGAAAATGAGACTTAGATGATTTAGACACTTCCCTTGAGTTTATGGTTGTAAGGGGCACAGCTGGGATTCACATCACTCCAAAATACCCTCTTTGACCAATTTCCAGGGCTCACCTAGAGATCTTGTTGAAAATGCTGTTGTGATTCCATAGGTCTGGAGTGGGATCTGCATTTCTAACAAACTCCCAGGTGATGCCCTTGAGGCTGGCCAAAAAAAAAAAACAAACTTTCTAAGCCACTAGGTCAGGGATTTTTAAATCAGTGTCTTCTTTTATTCCAGCTCCAGTTGATTGAAAACTACTTCCTAAAGGTGGATTGAAAAGGACAGTAAGGCTATATCTTGGTTATTTAGCAAAGAATGCTGCAAATTAGTTCATTATATTTGTTTTGGCTGATGGGAAGTTTGTGACAAGGGTGCTGGGTGGTAACTTCTAAAACATCTTTATTTCAGGAGTGGTTATGGAGCAATATTTACAGTATCTGAGTATGAAGGATAGATGCCTTTTTTCCAGTCTATGGCCTCATTAAGAAAAATTTACAAATGACTTAAAATCAGCATTCTATAGTAATGCAGCCACATTAATGTTTATAGCAGCTCAATTCACAATAGCTAAACTGTGGAACCAACCTAGATGCCTTTCAATAGATGAATGAATAAAGAAACTGTGGTATATATATTCAATGGATTATTACTCAGAATTAAAAGAGAATAAAATTATGTCATTTGCAGGTAAATGGATGGAGTTGGAGAATATCATGCTAAGCGAAGTAAGCCAATTCCAAAAATCAAAGGCCAAATGTTCTCTCTGATAAGCGGATGCTAATCCATAATGGGGCATGCATGAGAAAAATGGAGGAACTTTGGGCAAAGGGGCGGGGAGGGGAAGGAGTATGGGGCATGAAAGATGGTGGGATGAGATGGACATCATTACCCTAAGTACATGTATGACTACACATGTGGTGCAATGCTACATCATGTACTCAGAAATGAAAAGTTGTGCTGCAATTGTGTATAATGAATCAAAATGCATTCTGCTGTCATATATTCCTAATTAAAATATA
Source organism: Callospermophilus lateralis (assembly GCF_048772815.1). Lineage (NCBI taxonomy): Eukaryota > Metazoa > Chordata > Mammalia > Rodentia > Sciuridae > Callospermophilus > Callospermophilus lateralis. Next base: position 102,517,768 of record NC_135312.1, on the reverse strand, counting down.
CTAATTAATTAAAAAATTAAGCCAAAATTTTGCATACAACATTTGTATAACATAAAACACTTTACAAAATGCTCATATGAAGAATTTTCTCTGTGTTCATAGGAACACTGTACAGGTAGATAAAATTTAATTTTATAGGAAAAGAAACTGAAGTAATGATTTTTCCTGAGGTTACTCAATTATTATGCATACATTAGGTGCTAGATATAACAGATTCTAGTTTGTGGCTGTTTTTACTATATCACTATATTAGTTTTCTACTACTGCTATATCAAATAACCACAAAATTATCAAAATACAAATTTATAATCTTCCAGCTCTGGAGGGTATAAATCTGAAAATGGATCTTTTAGAGCTAACATCAAAATCAAAGAGGCAATTACGGCTGTACATTCTTTCTGGAGACTCTGAAGAGACAAGTTATTCCTTCTTGTATTTTCCAGTCTCTAGAGGCTGCCTGAGTTCCTTGACTTGTGACCACATCACTCTGACTTCTACTTCTATTGTCTCATCTCTTCTGATTCTGCATCCCTCGTAAAAGGACCCTTGTAATGACATTAGGTCCACCTGGATAATCTAGAATCATCCTTCTGTTTTAATGTTCTTCACTGAATCACATCTGCAAAGTACTTTCTGCCAGGTAATGTAACATATTCACAGGTCTCAGGGAGTAGGATGTAGATATCATTATAGGATTATTATTACTCTGTATATCAGAATTACACTTGGCACTTACCTAATAGATTCTTTTTTACTTGATTAATTCTTCTCTTCTGCTTGATTTCTCAGACTGCTGGAAAGTTCTTTTAATTAAAACATTCACATGAAAATCATTTGTGAAACAACAATAACAATGAACACTCCTAAAACATGAAAAGGCTATGAAAAGGATTATGGTCGTGAAGATTTGATTGACACTGAGGTGACCCATATGGGAAATTCTGAAAACATGTAGAAGCTCTAACAATGCAGAAAATTTTAAAAATTCTGCTATTCAAGGAATATACAATTGCCCAATAAATAAAGCAATTCAAAACTAGTACAAAATAGAGTATGACACTGAATTCCAAGTAGTTCAGTAGCTTTTAGCATGATGGTAAATGCTAAAACAGTACATCAAACAAAACCAATAGATATTATTGAACACCTTTTATGCTCAAGGCATAAAAAACTGGTGATATACAAAAATTTATGATTTCATTAAGGATGTAGAATTTATAAAAACTTAAGTCCTAGAGGATTTAGACAGAAGAGACAATAGAGGCAATATGAGATGGTACATGATTAATTGCCAACTGGATGAGATGAACTGAAAATTTTATTTGAAAATTAGGTTTACACAGGTAAGTAGAAATAAAACTGGAAGGGTAGGTTGGAAGGTTATATTTTAAGAATCTTAAATGTCAAGCTAAGGATTTTAGACTTTATCCACAATAATAATGAAAATCATACCTTACTTTCATGTAGTGCTGAATAAATTATAAAATGTTCATGTATTTTCAGTCATTTGACTTCTTCCCTTCCTCCTACAGAAAATCAGGGTAGTGGATGTGCATGTGTATGTTTGTGCGCATGCGCATGCATGCACATGCCACAGACTACACGGAGAAAGAGAGGAAAGCATCTTATCAAAGATTTCTTGACTGCTATATGTAAATTAGCCACGCTGCCCACTTATCTTGCATACTTTTAATCCTCCTGCTTTATGTTTTTCTGTCAAACGTATCACTACAGTTTGTATATGGTAAATTTGTTTATTCTGTTTCACCACCTCTGAGGTCTAGAACGTTGTCTCTCTTGTTCATGCTACCTTCCTATGACCTAAAACAGCTTCTAACATTTATTAAGTGCTCATTAAATATTCGTTGAAGGAATCATCATCTCCAATTAACAAATTAAGAAACCCAAATCCCAAATGATTATGTGAACTTTATAATGTCCCACAGTGATGAACTGGCTTTACCAAGCCTAAAATTTCATGTCAATTTTATGCATTTTTGATATTTGTTTTCCCCATGTAAAAGTCATTTGTGGTGTTTAAAAAGGGTCAGGAATGTGTTTAACATATGTGAGAAATTGAGGTTAGACTCCCCTAAAATGTCACATTTTTCCTAAAAACTTATTCAATTTAGGTAGATTAACAGGAAGCATTGGCAGGATGGAGTTATCAATAGTGGATTTTGGAGGCTGGCCATTGAGTTTACAGTATTTGGCACTGATTAATACTGTAAATTGCTTTGCAATTGTTCTTGAGTTAATTCATGTGCATGACTTGATACCTTGTATTGTAGGGTTTGGGGGCTGAGGGACTATAATAACTTCTGTTTCTTCTACATCCCTGCATTCTGCCAAGTACTGTGCACTGAACAGATTGTCACTGAAGAGTTGTAAGATAGCTGCCATTCCTCTTAAAATCATATCTTTACAAACCACACTCAAGAAGAAAAAAATTCAAGTGGAAAAGTGTTTCTATTTTTTTCTTTTTCCACAAAAGTAATTATCTCCCAGGACCCAATCACTGGCCAGAATTTGGTCACTAGATCCAACAGTAGGTCTGTGAAAGTGGACACCCAGTATGGAGGAATAAACTTGCTTTGATTTTTCCAGGCTGGACATCTTGCTGCCCCAATCAAAATTGAGCTTCTCTTGGTCAGGGAAAATGAAGGCAGACTGTAGGATCATTCCACAGCAAGGTCTTTCACAAGAGTATCAGTACAGAAACTAATGTCTTTTTCACATTACCTGAGTACATCTGGATTTCTGGAATACCAGGGCAAGAATATAAGTCAGGCTCTTGCTTATTTTTCTTTCTCTTCCATCTTCCTTTCCCCTTCCTCCCTTCCTTCTCCCTGTCTTTACTTGCTGTGTCTTTACCATGTTAGTACATCTTAGTTACCATAAGGAGATACCAGAAGCACTTAATTTAAAGAGAGAAAGGGATTCATTTGCTAATATTTGGGACAGTCAAATCTAAAATCAAGTGACCCTATTGGCTGAATCTTTGATGGGGTGGTAGATGGGAATGGCAAGAGCACATGTTGGAGGAAGTGATCACATCTCTCTCTAGGAGGCAGAGAGAGGGAGGAAGGCACACTCCAGTAACCTAAGGACCTGCCATAAGACCCCACCTCCTAAAGATTTTATTACCTCTCAATGGAACCACCTTGGAGACCAGGGCTTCAACACATGGATCTTTTGGAAACACTCATCCAAACTCTCTTTCTCTTTGATGCTTGCATGGGCTTTTGCCATACTTAGTATTCCATTGTATACCTAATCAATGCCCTATTGTTAAAGTTTAGATTTTCTCCATCTGGAATACTCTTAAGGTAGACTTGTTCAGCTGATTGGATAATAGATACTTAAATCACTGCTTGTCCTACTGCCTCAGCTCTTGCTGTTCCTAAACTACATTTTTTCTTTTCTGCAGTAGTAGTTTGTATAACACACTTGTGACATTTTTCTACAAACCACAAATTTTTCTTTTATTTTTGTGCCCCAGAGCCTTCCAAGCCCCAGTGGAAATGTTCTTTCCTCAAAGTCACTTATATTAGTGAGGGTTGTCCAGAGAAACAGAACTAATAGGAGATATTGAAATGAACAGAAAGAGATTCATTATGAAGGATTGGCTCTTGTGATTACGAGAATTAACACAATCTGCCAGGAAAGCTTGTGGTGTAATCACAGTCTAAACCCGAAGGACCGAGAATCAGAAATGCTAACACTCCTGGGCAGGACAAGATGGACATCCCAGATCAAGCCATGAGCAAATCTGCCCTTTTACTGATTTTTCTGTTTTACTTAGGGCATCAACAGATGAAAGGATACATAAAATGTGGAGTAGCCATACAGCAAAATATTAGTTAGCAACAAAAAGAATGAAATACTGATATATACCCCAATTATAAAATGAACAAAAGATGTGAATAGACATTTATCTATAGAAAATATACAAATGGCCAAAAAACACATGGAGAGAAGTCCAACATTATAATCCTTCAGGGAAATGCAAATACCAACCATCAGGAGTTATTATATTATATAAGATACCTAATGGTATGAGATAATAACAGAAAATAGCAACTGCTGGTAAGGATGTGGAGAAATTGGAACACTCATTGATTACTAATGGACATGAGAATGAGGCAGCTACTTTTCAAAATAGTTTTGGCAAGTATTTAAAAGGTTAAACCTTACATTACCATATGACCCATAAGTTCCATCTTATATAGATATCCAAAAGAAATTTAAAATATGTCTATACAAAAACTTGTACATGAATGTTTAGAACAGCTTCACTCATAATAGCCAAATAGTAAGAATCACACAAATACCAATCAACAGATTGATGGATGGAAAATAAAATGTGGTGTATCTGTAAAAGGGAAGTTTATTCATAAATAAAAAGGAACAGATCATAGATATATACTACAGCATGGATAAACCCTGAAATTGTAAATGAAATTTGCCATTTCCAAAAGACCACATATTGTAGAGTACCACTATAATGAAACGTCCAGAATAGCAGATCTATAGAGACAGAAAGTTAATGAGTGGTTTCCTAGGGTTATAAGGCCAGAGGGAGGAGGGAAGGAAGAGTGAGTGGGGAATGACTACTAATGGGTATAGGATTTATTTTTGAGGGGATGAAAATGTTCTAAAAGTTGTTTAGAGTGATAGTTTCATGATTCATGAATAAATTAAAGTCACTGAGCTGCATGATTTAAAAGGGTGAATTTTATGGTATGTGAATTATATCTCAATAAATCTGTTTGCAAATATTATCTGAATTACTTGTTTAGTCTGATGGAATACATTTAAGAATTTTTTTTAGCTCCCATTACACTTAGGCTGAGCTTACGGAGCAAACTTTAACCATCCAATTCAGTTTTCTTGATGTGGAAGGAAACTGACACTTCTCCTGCCAAGCATGTCAACCTATGGAAATAAACTGATACTCTTCTGGTTCTCATGTCAATTTCCTGTAAGTTTTCTAGTCTAAATAATTAGTTCAGAGTTTGATATACTGGAGGTCAACAGAGAGAATTGATTTTAACAAACCACAAAGCAAAAATACCTGGTTTGTGTTAACCTTACACAGGTAGTACATCCCCAAAGGGCCCTATCTAAAATAGCCAGCTAGCCAGCCAGTTGGCCTCTTGCTCTTTCCTTTGACAGTTTTGAACTAGAATACATTGGATGAAATATAATTTTTTAAAGCAGAACTGTAAAGATTTCTGGTTGGAATGTGTAACATCACATCACAAAAGAAAAAATAAACCAGAAATAAATTAAGATATAGTTTTAAATTTTATTTTTTATAATAGGTGTGACGGCATTGCAAGAACAAACAGTGATTTTGGAATTTACCACCACTACTATATTAGTTACTAATAAGGACTGATTATTAAATGAATTCATGCCACAACATGATGTTTATGGATTGATGAATATATTCAGTGTACCCCAGATGAATTAAGTTTATCTAGTTGCAATGATATTGCACAACTTAAATCCTACAATATGTAAATGGTGCCCTGTAGATAGTATTAAATGAAAATTCCAGTTTATCTAGTAGTTCTTCTAGAATGGCAGGAGATTCTAGAAACTCAAGGAATAATGGTTCTTCATATCTTTTCTGTTGCCTATTACACAGAATATGCGCATACACACACATACACAAACACATTTGTGTAGGGATCTATAAAGTCTAAACATAAAAGTAGTATATTTGATTTTTTATATGTTGAAGGTGTTTCTGATAAAATTACAATTGTCTAAATGTTGCTGGATTTTATGGAAATCATATTCATATGGAAAGTGAATGGAAAAGGTTTTATCTAGCTAACGAAAACATTAGATTTTCCTATCAACCAGTGGGTAATTTTTCAGTTTGTTATTTCTAGGAGTAAATTGTCTCTCTCAATATCCACTTACTATGTGGAATTTCCAAGCTTTTCTGTAAGTTATTCATAGAAGTATTATGATAAAGCATATCATTATGAAGTGGACCTTTTCTTTCTGTACTAATAATGTTATAATTAGACCTGGATTCTCTGATCATGAACTCAATAACAAAATGACTCAGAATTTAAAAATTAACACTGTATCACAGAAACAAATACTAAAATCTCTACAGTAATTTCAAATAAGATTATGTACTAAGTTCTGTAAAAATGATGTAAATGAGATGTGTATATCAGTATTTAAGGATTCTCCATTTACAACATGTACAAATGCAACACTCAACAATTATAACTGTATATCACATGATTTATTTAAATAAAAATCCCTCTTTAATAACCATTATATTAATTACATATGATTTACAGAATAATTTTATTTGCATTCTTACAGTTTAGAAGTTCAGAGAAATAATGTTTTGCCAAATTCTTACTAAAAATGCTTAGAAAAATTTGAGTGGATGAATTTTTGTTTTCCTCTTGATTTTCTTGAAGCAAGTGGAAGTCTTTAAATCGTTGAAAGTTCTGGGCTAGCAGATATTGTTACAGTTCTACAATATGCCAGACACTGTACCTTACAATGAGGACACAACATTGTATCTAGTAACACATAGCCCTGTCTCAGTTCTGTGGCAAAGACAGCCATATAAGTAGCTGACTTCCAAACAGACACATGCATGAGGTCCTGAGAAGTGTGGGGCTTTGGAGTTTGGGGTAAACTGAGTCTTGAGATGAGTCTTTAAGATGGATAGGATTTGATGGAATAAGGAAGTGAAATGAACAGATGACTTTTTAGAGAGAGAGAATAATATGGACTGTGTTGAAGATGGGAACACCAGAAAATAGACATTGTAGCATTTGCATATTTGAAATCCTTGTTAGAAACATAACTCATTCAATAAAATGCTTTCTGAGTGTTTTATTAGGTGCTGGGCAATGTTCTAGGTGCTGTAGACCCAATGGAATAGGAAACAGAAGTCCTTGAACTTTTGAGATTTATATTCTAGTACAGCAAATAGATAAAAGTTGGATGCACAAATATATCTATATTATGAAGTCAGAGAGTGATAAATGTATAAAGAAAAAGACATGAGATAAGGGACTGGAGGAAGCGAGTGCTATTTTAGATGGGAGTGTTTTAAGGAAAATTCTCTCTGAAGAAGCAGTTTCAACAGAGACATGAATGAAGTTAGGGGATAATCCCTGGGAATATCTAGTGAGGAACAGTATTAAAGATGCTAGGAACAATGTACAAAAGCTCTGAAATAGGACCATGGCTTATGTTTCCATCCATTTTGTATTATAAAATAGCCAAGGTTGGGTATTGTGAAATAGGTTTATTTAGCTCAATTTCAGAGACTGAGAGTCAGAGATTGAGTGGTCATATCTGGTCAGTCTCTCATGATGGTCTTCTGGGTGTATCCCAATATGGTGGGAATGTGTGTGAGAGTGAACTATGTCCCATGGCAAGAGAAGAAGCAAGAGACCATGGAGGGTCAGGCTTGCTCTTTTATAATAACCCACTCTTGCAAGAACAAAATAGGATCTGGGAGGATGATGTGAATCCAAGGTGATCCTTCATGATCAAATGACTTTCCATTAAACCCTGTCTTTTAGAGATTTACCACCTCTCAATTCTGTTACACTTGGGAAAGAGTCTCTAACACATGAATCTTTGGGGGACAAACAGTACCTGAACCTTGGTATTTTGAAGACCAACAAGGAGGCCACAATGCCTGGAGTACATGAAACAAGAGGAAAGAACAGGAAAGGATTTGGTAGAAGTGGTAGAAGAGTATAACCAGAAAAGAGTTGGTAGAAGTGATCATAAGACCTCTATGTAAGACCCTTATGTCCATCCACAATTTTCTCCACTTCTAACTTATGTGGCCATACTATATTTCTCAGCATTCCTTGCAGTGAGGTGTGTAATCAGATATAAGTGATCTGGTCAACAGAATGCAGTTGCAGAGCTGTATGTCACTTCGACTTACTCTTATGAGTCTTCTACATGGGCCTCTCTTGTCTCTGCAAGCCAGATGTGGAGGCTTCCACTGAGGACCCCATCAATGGCCTTTGGGAATCTTGAGTCTGTAGTTAAAAGCACAAAATACAATTGATTATGGGAAGACACCAAGATTTGGAGGTTTGTTTTACTATCCAGAGAATCTAACTAAAAATTCTTTGTAGCAATTAGGGTTTGAAAACAGGTATCTAATGAATTTGATATTTGATGTTGTTCTATTTTCTTTAACATTTTTCCTATATCCCTCCAAATTATGGAAACCCTAAAAAGTGAGAGTGACCATGGAAGATCAACTTAAAATTTTTAGTGTTAAAGAGAAAAAGAATAGTCATCCTACTATGTTTGAGTGATGCTAAGGGATATGCACATGGATTTCAAGGCTTGTAGGAATCGTTAGCTGCAGCTTCTTCCAACAGCAACATCCACCTGATTTTACTTTTATTTTTTGGTACTGGAGATTGAACCCAGGAGTGCTTTACCACTGAGCCACATCCCCATAATTTTTTACTTTTTATTTGAGGCAGGTTCTTCATAAGTTGCATAGAGCCTTGCTAAGTTGCTGAGGCTGGCCTTGAACTTGCAATCCTTCTGCCTCAGCCTCCTAAATTGCTCAGATTACAGGTGTGCGCCATAGTGCTCAGCTCCAACGTTTTTAAGTCTCTTCCTGACCCAGTTCCAAGAATAGCAACAATGACCAGAAGTGTAGAAGAAGAAAAATATAACTATTTATTAGAAGTTGGAATATCTCCTTCATAACTTACAAAAATTTATATGAGGAACAGGCTGGTTTATAGCAGGATTTAGATCATTAATTAATATTAGTTCATCTAAAACTTTGTATAATATTTTTTCTGCATCTTCATCTTTTAGGTGTAAAGGATGGCTAAAATATAGTTATTTTATACTTCCCAATAGTACTTTTAAACATTTCTTTTTTCCTCCCTGTAGAAATATTCCCCTAGCTTCATTTTAAATTTTACTGTCTTTCTAGAGTGTTATGGCACTACTGTGAGCATTAAGTGTTTCATTGTTTTTTTAAATTTTTAACTGAACATATGCTCTGTTTCTGGCACTAAGTGCTAAAAATTCAAAACTTCCTGCTTTTATGAAGCTTGGGAAAAAATGAAATATGATTATAGTATAAATTAGTTTGATTTTATTTTTAAATTCATTTCTGGTTACTAAGGTAAAAGAAATTACCGCAAATTTAGTGGTTTAAACTAATACAAATTTGTTTTCTCAGTGTTCTGAAGGTCAGGAACCTGAAATGGGACTCACGGTGCTAAGATCAAGGTACTGGGAGGGATGAGTTGGCACCTTGTTCATTCCAGCTTTTATATGTCGTTTTTCCTTGGCGTGTGGCCACCTTCCTCCAAAGTCCTCTTCTGTCCTTAGACTCCCTTTTCCTCTTTCTGTCCTTACTACATCCTCTTACAAGGACACATGTGACTTTGTATCAGGTCACCTGGATAATCCCAGACAATCTCTCTATCCCAAGGTCATTAACTTAATCACATCTGCACAATCTCTTTTGTCATGGAAGATAACCCATTCACAAGATCTGGGGAACAGAACCTGGGTATTTCTGGGATGGGGGAGTACACTTTTTGGCCTGCTATAACTTTTCAATATTTAAAATGAAAGAACTTGCTTTCTTTTGGAAAGCTTCCTTAGGGGTGTCATGGAAGTTGTTATATAAAAGAATGACTTCCTTCTTTTTCTTATAAATTTCAGGCAGGTCACTCTAACATGAAGGCATGTGTGAGTTCCTTACACTAGTCTCAGGAGCCGACAAATCCCTTAGTCTGTATGATCTTTTTATCATTGTCTTAATCCTGTTTTGTTTTTTTTTCCTTCTCTCTACAAAGGTGATAAGGATACCTCTGTTAACTGTTGTCTGTTGTCTGAGAATCAACTGAGATAACCATGAAAAGCACTGGGTATATTTTGAGCAGGGTCTCTCAAACTGTCATACACAACTTCTAGGAAATTCAGAGGTGCATATAATCCTGTGGACTGATATGGAATTTTTGTTTGTACATACAGACATATTTGGGGGGAAATATTATCTCTATTTTCAAAGAGTCTTTAAATTTTGTCAAATATTAAAAATAATTGTAATAGATAATTATAATGATATTTCCCTATTTCTTTCAACTTCTTCAGGAGTCAGAGAGATATACTCCCTTCCTTCATCAAAGCCACCAAATTGACCTGTAGGCAAACTCTTCTGATTACTAATATAACAACAGCGGGGGTGCATTTTTTTCTCTCTCTCTACAATGGTAATATCTAGAACATGTTTTGTTTAAAGTAGATAATCTACCTATTTAGAATAGCAATAGTTTCATACCATTTTTGCACTTAAAATTTTATATTCTATTGCAACATTGCAACATTGCAACATCCACTATTCCCCTAAGAGGAGCAAACATGACAAGCAACTTAAACTTGATCTTTCTAGATTTTTTTAAATCACATTTCCAGTCATATATTTTAAAATTCATCAAGCCCTCCTATCTTTACTTTGTCAACAATCATTGGTAACTTTTCCCACCTACCCCTTTTCAGCTAAACCCATCGAATGATAATCGTGTTTTATAGACTAAAGTGAGTTGAATGGAGGCAGTTTATTGAGTCTCTGTTAATGGCTGGCTTATTCTAAGACACGATAACCTCCTTACTACTGTGGCTCAATGATATGATATTATCACATTGATAGAAGGTGACCTTGAGAGTAGAACTCACATTTTGTCCACTCAATGTCAGGTATGCTGGGGAAATGTTTGTCATATTAAGTCAAATATTTATTAATTCCCAACTCATTGTTTTCTCCACATGAAACTCACCTTTCTTTCTGTTTTCTTTTCAATTAAGGGTACAACCTTCTAAACATAATATCCAAGTTTGAAACTGTCGTAATTGGTGTCAGGGGTCAGCAAACTAGGCCCCTCAGGCCAATTCCAGCTGCCACCTGTTTTCGTAAATAAAAATTATGTGGAACACAATAGGGTTAAGCAGTGGTGACAGAGACTGCAAGGGCTAAACTATTTTACTGTTTTGCCCTCTATAGAAAACGTCTGGCACCTGCGTACTGATGTGATCATGCCAGCAAGGATACCTCCTGGGTTGAAAAGAATTTCTGTCCATATTGCTTTTTAAAATAATGACTCTGCTTCCCAATTCTTCTCCAACTCTAATCTCCTCTTGTCCCAAGTGCCACCTCATTGTTGAACTCACCATAAGTCAGGAATAATAGACGTGAGCCTGGAGGACAAGGATTGCCTTATATTTACTTCATGTCCTCAACTGAACTCAGTTACTATTTGTGTGAAGTGTGTTCTTCTCCAACTGTTGGATCAATATTTTATTGTTTGTGGGCATATCTGAGCTTTCCTGTAGGTATTTCATGTGGAGCAGAGTTTTTTTTTTTTTTTTTTTTTTTTTTTTTTTTTTTTAAACACGAAATCTATCTGTGTCTTACTATGGCCTCTGCATAAGTCAGGGCTCATGAAACTAGAATTGTCATCTCAGAAATGGCACCATGAAGAACACAAAAAGGTTAAGAATAAAACATCCACTGGTTTTCTATAGTACTTTTAATGATTTTAAGATGGTATTGTCTAACAACAAATTAATCAATGTAAAGAAGGAAAAGAAAATCTATGTAGCATGGAGTAGTCCTTTATGTCTCAAATTATCTAAAAAGTAGAAAAATATAAACTGCTAATATAACTTTATATACATAAAGTTACATATTATATATAAAAATATTATATATAATATATAATATAACTTTACTTATTAATGTTAAGCAAGACATGTTTTATTCTAGACTGGTTTAATAACATTATTAACTCACAGAGGTTAAGATAAATATTTAAGGTTTTAAAATGTTTCTCTTTTAGGACCATGAGAAGACTTAAACTAATGTATCTATTTCCTCATATATTTTGCTGGTCTCAGGACAGAGGAATATAAATTTTCTTAGGGCTTCCTAAAGCAGAAAGAGATTTATTTGGTGTTAAATTTCTGAACTTTATGCACATACATGCAAACCTCTGGGCACATGTGGGACATGTTTTTCACCTAATGGCTATGGAATAGCATTAAAACTATCAGGTACATTGAGATAAATGAACTCATTCCACACCTGATCTAACTACCATACACAGAGTAAGATAATAAAGGTTACCTCAGCGTAGGGATGACAGTGTGCATGGGGAATACATGGGCAAGAATATTTTTTTCCTCATTTTTAACTTTTTTTTTTTTTTTTTTTACTGGTGGTGGCAACTGGCTTAACTTTATGATTAATAGATGTTAATACAAAAAAAAAAAACCCTAAGGACCACAAATATCCAGATATGAGCTGGCTGATGGGTATTTATAAATTCTGAAGTCTAGAAATATTTCACTTTATTAAAATTGTGCTGAAAATAAAGTGTGCACACAACACCAGCAATACTTATTCAGACTTGTGTGTATTTGCCCATATCCCCTATTCTCTCTCCCATAGTTGCCCTATAGTGAATGGTAACTTTTCAGAGCAATTATTGGCAAGAACTCATAGTTAGACTACAATTACAGTAGTATTAAGTTCTCAAATGTCAGGGAGAATAGGAACAATATTCTTTTTGTGTGTTGCTATATAGTTAAAGCCTAGAAGACAGAGAGGACACATTGTTCACTAATAGGCAGCAATGCAGGTACTGCTTACTTTTTAGTCCATTCTGGTTCATTTTTGCTTTTGAGAATAAGTAAGTTCACTTTTCCTAGGGTAAACCCAAAAGTTCAATTCATTACTAAAATCTTAGAAAGGCAATGGATTCAGAAATGTTGTTTTGCACAGATTTAATATATGAACCAACTCAATCATTAATCTCACCAAAAACATAAATCCTAATTCCTCTTGGGAAATACCTCATGCTTACATGATTATTGAGTAATTCTGGGGGAGATTAACTTCCATGTTATTGTGAAGGGTAGGTCAATTTTTATTGCTGAGGGAGTCAACATCATTATGTAATTTTTTTTTGCAAGGAGTTAAAAGACAGTAATAAATCTCGAATCCTTTGAGTCTCTGTATATACCTTATTCTAACCTAGAAACTACTCTGACAGCTCACGTTTAAATCTTATTAAATATACACTTAAAATTATACCAAAACTGCACCCTGCCAACCACACTATCACCCTCATCACCTCCTACATTCCTTCTATCTTACTTAGTATTTCTAAAACCTTTTTAATCTTATTGTTTCCTTCTCCCACTCTATCCCCAAGTTAGTACTTATTTTTGCTCCACTTTTTGGATTTGAATATTATTCTGATTAAAAAGTGTCAAGCTTCAATCTCTAAGTTTTCCTTTGCTCAAACATCTTCTTCAGCCCACTCAAATGCTTATCTTACCGGGGTCCCCACATGACCTGCTGAGTTTGTCTAGTAATGTGGATATTACTGCTTTTCCTATTAAAAATGGAGAACAGGTCAAGTAAAAAGCATAACTACAAGCAACAGTCTCATTTTGGCCTTGCCAGCTCTTCTTTGCTATTGAGACCCAAACAATGGAAAGTGAGCAACCCAGCTCCATTGCCAGAGCAAGGGCATTCACCCTGAGGGTGGGCATCATTTCTAAATCTTCACTTTAGCAGTAATAGAGCAACAGGATGGAGATTGTTAAACCAGAACACGGTTAGAGAAGAGGAGTCTGCAAAGAACTCCCCAATCAGTTGATACACAAGTGGGAACAGTCCCTGTCCTTAGCTTGCCTGTGTGACTCTGGGAAACTTATGGGCTTCTCAGACTCATCATTTGTAAAGTTAGCATCAAAAGGACCTATCTTATGTGTGCAAGGTGTTATAACACACAGCATAGTTCCTAGCATAGAGGGGGAACTCATTTAGTGGCAGTTATGGTTATAATTCTTCCCTTCAGAGGTCTAGGGCTTATCAATGAATAGAGAAAGAATTAAAGTTACCAGAGGCATTGTGGCAGATAAATATGGAGTATTTATATCCTGGAGTATCAGATAAATATGGGAGGGAGTCTAAAGTGTTTGTGACCAGAGTGGTCTTTAGTATACAATTAAAAAGCCATATCCAGTGAATGCACCCTAGGGTTTTTTCATTAAGAGCTCTAAATGCCATAACAAGTTTGAGAATCCAGAAATGTGTGTTTTGCTATCATTCCTATTGAAGAAGTGGAAAGAAAAACCATGGTAATTAAAAATCACAACTAAAAGCAACAGTCTCCCTCTCTTGATCTTTTATACCTTGTTCTTCTCCAAAGACCTGGTTCTCTTTTTGCTAAAATGTGGTATATTGCAGCCAGGCTCCAACGGCACCTCATAACTTTTATTTCCTGTTGGAGTATCTAAAATGTAATCATGATGATCAACTCCAAGTTGGGGCAAAAGATGTCTCCATTTCTTGAATGGGACAACAAGGAGGGAGAGGTAAAAGGCAAGCTACTGAGTTTCCTTCCAAAGGAAATTGTCATTATCTTAAGGAATATCTTGAAAAATCTTCATTATTTGGGTTTTGGAAATAGTTTTATTCAATCCACTTGGAGAAAGTCACTTGCACAGGATTCATCTCTGAGGGACAGAGATGAAAGAACCAGGTGATTGTAGGTGCTGGTTTCATCTTTTTCAGGTCCCACTATGAAGAGCATCTTGATTGAGGTGGGGACAACATCTCTGGATTCTACTTTTCCTTTGACAGTTTATCTGACCTCAGACAAATTGCTATCTACCTGAGCCTCATATTTTTCACTTAGAAAATATGGGAGTTGGGTTAGATGACTACATTCCTTCTAGCCTTACCATCATATCGACATCGTTGTTTGGATTATTGTTCTGACCCTTCCTATCCTCCAGGGACCATGGACACAGGAAATGAAAGTTGGACAGGAAGGTAGGAATTCTGATCTCTTAATAGCTAGTGGTGTTGTCATGGTCACCTCATTCGTCTCACATTCTCCAAGCCTCAGCTTCCTCTTTTGTAAATGGAGTCTGGTAAAGAGCAAGCCAGGCATATTCCTTGCCCAGAGAATAAAGCCAGGAGAAAATGAGGTCAAGGTTCTTTCCAACTCTTCAATTCTCTGAGTTGTCTGAAGTCTCTTTGCCCTCCATTACTCCACCAAAGATGACACAGGATAATCACATGGGATCTTAATTCCTGTTCTTTGTTCTGTGTTGGATTTATTTATTTATTTGTTTGTTTATTTTGGTTTTGCTGCTTGTTTTGTTAGTAAAAACCCTTGATCAGTTGAGGTAAAGACTGGCTAATATGGAGAAGACAACAGCTAAAAATCTTTTAAAAATATGATCTTGATATTGTATACAAGGACTTTTCATAAACCCAAGAATCAAAACAATTCATAGAAAAACAAAATTTAGCTACAGAATTGTTTTTTTTTAAAAAAATATATATTTTTTAAGTTCTAGATGGATGCAATACCTTTATTTTATTTATTTACTTTTATGTGTTGCTGAAGATTCAACTCAGTGCCTCACACATGCTAGGCAAGTGCTCTACCACTGAGCTACAATTCCCAGAATTGTTTTTTTGTTCAAGTGTTCATGTGTTTAAGAAGTAATGTTGGCTTAATTTTTTTTTTTAAATCTTGCCCTAATTTGTTGAAAAAAAAAAAAGCCACACTGGGTTACTATATATTATTGTCCTTACTGATTGCTGTTTCTCAGAATTACACAGATAATTTAAATCTTAATGATCAAAGAAACATAGTCATTGCTGTTGGGCAAGGGGTGATTGGTATAAATGCAATTAACTGCCCTTCCTGGCTCAGAGGGCCTTGGAGGTCAGGAAGGACATGCCATCATTTTCTGTTTAGTGGATGCAGATTTGTAAACAAGAAATCGGATTATCTTGTGTTCAGATCTCAACTAAGCAGCAAGGAAGATAAACAAATAAAACTAAATATAGTTTGACAGGAAAAAAAAGCTTTTCCAGTTTTCTTTAAAATTTCCCAAGCTCAGATGTCATAACAAATATGAACTAGAATACTTTCTTTCAAGTTGTTATTATCAAGAGGCCACTGGTGCTTATTTTAAAGATTATCTGCGATCAGCCCAATGGAATCATTAACAGATAAAGACATTATAGCTTTGTATTAATAAGAAAAAAAATACATGGATAAAACTGCTAGACTATGACTTTTTAGAGTATGATATTTATTCCTCATGAATTCTTTATGATTCTTAGCCCACAGGAAGTTTAGGCTGTACTGAATTCTTTTTGTTGCTAATAGTATTAATAATTTTTCTGTGGTTTCTGTCTTGACTGCTATAAAGTCAAAGTCTAAATAGCTAGAGGAGTCTTTAAATATAGTTTTGTTATTTTTTAAAAGTTAAATGAATAATTCAAATGTTCTTAGGATTTTTAAAATGTAAAATAATCTTTCAGATGACATTACCTTTCATTTTGAGAGTATAAAGCTAGCCCATTACAAAAAAGAAAGAAAGTAAAAAAATGATTTACCTAGAATGAAAGCTGACTGGATGGTTTAGTAATAAATGCTACTATCCTTGAAGGAGAAAAGGCTATCTTTCTTAACAGTTCCACTTCATAAGCTTTATTTCTTTTTCAAGAATATTTTCTTCAGAGATATATGGCCACGTTCCTTCCTGATTAATTCTCTTCAGAAGACATCCAGGTAAATTGAGAAGTAGAAGAAACATCCTGCCAGAAGTTAGTAGGCCTTTTCTTTGCCCTGCCAAATCCACACAAGTGAGTTGTACATTGGAAACCTTGGTGTGGGGCCATCACACCATAAAGTCTTTATGATTAAGCTCATGAGCCTTGGGTGATGAACTTTGAGGAGGCTTCCAAGACATCATTCCCAAGTCAGCAGCATCCTTGAAAGCTGGGCATAAGCTGGCTTAGAACATCCTAAGAAAGTCTTGTAAATATAAACTAGTGTGCATGTGCTGCTACATTTCCAGACACTGGGGATTTGGGGAACACATAGAATTTGTCTAATGATGGCAATAACATTTCTTTGATTTTTCTGCTCTCTAGAATTCTCACAGGGATCTGCATTCTCCTGTCTTTTCCCTCTTACTGTGAGGTTCCTGGGGACGTCATGTTCTTTGTGGGTGGCTATTACAACTTTGTTGCTGCTGAAACCCAGATCATTCCGTCACTGCTACTATTACTACTGCTGCAACTCTCATCAATACCCCTGTTGCTGTCTCTCTGATCTCTACTTTCCCTGGCTATCAAAAACTTATGCCTTGTACCTTATGGCTGGTGGGAAGTATCTTCACCACTGATTAATGTTTTATGGACATCCAAGGCTCAAACTTCTGTTTCTTCTTTACTAATACTTTATTAGTAATTTTGAATATGCTTATCAACACCAATAAGTAGCACGATAAAACTATTCCTCATCAAAGACTGCTCAGTAACACAAAATGAGTCACATGTATTGCCTGACATTTTAGCCTTATATCCCTGCCTTCTCTTGTTGGATACTCTGCAGCCTCTCCCCTGCCCTCTGTCTTTGCATGGGTGTGCTAACATAACCAATCTGAAGTCCAAGCCCAAAGTTTCCTTCCCCAGAGCCCAGGGGATTTTTCTGAAAGAACTTTGTGTCACATGGATGGAAGTGTGTGTGGATGGAAACTGACCAAGTCTGTAGTGGAGAATTTGCTCCTTATTATTCAGATTGTTGGCAGAATATGATTTATTGTGCTTGTAAGATGCAGGTTTTATATTTCTTGTGACTGCTGAAGGCCTTTACCAGTTTCAAGAGGACGCACAGTTCTTGGCTTATGGCCTTCTTCCTCTATCTTTAGCTAACAGCAGGTAAGCATTTCCTTCTGTGCTTAGAATCTCTTCTCATTCTTCCGTCTCACTTTTTGACTCTTGTCTCTCTTCTGATTTTAAGAGTTTATAAGATTACACTGAGCCCTTCAATCTCAAAGTCCTTATCCTTAATCACATTTACAAAGAATAAATTTCTATGTAGGAAAATGTATTCACAGATTCTGGGGATTAGGACATAGACATCTTTAGAGCATTCGTAGTTCTGCTTACTGTAGCATCATCCCAGTGATCTACATGGGCTTAGTATTTCCAGAAACATGACTGGTGTCAAATAACTGCACAGGGAGATTATGCCAAGTTATTAGAAGTCTTCTGATTAAGAAATTGAAATAAGAAGAAAAGATATTTGTTTGGTCATTAAAGGTGATATCTAGATGGTTTCAGGTATAGGTAGAATCAGGGGTTTGATTGTCTTTAGGAATTTCCCTCTCTTTATCTTTCTTCTAGGCTAATTACAGATTTGGGCAGCTTATTTCTTTTTCTTCAGGATTTTGCTTTATCATTCTTGTAACTTCAGTGGAAATAAAGGTTCTCTTTTTCAAGAGTTCTAACAAAAGCTTGGGGGACACTTCTCTTTCAGCCTCTTAAATGATATGACCATCTTAGAACCAGTCACTTGTGCTAGGGAGATGCAGTGCTTTGATTGGCCAGGTCAATCAAATCCTAATGAAAACATCCAGCATTGGACCCAGGAGGCAGGGTTAGACTCATATTGATCATCTGACTGAGGGTGGTCAGAGGTATTGTTTCCCAAAAGGGTGTGGATACTGGCCAGGCAAAAACAAAGTTGTCTACCATTGCTTCCCAGAATTTTAAGGAAATACCACATAGAGATTTAGTAGCTAAAGATAAAAATATAAGTTGCAGAAGTACGAGAAAACAGAAGTAGGTAGTCTTTACATGATGCAAACATGACATAATTCTGAATAAAGCCAAGTGACTTTTATCTGTCATGAAAATATTACACATCAATAATTTTATATTATCAGTGCTGTGTTAAGCAAATCATTTCATGTTGAGTTTCACATATGTAAAATACAGGTAATAATGCTTACCTTTGGAGTTGTTATTAGGACTAAGGATAATGCACATGAGGAATCCACCAATGTCTGGCATAATATTGGTGCTTAATACGTGGCATCTATTATTATTATTTTAATAAATCTCAACCTTTCTCGCTGTTGTAAGAATAGTTTGAACTCAGCAGTTTTTTTACATTTCAGTTTTTCTTCAGGGCAAGTCAGTTATTCTGTGACACCCTGCTTTAAATGGCAGACATGAAATAAAATTTTGATCAATTTGTTCTAAAGTCATTTGGCCTTTATTGATTTAGCACTAAAGAAAACCCCAATAGTTTTAAATCTATCCATGCTGGTTAAAGTTAATTTCATTTTTGCATAAACCAAAGGCAAAGTGAGGTTGGACTAGCGATGTCTCCAAGGTGAAATTCACATCCTTCTAAGATGTCCTTTCATTGCTGTTCTCCATGGAAACCAAATTTTATTTCATTAGCAAAGATGGATATGACTTTGAAGCTTTATAGTTTTTCTATGGATCCCACTTCTTCTATGGGGTGAGGGAGGTTCTCCTACTGAAAAGTAGGATTGCTAAGTCTTCAGCACTCTTCAGCATAGCCAGGCAGCCTGGTGTGTGGATGGAAGCTCACCATGCTGACGAGGCCCACGCAGGGAGGGAGAAGCAGCAGTGGGCAGGTGGTGCTGTGGATTCTGGAGCTGCAGAATCACCCAGGGTTCTTTCTGGTCAGTTAATTAATCACGCTCCTATAGAATGTGAGGGTCTTGATACATTTATCATGATGTTTTTAGGACAGGAAAACCTCAGGTTTGCAGGACAAAGACGTTTTGTTTCCTATTACACAGATTAGTAAGTGCCACAAATTTAGTGGCTCAAAACTACATGGAATTATCACCTTGCCTTCAGGAGGTTGGAAGTCTAAAATGAGACTCAAAGCTATGTTCCTACAGAAGGCAATCAGAAAAAAAAAAAAATCTTTGTCCTTGCTTTTTCTAACTGTATTCCTTTTCTCTGTCTTCAAATTCATCAAAGTAGCATCTTCAAATTACCCTTTTTCTCCATCTGAGCTCTGCCCTGGCATCATATCCCTATTGCTTCCCTCATTTACTTGCAAGGATCCTTATGGTTCCTTCCACCCAGCTAGATGGTGATCCAGAACACTCTCCCCATCTCAGGATCCTTAGTTTAGTCACAGCTGCAAGAGTCTTTTTGCACTTCAGGCAATACATTTTACAGGCTCTGTGGATGACATGTGGGCATCTTTCGTGGGAGACATCATCATCTACCACACTCTATCCCAAATATACAGCAGGCTCAGCAGTTTTTCTTCAAAGGCAAAAATATTAAATGATGCTTGCCAGAGAAAGCAAGAGAAATCATAGAGAAAGAATAATGTTTTATTTTATTTTTTTTATTTTGAGACAGGTTCTTGGTAAGTTGGTTATGGCTTCATTAAGTTGATGAGACTGGCTTTGAACTTGCAATCCTCCTACCTCAGCCTCCCAAGTCACTGGGATTACAGGAGTGTGCCAGTGCTCCTGGCAAGAATAATTTTTGCACAGAAATTGCTACTTGTCTGTAGGAACTATATAGCATGGGCTTCAAATCTCCAACAGCAAGAGGTTTATTTCCTATTGTAACATCAGTTTCTAGGATATTTCCCCTTTAAAATGTCTTCTCAATGCCCAGAGGGAATTAGTAGATATGATAGAGGTTGGTATGAAGCCTTTTATACTTGGAGAATTAATCTCCAAAATAAGTACTAAATCCTATACATACTGTACTTTGTTCTTTCCTAGACGTACATTCCTATGATAAAATTTAATCAACAAATTAGGCACAGTAAAAGATTAATAACAATAACTCTAATAGTATACTGTAATTAGTTATGTGAATGAAAATGTGAACGAAATTTCACATTTTCAATTAAAGGAAGCACTTTGTGGCATCGCTTTGCCATATCCAAATTACAGTATAATTACTCTATGTTTTGTTACCATTATTAAGCAGCATGTGAGGTTCTTGAAAACACACGCTGTGATATAGCAGTAATTGTTCTGATTACAAGTTTTTGGCTAAGCAGGTAGCATATAGAGTGTAGATACACTGGACCTAGAGATCATTCATGACTAAGGCAGACTAGACAGGATGGTGTGAAAGTTCATCATACTACTCATAACATTATGCAATTTAAAACTTAAGAATTGCTTATTTCTGGAATTTTCCACTTACTATTTTTGAACTGTTTCTGACCATGAGTAATTGAAACTAGAATAGATATGAGGAAACTATGAAATTTTAAAAACTTTCTTGAAATCATGGTCATTTATGGGCATAAATGGAACCTTCCACTCTACCCAATCCCAGTTGGGGATTGTATTAATTTACTATGGCTACCATTACTTCTTTAGAGACTTCATATCCAAATACAGTTTCAGTTTGACATAGTGGGGTTAGATATTCAACCTGGTGGGGGGCACAATTCAACTCATAGCTGGGACTAACTAAATTTATTACTATACATTATCTGTTGATGGTGTAGTTTGTTCCAGCTGCATCCATTTCTCTTCCTTGCTAATCCAGGAGGGTTGACATAGGGAAAGCTGCCTTGCAGATGCCATGTATTAGTCAACATTTTTTTTTGTTGTTGTTGCTGTGACCCAAATACCTGACAAGAACCACTTAGAAGATGAAAAATTGTATTTTGGGCTCACATTTTCAGAGGTTCAGTCTATGGCCAGCCAACTACATTGTTCTGGGCTGGAGGTAAGGAAGAATATCATGGTGGAAGGGCACAATGGAGGAAAGCTATTTAACTCATGGCAGCCAGGAAGAAGAAGAAGGAGAAGGAAGAGAGGAGAAGCAGGAGAAGGAGTATAGAGGGGGAGAAGAAGAAGGGGAAGGGGAAGGGGTAGAAGAAGAAAAAGAGAGAGAGAGATACAGAGTATAATACCCAAAGGCACACTCCCAGTGACCTCCTTCCTCCAATCACACCGTACCTCCTTGCAGGTCTACCCAGAAATCCACCCAAATTGTTAATCTATTAAGTGGATTAATCTGCCGATTAGGTTTTAGCTCTCATAATCATTTTACTCTGACCATCCCTGCATTGCTCCATGAACTTTCTAGGTGGCACCTCGTATCCAAATCAAAACATACCAGATGCTATTTCCAAACCTGGCAGTTATCAGCCAGTGTCACACTCAAAACCAGACAGAATAAACCCATTATTGGGTCCATGTTTTTGTTAAGTCAAGCAGTGCCTTGGGGACCTACAAGGAAGTAACTTAAAGTTATCAAAATGTTATTTGTTCCTTTAAAAAAAAATTCATGTTAACTCACAATCTTTGTAGGAGAGAAGATTGAATTTTTTTTTCTGTTTCAGGCATTTTATTTTCATAAGTGGTAGGCATAAGAATTATTTCATTTTGCTTGAATTTTTAAAATTTTATTTTTGGTACATTATAATTAGAAAAAGCCTACAGAATGGGAGAAAATCTTTGCCACCTTCACCTTAGAGAGAGCATTAATTTCTAGGATATATAAAGAACTCAAAAAACTTAGCACCAAAAAAAAACAAAACAATGAAAAAAACCCCCAAACAACAAATAGCCCAATCAATAAAGAATTGAACAGGCACTTCACAGAAGAAGAAATACGATCAGTCAACAAATATATGAAAAAATGTTCAACATTTCTAGCAAATATAGAAACTATACTGAGATTCCATCTTACTCCAGTCAGACTGGCAACAATGTAGAATACAAGTAACAATTAATGTTGGTGAGGACATGGGGAAAAGAGTATACTCATACATTGCTAATGGGACTGTACACTGGTGCAACAACTCTGGAAAGCAGTATAGAGACTCCTGAGAAAACTTGGAATGGAACCACCATTTGACCCAGTTATCCTATCCCTCAGTTTATACCCAAAGGACTTAAAAATCAGCACACTACTATGAAGAAGCCACAGGAATGTTTAAAGCAGCTCAATCCACAATGGCTAAACTAAGGGAACCAACCTGGGTGCCCTTCAAAAGGTAAATGGATAAAGAAAATGTGGAATATATACACAATGGAATATCACCCAACCATAAAGAATAATGAAATTATGGCATTCACAGGTAAATGGATGGAACTGGCAAATATCATGCTAAGTGAAATAAGCCAATTCTAAAGTCAGTGTTCTTATCTCAAGATGAGATCTAGATCTCTGCAATGGAGGAGCCAGGGGGGAAGTTTTCTGATCCATATTATGTCTTTCCATCCTCCTTTGCCTTCTTTGGTGGGGTCATGTGCCCAGGGTTGAATTTATTATACAGTTAATGAAGCTCAAATTTCAGGGCTTCTCATTTTCGGGGCAACTTCCGAGGTCCTGAAAGGAGCCTTCATGATGTATTCACATGGTCACACTTTTTATAATATTATGAAAGCAAAACATTTTAGCAGCCATTGATGGAGGGCACTCCTGCTTGCCACTCAATTTTTCTCTATCAGACTTTCTGTCATATAAAGTAGGTTTGGAGCATTTGTAGGAATTTTAGTGAGGTGAAGTTGACATGGGGATAGTTTCAGTTTGCTTTTAATGTGATATATTTATGTGATTTGCAATCACTTTTGTGAATATTTAAGTTAAATGTGGGCAACCTTGTGCAGGAAGGTTCTGGAAATATTCCCATTGCTTCCAGCATCTTATAATGTGCAGAGCATATCATGGAGTGTGGTATCAGGGCATGATGCCAACAATGCATGCTAGTAGTCCAGGGGGCTGGAGGAGAAAGAGCTTAGGAAAAAAGCTTGTTGAATAAAGAGCAAGCAGAAGATTCAATTCTCATTAACAACCCAACATCTGGACATTTTCTGATCAGGAGGATGCTCAATAATGCAGCATATACAATTTTTAAATTTTATGCAATATATATATATATATATATATATATATATATATATATATATATATACACACGCACATCTATATACACATGTATATCTATATGTATATTGTGCAAAATGGAAGTCCTGTGTTTGTTTGAAGGGCACAGGCACAAACAGCAAGAACATCTCTGTGCAAAGTGACATGCTTTATACTTTCCAATTATGAGTCATTTTTAAAAAATACAGTCAGCTAAGGTCTTCCTTGAATAGGGCCTTTTTGTTTTCTCTATAAAAAATTACAAATTAATTATCATATGAAGTGATAATCAAAAAGAATACAGGCTGAAAGCTAAGAAAAATGTCTTATGAAGATATAGACAAGTATTAATAAAAATTCGCCATTATCCAGAATTTGTGATACTTGTGGCATTTGTGAATTTTTTTAATAATTTGTGAGCTTTTATAAATTTTTCTTTTCACAAAATATTCACTTTCCATTTTAGAATTGTATCAATCATTTTGTACTCTTTTAGCCTAAAGTGGCCTCCTGGGATTCTCCCAGTTTCAGCCCCTGTGAACCTGATCTGGCCTCCCTTGTGCCCCATGAGCAGTGATCATTGTGTGCAGGCATGATGGCACCTGGATTACAGCTCTGAGGGAGCACATGCTGCACTTTCCTTGTCTACACCCCAGGAATGCTACTGACCAGTGTTCCCCAGCTAGAACGTTTCCACATACCTCTCCCTATTTCTGAATTTCAGATGCATCTGATACCCAGTGACACCCAGGATACCTCACTGGTATGCAGGGGCATGTAGGACATTGGGCAGAGTTCCAGCTACACCTGGTCTTTCTGAATAGCCCTCCATGCCGACCTACCTATTGCTCTATTTGTGTGTGTGTGTGTGTGTGTGTGTGTGTGTGTGTGTGCACGCGCAAGTGGTGGGGTGGGGGTAGTTTCCGTGGATCTTCTGTGGAGCTGTCCTTCCTTTTTTGGTTAAACCATACTTTGTTTATTTGATGATCAAAGGAAGACAGGATAAGACAGGACTCCCAGGAATTGCCAGAATGGTTGATTTGGCATAAGACCAATTTTGTTAGTCAAGAATGACAGGACATATTGAACAGAGGTGTCGGAGCTGTGAGAAGGGTATAAAGCAGCAGTCCAGAGCAGAGAAGGCAGCCAACTAATGAAGGCAGGGACTTGTGCTCCAGGAGAATGGTGTGGACTTGGTTCTATCCCTGGAATCAGGCTCAGAGAAAGAGAAATATTTCCTTAGGAAGACAAAATAACAACACCATGACTAACTGGCCAGTTCTGCAACCATTCTATAAGTGTGAGGCATATTCACAGTCTCCTCTGCTTTGGAATTTCTAAACATGTTTGACAATGTTTTTATCTACACTCTCCAAGTGTTTAGATCTCAGATGGTAGAGAAGTCTTCTGCTTGCTGATGCTCTTTAGTACTTCCTCCCAAGAGCAGGACCAATTTTTTTCTGGCAGTGTGGTATATTGGTTAAGAGCATAGAATTGAGCCAAATCACAGAGAGTTCAAAAACCAGTGCCATCAACTATGAACGGTATAGTATTGGGTTACTCACTTGACCTCTCTGAACCTTAATTCTGTACAAAAGGTTGTTATAAAAATGAATGAGCTAATAAGTATGGAGTACTTGGATTGCAACAAGTACTATCTATTATTACTTTCTACCTTATAGGATTTGCCCTCTGCCATTTCTTGAATGTTTCTTGATCTATGCTTATAGACTAGAGGAAAAACCCTATGTTCCAGCATCTAAGCTTTATCTCTTTACATTTAAAGAGAAGTTTTGGGGATGTTGAACACCTGTTCCTACCTCAAAGTTCAAGTAGTTCCTATTGAAAACTTGGATATCAGGATTATTGCTCCTGAAATAAATTTGAAGTATGAATTTGGAAGTCCAGAAATATGAAGAATATTTTTCTTTCATAAAACCTGCTGCTCTGAGCCAATGATTACTTCTGGTTAAAAGGGGGAAGATTGTGAACAAGGATCTAAACGATGCAAAAGCTAAAGTAACAACATGTTTCAAATAGCAATAAAATAGAAGCAGTATTTTAAATTTTTTCCTTTATATGTGCCACATATCAAATCATAAACTTTACATATATATTGCTTAGCTTAATTTTGATAATATCCCATTTTATAGATAGTTTTGTTTTACTGTTGAGTGAACTGTGGTTTGTAGAGTTTTGAGTTTTTGCCAAACTATTTACTGTGATGGGAGTAGGTCATGATTCTGGCTGTCATTTCAAAATGCATACTCTTTCCACCCATTGCGCCTGGCAACCTGACCCCGGCTCTGTAATATTGAGTTCTCTGAAAAGAAAGCATCTGACTGGAAAAGAGCATTGTTCTGTGAAGAAGAGGTTCCCATCATCAGCTGGAAGCTTGTCAACTGTGGGGAGCCTCTTCCCAAATCTTTGAGCCTTTCCTGCAACAACAATAACCACCTCAATTTAAGGAGAATCTTGGGTTCTGGTCCTGTCTACATGTGTGACATCTCTGTGTGGTTGCATGGGTAGTTCTAATCAACTCTCTATTTCTAGTAAATTTTGCCAATATATTGATTTCACTTAAGAATCAAGTGGTTCTCCTGGGAAAATCTCAACCCATCTCTCTCCAGTTATTTGTGGTTTAGACTTTAAGAACTCCTTATCACAAATTCCTCAGAAAAATATCCTCTGTTACCATAAGGAATTAGATTGATTACACCTGTGATGGTGACAATGAGAATATAGACACAGAATATATGAACTCCGTTCTCTGGCTAACATTAGAAATGAGCACCATTTTTTTTTCACTTTGATTCCCAAGTGAGGTTGTGAGGAAGACAGAATTTGTCCTCTTTTATTTCTGAGCACCTGGCCTTCATATCCCAACCATGACACTACAGCTAACATATTAATTCCTTCTTTACATCTCTCGTCCAAAACCTGGCTTCAGAAAGGCTCCAGTGTACTCATTTCTGCCACTGTCATGGGGCCTAAGTGTCTCCCCTAGACCTTGCTTCTGGGTTTCCTAGATAGAGATTTGCAAAGACATTCCTATCCCCACCACTCTCTACCCTTCTCTGTGTAATCTTTCTCCTCTGTTCTGCAATTTTAGCATTAGAGAGTGAGGAAGCATCCCAAGTATTTCTATTTTGCCACATGGAAGGGTAAAAATAAATAATTCTGCTCACGATCAGATTATGATTTATTTATATTCTGTAAGTTCTGGTTAATGAAATGAAATTTAAATAGAAGTAAGTTGTACATAAGTTTTGGAAAAGCAAAGACAACATTATTATTACTTATATATGTAAAGACACACCTAGAAATATTACTAAACCAAAGTATTATAATAAAAATTCAGCCAAATGGCATGTATAAAAGCTATCTAACAACAAATTTATGTTATTTCAGCAATTCTCATGTATAAAATAAAATAACAGAAAAGCTCATTTACAATATTAACAATGTACATGCTGTAAGTTAGAAATAAACTTTTCAAGAGCCTTAGGGCTTATATGAAATAAGCTAAACTTTAAATAAAAAATATATACCTTGAAGAGAATTGGAGACACATGCCTTACATAAAAATATGAAGAATCTGAACATGACAATGATATCATTTTCTTTTAAATAAACATATATGTAAAATTAACTAAATAGAAAATCAAATGGCATTTGAAAACATCAGCTTTACAAATGTCTCCATTGTTTATATTGGATAAAAATAATTAAATTCATTGCTAATAAAATAGCAGGATAATTTTAAAAATTAAGTAAAATTATATATAACCAATTTGAGCTAGATTAGGACTTTAATAATTTGTTACTTTTATGGGTAGTCTCTTATAACTTATGTATTATAAAGTTTTCCTAAGTCTCACCAGCCTGTTAAAAGGAAGTCACATCAACATTAATTTTCAAACTGTGGTGACTTAGAGACTGGAAATGTCTTCAGTCCCCTGTCAAAGGCACCACTAGCTATTTCTGGGACATCAGGCTGTGCCACTTATAGGCTCATGTAGTCACATAACCATGACATCTACCACCAGGGCTCCTCTGAACCTATGGACTGCCAGCAGCTCCTCATTGGTCCTAACAAGACTGGGAAGGAATATTCACCTGGAACCAAAGCAGTAATGTTTGTACCCACAACCTCACATGTCTTGCATGAACACATCTTCTACATCCCTCTAATTAACCCCTTTCATTATGAGGCCTGGAATTTGGTTCCTCAAGCAAGAGAGATGGTCCAAGTCATCCATGTCTTAGCCAGCCCTGTTCCCCCATCTTTCTTTTTCATTTCTTCTCCAATGTCTCCATTATCTTTTTGTCCCACACAAAAGCTCTGTGCTCATCAAATCACACAAAGGGCTGGACTACCAAAAAGACAGATCCTAAGTGCAAGTTTATGCTAGGCAGAGACACTTTGCTATATAAGAACCAGCCTAGTTGTATTATAAATCATCCATTGGCAGTGATTTAGTACAGCGTATTAGGGTCAGGCATCATACATAGTTTAACAAACAAAACAAAACAAACAAACAAAACCCCCCACAATTTCTCTCCTTAATCAACTTGCTAGAAATTGCCGATCTTCTTCACAAAGGTACTGTGAGAGGACAAACCAGGAGCATTTCTAAAATAAACTACATTTTCCTAATTTTTTAAAATAAAAAAAACTAAAAGGGAGAAATAAATCATTAATCCTCATTAAGTTTGTAGCTGAGAAACTCTTGTCACAATCAGATTAACACAAGAAAACCAACTTTGTCTATGCGTGCTGTGCCCATAGGCACAGGAGAAAAGTAACTGTCTGGAAAGTGACTCTGAAAGCAATGACTTAGGGGCATTGCCTAAATAGCACTTTCACAGAGAACCATAAATCTTAGAGTAGTTAAAAGACAAAGGAAGCAGGAAATCCCAGCTCACGAAGGCAGGAAACTGGGGTGAGGTGAATTTATGGGAGAATCCATTCAGAGACTCCTCTAGTGTTGGCTGGGACTTGCCATCTCTGGGATATGTGGGTGGGTTTATGTATTGCTTTGAGGTAACCTGTAAGGTGGGTTTATGTATTGCTTTGAGGTAACAGAGGGAAGGTCTGAAGTTCCCAGTATGGTAGGAATTATTTTGGTTTTCTTTAGAACAATTAAATTTACTCTATCACAACTTGTTCTCAGATAACTGATGTTAGATCTTTGAGTTCTTTTAACTTTTTAATGTTCTTAAAAATCCGCTTAAGAGTATTTCTTTTTCTTTTTTTGATAGCTGGGATTGAACTCAGGGGCACTCAACCACTGAACCACATCCCCAGCCCTATTTTGTAGAGACAGGGTCTCACTGAGTTGCTTAGCACCTTGGTTTTGCTGAGGCTGGCTTTGAACTCACAATTCTCCTGCCTTAGCCTTCTGAGCTGCTGGGATTACAGGTGTGCACTATCGCAACTGCCATTTAATAGTATTTCTGAGAATCCATATCACTAGAAATTTAGAATGCAGTGAGAAATCAAAACATTAGCCAGTCTTTCAGAAATTCTCTTCAGATCTTCTAAGATCTGCCATGGTGATTCCCTACCTTCTGCCTGAAATTTTTTCTACATGATCTCTATCTATATTTTGTACTGATCTGATACAGATTTATTGAATATAGACTTTTAACTGGCAACTGTGTTAAGTACAGATTAGAAAAGGTGAATAAAAAGTCTTATTGAAAATACTCATGGTTTAGTGGAGAAGAGAGAAACAGGTTTTAAACCGATAATGGTGATGATGATGATGATAATTATGATTACATATGATAGAAGTACAGTGGGGAAAGGATATTTTTATATTCAATCAATAGTGCTGCGATAATTGACTATTTAATTGATCTCTATCATGCACCATACAAAAAATCAATTCTGGATGGACTGTAGATTTAAATGTGAAAGTTCAAACAATGACATCTCCATTACCAAGGATTGAAAAATATTTCATAAACACTTCCTGAAACCATATTCTCAGGACAACATACTTTCAGACCACATTTTCTGAGGCTGTTTGGAATTATAAACTGAGCCCTGGGCCTAACCACCACCCCCCCTTTTTTTGGTGGATGCCAAGAGCTGAGTTTGAATGTTACAGAATAAAATGGGTATGGTTTTAAAGGAACGCGATCCTTTACTGAATGTACAAAATGGTTTATTGATATCACTTTATCTCCTCTCATTTATACAAGGGATCAGAAATGTTAGTTTGAGTACTGCCTGAGAAGAGAGAAATGATGAGATAATCTGATGTTCATTATCCACAGTATATTTTTGTGAGTGTTGCTGGAAAAGAGACACAAAAGCAGGATTCAGACTTGGACTATGAGAGATGAGGTTTACTATGATTCAAGAGGAAGCATGAGTATAAGTAGCAATGGCACAGATGATCATAATTGTGAGGAGAATTGGGACAGGGATTGGAGTATGGATTGTATGTGGCAGGTTAGGAAATGGAGTCATTGAATATGTGTTGGACATTGCTTTAGTGTGACACCCTACTAAGACAGCAGGTCAAGTGGAACCCAATTGCTACCAAGTATGCATTCTTGTCCTCACTTTGAGATCTGAGAACTTGCTTTGTGAGATTCAGTTCTCATCAAGGGTATAGTGTGATTGTTTTCTATTTGAGTAACTTCTCCAAAGTCCTGTGATTTCCCTTTAGTAGTGTTCTGGGTTGATCAACCTAAAAGATTCTTAAATTCTCTTTTTAATTTGAAAAGAAGTGAACAAAAAGTGATCTGTTGGCCACTTGGTTTTGGCCATTGAATTCCTTGGAAGTAATTGTTAAAATGTCACTTCTTGGTTCTATCTATGACTTCATAGGTCAGAATCCTTTAGTAATAAATTCTAGCGTGTGTGTGTGTGTGTGTGTGTGTGTGTGTGTGTGTTTTGGTACTGGGGATTGAACTCAGGGGCACTCGACCACTGAGCCACATCCCCAGCCCTATTTGTATTTTATTTAGAGACAGGGTCTCACTGAGTTGCTTAATACCTCGCCATTGCTGAGGCTGGCTTTGAACTTGTGATCCTCTTGCCTCAGCCTCCTGAACTGCTGGGATTACAAGCATGCACCACCTTGCCTGGCCTTGCATTTGTGTTTTAAACAAAGCACTTTTGTTGATACTTAGCATTCTAAACTGGTAAGGAACTCTCCTAAGTGTCCTTCTCTCAGGTTTTCTCTTCTTTTGGGCACTGACCTCTTCTCCTGATGTCTGCAGACCTAAATATATTTTCTAGGCAAAAAGTACAACACGAAACAAAACCAAAAAAAAAAAAAAAATACAACTCACAGGATCTTCTTTAAGATAGATGTCAGACTGGTTTAAAACATCTATAGCTTCCCAAATGAACTGGAATACAAATACCACAGTTGCATGTCCTTCCTTTCAGATCTCACCCCTGCTACCTCATTTTTCCTGCCTTGATAACCTTCAGTTTTGCTGGCATAAAATCGGATCCTTGGACCTACAGAGACAGTTCTGTGTGGTAGCCTTTGAGATTATTTATCTCTGCTTGGGAATTGTTCCGTGGCTGACACCATCTCATCATTCAGATCTGAGTTCCTGCTGTATGTCCTCAAGAAACCCCTGTCTTGCCCTGCTGGTGAGTACACTCCACAGGTCACCCCGCATCCTGTTTAAGGTTGACTTCCTGGCATACATCACTTTCTGAAATCAGTTAGTCAATCAATTAATCTTTCTATCCTTTTCTTTCTTTAAATTATCTGCCTCCCTATCCCCAATACCAATCAAATGAAAAAAAAAATCTTCCTTTGTGTGAATCATTGTTCTATTCTCAGTGCCTAAAACTTTTAAAAAATTGAGCGAGCAATAATTATTTAGTGAATGTTAAATTAAAAACAGCTGATGTTCAAAACATTAAGGAATTGTTAAACCTCCAAATGAAACTGTCAAACCCACAGTGCGCCAAATTCTCCCAATTTTGTGACTGCTTCCTCTTGTACCTAAGGAATATTCTTCCAACCTTGTGGTATCCGTTGCTAATTATGTTCCAGGGAAAGGAAGGACAAAAACCTAGGTAATATGGTGGGCAATTCTGCAAATGAGACCTTGCTTTTTAATCTGAAAGCTAAATAACAAACACATATAAAGTATAAAAATGTGTCTTTAATTAATCAAATTATTCAATATTTATTGATAGCCCCCCCAAATTTTTAGTGCCACTCTAGGCATTTGGAACACAAAAGAAACAAAATTAAAAAGACACAATTCATCCCCTGGAAGAGCTATTCATATTCCTACCTGTTAGACCATTTGGTTCAATGATGAATATTTTCAAGTTGTGAAGAGCTTGTCCTTCATTCTGCGTTACCTTCCTCTTTTTAATTAAATAATAGGGCTGTTTGCATGAAAACCTTGACTCTTCTTATGCATGTAAATAAGTACCTTTAAAATGTACATATATAATTATTCCCCCAAATATTATGCCTTTAAATTGAATATATATCAATATCATTCCTGCCATGAAGTTTTCTACATAATAAGAGTTGTAGAAAGTACAGGAGGTCTGAGCAAGAGTAGACTACAGAAGTTATTCTGTTAAGAGGTAGACTTGTCATTCAGCTACTAGGTCTATATTTTTTGACATTATATATCAACAATGTCAGGGAAAAATTACTTGAACAAAATACATAATTAACTTGAGTTTTGTTTTTAGCACTGATATGTGAGGACCAGGGAACTAGGCAAGGAGCACAAAAGAGCAATGTGAGAGGCCAATTATTTTTATGCCCATTTATGCATTACTAAAAAGAAAAATGTCAAGTCACAATATATAGTTAATTTTTTTCCTTCTCTATATTCAAATTCAATATATTTATCTTAACTTTTCAATAAATTCTGATACCCCACTAAAAAAGGACTCATACATGGCTGAAAGTGAGATACAACTTGCATTTACTTCTCTTCTGACAGCCATGCAGAACATCTTTCTAGAGCTCAGGATTTCAAGCTAGGCTCATCAGCTTCTAAACCATGTTCACAAAGACCAAAAGCAGGTGGATAGAAATAGGTGATGTGGATGAACAATTAGCTGGCAGGAAGATGGTTCAGGAAGAAATACTAGACAAACTTCCCCTTTCCCAACTTGAACTGGAAGATGGTGGGTAATAATGGAAGAGAGAGACTGACACTTGAATCACAGTTCAATGGAAGGAAAGAAAGAATCCTTAACATAATCATAATACCTTTTAACTTCAATCCATTTTTGTCTTTTCCAGAATTCATAACTTTTTGGTTTTTGATAAATGTTATTATCATTTATCATGCTTTCAGTCAAGACTAGCAGAAAATCCTCAATCATATGAAGATTGTTGCACTAGGAAAGAGATCAATATTGATGCTCTGTAACAAAAGAAAAAAGTCAGGTAGTACTTACTGTCACTCTGAATGAAGTATGGCTGCCAGAGTAGTCAATAAAAATGAAAGAATACCAAAATAACAATCGACAGGGTGTAGCATGTAGTCTATTCGAGAATAATTATTACTGGTATAGCAAGTAAATTAGTAATATCATGCATGGCCAGTTGATTCTGAATTTCATTAGAGTCTATTAAAAGGCTTATGTGATTTGATAACACACTGACTTAATGTTGAAAATATCCAGCTGCTCCAAAGATAGCACACATAATACAGAAGAGGCAAAAAGAAATAGAGGGGATTTGGGGTCTGGGGAGGTACAGAGGGTAGTAGTTACAAATAAATTCTAAAGATAGACCATCTGGGCTCAAAAGCCCAACTTTAATCTCTCCAAACTTAGTGTTCTTCTCTATAAAATGGGGATGGAATTAGCACCTATTACAAGAGATCATTGTGAGAAATGAGAGAAGTGGTTTGTGTAATGTACTTCCAGGGCACATCACGAGTTTAATAATGCTTAAAAATTATCAATACTGTCCCCCAAAGCATTTATTTACCCAGATAACTTCAAGAGAAGAGAAGTAAAAAGTGAATTGTATAATAGGCTGCAAGATCAGATCAAATTAAACCACAGAGCTTCATTAAAATTGTCCTACATATTTCTTCACAGGCAAAGCCAGATGAAATGTGAAGTGTTCATTGTCTATTATAAACAATCAAAGTATGGTACTTATTTTTTGAACATTTCATATTTTTAATTACAAAGTATCTCAAAATCATATATTATAAGTGAAACACACAAAGTAAAATGTCAGAGTCTCTTTTACTAGTTGTCCTTCATCCCCTTTAATCAGGGCATCTCTAGTGATAATGGTGTGTATCCTTAGAGCACTTTTACATGAGTGCGTTTATGTATATGTGTAATATCTTGTAATATATATGTCATTATGTCATTATTATATTATATATTATGTTTTTTGATACATTTATAATTTCCCTTTTTAAAGTTAACAGAATTGTCCTAAATTGTTCTCTGATGATACTTTTTCACTTAACTTTCTTTTTTCTTGTTGATAATTTCATGTGAGTACACATGTTTGCAGCTAATTATTTTATATTAAATATATAGTTTCTATACATAATACATGTAATATAGCTACAATGCACTCTGCAGGGTGAATGAATACTCTATACATTAGCCATTTCCCATTGATGAGTATTCTGGGTACTCCCAAATGTTCACTATTTCAAGCAACGCTGTACTCAAAGCTTTGCATTTCTGTGGGGGAACTTTTGCCTTAGGAATATATATATATATATATATATATATATTATATATAACTTTTGAAAGATCCTGTTAACTTACCATGCATTTTTAGAGATTCAACAATGACATAGGAAAGTGCTTTCTGACACAAATATTTGAGAGTATTTCGCAGTCTGTCTGGGCACAAATAACCGAGCTGCCAAAAAGCCTTGTAGGTTCAAACAGCAACTCTTTATTCCGGAACTCTCATCTCACCGGCACTCTACACACACTTCCCGGGAACACACTCCCTCCACCGGGCTCCTCGCACCAATTCTCCCAGAACCCCGCGAGAACTCAACGGGAACTCCAAAGTGGGCACCCAAGGCAGCAGGATCCGCCTTTATCCCAGAGCAGGGCCACCTTTCAAGTATTCCCTCTAGCAAAATGTCAGGCGTCATTCTGACTAAACTGTGGCTCTCAACAGTATTTTCTTATATTTTTGGTCTTCTGTACTTCTTTTTTCATAGAGTGCCTCTTCGTGTGCTGTTTTCTTCATGGTGCCAATCTTTCCCTTGGAGCTGAAGCTCTTCACACCTTCTGAATAGTACTCCTCTTTAAACGACACATATGGCAATGTTTTCTCCTAGTACTTATTTGTATTTTACCTGTGTTTGTGATACTGTTCAACCTTAATACCTTAAAGAGGGTATTATGTCTTATTTATGAATTCCTACCCAACTAATATTCTGAGTCAGCTTCCTATATTTTATTCTACGATTTTAAGCAGGGGAGTGAGGTCCTTCATGAGAGATTCAGTTTCAGTTTTGGCTCTGCTAAATACTAAATATGCAACTTTGAGATAAACTCTTCAGATTGTCATTTTATAACATCATTTTACTAATTTGGAATTAGCTACACATTTTACTGATTTATTTGCTCACTGTTTTAATAATTACTACCATTTA
Organism: Callospermophilus lateralis; assembly: GCF_048772815.1. Lineage (NCBI taxonomy): Eukaryota > Metazoa > Chordata > Mammalia > Rodentia > Sciuridae > Callospermophilus > Callospermophilus lateralis. The sequence goes on along the minus strand of NC_135312.1, from coordinate 102,482,361 downwards.
TTAAATCAATCATAAAATGACTATTCTGAGTTAATTTTAAATTAATTTGATGGATTAATTGTAATATATTGGTAGTATATTGGACTGTTATAAAATATTTTGAACATACAGAAAACATGGAGGAAAAATAAAAACCAAACATAATAATATGCCACTTTTATCAAATCTTGATATTTTGCCATAATTTGTATACATATAGAAAACTGTTACTAATGCAGTTGAAACCTATATACCACTCCCTGATCCTACTGATTTATCTCCCTGGCTTCTCTCATGAATTGGTGTGCATTATTCTCATGCAACTTCCAATATTTTGTATACTCACATGTATGCATACATATAATGTTGTTCTATGTTTTTCACTTTATGCAAGTGATATTATGCTACATATACAATTTTTTATTTTCTTTGAGATTAGTTTATGTTGGTTCAAGTGGGTCTGGCTTGTTTTTATACCATCAGTATAGTATTTCAGCAATTAAACCACAATTTATGGATGTACCACAATTTATTTATTCTTCTATTTACTGATGTTTAAGTTTCAAACATTGTATTTAATTTTACTTTTGCTAATTAAATAAGTTCATAATATCTTATTGAGATATGTGTTGGAATTTCTTAGGTAAATATTGAGACATAGAATTGTTGGGTCTTAGAATGTGCACACTTTACATTTCTATGGGTTAGTAATAGATATTAAATACATATGACCAGATTGCTTTCTAAAGAGGGGGAGTCAATTTCTACTCAAAACTATAACATGTGGACCTTATATCCTTATTATCTGATATTTTCTAAACTCACTTTTGAAGGATGAGTTCTGATTTTTTTACTTTTAAGTCTTTTATCTACCTGGGAATCATTTTATCTTTGTGAGAAGTGAAACAGGGAATGTATTTGCTGTATGGCTGAATAATCAATAGTCCTAGTACCATTTAGAACTGGCTTGTTCTTTCCTGCACTGACTTGTAGCACTTCAGTTATATACCAAGTTTTCTGGAATGCTTAACTCCATATCTGGGCTTTCTACTAGTTTCCATAGTCTTTTCCTGCCCTAGATCTAAGACTTGTCACCTGAGAAGTTTCTGTTTGACAGAGCTTATTTTTCTTGGTCTTTTGTTCTTGTATACAAAGTTTGGGATCAACTTGACTTACTTTATTGATCAGAGTAGTTGGAGCCATTCAAATTATAGATTTTTTTTTGAAGAATAGGCCATATATATATATTTTCCTTCTCTCTTTCCCTTTTTCCCTCCTTCTCTTTCTCCCTCTCTCTATAGAAGCCCCTGTTTGATGGATGCTAGAAGTCATAGATCTATGAATCCATATTTTATCTTGTAACTCTTTTCTCATACTTTTGATCCTTTAGCTTTGATTTATTTAGTATATTTTACTTCTTAGTATGTATCCTGGGAAAATATTGGAGATTGATTTTGGAGCTAAGTTTTATTTTCTTACTCTTCCTAATTATTATTTTAGCAGTTTCTTTCTCTTGGCAGGCTCATGCTTACTGTGTGTGCTATCCTTTTAAGTCTTTTAAAAGTTACTAGTTGTGCTTATTTTCAAAACACTCCTTTGTTGCTCAGGGCATTATGTTAGTTCGTTTGTTTATAGATTTTACTAGCTCTCTTTCATGTTGCTATTTTTCCTTAAATGGTTATTGTGTATTCCTTATCTATTTTCTCTCTAGTTAATATTTTAGGTGGTTGTTTCAGCAGGAGAATATTTCAGTGTTCAAATGGAAGTTTGTGTTGGGCTTGAAGTTAACAAAGATTGAGACAAGAGATCTCACTCCTTGTGTGTACGTATGCATGCATGTGTGTGTACAGAAGAGAGGACAGAACAAACACTTGGCCAGGTTGGCTTTCTTCTGGGGAATGATTGTTGCATACTTTCGAATCACAGGGGCTTTCAGTCCTCATGACCATACGAAGTCTCCAGGAGCAGTCTCCATCAGGCTTCCAGTTTCAAGGGCTTTTGGTCTGAAGTGAAAGGCAGTTGCCAAGAGTCAGCTTCTGAAAGCAGGGAGCTGGCACAGTCAATCAGGAGAGCCCCAGCCCACTCTTCCCAGGCTCATTGCCTTTGAAGCTGGTGTCGCTGGATGATTCAGCTCTGCTGTGTCTCTGCCATGCATTCTCTCCAGAACCACATTTCTCTTCTAGTGTGCTGAGGATATATTTCCTGAGTTGATAGAATTGCTGAGGGTTTGTTTTTATGTCATTTTAGTATGAATTTTTTTTTGAAGGCAGAGAGATAAAGCCAGAATCTTGGACTGGAAGTGTTTAGTCAATAGTATAGGACTGAGTGATACATCATTTCTATTGTGTTCTGCTATGATTAGAATTAAGTGAGAGAACGGAAAAACCATGTTATATATTTGGCTATATTTTTCCTGGGACTTAGAAGAATAAATATTTTTTGTCGTTGAATGATTAAAACAATGTTATCTCCAAAGCAGATAAACTTCTCTGGGTATCTAGGTAAATTTGCAAACATTTCCACTTATTCTTTTAATATTTACTATCTAATACTACATTTTTTTGTTGTTGTCTGAAATCCTCCAGATGTCATTTTTAATTCTCCAAACTAAGATGAAAAATATTCTTGGATTTTTAATTTTAAGGCAATGTTTTTGCTTTCCTCTTCTTTCTAACTTCAAATGCCCAGGTGTTGGACCAGTAATAGAGTGCTCTTGGAGTAGGACTTACATACCTTACATTACCTCAAATGCAGGCCTTCAAATGCAGTCTTAGGGCTGAGTAGTTCCATTTTCAGCCTGTATTCAGCAATTTTTCTTCTATTTCATTTAGAGTTTTATGTTCCTTTGGGATGATGGACATGTCTCTATTCCAGAATTTCTTATATCTGTTGTACTTAGATTGTATTTCATGGGTGTTATAGTATCATCTTTAATAACATAAAGAGAACAATTTTGTGATCTAACGTTCATATCACTCCATAATGTTCTCTAAAGTGAGCCATATTTTTAAGAACATATTTCTCATATTCAGATATAAATGAGTCAATCAAAGAAGAAAGTTGTGTCTTTTTAAAAAATCATTTTGAAAGCAAACAAAAATTTAAATAGCTCTAATAGCTTGGTATTCACATGAGAAGAATCTTATCGACAACTAAAGATCCTGCTTCTGAGCTGGTGGTTAGCTAATTAACTTGACCTAACCACATTACTGAATTGTATATTTAGAGAAAAGATCTGCCTCAGAGAATATTTTAACGTGTTATTTTGGAATTTATTATGTACACTGAGCTTTGAGAAAATACTTGAGTTCTTTCATTGCATTTTGAATCAAAATAATAACAAACCATTAAAATTTATGGTCATGAGGAGATGGGGAACTGGGAGTCTCCCTTTATTATATATTCTTCCTAAGCATAAATCAGTATAATTGCTTTTGAAATAAACACAAATATGACTCAGCAATCTTATCAGTTATCATCTGGTCTCTAAAGATTTACTATGTGTTCCTTTTAGAATCCAAAGTCACTGGGGAGCTCATTCAGGAAATGACGACAACCAAGTAACCTTTGGTGTCCCTCCTATGTGGACCTTATGTGGTTATTACTAGAAAGTGATAGCAGCTGCTTCAGGACAGTGGTTACTGTTGGAGAGTGAGGTTGCTTCACTCAGGTTTAGCATTGTTTCTATGTGATAAATAATTTTGATAGAATTACAAGGTTTAATTTTGTTTGGAATGAACTAATCAGGTGCTGTGGGTTAGCCCACGAGGGTAGAAATGAAATTATAATTGTTTTGTTAAAGACACCCCCACTCTGGAGAGAGGGTGTCTCTACAAGTGAAGTGATTCTCCACTGACACACAGTACTTAAAAAAAAATCAGAATCAGTAAACAGGTAGGGGCACTTTTGTTTGAAGAGAAAAAAAATACCCTACAAGATAGGATTTATGAATGACATTTTTGATAAGTGTATACTTTGCAGATGACTTTTTACATATTTCATTTGTGTGACCTTCCTTTGCCAACCACCCATTTCCCTTTCCCATTAACAGGGAAAGATGCTCTTTGAACTCTGTGCAGTAATCTATATTTTCAATTGCAGGCATAGCTTGGTGAAGAGGATTGGAAACTTCAGGGAACTGAAACATGAAGAGAAAGTCCGACAATGATTTGTATTTGTCACCAGTCTTAAATGTCAAGATTTCCATGTAACATTACATTTATTTCTGCAATTTTCTCTTCAGTCAGCCATGTCTGGCTATATAACTTGTACTTCATCTATGCAACAAAATGTAGACACAGACAAGAATATGTCCTAAATATGTTATGTTTTTGTAACTTGCCATTTTCCATTTCAAGATAATTAAGTCACTCATCATTTTATTCTGTTTTTCTAGGTTGTCTTAGTCGAAATATCTTCATTCCCCAGAACATCTTGATTTTATTTTTTGCCAGGTGACAGGTTTACCTTCAGAATCCTCTAGTTGTACTCTTTTAAGGTTGATAAATTAAAATTCTGCTTTTATTTCCTGAGATTTGGTCATTTTGGTAAGCCCTTGACATTGACAAGTCAGTGAACTAAACTCCCTCCTCCCCAAGCAGAGAATGGTAGTGTTGTATAGTACATTCGCAGAGGCAGGTTGTCATATGGGCCCCACTAATACTTGCTAAGCCATTAATGTTTGTATGTCATTAAACTACAGTGTAGGTTCATTTATTAAATGGATTACTTCCTGACCTCAATGTGTCCTCTCTAAAATAAACCTAAAGTACTTTGTGCTCTGTAAGTACCTTGTAATATGTTTGGCAATGAAACAGCACAGGGCAAAAGAACTCCATTAAAATTGTGTTGGTAGAGACAAATAATCAAATTGTATAAGTGTAGGAGTAATACAGTACTAAAAAATGGCATTGACTAAAATTCGAATGTTTTGAAAACAAATATGATAAAAGTTTAAATTAAAAAGCATCTGGGTTTCATTTGTACTTTTAAATAAAATAACCCAATTCTACATTAGAAATTTTATCTTTGTCCTCAAAGAAATTTGTTCCAGGATGCCCTGCAGATACCCAAATCTGAGGATGTTCAGGTTCTTATGTAAAATTGAGTAGTGCTTACATATAACCTATGCACATCTTCCTGGGTATTTTAAATAATCTCTTGATTACTTATACTCCCCAATACAGCACAAATACTATGAAATAGTTGTTACTCTGTACTGTATAGGAATAAAGATCAGAAAAATGTCTGCACATATTTAATACACATGCAATTTTTTAAAGGACATTTTTGGTCAAATATGGAGGGAAAGCTGTTTATTTAATGCCATAGAAGCATAAATTTGTAATTTTGTAAAGAAGTCCTGAAACTAATGTAACATTATCTCCCTATCATTTGGTACTCAAATCTTATTAGATTGCCCTTGATAAAAGATTATTTAGCCTCTACTAAAATAAATGACACAAACTTTAACTAACTGTACATTTAGCTGATCAGATCTGCCTCCTTATAAATTCTACTTATTGTTAACTGCTGAGGAAGTTGGAAAAAACAAAAGACCCTATTTGCAGACAAAATCACAATTACAAAATGAAATATAACAACAGTATCTTCTGCATTAATGGCCTTCTAACTTTTAAAGATAATTTTAGTACCAAATGTCTTATATCTTCAAGAGATTTTGCTTTTCTTTGTAGTATCTCATGGCCTCCTTCTGTTTTACCTTAAAATTCACTGCTAAGGGCTTGGCTTGTAGTTCAGTGATAGAGCATTTGCCTCACATGTGTGAGGCACTGGGTTCGATCCTCAACACCACATAAAAATAAATAAATAAAGATATTGTGTTTATCTACAACTAAAATATGTTAAAATTCACTGCTAGGCATGATCCATTCTGTGTGTGTGTGTGTGTGTGTGTGTGTGTGTGTGTGTGTCTTTCTAAAAGTCTAAGGTCAGATCAATGTGGACTCCAGGGACTTCAGGAATAGTTGGAACTGTTTGAACTTGAACAGAATTAGCCAATATTACCCAAGTTCCATTATTGTGAATTAATAGCACGTCATTAATTGCTAAGACACAGGACTAAGAAGTGATCAAGGACTGGTAACGTTCCTTGATTTATAGACTCAACACTCTTACTTCTGCCTCTGAACTCACCTGGGAGTCTCCTGGTTCTGTGTCTGCATTTCTCTTATTGGACATTCTTTATTGGATTAGGACACATCCTACTCTAGTAAGCCTCATCTTCATTTTATTACATTTTTAGAGACCCTATTTGCAAATAAAATCACAATTATAGGTATAAGAGGTTGGGATTTAGACATAACTTTTGGGGGGAGATTCAATTTAATCTATAATACACACCAGTGTCCCCCAAAACACAGTGTCTGCTTTTGAAGAGTTTCTTGCTGACTATATATAGACTTCTTTGTTTTGGCTAACTTCTCTTATACTAACAGGGAAATCTTTCCCCTTGTTATGTCTACATTTCTTGGAGGAAGCACCCTCAAAACAGATACATATACAGAAATCTTGCTTGAGCCATTAGTAATAGAATTATTTAAAGTTTTTTTTTTTTTTTTTAGAAATAATCCTGAGAACAACCAGAGAACAAACTGTCTTACTAACCAGAGGAAGAGCAGTAGAGTGAAACATTGAACTGGGCCTTGACTGGCTATTGAACTAAGGAAAAAATAAAAAAGAAAGTTGATTTTTCAATTCATCTTCACATTTTTGAAACTCTTTGTTATAAAAATATGTGTATGAGTATGTGCATATGATGATGCAACTGAAAGAGAAAGTCAGGGAAAGAAAGATTGATTAGTATTAGATGTAAGTTTTCTGATTAATGGAATGATAAATTGTAGAGTGGAACGGTAATAAATCAAGAGACTTTATCTTATTCCTATTTGTTTTTGCTGACTTAGATATTTTCCTACTATTACTACATCATCAATTAGAAGATGCACATTTTATTTTATTTTAACATCTCCAAAATCAGAGTGTCTTACGAAATGATGGTATCTTCCAACCACTCTTGGCCAGAGGACAGTTAGGATTCGTTGTCATTTTCTTTAAATGCGTAAGTGTGGAAGTAGCTTTATACTCTTTTTAAAGGAGACTTCAGTTGAGTTATGTGCATTATCAATTTCATGCATGTTAGTTTTCAATGTTGTTTTGAATGTCTTAAATTATTAAACTATGCTCTTTAGCTTTACTATTAAAATTTATTGCAGTAGATAAAAATGAAGAAAATTCATATCTAAATAATTGAAGGACTCTTCCAGTTAGTGTGAAAAAAAAATTCTGAAGAATAAGGAAGCCTTGGGTAATCGTTTAGTTCAGAATATTTCTTTCTTAGTATGTATAAAATGATGGAGCATCTTTAACAAATGGAATATTAGAGTAAAAAACCAGTAATTTATTTCCTTAAGTATGGTGAAACATGGACTATTCAAAACCTAGCCTTCCATAACTTTCTGACTTCTAGACTAACTATGCACATATGTCTATGTTGCCAGGAGAAAAATTTTGTTGGTAGTAAGTAAATAGCATTAGAAGACCTAAGGAAAAATGTCTATACCTGAGAAAATACAAAGATAACATTAGGAATCCCATTAATAGTGCTGGTGTTCAAACCATTATTATTTCTTCTTGGAACTATTGCAACAGCCTTCTAAGAGACCTTTCTTCTGCAACTAAAATAAAATCTAAAATTCCATAATAGTGCCTGCAAGGCTCCATCTTCTTGAACTGGCCTTGCCCTGTTGGCTGACCCCTGTCCTCCCTTTTTCTTTCCAGGTGATTTGGTTGGTTGGTGACCTCCTTCTGCCCCACTGCTTTGCCAAGCACCTTCTCACTTTCTTTCCTTCGTACTGGATGTTGTCCAGTCCTGCAGTGCTCTTCTCCCAGTTCTTCTGAGACTTGCCACTTTAATTCAGCTCAGAACTCCCTGTCTCAGATAGACCTTCACATTGTTTTGCTTTTATAGCATGTAGATCACTCTCTGAAATGAAATGATCTGATTTCTCCATTTCTTAGTTGTCCATCTTCCTCTCATAGGAGTGTAGATCCATCAGATGTGGAGGAAGTAGGGAAATTTATTTATTTATTTATTTATTTATTTATTTATTTATTTATTTATTTATTTTTACTGTGCTGGGGATGGAACTCAGGGCCTCCTGTGTGCTAGGCAAGCATTTCACCACCAAGCTACATTCTCAAGCCCCTTTACTGCTATTTCTCAACAGCATACTGTTGCTATTTGTTGAATGAATGCATAAATAAGCTGTAAATGGATAGTATGAGCAAGCAAAAAAGTGCCTTATTGGACTGGGGAGGGCTATAAAACCCAGTCGATTTATATAAAAGTTAAAAGACATTTCAGAAGAAATTGGAAGCATATGAAACAAAAAATGGAAAATATTAAGAAATCAAAGAAGCAAAGAGTGACAGAATCCAGCCATGACGGTGGTGACTTAGGCACAGATTGGAACTATGTTGATCATCTGTAACAAACACCAATTTGGAGGAGAGAGACAGACGGTAGAACAGCTTGGAAGTCTTGAGATGAGGAGAGTGCACCTGTTACACTAGCAGGCCCTTGCAGGCTTTAATATGCTCCACTCCAGGGAGCCAAATAGCTGAGCTCAGGAGTCTAGTGCTAAGAGGTGGTCTTCACTACACGGAGTAGAGTGGTACTAATAAAACTTTATATTTCCTAAGTATTCCTACCAAAGTAAAATGTCTATGAGGATCAGAATAGGTAATATGAATGAGAGAAGGAGCCTGTGTCAGGAAAATTTGTGCCCTTAACTCTAGTCATGACTGCCCTGTGGGACACAAGATTTGATTTTTCTAGATAGGCCAGATATCTATATTTTTATATGAAATCTCCCTATATTTTGATACTGGCTATAAAATCAATATACAAACATACTATGAGCAAAACAAAAAGATCTATAGTCCACCAGTTTGCAACCTTTAGTTTATAATTTAAAAAGTTTTCCCCCCATTATCCTTTGTGAAATATTCAAGATTATATGAAATAAATAGAAATTATTTTTTTTCATTATTGAAGGGGCACATTCTTATTTTAAAAGAATTTGAGAGTAAAGAAAAGGTATAAACATTTGGAAGCAAGAAAGTCTATTTGTGCTCTTGTACCAAATAACATGCTGGTAGGTTTTTCTATGGTTAAGATCAATGGGGGCTGGGGTTGTGGCTCAATGGTAGAGTGCTTGCCTGGCATGTGTGAGGCACTGGGTTCAATTCTTAACACCATGTAAAAATAAATAAATAAATAAAATAAAGATAATGTGTCCATCTACAATTTAAAAAAAAGGAAAAAAAAAGATCAAGCATCCCTGAAAAAAAAAAAAACAAAACACATGCACAGACACATACACACAAATATGCCTACATATATAGATACCTAGGTAATTTTATGACCTACTATCTCTCTTAACATTAGATGATAATACTCAAGCATTTTTTGTTATTTAATTTTCTCATGAATATCATTTTAAAAGGTCCACTGAAATTATGGATGAGTCATTTATTTATTTGGGATAGTGAATTTAATTTCATTTTTATTTTACTATGACAGCTTAATAACAGGCATCTTGGTCTCTAAATATTTGGTTATATTTTATTTTTTTATTTGATGTTCTTGCTTGAATTATTAACTACAATCTTATTGATGAATGAAACCAACTTAATTCAATCTATTTTGTCACAAAATCCATGTTTAAGAGCAGTTTTGAGAGTGCTTCACATGTTTCTTCCCATCCTTCAAAGCATCAAAAAGGGACATATGAGGGGTGTAGTGGCAGACGCCTGGAATCCCAGCAGCTCAGGAAACTGAGGCAGGTGGATCAGGAGTTAAAAAACAGCAACTTAGCAAGGCCCTAAGAAACTCAGAGAGACCCTGTCTGTTAATAAAATATAAAAAGGGGCTGGGAATGTGGCTTAGTGGTTAAGCATCCTGGGCTTTAAATCCCTATTCCCCCACACCCTGCAAAAAAAAGAAGAAGAAGAAGAAGAAGAAGGAGGAGGAGGAGGAGGAGGAGGAGGAGGAGGAGGAGGAGGAGGAGGAGGAGGAGGAGGAGGAGGAGAAGGAGAAGGAGAAGGAGAAGGAGAAGGAGAAGGAGAAGGAGAAGGAGAAGGAGAAGGAGAAGGAGAAGGAGAAGGAGAAGGAGAAGGAGAAGGAGAAGAAGAAGAAAGGCACATAAGACTTTGCCATTTTATGTAAGTTTGTTTATTTAAAAATGAGTAAGAAGATTAAAAAAATGAGTAAGAGTGGTTATATTTTATATGTAGATTAGCTACTACCTGTAGCTTGTTTTTGAGTTATCTCATTTTCATCCTTTGTCATTCATTTAAATTTGAAGGCCTTATTTAGTGTTGTCCTATGTATTTCCTTTACACAAGAAATATTAATATTGCCTTCCTTGGATAGGGAAATGAGACTGTTTTTCTGTTTGTGTTTTAATTCTGGTGCATTTGGGGTGTCCGGAGTAGGAAATGGCTTGAGGGTATCCTTGGGTAGAATCAGGGCTGCTCAGTGGCTGTAGGGTCAGGCCATGGCCTAGGGAGGCTGATTGCTCTCTTAGTACAACAATTGCAGGAAAAAAACTCCAAGGAGACACTGGGGATTGGAGGACCCATCTCCCTTGCAGGTGGGTGATCTAAGCATGGTGGATTAGAGTACCATGCCACACTGAGTATGACCACCAAGCTATCAACAGAGGAAAATGACCTAAAGGGACAATGAAGAATGACAAAGACGTGTGTGGGAGTTTCTTCATTATTTCAGGATTCAACGTCACACATAAATAGGCTGAAGCCAGTCTGATTTTTTTGTGCATTTGTAAATAGGCATTTTTCCCTGTTGGCTGGATGATTCTTAACTTTCTTCTTTATCCTTAAAATTAAAATTACCATAAAATTAAAATTACCATACTATGTGTGTTCTTGAATTAATTTTCCTTGGAACACAATGAAACCTTTCATTGTACTTACTCAGGCTTCCGTTCTATTCAGCAGGGTTTTATTTATTTATTTTTTGTATTTAGTATTGCTAAGTTTTCAATTGTTCATATTTATTTTTTAGTAATAGCCATGATCTGTAGATTCTGTTGTGTCTTCTTGTTCCCTTGTCATCTTATTTTTTCTATTATGCTGGTTAGTATAATTTATTCAGTTTCCACATTTAACATTTTGTTCCTTGATTACCCCCAATGCTTATTTTAAATTTGCTGTTGCATTTTGTATTATTTTCTCATCTTATTCAGTGAGCTTTTGCCATTGTTTTCCTGTAAAGTCCCTCTCCCTATGGAGTCCTTCTTTCCACAAGAGACCCTGCCTTTTCATATCTTCCTGAGGGTATTGAACACATGTTTTTCTAGGTGCTATAGTATCTCATAGTAATTTGGCCTTGTTGGTGTGGATAATTATGTCAAACAGAACAAAATATGGGGTATGTGGATCCCTCACCACAAGGCTATGTTTCTGCTCATGGGAAACTCCATTTTCAACTTTTAGGAGAGGAGCTTGTTTCTGTGTCCTGTGTCCACTCAGATCCCCTGGGAAGCAGATGCCAAGATGGAGTTAGGAGGAAGAGAGATGAATTGGAGGTAATGCTTGTGAAAGATGGAGAGCGGGAACAGGACTGGGGGGAAGCTTGTTGGGACCCTGCTGTGTTGTGTCCTAACTACAGTTGCCAATGGATAAGACCACATTATAGCTCCTCCTCCTCCTCCTCCCCCTCCTCCTCCTCCCCCTCCTCCTCCTCCTCCTCCTCCTCCTCCTCCTCCTACTTTGAGAGGAAAAAACAATTTATTAAAATTTTATACGAACTTGGCATATCTCTTGTCTCAGTTTTGAAAGGGTGGATTTTTTTCCTTATGCCTCAAAGTCAGGATTACATTTTGTGTACTCTTTTATCCTTTCTTGTTTTGTTTTACATTTTTTTCTTTATTGGTTCTCTTTAGTTATATATGACAGTGGAATCCATTTTGATAAACTTATACAAGCAGGGAATGTATCTTTTTCTAATTAGGACCCCATGTTTGTTGGTGTACATGATAGTGGGATTCACTTAGATATTTTCATATGTATATACAGGAAAATTATGTTAGATTTATTCTACTGTCTTTCCTATTCCTATCTCCCTCTCATTCCCCTTTGCCTAATCTACTGAACTTCTCTTCTTCCCCTCCCCGCTTTATTGTGGTTTAGTTTCCACATATCATCGAAAGTATTTGACCTTTGGTTTTTTGGGGATTAGCTTATTTTACTTAGCATATAGTCTCCAGATCCATTCATTTACTGGTAATTGTCATAAAGTCATTCTTCTATATGGCTGAGTAATAGTTCATTGTGTATATATATACCACAATTTCTTTATCCATTTATCTGTTGATGGGTATCTAGATTGGTTCTATAGCTTAGCTATTGTGAATTGTGTTGCTATAAAAATTAATGTGGCTGTGTCACTGTAGTATGCTGTTTTTAAATACTTGGATATATGCCGAGGAGTGGGATAACTGGGTCAAATGGTGGTTCCATTCCTAGATTTTTGAGGAATCTTCATACTGCTTTCCAGAGTGGTTGCACCAATTTGCAGTCCCACCAACAATGTATGAACATTCCCTTTTCCCCACGTCCTTGCCAAAATTTGTTATTACTTTACATTTGATAATAGTCATTCTGATTGAAGTGAGATGAAAACTCCACCAGTAAACATCTAGAACTCATAAATGAATTCATCAAAGTAGCTAGATAAAAAATTAATACTCATAAATCAATTGTATTCCTACATTCTAACAATGAAGCAGATGAAAGAGAAATTCTGGAAACCATCCTACTCACAACAGAAAAGAAAACTTAGGAATCAATCAAACAAAAGGAGTGAAGGATCTCTACAATGAAAACTGCAGAACATTAAAAAAAATGAGGAAGACAGTGATGGAAAAACCTCTGATGTTCTTGGATAGGCAGAATTGATATTGTCAAAATAGCCATAAAACCAAAAGTGTTACACAGATTCAATGCAATTTCCATCAAAATTTTAGTGATGTTTTTCATAGAAATAGAAAAAGCTGTCATGAAATTAATTTGTAAAAATAAGAGGCCCAGAATAGCTAAGGCAATACTTAGTGAGAAAAATAAAGCAGGAAGAAATCACAGTACCAGACCTTAAAATATACTAGAGAACTATAGTAACAAAACCAGCAAGGTATTGACATCAAAATAATCAAGAAGACTAATGGAACAGAATAGAATATACAGGGACAAGCCCACACGATACAGTTCCCTCATAATAGACAAAGGCACTGAAAACACACACAGGAGAAGAGAAAGCCTCTTCAACAAATGGTGCTGGGAAAACTGGAAATCCATATGTAATAGAATGAGTTAACTCATATTTCTCACTCTGAACAAAATAAACTCTAAGTGCACCAAAGACCTAGGAATTATACCAGAAACCTTGCACCTGCTAGAAGAAAACGTAGGCCCAACACTCCAACATATTGGCTCAGGAACTGACTTGTTTAACAAGACTCCTAAAACACAAGAAATAAAATAAAATAAATCAATAAATGGGATGGCATCAAACTAAAAAGCTTCTTCAGAGCAAAAGAAACAATCAAGAGTGTGAAGACAGAGAGCCTACAGAATGGGAGAAAATCTTTGTCATCATATTAGAATATTTTTGTTTCAGTGCTGCAGATTGAACCCAAGGTCTTGAGCATACTAGGCAAGTGCTCTACCACTGAGCTACGACCCTATGTTAGAATATTTTAAAACTGAATGAAAACATTCAGCCCTATTTACTTTATGGTGACATCTGATGCATATTATGGTTTATTTCTTGAAAACTCCACATTTATAGCCAATTTAAATAACAACAACAAAAAAGCCAGAAACAATAGATGAATTGAAAAAATATTCTGGTTATTTGTTTATTAAAAATCTCTATTGCTGTAGGAAAACATGATTGAGGAAGCATGTTTAAATGTCTGTAGTGGCCTGAGTCACATGCTGCTTGCTTCATATGTGAAGGCCTGATGCCCTCTTCTTGGATTGAAGTGGCTCATTACTTTCTCTATGAGCATGTGAGGAATACTGGCTAGCTGATGGGATCCAATGGTATAACATTTGCTGTAATCAGAGTCTGGCTTCAGGGAAATTGAAAATATGATTTGCAATTTTTAGTCTGATATGGAGGGCTCCTCATTCTTAACAGAATCAAAACGAGCTTCATTATTCTATGACTTCTCTGATTAACCTTCTCTTGTCTCCATTTTTTGATCTCCAACAAATTACCTCTGATTAATCCCTCAGATTTTGATATGAGTAGGATTTGAGCATTAAAAAAATAAGTTGTTTGTGCTCATCAGTCATGGGTTGTTCTTATTAATTGATGAAGCCACCTAAGTCCTTTTTGGAATCATAAGAAGGTAAATATTATGAATTGATTATTACATTGTCATTCAGTAGGTGTCATGCAGTATTTTTCATTTAAATTTGTGTTAAAAACAGTGTTTGCTTCAAAAAATAAGGAAAAATAGTGAAAAGTCTTCCATGCTATAAAAAATGAAGGGAACCGTATGGTCTCCAATAATAGTAATGCCTTTTTCCATATTGTTCCCAGAAATGGTATGGAGAGTCTCTGCTTAAGGCATCAATAATAGAAGATGCCTGATACTTCATGTTCCGAAGCCTAGCCAGCAATATCACCAGTCTTCCTAATTAACTTCTGGTAAGTTATGGGACAGCTGATAGGCTCTCAGGTGAGAGTGTGCTTAATCACTTGGTCACATAATAATTATGCTTATTAGTATTACCTGGTTCTTAAAATGGCAAGCTATATACTCTAGATTTGGTTAAAATAAAAATATTTTCAGAACTCTTGTGATCCCTTCCATAGTGAAAAATCTTTTGACTAATATCTTACTAGATATTTTAGGTAAAACTGTACTAGTGTCTTTTTATGAAGACATCTTGGGAGACATTAGAGTTGGCCTGATAGTTGAGGTTCTTGTTCTGGAATTCTATGTGACTGTGGGCAATTTAGTGCATCTTGGATATTTAATATGTAAAATGAAGATAATAATAGCTAATGAAAAAGTGGTTGTGTGGGAGTGACACAAAATATGTGAAGTCCTTGGGTCAGTGTCTGGGATACAGAGAGAAGTGAATAAGTGAATTCATTCAATAGTGTTGATCAGGGACTTACTAGGTTCCAGTGTATGCTCTAGCACTATACTTTCTAGTATGGTAGCCGTGAGCCACCTGTGACTTTGAGGAATATGGCTAGTTCAAATTGAAGTTATTACAAGTCCAAAACATGCTGAATTTCAAAGATTTGAAAAAAATAAACAAAAGAAAGTTAAATATTGCACTAACATTTTATGTTGATAAGATGTTAAAAGAGTATTTCAGATACACTAAGGTAAATTCATACATTATGAAAGTAAATTCTACTTTTACATGTTTTTTTTTTTTTAAAAACATAGTTATTGAAACACTTAAAACACTTAGCCATAAGTCACATTTATGGCTCCCATCAGAATTTCAGTAGCCAATGCTGGTATAAATGCTTCAGAAAAACTGCCCATAAGGAGTTTTTTTAAAATTTATTTATGACAGCGGAATGCATTATAATTCTTATTACCCATATGGAGCATAATTTTTCATATCTCTGGTTGTACACAAAGTATATTCACAACAATTCATGTCTTTATATGATCATCACATTTCATCATCAGCCCTTTTTATTTTTTATTATGATACAGGATATTGCTAAGTTGCTCCGGGCTTTACTGAGTTGCTGAGGCTGGCTTTGTACTCTTGGTCGTCCTGCCTCAGCCTCCCAAGTCACTGGGATGACATTTATGTACCACTGCAATGGGCCAGGCTGTCAACAAATTTAAAGTACATTTTCAGATTATGCTTGTAGCCCAGAAAGAATGTTGCCTAGCATATGCAAAGCCCTGAATTTAATCCCCAGTACTGAAAAAAAGTGTCTTTTCTGTTTCTATATTCCCTTTACTTTGTATTTTGCTTATTTGGAGAACGTTTTCAGTTTTCAGGTATTTGGTCTTTATAATGTTTTAAAATAATACTTGTGAAATATTTTTGGTGAGTATATGGTAGGCATTACTGGTATTAAAACGAAGTTGTATAAGGGACTACTAAATTGAGAAACAATGGGAAATTTATTGGTTAATTATCTACGTATTCTTTAATTTTCTACTTGGCTCATTAATTTGAAACACATTATCACATTGTGGCATGAAAATCAGATTGACCTGGAATAAATTCTGCTTCAATCATTTACTAAATGTATAATTTTGGACACATTTCTTAAACTCTCTGAGCCTCAACTTTTGTGTGTGTGTAAAATGGCTTAGATAGAGCCATGGGGAGAATTAAGTTGAATATACTGAGTGTTTCTACTCAGGAATAACTCAACTGCAAACCTGAAACCTGTATGAAACCTGAAACCTTTTTTTTAAGCTTCTTTTATGACCATTTGTCCAATGCTTTATTTGTCCCACTGGAAATGAGATGCTTGGTGCTTTGAGACCAGTACAGATGGCCCTAGATGTTACAGTAAGACAGAAGCATCTGGCCTACTGGGGAGTTCTGAAGTTCCCCAGGTGACAATGTTCTTGATTCCCTGTCTCTGCATAAATCACCTTGCCTTGAATTCCTGCTTTCTTTTTTAATGCTGTCCCCCAATATGGGCAGCACACCCTTACATTACATTTTGGTCTTTTTGACATTTTTTGAAATACAGTTTTCCTTCCTCAGATTTTTCACTATGAGATCAATCCATACCAGTTGCATCCCTTTCTATGATGTTGTCTAGTGTTTCTACCTTGCGGTGGTTTTTCTGCTTGCAGAAAATCAGGAAGCAGATGTGGTAGGCAATAGATACAGCTCATTATCAGGATTAAAAATTTGACTTGGCAGCAGTTCACCCAGGAGTTGCCAAGTCAAATGCAACAGAGTGTATGTGATTTGATTAAATAAAATATTGAGTTTCCTTTTGCTGACCACTTCCCCCCAATTGGGATTAACTGGGGCTCAAGGTAGTAACATGGGAGGCAGAGGCAAGGTACACACAGCAGAGGCCCTTTTAGAATGTTTCCTCCTGTCTTCCTATTGCCTAATTTTCATATCTTTTTCACGTGTCTCAGACACTGTCAGTTAATCTGTCCTAAACTGAAGTCTTGTATTTCTCCCTGAAGCCTATAATTCCCCCAGAATTTCCTAGCTCAGCAAACACCCACCTAAATATTTAAATCAGAACCTTTGGGAGTCACGTGCAATCCCTCCATCTTCTTTTTTCTAATTGGAACCCATCATGAAGTTCAATTTGTGTACCTTCAGAACCACCTGCCCATTTCTCAACCACAGTCCTAGTCCAAGCTGTCACCATGTCTCATCTTGACTCTGAAATCCCTATTTTTCCCCCCATTTCATCTTTATCTCCAACATATTCACCATACCACATTGAAAGTGATCTTTAAAAATTTAAATTTTATCATGTCTTCCTCCTGCTGAAAGTTCTTAAGTGGCTTCCATTACATTTAAAACAAAACCCTAACATTTTATGATGATCTTCAAGGTCTTGTATTACTCCCCATTGATATTCCCCCAACTCCCTCTCCTCCCACCTTCCCGATTCTGGAACTTTCTGTTCCAGCCATTCCCACAGGTTTCCTTTAGTTTCATTAGCTATTGAGCTCTTTCTTGTCCCAGGCCCCCCAGCTTGAAGGGCTCTCTCTCTCTCTCTTCTCTTTCTTTTTTTTTAATATTTATTTTTAATTTAGATGGACACAATATCTTTATTTTTATTTTTTTATGTGGTGCTGAGAATCGAACCCAGTGCCTCACATGCTAGGCGAGCGCTCTACCTCTGAGCCCCCCTCTCTCTCTCCTTTCATAAAGATGACTTCTTATCCTTGAGGTGGCAGGTTGAATACAGGTCATCATCACATAATTCACAGTAACACCATTCCCCTATTATTATTTTCCATAACACCATGTTCTCCTTATTGTAGTATATTTTGCATATTTGTATGACTTGTATAGATTTTTATATACTTTTGCAGTTTGCTTGTTTAGTATCTGTATTCCTTACTAGAGAACAGTGAAGGCAAATCCAGAGCCCCTAGTTCAGCACAAGAATAGGGGCTTTGAAATTTTATTTTGAGCAATGAATGGAATGGGTAGAACTAAGAATCAGTGAATTCTGAATAGATATAGGTTAGGGAAAGGCTCAGGGCTGATTTCACTATACAGAAAGGTGACATTGATCTTGTATTTGACTGTTTTGTTGAATTTTATTCAGTCTTTTATCAGCTAAAAGACATTGTGAACATTGCTTTCATTTGCAAAAATTTTCAGGAGCAAAATTGTTCCACAGAGCCAGATTAGTAGGGAGGCATGTCTCCAACACCAGGATATAAGGTCACCCTTGGCAACCATCGAAAAGAAATAGGTGTCTCTCTTTCAGAACTGCACCCTGTTTGTGAACGAGAATCCTTACATCTCAGCCATTGCTGGCACCCAGTCCTGGGCTCTTCATGGGTGACTTTAGTTTAACATCTTTAGAGCATTTTAGTCCAGGAACTGGTTACATTGAACTCATTTAACACATAGAGCTTTCTCCTGTCATGCATACAGGAGAAACTTTTATTTAGTTCTAGTTAGCATGACCTAAATTTAATGGAACTTAGTAGAAGCCTATTGAGTTCTGGCACATAATGATGAATTTTTCATCTGATTAAAAAGTAATCTCTCAGTTTTACAGGATACAAGCTGGGTACAGTGGCACATGCCTGTAATCCCAGTAGCTTGAGAGGCTAAGGCAGGAGGAACATGAGTTCAAAGCTAGCCTCAGCAAAAGTGAGGTACTGAGCAACTCAGTGAGACCCTGTTGCTAAATAAAATACAAAATAGGGCTGAGGATGTGGCTCAGTGGTTGGGCCGAGTGCCCCTGAGTTCAATCCTGGGTACCCCACTAAAAAATGTTTTATAGGATACAGTAAATCAGTAAATGCTGATTACTCAGCCCAACATCCAGCAAATAGACACTGGCTGTTCTCATACACCAGGCAAGGATGGATTTAACAATTTATTTACTGTCACCAATCCAGGGCTAATGTTGCTCATCTATTAAGAACTGTATAGCAAATAACCCAGCTTCTTGATCAAGGTGTCTTATGCAACTGAGTTCATCTCCAAAGAGGTTGTACTTTCCTGTCATTCTTGCTGAAAAGATACAAATGTAACTTCCATGGCTGCAAAATGAGTATAATTTAGGAAAAGCTAGGTAAAAGCTCAAATAATTAAAATTAATATTACAGAAAACACAGTTATGGGGCTTTGCAAATGTTTAAAGAACTAATTGTTATTGGTGATGATTTCCTTTCCCTTTTCTCTTTTCCTTTTCCCGTCCTCCACCTTTACTTTCCAAAATATCTGGTCTCAAAGTATTGGGTTAATTTCTTGACCTACTGATGAAATTGACTTGAAGTTACCAAAATTCAAACCCAAACCAAACCAAAAATCAGCAAATAAAATCCAACAACAAATCCCCAAACCAACCAACCGACCAAACAAACAAATAAACAAACAAAAAACCCCTCCACTTTTTCATACAATATACTGTGAAGTACCAGAGCCTTCCTCTCAATGTATTTGATAATGGTTCTGTCCCTAAAGCAAACTTGGAAGAAGCACATCAGCAAAGACTTAGAATTTTCTGCTAATGACTCTGAGGACCCTGTTACAGGGAATCAACAACCTAGTACTAAATGGTGCGAGACAAGAATATTGTGGACCACACACTGAGAATCAATAGAAATTAATCAACACGAGAAGAAAGAAAAATTTATTTCACCAGAACAAGTGACTAAGAGTGTAAATGTGTTCCTTTGTGAAGAGCTAATATCAGAAGCAAATTTTATTCTTTTATTTTTTGGTCTACTCAATCAATATTCTTGAAAGCTCTGGACCCTAGGTGGGAACAAGACTCATCTCTGTAGCTAAAGACCTTCTATTGAAGTACATTATTTGATATATATATATATATATATATATATATATATATATATATATATATATATATAAATTATGTGTATATAAATATACACACGCACACACATATACATATATGTATATATATTCATATATATATATGAACTGAAATGAAGAAAACTATATATAATCAACACTCCACCACACTGGTTTCAGTTCTTAATGAACCATTTTTGATAATAGGGCATCCAGAGTCCCTGCTTGGATATTGCAGTTGTTGACAGGTGTGGACACCTTTCATGATTGTAGTCAAGAGCCTGATGGTGAAGTAATCAAAACCTTTACAACAAAGCTGATTTTAAAGGCTTATTTCTCTTTGGGAATATTGTGTATTATGCTTGTACATATTAAATCTGTAATTTTAAAAGATGACAGTTTTCCTATGAGATTTTTCCACTACTGTGGATTTTTTTTTTTTTTTTTGTCCTGGGGATTGAACTCAGGGGCACTTTATCACTAAGCCACATCCCCATTCCTTGTATTTTTTTATTTTGAGGCAGAATCTTGCTAACTTTCTTAGGACCTTGCTAAGTTGCTAAGGCTGGTCTTGAACTTATGATCCTCCTGCCTCAGCATCACAAGTAGCAGAGATTGCAGGCATGCACCACTGTACTAGTGTTGAATTTTATAGTACCCCTATGCAGCTCAATTTAGGAATCCATTAGACATTGCTCTTTATTGATTTTTAGTTTGATCAGTACCTTGCCTGCTCCCAAATAATTGCAAACTCCTTAAAGAGGAGTTTTTTTTGCATATTTTCTATAGTTGTTGCATGAATATGGTATGTAGAACAAATGAAATTATGTGCTCATTAAATTGTTGAAAAATTGTTCTCTTTCCTGAAAACAGGGGGTAGACACAGGACTTGCATGAATATAAAGTTAAAGTTAGGTTATCCTTATGTTAATCTATAATGCCAGGTTTCTTTCAAAATGTGAGAGAAGGGAAGGGAAGGAAAGGAAAACTATGTTCTTCTTGTAATAAATGACTTCTTTGCGATTTAACAACACAATCCATATCTTCTTTCTCTGACCAGAGTTTATCTCTGACCACTGAAATAACAAAAAGTGGGCTGGGGTTGCAGCTCAGTGGTAGAGCACTTGCCTAGTACGTGTGAGGCACTGGGTTCGATCCTCAGAGCCACATAAAAATAAATAAATAAAAGGTATTGGGTCCACCTACAACTAAAAATGTTAAAACCCAATAACAAAAAGTATATGAAGACTACTGTAAAAATTTTCTAGGGCTGGCATAAATAAATGACCTTAAACTGGGTGACTTACATAATACAAGTTTATGGACTCTGAGTTCTGGTTAAAGTCTGAAACTGAAGTTTCAGCATGGTTTTTTCATTCAAAGATTGTGAGAGAGAATCTGTTTCTGAATTAGTCCATTTTCTATCACTAGTAACACAAACACATAGACTACGTTTTGGCAAAAAAAGAGATTGAAGTCATGGTTCTGGAGGTACCAAGTTGAGGTACTGGTGATGGTCTTCTGGCTGGTAGAGTTTTAAGGGGGCTCACGGCATTACATAGCAAGAGAGGGAGTGGGTGTGCAGGTATGTATGCGTATAGGTTTGGTCTCTGTCCCTTTTTTCTATAAAGCCAACTGGGATTCCATCATGAGGGGCTCCACCCTGATGACCTTATCAAATCCTAAAGACTATTACTTCTAAACTCATGGTCAGATTGTTTCCACCCTCTGGATATCTCACCATGGGAGGAAAGTTCAACACATGAAGACTTGGGAGATGATCCAATTATTCCCCAAACCATAGCAGTTCCACTTCTCTCCAGTTTCATGTGGTTTTCTGGCAATCTTTGGTGTTCCTTGATGTGTAGATGGCCATCTCCTTCCTGTGTCTTTGTACCATTGTTTTTCTATGTGTCCATCCATTTCTGAATTCAAATTTCCACTTTGTATAAATACACAGGTTATTGAATAGGGACTCATCTTAGTGATCTTAAGTTGATTATCAGTAAAGACATCATTTCTGAATAAGGTCACATTCACAGGTGTCGTGAATTAGGACAGCAATATGTTTTGGGGGACAAAATTTAGCCTATGACAATTATGTTGTAAAAAGACTCTGATTTTTTTTTTTTTTTTTTTTGAGAATATCACTCTACCATGCCAAAAGAGTAAGACAGTATCTCTGTTTCTGGCTTAGAGAAAGATATTTACTTGCTTTGTACCCTGAAGTAAAGATCCATCCTAATACCTGCTAGTATTTTTTTTAAGGCTTTTTGTCTGCTTGACTATTCACAGTCTAAAAAAATATATCAATAGACCATTTCTAGATTTCTGGTACCCTATATCAAGGATCAAACATTTTCAGTTATCTGAATTTTGTTATTATATATACTTTGACTTTAGGCAAGAAATCATTAGGAAAACTGAAGACTTCTCACCTGAAAACAACAACAACAAAGGGATATGTATTAGAAAAAGAGCTAGGAGAAAGAGATCTGGGGACCTAGACAGAGAAGTAGAGATACACAAAGAGAAAGCCTAGGAGAAAAAAAGGGGCAGGAAAAGGAGACTTAACACCATTAAGACAAGAACGCCAGAAGTTGGAGAGAGGCCTAGAGTATAATCTTTCTCAAAGTCTCCAGAAAGAACTAACCCTACCAGTAATTTCTGTTATTGTCAACCATCTTGACTGGTAATTTGTTAAGCAGCCCTCAGAAATTAATATGGAATATTCTAGATACTGGAAGTACAACAGAAAAGAAAAACAGTGTGATTAGTTATCTTTGTGTTACCTTTTCTCCCAGACTGTGAGCTTCTGGAGGGAAATATTTTTTCTCGCCAGTCTAATTCATAAAGGTTCTATGAGCAATGTGCTAGACAACAAAAGCCATCGGACATTATTGAGGCAGCAGGGCGGAATTGAGATAGAAGAGGTTCATATATTGGCTTCCCTGTTCATTAGCTATGGATGATCCTTTCTGGCCTTCTCTCCCATCATCCTTAATGGGATGGTCTCCTATTTTTTCCTTTATACCACACATTATTTATTATCCCTCAACACATACCCATGGATTAGTACTACTGAGTCTTGACAGTGATGCCAATGAGAAAAATGTGACAACTATTTCTTTCAAGTGTCTGAGACAATGAAAGAACAAGGCAAAACTCTTCTGAGGCCTGGGTAAAAAAGTTGTTCTCTTGGCATTTTCAGTAACACTGTAGAAATGATGGCAGCCACTTGACCTTTACATCAATCACTGGTGGCCTCAGTGCAAGATAGAAAAAAAAATATCAGTACATTTGATAGGCAATGGCTTGAAGTATTGAGGACTTAGAAGAATGAAAGGCAATAAAAGTGAAAGACTCTGAAGCTTTCAGCCTTTGCTAACTCCAATAAAGACTACAGTACTTTCACTAGTTTCTATTATTATTTTATTAAAAAAATCCAATCTTTCAAAAATTCATTTCTGCCAACTTCTTAACACAAGAAAATGTTACAAATAAAATTATCATCATTTGTCTTTAAAATATATTAAGGTTAAAATATAAAATATTATTTCTTTTTCTTTTCTTCCCTTAATTTCCAACATCTAGTAGAATACTATATTTCACAGGTAAATTTTCCAAATTTGAGTTCATAAATAACACTTCTTATAGAAGAGTACAATTGTATTGTCTTTGACAAATCTATAAACCTGTGATGTACTGCTTAAACATGATGATATCGCATAATATATTTTATTATGTAATCTTCAATGGCATAATTTTCCACTGGCCATAAGAAAGAACAATTACAAATAACTCTGAATATAAATCCATATCAATTAAATATACATATTAACGTACACATATTAGTAAGACAAACACACACATATAAAAGCTTTACTCAGAAACAGAGCAGGATTTTAGCCTATTTTGTACAAATGAATCACAGTTCTTGGCATATTAAAAAGTACTCAATAAAATAGTAACTACTGCTATCATTATCATAGCTATTATAAAGATGTATCACGGCTTATGAATAAGCCCTACGAAGAAGTAAGAGCTACATTATCCTCATTACTATTTGATAATATAAGAAAATATGCTCAAGGTTAGGATCAATTGATTTGTGTTCCTTTGTCAGGATATAGTTTGTGGATGTGGTCACTTTCAGGCAAAGGATATGCAGCAGGAGAGGTATGTGCTCCTACCACTGCCCCAAGAGCCTCTTAGTCCAGCTCAGTCTACCATTCCAGCTTGTTCGTTATTTAAATCCCTGTGACTCTGGCTTCTTCTAGTAAGAGGTGGTACAGCTTAATACTCTGAGGTCTAGGCTCTGATGCCAGATGCACAAGAGTTTGAATCTTTGCTCCAAGATTTTCTGACTGTGTGACCTCAGGCAATCTATTTAATCTCTCTGGATACATTCTTTCCATCTATAAAAGAAAGCTTTTGATAATACATTAGCCCTTAGAGCTATTGTGGGGATGAAAAGTATAAGTACAAGGAAGTCGTGCATTGTGAATCCTTGATTTAAGCTTGCTGTGTATGTCACCTGGAGTTATCCTAGTTTCTCCTTTGGTGATGACTTTTCACTCTTAGTCTTCAACTGTGACTCAGTGATTCCTTCTGTCTCTCCTCCACCCTCAGTTTAATTTCTCATGCTAGTTTGGTTGACATTTTCAATTCCTTCTGAATGGCTGCTGTCTTTCCTAGTCTACACATACATACTCATACTTGGTGACTGAAAGAGGGTCTCATGAGTCAGCATAAGGAAAGAGCCCAAAGATCATGATACTATATAGAGTTTGCATGGAAGGTGTTCTCATTGATGACACCTGCATGACATATTGAAAGTGTTGGTTATTTCCTAATCATGGCTGAAGGAACCAAATGCTACACAACGAAGAGCTTATGGAGTCAATAACGTCTCAGAGAAAAAGAGAATTATATGGAAAGATTTTTTTTTAAAAAAGACAATGTTTTTATGAGACATTTTATTATAAATTTGTGGGTTTTATTAATAAGCTGATGTTACATTTTATCAAAAGTTATTTAATATGAACTTACTTGTGAAAAGAACTTGCACTACCTTCTTGTTTTAACTATTTTATTAGTGCATTATAATATATATAATGGTGAATTCATTGGGACGTTTTTATATATGCATTTAACATACTTTGGTCAATTTCATTTTCAAGTACATGCCCTTCCTCTACTGGTCTCCCTTCCATTTCATGGGACACCACAAACTCCCACCCACCCCCACCTTTTTTCTCTCTAGCATTCACATATGTTATAAAAATATGTGATCCTTGAATTTCTAAATCTGGCTTATTTCATTTAGCTTAATGCCATGAACCATTTTTTCCCTTTAAATATTGGCAAATACATACAAAAGATAATGACAAAAAATAAGAATGTTTGGGTACTAAAATAATTCAATTAAACAATTTTATATAATTAAAAGAAGTATGTAGCAAGGACAGAAAATAGTGCAAGGTAATGACATTATTACTCAGGCTCAGAATAGTGCTAAATGTCTTAGCAACAGAGTGGAGAAAGCTACTAGTCAAACTGCTGTCTTCCCCATCTACTGTACACCTTTGGAAAGATGCTTTTGCAGTAAAGAAGAAAGGACTTATTCTCATTCATGAATCATTACAGACTTCCATTTCTTTAGGTAGCTTCTCAAGTTTGTTTCATTTCTTGAATGTGTGAGTTTATCAATTTCATTAAATTTAGGAACTTTAGGTCCATTATTTCTTCAAATATTCTTCCATCCCACCTCCACACCTCAGGAACTCAAAATAATACATATGGTAAGCCTCTTGAATTGTTCTACAGCTCAATGATGCTCTCATTTACTTTATAAAATTATTTTTCTCTCAGTGTTTCATTTTAGATACTTTCCAATATTATGTATTTAAATACATTTCTCATGATTAATCTGCTGTTAACTCCATTTTGTGTAT
The DNA here is from genome assembly GCF_048772815.1 of Callospermophilus lateralis. Classification (NCBI taxonomy): domain Eukaryota; kingdom Metazoa; phylum Chordata; class Mammalia; order Rodentia; family Sciuridae; genus Callospermophilus; species Callospermophilus lateralis. The sequence goes on along the minus strand of NC_135312.1, from coordinate 102,456,328 downwards.
TTTCTCTCTCATACACTGAATTTTTCGATCTTTAAAAGTTCATTTGTAGTATTTTTAAATATCTTCCATGTCTCTGTTTAAAATGCTTCAGTCTTCTTCTACCTTCTTGAACATATGGAATGTGGTTTCAATAACTCTACTGTTTTGTCATATACTGGTCTGCTTCTATAGAGTGATTATTCTCCTCATTTTATATCATATGTTCTTTCTTTATATGACTGGTAATTTTTGATTGGATGTCAGACACTATTTTACTTTGCCCTGTGATGAATATGTATTTTCTATTCCTAAAAATAATCTTGGGCTTTAATCTTGGATATAGGTAAATTATTTAAAACTTCATGATTAGAGAATTGTTTTCAAGCTTCATTTGGTGGCACCAGAGCAGATTTTAGTTCAGGGCGAATTTGCCCACATCCATCTGAATATACTACTTGTTGTCCCTAGAATTGTAATGGTTTTCCTCTCTGATTGGTACAAACAAATTGCTCCAAGGCCTATGTGAACTTTAAATTTGTTCTTCTATTCTTTTCTTATGGTTATTTCCTAGTCTCTTATAATTTCTTCATATGGATGTGCTGATCAATACTTAGCTGAATAGTTGAAGGGAAGCCTAACCATACTTCTCTCCTCCTTCTCCCCCCCATTAGCAGCACATGATTTCCTGCTCTCTGAACTTTAGCTATTTTGGTCTCATACATCCAACTCCATCTCCTCAAATCAGGGACACCACTAAGCTTACCTGATCTCCCCTCTCTACTTCAGGCTTGAAATTCCCTCCAGGCTGTCAGCTAAGGTAATTGTAGAACTCATTCATTTTGTTCTTTTTGTCTATCTGTGTCTGAAAAAATATTGCTTTACATATTTGTCTGTTCTTTTCCCCTTTGATTCAGATGGGAGGTAAGTCTAGCCCATGTTACTTTCTCTGGGCCAGAGGCGGAAAGCTCTTAGACATGGTCACTAGATAAATCTGGTTCATATTATAATTCTAGAAGTGTTTTTAATAGTGTTCTAAGGATTCCTCAAAACCGAAGCCTGCTCCTCTCATCCTTCTCCAATAAAAGTCATTTGTTTTTATTACCTGTTATTATTAACATGTTGTATTATTATTGTTATAATTACCTGCTATTATTAACCTTCATATTGATGAGATCAGAAAGAGATTTTTTTCTTTGAAATCTATAAGAAAATATTCTAACTGGTTAATTTTAATCAAACATGCTTATATATGAAACATTTAATCATTCATCTATTAAACACATTTTTATTGAGAACCTAATTTGTGCCAAACTGGCACCATTCTAGATGTTAGTGCTAGATCTGAGAAAAGAAAGTTTCCTGAATCCATGGAATTAATATTTTATTGGTGATAGTGGAAAGGCAGCTAATACAAAACAGAAAAAAATATTAAATAAAAGGGAAGATGAAGAAGTAGAAGAAGAAGAATATAAACCAAGGTTAACAATAATGAAGGAAATTAAAATATGACAATTGGGTACCTACCTTAATTAAGTAGTTGGGATTTCTATAATGAAGTTACATTTTTCTTGGAATGAACTTAAGTGTTCGTAGATGGCAGGTGCAATGATTGAAGCAAGAAGTGCCCAGGAGGCCTCTCAGGTAGGTAGGAGTGAGGTTCTTTATACAGTGGCTTAAGAGTCTGGATTTACCTTAGAGTGATGGAACAGCATTCAAAATTTTAAAGGAACAGAGTGGCATGATTTGATTTATACTTAGAATCTCCTCTGACTACCATGTGGAGAATTATAGAGGAGACTGTAGAGAAGAAAGATAAAAAGAAAGGGTTTATTTGGGAGGTTACAGACTTGGAGTAAGTTTTGGAGATAGAGTCAGCAGGACTTGATAGACTGACTGAGGAGCATGATAGATAATGCCTACATTATCTATCATGTAGCAATTGGGAGGCTGGTTTTATCATTTACTGGAAAAAATTGAGGATGAGACATGTTTGTGATAAACCAAATCCATAGTCCTACTTGTCCATGTCAATTTGGAGATATTTACTAGAAGATCTTACAGAGATATTGAATAGAAGTTGGACATATAAATCTGTAGTTCTGGAAAGAGACCAAGGGAAGTAATTTTGGGAATTATCTTAAAATGCTGGAGTTTGGAGGAAGAAGCCATGGGTGAGTATGCAAATGGAATAAAAGGAGGGTCCAGAAAATTCTACAGTCCTGTGCAATTTCTACAATGATGTGAAAAACAAGAAAGTGAATAGTATAAACATGGATGTCATTAGTAACTTTAATTAGAGCCGGCATAGTGGTCTGGTAGAGGTGGAAGATAGAATGTGGGGTTAAGTGCAGAGTGGTGGTTATGGAGCACCTTTAAGGACTGTGCTGTGACAGGAGCTGAGAAATGAGATAGAAGCTGAAGTAGGATGGGGCCTTAAGATGGGTTATTTTAATTTTTTTTAAAGAGAAAGTGAGAGTGAGAGAGGGGAGAGAGAGAGAGAGGGGAGAGAGAGAGAGAGAGAGAGAGAGAGAGAGTGTTTTAATATTTATTTTTTAGTTATCAGTGGACACAACATCTCTGTTTGTATGTGGTGCTGAGGATCGAACCCGGGCTGCATGCATGCCAGGCAAGCACGCTACCGCTTGAGCCACATCCCCAGCCCAAGATGGGTTATTTTTAATAAAGAGAGGAAATACTCAACAGGTTTTAGATAAGCAGCAATAATTCATTATAGAAAAGTAATTGATGCAGGATAGGGAGGAAGTACTTGCAGTCAGAGTCTTTGATACCAGAGTCCTAGAGGACTCACAAGTGCAGGAGGTGCACTTGGATAGGAGAAGAGATGCTTCATGCATGTTAATGGGAAGGTATGGAGACGGCTAGGCTGGTTATCTCAAGACCTAAGATGCCTGAGAGATTATCAGCTGGTGGTGTATTTTTAGTTAACTATGAAACAAGCTTGTCAGCTAAGAGAGGATGGGTGGAGAAGGGAGGTAGGAGAACTGAGGACAGTAATGTATGAAATAGCTAATTTGAAGAGTTGAATGATAAACATGCTTTCGGGGCAGTGTTGTTTGCTCCTTTGAGTTTTGTAACCACACAGTCACTAAGAGTGTGTGCTTTCTCCAGTGGAAACTGCTTGGTTGCTGACTGAGCCTGGGTGAATTAGTTGAGTTTAATTAGAATGGGAATTTTGTCATGTGGTTATGATACAGTGAGCAATGAGAGAAATGGTGAAGGTTTTCACAATGAACTATTTGAATGACAGAGCACAAAATTTAAGCTCTAAATTGAGCACTAAAGAAAGGTAATAGTACAAAAACTACACAATCTATAGAATGAAAAAAAATTGGGAGGTTTTTCATCTCTTCGGTGCATAATATTGAAACAAAACATCCCAAGATATAGTGTGATCTTTCTGATACAAAATAAAGAAAAATAAGATATACAGATATAAGTTAACTGGCTAGACAAGATTAATCTGTACTTGATTGATATTTTTTAAAGATCCAGGACAGCAACATAATTTAGGATATCAATGTGTTTGGGACCTTTATGGAGTGTGGGAAGCATTTTTTATTTTACATTTTTGCTCTACACTCAAAACTTCTCATCAGCCTGAAATTATACCTAAAACTTGGCCTTCCCCCAACTCTTCAACTTTCTTTTGGCTTTCTCTCAGGTTCAGAAGAGAAGCAGGAAACATTCTCAGCTGAAATGATTCACAAACACTGAGTATTTTTCCCCCCATACTTATGTTTTCATATTGATTGGAAGATTAGAATAGGCATGAAGAAAAGAGAAAGAGGGAGAGGGAGAGAGAAAGAAAGAGATTATCTCATAATGAACCTTGCCGGTATCAAATATTCTAATTCAAAATTATGCCCTTTCTTTCCTACTCAGACCTACCTGGATTCAGACTCTTGTTAGAGGGATACATTTTCATACAGACTAAAATGGAACAAAATGCAAGGGTTAACGTTATCCTCAGAGAGGACAGCCATGGCAACCAGGAGACCCTCTGTTCTCAAAGTTTAAATAGCTTCTCTCTTTGATTTCCTCCATGCTATTTACAGAATATAAGGGAACTAGAATGTGGCCAATCCGTCATCCAATGCCATATAGTCCAGACGAACCTAAATCATTCAAAGCTATCTCTAGCCCTAACCAAAAATATGGATAGGAGTCTTAGATTTTGAAAGAAATTGTTATCCATATTTAGACAACTTCAAAAACTTTCTTAGAAGAAAAGGAATTTGAAAAGTCAAATTTGGCAAGAATGTTTTGTTTGTGTGTTGATTACTGGTAGTAAAATTATTTTCTGTCATTTGTAAATATGCAAACCACAGGGCTGGGGATGTGGCTCAAGCAGTAACACGCTCTCCTGGCATGTGTGGGGCGCTGGGTTCGATCCTCAGCACCACGTAAAATGATATAAAGATGTTGTGTCCACTGAAAACTGAAAAATAAATGTTAAAAAAAATTCTCTCTTTCTTTTAAAAAAAATGCAAACCACAATCTCTACTCCTGGTCTAATGACCTAAGAGTTATGTTGACAGTTATTAATGGTTTCTATGATCTTATAGGGAGAAATAATTGAATTTTTTACAGTGTTGGTGTCGAATTCACTGAGCATGAGATCTTCATAAAGAAAAGTGTCTCATAACAAATTTTTTTTGAGATTTTCTCTATAAAGGAGAAACTATTTCTGATTAAATAGTGGGATCATAACTCATCCTCTTTTTCTGTTTGTTTTGACTTCCAAGAAATTTGAATATTTTAATGCTTAATATTTCTATTTCCTCTAATAAAAGATCTCCTTTCTTCATCTTGAACTTTATATTGTTGCATTTTTTTTAACTTTTAAAAACTGCTCTATGTGTGTGTATGGGGGTGTTTTAAATTGTAAACTCTAGAACATTGTTTTTGAAAATAGAATTGGGTCAGAATGTCAAAGTTGAGGAAACAGAACTTATGAATGTAAGAATCACAATTTGTACAAGGAGAAAAGTGGGCTCAGATTCCATGTATACTATAGAGCTAGTAGCTGATAGGGATAGAATTACAATCAAGTTTGGCTCAATCTAAACCCAGTGCAGACTAGAAAGAAAAAAAAAATATCTAGAAATTACATTTGACATGTACATTTTGCTCTCTGTTTGTTTCATTGCCTGTGAATTTTTTTTACACGAGTGGAATACATTACTCCTTTCTTGACTCTAAACTCTACTAGGATAGACCCACTTCACATTTTAGCATTCAATCAACAAATCACAAACTGAAATTGGATTTTTTTCAGTTAAATTGTTATTAATGGAAATGACCAATCTCCTTACTTCCCTAGCATATGACAGGCTTGCCCAACCCAAATTCTTAGAAATATTTAGAATTTTATACAGTGCTTTGTAAAAATAGAGTTCTTTTAAGTTGAATGTGAAATAGCACATTTAACATTTACTCAGAATCCTTTATAAGACTGACAGATTCTTTTCCTGCTTCATCTCTCTCTCTCTCTGACACACACACACACACACACACACACACACACACACACATTTAATACACACATTTCTTTCCTGGAGAGGGTCTGAAACCTTAATTAGGCTGACTGAAGACGTGGGCATTTTGTGACTTTACTCACTTTCTTAGGCTATTCCATTAAAGGCCTGTGGTGACATGACTTTTCCTGTGCTGAATTGGAGGACATCTCCCGTTTCCCTGTCAGTCTCATTTTACTTATACCTTCTTTGATTTTGACTCCCCTGTGTGGCACATTTCTAAACCATAGCTCTGTTGGGATTATTTTCCCAATAGTTCAAGTGCCCTTTATTCCATAGCATTTTAAAAGGATCTTGTTAATATCTAAAATAGACTGACTTGTGTTCACTGCTTTTAATTCTATGCTCCCCAGTGAGATAGGTGCTAATGAGATGAGAAATAATGATAAAAAATACGCAGCAGGAATTCAAAAAATAAGAAAAAGGTGTAGCTAAAGCAGAAACTGGGTAATTGCCTCTGGATGTGTAATTTTGTCCCATCTTTTTATACAGAGGAGCAGGAGGATATGGAGGCTGGTGCGATGGGGTCTGGTGAGAGCACAGGCCAGGGTAAGGCCTGCTGGATGCCAGGGGAGGTGCTCGTGTAGCTCTGTTCATGGTCTGAAAGGACAGTTCTGCCCAAGGGCAGTTAGAGTTGTGGAAGGTTGACAGCAGTTCATTTAAGATGAGCAAAGGAAAGGCAGACAGGGACAAATTGACAGAATGGAAGGGACGAAAGCAATTTACATGTCTTATTCCTATGAGGTACAAAAGTTCTCAACACAGGTGTTACTGGCTTCATTTAGCAAAAGAGGAGGTGATGGCACTGGTGAGATATAAATGATTGGTTTCAAAGCCATGCTCATTTCACAGAACTGCAGAAATCCCCAAGTCCTAGACTCAAGTCAAGAACAGGTCATATCTTCAGTTAATGGTGTCAAGAAGCATGAGGTTAAGAGTGAGATAATTCTTAGTATTTCTAATTAAAATTTGTAAATCCGAGTTTTATTGGTTCATGTAGCCTACCACTCCAGGTTTTAAGGGTCACGTATCATCAACATGCACAAACCTTCCAAATAACTTCTACTCAGATTTGGAATGCTTTATATTTAATATTTTGGATATTAACAACACTTTTAACTAAGCAAAACTTCCAGAGGGCTGTATCTCTCCCCTACTCTTTGATAAAGAGTTCACTTAGAGTAAAAGGAAAGTACCAAAGTCTTTTCTGCACATTATGTTAGTCCACACCTCATGTATCTATTGAGCCCTTAAAGTGTGTACCTTGTCCAAATTGTGACATGATATATAAGTGTAAAATACACAGATTAGAAGAGTTAGTTCACAAAAAATAAAATATCTCATGCATTATCTTATTGATTGTACATAGAAGCTTAGAATGTGGATGTATTCAGCTAAATAAGATATATCACTAAAATTACTTTCACTTATTTTTTTGTTTACTTTTTCACAAGGCTAGCAGAAAAATTTAAATGACAAACATGGTTTGCATTTGTAGCTCAATTATTTTTGGGGTTGGTGTTGGGCTATATTATACCTGTTTTCCTCTAGGGGTGTATTCCATGATATATTTCAGCTTAGTGCATTTCTGTTAGTTATGGTACAGGTTATAAGTTATGCAAACCCTTTTATCTTTATGGATCAAGATGTGGCATTTTCAAAACTTTCCCTAGTACATGGCTTCCAAATTTTGAAGAAAAATTTTACTGAAAATATAAGTAAACAAAATAATGCAACCAAAGCATGATGGTACATCTATGAAGTTTATAGTTTATCTCAGTGGAAATTTTGGCAGGTGCTCATTTATTCCTCCCTTCACTCATTCATTTGTTCCACAGATACATTAATGAGGGCTGCCTTGGTATGGTGCCTATTATATAACATTGTCCAAGAACATAGGGATTGAAGAAGTTCAAGGATTGTAAACACACTGCACTGCTATTGAAAATGTTTTGATATAGATTACTTATTATATGCAATTACTCTCAGTACATGGCTTTGAGGAATTATTTGTTAAAATAAAACTGCCTGATTTTTTCAATATTTTTTTTAATACTGATCAGAGTCGCCTTTAAAAGAAAGAAATAGATCCTGGCTTTTATTTTACCATAAAAGGAAATGTTCCCTTGACTTTAGAACAACAACAAAACTCCCTGAAATATATTTTTACTCTATTAAGGATTATGTAATATTTTAAAGGGATCGTTGATGTCCATTCTAATATTGTGTTGAGGATCATTGTAGCTTGAAGTTTGTATTCATAAATGATACATCTAGTGATAAGTTAAGGTTCTTATAAACACAGATGGTCTGTTATACCTCACAAGGTTCTTTTAGCTGAATTGTGTTTCTGCCTCTTGTATCTTCATTTCCTCAATCTGTTAAATGAAATAATTTTTAGTATCATTTTGCAAAGAAGAATTAAGAATATCAATCACGATAAAGTAGGTGGATAAAAATATTTATGCCTCAATTTATTGTTGAGAGAGAGTGAATTAGTTTCTTTTTAAGATTTCTTGTTGAAAAATCTCAGGCTAGGAAAGGCAACAGAACACAACAGACACTAGTATGGCAATATGTAAAAACGTGGATGTGTAACTGATGTGATTCTGCAATCTGTATATGGGGTAAAAATGGGAGTTCATAACCCACTTGAATAAAATGTATGAAATATGATATATCAAGAGCTATGTAATGTTTTGAACAACTAATAATAAAAACTAAAAAAAAAAAAAAATCTCAGGCTACAGTCAAGAGTAACCAAAAGCTCTAGACATCAAAACAAGTTACAATAGCCTAAAAATAAAAACATGATACAATTGTATTTAGGAATAGATCTATTATATAAACAGATACCATACTCATGGGCAATAACTCCTAACCCAGACCCCCGCCAAGGCAGAGATATCTGAGAAAATACTAAATGTTTCAAGACTAGAACTGCCAAGGCAAGACACTCAGTTTTATTTCTATTTTCAGTGGTAAAAAACATGTAATCAGTATGAATTATTTCATAGTATTTGGGCATGTAAATATTACATTTTTCTAAATAAACTATCTGGGGCTAGAGGTATAGCTTAGTGTCATAGTGATTGCCTAGCATATGCAAGTCTCTGGCTTTGATCCCCAGTATTCAAAACCAAACCAAAACAAAATCATAATAAAAATAATTAAATAAAATAAGATACAGACCTCATCCTCCTGGGCTTTAAATATTTCTTGTTTGTTTTTGTTTTGAGTCATCCATGAGGTATTATCCTGGGATTTTATAAAAACTCCAAGCCTCTTTAACTCATTAGGGAGTAAGCCAGGCTTATGTAATAAAGTGACCCATAAATTCAGTCACTTATACAAGTTAGAAATATTTCTCTCTCACATTAAATTATGGATAGGTAGTAAAGGGTTGATGGTATTTCCTTCAGTGCTATTACTTTGTTTTTTTCAAATCGTGGTTTTCAACTCTTGATCCAAGATGGATTAAGTCCACATTTCCACTGAAGGAAAGAGGCGACAGGTTAGGCCACCTTAAAAGTGTACACATTTCTTCTTCACTGGCCAGAAGGTGTTTTATGGCCACAGTTAGCTGTAAGGGAACTTAGGAATACCATTGACTGGGTAGCCACGGGCCTCACTAAAAATTATATTACCATGGAAGTAGGGGAACGGAGAACAGCTTAAACACCCAAGCAAAGTAACCGAAGAAATTTAGGAACTGGTTTCCAGAGTGTGGCCACAATGTTTACTATTGAAATGATTGTTTGAGTCTCCAAAGTTGTGTATGGTCTGGATGTTTCTATCCCTTCTTCTTCCAAATTTGTATATTGAAACCTAATCCCCAATATGTTGTTATTAAAAAGTGGTGTGTTGGGAGGTGATTAGGTCTTTGAAGTGGAAACTCTCATGAATAAGTTTAGTGCCCTCATAAAAGAGGCTTGAGGGAGCTTGTTTGCCCCTTCACCATGTGAGGATACAGAAAGAAAGTCCATCTCTGAGGAGGCAGTTCCATGGCCACCAGGGTAACATGGGAGTAGCTACTTGGAAGGCATGACCTGGCCTGGGGAGTAAACAGATTATGGTGCTCTGCTCAGTAGAGGGTTTTACCATGGTGGGCTTGCTTCTGAGGTTCACATTCAAGCGTGGGCCTAGTTCCTTCTTCCTTCCCAAGCAGTGGCACCTCTCCGTATACTGTGTGGAGTTGGTGGAGGGGTGACTCTGATAACTCTTTTTTTCTACCTTCTTCAACCTGTCTTCACTTATTATAATGCTAAAACCAGACTGTGGTCTCTCACTTGGTTTCCTTAACTCTTGGGAAGATAGTTTTGCGACTGAATAGTCATTCAAATTGATGTTTCTATGGGGACATGATTGATTACAGGTGAGTTTTACTCACGTGCCATCTTGCCACTCCCCAAATCCCTTTATGAGAAATCAGCCCTCACCAGTTCCTGGATCTGCTGATGTCTTGATCTGGACTTCCCTGTTTCTAGAATACTGAGAAATACTACTGTTTATAAATTATCTAGCCCAGGTGATTTCGTTATAGCAGGCTGATTAAGACACGATCCCTCTGAAGACAGATTGCTCTACCTTTTCATGTTCATTTCATGGGCATACCCATACCTACACCCAGCTCTGCCCTCTCCTGGAAATAATATGGTGGCTGGACTCTCAGTTCTGCCATTTGAAAAATCTCTTGCCCTTCATTGTCTCTCAATCTGATGAAACAAATCTTTCCTGGATTTGTGCTACTTTCTTATCCTTAAATCCTTCCAATTTTTGTCTTTGTATCCTTGAATTCTGAGATAATTCCATCCTGTTTTTCATAGGCCCCTGAGCCCTCAAGTAAGGGAGAGAAGGCTTAAAAAGTTTTTGTACAAAATAATAAGACAAAATAAAAATTTAGTTCCTTCTAGGATTAAGAAAATTATAGTCACTAAACCATATGTTACAAATTGGCAGCTGTGGACAGAATGTACCCACTGATGTATTTTATTTGGTCTGTATTTTTTAAAAATTGTTGTTAAATTGAATTACTTAACCAATGTTTTTTTTTTTTTTAAATCCATATTTCTGGCTGTTCATGGAAAACTGGAAGGTGTAGAGTGTGGAAATGGTGGGCTTGTGTTCCTCAGAGTTGGAGCTGAGTAGCAGCTGCCTTGGTTAGAAAGACCTTTCCAATTCATCTCTCACAAATACCTCATTTATTCCACTCATTGATGTTACCTGTAAAATCCATGTAGGCATTTTCTTAGAGATACTAAGTTCTTGTGTAAGGGAAAGGGAAAAATAATTTTTACTTTTTTGTGTGTCTACAAAGCAAAAATCAAGGTACAAATTAATAACCCCCCCCCCAAAAAAAAAGAAAATCCCACAAACAAAGGTTGATTTTAATATTTTTCTAATACTTTTGAAATATATAACACAGATAATAATCAAAAAGTAAAAGAACAGAACAATGATCTAATGAAATCTCCACTTTCCAGTTAAGACTGAAATTAAGAGCTTGAAGCAAAGACACCAAATTATTTTTCATTTGTTGAAAAATCAAAGTCCACCAAATACAAATCCTAAAAGGATGCTAATTTTATTAATAGGGAGACATATTGGAAAAAGTTATTTTGTCTTTTCACTTAATAATTCTGAAGGAAATTCTGCAGTGGTTTATTACTCATTTTTCTTACACTGAATTTCAGTAAGCTATTGTTAAGTTGTGCATTGTTCATGTTTTTTTTATCATTAAGTTCTTTTGTAAAGCAATGAGAAATACATATCAAATAATCAGTCTTTGTACTGTTTACTCAAAAAAGTTCTTTAACATATAGGCTAGGTACTTTGCTTAGTGCTAGAAATTCAGAGATAAATAGGAAAAAGGGCCCATAAGTTTCATAAATGGACACAATTGCCGCAGCCTGGCTGCAGCAAAATAACCAGGGGGTGACGAACAACTTGTGTAGATTGATACAGCAGGAGTGGAAGCCATTTATTGTAGGACCTGAGGGCTATATATATTCCACACAGCTTATCTAACTAACATAAAATAGATACAGTAGTCAACCAATAAGGAATCTCCACACTTAATGGCTCGCTGGTGTTATTTCACAAACCACTCCCTCTGGCAAAATGCCAGGCGCCATCCTGACTTGTTTACAGACTCTAACACACAATTCCTTTATTTTATTTATTTATGTGTTTATGTGGTGCTGAGGATTGAGTCCAGTGCCTCACATATACTAAGCAAGTGCTCTGATACTGAGCTACAACTCCAACCCCAAGTTCTATATATAAATGAGCGAAAGACATATATTCTCCATTCCCTGCCCATTCTTGGAAATTAGATTAGAGAGTATTTAACCCATATGTTTTGTCAACTAGTTATTAATAACCTAACTAATAACTTTTCTTTCAATGAGGCCCCAAATCAAGAATAAACAATTTAAGCTGGTTCTGTAGAATTTACCTTCCAGCAATGGTAAGTTTCAAGTTGGAAAATAGCTTCTTGATTTCAAGGGAAATTGGACCAGAAGGGATCACAAATTGCAGATGAGGTTTTAATTGAAGCTTAAACTTTTAAATAATGGAAACCTTCAGAGTTACAGAATATTATTGATGAGGAGGAATCGGAGCACCACCAGGAAGAATTTTAAGTAAGATTTTTTTTACAAATTGCCTTAAAGAAATTTTAAAAGATAAGGGTTTGAATCTTCAAGCTACCATTAATTTGTTGTTTATTATTTCTCATTCCAAATCAATATTAACCTTAATTTTGCATCTATAATTTTATATTCTTTTTATTAAAGAGCCCATCCTCTTCTATCATATTAGCTTCAGGCCTACATAACTAGGATCTGCCTTCCTGGGGGGGCATCACAGTGAGACTGGGATAGATGCAAGGAATCCAATAGTACGATTAGAGGAAATGAGGCTTTGTTGATTTTAGTGGGAATGGACCTGGACTTATCCTGTGTAGAGACTTCCACACAAATTAAAAGAAATGCATTATCCTTTCAGGTAGAGAGCAGTTTCCCAGGGCCATCATTTGGGAAGGGTCCTCATTTGGGAAACCTGTCAAAGCCTGAGAAGTATAGATCCATCAAGCCATTGCCATTTTCTGTTGCCAACTCATTTCAGGGGACTTTGGTGGTGTGTCTGCCTGCTCAGGTTCAGGTGTAGAGAATAACCCAGTGGCCAGGTAAGCATACCTTTCGGAGCTGGGCGAGTGCAGGTCCATTCTCAGGCATCCCTAGGGGCTCCAGCAGGAGAGGCACCATGTGTCCTTGTAGATCTGTGTCCTCAAGGTACTCCTAAGTAGTTTTGAGCCCAAGCATGATCTTGAGGTAGAATAGAAGAAGTAAAAAAGTAGGAAAAGGAAGGACAAGGAATGCTAATTTCAATTTGGAAGCCTTGCATATTTCTCCAGGCATGTCATTCTCTAAGTCTGTCTCTCTTGCAGGACTGTTACTCCCAGAATTCCTGAGAAATCTGTGAACGAATGTGTCTGTGCACTATTAATTAAGACCCAATAAATAGATTAAGCAGAGAGAGATATAATATCTTGGGGAACTTGTAATTTAGGGAACTTTCCAGTGCTATCTATTGATCAAATAATGAAGACCACATCAGCCTAAGGATCTGGAGACTGACCAGAGCACTAAAACCTGTCTTGAGATCACCAGACTGATATCATTTCTGCATACTGTTGCATAACCACCTCTCACTGAGTTATCTTTAAAAGAACTGGAAATCCCCCCACTGCATCTCTCACTCTTGAGATGGCCGGCATCCTTCTTCAAATGTGTATCTACTTCCTCTGTCTATGCCTCTGAGTGGTGCATGCTGAAGTTGTTTTCTGTCATACATGCCAAGGACTCCACTGGTCTGAGTCGAGTCCCTTCTTTTCTCTGAAAACTCCTCAGACTCTTCTGGAGACACAACTTCTGCGACAGTCTGAGGATCATAAACAAGACAAAGAGTTCCCATGTTTTTCCACATGTAATACATGTGTTATGTTGAAGTGCAAGGCTTTTTTTAAAAAAAATAGTATTAATGAGCAACCAGGAAAAGTGTTATTTTAAAATTGCCAACTAGGACAGCAGCCTCCATATTTGTCTGTGATCTGTTTTCCTTTCTCTGCTTGAGTGACTTAGTGCTGATTTGGTGGTAGACCAGCCGCTAAGTCTAAGTTCCTTAGCATTGTTAAATGCAGTTTGTAGGAGGCCCTTGTTTGGGACTAGCCTCTTGTGCTATGCCCAGCAGAGCAAAACAAAACAGACGGACTCACTCATGCTAGGTGCATGTAATCATACTGAAATCTGAAACACACCAGCTTAACAAAACCAAACCAAACCCAGGAGCTTCACAGAAACTAACCCAAAGTGGCCCAGTTTAACTTAACTGGTGAGCTAAAAAAGTTCTCTCAGTTTTAACTCTATAAGGAAAGTAATTTTGAAACAACCAATATGCTTTTTGTTCCTTGTTTCTGCTTTACTCACTCCTTTTTGTCCCTAAAGTCAACCAACTCAGCTCAGGTCATGGGAACACCCATTATGTTCTATAGAACGAGGTGTTAATTCTAGAATTTTGCAAATAAAGCCAATTGAAAGCTTTAAACTAAAGTTGTTGTGATTTTGTTTGTTGATTCTACACTGACAAGAAAAAGTATGTGTGGCGCTAAACTGTTTATCATACACAAATGGTAATGGGGGCCCAAGAGTTTTCCCTTTTCATCAGAAGCTAGGATGAAGACCACCAACCTTGCGAAGAGGGTGTCAAGTCAACTGGAGACTAAATTCAGAACAGGATTATTATGATGTGGTCATCCCTGGGGAAGGCCTGAAGGTGCCAAAATTGCTGGTAGCCATCATGGGCATTGCCGTGTTGGGTTAAATTGACCCTGTTTCCTAGGGTTAGATGAAATCTTCTTCTACTTTTCCTTCACACCCCAGAGTAATTTGAAGATCATCTTCACATGTGAAGAAAGATCCCAGTTTGAGTACTTGTCTTTCCATTGGAAAAGAAACTTTTGTTTTAATTTCATTATCTGAAAATCCATTTCTGGAATTGTCTCCATAGATGATGAGGTAACCATGATGTCCCACAGTGTGAGGATGCTAAGTGACACTAATTTTTTTTTTTTTAAAGGGGCTCAGCACCTTGCTGGAAGAAGACCAAGCACAATAATAACAGATGTCTATTACTAAAGGAGAATTACTAGTAGTAATGAAAGTGTGCTACACTAAAAGAATGACAATTCTAAAAGAAGATGAAATTAGTATTTTAGTCATTTTTGCATTACTGTGACCAAAAGATCTGGCAAGAACAATGTAGAGGAAGAAATATTTATTTGTGACTCATGGTTTCAGAGGTTCAATAATGGGTGACTCCATTGCTCTGGGCCCAAGGTGAGGCAGAATGACATGGTGGAAGGGCATGGTGGGGGAAGCTGCTCGGTCATGGTTGCTAGGAAGCAGAGAGACATCTTTTCTCACAAGTGAAAAAATATATATCCCAAAGGCATGTCCTCAGTGACCTACCTCCTCCAGCCATAATTTACCTGTCTATAATTACTACTCAGTTAATCCATTCAAGTGGTTTGATTCATTGATTAGGTTATAAATCTCATAGTTTAATAATTTCACCTCTGAAAGTTCTTGGTTTGTTTCACAAATGAGCTTTTAGGGGACACCTCATATCTAAATCATAAAAAGTACTGGAAGAAAACAAAGAATTTTCAAGACTAAAAAATAATAAAGTGCATTTAATCCATTTGCAGAAAAACCACAATGTGTTTGCAATGTACTGAATATTTATGCCATCTCAAAATTCATAGGTGGAAATCCTAACTTTCAGTGTGATGATAGTTGAAGGGTGGGCTATTTGGAGGTAGTTAGGCCAGGAGGGAAGAGCCCTCATGAAAGGGATTGGTGCCCTTATAAAAGGGACTTTAGAGAATTATCTTCTTTTTTTGCCATGTGATGATATAAAATGTAGACAGCATGTGTAACCCAGAGGATGGTCCTCATTCCAACCCAACCATGCTGGTACCTTAAGATCAGACTTTCAACCCCCTAAGAGTAAGAAATACATTTCTATTATTCACAATCTACACAGTCTATAGTATTTTTGTTGGATTAAATACCAATGGACTAATACAGTTGTTTTTTCTTTTGTCTCTTCTCGGCCTCTTTCAATGGACACTATTCATCCAGAGCAAACCTTTGTTGTATTCTTTATCTAAATCACCTCTCCTATGAAACTCGCCTGTATGTCAACTACATCAAATTGGTAACTCCCTCAGTCTAAAATTTTCTTTTGAATTTCATGTTTATATGTCTGAGAAGGCAAAAGAATGGCTCCCTAAAAGATTTCACTGCCCTAATCCTTGGAACCTGTGGATAAGGAGTTTTTCATAGGTGATCAAGGTAAAGGGAAATTATATGGGGAGAGCATTCTGAATTAGCCAGGTGTGCCCAACATAATCAAATGTGTTTTTAAGACTGAAAAAAAGAAGGCAGAGAAAAGGAGTCAGATGAGATGGAAGAAGAAGGAGAAAAATTTGAAACACAAGAAGGACTCCACCTACCATTTTTGACTTCAATGTTGGAGAAAGGGTGAGTAAAACCAAGGAAGTTGGGAGTGGTTTCAGAGAACAGCCACAGCAAACAGGGATCTCAGTTCTACAACTGCAAATACTGCAACAACCCAAATTACCAGGAAACTGCTTTTCTCTTAAACCTCCAAAAGAAATGCAGCCCTGCCAGTTCCTTTACATCAGTCCAGTAAGACCCATGTTGAACTTCGGACCAACAGCACCGTAAGATAATAAATTTGTGTTGTAAATCATTAAGTTTATGGTAATGTGTGACAGCCATCATGGAAAAGTAATATTCAATTTCCAGCTTGACATCTCCACTTAAATACTCAATAGTTACTTGAAATTCAGTGTTATCCAAATTGAATTCTTGTTATCTCAGTTAAAGATAAGTTCATTTTTCTAATTGCTCAGGTAGAAAACCTTGGAGTCATGTTGAACTCTTCTTTTTCTCACGTTTTCCATAATCAGTCAGCCAGTAATTCTATGGATTGTAACTAGAATATGTCTTTGCCTACGTGACTTTGTGGGTCCCAGCTATCATTATCTTACACCTGAATTACTGCCCTGGGTCTCCCTCATTCAATACTTTACCTCTAGAATCTGTTGTCAACAGAGAAGACAGGGTGAGCCTTTTAAAACATTTGTCATATCATGACTCTTAAGCCCAAGAATGTTGCAATGGCTCCGGATTTCATTGAGAACAGAGCCACTAGAGGGGGCTACAGTCCATAGCCAATCCTCTCCACCCTTTCCACTATTTATCTTCCCATTACCCATTCTTTTCCAACCACATTGGAACCCAAACAAGACACTTCACTTATAGTAAAGATCACTTGTCCTCTATGCCTGGAATGTTCTCCCTCAGAGATCAGTGTTGCTAACTACCTTACCTCTTTTACTTCCTTCTTCAAATCTCCATTTCCCAGTGAGGCCTAATCTACCTATTTAATACAACCATCTGTCTCCACCTTCTTGCATTTTTGAACTCTCTTCCCTACTTATTTTTTTCCCTCCTCTTCCACAGCATTTAATATCTTACTGTTATATAATTAACTCAATCATTGTGCTTCTTATCAATTTGTCTTTCCCCATTAAATTATGAGCTTTGCATAAGTAGGGATAGTTATTGTTTTAATCATTGGTATAACCCAATACCCTAGATCAGTGCTTAGAACATTATAGGTGCTCAATAGCTATTTGGTAAATAAAAATGTGATTTAAAAAACTGTAGAGAAAATGAAAAGTGAATGGACCTTGCTGAAATGGATTAATAATATGAAAGATTCAAATTAACATACAACCTTATAAAATGAAGGTAAAAAAATACCAAGAAATGAAAATAATGATTTAAAAGATAAGAGATAAAGTGGCTAGGAGTTTAGCAAGCAGATATCAGCAAGTTTAAAAGGAAAAATAGAACATATGGAGGGAAAGCAATAAGTTATAAAATAACATGAAAAAATAATCTGAGCTGAAAAAATTATATTTTTAGATCAAATGACTTAACAAGCACCTTTCATCTTTTGAAAGAACTTGACAGACCAAATAGCTAAAGAATAAGTAAATATATAAAGAATTTGAATACCAAGATTAACAAATGAATCATCCTTATTTATGTCTAGTTCTAGAGAGTATGTAGTTTTTCCTTCTTTATAGTTTTGGGTCACTTAGAAAAATTACTCATGTATTTGCAGAGTTTCTTGACTGTTGGTATAATGGGGTGTGTGTGTGGGGGGGGTAGTCTTAGGAGTCTTGTTCCCTGTAGCTTGGATCTGGCATTTTTGCTCACTAGCTATGTAAATTCAGCCAAATTACTCAATCTTCTAAGTCTTGGTTTACTGTTAAAATGGTATAAATCTTATTTGGCAGAACTGGTGTATGTGATGGTGAATCAGTGCTTATGCAAGATCTACACAATGCCTGGCTCAGTTTTAGCAGATAGCAAATAGTAATTGTTTTTAGTGGTAAATGGGCTTTGGAATATTAGGAAACTTAGATAATGCATAAAGAGACCACATATTGATGCTTCTATCCTTTTATTGAGATAACTTTGAAAATAATTTCTACAGAGTTCTCAGAGTAAGGCAAAAAGAAATCTGGGTAAATAAGACCATAGGGGAAAAAATTTGAGCCCTTAAAATTGGTTAATGACCATCATTCATGAGGCAAATCTTAAATAAGTACCCTTGCATAACATCCATTTCAAAATTATCTATCAGTGGTTTAGAATGTTTTATAATGCACCAATTTCACATTATTGCCATAGTTGAGGAATTGGAACATTAATATTCATCTTGAATAACTTACTAATAATCTGTCAGGAACTGATTTAAATAATGGGAAAACTAGGGTTGAAACTGTCTTTGAGGGCATTAAGTATCCTTAGTCAAAGCACCTGAAGCTATACTAAGTAGTTTCATAATTATTTAATGGCTCTTAAAAAATAAATGTGTTTTAATGCAACTCACTGAAGTGAGTTCTTGGTTATTAGCACAAAGACAAAAGGTAAGAAATTTGAAGAAGTCAGAAAATTTGAGGAGACTGTAGCATTGCAGATATGCCTCCTCATTCTCTAAGTAGTGACTCACCCACCACAGTGTGCTGGTGTTGAGAACTGCTGGAGAAGCAAAGTAGTGTGTGGGGATTGCTTTGCTCACCTTGGTGTTCCCATCACTAAGCCCTGGAGGGTGCACACTCTGGACATTAAAGAAAGAACTGCTCAAGGAATGGATAATGAATGAAGAGTGGAAATGCTAACCACAGAGCCTAAGGCATCTCAGTAAAACCCTTTTTCCAATCCTTCTTCTTTATTTCATTAGACAATAGATGATTTTCCAGACCTTTAATCTCAACTCTTTATCAGTGAGGTCTCTGCAACCTATTTAGTGCATATTTTTTTTCCGTGGTCAATGTTACTTGAGCTCTGGTATACAGAAGATACATCATCATTTCAAACAGAGACATAAATATATAAGCCAAAGGATAGAAGTAGGTAGGATTTCTGCATTTTCTAGAAGGATCATTTGCTTGAGAAGACTGCCTTCCATATCACACCATTACTGGGCACATCATTTGTTTATGGCAACTACCCCAAAAGAATAAGTAAACTAAATTTCCCACAAGAAACCTTACTGATGAAAGACATTCAGAGTTTCTTAGTATTGCTAAGAAATGTTCTTTTCCAAATCTTCAGCTGAGAAAGACAATGTCTGAATGAGCATTTAATTTTATATGGTATTTGTTTATATAATATAGTAACACCAGGTGCTTTATCTAGGCATCTATAAGGATGAGCACCTTGAAGAATTAAGGATCAGTTTTGCAAATTATCAGGCAAGTCTGCTGCCATTTGAGAAAATTCCTCTTCTAACCGGCTTGGTTTAATCCTGATCCCACGAAGCAGCTGTCTTTCCTAAGCTTCACCTATTTTGATTTGCCAAATGCTTTTCTTAATCATCTGGTGCTACCAGATGTCAGAATTCCCTGCTGCTATCTCAAGTAGTGATAGTCTTTCACTTGTGGTAAATATAGCTCATGTTGATTCAGTTGGCTTATTCTCTGAACAGCTGGATGAGTATCAAGGGGCTTGGGAAAGAGGCTGAACACATACTGAAGGGTCCTAAGAGACTTGGTCACAGCTGGAAGATGGAGTGCCTGAAAGAGCCTCAGTAACCATAAAGCTTGCTTCTTATGCAAAATTTCCCTATAAAATGGAATTATCCCCCTCCATTTTACAGTTAGACTTTGGGCTCACAATATGCTATAGGAGGTAACAGACATCTGTGTCCCTTCATTTTAAGTTACTGCTATGGAAATGCTGACCACGACCCTTTTCTTCTTGATGAGACATGGCTAGATCATCTACAGCTCCAGAGTTTTCAATGTGCGTGTTTAATAATAGTATCACCTGAAGTGCCCAGGGAAATTGCAGATTCCAGGGCTCCTTTCAAATTATTTGCATCAGAATCCATGTCCTGAGAACCTAGAAGCTTCCTGGGTTTGAACTTCATGGAAGAGTTATATGTATAAATTAAATTCCAGGAACCTAGGACCTATGTCTATTTTGTGTCCTAAGTACATTCAGCATTTAACAAAATATCTGGCAGGCAATGGTGTTTATTTTTTAAAATAAAATATCCAACAAATTCCCAAATATCTACATTTTGTTTTTGAAGATCTTTCTAAGTAATGGGAATATAAACATACTACATTCTGTAAAGTAAAAGATAGATAATCTTGTTTTGAGATATATTTTCAACTTTTGCAAAATGATTCTTGATATAGTTTAATTTGCTTGCCAAGTGTCTATTTTCACAAGTGTTTTGAAATTTAGATCGCTGGGTAACTCTGTAGCCATCATGACTTTGCTGTGATCAAGTTAGAAATGGAAAGAACATTAATGTTGGCTGTCTTCTGAGTTACTGAGAAACCAAAGACCCAGGTCCCTAATGTGAGAGTTGTCTGCTACCACCCTACCAAAAAAAAAAAAAAAAAAAGCCTGTAAAAAGTGACATACATATAATAAATAGTTCTTTTGAAAGAAAAAATTAATAGAACAAGTTGAGACTGTCACATCAGCACCTTATAGGATTCAATGGCTCACGAAGGACGGGTTTTCCACACCAAAAAAAAAAAAAAAAAGGATGTGTGTTATGAGTGTTAGTAGGGGCAGGGAATTTATTCTCAAGGAGAAATATCTCATCATGTTTGAAACTTCAATTAGCTGACCTTCTCCAAGAAAAAAAAAGAAATTTAATTTTATTTCCAGATTGTGGTCTACACAACTTATTTATAGTTGTTCTGTTTTCCAGGCCTAAAGAATTTCGAAGAGACTAGAAGTGGCAAGGTTAAAATCCCAAAGACAAAGCTAAATAAACAGAGGCTTGTGGACTTCCCTGGCTAAGATAAATTTGGCAATATTTCAAATGAATATTCTTGACATCTTTTTAAAGTAACTACTATGCATTGAGCACTTACTAGGTCAGGTTCTGTTCTACGCATTTTGCATGTCTTATTTTCTTGAATTTTTTCAATGTGCTATACACAGAATGCACTGCTGTTTTCAGATAACAAGGTAAAAGCAATGAGTTATATAACTCGTCCAGCTCCACATCCCTCCTCTGTGGCCATGTGGCCCAGGAGCGATTCCAACTCAAATGTGGTCTGAGTCCTGCTGCTTCAGCAAAGGGCAGAGATTGAGTTGCTTATGAAGTGGTCCTAATGCCTATTGGCCTTGGAATCAAACTGAAGCCCACAGCTTATTAGCTTCTCCTTCTACAATCTACTCCAGCATGTTTTCTCTCCCTGTTTTTGTGGGAGGGTACGGTTCCTCCACCAATTTCCCTAAGGGGCTCTTTGCAGTATTCCTTTCATTATCCCTACTATTCTGTTCTCTGAGGTGCCTTCTGATAACTTCAGTCTTCTCCATTCCATTAAAGTGCAAGTGATGCTTCCCTAAACCTTATAGTGTTGTGCTCTATGCTGGATTAGAGAGCTATCCAGAAAAATAGTGCTTAAACTTATAACCCCTTAAAATCAAGGCAAGACTTAACATGTTCTGATGAAAGATGCTATTCCTAGTGGGTAATAAGTGATCTGGATTGAACCCTTATTGCTGCTTCCCCTCTCACTTCAGGAGAGGACAATATTACTTTGGGTTGATGTAATGGTAGAAAATTAGCATGGTTAGTTTCATTTCCCCCACCTAATTAGCCTACTTAGCTAGAGGTTCACTGTAGAGAATCCTCAAGTGCTGACATCTTCAGAATATATGCCAAAGAGAAGAAGGTAAAGTAGAGAAGCTTCCACTATCCCTCTTGCATGCACATCCAAGGTTCTAAAGCCCGGTGATTACAAAATGTGAAATTGACAAGCAACCATTCTATTTGCAATTTAATAGACTTGAAGGAACTTTAACTAGCTCCAATTTTAAACATGCTTCTCAGTGCTGATATACATGTCCCTGGTATTTTCCATCTGCCCTGAGAAATATCTGAAACAATTGTACCTGACTAAAAAGGAAGTTGGTTTTCTGGAAAAACACAGTTCCATATAAAACTAAAGAACTTTTTTGAAATGCCAAATGCACACTTCCAAGTCTGAATTTGGTAATTTGATTTTCCTAGCACAGTCTCTTTACCATATGTATTTCTCATTACAATAGCCAACAAAGTGTGTTTGAAAAGCAGCAAGGGGTTATGTCTTGTTTGGCTGCTTTGTCTCTAGTTTCTTGGGGATTCTAGGTAATATCTAGTAATAATATACTTGAAACTGTCTCCAGTACCATTACCAAAATTTAAGATGGCTTCATACTGAGAATTAGTTTGTAAATCCTCACCATAAGGACAGGTAGTAGAGACACCAGAAAATTATGATATAACTTGTTTTAACCAATACTGAGGATCCACTCTCTACTGTCTTATGATTTCTGGAGTTACTGTATGGGAGTAAGTTAAGAGTCTAGTCCAGGTTCCTACAGAGTTCATGGTGTAGCAAGAGAAACAGATTCATAAATAAAATGGTTTAAGGGGAGACCAAAGAAACCCTCACAGAGAAAGTAGCACTTAAATAGGGTTTTGAAGATTGAGTTTATGTTCTTCAGGTAGACCTAAGGAAGAAAGGGGAGAGAGAAGAATATTGTAGGTAGAGGAATAACCTGTGTGAATCACAGTAATGTGAATAGAGCCCTAGGAGGCTGAGGCCAAGGACACTTATGACAGATGCTGGGCCTGGAGGTGGGGATGAGGTTTGTGGGTAGGAATCTAAAAAAGGGAAGCTGAAGGATCTTGAATGCCAAGCAAATGGGTTCAGGCTTTACTTTAGGCAGTGAAGAAACATTGGAGGTTTTTAATCAGGAGAGTGACATTGCCACATCAAGGTTTTAGAAATTTTACTCTGGTGGCAGTGAGAAGCAGAAAATTTGATGGTCATATTAAAGGGAGGGCAAACAAGTAAGGGATTATTGCAATATTTTCGGTGAGAGATAATATAGCAGAAGAATATCTTCAGTAAGCTGGGAGCAGTGACTCATATTTGTAATCCCAGCTACTTGAGCTACTTGAGAGGCTGAGGCAGGAGGACCACAAGTTCAAGGCCAGCCTGGGCAACTGAGACCCTGCATAAATATACAAAATAAAAAAGGCTGGGGATATAGCTATGATATATCACCATATGGTAAATGTATCACCAAATGGTAAATCACCTCTGGGTTCAATCTTCAGTACCAAAACAAAACAAAACAAAACAAAACCACACACACACACACACACACACACACACACACACACAAGACTTTGTAATAAGCATGAAAAGAGAAGAAAAAATTGATACATGTAATCTCAGTCTCTTAAATCAGTGGCTACTCAAGATTTTTTCCAAATATTTTAATTTCACACCCCTCCAAGAAAACTTATCTGAAATACTTGCATATAAAATACATATTTGTAATTTGTTAATAAGTGAAATATGTAATATGAAACATATATTTATTTATAATAAGCTTAATAAAATCAATGTAGCATGTTTACGAAAGACAAATTTACTAATAAAATCTGTGGCTGCCAATGAGATTTGCTGCACTTTATTGGCATTAATACACAATTATTTTAAGTTTATTAATTTTTAAAAATACCTTTATTTTATTTATTTATTTTTGTGTGGTGCTGAGGATTGAACCCAGGGCCTCAGACATGATAGGCTAGAGCTCTACCTCTGAGCCATAACCCCAGCCCTACAATTTATTTTAAAATTTTTAATTGCATATATCGAATTTATAAAAGTAAGTAGTTATAAATGCATAAATGTTCTTTAAAAATAGATAAGTTTAAGCTATAAGATTACTTTTAGGTTACATTGATTTGGAAGCTTGAAAGAGTAGAGGTCAAAAGTTTATGTCAGAATTGCATCACCATTAATATTTATCAATGCTTGCATTCCCTGTAATAAATGTGAAAGTCTGAAAAGGAGCACCAAAAAATGAAGTTATAAGATTTTTTATCATGTCCTATTATTGTGATGTGATGTGTTATGCATTCATTTGTTTTTGCATAACTTATTTTTTTTTGTCCAGGAAAAGTACATTCCCTAAACTAGTGCTCCTAAGTCTTGCCAGTGTTTGTTTGAAAGGAGCTCATATATGTTTTGGTAATAAATTCTCTCACAATTTTATATGAAGACACGGGCAGGTCTAATTTCCAAGTAAGACTAATGGAGAATTGTCCTCTGTCTCTTCTATAATCATTGGGTCCAGGGTAAGTTTCAGTGATTGGTATCTTTACAAAGTACTCTGCATGATTCTAACATAAAGTCAGTATTGGAAAGCCCAGGACTGTCAGGCAGGACTTGTTCTGGATAACAATGGCAAGTATTACTAATCTCTGCAGTAGGAGATCAAAAGGAAGACTAATTCAAACTATTGTGTTAAATGTTAAAAGACAGGAAGAAAGAGACAGAGATAGGAGATATAGGGAGACAATATATAAAATATATATTAAATTTTTAATTGTATATATCGAATTTATAAAAATAAGTAGTTAATTGGGTTCATTCTGATGAACTTACAATACATAATGTTGGAGAAACAGGGCAAGGTTCCAGATAGATTTCTGGAGATGCTAATAGTTTAACTAGAAGTAGGACTCTCAATGGGGGAGGAAATGGAGTGAATAAAAGAACAAAGTCATGTGATGTGGGGGTCACCCTCTGCTTTTGACAGTGGGAAAAGATGCTCAAACTCTTCAAAGGTCTTCTCATCCATTTTCCTGATCCTGAGCACAACTTCCCAGAATAGATCCATGGTCTCCCTTTGGTGGCTTGTATGTCCTGGGTGGGGTAGGTCTTCACAGCCAATTCCATGTGTTAATAAGGAACAGTAACTCTTTTAGATAATAATGTTTGAGTATCTATAAGCTCATAAGTGGAATTCATATAGCTTGAACACTTAATTAAGTATCTTCCCAACTGAGCATCTTAGTCACTTCTCCGAAGCAGGACTAAGGTCATTACCTAGTCAGAGTAAATCATAAAGCAAAGAACTCTTTTTCTGCATGAGGTCTAATAGAGCAAATCACCTACAAGGAAAGACATTATTTTTGACAAAAAATAGAAGCACATGATGAGTCATAAGTCAATAAAAACATAACCATAAGCCATTTAGTGATTCATTGGTTACTTATTTTTAAAATAAGCTTCAAACAGAAGAGAATTTTCCTTATATCCTCAGATTCTCTTCTGAGATGCACCCCTAAAATTGTAGGGTCAAACTCTACCTTTGACTAAAATTCCTATTGACGCAAAACCTCTGGAAATTTGATTTGCTGAAGAAAGGTAACCATTTTTTTTTCGTGCTCTTACTTGTGAAAGTTTAAGATTTTCTTTTTTCTGTGACTAAATAAAACTGGACCTTATTTTTCATACTTTACTATATTTGAAAAGAAGTTTGTAGAATGTGGTAAACTGTATTCTCTAATAATAGCCAAAGCAATATTCCAAGGATCAGGTACTCCTATAGAGCATTACCATTTTCCCATAAAGAAGAGTCTTTTCCCCTTGAAACTAAGCAGGTCTTGTGATATGTTTAGATGGAAAGAATGTAGCACAAGAGACTCAGTATGTTTATTTCTCTACTCATGTCCTTTGATTTTGGGTGGACACATGTGACTGCCCCAGTGAATAAAATGCAAGGAAATGATGCTTCTGAGACTCAACCATAAAATGTGACATAGCTTCCACCTGGCTTGCCCACTCTTGGGATACTTGCCTTTTCAATTGAGCCACCATGTTGTGAGGAAGCATAGGCCACATAGAAAAGCCATGTCTATATGTTTTCTTTCTTTCTTTTTAAAAAGTTTTCTCTTGTGCTGGGAATGGAATCTAGGGCCTTGTGTATGCTGGGCAAACATACGACCACTGAGCCACATCCCTAGTCCATGTCTGAATGTTCTGGTTGAATCCAACTAAGGTCCTAGCTAATCTCCAGAGTGACTGCCAATCATGGAAGTGAAAAAAATCTCTATTTAATTCCCAGTCCCAGCCTTTGAGCCACTGCCCCCCCTGCAGAGGCTGAGCATAGTCAAGATGTCATGACCAAACCTACTCAAACAGCAGATTTGGGAACAAAATAAATTATTTTGTAGTGACAGTTGGTTCCTCACAGAAGGCACCTTACCGCTGCATCTTCTCATGGTGGAAGGGGCAAACACACTCCCTTGGACCTCTTTTTAAGGGTAGCAATCCCATTCATAAGCACCCTACCCTCATGACCTATCACATCCTAAAAGCACCACCTCTTAATACTATTGCTGTGTAGATTAGGTTTCAACTTATGAATTTTGGGAGAACATAAACATTCAGACCGTAGCAGTCACCCATGCCCTGGACTTTTTGCATGTCTACTTTCTTAGTACTTATTCTTTTTCTTTCTTCCTTTTTTTTGGTATTAATAATTCTTTTCAATAACTTCTGAAAAATGAATCACAGAATATCATCCAATACCCAGGACTCAAGTTCATAGCAACTGAATTGGTGACAGTCATAGAAACAAAACAAATACAAATATTACCAGTTCACAAGTGATTCTCAGTACTTTTTCTAAGGTTGCTAGTTGATAAGGGATATCATAGCTACAGTGACACAAAGTCACTCAGTACTAATTTCAGACAAATATCCACCATTATCCAGGGAGTCATTTAAAAGTTCATCCCCTGATGACTTTTTGAGTTGCTAATCATTAGAAGTTGCTGTCCCAGACTTTTTCAAAATCCCTGACTCACAGTCAACATTTCTGACAGATGACACAGATCATTTTACGTAAGTTAAATACTGTTCATATTCATTTTCAGTGACTTGATATCTGTATCTCAATAGCTTTCTTTGCCCCATGCTCTCAACAGCAAGTTGGAACATATATATCCACTGATATCCATTCCCTTATGGGACAGATTGGAGAGCATACTCTACCTTTGAACCTCCTGCTATTTTTCCATCATACAGCTCCGCTTCTATACCTAAAGGTGTCTTTCTTGGGTCTACCTTCATCTAGCACAGAATTGGCCTTGTTATATCTAACACACACACACACACACACACACACACACTTAGCACATGCATGCACACACACACACACACACACACACAAATAAGAGTGATTCAGAAGAGAAAAAGAGGAAAAAAGTTCTCTCCGAAGATATAAAATAAATAATGTGGATTTTGGATTTTGTGGCAGTTGTCATAAGGACACAGAAATAAATAAATATATATGTGTGTGTGTATATATGTATATTCATCTAAATATGGAAACATATTATACTACTATATATACTACTATATATAGTAGTATATATATACTACTTTGCACTTTACCCAGAACATTTCCTAAAGATTCTTTTTAAATGCCTTAAAGTTTTCCCAAATTTCCATTCACCATGCCACTGACACCTTTTCTATTTCTCCCTATTTCTCCACCATTAAGCTCCTCTTAACCCTTGTCCCCTTTTGTTCACATTGGCTGCTTCTTGTGCTAGCTCTTTTCTGTCATTCTCACAGATGATGTCTAGAATTTTTCTTACAGAAAATAATTTAATCTTCCTCCATTTTTCTATTCATGTTTTCATCCATCACCAATCAATTTAGCACATCAAAATCTTGTCCTTGGAATCTGCCATTCCTAAAAGATGAAAGGAAGGATTATAAGAAATATAATTCAATATTTTCCTATTACATGCATTGTTTCTGTTTAATATTGTGCTTTCTCTCTAATCTACTCTATTGCTTCAATTTAATCTCTTTTAATTCTCACCATCACCAAATTTATCATAATAATTCACTCATTTCTTAAGCATTCATATATAAGGAGCAGTGCTAGATAGTGAACCCAAAGGAAATGAGACACACCTCGAGTACCCCTAGGCTCAAAAGAGCCTGTAGTCTAGTCTCTGCCACCACAGACTCTTTCCTCATTGCACTTTCACTACTTAAACTTATTTATTTATTCACTTGTAGATTCTAAGATTCTTAGACTCTTGCAGTAAATTATAAGATCTGTGAGACCAGAAGCTAGGTCTGTTTTGCTTATTGATGCCTTTAGCATTTTGTCAGTCAGAAAGCCCAATACATATTTATTGAATAAATGAACAAATCAATGAAATATCACATATGTGCCTTTTCCAAGATGTAGTCAGTCTTTTATATCCATGAATTCTGTATTATTGGACTCAACCAACAGCTGATCAAAAGTATTCCAAAAAAATTGTATCTGTAGTAAATACACACAGGATTTCTTTCCTTATAGTTAGTCCATAAAAACACAGTATAACAACTATTAACATAAGATATTATAAATAATCTAGAGAGAACTTCAAGTGCATAGGAGGATGTGTATAGGTTATATGTAAATACTATGCCATTTTATAGAAGGAACTTGAGCATCTGCAGATTTTGGTATCCATGGGGTCCTGGAATCCGTCCCCATAGAAACTGATGAACAGTTGCATTCTCCATTTTTCCACATCTTTGGCCTCATTTATTTATTTATTTTTACATTGCCTGGCTCCAAAAAGAACTTAAGAATGTTAATGAAAATACAGTCAACAGAACAAGAGAAGATGGTTTAAAATAAGTAAGAAAAAAGTGAAGCAAAGTTAAAACAAAGTTTGGAAAGTCAAATGAATGCAAATAGGAAAAACAGTTTTTTTTTCTAACTTTTTGTGTGTGACTCAGAATAAGTAATAATACATTTTACATTATTATCATGTACATAAATATATGTAACTGGAATAAAGTTTCACAAAACACTTAAGGTTACTATAAGAATTATAATCTGCTGTATATTATTCTGTTTATTTACACATCATAAAATTGTGACCATGCCTAGTTGTAAGCAGAGGAACAGAATCATTTTGTAGCTTTATAAGTTTGTAAGTTAAGAATTATATAAGGCACTAAAGTTCTTATTTCAAAGCAAATATACACTTTGTAAGATAGTATCCTATTATACATAGATGTTTGTTTCTTCCCTGTCTTGATTGCTTTGGATATTCAAATTTTATATCTTACACTGTACAGTTGACTAAGCCATTAGCAACTTTAATAAAGTATTCTATTTTTTACAAAAGGATGTTTTCCTAACATGTGCTCTACCCATGCCCAACGAGTCCTTGGTAGCCACCCAAATTGCAGAGTGGTAATTAATGACAACAGTGCCAATCCTGCCACATTCAACCCTATGTCTCAATTAATATTCCCAACATATGGCGGCCTAATGAGTCACTTGTATCTGTTAGAATTATGCATCTGTCCAAACCAGTGGTTCTCTACTAGGAGAGCCTGTCTTATTCACTTTGGGAACATTTGCAAACTATGCAAGAAGAGTGTAGTTTCCCTTTCATCACACAAGATTCACATGAGATTCTAGTCAACTCATGGTCAGGCTAATCTTCAATTAAAGCAGAAAATAGAGTGCAGATTCTTAATTTTTCTTCTTTCTTTATATTTCCTGTACTTGTACATATCTTCTGGTTTCTAAGTCTTCCAATGTTGGCTACCAATTGTTTTATTCTTACCTATTTCTTATTTTCAAATAGGAGTCAGATTGATATTTTCCATGTGGTGTTGGTGATATGTACTAGCTAAGAGCTAGTATTAGTTAAATGTAGTTTGAAAGTCCCTTTCTGCTTTTGTGTGACTTTATTTATACAATAGAGAAGTAGGAATATCTTTCTCATAGGGATACTCTGAGGGTTAAAAACAAAGAGATGAGCCATATAAAATGCTTGGCAAAATGTGCAACCCAAATGTGTAAACAGAGGGTTCATTAAAGTATTAGGTACTATTATATTTATTATTATTATTTTGTGTTAATTTCAAAAAGAAATTGTTGATTGATGTTTGTCTAATCACCTTTTATTATGTCTTATTTTCTACACTACTGTCCAACCCCCGAGGGACTTTAAATGTTATTTATTGTCTTTAAGGAAAAAACTCATTATCATCTTAACTTCAATTGAAATTAACAACCCTGCCATGTATGACAATTTATCTTGCTGATTTTTTCAATAAGTATTCTTAAGTGCCTCTTGATTAAACTGGATTCTACAATATTTTTGTCCTACACTGCATCATTTGTTTAAAAATATTTTACTTTTAGACTGAACTTCTCCAATTTTTCTGAATTAGAATGTATTGTCTACATAAGAAACAACAAACTAATCTCATCTGATCTATTCAATAATTAATATCTCCAATTGAAATCTCACACTTTTTTATTTTCTATGCTTTACTGAGAATTAGAGGTGCCAGATAAAATGCAGGATGCCTAGTTAAATTTGAATTTCAGAAAATAAATGAATCATTTCTTAGCATACTATGTCTTATATATTGAAGGAGATATACTTCTATCACATTTTTTATTGCTTATCTGGAAAATTCAAATTTAGCTGTATCTACCTGTATTTTTATTTTCTAACAAATATTCCTGCTAAGAATGCAAACAGAAATGAAATATAAATATAAAATAATAAGTAGGGCACAGTGGTGCCTGTAATCCCTGTCTTTTAGGAGGTTGAGGCAATAGGATCAGGAATTCAAGGCCAATGTGGGCAACTACAGAAAAGATACCTTGTCTCAAAAATAAATTAAATATCATAAAATAAAAAGCAGTATACTTAGTATGATTGCTGAACTTACAAATTGTCAGTATGCTATTCTCTCATTTGTTTGTGTACTATTTTTTTTTTAAACTTGATCAATCAGTTATTTACCATAGCTGAAGAACAGGCTGCCTGTGCTCACTCACTTTGTGGTTGCAGGACACATAGGTCAATCTACAAATGCAGGATGAGAATGCTGTTGGCTGTTATGCTAGTCAATCTTAATTGATGTTAATGCCAAAGCCCCAATTCAAGCCTGCTATCTTTCCAGGGGCCCTAAACACTGCCCTGCTCTCCTTCCTCCTGAATCCTATCTACATACAATTCCTCCATTGATTTCTCAGGCTTCATCTGGAATTCTACCAGGGTGAGGTGAGCAGGATCAGATTAACACATCAAACGTTGAAATAGCTCCATACCTGGATCCTCAAGTAAAGGCTATGAGATCTGTACTTAACCGTGACTTTTGCCTATAATTTAGCTGTCAACTTCATTTCTGAGCTCAGACTTAATGACCATGTAATACACACCTCAATTTTAGAAGAAATTAATTTGGCTCTGTGCCTGTTTCTGAAAACAGGAAAACAGAACTCCTTTTCTCTTTTTAGGAGTGCACAATTTTGGCTTTCATGCTGTAAATATTGATTTACCTTTACTGCTGTGAAGGCATCTTTCCTTCCCTTTTCGTCCTACCATGTAAATCAGCAAAAGGGCCAAGGTTAGGTCATGGAAACTGTACACTGAGCTGGGGTTTAGGAGGTGGGGGAGAAAGAAAAATGTGTCACCTAAAAAGTATTCATGTTAGTCTCAAATGGGAAAACTGATAGAGCCTTAGATAATGATCAGCCAGATGTTGCCCCTCTTCAAACAATGAAGTGCATAAAACTTTCCTCTTAAAATCGATCTGGAAAAATGGCACAAAACATTTACAACTAAAGCAACTCATCAGGAGGTATCCAAATTTTGTGTGTGTGTGTGTGTGTGTGTGTGTGTGTGTGTGTTTACAGGAAATCATATAAATACTGGCCTATCTGTTGGAAACAATTCTCAGCAATGAAAAAATTAAATTTGAAGAATTAGGTGATTAGATCTTTTTCTACAACTAATTAATAGCTAAAGCCACAGAACTCTATTTTAGTAGGGCATAACACACCCATGTCAAGCTTGCTATTTGCATTGTGGTAATACTATTATGAAGTATGATGATAAAATTAATTATAGAGTACTAAAATTTGAGGATCATAAAAATGGAAAGGCTTGTAAATGAATCAAAATGTCTTAGAAAAAATGGAAGGGTGATGATTACAATATAGTTAAAAGTGCATTACTTTTTATAAAGAACTTAAAATTTAAAATATAAACACTTAAATAATATATGTGTTTGCCAGGCACAGTGGAGCATGCCTGTAATCCCAGCAGTTTGGGAGGCTGAGACCGGAGGATCATAAGTTCAAAGCAAGCCTCAGCAATGGCGAGGTGCTAAGTAACTCAGAGAAACCCTGTGTCTAATAAAATACAAAATTGGGCTGAGGATGTGGCTCAGTGGTTGAGTCCCCCTGAGTTCAATCCCTGGTACTGTCCCGCCCCCATGTATGTGAAAGATGTGTTGTGTAGCCCAAATATGCACATGGAAATTATATTGAATGGAACAGTTTAAAAGGGGTTGACAAACAACAGCAGACAGGTTGGGACTTGTTTTGTAGATAAAATTTTATTTAAGCCCAGCAATGCCCTTTATATATGTATTGTTCAGGGTTCCTTTCCAAATATGTGATGGACTTGAGTAGTTTCAATAGAGAGTATATGACTTACAAAGACTAGTATATGTATCAAATATTTATCTAGTCTTTCAAAGAAAATTCCAAGACATGGCTACCTAAAAAAATCCTCTCTGATTTAATGATTTCATTACACTGAATTTAATTTTATTCTTCATTATTGGCACAGGCACATTAAGATGAAAAAATGCATTACTGGGTAAGAACTTTATCATGTACAGAGATAAATAGAAGATACTTTCTTTTATATCTGTAACTACAGTTTTCTTCTAGTTTTATTTATTTTTTCCTTGCCTTATTTTTCCCTTTTGTTTTTTATTATTCTGTCTTCTCTTGTCATTTACCTATGTTCTACCTCTAATATATTTTCTACATATGTTTTGATAGTGATAATTTTAGGGTTCACATAAAGCATAAGGGCTTTTTGCACAGAAGATATGTTCATCTGTGTGCATATGAGTGTTGAAAACTTGTTTTTAACCTCTGATGAACTGAAAATATAAACTGAAGATGAAGAGGCCTTTGCCCAGCTCTTCTGATACTCATTAGATGTTGTGTAACAGCAAAGCAGGAAGAATTCTGCTTGGCTCACAAAACCGTAAAAATTTGTCTCCTCCCAGGTAATTTGCAGACACTGGGGACTGAAAGGCAAACAGATAAAGTTCAGATCTCTTGTTGTTCTCTTTCATACATCTTGTACTTCCTCCTATTCATTAGGACAATTTGTACTTCATGTGTGCAAGTCGTGTGTATTTATTGGGTCTTTGTACTATGGTTTCCACGAAGACAGGGACAACGTTCATTTGGTGACATTTTTAATCTCGGTGTCCTTCATATAGAAAGTCTTCCAAGAATATTACTGAATAACTTGAGTAAATAATGCGGGGGGGGGGGTGTTGCAGAAACATTTTAATAAATTGAAACGACAAAGTCTTAAATCTTATTTGGGTCATCCTGGAGACAATTTGAAATTCAGGTTTAAGGAGGCTCAGACTGGAGAGTGAGAGTCAAATCTTCCAACTTTCCAAGACAGATGATTTAGAAAACTTTTAATTAAAAAATATTAATTGAACACATTTTTTTAGGCCAAATAGTGTTTGACGTATAGGATCAGCAAGACAAAACTGAACAAGATTCAGTTCTGACACTTGTAATGATTACAACTTAGGATGCCCATGAAATGTGTAGTGAAATATGAGTAGGTAGCGCAAAAGAAAGTACTTAATGGAGGATATGGTGTTTGAAGAGAATACTGAAGAATGAACACAAATCTAATGAGTAGACTAATCTAGATTGTTGGAATAAACAAAGCCCAAGAGGATGGAATGGTTTGCAAACCCAGTCTAGCCAACCAGGTATTCTACTGTTAGAGAAGCACTCAAGGAATGTAAGAGTACCAACTACAAGACAGATGGCAACCTGCTTACTCTGACAAAGAGTGTGGACTATTCCATAGGCAAGAGGAAGCATGAAGAGGTTTTCAGGAGATACACTATAACACAACCAATATTGTAGGATGAAAATTTTGGTGATGGTTTTTTGACTACCCTGTAGGTGAGAAAAGCAAGAAGGCGGCTTTAGAAATAGCTCCAAAGAAAGATGATGAAGGGCTGGGGATGTGGCTCAAGTGGTAGTGCGCTCACCTGGTATGCGTGCGGCCTGGGTTCGATCCTCAGCACCACATACAAACAAAGATGTTGTGTCCGCCAAAAAAACTAAAAAATAAATAGTAAAATTCTCTCTCTCTCTCTCTTTCTCTCTCTGCCTCTCTCTCTTTCTTAAAAAAAAAAAAAGATGATGAAATCCTGAACTAGTGTAATTGCTGTGGTTGAGGAGATAAAGATCAAACCCTAATGAACTGAAGGAGTGCCACTGGTTAGCCTTATGAATAGGAATACTTCAATTTACTGGCACTTTCCATATACAGAAGATGGCACCTAGTCAGTTTGAAAGAGAACAGGACTCCCTTTTGATTGGGAGGAACATGGGTAAATGGTTACGCACAGATTAGATAAGACCATTGCATCAGGATATACTTTAAGTTTCAATTACTTCCAATTTCACCATTTTGGAGCAAGTCAGAGTCAGGGTCTATGCATTACATATTTCTTTTCCTTACTATCCCATTAAACATTGAGAAGTTGCAATGTTAAGAATGGGAATTATGACCATGGAAAAGAAAATTAAATCTCTTCAATGGAAGATCTAGCATTTGAGAGTATATGACTTACAAGGACTAATATATTTATCAAATATTTATCTGGTCCTTCACAGAAAATTCTTTAACCATTATACAAAAATTAGCTTCTGAAATCTTCCCACTACTACCCTTCCAAAATTAAATTTTGTAGAACAGAAATATGAGTAATAAAGCTTGTATCCACATATGTTGAAATAGAGTACAGACTTAATGCAATTCATTGGGCTTTAAAAAACTAAGTTGTCAAACTAGTTATAATCACATGAATCAATCAACACTTAAATACAGATAAGATTCTTAACACACACACACACACACACACACACACACACACACACAAATAAATCCATTTCCTAAAAGTTAGATTGAAAGAGATGTCCTGAATAAAATTTTTCAATAACTTAAAATTGTCATTTCAATTGGTAATTAAATTTTATTTCTCCAATAAATTCTTTAATAGATTCATTTTCCCAACCTTCAAACAAGCAGTACTATTAACAAACTACTGAAGTGGAGGAAAGATAAAAAAAAAAATAAAAAGATAACACGGAACATAGAGGATTTTTATAGAAATGAAACTACTGTGTATGATACTCTAATGGTGAATAGATATTATATATTTGTTCAAATCCATAGAATGTGCACCAAGAGTGATCCCTAATGTAAATTGTGAATTCTGGGTGCTAATGATGTGTTGACATAGGATCACCGTGCACAATAAGTGTACTACTCTGGTGGAGGCTGATCATTATGGGGAGCTATGCATATGTTGGGTGGGGGCGCATATGGGACAATCCTTACCTTCCACTTGATTTTACTGCAAACCTAAGGCATGATATGAGAAATATATATTTCTCCTACCCACTTTGATTCTTTGCCACACAGTAGCTACTGCCTTTCCCCACCCTCTCAGGTTTGCCTCTAACTAACTGCCCAACCACTAACTCTGAACCCAGAATCCAGCTTGGCTTGGACCTGATCTATTTGAACATGTCCACTGTGCCTCTGAACTTTCTCTGAGGGAGGTAAGGTGGGTTCTGAATTGTTCTAGGAAATATACCTATCAATTCATGGTGGGTGCTTCAGACATGACATAGGTTCTACAGATAAAATGATGAATGAGACAGATCTAAGCTGGGACCTTCTGTAAGAGGAGAAAAATGGAAGCATTAATAACACTATTGGTTGATAATTATAATAACAATGTAGCTATGATAGAGGTGGCAGAGAGGAAGGAATGTTTATTTTGGTATTACAGGTGCTGAAAAGGTCTTATACAGAGGACACAACAGGATTATGTTTTCAAAGACTAATCAGGATTTTCCTGATTCAAGAGAAAGTGATATGGGGAGACTGGGAGTAAAGGAATAATAATAATTAAAAAAAGGCATGAAAGAATTAAAAAGTTTTTCACACTTTTATATAACCAGATCTCTGTATTTGTCCCACTTCTAGATCCCAATTCTTATAACTTACCAAATTCTTTTCACTCCCAATCCCTGCCTTAATATTTGGACAGTTTACAGGAGAAAGGAGTTCTGCCCCTGGATAGTAACTATTTTTAATAGTGGCCATTAGACTTCTTGGATGGTGCCTGTCAGCCCTAGGTCCTGATTCTGAATGTCACCTGCACTTGTAGATCCCATATTTCTTCATCTATTTACTTTCTTGGTGTCTTTACCCATTTTCCACTGCTGTAACAAAATACTTGACAAGTAGAAGCTTAATTTGCTTAATTCGCTGGAGGCTAGAAAGTCCAAGAGCATGGTGCTGGCATCTGCTTGCCTTCTGCTAAGGTCTTTTCCACTATATCCTAATATGGAAGAGGATATTGCACAGTGAGACAAAGCAAGCAAAGCAGAGAGAATTCACCTTTATAACAAAACCTCTCCCTCAATAACCCATTAAGCCATGTGTAAATTGATGCATTTGTGATAGTAGAGCCCTCATAATCCTATCACCTTCTAAAGATCCCATCTTTCAAGATTGCTGTATTGGGTTCCACGTTTCCAACATGTGATCTTTGCGGGGGCATATTTGAACCCTAGCATTTGGATATCTAATCTGTTTAAGCTGAGATATTTTCATGCCTTTTATAGTCTGAGCTTTACCTCTCTTGTAGATGAAGCTTTCTCAGAGGTAAAGCCTTGGTTAAGAATTCAAGTATAAGTAATTTGTAAAAGAGTTATCCCAGAAGGAAAAGTAAGCAAGCAGGGGAAGAGAATGGAGATGTAAAGAAGTCAAGCAATAGTTTCAGGTGTGGCTCCAAACTCAGTATGATTCTGTGAAGAACCTGAGCATGAATTACATTTCAGAACATGTTTTATCTTGAAGCAAAGGAACTTGAAGTTCATACCCACATGCACATTGGACATTGGCTACAGGTGGCCACTGTAGTCTGTGGGGTAAGCTGTAAACTCCCAACCGTTTCCAGGGAGATAACGTCAGTGCACAGGATGAGCCTTAGAAAGTCACTGGTTCTAGCTGTAGCAGCACAGCAGTCAGAAGATGGGGAATGCTTCTCAAGGGAACAGAAGGGATCTGGTGAGCCATCCATTGTAGACTAACACCAAGTTTTTTTCCAAATGCATGCCTGAGATACTGAGCAGAATGTTTCAGGTCCCACATCTCCTCAGCCTTTTTCTACCCACTATAATTAGGTGAACTGCTTCTCTAGGCTGAGTTTCAACACAACACAAAATGCCTGTATTCTTTGAAAGCTATTGTCACTTCAGAGACAGAAAAAGAACAGGTTTTTATTGCTTTGGGGTAAGTAAAATCGAAGAGCTTTGAGTTCATATCAAAACAACATTCCATATAGAAAACAGAGTTTGAACCTTTAATATGCATAAAAGATTTCAATGATAGGTTATTTCTGGATCAGTACCCAAATGCCGATTGAAGTATTTTCAGGATAGTTTGCATTCAGATTTATTACACTCACAATTCAATGTTCTTGATGAGGTTTAGACTCGCTAAAGAAAAAAAGCAAATGCAGGATGAGAGCATTCAGATTAAATAATTTTTTTTTGCAACTCCAATCAAGAGTTTTGAGTATTTTAATACATGATTCCTGCTTGTACTATGTGATTAGTAATTAGAATTTGGGAAAACATATGCATTTTTTTATATTATTCCTGTAGGAAGATCATCATTAGAGGGATTTTTCTTTTTTTCTCTGAAATAAAATATTTAAAAAGCTTAAATTATTGGACTTATAAAAATGTACATTTGTACATCTCTTTTATGAGACAAATAATAATGATGTTATCATTTGGCAAGAATTGGTTGAGATTAACAAATTTCAGGTCAAATTAGAAATCTAGCATCAATTCAACCCAGTATCCAACATACCTCCCATTCCTAAATATAGCCACTGACATTTATAATTACTAGTGTGGCATAGTTACTGTTGTGAACTGAGTGGGTTAACTTGTTCTTACTATAGTTTAAGTACATTCTATTTTTATTTCATTTCTTGGAAAATGGATAATCTATGTACAATAATTCTTACTTAATGAGACAATTCAAGTATCCATTTTCCTGTCATTCTGGATAAATGGGCACTGGTTATATCTTTGTTTCCATCATACCATGTTTGTGGTGACGTCATGCTCTAGTTTTACAGATAATTTTATTTATCACACTAGAATTGGCCAATGCCTGCAAAGGTTACATCTGTAAAGTAAACATAAAACACTAGGGAGCCAAGTGGAGCCCAAATGATTTGTTTACATTTCACATTGATTTTTAAAATCTCATTTCCCTGTTTTGTTACAGATGGTAGTGGAAAAAACAATAGGATCCCTGAATGAATAAAAAAAAAAAATCCCCAGATTACTATGTTGTAAAAGCAAGTCCTTGACATTCTTCCTGTTCTTCCAAGGAGATGGTGACATCCACTTTGTTATCTGGAGGAAGCAGGGAAGGTCATTCTTGCTTTGATGCTTAGATGTTTCTTCAAAGGCAAAATGGCAGCAGATAAAAGGAAATGATACGTGGGATTGACATGGATGGCACCTGTAATGGGAAAACATTTGTTAGCTAAGATTGTACCATTTGCACACATTTGTGACTATAGGTTATTTTCCTCCATGTTCTAATTTTGTTAACTTCAGGCAAATAGCAAGTAAAATTAGCATTTTATTGTTCCTGTGAGAACAATGCTGCTTTTGACCTATACTCTGTACATTTGAGTAATAATAAAGAAAAAAAAAAGATGATTAGGCAAACATCCTGTTGCTTATCTTAGTAAACTGGTAGTTTCACAGCCTTAATTTAGATTGCAGAGTATATGCAAGTTGGTAATCTTAAAGACATATCTGTGAAGTTTTATTTTCTAATTTTGTTGAAATAATCATTCATAGCTGAATTTTTCGAGTGGTACTTGTCTTAGCATTTAAATTGAAGAAAGAATGTTTTAATATGTTCCTATTCAGAGGATGGTTCTTCTTTCAGCCTTTTATGCGAAAAACTACAAAAAGAGAGCAAGGATGTATTTTTTCCAGTATTCCTGAACAATGTATCAAGATTTAAACTGAACAGAATTTCACAGAATATCAGAGGTATTGTCTCTGGTAAACTTCAGATGTCATCCGTAAGGGATGTTCTTTTAGCATTATGCTTGTGCTCTCTAGGTTTATTCTCAACACAGTGGCAAGAGGAAGCCTCTGGAAATGTGAAAACACGTCTCTCCTTGTCTTCCACCCTGCAACAGTAGCCCATATCAATCTGAGAGAAAGCACACATAGTTAGTATACCCTTTACTGCCTTTAGTTCCTTTCCCCATCTCTGACTGGTTATCACAGGAATGCTTCCTCTCTTGCCCTCAGTTCCTTTCACACCACTGCCTCTGGCCTTCTCACTCTTTGTGCCTTAGATCTATGTTCTGTGTGGAGATTTCTTCCCCCAGATATCTCTACACCCTACACCTTTGCTTCTTTCAATTCTTAGCTCATATATTTCAAATGATATGCTCTCTGTGAGGTTGTTCCTTTATTCCCCACTTCCCCACTGGATACTCCCAATTCCTTTAACCTGACACCCCTCCCCTCACCTCATTGCACTTATTAATTTTATTTTTTTAAAATATTATTTGTTTATTTACTTTAAGATAGGGTTCTGCTATGTATCCTAGGTTGGCACTGAATTTGTGATCCTACCATGTCAGACTCCTGAGTTGCTGTGATTACCTACTTATTAATTTTATGTTTCCTTGATCCACTGGAATGTGAGTTTCACAAAGACAGGGACTTGGGCTGTTTTGTTTAATTAGAGAAGTGCAAAGTCTGGCACAGTATAGATGCACAGAAGATATTTGTTGAATGAATGAATGTATCTATTGATATTTTATAAAAGTGACAGAAAATGCTTTGGGTCACCATAACATAAACTGTTACTGGCTGCTGAAATGTGTTGTTATTTTTGAAAGAGTACTAATAAATAGCTCCCTCCTGTCTCATCTAGGTATAAATCTATTCATAAATGAAGCTATTTTTTTTGCATACAGAGGAGATAATATCACATTTATACTAAAAGAACCAGTTTAAAAAAATAAAAAGATCATGCTTATGTCTGTAGGCAAGTTAGTTACCAAATACTGAACTCCCAAATTATGTACAAGTATCTTCAAAGCAGCTCTGGACTGTGGCAGATGTCTCCCAAAAGAAGCAGAACCAGTACTGCAGCATGGCTACTTCTCAGAACAAAGAAAAAGGAAGGAGCTGGGATATCCATGTATGTATTCAACAATAATTGCTCCTATTTGGGGGTGGGTGGGAAGCAGAGCAGCTGAGGTAGGGACAGGGGAATGTGTGTTGAGGGCATAGAGAGAGTGTTGCTCTAATAAATATCCCTTCATATAGAAGAAAATGTTAGGAATGGGAAAAAAGCAGTGTCTTTCTAATAATACCTATGCTCTTTCTCTTTTGAAATGTCTCCTTTTTGGTTAGAAGTAATATATATCAGATATTTGGAATTCTTACTTTTCTTCTCCCATAGAGATGAAAAATCAGTTCATCTGGTTGGAATGAAAGAATTGCTGAAAATATATAACTAGGGCCTAACTTATTGCAGTTAGCAGAAAAGTTGGAAGTCTATGATTTTAAAATGTAGATCCTTTAATATCCCCTCAACTTTACTAATACTAATATTGCAAATGTCTTCAAGTCACAGACACCATCCTTTGGGTTTTCTTCTGGCTAATGAGAAGGAAATAATTAAGAAAGCACAGATACATTACAGATATATTTGGTTGTTTTTTTTTTAATGTGCCAAGCCCTGGTAATATAGAAGTGTACAAAGTAAGTATAGTCTAAGCCCCCACGATATATTGCCTAAGAAGTATAAGGACATGTAAAGAGGAAAGAGGGCATCAATAATACCAGACAGGTATGCACATTGAGGCAAAAGGTGGGGATATGTAGAACATTGACTCACTCTCTAATTTATTCAGTGTTTATAGACTCCCCCTGATGCCACAGGCACAGTATCAAGTACAGAGAATACAAAGATAAGACACAGATCTTCCCTCAAAAAAGAGTTTAAAATGGGAGAGAGAGAAAAAAGCAGATCATTAAAACATGTTCAACATGACTATGTCTTGGCCTGTACG
The DNA here is from genome assembly GCF_048772815.1 of Callospermophilus lateralis. NCBI lineage: Eukaryota > Metazoa > Chordata > Mammalia > Rodentia > Sciuridae > Callospermophilus > Callospermophilus lateralis. Next base: position 102,414,967 of record NC_135312.1, on the reverse strand, counting down.
CAAAGCTGTGTTGACTCAAAGAAAACTTAGCTTACCTCTCCAAGTAGGGGGTTGAGCTTAAGCAATAGAATAGAAATAGCTGAGCAAAACAGAAAGTGGATTGGAAGATAGATTTGAGATGCTCATTCAGAATATGCCAGAGTGACATACAGGTAGGATGAAGTGATCAACTTCTGCATATGTTTAGTTATAGTAAGAAAAGGAGAGACTGAAAGAATAGGGAAAAGGCAGAAGCTCTGACTTTTCTAGAATAAAGTATCTAATAGGCGTTTTTCAGATTTCAAAATTCCAATGCTTTTTAATCAGTAAAACTAAAAACAAATCACACACAGACATTAAAAATGAAACTACAGAGCAAAAAAGAGAAACTGAAAATTAAAAAAAAACAAGCAGAGAGGAAAAATAACTTATTTATAAAATAACAACAACAGGAGTAACAGCAGAATTCTCATTAGCAATGAGACAAATTAAAAAAAAAAAATAGAATCCTATCTTCAAAGGAATGTGGAAAATTATCTGCCAGGCTGGCATTTGGTTCCCATCAAGTTATTATTTGAAAATGAGAATGAAATGAAGCCATTTCCAAATATACACAGACTATTTATTACCCTTAGACTCTTTGTGTTTTGGGAGGGTACTGGGGATTGAACTCAGGGACAGTCAACCACTGAGCCCAATCCCCAGCTCTATTTTGCATTTTATTTAGAGACAGGGTCTCATCAAGTTGCTTAAAACACCCTGTTGCTGAGGCTGGCTTTGAACTTGTGATCCTCCTGCCTCAGCCTCCTGAGGTGCTGGGGTTTTAGGCATGAGCCACCATGCCTAGCTTACCCATAGACTCTTGAAAAAATACTCAAAAAGATGAGATGCAACACAGGAAAGAAGGATGGGTACAAAAATCAGTGGTAATCAAAGGAACAGAAGCAAGTGGGAGGCCTGAGGTATCTGGAGGCCTGGGAGAAGAAGAGGTTGAAGCAGGTACAGGGAAGTAAACTGAGGCCTGTGACAACTGCTGCTTTTATCCTCTACTAGGGATTTGTGCTTTTCCTGAAAATTCAAGGAATAGTGAAGGGTCTTAGAGGGTTGGTGCACATTTAGATTTGTGCTTTCATAAGATCACTGTGGTAGAGGAAGAGAACGTATTGGAAGGAAACATGATGAATACCTCAGAGGCCAGTTGCAGGTTGTGGGAATAATTTATATGAGAAATGATTAGGGTCTGGATAAAGGTGAGGCAAGGAAGAAGGTGGTCACACTCTGGAGACACTAAGGAGATAACTCCTCAGGACTCAAACAATGGGACCTGAGGAGAAGGAGAGAAGGTCTCAAGGATGCGACTGCTACCTTAGGGCAGCTTCAATGGAGTCCAGCTGCAGTGAGAATAGGAATTGGAAAGAAGGTGAGAGGGAGAAAGCACTGATAACTGTTGAGAGTTCATCTGTGAAAGGGTAGAGAGACTCAGAGTGGTAGTCAGAGAAAGATCAAAATGATAAAAGATCTTAGGATGGGTGACTTAATTACTAAGTTGAAATGCAAGGGTGAGTGAGATGGGGCAAATAAGGAGGCAAAAGTCAAAGACCAAGAAAGGGTGGAGATGCCTGAGAGAAAAGGGAGGTGGGAAATAGAGAGTCTGATAGACCAGGAGAGAGAGAACTCACAGCTCCCTGCTCCTTTGTGAATAGCACCAATACTGGCACATACCAGCAAAAATAAACACTGAGTGAATTAATGAATCAGTGAAAGGAAGGAGGAATGATGATGGGTGTGTTCAGGCCAACTCCAGGACTTAGACGCTAAGGCCATCATGTTCTCAAGTTAGCTCTGGCAGACCTCTAGTGGCCAAAAAGAAAATTCAGCAAGCTAATGGTAGAGAACAAAATTCGAATAAGATGGTTTTAGCAAAATTATATACAATAGAAGAACCACATAAAAGAACAGTTCTATAAAGATCCTATCATACTGAGTCTTTTCTGTGCTCATTTTCTTATCAATAAGGTTTAATGGCATATGCATTATGATTTCACTTTTATAATTAAGTACTCAGAGTGAATGGCTTATGGAAATAAAGCCAGTAATCTTTTAATTATGATTAAAACTTTAAAAAAATACCTGCAGGAGGGGAATAATTACTCATTCTGTAATTTCTTGGTGCAAGCTGCATAAGATAAAAGTACCTATTCATTTTCAAATGGGGAAAAGGGGAAGGAAACTATTATAACCAAATGAAGTCTTTATTGTAGACATCTCAAATATGATGAAAATGACACATTTAAAAGTGAAAACAGCAATAGACATTTTTTAAAAGTACAGAAAATATAAAAGGGTAACAAAGTATTTCAGTTTGTTCTGATTCAAATTAAGTGGAGTTCTTTGGGATTTCTTATTTATTGTTTTTATCAATTTTAATTGTTTCCTTTTAGTTACATAGAACATTAGGACACATTTTTGACACAATCACAAAAACATGGAATGTAACTTGCTCTAATTCAGTCCCTAGCTGTGTCCCCCTGCTCCCCATCCTCTCCTCTACTGATTTTTCTGCAATCTATTTATAGTTTTCTTACATTAGTATCTTGTGAGTATACTCCATGTTGGGATTCACTGTGCGATACTCATGGACATAGGAAAGTTTGTTTAGATTCATTCCACTGTTCCTCCCTTTGCCCATCCCTGCTTCCTCCCTCTCAATCACCTTTACTCTCCTAATCTTTCCTCCATGTTGATGAGTTTCCCACTCCCTTATTTTCCTTTCTCTCTGCCCTATCCTTCTTTCTCCTGCTATTTCTTTCTTCTTGTTTTGAATTAGCTTCCTCATACCAGAGAAAGCATTTGACATTTCCTTTTTGGGAATGGCTTATTTCACTTAATGATAGTCTCCCCTTCCATCCATTTACCAGAAAATGCCATAATTTCTATACGGCTGACTAATACTCCATTATACACACACACACACACACACACACACACACACACACACACACATATATGTATGTTTATGTATATCACATTTTCTTTATCCGTTCTTCTCTTGAAGGGCATTTAGTTTTTACATAGCTTTGCTATTGTGAATTATGCTGCTCTAAACATTGATGTGGCTGTATCACTGTGGTATTTTGATTTAAAATCTTTTGGATATATGCTGAGGAGTAGGATAACTGAGTCATATGGTGGTGGCATCCTAGGTTTTGAGGAATCTCCATACTGCCTTCCAGAGTGTTTGCACTCATCTGTTGTCCCACCAACCATGTATGAGTGTACCTTTCCCACCCTCATCCTCACCAATATTTATTATTTCTTGTATTCTTGATAAGTGCCATTCTGACTGGAGTGAGATGAAATTTCCGTGTAGTTTTGATTTACATTTCCTTAATTACAAGAGATATTGAATATTTTTAAATACTTTTGACCATCTGTATTTTAACATTTGAGAAGTGTCTAATTAGGTATTTTGCCCATTTGTTATGTTTTTTGAGTTCTTTATATATTCTGGATATTAATGCCCTATCTGAAGAGCAGGTAGCAAAGATCTTCTTCCATTCTGAAGGCTTTCTTCATTTCATACCCTTAATTTGTTTCATTTGCTTTGCATAGCTTTCAATTTTATGACATTCCACGTATTGATTTTTTATTTTATTTCTTGTGCTTTTGGAGTCTTCTTAAGGAAGTTGGTTTCTATGCAACATGCCAGAGTATTGGGTCTACATTTTCCTGTAGCAGTTGCAGATTTTCTGGTCTAATTATAGTTCTTTGATCTACTTTGAGACACACACACACACACACACACACACACACACACACACACACATATATATATATATAATCTCACATTGAATCTGTTTAGACTTTTGGTAGTATGGCTATTTTGACAATATTTATTCTGCCTATCTGAGAACATGGGAGATATTTCCATCTTCTAAGGTCTTCTTCAATTTCTTTCTTTAGTATTCTATAGTTTTCATCATAGAGTTCCTACACCTCTTTTATTAGATTGACTCCCAAACATTTTTTCTTGGGCTATTGTGAATGAGATAGTTTTCCTCCTTTCTCTTTCAGCAGATTCATCATTGGAATATAGAAATGCAATTGATTTATGGGTGTTCATCTTGAATATCCTGTTATATTGATGAATTCATTTATGAGCTCTAAAATTCTTCTGGTGGAGTTTCTTGGGTTTTCTAAGTATAGGATCATGTTTCCAGCAAATAGATAATTTGAGCTCTTCTTTCCTATGCTTATACTTTTAATTTCCTTCTCTTGCCTAATTGCTCTGACTAGGATTTCAAGGACTATGTTGAGTAGGAGTGGTGAAAGTGGGCCTCCTTGTCTTGTTCCTGTTTTTAGAGGACATGCATTCAGTTTTTCTCCATTCATACATAGGCTTTACAATGTTGAGGTAAGTTCCTGCTATCCATAATTTTTTGAATGTTTTAAACATGATGGGTGCTGTACTTTATCAGATGCTTTTTCTGCACCTATCGAGATAATCATGTGATTCTTGTCTTTAAGTCTATTTATGTGGTGAATTACATTAATTCATTTCTGTATATTGAACCAAACTTGCATTCCTGGAATGAAACCCACTTGATCATGATGTACTATCTTTTTAATGTGTTTTTCTATGGAGTTTGCCAATATTTTATTAAGAATTTTTGCATCTGTATTCATCCTGAAGTTTTCTTTCCTTGATATGTATTTGTTTGGTTTTGGTATCAGGGTGATATTGGCTTAGTAGAATGAGTTTGGTAGTATTCTCTCCTTTTCTAGTTCATGGAATAATTTGAGAATTGGTTTTAGTTCTTTTTTAAAGATCTGGCAGAATTCTGCTGAGACTCTGTTTGGTCCTGAGCTTTTCTTTGTTGGGAGGCTTTTGATCGCTGCTTCAACTTCATCACTTGATATTGATTGGTTTAAGATTTCTATAGCCTCATGGTTCAATTTGGGTAGATGAAATACTTTGTTTTTGAGGCCTGAAAATCCATCTTTAAAGTGGTCTAAACTATTGGTGATTCTTTCCATTGAAGGTTTAATTTCATCTATTGACTTTTTATTTCTAGGATTTCTGTTTGATTCTTTTTAAAAATCTCTAAAAAATAAAATTCTCTTTATTAAAATAATCTTTCACTTCCTATGTTTTTTTTTTAATTCACTTCTTATGTCTTCTTTCAGCTCATAGAACATTTGAACTATGAACTTTCTAAATTGGTTCTCTGACATTTTTTCCACTGTAGTATCTATGGAGTTAGTTTTTGTTGAAGCATTATGGGCTATTTGAAGTGGTTTGCTTCTTTTCTATTTTATGTTTTTTGTATGTAAAGCCATCTATTGGAACAGTGATCATTTCTTCCTTTAAGCAAGAGAATACTTTGTAAGCATCTTTCTCTTAAAACCCTGAGTTGAGCAAATATCCAGATATTGATACTCTAATTTGATGTGTGACTTCTGCTGCTCCCAATATCAGAACCACATTGAGAGATGTCACTGACACTGTATTTTCTACGATCTCTTCAGAGCCAAGCCTCATGCTATTAACCTTGTGAAAAACAAAAAATCTTGTTGTTAATCTTCTCCATAGTTACTCAAATCCAGGTATAAATTTGTAGTATAGTTCTGAAATAGGTCAAAAAATTCCTTATTAAATTTAGCAAAATTGGTATAACTTTAAATGATGGCTAAAAGAAGGGAAGAAGAAAAATTCAACAAAAAAGACAAGGAAGGAGAAAATAAAAAAGAGAAAAGATGGAAAAAAAATAATGCACACCAAGATAGAAAGGAGAAATAGATGAATGCTGGGTATTTGAGGTAGAAGCAGAGAATGTAAGAGGGAGTAAGAGAAGCAAGTATAAACCAGAGCTAGGGAAAGGTAGAAAGACTGATTCAATTAATGCATTAAGCCTTTAGAAGAAATATATCCAAATAAGTTGAAGTTACAATATTGGCTATTAGGGTATCAACTACCAAACAAATTAAAGAGAATATGTATGATCAAAGTTGGCATTACAGTTATTTGTAATAAATCTTGCCAAAGTGAAGAAAATTCTTGTTCAATCTTGTTTTGGATTTCATTGAGGACTGGACATTTAGCAGATATCCATCATTCTTTAGCTATGCATCATTCCAGAGTTGCTATGGACTCCCCACCATCCAGTTCTGGTTTTTCAGCTCAGGGGCATGATATTGATAGCTCAGAGGGTACATTATTGCATCTTGATTGTTCTATTATGTGCAGGAATTCAGGATGCAGGCTCTGGAGTGTTCTTGTGATTTCTGTTGGTCACTATGTAACTGCTCTACTCTATAGGATCCTTTTGGTGATGGTAAAGTTCTTGGTGGCTGTTTGTAAGTACATCCAGTTGTGTATTTTCCATGAGTGATCTGTGTTACAGAAGTATTCCTGGGCAATGCTGCTCTCTGGGGTACTGTAGTAAAGGGATTTGGTGGTTCAACTGGATTCTAATTTGCACTGCCCCACATTGTGAATGGTGGGTTCTGATTCTGTCTGTTGACTATGACTGATGCAGGGTCCAGCCAGTGTCCAAAAAAATGTGCTTTCCACTCCAGTTGCAGCCACAAGTCAGGCAATTTTCCACCTTAACTGACCTCCCTCTGGCTGTGGTTGTGGACACGTTTGCTTAAGTTTCCTGGGGGTTATCTGCAATTTCTCCTAGAGACTTTCTGCTGGTGGCTGACAACATTCAGAAACCATATCTGTCACTGGATAGTCAATCAGCTTCCCTTTGGTACAGTGACCCATGATTGGGGAACAGTCCCTAGATTTCCCACAGTGTCTGGTGCAGCCTCCCACCCCACACCCCAGGCAGTGCTGGTGTGTTCCTGATGTGTCTGGTTGCTTCTGCTGGGGCCAAAGTTGTCTTGCTGCTTCTCTCTGCCTGGGCCCCATGAAGTCTGCACAGAGTTTTCCACCTCTGCCTAGGTTACAAGGAGGATGAGCCAAGCACTGGCTTAGGCACAGTGTGTGCTCCTCTGCTCTCCCCTTGTTTCTGGTGAGGGAGAGGGGGTTAGGGGTTGTCATTTTCAGCTTGGTTAATAGCAATCCTTCTAGAAGTTCTTTCTAGCTGAATTCTTAAGGATTCCCACTGCAGGGGACTTCTCTCTGGTTTAATTTGCATTTTTCTGGGTGTGAGGACAGAGGCTGTATTGATTTAAGGAAGTGGCTAGTTGGCTGAGGGCTCCACAAGATGGCTACACACTCCCAGCACAGCTTTGCACCATTTGGTTTGAAGCTGTTTCATCTGCTTCAAGGATGCTGCTCTTCCCATTGCTTTAAAGTTTGTCTGCCTTGCCACATGTTTTTAAGTGGGTGATCTTAAGAGCTTTTCTGCTGTCTCTTCCTCTTTCTCTCTTTCTCTTTTCCACTCTCTGTTGCCCCTCCCCCTTTCTTTACCCTAGTTCCATTTAAGGGTTTGGTGACTCTGTGCTTATTTTCTAAGCTGGTAACCTATCTTCAAGTCTCTCCAGGTCTCAGACATTGTAATATTGATTCTCAGAGCATTTATGTCGTTACCCACCTCTCAATTCTAATTTTCATTTTGTTGCCTGCTTTCTGTGTTATGAGGAGATCGGGCCTCACTGCCTAGCTCCCTTCTGCCATCTTCTTAAACCTTCTGGGATTTTTTATTTGATTCGAAATCTTTTAAAATATTTAGCTTGCTACAATTATATTTTAGACTAAACTTTTAGACTATCATAATTATTCTTCAGACTAATTTAAATGCCCAATACAGAGTGCTTGTACTCTTTAACTCTGATTTGCCTGCGATTTAGTCATCAGGCTTTATTGTATGTTTAAATAACAATAAATAACTGTTTTGAATTAGACAGGAATATAAACAGGTATCCAGAAGGGGAAAAAAAAACTTTCCAAGTAATACTTAGATACCTATAATAAAAAATGTTCCTTAAAAGTATAGGAACTTTTAAGGAACTCATCACATTCCTCAAACACATGTTTGTTTCAATATGCAGCCATATTTAGGATTGCTGTAGCTCTGCTTCTCAAAAATGTCATTTATTCTTTGGGCTTAAGGAAACCCCACACTTTCCTGTTCCCCTTGATTTTGTCTTTCCCTTTTCCTTTCCTTTCTCCCTCCTCTCTTTTCTTTTCCTCTCACTTTGTCCCTTAATAATTAGTTGTTATTGATGGTGAGATTCTGATTTGTAACTTCTAGTTATATGACGTGTGTGTGTGTGTGTGTGTGTGTGTGTGTGTGTGTGTTTTGGGGGTACTAGGGATTGAACTTAGGAACACTCAACCACTGAGTCACATCTCCCCAGTCCTTTTTTAAATTTTATTTGTAAACAGGGTCTTACTGCGTTGCTTAGTTCCTCGCTTTTACTGAGGCTGGCTTTGAACTTGTGATCCTCCTGCCTCAACCTCCCGAGCCACTGGGATTATAGGCATGCACTACCACGCCCAGCTTTGTGTTTTTATTTACTGAATTTTCACTTACTCTCTAACAAATTATTTATTTGCTGGTAAATTAACATGTAATTATTGTTATTGAGAGTTTTGCTTACAAAAGAGTAATTTAAAAAAGAAAAGAAAACCCAGAAGTGGTCTCTGCTTTCAGAAAGTTGTCCATGTAGGGGAAGAGACGGAGAGTAAGCACATTCAAATAATTTTTATCTCCAGCTGGCATGAATGCTACAACAGAACAGCACAGGTACATGAGTGAGGGGGGTGCAGTGGCAAGAAAGCCTCTCTTGAGGTTGGGGCATTGAGCCTGAAACCAAGATCAGTGATTCCTAACTGGGCAATTTTGACAATGTCTGGATTCATGTTTATTTGTCAGGACTGGGAGGCAAGATTTAAATTTCATGATTGTGCAGTGTGACTTTGATTTGTTTCTATGATGGGTGTATTAAATAAAACATCTATTTTTATTCCTCATAAATTATATTTCCCTGGATCCCCACCCTTCTCTCAGGATCCAGTTGTCTCAGCATGGGAGCAGACATCACCTGACATAGAGAAGGTGATGCTCAGCTTCCAGTGTCAAGTTAGACATATTTTGAGCACTCAGTGAAACAATTGCCTTGAATATCAGCATTTTTATAGGAAGAAAAGTTTTCTTGAAATTCCCATTCTCTCATGTAATCAAGACACCTACTTATGACTCACATCAGAGTGTTTTACTATAAGACATCTAGTAAATTGAAAGAAGGTTATGATGTCAGGGAAGGTCCCAACAGAGAAGAAGTAGAAAGTCCTTCTGACACTGGGGGAGGTGAGGAACCAGGACAGAGGAAAGCCATGCCGGCACATCCAAACTGGATGTCTTCACGCTGTCCTTGGTAGTCGGGGGAGGACACCTGAAATTCTGACATCCTTTGCCATGAATTCAAGGGAACCAGAGCCTTGTTCTGGGTTCTTCAGAGGGGTGGCCCCAAAAGGATATAGATATCTTACAGCAACCACAGAATGACAGTGCCACACTTGATATGGCTTTTAAGTGGTAGGGTAAAAATGGCCACTGGAGATGGTTTGATTTGAAGTGATACTAGAACCAGAGGTAAAGTGACTGAGACGGAGAGCTTCAAGATGGAACCCCCCCCCTTCCCAAATGGGTCCCAGGGCAGGCCTCAGAGCATTATCAGCACAGAGGAGAGCCCAGGAAGGTTGAGTCGGCCAATCTGCCATCTGGTCGTCTGCCGCAGTCCGGCTGCAGCAAAATATCCGGGGGTGGGGGGGTGGGGGGGGTGGGTGACGAATGACTTGTGTACCTTGATACAGCAGGAGTGGAAGCCGTTTATTGTAGGACAGGAGTGGTATTTATACATTTTACACAGCTTATCTAATTAGCATAAAATAGATACAGCAGTCAACCAATAAGGAATCTCCACACTTAATGGCTCGCTTTTGTTACTTCACAAACCACTCCCTCTGGCATTTGGCCAGGCACCATGCAGACTTGTTTACAGACTTTAACATTTCTCTGGCAAAATACCAGGTGCCAATCTGACTTGTTTACAGACCTTAACAGTCGTCAGGTTATCTGAGATCAGACTGTGAGAAACACACCTCTTGGCACCTCAGGAGCTGGTACGGAGGGAACAGAGACCCTGATATCTCACCCACTCCTTTACCTACAGCGTAAGGTGCTTCCACTACCTGAGACTTCAGATTACTCTGGGAAAAGAGAGAGAAACCTTGGGAGTAAGGTGCTGAAGGGGAAATAAACTCTGGAGCATAGAGCACTTACTCAGAGGACATTAATGAATCAGAAAGAGGCTTTTAAACTAGAAAAGACTGTATTAGTTACTTATTGGCAATACTGTTTTTTTTTTTTGTCCCCTGCTATCAAGGTTAATGGGAACTTGTGAACAAGACAAGATAAGGGAAAATAGGAAAATAAACATTGTGTGTGAATATGTGTTGTGTGTGTGTGTGTGTGTGTGTGTGTGTGTACATTGGCTGTTTCAGAGGTAGTTATGTGAATTAAGTGAATTGATAGCTGTCATAACACTCCTACAGATCAAGGGACAGCACCTGTCTATACTCCTATCAGAATACAGTGCCTTTTAATGGAACTTGACTTCATATGCTAATATTTGCCTCAGGTACAACATGTAATATCAAGAATTTGGGGGGTGAAAATGATTTATTTATGCAGCAAAGGTATATTTCACGTGTTTATTCTGAGCACTATAGGTCCTATCAGGACAACCTACACGTAACTCTTAAATTACAAAGAATAAATTTGGTTTCCATATGAAGAGTAAGGATAATAGATCTTCCACAGCATCACCTGGGAACTGGTTGCATTCTCAGGTACTGTCCACATCTACCTAAAAATGCTGGAGATGGTGCACTGTGATCTGTGTTGCAATAATCCTTCAGAATGATTTTGTTACCGCAGATTATATTGTGTTCTTGACTCTTGTGCTCTTGCATAAGAAGATTTTAGGTAAGATATGAGACTTAGTAAAAATATAGTGTTGTTATTTGAAGGAAAAGGGAAAAAGACTCTCAAAGATGAGAGGGACCATGGGCCTACTTTTTTTTCTAGTTTTATTGGGGGTCTTGGAGAAGTTTCTAAAGAGTTCTGTCCAGGTACCTTTTCTTAGCTTTTGAATGACAGTAGGATTGCATTAGCTTTTTAAGTCCCTACTAATCATGGTCCAACCCATGGGTACCCAAGTAAAATTCATGGGGGAATTTTACTATTATGCATATATGCTAAAGATCATATATGCTAAAGGCAACTCTAGGGTATGTTGGCTTGTGCTGCCTGGTTCTAATTGCAACTTAGATTTTATGGTGGGTGTTTTTGCTTTTAATTATCCTGTCTTGCCGAGTTCTGGAATCTTTGGGCTGAATAAAGGTCATAAAAGTCCCCCCATAAGGTAATTTGTGTTCTTACTGGCAAAAGGCCCCAACAAAAAATGCAGATAATAGATTTTTATTGACTTAAGCCAGAGCAGGGCGAGAGTAACCTTAGGTAAATTCACCCTTCCTTCTTTCCTTCCTTCCTTCCTTCCTTCCTTCCTTCCTTCCTTCCTTCCTTCCTTCCTTCCTCCCTCCCTCCCTCCCTCCCTCCCTCCCTCCCTTTCTCTCTCTCTCTTTCTTTCTTTCTTTCAAAGAAAGCATGTGTGGGGGCAGCATAGTATTCCCTTAACTTAATATTCCTACACTCATGGCTATGGCCTACAAATTTCTGGTTCATGATAAAGGTGGAGACCATGGATTTTGTGATTGCTATTTGAAGAATTTTGAAATAAATTGGGGCATGAAAGTCCCATTAAAATCTTCTCTCCCTGAAGGCTGTCTGAGTAACTCCTTGTCAAAGGGAGTCATTAGACATGATTTTCATAATTAATAGGAGATAATTAACAGAGGCCTGTATGGAGGACAGGGAGCAGCAATATTCTCCTGAGAAGTGGTCTCATCCCAATGTCCTCACCTCTTCCCTCAGCAAACACTTTCACTTGCAGGAGATAACTATTTTTCCATTCAGGGTTGCAGATACCAGACTCTTAGACTACTGATTAGTAATAAAAAATAGAGTTTCTCTAAGCAAGGTCTTTTTTCCAATGATTTCAGTTTCTAGTGTCAAACTGTCTTATCTCTTTTATGTAGAAATTTATTAAAGATCATGAAAAGTAATCAGCATACTCTAACACCCTAATGTTTTCTCCTAGTTTTCTTAAATGATAAAGCTTCAATATGTACATGATCAGATTCTCAAGGATCAAAGACAGAAATTAGTATTATTTTCATGACACACAACAATTACTGCAGTCTTCCAATCAATGCATAGAGTTGTCTCAAAGGTCTCTGCCCAACCTTCTAAAATTTTTTAGAGGGTCTTAACGTCACCTCATCCTAGCTCCTACTTTCTGTATCAAGGGTCTTACTTCTTGCTATGGTTTGACTGTGTCCCACAAAGTTCATATGTTAAGAATATAATCTCCAGATTCATGTCAATGGTATTTGGAGGAGGAGCCTTTTGGACATAATCAAGATTATTTGAGGTCATGATGTAGGCCCTCATGTTGGCCTTATAAGAAGAGGGAGAGAGTCCAGAGCAAGAATACTTGCTCTATCTCTCTAGGAACTGACCTCTGCTATGTCATGGTACAAAAAGAAGACCTCACTAGCTACTGCTGTCTTACTTTTGCACTTTTCATCACCCAGAAATATAAGCCAAATAAACTTCTTCTTTATGAACTACTCAATCTCAGGTATTTTGTTATAGCAACTCCAAAATGGATTAAGACAGTTCCAAACATCAGATATCAAACATGGTTATCTTATAGGAGAAAAAAAAAGAGGTGTGAATAAGGAGGGTTTTGGGCGTGAACAAAAAGTGACTACTATGACTCACTTGGAGGGTTAGAATTTGGGGGAGCAAGACAAAGCAATGGGGCATGTTCAAACAGAGATAAAATTGAACATCTGTGAAGAACAGTCAAGATCACACATCAGAATCAGTCAAGTCAGTGCACTACCGCTAATGTAGCTGGTGGTAGGGTTGATCTAACACAGAACTCAGACTCTCACGTCTAATTGCTAGCAGGTGATTGTAGTCACTCAACTTATATCATGCTCCCACGTCTGACTAATACAAGAAGATCTGAGAGGTTGGAGGCCCTCTCTTCTTCTATAAAGACACCAGAGATGGTAATAAGAAAACTATTGAGAATCAGAATGAATATTGGGAGGCCAAAGAATTGACAGTCGTGACATTTGTGTCCTGCCTTTCTGTCTAGCAATGTATTTTAGCAGTAGACTTCACCAAATAATGTTTTTCACAATTGAAAAAAAAAATCAAGATCAGGATTGCATATTCAAAACTCTATTGTGATACCTTGGCATGGAGGCCCAATGTAATAATTGTGATTTATACCGAAAAGAATTAGCAGTTGGAACTCTCAAGTGAATAGAAATCTTTTCTTTATGTAGTTTATAGGAAATAAAATCTGTAAGCTATTTCATATCAAGGGTTATTTTTGAAATCCATATGGAGGAGCTTTTTTCAATATAAAAATATTTCTATTTTTCTATTTTATGTGTAAAATTATTTCACTGTGGTTACATCCAGAAATGCAGGATGACAGAAAGGGAAGGAGAGCAACAGGGAGTGGGAAGGAATAGGAAGGAAGAATAAATTTGACATTTACTGAGCACTGTGTAACTTTCTTTTCATAAATTATTTCATTTATATTTTAAAAAACTCTTGACCACCTAAATCTGCAGAACACACTCTTCGAATGAATTTTTGTCTAGTAGCCATTATAGCAAAGCAGGTAATTTTGAGTGTATGGCTCCCTTCCTCTGGTCCCTCCCTTCCTCTCCCCTTTGGAGAATACTCAGCATCATTAAAAAAAATCAGCTAGGTGTGGTGGCACTTGTCTATAATCCCAGTAGCTGGGGAGGCTGAGGCAGGAAGATCACAAGTTCAAAGCCAGCTTCAGCAAAAGTGAGGAGCTAAGGAACTCTGTCTTTAAATTAAAACAAAGCAAAAAACAAACAAACAAAAAACTTCAAAAAATAGGGCTGGGGATGTGGCTCAGTGGTCAAGTACCCTAAATTCAATCCTGTGTACCGCCACAATTTTTTTTTTCAAAAAGACTAAACTTTAATCAGTGTGGTTTGGCAGTTAAGGCAACTATATTATGTTCAAACTTTTCACAGACTGGTAAAACACAATTTAAGCCCACAGTTAACCTTTCCATGATTATATGAATTTTAAGTTTCATCTCTAAGGATAGAATCAAAGTCTATGTATATCTGGCTAAAAATTTCACTCTCACACACAATTAGAAAACCAAAATATTGAATTTTCCAAAATTGTTCATGCCTGATCTATTTTGCAAAAGAGGAATTTTATGTGTAGTTATAATTTTATGTGATAAAATAATGTAAGGCAAAAATTCAACTAGTCTGAGAAATCAAAACAACCTAGACTTCACTATCACTTGCTAAGCTGCTAACCATATAAAATCACTTAGTAAATGAGGTAGTTAGTGATATATTTACTATAAATTAGTTATCCTGGATATTCTATAGCCATTTTCACAGTTTTAAAAAATGACAGATGAAGGTCAAATTTAGAAGGCTGAAAGTGTCACATGTGAGGTTGAAAGCAATAATCTGTACATATTACAGGAGGAGCTGACAGTTAAAAGCACTCAGGTTAGAATTATCAAGGACATATGGTATTATTTTGTCACTTTCATTTGTAGGAAAAAAGTGAATGGAAACATTTACAAGTATTTATTTTGCCACAGGAATATCCCATTAGAGACCCATCTTGTAGACATCATTATCCGGTAAGAGAAAACCATTCTCTTCATAGATTTCCAACATGAATGCAATCACAGAAAAATGCACACCATTTGAAACATGCTATATTTTTCTTCTATATTTGCACTAGTTACGCTTTACATTGGCAGGACTTGCTCTTGAAGGCATCTAATCTCCATCTACTCTACAAATACAAAATCTCAGCTGATGATTAAAATCACTTTACCAGGTATGATAATTTTTTATTGAATCCTAAAGAAGAAACTTAAAATACATATAGACATGGAAAAATCAACTCTGGACTTAAAATATATAGAGACATGGAAAAATTAACTCTGGACTTAAAATATATAGAGACATGGAAAAATCAACTCTGGACTTAAATTCATCTAAGATATTGTAAATGTCTAATATCAAAGCAAGTAAAAACATGACTATCTCAATATAAGTAAAGGGAGAATTTTCTGGGACAAGGGACTGCAAGAGATTCCCAGTTGATCCTATAGAAGACTAGTTTTAGTTAGTATCCACTACACTACACCTGCATCTGCCATAACAAGAGTCTCTTGTTGGCTTTCCTTCCTTGTCTTTCATTCAATCTCATCTGAGATTAGCCAAAGGCATTTTCTCAAAATGAAATTTTAATCATATCATACTACTCCTTAAATCTTGCATTGTTGGAATAAAATGAAAAATCCTTGACCTGATTTATGTGTTCCTTTGTAACACACATTTCCTGTGTCTGTCTTTTCCAGAAGCAGGGCTTTGAACTTTCTCATCCTTCTGTGGAGAATGTGTTTTCTGCCATTTTTTTATGGTCCACTTCTACTCAGATCACATCAGATGCACAGATTCCTCAGGAAAGTTCTTCCTTGACTTGGTCCTAAAGAGGAAGAAGAGGAACAGATGAACATCTATTCTGATGGTATTCATTGCTATAGGGAAACGAGAAGAGTGAGGGTGGCTTGGCATGGGATATGAAGAAAGGCCCTATTGATCAACTGTCACTTAAGAAGTGACCTGTTGGGATTGGGACCCCTGGGGACAAGGAATCCAGGTGAGCCAGCAGTAGGTAGCTCAGGAGCCTGGGGTGAGAAGGATTTCATGTTTGAGGACCAGCAAGAAAATCAGTATGGCGGGTATTAAGGGAGGAGAAAGTGCTAGAAGGCAAACTCAGACATGAGAGAGGATAGTAAGAGGTTTGGATTTTGATCTGAAACAGGATGAAAATATGGAATGGAGTGAGTAAAGGGGTGAACATGGGGAGAGGAAACTGGAGAGGAGAGGGGTTAGGGGTTTGGCCAGGGTGCACTGCAAATAGGAAATTAATGAATGAGCCTGCCTGTTCCTTTGAGTGAAGTTCTCATGGCTTTGAATAGTTTAAGCAGAAGCACAGCATGATATGACATATATTTAGAATGCCACTCTGCTGTTGATGAAAGAACAGAGGGGAGAAGAATAATGGCAGGGAGCATGGTTAGGTGATTATTGTAGAAGTCCTGATAAATGATGATGGTAGCTTATGCAATGGTGACACAGGTGCTGATGTGGGTCTAGGGTCTAAATTTATTTTGCTGGTAGAGCCAATAAAACTTGCTAATGTAAGGTGGGAGGAAGACTAGTGTCAAGAATTGTTCTAATGTTCTGGCTTGAGCAAATATGAAGAATGGAGCATAGATTGTCATTTACTACAATGTTGAAAACCTAGAGAAACTCTCAGGGTGGGAGTGGTGGTGGTGGGGTGCGTGGGATTGCTACTTCTGCTGCAGCTAGAATGAAGAATTCTGCCTAGACCACCTTGAGTTCAAGACAACTATTAGAGTTAGGTAAGAAAATCTGGAGTTTAGCAGAGAGATTCTGGGCTAGAGGTATACGTTTTGGAGTCATCTGCAAATAGATGGTATTCTAAGACTGAAACTAAATGACATTATTTTGAGAACAGATGTAGATCAAAGAGAAGAGATCAGAGGACCTCTGGGACACTTTTTCAATTTGTAAGGAAGAAAATAGGTTTCCACAAAAGTATTAGGCTCTCCTGTAAGATACAAGGACACCAGGGATTGTGTTGAAGACAAGTGAAGACAGTGTTTTCAAAAAGCAGGAAGAGGCTGACTGTTTCACATTGTGTGTGGATTGGATAACAAGATGCTTAAGTCTTGAACTTTGAATTTGGCAAGAATATCCTTGACAAGCTTTTTAGTGGAATATAGAGGACGGAAACTTGATTTAAATGGGTTCAAAAAGGAACTGTGTAACACAGAGTGGATGAATCCTAATGCAAACTATGAAATTTAGTTAATGGTCACATCACTATTAAATCACCAACTAGAACAAATATGCTACACTAATGGAAGAGTTAACAGGGAAAACGGAGGGAGGAAGGGACAGTGAGAGGGCTTATGCTAGAACTCTGTGTATGCTCTGCCCAGTTTCTTTGTAAACCTAAAAATGTTCTAAAATAGAAAGTCTGCTAATTTTTAAAAAGTGAGAATAATAGGAAGGCTGCTTAGACAGTGAGTTCACTGGTTCTTCAGTTGTTGGCTCTCAGCTTCTAACCCTCCTAATTGGGAGCAAGGACTCTGTAGACCACATTTATCCTTTGCCAGCTGACTTCCTGTCAAGCTCTGTTGATAAGAGTGCGCAGGAGGAAGACTGGAAGGCGAGAAAGGGGAAGGGGCTCCCTCTTTAAAGTTTGCTGTGTGATTCTGCTCAGCTTCAGCCCAGCATGGCTATTCATATTGGAAGCTGGTGGTTCAGTTCCAATAGCAGCATTGGGTTCCTTGTTTTCCCTACACTCCCCAAACTAGGTTCATTGAACCGCCAGAGATACTGCACCAACCATACAGGTCCAAATTCCCAGCCCTGCAGCCTTGCCCACACCTTATTAAAACCCTAGGCTTTTCCTTCGTGATGGTAATGAGAAAAGTGACTTCATGATTTTATAACAAATCTTTACCAACCATACCAAGTTTTTGGAATGAAGTGATTTTTGGTAATGCCTACAAGACTTCAGGATAGGCACTAGTTGCCAGAGGAACAAACCATGTGATTTGAGAGTTGGAATTTTGTTTTTTAAATGTTTTTTTAGTTGTTGATGGACCTTTATTTTATTCATTTAATTTATATGTGGTGCTGAGAATTCAACCCATGTGAGGCGAGTGCTCTACCACTGAGCCACAACTCCAGCCTGGGAGTTGGAACTTTTAACCCCACTCCCCAGTATGTAGGGAGAGAAGAGGGGACGGAGATAAAGTTAATCACCAGTGATCAATGGTGTAATCAATCATGCTTAAAACATGTTGTGAACAACATTTCTAAGGGTGCCATGTTATTTATTGTAAAGAAAAAATTGTTTAACAAAAAAAGAGCTTATACTCTGTGGGTTTGAGTAAGAAGTCTTGGCAAATAAAATATTTCCTTGATTAAATTTGAAAATATTTAGCTATATGTACATGCATATGTATAAAACTGGCATGAAAGGATTCTTTCGATAAATATTCATTTGGATAATTAATTTGTCATATCTAATACATTGCTTTCAATATAAGCCAATATAAGCATGTGTCTTTTTTTTTTTTTTTTTTTTTTTTTTTTTTTTTTTACAATCTGGCATTCACCCGTACACACCCACACACACCCAGAGTTTTAAAAGGGTCTGTTGCTAAAATCAGTGTTTACAAAAATAGCCTTTGTAGTTTCAAATGCCAGGTAAATACAATGATTTTTCTTTTGCTCAGATTTCCCACTTCCATATGCTGTACTCTAATAACATTTGATGTCATAAATAATTTGTTGCTTTTCCAATTTTCCCGTCTTCAATTTTATAGAAGATGATAAATAGACTATTTAGCATGAATATTATTGTTTCTAACTTATGGATAAGAGTCAGGCTTTTGCTTTTTTAGGTTGAAAAATTTAAAGGGATTAAGTCATTCTTTAATTGTCCATATTATTAGTAACAATAACTTTTATTTTACATGTTCAGAAATACTTCATAATTTTTTTAAAGTTTTATAGTTATGTGTTTTCTTTCTTCATGCTTTAAATATGAATTAAGTTTATTCAGTGCCTAAAATTATTGGTAAAAATTACAAGTTAGGAGCTAGGGTTGTGACTCTAAGGTAGAGTGCTTGCCTAGCATGTGTGAGGCACTAGGTTCAATCCTCAGCACCACATAAAATAAAATGAAAATATTTAAAAAATACAATTTAGTAGTTACCATGTATTTTTGTAAATAAAAAAATCTTGTGTAATTTGAAGTTTAATTCAAATACTTTGACAACTGTTGATCAAAAACAGAATAATTGTTTTCAAAAGGTTCCCTGAGATTGAGATGGAAGGCTTGAGTAGTAAAAATCTAGTCCACAGAGAACTTTCAGTTTGTCAGAGAGTTTTTTAAATCATCAGTATCTTCCATGAGGTACTGTGATACTGAAGTTGTGACTCAAAATGAAGTTCATAACAAGACGAAGACATCACTATCCCTGTGTTCTCAGCTGGTTGCTGTCTCTGGGAGCTGAAGCTTTCTGTCTCTACTCCAAACCTCAGGAGATGGAAAATACATCAGGTCTTTAGGAGCTGGGGAGGGAATGGAGTATGATTATAATGACTATGGGATTTATTTGGGGGCTGGTGAAATGTTTTAAAATTAGATGTTGATGATAGCTGTACAACTCTCTCAATCTACTAAAACCCATTGAATTTTATATTTTATGATGGTTAATTTTATGAGTATGTCAACTACCACACACAATAATACTGTCCTTAAAAACACTGAATTAAAAATAATAATAATTCAAACCAAGTCATTTAAGATAATATTTTGTTTTGGGGTATAACACAAGTTCTAGTTTAATAAAATTTCCATATAAAACAAAAGAACTAAGTAGATGATTTCTAAGATTAACTCTAGAAATATAATTTGGATTTTATGATTCTATAATTCTGTATCAAAATCTGAAAGAAATCTGATCCAATTGTGACTAGTATATCTCCAGTTGAAATTCTCTGTCTCTATGTATATTTTTTGATACAATGAGAATAAGAAGGTTCAAAGAAGGGAGAAGACATATCAAATTAATCTTTTATATAACATTTAAAGCTCAATACTTATTACAAAGATACAATTACATTTTAATAAAGAAGAGAGATTCAAATGAAGAATATAGAAGATTTTCTGAGAGAATTGAAATTAAAACATTGATGAATGGCATTATTATTAAATTTTTATATATTTAAAACAAACAAACAAAAAGACCAATCTACTTGCATACTCATTCGTGATCATTATTTGATTTGATCCTGCAGTAATTTGATAAATAAACCTCATTCATTGTAAAAGACCAATAACGTGATCAATTTAGCTTAAAAAAAGCATTTGTCTAACATCGTTAATTGGAAATGTGTTTTAGGCACTGGCAATTTTTTTTAAGAGTAATGGATTATAAACCAAAACTCAAATCAAATCAATATATTTACAAAATGCCTGTATCTGTCCTGGGACTCAGAAAAAATATAAAAAAGTAAAAATATATTGTTTTAAACTCAATAAAATTTTAAGTTTTTCTCTAGTTCGGAAGATCCTTGCCAAATCCCTACTAATCTTTCAAAATCTACACTACTCTCTGAAGTCTCTTTAGCTTCCCAAAGGTAGATGTGGTTGGGTAGCTTCACATCCTTTACTAAAGTTTATTTTAATTATTTGTTTACATAACTGTTTGCCTCTCTAACTCTTGAGCCAGGGTATCAATTTTAATTTTCAGAATTAATTCCCTTCTTTCTTTGTTCATATAACAACGTTTATCAAACATCATTATCCTGCAGGTATATAATGGTAAAATGAAAGATGCAGTTCCAGCTACCACAGAACCTTTGTTCCAACAATGCATAAAAGTAAGCACTGTAAGGTCACTAATTGAGCGATTACTCCGATGTGTAAGTAAAATATAACTTTCATTTCCTGCAAAAGACTATGCACCAGAATATAAAGTAATGGTCACTCACTTTTTTTCAGTATGGTTTGATTTATTTTAGGATTTTTCCTTTTTTGGTATGCATTTTAGATATTTCAGATTTCTTTCTTCTCCTTCCTTCCTAATTCTAAATGATTTATGTGTTTTTAGAAATTTAAATGTTCTGTGGGAACAGAAGGAAAGAGGGGTATACATATTGAGTCATATGAATCCATGCTGGTTTCCTGTGAGATAAGGAGTCTTACCAACCCCTGACTGGTGTCCACTGGGATGTGACCACTTCTGTCTGTCTAGTTGAGACATTCTGCTAGCCTCTACTCAAAAGTCAATGTTTCTAGTTATTTGCCACCAGAGTTAATGTCCTGGAATATTTCAGTTATAACCCTCCAGCCTTAGTCTGCCCATTCATCTTTTATGTATTTTGTAACTAATATCCTATGAACATTTCAGGATCCATATGTAAAGGACATGAAGATCCATGATATTTAGATCTATGGAATGTGTTAAACTAGCATAAAACCTTCCTCATTAATGTTGGTGTGAGCTAAGTTGAGTGCCAAGTCAAATAGCACTCTAACAGAGTCCTTGAATCTTCCTTCATCCATGCCAGGGGAATTATTGATGTTCATATATATAATTCTTCAGATTTGGAACCTATTGGCAGTTGTCAAATGCCATCCTCTTATCCGGTGCTCCAAATTACAAATTGCACCTTGAAGAACCTATCTATAGTCTGTTTAGTTCTAGCTCCATTGAATAAGCATTTATAAACCAGTGTAATAGGTTTTAATAACTCTAGCATTAATCTTATATTTAGCATAAAGTTGGTATACACTAAAGAACTTTTGCCCTTAACATTTAAAAAAAAATGAGATAATTTTAGGTGGACAGAAGGTTGCAAAAAATAATGCCCAGAGTTCCCATGTACTTTTCAACCAGCTTACCCTTATGCCAACATCTCTCTTGACCAGAGAAGGTTGGGGAATGATCAAATCTAGGAAATTGACCTTGTTATGGTGATATTAGTGGAATTAAAACATTTATCTGGATTTCACCGGTTTTTCCACTTTATTTATTTATTTGTTTATTGGTTCTAGAATCGAATCTAAGATCCCACATCACATATAGTTACTATGTCTCCTAAATCTTTTCCAATCTGAGATGATTCCTCAGTCTTTCTCCTTAATGACCTTGACACTGTTAAAGAAAGAGTTGTTTTGTAGAAATTCACTTCTTTCAGGTTTTTTAGATTTTTTTCCTTGATCATGTTAAGTCTACATATTATTAAAAATTTCTTAGAGATGATGTGCGTTTTTAATGTATCAGCTCAAGGGTCAATAATGTTGATAAATCTTATTACTTGTGATATTAGCTTTGATCACTTGGTGTCTGCCAGGTTTTTCCATTGTAAAGTTGGTGGTTTTCACTTTGTGATTACTGAATATTTTAGAGAAAGAACTTATGACTTCCATAAAGTGAATGTCTTTCCCCCGAAATTTATATGCTGAATCCTGATACTCAAGGAGATGGTATTAGGAATAGGGGTTTGGGGAAGGTGATTAGTTCCTGAGGGTGGTACACTCAAGAATGGAATTGGTTTCCTTACAAAATGGACTCCAGAGAGAAGACTCACCACCCCCTTAGTCATTGTGAAGTTTCAGGTTGCTTCCTCAAAAAGCAGGCCCTCCCCAAACATTGAATTTGCCAGCACTTTTATCATGAACTTTCAAGCCCCAAGACCTATGTGAAATAAATTTCTGTTATTTACAAGCCATTCAGAATATGGAAATTTGTTACAGCCTCCTGAATGACTCAAGACAGTGTTTTAGCTAGCTTTTTCATTGCTGCAACCAAAAGACCTGACAAGAACAATTAGAGGAGAGAAACTTTTTTTTTTTAAATTTGTTTTAATTAGTTACACATGACAGTACAATGATCTTGGACATATCATACATTTGAATCAAATGGGGTATAATTTCTCATTATTCTGAGTGCACAGGTTGCAGAATCAGAAAAACTTTATCTTGGCTCATGGTTTCAAAGGTCTTAGTCAATAGATGGCTGACTCATTGCACTGGACCTGTGTGAGGAGGAACATTCATGGCAGAAGGGCATGTCAGAGAAAAGCCCCTCATGGCATGGCCACCAGGAAGCAGAGGGAAAACTCTGCTCACTAGGGACAAAATATAAACACACTCCCAGTGACCTGCTTCCTGTAGCTACAATCTACCTGCCTTCCGGTTCCCACCTAGTTAATTCATATCAATAGATTCAGATTCAGTTATAACTTTTATAACTTAATAATTTCACCTCGAAACATTCTTGTCTCACATATAAGTTTTTTTGGGGAGAAACCACATACCTAAACTAGGCAGTGACAATGCAAAATCCTATTTCTGCTTTAACTTTAATTACCAATTTTAACACCCATTTCTGGATACTGCAAGAGACATTATTAATGTGGTGTTCTATGATTTTCTATTGTCCTCATTCCTCCTCCACTTTTAATTGGAATTTATTTTAAAATGAAGGCTTGTTTCTTCTATTTTCTAAAAAAACAAATTAATATAATTTGCTATTTACTTATTTATTTTTTTATGTGGTGCTGAGGATCAAACCCAGGGCCTTGCACGTGCCAGGCGAGCTCTACCACTAAGCCATAACCCCAGCCCTTCAATCACCATTTACATCAGAATGAATGTTTATTTCATTCTTTGGGTTACAATCCAATGCTATGGTTACATATTTTGTTTCTTACTTGTCCTAATTTTTGGTATGGGAACTTTGCTCAGGTTGTCTTTTGTGCCCTTTCAATAGGTCCTGGTTTATTTATTCATTTTTTTAAAAAAATATTTTAAATGAACACAATACCTTTATTTTTATTTATTTATTTTTGTGTTCTGCTGAGGATCGAACCTAGTGCCTCACACATGCCAGGCAAGTGCTCTACCACTGAGCCCCAACCCCAGCCTTATTCATTTATCTTTAATTTTTTCTTTACTTTCTAATATCAGAAACTGTTCCAGTATCATTTGGAACCTGATCCTGCCCTGGAACAAAACAGTTTTCTAAAGAATCCTCGGTCCTATTATTAGAAAATGCTATTTAGAAATGAAGTCCATTAGGTTGGGGCAATATTGCCAGTATCTTTTTTTATTAATTTTTTTTTTTAGTTATAGAGGGACACAACACCTATATTTATTTATTTATTTTTACGTGGTGCTGAGGATTAAACCCAGTGCTTCACTTGTGCTAGGCAAGCACACTACCACTGAGCCACAACCCCAACCCCTCTAGTATCTTTGAATGGATAGAACCAAGAAATGTGTGTAAATGAGACCAGGGCAAAGAACAGACAGCTGATTATCAAAGAAAAGGAAAAGGGTACATAGCACTTCTACATCAACCAGTTGCAAATACCCCTGGGGGAAGAGAAGAATAATCACACTTTCCAACATAAGCAATCACCTGCTGGGTAGCTTGTTTCCTGCCTTTTGGTCACATAGGCAAGATAGGAGGAAGGGGCATGAGAAGAAAGGAAACCTAAAATCTATAAAGGACCCATCTGCATCAGTTCTGGGTCCCCTCTTCTCTGGAGAAGAGTCTCTCTCTTTGTCTGTCGGTCTGTTTTTTTTTTTTTCTCTCTCTCTTTCTCTGTGTGTGTTCTGTTTCTTAAATAAAATTTATTTTTCTATTCTTGCCTTGATGTTTCTTGGGTGTTTAATCTTCAACACCAGGGGAATGAGGACCCGATCTTGATATTCAAGACTGGTATTATATGTACCCTGTGTTATAAACACATCTATATTTACTTATGCTTCTATGTTTATATATTAAAAAATCATGAAGAGGGCTGGGGATATAGCTCAGTTGGTAAAGTACTTGCCTTGCATGCATAAGGCCCTGGGTTCAATCCCCAGCTCAAAAAAAAAAAAAAAAAAAAAAAAAAATCAGGGATTCTAGAGTCTACTCTTTCCCTAACTGTAACTTGTTCCTTTGACAGTAAGAAATCAAGATCTCATCATCTACAGTTTATTTACATGTCAGCTCATCCTTAGTGTGAAAATGCAGTGTTTTCAGAATTCCTAACCCATATTCCTGTAAGAAGTAAATGTGTCAACTCTAAGGAATACCAATCTACAGCACATAGGTCAAAGCCGACCTGACACATTTTTTTCTATGCATAAAGTTTTACTGGAATTTAGCTATGCTCATTCTATTATTTTTTGTTTATGTGTGCTTCTGTGTTCCAACAACCAGGTCTAATAGTTGTAATAACAGCTCTATGGCCCATAAAGCTTAATATATTTACTCTCTTGTTCTCTATTGAAAAAGTTTACCCATTCCTAAACTAGAGCACACTGTCAGCGTACTCCTTTTGTCTATAGCTTTAAACTATAAACAGTCATATGACTGTTCACCAAAAATTACTTGGGTCAGATTGTTTCTTCCCTATCTCCTTTAGTACGATTTGAGGTTCACCTATAATATAGCTAGATTTTTCACAATCTGTATTCCACCTCCCTATACAATTTGATTAAAAAATAACTTCAATGAATTTCACTCTATGATGTACATTTATTTGAGTTTTCATAAATGTGATGAGGCATGCAGCTACTACCCCAGATCCATACAGATCTTGCTCACTTCCCAAGTCCCCAAATTCTGCCCATTTATGGTCAACCCCTCCCTCCTTTACCATTGGCAACCACTACACTGCTTTGTTTCTAAAGTTTTGTCCTTCCCAGAATGTCATAGAAATGGAATTATGTAACTTAGCTTTTTATGTCTGACTTCTTTCACTTAGCAAAGTGCATTTAAGACTTGAACATGTTGTTGTGCCAAAATATTTACTGTCTGTTCCTTTGTACAACAAGTTTACCAACCATTACTGTGAAAATAGAAAGGAGTGGGAGAGTTTCGGTGACTGAGTTATTGATTTAATATAGGAAGCAAGAAGAAATGAAAGATAGTTCTATAGTTTTTAATTTGGGTTATTGAGAGAATGTTTTACCTTAATAAAAAAAAAATCGCTACATTTGGATTTTTCTCAAGTGGTCAGACACTTTTGTACAATTTACCATTATTTGAAGCTAGAATAATAAATATTAAATAGTTATCAAAATGGCAAGTATTTCAGTTTTAATTCTAGTTTCTGGGGAATGGAAAACATTTAGTGGTAAGAGTCAAGATGAAACCATAGAAAAAAGTTTCTGTCATTTGTCCTGAATGATTTTTCTGTCTAAAGAAGTATTGTCCAGAAAGCTCCTCATGAGGTGACAATAGAAGTCACTTCATAATATCATTTTTTTGCATAATATATTTGATTGTTGGTTTTATTTGTCAGTTGACTTGGCTAAGTGATGTCCAGACAGCTGGTAAGCATTTCTCAGCGTATCTGCGAGGGTGTTTTTGGAAGAATCAGTAGACTGAGTAAAGAAGATCTGGTCTACCACATAATATGCTGAGGGCCCAAATAGAACAAAAGGAGGAGGAAGGAAAAATTACTTCTCCCCTTCCGCTAGGACATCCATCTGCTCCTTTCTTCAGACCCTGGAACCCCTGAACTTTCACACCCTGGACTTACATTAGTGCCCCTGACCTCTCTCCCACTTTCCCAGGCCTTTAGCCTCAGGACTTCAAGTTCTACCGTCAGTCTCCACTGGTTCTCAAGCTCTTGGACTCAAATTAAATTTTATTACCAGCTTTCCTGGGTCTGCAGTTGACAGATGGCACATTGTCAGCCTCCATAATCACATGAGCCAAGTCCCATAATAAATTGCTTATATCTCTACATATATCCTCTTAGTTCTGTTCCTCCAGAGAACCTGGAGGAATATACAAAAGATTCTAAAATTTCAAATGATAGAGGGCGAGTGAAAGTAACCCTGCAATCCCACATCCTCAGGAAAGACTATGTTACGCCTACTGGGTGATTACTTTCAGAATTTCTTAGACAGATATAGGGATATAATTATGCCGTAATACTCTTCTATTGACTGCATTTTAATAGAATAATACTTATTTGATGCCTTTTATGTAATACTTTTTGCTCTATTGTTTTTAATGACAGAACAATATTCTATTATGTAATTGTACTGATATATCTATATATAGCATATGTATACATATCATATAAATTATATATATATCATCATCATCATCAAATTTATTTTAGTTTTTATTGGTATTGAGGTTCTAGCCCAGAGTCACTTTACCACTGAACTACATCCCCAACTCTTTTTATTTTTTATTTTAAGACATGGTCTTAAAATTGCTTAGGGCCTTGCTAAGTGGCTGGGGCTGGTCTCAAACTTGTGATCCTCCTGCCTCAGCCTACTGAGCTGCTAGGATTAAAATTGTGCACAGTATATAACTAAAAATTATATAACTATAACTAAAAATTTTGATATTAATATAGGCAATGGCTACATTTTCACTCTTAAAACACAAGTACTGGTCTATGCATAGATATTCATACTTTCCAATGGCTAGTTTCCAAGAACAAATTTTGAGAAGCAGAACTGCTAGATAAAGAGAAGACATTTCTAATTTTGTGTTTTGAAAGGAGTTTTTACTATTGTTATCATACATTTTAAAATATTTTTAAAAATTACTTCCTGATTTGATCATTTGGTATGTATTAAATATCAGCATGATACATATTATATGAGATTGGTGTCCATATATCCAAGTAAAAAAAATCTTTGAGAATAACCTATTTAGTGTATATGTTGAAAACTTTTGTTAACTGATTTATTACCTATATATGGATTCCATTGTGCTATAAGCTTTTTAATATTAATAAACACAAGAAGTGGAAAAATCTAACTTTGTAATATATAACTCTCAACATCCTACCATGTGATTAATTTATGGTAGTTTTGTGAATAGTTATGCCCATTTCTGAACTATGTCTACCTGGTTTTTCCTACTAAAATGAAAGACATGGTTATTTATCTAGTTGCTAAATCCAGAAAATAAAATCCTTAGGTTTTTCCTTTTGTTTACTCTTTCTGAGATTCCTCTGCATCTTTCTATTCCCAATACTACTTTTGGTAAATTTCAGTCTCCTACATAATTCTAAAAACCTCATAATGGGTTTATTGTCTTTGGTTGTACCAACTCCAAACATCCCTTTATTTTAGCTAGAGGCTCTCTAAATGAAAACCAGATCTCATGCTGTCACTTCATTTAAAGAAGGCTTAATGCCTTCCATTTACCCTTACAGGGAAGAACTCTGTAGCAGAGCATTTGAGACTCTACATTCTTGTCCCTGCTTCTCTGTTTGCCTCATCCAGAACTCTCTGTCCTATAGTCCATATTTCATACTTTCCAAATTATTGGAAAGACACTACACAATGTTTTCTCTGGTCCTTGTACATTATAGTGTAAGGCCTGATATTGAGATTCATTATTAATGTTACCTTGACATCTGATAAAATTAGAAGGTTATTGAATGGTGTAATTAAAAGTTCTATTCTTCTTCTGCTCTAATATATAACATCGCCTAGCAAAACAATATTCCTATCATGAGGACCAGAACAATGAGTACTTATCCCTAAATTCCTTGGTTCCAGTTCCATGCCAGCCTATGAAATTATTCAAATAAGCCAGTTGCATCCTTCTGTAGGATATCCCACCTTCTTATTACTACAAAGCCTGACCCATACCACCACTGCTTGTTCATCTATTCCCCCGGGCATCCATGTGACCCTGAATGGTGTGTGATGTCCTCCTCCTGTGGGCTATGAGTATATGTGACTGATATAATGCATCTGTTCAGTGTAAAGTGTTGTGTTTTCATCCATCCCCAATAACACCTAGGGTAGCTATTCTTCCTCATCAAGAGGGTGAAGAAGAGGTAAATAAAGCATCATATGTTATATTTTCTATTTTGGAAGGAAGTTTTTGTTTATCTCAATAAAATTCAAATCTTCCAATGGGACTGAGTATTACAAATGGAATGCCCTGCAATTTTTAATAATCCAATTTCTGTACCTCATTTAAATTAAAGTCTTACAATTAGGCCATTCACAATACTTCTACTGGGGAAGATATGAGCAGGAGAGGAGGGTGTGGTGATTTTTCCATTTCCTCAGTGTGTTTCAATTGATCTTTCTTGTCCTCACTTTGTCCTCAAAGCTGCTACTGAGACTTCCTGGGCTTGTTCTTAAGGAAAAGGGGTCAGAAAAGATGTTCTACCTGACAAAGTAGATGTAACTTGGTGTTTGGTGCCCTGTGAGATTGGCAGTTTCCCAGTATTCATTCTTTTTCCTCCAGGGATATTTTTTGGGGGGGAAGAAAATAAGGGACTAGTGTCTTAAAATCTCCTTTTAGGTCCCATCATCAATGACCTAAAGATTCCCCATTAAGCCCTACCTTTTAAAGTTTCCAGAATCTGCAATAATGCCAACCTGAGGATCAAGGCCTCTAACAAATGAGCCTTTGAGGGCAACACTTAAGATCCACATTTAGCTCTCATATGTAAGGAATGTTTCTCTGATAGTTGTTCCCTACACACCCCTGTCTCCCAGAAAATTCTTTGTGGACAGTATGTTCTTCACCTCTTTATGCTAAAAGCTCCTTGTTCCTGGAAGCCAGAGAGGGGCCCTCCCCTAAATTGATCTCTGGCTGGTCCTCTCTTTGAAAACTAGGAACCACACTTCTCTGACCTGCCATAGATGGAAAATATAATTTTCTCTCTTCACTCTGCAAATTTAGGAACAGACTTCCACTTTTGAATTATTCAGATTTTTTTAAATATATTTTTTTTAGTTGTTGGTGGACTTTTATTTACTTATATGTGATGCAGAGACTCCAACCAGTGCCTCACATGCTAGGCAAGCGCTCTACCACAACCCCAACCCTGAATTTTTCAGATTTTTTGTTCTCCAAATTTAAGTAGACCAGTATCAAATTCTCTGAGCACTACCTTGGAAGATTCCTTCATTAGCCATGAGGTGAGGGAGAAGTACCCAAAGAAAGAGGGCAGATATAATACCACCATATGTGGATAGCTTATTCTTATTAAACTCTTTTCTTAGGTTTATTGAACTTCTCAGGTCTTTAAATTAGGTAATCCATCAATGAATGCAAGATATATTTTTCACTATCTACTTTGTAGATCCTGCATTGGTGATCTAGTAAGTTACTTTGAAATGGAAGACAGATGATATACATCCTTCTTTTTCCCTTTGGATCTGACATAAAACTGAAGCAGATGAAGTTTGTTCTAACATCTTGTTATATTTTATACCTAAATCTTATTTTCTACAATATTATTTATATTCTTAATAGTCTGCCTAGACCTTTTTCTATAAAGGAAATTAATTGCCCATGGACTTGATACATTTAGCTAAAAATTCTGCAGAGAACTCAATGATTTGTTTTAAAATGTGTTGAGTATATATTTCCTAAACTCATTCTTACAAACAGAAAGATTTTATGTTGAGTCATATATTTTCCATAATAATTCTAAAATACATAATAACATTTGTTATGGGTCCTTAAAATGGTCTCATCTCACTTGACATTTTAATATCTACACATCAATGATAACATCCAGGACACATTTTTCTTTTTTATTAAATGATTTTGTCTTTTGAGGATGAGACTTTCATATTTGACCTCTAATTCTCATAATAAGTCATAATGGACACTAGGAGTCTCAAAGAGGTCTCTTAAGCACATGAAGTTGTGTGCAAATCTTTGTATAAATTTGTAAGTCATTATAGTGCAACTTAATCTTAGAAGGGTGGTCTTAAAAACAAGATAATTTAAAAAATCAGTAAGTATTTTGGTGAAAAAAAGGAGTGCTATAAAACAAAACAAACAAAAGCAACACTAATTGTGTGGTATAATAATTATGTTTATCCATTCATATGGTTGTTCTGCAAAGGATTTGACTTGATTTATGGAAAGTACATCGGATAAAGTAAGATTTTTTTTAAGGCAGGGGATTAGCAAAGATGGTGGAATGTGATGGACATCATTACCCAAAGTACATGTATGAAGACACAAATTGGGTGTCAACCTACTTTATATACAAACAGAGATGTGAAAAATTGTAGTATATATGTATAATAAAAATTGTAATGCAAAAAAGTACTTGTATAAAGACATGAATTGGCGTGAACCTTCTTTATACAAAGATATGAAAATTGTACTCTCTATGTGCAATAAGAATTGTGAGGCATTCTGCTGTAGTGTATTTAAAAAAATAAAATCAATTAAATAAAAAAGAAAGGACTTCCAGTTTGAAAATGGTTACAGAGTCAATATTTTCTTCTTCTCCTGTAAGAAGTTACAAAAAGGTAATAACAAGAAGAAAATTAAACATGAAATCCTTGTTCAACAAAACCAGCTCACTAGTGAAATCTCAGATGCAAAGGTATTTGGAAAGGATTTCATAAACAGTGGAGAAGAAACATCAGGGTTGGGCTCAATAATACTACAAGGAATTATGAATTTTAAATAATCTCAGAAAGGAGAGGTCTAATCTAGGTATGATTCAAACTCAAAATTTACATATGATAAAAGATTAATAAATTCAACTACATGTAACAAAGTTAATAATAAAATTTTTGCAATGTAAACCCCATTGAAGAACTGGAAAAAACATTTGCCACCATTGCATTCAAAGATGTAGTTTTCTTAATACAAAAAGAACCTTTAAAAATCAGTAAAGATGGGCTGGGGTTGTGGCTCAGTGGCAGAGCTTGCCTAGCCTATGTGAGGCGTGAGGCACCGGGTTCAATTCTCAGCATCACAAATAACTAACTAACTAAATAACTAAATAAATGTATGTATGTATGTCCATTAACAACTAAAAGAAACTTTTAAAAAATCAGTAAAGAAAGGACCATCAATACAATAGAAAAGGGTAAATGGCATAAATAGACAATTAGTTGAAAATGGATCTTCATCACAAAGTGATTCCCATCTTCATTCATAATAAAAGAATACTATCACTAAACGTTATTCTTCACCAGAAAAATTGGCAAAGATTTAAAAAAAGAGAACATGCCAGTGAGAATCTAAATTAGGAATACTTGAATAAAGTAGCTTTTGGGAAAAGCCCTTCAAAATTGGAAATATTTATGCATGTGAAATAATATCTATTTATATGGTTGCTCACTGGACCACTGTTTGAAATAGCAAAGATTGAAGATAACACCAAATTATGGCATATCCCATGAATAAAATACAATCAGCCCTAAGTATCTGAGTTTCAACCAACCATGGCTCAATAATATTTTTAAAAATATATTTTAAATATACAGACATTTTTGTCATTATCTCCTAAATGATACAGTGTAACAACTATTTCTGTGACATTTATGTTTTATTGGGTATCATAAGTTATCTAGAGATGATTTCAAGTATATAGAAGGAAGTGCATAGATTATGTGAAAATATCATATACTATTCCAAAAAGGGATTTGAATATCTGCAGATTTAGATATTTAAGCAGGACTTGAAAACATTTCCTCATGCACACAGAGTGATGATTTAGTAAATAGTTATAAATAAGAATGTAGAAGATCTTTATATACCGACATGGAGCTATGGCTACATATATTGTTAAGTGAAGATAGTAAAGAGTAGAATTATGTGTGGCTTGCTCCCTTTCTACAAAAAAATTAGAAAGAAAAGAAAAGTTATATGCACAGTGGTCTCTGACCACTAGAAGAATAAAAAAGAAATGGTATTTTTTTTCTTGATAGAACTGGGGGAATAAGAAGCTGAAGAATGAAGAAATGAATACAACTTTTCATGTATATGTATTTATATTTTAAATTTTAAACCACTCAAAATTTGTATTATATTTGTATTTGTTTTTATATGTTCAAACAAATACAATTAAAAGCAAAATCAAAGAACAATAATGACAATACATGTACATTAAACATGTTTAATTTAATGATGGGACACAATTGCAGATCTAAGATTCCTAGAGGCCAATGCAGATAAAGGTACAAAATCAGTATATAAATTTGTTTTGTGTACCATAGAAAACAAAGCCTTCCAAAGTTGAAGAAAAAACTTTCTAGTGTATTATCAAAGTTAAAATGGCTCTGAGAAATATAGTAAATAAAATATTGAAAAATGCTAAATTTAAATATAAGTTTCAAATAGTTGTTTTTATTGCCATATTCAAATCAAAACCAAGTAATTCTGCCTGAGGTAAAAATAATGCAGTATTTTGGATGTCTGATTTAATAGAAGATATGTTTTATACCAGAAAAAATTGGGACATCATCAGTGCTGTGGCACATGCCTGTAATCCCAGCGGCATGGGAGGCAGACGCAGGAGGATTGAGAGTTCAAAGCCTGCCTCAGCAAAAGTGAGGTGCTAAGCAACTCAGTGAGATCCTGTCTTTAAATAAAAATGCAAAATAGGGCTGGGGATGTGGCTCTGTGGTCAAGTGCCCTTGAGTTCAAATCCTGGTACCAAAAGGAATTGAAGAATTGAAACATCAAAATGTATCTTCCAAGTAGGGCTCCCTGAATATCATTCATTTTTCCTCATTACCCAAGCAGTCATTCATTTATTCATCAAACAAACAATATTAATGTTTATAACATGATAGGCACTGTGCTAGGGGTTTGATGCAAAGATAAACTGGAAAGGACCCCACCTGAAAGGAGTTTATAGTGAAGAGGGATGAATATGAAATTTGAATCATAAAGTGATCTTGGGGCTGCAGTGAATTGTGTACAGGAAACTATAAGGACTCAGTGGAAGGAATGAGGATGTAAGACGGATACTGCAGGCCAAGGAGGAAGGTGAAAAAAGACAGATTATGGAAATGTCTCTCATATTCAAGCGTGTAAATGTTATGGTTCTGTGTGTGTGTGTGCACTTTGAATGGGTACAGAATAGCTAAGTGTTAAGTGTGAAAACAGACAAGTGATTAATTCAAGAACTGGATATTGGTTTTCAGGGTTCATCAGTGTTCCATTTATTCAATTATTTACTAAAGATTTCTATTTAAGTAGTTCTATTTAAGGTTTCAAATTTTCAAATGACTTCTCAAAGGCTGTATATACTACTGTACTTCCATACCATTGTAGGACACTTACGTTGACTTGCAGAGCAGAATAATGGGGACAGATGTGGTGTCACCTGAAATAAGAATAAAGACTTGTGATTGTGGAACTAAAATTCTAAGAAATGTCTGGAAGAATAGTTTCTTGGTATCATTGTCTTAGGTTCTTCTTTCCATTTTTTAGGTCCCATCTCTGGTTGGAAACACTATATTTTTGTTTAAAAGGTTGGCAAGGATCCTACCTGCATGGCCTATGATTTCTTACTGTTTTAAATTGATCAAATAATTAGTTTTTGAGATATTAAGTTTAAAATCCAATTTAGATATTTGCTTCACAAATTGCACACACATACAGTTTTGTTATTAGGGGTCCCTGCTGCATTTATTACTGTTTTGATGAGAAATCTGTTGGGAAAAATATAAGAGCATATGACAGTGTCTACCATTTAGGAGAATTTACTTCATTCTCTGAAGAGGAGTATGTTCTTCATTATGGCCTATAGAGAAGAGAAAATTGAATATGCCAACAATTTCAAGTTTGTTATCCCTAAGGTGGCATTTGAAAAGATCTCAGAGCTCCTGTGCTTGAGACAAACCTTAGCAACATAGTGGGCCTCATCTTAACACGAAGCAAAACAAAACAAAGATTTCAGTAAAGCATTTTTCATTTAAAAAGCCAAACTAATAAAGTCACATTTAAAAAATACAACTTTCAGGAAAATTCTGGTGATGTGTATTAGAGACAGACCCCAAGATATCAAAGAATGTGAAAAGAATGTGAATATGTATCAAGAATATTTATTATGTTTGTATTAGTTTTGAATGTGCAGAAAATGAATAGGTTTTATACTTTTTTTCAGTTTATAAAGATATGTAACTTTAATTTTAGAAAAAAATTAATATTTTTTGATGAACACTAAAAAATTATTATTTTTTCAATCAAGTGTGCTGAATGAACAATAAATTTCAATCTTAAATTGTCTTACTTCAGATGTACCCAGATCTGTCAGTAGGTGGCAGTACTGACAATGCTAAGAATCAAGCAGTTGGGAATACTAATTCCAGACAAATGTACATATTGGGAGTATTACAGTGAATTGTGATTTATTCTTGGCCATTTCATTTACTTAACATAGACTTATAGAAAGCCAAATTAAGCTGATACATGCAAACATTAAAAAATCATAAATGTGATTTTTTAATATTTATTTTTTTGTAGTTGTAGTTGGACACAATATCTTTATTTATTTATTTGTCTATTTATTTATTTTTAGATGGTGCTGAGGATCGAACCCAGGGCCTTGCACACGTGAGGTGAGCGCTCTACTGCTGAACCATAATCCCAGCTCCTATCTTAATTTAATTGAAGTTAGACACAAACTACAAATTAAAAATCAGAGATAATGGTTTAATTTTACTTTTTCTTTCTTTTAAATTTTTTGTTTGATTTTACTTTTAGACTGAGATTACTGTAAAAGGGTAATGACAAATGGTAAAAATTTATAATTTCATTCACTGGAAACTCAAAAATTATGCCTGCTTTTGGTAGTCTTGAGAATCCTAAACATGATATAGTAGAAAACTATTTAGTTACAGCTAGAATTAGAATGAAAATTAATTTTAGACAGAACCTTAAATAACATGATATTTATGATTTGCAGTTGAGTTATCAACTGAATTTAATTAGCCATAAATATTTTGTACTTACACAGTCATTTCAAATATATTTTATTGACAAGTCACAGAATTATTTCAAACTTTAAGAGAAAGTGAACTGAAGTTTTTTAGGAAAAGAGGGTGAGAGTGACTAAGTTTGGTAACTTTCCTTCTTGAATCTGTCTTTTTCTAGGCCTTGGCTTTCCTAGCTTTTGCAGTCAGGGGAGAAGATGGACGTTTCCTGTCCTTGCTAAAGGAAATGTCCTTTAAGTACAGGTAAGGAAAGTCAAGGAGTGAGTATGATAAAATGTATCTGGGGAGGAAAATCTAAAGTATTTTAAAATTAATAGTGTAAAAATAAATTTCCACTGGAATAATGTTGGTTGTCTATAATTTGTAATTTTTAGAGAAACTAGGGGAAAGTAAGATATTTCAAAAACTAGGATGTAAACTGATCTAGTATGAAGGATCTGTAGCAAATAACTGGCCAAGAACGCTTTGGCCTAAGACCAGGAAGAAATTAAAAGCACAGGAAGAAGGGAGGTAGAGGAAACCTAATCCTGAACACTAGCTCTGAGTTGAAGCTTCAAGGAAGTTAACTTGAAATGAAGATGTGATCTAGGAATCAAGAATAAGCAACTGACTTTCCTGATAAAAGCATCCAAGCTCCTTAATTTGAAGTTGAGGACCCTGCACAGGATGAGCCTTTGTTTCCTAGTTGCTCCTTTCATAACCATGTGTGTCCCCAGTGACCAGACTACTGGGTGACTCTGTGTTCAGGTTGATCCTATCTCCATGGCAGAAAGTCAAGTTGACAACTTATTAGGAGTTTTGATTCCTGCTAAAACTCAAATTTTATGGTAAATACTAATATTATATTAATAACATTTTAATTAACCCACAGAAATGATAATCTTTAATACAAGAAAATAAAATTAACTGTCCACTTTTTCATGATATTTGATTAGAATCTTAGCGAAGTCATTAAACTGAAATGCAATCTTTAAACTCTTTACCAGTAAAGTGTTAGAATTTGCCATCACAGATCAATATTTCTTTATAATACAAAACATATGGAAGTTATTTAAATATCCTGGCCTTTTATAAAAGGAAGATTTCTTACACTGAAGAGAAGTATTAAAGGAGTTATAGAATTGTAAATACAAAAAGAAAATGAAATAAAACCTAAATAATACCTAGGCAGCTCAACTATTGTGTCTGAGAAATATTCGAGAGCATTTTCTCTTTTGTACAGTAGATGTCACCAAAAAGCCAAAGATGCCTGAGTAAAAAAAGGCTCTTCATACACAAAAGTGTTTATATGCATATTATTTGAATCTGGTGGGGAAAAAAAGCTAAATGGGAATAGTGTCACACAGATGCTCTTATCTGTTAAATGCAATGTTTCTTTCTACTGGACATATTTAAAGCCCCTGAAACGACAATATATTTTGTTTTAATTATTCTACCCCTTTCTTTAACACCTTTAAATTCCATTTGTGGGTTTTATACATGGTCAGCACTCTCTAACATTGAAAGCACATCATTCATTTCAGGTCAAATCAGCTAATTTTCTATAAACCTCTGAGATTCTCAGGTGAAAGATGTTACATAAAATGCATGCCTAATTGCAATATGTTCCAAATTATCATATTTTTTTTCTTTTAAACAGGGGCAGAGGACTCTTCACATGTCATCAATAATGTCAACATCATTATACTTGAATATTAACTGTCTAATGGTCAATTAAGGTTTTCTGAGATCTGCCTCTCTCAGTAGGAGGCAGAGAAAAAGGATCAGGGCTTCCCAGTACTTTCTCAAATTACTGAAGGCAACTGAGTCTAACCTTGCACTGAAGATTTGATTTGAAGACAAGGGCTGGAAAATAACCCCTTTGGCATAAAGAGGAAAGGGCAGGGGTGAGGCAATCCTCTCTTTTCAGCTTCAGCTACCACATGGTTTGAAGAAATCAAACCCAGTTGCCACAGCTTCAGGACATGCAGGAAAAATCAAGCTATGGATGAATTGGGACAGCTGGGGATAGGGAGGTGGGGGTGTGAGGGGCCTTTTCACAAGACTTTGCAGATCACAGTTATTTCTCCACTGGTTTGGGTCTTAAAACTTATATCTGATTTAGACATCAATAGCTCAAATGCCTCTGGGATCCAGTCAAGTGATATAAATATATGAATGAGTCCAGACTGCATGCCCCACTACATGCAGGAATTTTCACAAAAACTTTTATAAGCACTCTGTCTATCCAAATATAAATTTTTAAGGCAGGGACTGGGGCTGTAGCTTAGTAGTAAAGTGTTTCCTTAGCACTTGTGAGGCCCTGGGTTTGATTCCCAGCACCACATTTAAAAAAAAAAAAAAAAAAAAAGTAAGGCAGATTTAGCCCACAGGTCCTTAGCTTTTTACTCCTGCTCTGACTCAGGCTTTTATAAGAGCAATCAAAGTATCCATGCAGGAAGACTGACTTGCATTCTAATTAAATTCATGTAGCAATTTTTACATACAATCATATAGCTAAAATTAAAAAGAAGACAGGGGAGCATTCTATTATCAGTTTTGTTTTCTCCTCACAAAACACATGATGAAGATTTTAATTAGGACAGTTCTGGTGCTGTACTGATTGCCTTTTATATTGCCCTCATCCTGGGCTGGACCCTTGTTCCTTTGTTCTAGAATCTAAAACATGATCAATTAGATTGGTAAAATATTCTATCAAACCTTCTCTGAGTCAATGGCACTGGCCAAATATTTTATGGAATATTATTTCACAGCACATTTTAATCAAAAGATGTTATTTTTGAAATAAATTATAATGTAAGTTTAGTTAGAAGGACTTTCATTTAACTGTTGAAATTTTTGATTTCGAGTAGAAGTCTGAACAATCTTTTACTCTACATTTTTTTACCCCAAATAAGCTAGGGCAAAAACTGTGAACAAAAATTACATATAGCAGCCACAATATTTCCACTAAGATTTTTTTTTCTTTTTCCATATTATTTTCTTTTCTCTGTAGGTTTTCTAATTTCTGACAGTTGTTTTCAGTTAATATTTATCACACGTTGGTACAAATCCTTACAAATAATAATTTAATTACTGACTAATAATATTCCATCAGTTGATAGGCCAAAATTTAATTAATCATTTCCTATTGCTAAACAGCTAGCATTTTGTGCTATAATAAATAATTCTGCAATGAATACAGATAATCCTTAAGCAAATTCCTAGAGCAAGATCACAGTATCAATAGATATCACCATTGACATGATTTTTGGAGTTCATAATAAAAATTATTTCTGAAGTGATTTCTAAAGTAAAAATAATTTCTTAAGGTGAGTAACAGCAAAATAATTACTCTCCTCCTTTTCATTTGGTACACTTACTTATTATAATGTGTTTTCAAAATTTAAATCTCAAATTTCTTGAATTTATTTGTTTACAAATTTTTTCTTATATATGCTCACATTTTGTCCTTTGAATTTTATTTCTTTCCTGAAAATATTTTATCAGCTTTTTAAGGTATGATATTTTTTATTATAAAGAATGAGTTAAAAAAAGATGATGAAATGAGGTGGACATCATTACCCTAAGTACGTGCATGAAGACACGAATGGTGTGAATATAATTTGTATACAGCCAGAGATATGAAAAATTGTGCTCTGTATGTGTAATATGAATTAGAATGCACTCTGCTGTCATATATAACAGTTTAGAATAAAAAATAAATTAAAAAAAAGAATGAGTTAGTACACAGAAAGATCTGTTTATGTTTTCTTTTGTGGTAGCCTTTCTCTCCTCCCTTTTATCAAGATTGTTAATGAGGCCAGGTTTCTCCAAGGTCTTCTGTTAATGAGTTTATATAATTCTTCCTGGCAGAAGCTGTGGGTAGCTTCCCTATTTAGTTATTAATCCATCGACTTTGTAGAGAAGGCATGTGATAAAAATTATCTTTAAAGTAATTCTCATTAACTTTGAAACACATGCTACAATTATACTATTATTTACCATCTTAACTGATTTCCTTAGGAGTAACTAAAAATGAAAAAAAAATCTTAATTGGATATAGTAAAATTTAATAAAATGTTGTTCAATTTTGTGAATGTTAGACTATAGTTTTTCTCTCCGAAAGTTAACTTAACATTCAAGTCTAAATGCTAAGGAACCAATTCTAATTTTTGCCTCCCAGGAAATAATCATTGCTTTATAGAACGTACAGTTTGTCTTAACCAGACAACCAATTTTTGATACTAGTTTCTAATGGATTGTTTAAAATGTTAACATTTGCTTTCAAATTAATTTGCTCTTTATACAACAAATCAATTGAAACCATGTGATTTATGAATTCATTTGTTTGTAAAGAGACAGATGGTCTTAGTACAGTTTATGGACGAAAAAAATGATACTTTTTCTTTCTTTGTGTAAGAATTTGATAAGAGGAGATTCTCCAACTTCATAGATAAAAAAAATGTTCCCACTGTTCCAGTCAGAATTCGATTCAGGAAATATTTGCTATAATTTGCTGGGTGTTCCCAAACCACCCTTCAATAATATTATTATCTTGTTCAGTTTAGCATACTCAATTATAGTAAATCAGACTGACTATCTGCTTAGGTCTTCCTCACTTATTTTAGATAGTTTCCTCTTTTTGGTCTTATGATATCCAGTGATCTCCAAGTCATGAGATAACACAAGCATGTGCCTGGAAGAGACCTCTCTCTCCTAAAGGTCACCTACAAATCAATACCCACAAAAAGGAAACCACAAATTAAGGAAAAAGCAAGACAGTAATCACTGCATTTCCCTTTAGGACCTCTGCCCACTACCTTTTAGGATTTCAACCTATTTCACATTAAGCCTTCCCTGATTTATTCTAAGTCTTAGACCCCATGGGCTTGTACTTACTGTCATGGTCATTATAAGCCATTATCATTCATTCCTACAGTGCAAATGAGCCCCTTACCCTTTAATTTCTCCCTATGAAAGCACCTCAAGGGAAAGCTCATTTGAAAAAAAAAAAAATGGCCACATGATTTCTTTTTGCCTAATGAGTTTAATTTTCAGCTTTGAAAAGGAAAAAGCTAAAGAGAACTGAGACCTGCATTATTAATTGTAACTAATGATAAGGAAGACATTTCCTACTCCTAGTTGATCAAATCTCAGGGTCAAAAGGTATCAGGAGAGACTTCCACTCAAGGCACACTAGACTCAGGAGACAGTTGTAAGAAAGGAAAGGAGATCTATTGAGCAAAGCTCTTATGATTCCCTGGGAGAGGCTTCAAATAAGGAAACAGGGTGGCATAAGGAATAGAGAGGTTCCACGAAATTTGAGATCAATTTCAATACAGTCTACTCAGTAAATCTCAGTAAAAGATAATCTGTAATATTTATATTTATAAATAACCCCCCAAATTTATTTCTTGATTTTAAAAGTGAAATCATTAGTAAAATGAAAGTATTGGGGGAAAAAAGTGTGATTCACAGCTTAATAAGAATTTTGAAACCCCTATATTGTCATACAGGAAGAGTTTAGGGTTAAGAGTAAAGTGACGAATGTTTTATGCTGGTGACTTTGTTCAGTTTTAAAATCGCTCTTTTGTTTTGTTTTCTGAGTGCAAGTTACATTTGACAAACTGCCTATTCTTGAAAAATGGGATAATTTCAATATTTTTCCTCAGAAACTGAAATCACTTTTATTCTTTTTTGCATCCTTAAGAAAATTCTTTAAAAATATGAAATTTAATTTAAAGTAGAAGTTAGTAATGTCTGCACAGTTCTTAGTAGTCCTCTGATGTAATATTTTGGATACAGAGGAATTATAATCATTTTCTTCTATGGTTTTATTCAAGGAGAAGCTAGAATTCTTTGTCTCTTTAGCAGTTACGTGTTTTCCCTTGCATAGTTTATAACTAATAATATTTTTAATTTCTAGCATCTTTTCTCAGGAAAGTTGTTTAGGAAATGTACAGCCAGAATATCTCATTCTTTTTTTTTTTTTTTTTTTTTTTTTTTTACTGTTCTTCCCTTTACAATGTTTTAGATTTATTGTGGTATTATGGATCTATGCCTATGACCACCTCTTTCCTTCAAGCAATTTAACAAAATAAAATACAAACACATTTTCCATATTCTAAAATGTATATTGTCGTGCTTTGTTCAGCTGCTTGTGAATGAAAATCTTTTCATTTTTCCTTGGTTTCATCAGCCTTATAGGTTATTATCCAGTCCTTAAATCTATCAGGGATAGATTTCTATACCACAGTGACACTAATTGAATTTATTCTACACCTCTTTCCATAGATCATCCCTACATTGCAGAGCACCAAATTCATCTTCAAACAACAACTTTATGTCTCCTCTTTTGATTTTCTTCTTTGTGATGGTTAATTTTATATGTCAACTTCACTAGGCCAGGAGATGCTGAGATTACTGATTGAACATTGTTTCTAGGTGTGTTTGTGAAGGCGTTTCTGGAGGAGACTAGCATTTGAACTGATGGTCTGAGTAAATCTGATCATCCTCCACAAATGACAATAGATTGTCATTCAATCTATAGAGAGCCTGAATAGAACCAAAAGGCCAAGGAAGATTGAATTCATTCTTTGTCTGACTTCTTGAGTTTGCAATCTACTATCACTCCCAGCATTTCTGATTCTCAGACCTTTAGACCCAGAGTAGGAATTACCAGTGTTCACCCTCGGGCTTTGAACACCACCATTGATTTTCCTGGAGGTCTAGATTATGTGATTTTACCTCCATAATTGTGTGAGCCAATAGATTATAACAAATCTCTTTATATGTTGGTGTCACAGGAGAGTGGGAGGTTGAAGCTCCAAACCTCTGTTCATGTATTCCGATGAAAGAAATTTTAAAGTCAGACACCAAAATCCAAGCAAGAGAATTTTATTATATATGAAAGGTAAAGTAAGGCTGAAGCAGAGAACACTCTCAAGAAAGACAGTGGGTCACCTCCCAGCAGAGAATGACAAAGGAGACAGTGCTGTCTCCAAATTTTTTACTGTTTGATGTTTGCCTTCATAACTGGGGTCCACTTTCTACACTCTATACCAATCAGGGGTTCAACTCCTCCTTTAGTGGGGCAGTAGAGTTTTTCATCTTAGTTGGTCCTTTTAGGAACTGTCATGGTGGCCATCCTATTCAGGGTCAATCTTATGTTAATGTGGGCAATAGGACGAGTGGTCAATCAGAAGTTAACTTAGTGTGCCTTCATTACTAAAGAAACTTCCCTTTTGAAATATATGGAGATACCTATGGCTTTAAGTCCATAACACTTTGACCTCAGTGGACCCTATCAAGAGTTAGTTCCCTTAAGACTTCTTTCTTGACACAAATTCCCAATTAGTACCCCAATTAGCTCATTTTGTTTCTATGTGTTTATTCTCAAGGTCTGTAAACAACAATGTTTTTCTACAAGTTATTTGTTACAAGTTATTTACTCATCTGCCTTGGAAGTAATTTAAGGAAACTTTAGAAGTAGTTTAAAGAACACCTGTGACCTTTCTATGCTCTTCTCTACTCATTACTAACTACTATCTAACATTGATTCTGTTTCTCTGGAAGACCCTGAATAATATAGTATTTCCTTCGTATTCATAAAATAAAATATCTTTTTCATCTATTTCAACCTTTGCCAATTTCTGCTGATCTCAAAGGGCCCAACTTCCATATAATTGCTACTAATTTTTTTTTTTTAAAGAAAGAGTGAGAGAGAGGGAGAGAGAGAGAGAATTTTGATATTTATTTTTTAGTATTTGGCGGACACAACATCTTTGTATGTGGTGCTGAGGATCGAACCCGGGCTGCAGGCATGCCAGGCGAGCGCGCTACCGCTTGAGCCACATCCCCAGCCCCTAATCTCTACTAATTTAACCTTTAACCATTCCAATCTTGGTGATTGAGTTATTTTCACTAGGTACTTTTTGAGCACATACTTCGTATGAGATATTGGAGCAGACTTCATGGAGGAAATTTCATTTGAGCCAAGGGTGAGTAGAATTTGTTAGGAATATGTGTGTGAGTGTGTGTGGGTATGTGTGTGGAAGTTCCTTGAGTGGAGGTAATAGAGCAAAGTCCTGATAGTGACAAAGTCTGTAGTCTGTTATGTTGGAGAAATAGCCAGTGAATGAGACAAACTGGAGAACAAGATTTATAAAGGGGAGTAATTAGTAAAAATATTGGAATGACAGATACAGACTGAGTTGTGGAGAGACAGAGAGAGAGAGAGAGAGAGAGAGAGAGAGAGAGAGAGAGAGAGAGAGAAAGTGTGTGTGTGTGTGTGTGTGTGTGTGTGTAAAGCAATCTCAAACTTAGGGGTGGGGACTGTAGCTCAGTGGCAGAGCACTTGCCTTGCACATGTGAGGCATTAGAATCGATACTCAGCACCACATAAAAATAAACAAGTAAAATAAAGGCATGCTGTCAACCTACAACTAAAAAAAAAAATTAAAAAGAGTACTTTGCAGATTTGATAT
Source organism: Callospermophilus lateralis (assembly GCF_048772815.1). Classification (NCBI taxonomy): domain Eukaryota; kingdom Metazoa; phylum Chordata; class Mammalia; order Rodentia; family Sciuridae; genus Callospermophilus; species Callospermophilus lateralis. Next base: position 102,371,016 of record NC_135312.1, on the reverse strand, counting down.
CATAACACTCTAAGGAATTTAGTATGCATTTCATATATAAATTTAATGTTCTCCTCTGTAATTATCTAACCATCCAAATATGAAGCAACCATCTCCAAACTGGAGTTTGAGATAAAACTAGATACTCTACTTCCGTCAGTAGGTGGGTAGACATATATTGCAGACCTCTGTAGCTAAGAAATACCATTTTAGTGTTAGCAGCTATTCACAGTGGGGGATGCCTGCTGAAGTTAAGGCCAAGGGTTGCAGCCCAGCAAAGTCAGATTCTTTTCCACTATCACCTAGCAGTGCATTGCAGCTCTTAATGGCAGAACCCAGAATTTATTTCTTTGTTGTTGTCTTAAAAATTGGAAGAATGAAATTTATAGACAACAATGGAAGGCAAGAGTGAAAGGAGTAGAGTTTATAAGTGAGAAGAAAAGAGAGAGAGAACTCTCACAAGATGAGCAGGGACCTGATTGCAGGTTTCCACTACTAGTCTAGGGGCTTATGTAGCTTCTGGGTAGGGACACTGATTAAAATCCATGCTAAACATGTATTGGAAAAGTGCCAAGGCTATTGGTCAAAATTCATGTTAAACAGGTATTGGAAAAATATCAAGGATATTGGTTAAAATCTATGTTACACAGGTATTGGAAAACTACAAAGGCTATTGGCTCCACCTGTGACCTTCTTATTCACTGTGTCCTTTTAGCCTTTGAGTTCAAACTTCCCTGTAACCTTTAACCAGTTCTACCCCAGATTACATTTCCCACTATTCTGGAAGAAAGGCTTGGCCACAATGTTTTTACAGATTATTTACATGGAGTGGTCTTTACATTTGAAAAAAACCTTAATTGGGGCCCATTATACTGACTACTTAGCCATTTTACTATCTATTCTATCTTATTTAATCAAACTATAAAAATAAATATACTTCTAACTGACCATTAGGCCTCACTCAGTTGTTGCCAGTCATCCCAACAATATACTATATAATGAAAGGATTCTCCTTAAAAATCATATGCTTGGGGTATTTCTGGGTTCTTTGTATTCTATGTTCTAGATTCTTCACATTACTAAGATGTTTTTGTTGTTGTTTTTGTTTGTTTGTTGGTACAGGTGATTGAACTCAGGGGCACTCAAACACTGAGCCACATCCCCAGCCCTATTTTGTATTTTATTTAGAGACAGGGTCTTACTGAATTGCTTAGTGCCTCACTTTTGCTGAGGCTGGCTTTGAACTTGTGATCCTCCTGCCTCTGCCTCCCAAGCCACTGGAATTACAGGCTTGCATCACTGTGTCTGGCCAAGATTTTTTTTTCTCTTTCTCCTACTACAGACAGTGTTTATATACCTATTGTATAAACCACATGATGAACCTTTTCAGGATTAGAACATTCATAAGATATAAAGATGTAACCTATAAAACACGAGATAGAACACATTTCCTTATTTTGCTATATTTAATTACATGGGAAAAATAACTCAGGCCATGCATGGTTTACTAAAAGGAAGTATTGGCTTGACCCTGAGAAGTTTATTTGTTCTCAAAATTATTCCAGCCATGTGTTCCTAGTATACCACAGAAATTTCTCTATAAAATCAATTTCTTCTTTCATGTAAGAATTTTCTGCCTGATGCCTTTTATAGAAGACCCTAAAGTATTGAGTAGGCAAAAAAGCAAGAAAAAATATGAGTGATATTGGCCTCTCTCTTCCAAAGACAGGTGCTGAAATCTTTACCTGGAGACTGTGTAGGTGGGCTGTAGTCATTTTGGGAGTCCTCCAGAGGAGTCTGTTTTCTGAAAACTCATGGTGACAACACAGGACTCCATTAAACTCCTGACCCATTCCATTAAACCACATCTGAATGGTCTGACCCAGAGGTTTGGTATTTAAGGCTCCTTGCTGATAAATTCTTTTTAACCATAAGTATGGAATGGAAATATCATCATGGAACTATGCTGGAGAAAACACTGTAAAGGAATGTTCTTTATTACCTTCACTTTCCCTACTCTAGGGTTGCCCTATCCCTAATTCATGACCCCATGTTAGTTTTGATCTGAAATGGTCTATATTCTACATACAAATAGGTGCACATCTGTGAACACCTATGACCAAAGTCATTCTGTATAGATTGGTGGGACTTCAGATCATTCAACTATGGTTTAAACTAGGGAAATATTTTCATCTTATTACTAATGAGCCGTTAACACAGAAAATCATTTTCATTTGATTCAAGCTAACTTGTTAGAAAGTTCAAATAATGCCCAGCATAACTGAAAATTAAATTTCTTTCAAAATATTTGAGTTTTAATTGTGTTGAGTTAAATAAATGTGCATTTCTCCATGTTGTGGTTACAACTGGCTATAATTTTGTTATAGTGTTCTTTATGATCTTATGTATTTCCTTACTTTCATTTGATTCTAGTGGAAAATGTACCTAGAAGCATCAAAAGTTTCATATCATAGTGTAATTTTGTCAGACTGTGACTGTCCTCTCTCAATACCTCATTAGTGATGGCTTTTTGAAGTTGGCCATAAAGCATCCTGCTGATTTCACTCCCTGGTGTGGTTGGATTTTGACAGGGACAGGAGGGAAAACAAAGGAAAATTATCAGTGACTGAAAGCCCTTGTGACATTAGGGGAAAAAAATTGTTCCCAATGGGACCTTTAGTGACTGAACTCCCAGGTTTGCACACATATGCTTAAATAACATTGAATTCATTGTTCAAAATATATTGTTCATTTTGAGATACAAATACATGTGAAACATATGCTTCCACATTTTTATAAAACATATAAAGGCTACTGCAGAAAAGAATGAGAATATTCCCATTTTATCTATGTTGCAAGTGAACGAGGTACTTAGTTGAGATTTATAAAGAAAACTTTAAGGAGCAGAATTTCTGATGTACTTTGTCTTTTTCACTTTTTATGATCAATATCCATTCAGCATTACAAAAAATAGGGAAAAATCATTCCCTGTTCCCAACCTTTGACATGTAGTGGCATATTTGGTCATAGCAATGGAATACTGTTTGTTATTTTACTTGTTTCAAAGGAAATTTGTCACTTATTTTCCTAGTTCTGAATTAAATTTAAAGGATAGCAGGCAATTTGGGGTAGGAGTGCTAGCAATACAATTCCATGGCATTTAATAAGTTTGATCTTGAAATTCACACTCAATTCTCTCACTGAATTTTTTTACTTCTTTTAAAATTATTCTTCCCCCAATAAATTACATCTTAAATATAGTAAAATCTATTATAACAGACATTGTTGTTTAAATTCTATTTAGGCCGCTGAGTTATTTTCCCCATGTTATTAAATGTAGCAAAATAGGGAGATGTCTTCTATCTTATGTTTTATAGATTACATCTTGATATCTTATGAATGTTCTAATCCTGAAAAGGTTCATCATGTGGTTTACAAATGACATCTGATTCCATTTTCTGGGAAGTAAAGATGATAACTATTCACTCTAGAGATTTGAACTGATGTGTAGATGAAAAAATGCATGCAAAATTAATTTATAAAGGGTAAAACACAAATTTGCATGATTGTTTTATCACTATTGTTTATAATTGCTTGAAGTCTCTTTCCTAATATAAAACAGAATATATACAAACTGATGATCTAGTATTTTTGCATTAAATTATCACAGATTCAATGCAACTACTTGCTCTCTTTCATGCTCACAGTCCAACAGGGATGGTCACTAATGAGAATTAGATGAGATAGGTGTTGAAATAGGGGGCATCCTGGGCACTGAGCTAACAGTAGCTACCTCTTTAGGTAATGTCCCCTAGTCAGCATGAAATAGCATTACATGCATCTTTCACATAGCAATTTAAACTGAGTTGTAAAAAAATATGACACATAAAATTTTCTTTTGGAAGAGCCATTGTTATTTTAGAGAAAGCTTATGCATCTTACATTATTCCATTTCACTTGTATTTCTTCATTTTAGAGAAAAATATCTGTGTCAAATGAATCCTAAGTAAGCCAAGTAGATTTTGAACTTGCGTTTTAAAGCTTTAAACTTTGATGGTTGTGTTAATAACTTGAAGATTTTAGGACTTTTCTAGTTTCAAAGCTATTTGATGAGAACACCACGTAAAAAATCAACTTTATATCACCCAAACGCATATTTCTATTGGTAGAAGCAAAGAATTCAGACTATAAAGAGATGAAATTTGTAAAGAATTTAGATTATACTATCTATTCAGTATTTAAGAAAATCTTAAATACTGTCTACTTATGTTTTGGGAGATCTTATTTCTCTGCTGGCAACCTATAGAGGAAGAGACAGGGAAACATAAGATGAATATATAGGAGACTCTGAGCCTCAAGGGGATTAGACTTAGTTTTAGCATTTGTAGAGACAAATATCAGCAACATGAAATAGAAGTCCACAGAAAGTGGTATGTAATAAAATATTTAATTAATTATTGTTAAAGTAAATCAGAACTGCACAGAAATTAACACAGTAAAAAACAGATTTTATTCAAGAACTATTGTAATAGAGGAAAGGAGACCCCAGTATAGAACTGGGCTTAATTTTGAGTACAACATGAACAAGTGGGGGATATAGAGCCAAGGAACAGGTATAGGTAAATGGATGGAAAGTTATTAAGAGGAAATTTAAGGGTAAGGAGACTCTGGCTAAGTTAATTTGACAGGATCATCTAGCAAGGTTAGGGGTTAAGGGGTTAGTTCAGATATGGAGAAGAATCAGATATTGAAGATGAGAAATTCAATGCAAAAATAGATATGGAAGCCCACAGGTCAAGGCTTCCTTGAGGAGGGTTCAGAGGAGACTGATGAAAGTTTGGTCAAGGAGGGAGTCTCCTTGGTATAACCAAGTACTGACTTATATTCTATATGCAGTTAGTATTGGAACAGATACCTATGTAGGACACTTTTGATCTAGGTTGTAAACTAGTATTATCTAGGTTGCATACTTACTTATTCCTGTTCCACATCTACTCTTGACTTTGACTTGAGTCTTAAATGGCCCAAATGAGCCATGCTAAAATTCCAGTAGAATTACTAGCACTTTGCTCTCACCTTCCCTTCCTCCTATTTCTCTTTCTCCTCTTTTTGCTTCTTATTCTTCCTTTTTTCCTGTCAAATAAATTTATTTAGGACTTGTAACTTTAAATCTGGAGAGCTGAAACCTGAAAACTTATACACATTTAAATTAATTCCTAGGATTTGAATAAAGTAAAAATTCTGGGCATTTCCAAAACAATTCAGGAAAGTACAAAATGCTACTGTTGAGATTTTGTTTTCAATTAAAACTTCAGGTAAATTGCTTATATTATGCTAGCAAATAAAATTCATCTGCTGTATAATAAAGGCACAGTAATACTAGCAGAATTGCAGGCTTATGATTCCAATTGTTAAATTAGACAAGGAAGAAAATACCTCAGGAGTTTGCAATGAATATATATCATTATACTTCAGGTTTCATTTATTTCCTCATTTATCCCAGCACCTCTTGAGCCTCTTGAGATTCCTTCAAATTCTTGTTTTTCTTTTTCTTCTCCTTTAAAACAATATACCTCACATTTGAAAAGCCTTTTGGTAGTATAATTTAAAACCTATCTTCTCCATGGGATGGTGAACACATTTGTACTTTCTCTACTTGGTTTATCTCTTGTTTACAGGTGTATGGGGATTGAGATTATCACCATTTTCAAAACTCTTTATATTATAGTTTCCTTGACAACCAATCGAAAGTCTTTACTGACTCAGTAATGGTGAATGGTAAAATGGAACTGAAGTAAAAGTTGAGAGAAACCAGTTTCTAGATAACACTTGAATTTATTTATTAGGTAGTAAAATAATTAAGCTTTAAAATTTAATATGTATGGACATATTAATCTCACTGTAATTCATAAAGATCCCAGAAAACATTTCAAAGTTAACCTTAATTTACATAATATAATTTCCTAAATTTGGACAAAGAAAATTCAATGATTTACATAATATAATTTCCTAAATAGGAACAGTCAAAGAAACTTAAGGGCTTTGTATTTTTATAGGAGAGTGTTTGTTTATATAATATCTTTACTTGGAAAAGATAAGAGCTTGAACCTTTTCTGTTCAGGTTTCCTCTATTCTAGTGAATTTCAAAAGATGCACCTCCTCATTTTATAGGGAGTGTGATTTATATTACTAAATTAGCCTTTTGTCAGGTACTTTCCCATTTCCTGATTTCTTATATTCTCATATAATTAAATGAATTATGTAATGAAAGCTGTAATCAGTAATTGTATAAAATTCATATTGCCTCAATTATGAATTATTTAAATATATAATTTAAGGCATATAACATATATATAATTATATGTCATATAGAAATTATATGATATATAGAAGTAAATGACATATACGACATATAATTATGTTATGTGCCTCAAATTATGTTTTATTATGTGTCATATAGAAATTATGTTATGTAAAACATAACAATATATATACAATAAATAATTATTTTGAGATATATTTCAAGACATATAACATATACTTTGGCTTTCTACCATGTTTAAAATTTTGTCTTTTTGTTGTTGTTGTGTTGTTAAAACAGTGACATTTAGGTACTAGAACAGTCTTAATGATTAATAAGCAGTGAATCCAACTAGCAGGAAAATGACAAAAAGTCATTATACTTTTAGGAATAAAATAATAACATTGGGTTCCATGAAGGCAGGGAGCATGTCTGCTCCACCTGCACTCGTTCTAAAAGTTTTGCTACAATGTCTGGCATAAGAAAAAGACTGAGAGCAAAGTGTGGTGGCACATGCCTGTAATCCCAGCCACTCTGTGGGCTGAGGCAGAAGTATCCAAATTTCACGGCCAGCTTCATGAACTTACCAAGGTCCTTGATGATACCCTGTCTCAAAAATAGAAATTAGAAATCAAAAAGGGCCACATACAAACAAAGATGTTATGTCCGCCAAAAACTAATAAATAAATAAATATTTAAAATTCTCTCTCTCTCTCTTTAAAAAAAAAAAAAAAAAGAGCCAGGTATGTGGCTCAGTTATTTAGCACCCTGGGTTAAGTCTCTGGAACAAAAGAAAGAAAGAAGGAAAGAAGGAAGGAAGGAAAGAAAGAAAGCTGTGAAAATTTCTGTTGAGTGAAAGAATAGAATAACTTTTACTCAAAATAAGTATAATGAGAGCTCTACATGTTCTTAAAACCATAAGGCCTTCCCCCATATAAAATACTAGAGTACTTAAATGGAGCCAAATACCATGAAAACACAGTTTCTATCTAGTATGCAAAAACAAACAAAAACAAAACAACAACAACAAAAACCAAGCACACAAAAGACTAGAAAGGCTTTTAGAATACAATCTTTTGTCTAAATGGCCATGAATCATTTTAACCTGATTGAGATTATTGTTTCAGAAATCAAATTTTTTTTTTAAATTTTATATATTCTAATTAGTTATATACGGACAGCAGAATGCAATTCAATTCATATTACAGAAGAATTCAAAATATTAAAGGAATAAACTATTTGCATTAAAAATTAATATGTAAACAAATTAAATTTGATATTTCAGTGGCCATAGCAGATTTTTTGCTTATGGTTTTTGAACAAAGACGTGCATAATTCCCAATTATATTTGGCTATGTGCATCAACATTTTTGTTTTAGGTTGGGTTTGTTTTGTTTTAAGATATAATCAGCATTAATTTTTTAAGGTATTATTTTTGAGTAAAAAAAATCAGAAACTAATCATATAGATGTTTGTTTGAACTACCAGAGCAGAATGATTATTTAGGGGGAAAATACCATTAAATTAAACTAAGGAATCTTGCTTTTCAGGACATTTCACACTGGCTTTTTAATGAATGACCCATTTAGATTTAATTTTTATCAGTTCCGCTGTGCTGTAACAAGCAGTCATCATGTCACCAAAGCATGAAGTTAATGAAATAATGACTGTTTGAGGTTGGGTATCATGTGCATAGGGATAGTTTTTTTCTTATTTAAAGGTAATTAACATAAAAGACAATTTGGCTATTTCAAATGAACTGAGAAGAAAATAAGACTGATGCTTCCACAATGAGACAATCAATGGAAAAATTGACTATCAAAGACAAATCGAACAACTATAAATCACATACAATTTTCATATTATTCTACTTTTGAGAAGGGAAACATATTTTCAGGAAAATTTTAAGCCAAGTGGTGTCAGTTAAAATGATCTATTCTTCTCACAATTTCAGCCTAATTCTCAATTTCATCATTACATAACACTTATTAGATTTTTCATCTAATAAGAGTGGCAAGAAATTTATTGAAGAAAGCTAAACAAGTAATGAAAATAATGTTTTAATGCATAAGAACACTGGTTAATAAAGCCATTGGTAGCTGGGTCTTGGCAGGGACCCTAGTTGAATAACTTCCTTGGAAATGCTGAAACTGACACAATTAGAAGCAGTTTTATTTCCGTGAGTTCTTTATTTTGAGACAGATATACCACATTTGTCAGCTTTCTGTCACTGTGACAAAATGATTGACAAAAACCAACTTAAAGGAGGAAATACTTACTTTGGTTCATGGTTTCAGAGGTTTCAGTCCATCTTCACTAGACTTTGTGGTTTCTGGGTCTGTGGTGAGACTGAACACCAGATCATGGTGCTGTTGGGAACACAGAGTGAGGCAGAGCTGCTCACCTCATGGCAGCCAGTGAGAAGGAGAGGGACCTGAAAAAAGACATACCCTTCAAGGACAGATAGATCCTTCATAGTTACAGGCCCTCCATGACCTAGGTCCTTCATCTAGGCCCCCCTCTTCCTAAGTTTCCACCATCTCCCAATAGTGCCAAGGGCCAGGGATTAACCCTTCAATACATAATTCTTTGAGAGAATTTTTATACAAACTATAACACAGACTCTTCCTAATAAAGAGTCAAGACACAGCTTCCTCAGCTTCTGAACTCTGGACAAACAAATTTGGTCCCTGCTCAATAAATTTTCATGTTCTTTCAAAGAAGGAAGATAAACTGAGGATGAAAATCCTTTGAAAAGTCCAAAGAGTTGTAACTTCCTATAGTGGTGGACAAAAACATCACTTGGAAATTAATGTTAAAATTGGATTTCTGGGACCCACCCCAGGGATTCCAAGTCTAGGCCAAGAAGAAACATTCCAGATGAATCTGATTCGGGTGATCCTTATACTACTCTTTGAAAAGTTCTGCCCTAGAAATAAGATGGTTAAAAGAACAGTATCTGACCTTGATAAAAATTTGTAAATTTTGCTTGTCAGCTTTCTGTGACTATAACAAATACCTGAAATAAAATGAATTTATAAAATATAAAGAAGTTTATTTTGTCTCAGTGCTTTGGAGGTTTCAGCCCATGGTCAGTTAACCCCGTTGCTTTTAGGGCTATGATGAGGTAGCACATTATGGTGGCAGTGTGTGGCACAGCAAAACCTTTGGCTGGGATGTGAAGGAAGAAAGAGAGATCAGGGTTCCAAAATCCCTGCAAGGACACTTCCCAGTAAGACCTCAATAGGCCTCAGCTTTTAAAGGTTCTACAACATCCTAATGGCATCAGGGACTAGTGACCAAGCCTTTAACACGTGAGCCTTTGGGAAATCTCCCAGATCCAAATTATAGTACTTTATGATGGAAATAAAGCTGTCCTTCAAACTCTGTTGCTTCCTTTCAAAGGACAGAATACAGGCAAGTCCATGATGGCAGAGAAACAGAAGCAGTCACTGGGGCTCTGAGACCCCATTAGGAGCCAAAGCATACAACAGTTGAAAGGAAGAGAGGGAGAGTTAAAACAATAAAAAAGGGAAAGAAAAACGGTTGAAGAGGAAAACCGCATGAATTAACAGGAAAAATTAGGGTAGCTCAGATGGAGTTTATTCCAGCAATGAATGCTAGTTGGGTTGTGGAGTAAAATCTCTGAAGATTTTACCCTATTGCATAGTGGTCTCATATTTGGTATAACCTGTAGAAAATTAGCCTCGAAAGCACTTTGCATGACAATGATTTTTTGTTAGTCTCAGGAAAAGAAAGCAATAGGAAGCTTTCCTGCATTGAAATGAAATGGAACTAGGTTAAATTCCATGTATAGTATTTTTATAGTATGTTCTTGGCTTCTTCTTTCTAAAGTGCAGCTAACTCACACAATTTTTAAAATGCTCTGCATGCCATTGTCAAGTGAATGTTTTTATTTTGACACTATCATCCCTCATATTTTTATAATGTTGACTAGACTTGCATTATATTTTCTTCCAATCCATATTTTTGTTCAGATTAGGTTTAGTTTTACAGAAAAATTGCAGAGATAACAAGAAGAGTCCCAAATACCTCTTAACCAGTTTTGCCTATTGTTAATGGCTTGGATTACCTGAGTACATTTGTTAAACCAACATTGGTATGTACTATTAACTCGAACTCCAGTACTTTCTATGTTTTTTCCACTATTATTTTAAATGTGGTCTAGGATCAAACCAGGATACTCCCTAATATTTAGTTGTCATGCCCCTTTAGTTTTCTTCTGGTCTGTGATTTCTCAGGTTTTCTTGTTTTCCATGATAGCTATCAACTCAATTTATTGCTATTGATGTTCACCTTGATTATACAGTCAAGGTTGTGTTTGCTAGGTTTCTTCACTGTAAGATTATTGTTTTTCCCTTTCCCTACTCTATTGTTTGAAATCAAGTCATTAAATTATTTCTACATCAGAAAGACAGGAAATTTAATTCTGTGTTCTGTAGGAGAAAGTACCTACATAAATTATTTGGAATTCTTCTGTAAGAAAGATTTGTCTCTTCTCTTTCATTTATTTGGCCATTTGTTTATAACAGTATGGTCTCATGGATATTTATATTTTATATCTTCAGTTATAATCTAATGTTGGGATAGTTATTTTTGTTGTCCAAATTGTTCCAGCTTTGCTCATTGAGACTTCTTTCAGATTGGCTAAATTGGGTATTTGGCCTTTTGACATGGTCTTTGTCCTTTTGACATGATCTATTATTATTTATTCATTGATTTATTTATTAGAACTGCCTCACATCTGCACCAAAAAAAAAAAAAAAAAAAAAATCCCAAGCTCATCTTGTATGGATGGACCCATCGCATCCCTAGAATCAGTTATTTGCCTTTGATTTTTTTTTTTTTTTTTTTTTGGTACTGGGGATTGAACTCAGAGGCACTCAGCCACTGAACCACATCCCCAACCCTATTTTGTATTTTATTTAGAGACAGGTTCTCACTTAGTTGCTTAGCACCTTGCTTTTGCTGAGGCTAGCTTTGAACTCACAATCCTCCTGCCTCAGCCTCCTGAGCTGCTGGGATTAAAAGCGTGTGCCACTGTACCCATCTTGCCTTTGATTTTTAACTTCACAGAAGATGGAGCAATGCATTTGTTTCCTATATATAATACCTTGTGCACTATCATGAATGCCTATGATGATACTGATGTTTACAAAGACAAGAATAAAAGAGGATCTAATCAGATTCATTTCATGCCAGGACAAGACTTAATGAATGCTCATATCTGGCCTGAAGATATTTTTAGGAGAATGATAAAGCTAACACTTTAGAATGACTTTTACATTTTCCTTTCCATTTCCTGTCATTGTGTAGAAAGAGTTTAGGGAAGGACAGATATTTCACCCCTTTCCACACAAAATTAGGCACGATCTTGTGATCTTGTCCTTTGTTCTAATCAGCAACTTTAGTTTCCAGGGTAAATAACACTGACTCCTTAATTAAAATAACTGTCATCAGCAAGAGAAAGAGAAAATGGGCTATTGCTCTGTTCTTACTCCTCCCTTCTTCTTTTACTTTTTTTTAGTTAACATCTGCTGAATATTCTGGTGCTTCCACTAGTTCACCTAATAAAAATCAATGGAATTGTCCTCCTACATCCATGTTTTTGATGTCCCTTAGTATCTTTCTCATTGTTTTTGTACCTAAAGCAATTGGAAACTAGTCCACAGATTCAATCGGTGGGGACAGATGAAAATTCAGTCACTGGCTGAATTTGCCTCCTTTATCCCTTCTTAATGAAGGAGGGGACACACGGCTGAACAGGCAGTGACTGTGCAGTATAGGTTTAAAGGCCATCATCTATTCAAAAGATAGCTAGGGGCTTTACCGTAAGTATAAATAGGTAATAGGGAAAAAGAAGCAAATGAACAAATGAGATGTATCTTCATCTCATTTCAAATGTACTCCCAAATAATCTTGTAACAAGCTTGTGCTCATGAAAGAAGGAATTAATACTGAAAAATTCACAATGATTAGTTGATATCTCCACATGTGCAGAAAGACATACTATCTTGAAATTAACATTTATTATGAAACAAAAATTCTGGAGTCCCTTGAAATAGAGATCTTAGAATATTTAATTCCAACACACAGTACATGAGACTACCAAATACTTTTTTCCCTAAAGATTTTGAGTTCTGTAATATATTTTTTTCAATTTACCTAGATTATTTTTTAGGATAAAGGCATAATTAAATGGTTAAACTACACTGTGAGGATTGTTTGACATTGTTGTCAATCGCAGTGGGTTTTAGCATCTAATGAAATGGACTATGCTTTGCTCCAAAAAATCCCACATGTCAGCAAAAAGAAAAGAAAGCATACCCTGATTGTTCCCCTAAACAAGTGTTTTTTCAAATAGGCTACACATAGAATCACCTTGGTACTATTAAAAAAAAATACTGATGCTTGAGTTACTCTGTGTATGGTGAGTCCAGGGATTTGCATCTTTTAAATCTTCCTTGGTGATTCCAATATGTATTCAATGTCATAGAGCAATAATTTTTAAATTTTAGTTAACTTTAAAAATATCTGGGTAATTTATTAGCAGTTCTGAATCCTGCAGCCACATCCAACATTCAAATTTATCAGCCAAGTATGGCATTCAATTTAAAAAAAGAAACCCCAAGTGTTTTGGTTCGTTAATCCTAACTGCCATGGCTGCATAGGATGCAGCCAGATCCTCAATTCTACTCAACTGGTGAAAGCTCTTTGCAATAGCTTGGTATTCTTGGCAAGCCTGGGTCTAATCATTTCACTCAATGCAGATCACTTATGTCCTTCTTGTCAGCTGGATACCTCACCCTTTAACATCCACCTCCACCTCTGATATTGCCAACTCTTGGAACTTCCTCATTCCTCCAAGCCCCTTCTGGGCCCTATAGTACATTCCTCCAAGCTCCTCCTTACAGTTATTGTCATAGCAGTTATCTTTCTGCTCTGTAAACCTTCTTAGTCTTACCTGTAAGACTCAAATTCCTAGAGATGATCAACTGTGACTTGAAAATTTTCATATTTCTAGTTCTCACTTCAATTCCTTATTACCAGGCACCTGCAAATCTCCAAGTCAAATAGACAGAATGTTATAAATAATTGTAGCATATAGTGAAGCATCTATCCCAAGGAGATGTACAATATGCCATGGAATCACAGATATTTTTGTTCATCTGTAAATTTAATTTATTCATGGCATTTCTTCTCCTTCTCCATAATTAGCATGAATAATTCAGAAGAGGCTAGCTGCTAGCTGTGAATACGAAGTTCACATGCAGTTGACTCAATTTTCTAAGCTACTGGAGAGGAACAAAAACAGATAATCCAAAAATCACTTATATTTGTACGTGAAATACAGTTTTGTCATTTCATTTGGTTCAACTGTAGTGGATGCTTTAGGAATTCCCATATTTCATAAGAAGATGGAAGGCACATCTGTAAGCCCTGATTCTTCAAGCTAAAAGCTACCCTCCTGTTTAGCTTTGCCACACAGTACCTATCTGGCCTTCTTTTCCCAGGACTTCTCTGGGAATAAGAGGAAGCTAGTTATTGAACAACAATAACAACAAATAAAACATGAAAGATTGGCAATTGTGGTGTGTACTGTGTTTTAATCTACAATCCTTCTCCTCTCAAATAAAGTACTATTCCATGTATAGCACAGGTTAAAGAACATTCTGTTTATGTTAACAAAAGAGCTAACTAAGCAAATAGGTTGTGTGTTCTTATGGACTTGTATCACTATAAAAGAAGAGGGGTGACTCCTAGGGGTAGCAGAGTATATTTACATTTTTCAACCCTAAATTTATCTATTTATAGATAAATTTCTTTTCAGAAAGATTTTTATGAGCTCCTTAAAACTGGACAAAGTAATTTTGCTACATAGATAATTCTTGGTAGGTAAACACACTGGAAGTTCATAAAATCCAGATTGGAATTAGTCATTGTGGCTTTCTATCAAAAGCATAGAAATATTCCCAGGGAGTGTAAATGTGGCAGGACTTTACTCTTAAACCTCTTTATATGACAGTGATCTTTTTTTTTTTTTTTTTTTTTTTATGTTGTGGCAAGGCAGCAATTGAAATATTCCTGTTACCTTTGTCTTCCATTGTGAACTAGAGTGACTGCTTCTCTAATATTTACTCTACTACTTCCCCATTGTGCAAAGCCATGGGGATGTGGGTGAAGAGAAGCCAAATAGCAAAATCATATTCTTCTTTTGACTTTGATTGGTCTGAACCAAATTTGGGAACTTGACACAACGTTTTCCACTCAGAGTAAAGCCTAGAATTTGTGGTCAATAGTTGGGGTGGCTGTTGCGAGTGGTGCTACTCCGAGATGGATTGTTTTTAAATGTAAGTGTATATTCAATCACATTAATCATCAAATATAAATAATTAATGCAAAAGCGTTGGGTGTGTTGAAACACCTCAACTAACATTCAATGTACACTAATTAAATACTATAAGCAAATCACACAATCCCAGGACAACCACGAGCCCCAAAATACCTCCAATGCAATGTAACTTCTCTTAGCCAAAGAACAGATGTTGTCCTTGTCTGGTGGTTCTCTCCAGCTGATGGCAGGATGTCAGGGAATGGTGGAGTCAGTCTAGGGATGGGCAGCAAGGTGGCCAGTCTCATAGATTGTCCTTGGAGCAAAACTCTTCAATGCGGCAGGACCAGCAATGTAAATACAGTTCCAAGTTGGTGGTATAGGTTGGTGATTGGTTATACCCAGTGAAAGTCATTGTTCCCTGATTGTGTCCAGCGAGGTGATATAATTGCAGCTGGGCATGTTTTTCATGTATGTACATGGAGCTGTGCTCCCTATCAAGCATGCCTATGGCTAGTACCCCTCACATTTCTTTATCAATTGCAAGCAGACATGACTAAGCAGTTCAATCGCTGTTGTTCCTTAGGGCCACCAAATTAGTGAGTCCTAGCATGTCCCAGCGTATCTGTGGCGTATGCTCTTTATAGTAGCAAGCACTCTTTCTTTGGACTATAATTAAAAACATGTCTTACTTCAGTTTCAGCTGGCAGTCAACTTGTGACCAAGAGAAAAACTAGTCTTGAGATAAAGCTCACAGGTTCTTGGTGGCACCATGTGGTCACCAAATTAAACCATCCCCCAAGACTGTCCTCCTCTAGACTTTTCAGTCATATTAACTAATAAATCATCTTCATTGCATCCAGCCATTTGAATTGGATTTTCTATTGTTCCAAAGACTATTTACAAATATGAATGCCTATAGCCAGCATGTTTATTTGTAACATGGGAGAGAAGCAAATTGGTTATTCTAATACATGACAGAAAAACAACAGCAACAATCTCAACCACATGGAAAAATATGAAAGAATGTAGACTTGTGGCATGATGTATTAGAACTGGGTCTTATAAATACAGTCTAGGTTTTCTTGCTTCATTTTGCATTTTCTTCTTGATCATAACAAAATGAGAAGGGATCACAGAACTGGGGTGGACTCCTGGGAAGGTAGTCTTTTTAGATATTCTACACTTTCATGTTATATATAAACAAACAGAAGCTCAGTGAGGTGAGGTGAATGGAAAAGAGGTGTATAGTCTGACTTCCAATGGGCCCTCTTTTTACTTTGGTATTCTGTCTACAAAGAAAAATGAACAATTTAAAAACAAGGACCTAAGTGAATTAGATTGAAATACTTACAACCCATTGTTACGTGCCCTAGAAGAGGAGTATACTTCATTGTCCTTGTTATATAACTTCAGTGTCTGCCTGGACTTTCTCAATGACTGCTCTATTGACAGGCTTGATCATGGACTTGCTGAGGCAAATGTGAGAAGATATGGTAGAATCATGATGGGGTGGGACAGCTTGGTGACATGATGGCTGTTATTGCATGCTGGGTCGTTGGATAAGAACACTGTGGAGCAGTGCCTTAGCTTGGAGTAGAGCTGCAGTCACATTTTACATTTCTGGACAAAACACATTTGTTCTAGGAAGTCACTGAAACATGGGGTTGTTGCTACAGCAAAGCTGACCACTACTCAGGAGTAAGAAGGTATCCCATGTGTTGTTGAATAGGAAAGGATTAAAGTCCTACACATTTAGAACACATCCTTGCTTTTTTCTTGAAAATTATATTTCCAAATCTTCCTGAAATTGCGTAGCTAATGAGATATGATTTTGAGTCATTGAGTGGGGCTTCACCAAAAGCTCTTTGAAGGGTTGCCTCAGTTGGAAGCATGTTCTTTTCCTCTTCCCACTTTCTCTCTCTCTTCCCGAAATGGCAATGAATAATAGAAGTCACAGAGACTACTCTGGGACGTGGAAAAAAGTTAAGAGAATCTGAGATGCATCAGCACTAATATTCTTGCCCCCATCAATGGTATCAATGTTTACTTCAATTATGTGAGAAAAATATGTATCTTAGGTCACTATTTTTAGAACTCTGTTTAGCAGCTGAATTTAATGGTCAATCTATGAAAGGCCATAACTAGGTGATATGAGGTTAAAAGAGTACGTAATATTCTTATCCAAAGCAGTAGCTTACAACCTCCTTGGAGTTATTTTCTTTGGATTGATTTACTATTTTTTCCTCAGCAGGGAATAGATTCTCGCTCACTTCCCACATGGGCGAGGGAATGGGTTCTCCTCAGAGGGATGAGCTGGCTGTGAAATAAAAGCTATGAAAGTAGAACCACGAAAGAGACACCAAAGACCAGAAATATATTTTAAAGAATAGATACAGTGACCCGGTAAGCCCACCAGAGGAATATGGCTTCTAACAAAGATGGAGCCCCACTTGCTTTATTTATTGTGCTGCACATCAAAGGGGATTGGTAGGTATAAGGTTTCAGTGTGGGAGGAGTCTTTTCTCAGTACTTGTGTCTTCATGAAGAAGAGGATATGGGTGGGAGTAAGCAGGCTATTTGGCTTCTAGCAGGTCACTGCCATGTCCCGGGCTGTGCTTGAATGTGTGTGGGGAGCTAGGACAGGGCGTGGAATCAGGCATTCTCAAACCAGTGCATTCCTACTGGGAGTTTCCCAAATCAGGCTTCCCTAACTGATGGCTTGAACACAGCTCAGTTCACCCAGGGTTCACGAATGGCTTCCAGCAAAAGAGAAATCATTTCACTGTCAGATACTCAGTAGGAACCCAATAAATTATTTTTTTATTTTTACTCTTTCTTCCTCTTCTTTTCATCCCTTTCTTTCTTTCTTCCCTTTTCCCCTTTTTCTCTTCTCCTGTCCTGAGAAGATACATTTTGAAATATCAAGAGGTTAATACACTTTGAGTCATTGGACTCAAACCACAAAATGGCTGAACAATAATGTCCCTGCAGATAGGGAGACAGTCAAAGAATTAGCTTAGAACATTATATAGGAAATACAATGAAGTTTTATATCATTCTCACAGGCAAACTATTTTCTTCCTGGGAACATTATACTCACCATTTATAGGGAGCCAGGGTTACTGATGCACTGGAAGAACAAGGAGGCCATTAATGCCCAGTCACAAGCCAGGAGGCATTACACAAAGGGAATGAGATGCCATACCCTGTAATAAGTACAGAGCATCGGGCATTTTATAAAGGTTATTGGATGGAAGAAGAAAATCTCCTAATAGTACTGTGGAAGACTGTTGAGATCATCAAGTGAGGTCTCTGCAGTTTCAAATACAGAAATAAGAATATTACATTTGAACAATATTATGGGGAGGAAAGCTTTGGCTTTACGGCATTGGATTAGTAGACAATGGACAGGGTAGTCATTTTCACAGGAGAAACAATTATCTTAGCTGTCCATCTGGCTAATGGCTTTCAAGAGCTATTATTTAGAAGAAGCTCCCTTATGTTATTTGTGATTATTAGAAATTATTGTTGATTTAACTGCTTAGGAAAATAATCAGACTGATCTATGGTGTGAGATCAATCATTTCAGAGAATTTTTAACCCAACCAAAGATTCCCCTTCAAGTCTTAGGATATTGAGCTAACCAGACTAAATCAAGCCACCTGGTGTTATTCCTGTTACCATATTCCTGCTAAGAAGGAGCAATTAACAAAATCCATTACGGAATGGCGCCTTAGCAAGATGTAAATTTAGTCTAAGTGTGCCCAATTATGAACTCTTACATTCACAGGTTATGTTAGGCATAAACCACTTTTATTTTGCCAGTGGTATATTGCCTAAGATTGTGTTATTATAAAGTCCCAGCAAATGAAAAGTTAAGCCACAGACTGGGAAAAAAAAGTGGTTTCCATTTATATCTGACAAGGAGAGGAATTGTGTCCCACGGGCTGTACTTACCATATCACACCCAGAATACTGATTTAAATGATTTTGGACTGATGCTACAGTGGGATAAGACTCTTGGAAACCTTAGGAAGAGGTGATCAATAAATATAGATCTGATGTCCCTCATTATTAGTCATCAGGAAAAGACAAATTGAAATCACAATGAGATAGCATTGCACATCCACCAAAAGGGCTGAAACTAAAAATACTGATACCACCACGTGTTGGAGAAGATATGCACAACTAGAGATCTTGCCAAACACACAGTGACTCAACTATATAAGCAAAAATGGACTGATACTCACAAACTACCTACTAAATATCCTAGCAATCTCACTCCTTTGCATTTACCCAAGAGAAACAGAAGCTTATGCTTGTACAAAGAGCTGCACATAAATGGCCACAGCCCTTCGATTCCTAAATTGCCCTAAATTGGAAACAATGCAAATGTCCAGCAATAGGTGACTGGATAAATTTACTATGGCAGTCCTACAACGGAATATAACACCCGGCCCTGGCTGGGCACAGAGGGTGTGTGATTCAGGCTCCTTATTAAGAGACACAGAACTCCTCCAATGAGAAGCTACCTTGAGGCCTGGCCAAACATTTCTTTGCACCACAATCTAAGACTCCTTTTTTTTTTTTCCTGCCCTCCTCTTTTATGTTCTATAAACCACCTCACTCTCTGCAGGGTTTTCATGTCTTCCCTGGATTCTCTTTCCTTCATCTTTTATAACATTTACCATAAATCTCTTCCATGGCAAATTCTGTCTGCCAACTGATTCCCTTCCCAGAATATTCAGATTAACAAAATGGTTGACTAGGGCTGAAGATGGGAGTAGAAAGGAACTTTTTTGAGTAATGGAAAAATGTTCTCTATCAATGTGAGTGTTACATGGGTTTATTTGTTAACATTCATTTTTTGTGGAGGGAGTTAATCAGGAATTGAACCCAGGGGCACTTCATCACTGAGCCACATTCCAAGCCCATTAATAATAATAATAATATAATATTTCTATTTTGAGATGGAGTCTCGCTAAGTTCCTTAAGGCCTTGCTAAATTGATGAGACTGGCTTGAACTTGTGATCCTCCTGTCTTAGCTTCCTGAGTCACTAGGATTACGTGTACAGCATTGTGCCCAGCTAACATTTATTGAAATATAGACTTAAAGTGTTTTATTCCTCAATGAAATTGATTTAATAGAAAAAATAATCCTAAGTGGTATCCATGGTTTACTGGTCTTGGCAGATACTTACTCAGGTAATATGTTAAGTACAAATTATACAGTCAAAGGAAATAAAGTATCTGTATGGTATTGGCAAAACCACACTGTTCCCTTATTTAGGGGATTTATTTAGATATCTTTAGGAATCATACATGTCCTTTTAAGGATAGGGTTATAACTATGATAACTTGCTTATAAGAGGACATATAGTATTACTACTGCTACTGAGAGCCCAGATGGTTGTCAGAGAGACAATATTTGAAAAAGAGCAAGTATTATTATTAAGCAATGGCTTCCTTAAGAAGTAGCTTTGAGGTAGCTTTTTAATCTGAAAGATATTTTTTTACTCCACAGATTGGGAAAAGTGTCTGGATTCCTAATTACTGGTAGAGCAGACAGAAGGGAGGTGCTGAGCAGTGATTAGTCTATTGCTTTTCTCATAATTTGACTGGGGTGCTGGGTTCATGGGAGAAAGACTATGGAGGTAAATTCTCATCACATCCTTTCAAGGCTGCATGCTAGTACCATGATATGTGAATAATGACGCTGATGTTAATCACATGGGCCAAGGTAGTGTTTGTTGTTTCTCTACACTAAAGTCATGTCCTTTCCTGTTTTGCGTATTTGAGTCTTTGGAAATGAATTGCTAGGAGTAGTCTACATTTAGACTTGGCAGCAGGTTAAGCTCCACCCTGAAGAGGAGAGAAGCTACATAAATTATTTGAAATTCTTTCATAAGAAAGATTGGTTTCAATTATTCTTCTATTTATGTATTTACTCATGTATTTATATCACTATGGACTTCATTATCTGATATTATTGTTATTGGATTTTTTTTCCTCAAACTGCTCTAACTTTGGCCATCAGGAGTTCTTTCTGGTTGGCTTCCTTGACATGCCCCCATCCTTCTGTCTCCTCTGAGCATCTCCTTACATTCTGGTACATTATGGCAAGAAAAACACTTCTGCTATATCTCGTCTATTCCTGACTCCAACTTTATCATTAGGCATTTCTCCAAAGAGCCCTGGTTCTTTTTACTATACAGTGGAGTTAGCACCCAACATCTGAGCATGGGGTAATAGTTGTCTTTTTAACATAATTATTGAAATTCCAGGAATGATTGAAGTACCACTAAATCACTATATGTCTGGGATTGCCCTCAGCGGAGAGTTTTGTGTCATATATTAAGTATATTTATTGGGGTTTTCTATTATATATTATTTTCTTCAATTTCTGGTTACTGTTTTATTTCCTTTTAAATTTTTAAAAGATATTTGGAGTTTGAATTATAGTGGGGTTAGTTCTGGCAGCAAGAAACAGCAAGTTTTGAAGATGAACTTACCTTGGACATATTTTCTCCTGACAGAGCGACACTGGCTGTTGTGCCATGCTCACTGGGTCAAAGAGACTTGCTATGCAGATACAGGTAGAATTATCTGGTGAATCCATCATATCTGAAGTTTGGTCCCATATCTTTATGCTCTCCATCTGCACATTAAGAGCTGATCTACCCTTCAGAAGTTGGATCATAATATGAAGCTTGTAGAAACTGACACACCTCCATAATTGAGATTTATTCATCTACAGTAAGAAATGCAATAGCAAGCAAACTGAAGTGCTTGTATCAGGGGAATCTTTCCTATTAAATGTGATATTCAGGAAGCAACATTAGAGTCAGAAGCCTGCCAGGGGAGTACAGAGCCAAATAAGGAAGCATCACAGTTCCCATGTTGAGTGGCGCGTTGTCAAAGCAGCCTACTGTCCCTTTTTCCTGTGGAGGCCAGGTCGCTAGGAGTAGAGAATTCTGCATGGGTTTAGGTATTTCTGGGTGCTCTGCTGTCTTGGATTATCAGGGCTGATAGTTCCCCCTTCTTTTCACAAAGGCTTACTCTAAACACAGAATGATGCAATGGTACAATGCAAGTTTTAAATATAGAAATCCCCATCCTATTTTAATTATACCTTTATTGGAAATAACTGCCTGATAACCATGATTTAAGATTTGGGTGTTTACAAAATCAGTATGGATTCAATCACACATTGAAAACCAAATCAAACCCAAAGTAAACAATCAGAGTATACTTTTATAAAGAGTTTAGGCACAAATATTGTGTATGGATTTTACTAATTTCATCCTAGTAAAATTTATAGCAAAGTTACCAACCCTCTTCTTCCTCCCCCTAGAATATGCACTTTTCTGTTGTTTCCATGTAATATGTAACCTTGGACAAGTTATTTGACTTTTCTAATTTCTTTATGTATCTGTGAAAGAAAGGGAAGTGATTCTGCCTCAGATGACTGATGTATGGATTAAAAGAGATGAAATGCATTAATGTCTTCAAATACCAATGTATAGTAAGCATTCAACAGTGCTTAGCTATATCAGATGCTAAAAATGCCCCGAACAGCAGCTGGAAACTGCAGTCAACATTTCAAATACTGTAGCACCAATCTACCCTGACTTAGTGCTGCCCTTTTAAAGTGGTGTGCATAAACCAGCATTTATCTGGTGAATAAATAGAGATGCTAGGAAGTTGGAGGCTGGGTTCTCTACATCAATCACCACTGCCTCACAGATGCAGCACTTAACTGTTTAGTTCTTTCTTTAAAAAAAAAAAATAACTGATAAAAACTAATAGCAGTTTTTCATGAGCATTAATTCTTACTTAATGAAAGTGTCCAGTAGGGGTTATCAAGTGTGATTAAGTTCATTAATATATTTTTATGTTAGAAAAAAAGACTTCCTGGACATAAATTAGTGAATATTTGCCATTTAAATTTAGCATTCCAGGGCTGGGGATGTGGCTCAAGTGGTAGCGTGCCTTCCTGGCATGCGTGCGGCCCAGGGTTCGATCCTTAGCACCACATACAAACAAAGATGTTGTGTCCGCAGAGAACTAAAAAATAAACATTAAAAAAATTCTCTCTCTCTCTCTCTCTTTAAAAAAAATAGCATTCCAGTTTTACAATTTTCCCTTTTATCGATGGGGTGGGGATGCAGCAGCAGTCAGCTATCTCTGGAAATTGAGAGATTGAATTGCAACACAGTAGGGATTATCATTGAAAGAGTCTTCCTCTATTGGCTGTATCATAAATGAAGGCCTGTGATTAGGAAATCCTTGACAAAGTGTCGTCACTTGGATTACTGAGCACATGGCAATCTGTTATAGAGATCCATGGAATAGGCTACTCTGCCTCAACTTATCACATGTTTGTTCCTGAAAGATTATGCTTGATGTCCACATAGGTCTCTCAATGGATTTTTCATTTTCTCTGTTTCATTAGCCTGATATTGGTTTTTAGAGTTATTAGTATTCTAGAGTGCTGCAGGATTGGAGTCTTCTAGGAAACTCAGGCAGCATGAAGACTCATCCCCTTCAAACACCAATTCTTGTCATCAAGCCAGAAAGATTTCAGATATATCACTCAGAGTAATAGGCATGAGTTTATGGAAGAGACAGGACAAGTGAAAGGAGAAACTCTCAAGGGAGAGAGTGGGTCCTCTCAGAGAAGAGAGGGACAGTGTGCCTCTCCTATACTCCAGTTTTATTGGGGATCCCAGAGAAGTTTCCAGAAAGTCCTGCCCAGATTCACCTCTTGACTTTTGACTGACAGCAGAATGATATCAGATGTTCATATCCCTGCTGCCATGACACCTCTAGGTCACTTTGGCCCATGCTGACTGGTTCTAATTGGATTCTTGACCATAAATTTTTATAGATTTTAATGGCTAGCAAGGAATTATCCTTAACTCCCTGAGTTTCAGCATCTGGTCTGTGAAAAGTGTCACAAAATTCTCCCCCTTTAGAGTAATTTGGCTTCTTCTTATCAATGTTGTTTCAGGTTGGCATTTCTCCTGCAGATAACAGGCAACAGGTTACTGAGGAATGTGACATATCCTGTCCACTTAGGTAGAAAGGGCTGCAGGTAAATTGCTTCTTGGAGAAGAAAGTATGTAGGGGTTAGCACAGTGGGCCCATGGTATAGAATTATTCCCTTAATCTCGGGTTCCTACCACTCACATCTGTCTGACACTATCAGGACCCACCCAAGTGTGGTTACCAGATTCCCTTCCCTGTCAAACAGACAATAGCTCAGAGACATTAGTTGTGGGGCACTTAGCCATGTTGTACAATTAAAAAATTACACCTGCTTGGTTCTTTTTGGAGCACAATTCCTTGTTTTCATTCTCAAAATTTAATTTCATCTCTTCCTTTGGACTTATTTCCTTTACTTTCTCTGGTCTGTTTAAACCCTGAATCCGGGCTGGCATCTCAGTTGCCAGAACCTGCTCTGTTCCCTTCTGCAGTTTAGTCCTGTTGAACTCAACGTGTGGTCATTGACTCTAGTCACATTTTTTTTTTCCTTTTGAATTGTTTAGTAGCAACTCTAATATTTTGTTATATTATGAAATATAATATTTTGTTATATTTCTGAAATATAACTTTGTTATCCTACTTAGGACTTGTTTTTGTCTATATAATTTGGTTTTTAATCTTGTTATTTTTGAAAGCAACTGAAAGAAAGACCCATAATCCTAGTTGATTCAGACACTCTTCCACATGGCCTGGTCTCAAACCAGCACACACATACACACACAAATGGTATTTCATATATTGTATCTGATGTAGGTGATGGAGAATTGTCTTTTTTAGAGGATCATGAGCTCTCTTTCTTCCTTGAAAAATCAGGAAAAAAAAACTAGAAACAATGCTATTGGCAAGTTTACATTGATATCTTTGAGATTTTTGTGAGAAGTTTCACATAAACAAATAAAATATGTTTATTATTTTACTTAAATAAGCATGTTACTTTAATTTTTTCCTTCTTTTCTTTCTCTCTTTTCTTTTACTTTTTTTATTTTGGTACCAGGGAGTGGACCCATGGTCACTTAACCACTGATCCACATCCCCCATCCCAAGCCCTTTTATATTTTATTTTGAGACAGAGTCACTAAGTTGCTTAGGGCCTAATTAAATTACTGAGGCTGATTTTGAACTTGTTATCCTCTTGCCTCAGGATCCCAAGTGCTGGGATTACAAGAGAGTGCCATGATTGTTGGCTTCTTTCTTATATTTTACAAATTTACATAAACAAATTATGAAGTGTTTGAAGGTAATAATACTTCTGATTTTAGTTTTCATAATTAAAAAATATATTAACTTGTTAAATATGAAAAAGTGAATATCTTTAAATTAATGAAATATAGTAATAGGATCCACTTACAGAATTACCATAGCAGCACATGAGTTCATGCATATAAAGCAATTTACTCATTTCCTGGCCCATGAACTGTGCCATTAATTTGATGTTATTATATACTGTCAGATTTCATATTTATAAAATAACAAATAGTTTATTATAAACCTCCTACAATGTCTTTCCCAATTTTTAAATATTTAGTCTAAATTTTACCTGAAGCAAAATTTTGGATGTGTCCATGATATTGGCCACTGATGACTCAAAAACACTGAATGTGTAAAAATGAATAGCACATATACAACACATATAGTAACAAAAAATGAGAAAGGAAATGTATTAGCTAATAATAGTTGTGTAGGAAAACAAATAGGAAAGGGAGAAAAACAGAATGTGCTCTTATTTTAGAAAAGGTTGGTTTGGAAAGGTGATGTACACACAGATATTTGGTTGACAGGAGAGTGTGCTGAGGATATTTAAGGGAAAGGACTATTTTGTTTTTAAAAAATGATATATCTAGGGACTGGGTTTGTGGCTCAGAGGTACAGCACTTGCCTAGCATGTTCGAGGCCCTGGGGTCAATCCTCAGCACCACATAAAAAAAATAAAATAAAGGTATTGTGTCCAACTTCAACCAAAAAATAAACATTTAAAAAAAAAATATATATATATATATATATATATATATATATATATATATATAATATTATGGTTTTTGAAGTCAAATGGGCAATAGCTGAGCATCCAATTTAATAAAAAGATGACCTCTCTGCTTTCCATACAAGAGAGAAGCCATTCAACTTTCCCTAAAACATCTGTAACACACAGACAGATTCATGTCCAGGAGCATTAATTTTCAAACAGAATCATATAGATAACACTGACAGGATTGATATTCAACTTGATAACAAAATTGTCTTTGAGATTACTCTTTAGGTTATTAGATGTCACCTGTAGAATTTTATAACCAGATACAGTTTAGTCTCCATGAAACCACAATAATCAAATATACATGCTGTATCTGGTCATTTTGGTGTTGTTCATGTCAATCTCATTTCTTGCCTTACTGAGGCCAAGAAGTCAGGAAATTAGTAAAAACCACAAGTTATGCTGTGTTTATTGTTTGATTAAGATGGTGCAATGGAAAGTGCTTGGGAGCCATTGATTTATTAATCCATTGATTCATTAAATATTTATGAATTATATGAAAGGCACTGTCCTAAGGGTAAGATACAAGCACTGTCATTAGTGAGCTGTGCAGTCTGATGGAAATCACAGACCTTCTCTAAGCCCTGGTTTTCTCATCAGAGAAAACAATGTCTATTGAACCTGTACTCTCTACCAGCCTCCCTGCTGGGTATTAGAGACAGAGATGAATAAGTAAAAAAAAAAAAAAAAAAAAAAAAAAAAAAAAAAAAAAAAAAGGCAAAATAATAAGCATAATATGTTACATGCATGTTAAAAGTATATCCAAGGTAAAGAAAAATATAAAAAGAAGAGATATGCTAGTGATAAATCTGTTAGGGGAAGCCCGATGAAGAAAAGCTTCACAGAAGAAATGCTTAAGAAGAAACAGGAGTCCGATAAGCAAACAATGGGAGTAAATAATTTCCTTCAGCTCATTAGGAGCAGCATAAGATTTCATGATTTTAGCAATAAACCTTTCTAATTTTTGGAGAAAGACATGGGGCTAAATGCTAATAATATCTTTAAACTACTAGATGATTTTTAGATGCTTTGAAAAATGCTGTAAATCTTATAAGTAGAGCTCCTCAATTTAAAATCCCAAAATTCTGTTTGGGATTTTTTTTTGGATATATCCAAGTAGGAATGCTTCAGACTGAAATGTAGAACACTTTTTACTGTAAAATAACCTAACTTATTAAATTGTTTGACCCATTCTTCAGAACATCGGCTTGATTTTATCTCAGATTCCCATAAACTTATTATATAGGAAAGTTTTAGATCAGTATATGTAAATTAATATTTGTTTCCCTCACTATGTGGATTTTGTGAAATACAGAACTAATACCCCAATTTTAAATCATTTATTTCATATTAATATGTAGTTCATTTCCTCAGTGATTGCTGCTTTTATTGTTTGAAAAACTACTGAATTCATTTAAAAAATATGAATCTATGCTAACTACATTTTCACTGCCTGCCAAGTTATCAGCTAAGGCAGGGATTGCACAAAGATTTTAACAAAAGGTTATATGACATTTTCTCTTATTTTCCAAAAGGATGGATTCCCTCTGGAGGAGACCTTGCCCAGCACTGAGATTATTCAACCAAATGGATTTTTTTTGGTTGGCTGAACTCACAGGCACTTACATACATCAACAGAAGAGTCATTGCCTTATCCAGTGACTGTATCAAATAGCTATTGTTAGGATATAAAGGTCTCAGTCAATCAGGATTTGAGAGTCTCAAAAAATTTGATTTCTCTTTAAAAGTCATTTAGAAAAGACTTGAGAACACAGAGCCACCCTTGTTCAATAAGAGATGAAGCTGCCACTGAGAGTAAAGGGACTCCTACTTTGATGAAATATGAGAGGAAGAATAGGGATGATCCCAGAATAATAGAATTTTCATGTAGTAAGGGCCCTTAGAAAAATATAAGCAAATGTTCTCACTACACATGGGGAAATGGAAATTTAGAAAAGTTATGTGCCTTGAAAAAGCCAGGAAGGCAGTAGTGGTCCTATGAAAGGGATAGAAAATGTAGGGCTTAATTTCAGACATTTGATATCTATATTAGCTATACCTAGGCAAATTACCCTGTCTCAAAATAAAATAAATAAAGAGTATATAAAGGATATATATATATTATATACAATATTCATATATATACACATATATATAAAATTAAAAGGATATGTATTCATATATACATATATTTATATCATATACTTATATGATACAAATTTCATTTATTTTATTTATTTATTTATTTTTTTATTGGTTGTTCAAAACATTACAAAGCTCATGACATATCATCTTTCATACATTTGACTCAAGTGGGTTATGAACTCCCATTTTACCCCAAATACAAATTGCAGAATCACATGGGTTACACATTCACATTTTTACATAATGGCATATTAGTGACTGTTGTATTCTGCTACCTTTCCTATCCCCTACTATCCCCCCTCCCCTCCCCTCCCATCTTCTCTCTCTACCTCATCTGCTGTTGTTCAATTCTCTCCCTTGTTCCGCCCCCCTTTCCCCTCACAACCTCTTATATGTAATTTTGTGTAACATTGAGGGTCTCCTACCATTTCCATACGATTTCCCTTCTCTCTCCCTTTCTCTCCCCCCACTCGTCTCTGTTTAATGTTAATCTTTTCCTCATGCTTTAAAATAAGTTATTTAAAAATGATAGACATACATTTTAAAATTATGTGATATAAAATCACTGTGGAAAATCTAACAAATAAAGAAAATATATTTAAAATATACATAAAATCACTTTTATTCTCATTACCTAGAGAAATTTCTATTGCTGTTAATATAATTTCCATTAATAGTTTAATGAATTTCCCTTTGTTAGTTTTAGTGTTCATATGTACTGTACATTCTTGTTTACTCGTATTACACCTCATACTTTATATGATTAGTTTAAAATTTCACTCTTTCACCTTTTCATGACATTTTTTTCTTCAAGAGTGGAGTTTTGATTTGGGTGACCTTTTCTCCTCTATTTTTTTTTGGTATTATTTCCATCATTATATTCTGTCTAAAAAATATAAATATGAATAGGCAAGACATATATTGATTACACATGGTACTATAAAGATAAAAACATACTTTGATTTCAGTTACTGACTGACTGTTACTAGTTTTGTCTTATCCTATTCTATTCAAATTAAGTTGATTCCCTTACTTCAAACATTCTAACAATATTTAGAGTTGCTTCTTCTTTAAAAAACTCTCAATATAAGGAAAGAGCTAATTTTATACATCCAAATAATAGAAGAGGACTTTCAACAAAAAAGATTTATTTTGGTTCACAATAAAGGAATAATTAAAATTTTCTATTTAAAGAAAATTCCCTCAGACATAAAAATTATTAAAAGCTTTTGTAATTTCAAGAAAAAATTTAAGTATTTCAATAAAACAAAGCCCATGTATAACTACTTCATTTAACTGTTGCTAGGCCCCTTGTCTCAGTTTTAAGGCGTCTGTTTTCTCCATCATTGGCTGAACTTGCTGAAGTTGGTATGTGCAATGTCTCCTGATACAAGTCCTGCTCAGAGGGCTTTTCTGGAATGGTTGCGTCCTCTGTGTGCTGAAGTGTGTAGTCCTCCACTTGTTAGCTGGAGTCTTGAATTTGAGAGGATGAAGAAAAGAACTACATTCTCTTCTTGGTTAAGCTCTCTATCCCAGCCCTCTCTCACTCCATAGTGATGGGTAGATTTATTTATATTTAAGAAAGACATTACTGCATATCCTTCATGTACAGCAGGCTCTACTTTCTCATAACATGGCTCTTACTTCTTCAGGTCCATGTAGACAGGGACATAATAGATTGTGATTAGTGTCCTCCGTAAGGTACTCTAGGGCTGTGTGTGGCTATTGCCACTTGATAGTTTGTACATAATTTTTACATTTTTCAAGAGCAGAAAAAAGACGTGCAATATTTGTGAATTTCCAGGACAAGATATTTGAAAATTACATGAGGTTTTCCCTCAGTATTCTTATCAGAATTAGAAGGAAACTTTCCCTGTCATGTATCTAATGAGGTAGCAAGGTGCCCCCGACCAAAAAAAAAAAAAAAAAAAAAAAAAAAAACCCTCTTGATTTCTGCCTGATAAAGGGTTACAGCATTTCTCTCTCTTATAAAAAAATTGACCATCCTGACCTCAGTGATTGACCCCAAATGTGCTCCTAGGCCAGGTGGGCCACACCAGCTTAGGGCTCCAGGATTTATGAATGTTCAAGTAAATTCCACCTTTGGCAGAAGCCAAGTAGTAGCTGAACACTGCTTAGCCTTCCCTTTTATAAGGAAAAAATGAACAATAAGACATTTAAACGGGTCTCTGTCTCATCCTTGTAATGTCTATTTCATTTCTGTTATAATATAAAATTCTAAGTAATTTATATTTTCCCTTGAGTTTCCAAAGGAAAAGTACCCACAGACCTTGTCCTTCATGGAGGAAAGAGATTATGTATCTTTTCTCAGGAAGGGGAGGGATTGGTCGTTAATCCTCTGATAAGAGCACCTTGTCCCATCACCTGTCTTCCTGGATATGTCCCTTAACCACCTTCATTCCCTATTGTGACAACATTCACAGAGCATCCTTCTCCCAAACCCCTTGCAGCCATCAGGGTAGGCTTTTGCCTCGGTCTGATTAATCATAACTCTCTCTCCCTATAACTAGAGCTGTTTATCAAGTGGCTTGTGATGTAAGCCAGCACAATCTAGTTTCTTTGGGATTTTATGTGATCAAGAAAAAAGAAAAAGGCCTTTTTCTTCTTCTCCTTTTTTTTTCCTAAGCTGGAACACTGTACATCCATAACAGACACTATATCAATTATTGTCCCTTCTCATCCCTTCCTCACTCCCAAGTTACTAGTAGATGAAGTTGTCCATAATATGAGGAAAATGAACTCAATCCACAGAGAGGGACAGACAGGCATGTGGCATGAACTCCTAGTTACAGATCCTTGATATTTTCCTTTGTTTTCTTGAGTTCTTCAACTACTACAGTATCCCTGCCACTCTGAAATATCTATCTATCTATCTATCTATCTATCTATCTATCTATCTAATTAAGCTAGTTTAAAATTTTGAGTGTTGCAGTTACTAGTAAAAAGAAAGCCTAGGCTGAGTTTTGGCAAACCTTTAAGACCTAGTAGTAGTCTCAACTTTGCAGGTCCTAGGGTCTCTGTCTCAACTTTCCACTGGAACATGAAAGAAGTCAGAGAATACATACATGAATATACTTGTTTGTGTCCCATTTAAGACACAAGTCCATCCTTAATTTGAAGGCTGTACAAAAATAGGCAGTGGACTGATTTTGACCGTGGGCCACAGTGTGTGGATACTCTGATGTAGTATATAACCATGAACATCAGTGGAGGCAAGTGAAATGTAAGACTTTGGACCTGAAAAGAATTGAGGATCTGTAGAACAAGAAGTTTCAATGAATTGTCCTCAGAGATGAAAACCTCACCATGAACAATGACAGGGCTTAAGCACTTGAAACAAAGAGCTAAAGTCTGCAATGAATATAGGGAATGATCTGGTGGATGGTAGATACCTGCAAGAATGAAAGTGGATTAAAAATGGCATGAGGGCTTGCTTCCGCACACAGACTAAAATTGGAAGGATACAGAGGCCTCTACATAAAGATGACATGCAAATTTGTGAAGCATTCCATATTTATTATTGATCTTGTCTTCTATGCCTCCCAAATTTGATGTAACATTTGCAAAGCCTTTTCTATTTCATGATCATAAAAATACTGGTATTTTTGCCTAAAAAAAGGTGACATGAGTTTGAAGTAGATTTTTTTGGGGGGTGGGGCAAGGAGTAACATTAATCTGGGAGTGTGATGGGAAACTAAAAGGATGCCAAACCCACCTCCTCCTAGTGTCCTGTGGGAAGAGGGAGAAAAAACATTCTTTGGTGAGACTTGTAGGAAGAGTAAGGCCCTTAAGGCACAGCAAGCCTTCCACTCTGCACAAGTAATGATAAGTAATAAAGGTACAGGAGTGTTCCGTGAGCTTAAGGATCCAGGTTTTTTATACAAATGCCACCCTAGAGGGCAGAGTGGAAGCATCAGGGCAGCTGGGTGGAAGGTTAATTAAGCTAAGGGACTGTATAGAGGTAGATATGAGACTGTGGAAGACTCAGGGATCTTGTGTCTAAGGAAGAATGTCATAACTGTGGTGCCATTAGTCTGCCTAATTTCTTTACAGGGAGAAGAACAATGGGCTGTAATTATGGACTCATCCTAGATACCGACCTCATTAACTATTACAGGGAGAGGAACAGGCAATATTTTGAAACGGAGCAGGAGGGAGAGTGACTGTTTTTCCAGAACTGTGGGGGTTCCTTTTGGGGTTCTCTGAGCTCTTATTGAAGAACTATATGGATTTTTTCATCATTGTATTTTTGATGTTTAGCAAAATTACTGGCAATCCATCTTTGTGTATTAACAACAAATGTGCAAACATAATTATTAAGAGTTATAATAAAAGAGGCAATGGGCTAGTTTAAATTTTTGAGTGTTGCAGTTATAGTAAAAAGAATGGGGTAATAAATTCACTGACAAAGAAATCTGGGAAAAAGACAAAAAAATGAACCAGACTAAGAAATCAGGAATAGATTCAATAAGGCAACAACCTTTGCTGTATTCCTCCGTATTTGACAGGTGGCTGACAATGGCTCTGATGCTGCTCCCTTGATAGTGGAGGATGTTATGTGCTTGCATAGCCCTTTAATAAAGACTGCTTCTGGGCATTCTGATTACATTCACCTATGCTTCATGATGTTCAATTAAAAGATTTGGTTGTTCTAAATTGCTTTGTGTTCCATTTTTACATTTCCCAAGAGGTAAGGAGAAATGTCGGAACAAGTAGCAATAAATTGAAATCATCTCATTTATTGTCTGCTTTAAAGGGAAGCTGGGGCCCATTTGGAAAGGTACCAAGGGTGGAGAAGAGGAATAAAACATTGCCTGACAATTTAGAAGATTGTATTATTTCTCCAAGGAAATACGTGATGTAAAAAATGTCTACCTGATGAGTTTGGTAAAATATCAGTATATCAAATGCCATGTTCGGCCTGCCTTGTCGTATGTACAAATGTGGTCAGTAGACAGCCTGAGGATCCTTATAGGTATAGAATGATTTTCTTGTGCTATCATAGCAGAGCAGCAATAACTCAATGCTTTCAATATGGATTTGTTCCTTTGGTATAGTTTTCAATAACATTATAGCTATAGGCTATTTTTATAAAATTCCCAAGTTGGTACAACATTACTTTAACCTTAAGGGTTCTGGCCCACGCTGAGTTTCACTTCACTTCAGGTTTTTCTATTAGTCCTGATAAATCTGTGGTGGAGAAATTCCCCCTTCCCAGATAGGAGAATATGAAGAAAGGGTTTAAGAGTCTCCACGTCAGTCAGATTTTCCACTTTGGAAGAACCATTCCAAACCTGGAGTTCTTATGAATTAAGGTTAATAATGCTAAAAAACTCACAGGGAAAGGCATCC
This sequence comes from Callospermophilus lateralis, assembly GCF_048772815.1. NCBI lineage: Eukaryota > Metazoa > Chordata > Mammalia > Rodentia > Sciuridae > Callospermophilus > Callospermophilus lateralis. Next base: position 102,337,784 of record NC_135312.1, on the reverse strand, counting down.
AAGTCATCTCAAACAAAAAAGACACTTTGTTCATCTGACTTGTCTCTATCTTTAATCTTGCATGGAAAAAAACAGTTAACTACTGCTGTGTAATGTCCTCGATACTTCATAGCTTAAAATATTAATTACACTCACAGTTCCTGAGGGTCAGGAATCTGGCTTGCTATGGCTCAGGAACTCTCCTGAAGTATACAAGAGAACTTTCTGGAGTATCCATTGTCAACTCCAGGCTCCATGGAGCTGGAAGAGCCATTTCTAAGCTCACTCACTTGGTTGTTGGCAGGTGTCAGTTCTTTACTGGTTCCTTGCTAAGTAAGTCTTTTCACAGGCTATCTGACAATCTTTATCACATAGCAATGGCTTTCCTCAGAGTAAGTGATGAGACAGAAAAAGCCCAGAATGGAAACTGCAGTCTAATAAACTAATCATGAAAGTGACAGGCCTTCTTTGCTGTTTCCCTTCGTCCTAAGGACTAACCCTAAGAAAGTGTTGCTATCATGAGGTAGGAATCATTGGGGACCATCTTGGAGAATATCACTACTATTAACTTAATATTTTGTTATAGGAGAATCACACATTTTGGAAAATACAGAAAAGGAGAGTATAGGAAAAAAAAATCATAGTTTCACTATCGTGAAATAATCACTCTACCATGTTGATCTATGCATGTTCTTCAGGGATTTGTCATGCATATATTGATCACAAGGTATATACAAACCTATTTTTTTCTGAACTAAGATACCAAATTAACAAGTACCTTCCATTGTAGACAATTATTTCATTATATATATATATATTTTTTTTACTTTTTGTCTAGAAATAAAATGCTTTCCTTTCTTTGTACATAAATACTCACTTGTACCCAGGTATGCTTTGAAACATTAGTTCCTAAATCTGTGTTGCCCTGTCTCCTTAGAAAGGGAATGACAAGTTCTTCTGATTTCAGTGTGTTGTATGGACAGAAATACTCAAAATCCCTTTGACCTCTGCTTGTTTTTTTTTTATTTTTTTTTATTTTGGCAGAAACACTTTTAATTGCACATCTACTGTTAGGTAGACCATCACTACTACCCTTAGATTTGAGGAACTTGGGGGTAGAAGTTGAGCAGAAGGCAGAGCTAGAATTGATAAAAAGTGATTAAAATAAGTTAAAATGGGCCCACAATTAAAATGAAAGTGTCTTCTTCCTACAGAGCAGAAGTAGTCTGAGTATTTTGACTGGAAAGTTGTGTCTCTGTAGCTCCATAAGGAGCACCTGTGGCAGCTAACAGGCAGTGGAGGCAGTACATACAGCAGAGCAGCTCTGACTCTGGTCAAATCCCAACTCCCAATCATCTCTAGTAGCAAAGCTGGAGCTGGAGCTAGTGAAGTATAAGTCAGGGAATGTTATGCCATTTCCCATGATTATTTTACTTAATTTTTTTCTTCTCTTTGTTTAAAATATTTTTTCTTTATAAGACTTTATCTCCACTTTTGTAACAGGTATTAATAATAGGCATTTATTTGGTGTTTAATACGAATACCTCACTTTTGTTGTGTATGATGCTATTATAAATACTTTAATAAGATGTATTTAATAAATACATCTTATATATTCCAACCACCTGGTAGATGCTGTTATCATCTTACTTCTACAGATGAGGAAACTGTGGCACAGGATATTAAGAACCTTGTCATGAGACATGTCAGAGTCTGGCTCCCAAGGGAGCACTGAAACTCTCTGTGCTAATGTTGCTTCTCAATGCATTCCAGGTGCTGTGCTGAGCAATATACATATATTCTCTTATTAATCTTTATATAACACCAAGAGATAGTTGTTATTTTCCACAGTTTAGGTGGGGACGATAAGGCTTAAAATTTTTAATTATTTTGGTCCAGTTAATATAGTAAGAGTTAATGCTCAAACCAAGGTTTGTCTGTCTCCCAATTCTGTTCTGGGAAACATTATGTAAAATATTATGGGGAAAAATCATTATTCTCTTCCCAGCTAGGGTTCTTTCTCTGTACCCTAAATTTGAAAAGAGCTGTCTGATTGTTTTTAACCTTCAAAGAGTAAAGGAAATGCAAGGAAGGATGAATTTTGGATACAAAATTTCCCTCTTTCACTCATATACCTTGTGAGAATTGTGCTATCTCCAAATTCATGTGTTGAAGTCTTACCCCCAGAACCTCAGAGCGTAACTGTATTTGGAGATAGGTTTTTATAGAGAGCTAATTCATTGGGAAGGGGAATATTTAGGTAAATTCTAATCAAACCTGACTAGTGTCCTCATAAATGGGAATTTCCACACACAGTTTCAAGTGTGCAAATAGGAGAGACCTTGTAAGGATATAGTGAGAAGGTGGTCATCTACAAACAAAGAAGAGGACTCAGAACAAACAACCTGACAACACCATGCTCTTGGATATCCAGCCTACCAAAAAAAAAAAAAAAGTAGGAAAATAGATTTCTGTTGTTTTAAATTCTGTGGTATTTTCTAGACAGTCTCAGCAAACGAACACCAAGCAAGCTGACTTTGGTCTCCTTCTATCATCAATATGAAATCAGCCATTTAGGCAATTTTATCTTCTGTCCTGGAAGAGGGAAGCCATCTTTTCCCTCTTAGTGACATATACTCCCATAGAAGGCTGTGGATTCTTTTGAAATCAGATCAGACATCAGTAGAAGTGTATACTCAATTGTGTGCTTGAGTGTGGTCTGTAATAAGAAAGCATATAGTTTTCAACTCATAGGAGAATAAGTGTGTTAGGAAGAAAAATGAACTTACAGGGGGATGGAAAAGCTTCACAGTCTTTTAAATTGAAATTGTCTTTAAGGAAGTGAGATATTTCTTATGGTATTAACATAGACTGCCTCAAAAAGACCAAGTAAGCAAATTATGTCTTCTTTTTTTTAAAAGGGGGGCCTTAACCTAAGAGTCAAGCTAAGCTGTGATTCTTCTTGAACCTGTTGCTCTTCTTTCATTCTTTTTGGCAGACATTGTTACTTACCTTCTACAATAATAATAGCAACAAAAACAAAATCTACCCAACTCCATAAGCTATAAGCTACTTCTTCTTAACAATGATAAAATTGGACCTCCGTTCCCAGATAAAAATACTCAACCTTGTGTTAGAGTCTGTAAACAAGTCAGGATGGCACCTGGCATTTTGCCAGAAAAATGTTAGAGTCTGTAAACAAGTCTGGATGGCACCTGGCAAAATGCCAGAGGGAGTGGTTTGTGAAGTAACTTCAGCGAGCCATTAAGTATGGAGATTCCTTTTTGGTTGACTGCTGTATCTAGTTTATGTTAATTAGATAAGCTGTGTGGAATGTATAAATACCGCTCCTGTCCTACAATAAATGGCTTCCACTCCTGCTTGATCAATCTACAGAAGTTGTTCGTCACCCCCCGGTTATTTTGATGCAGCCGGACTGCGACAACCTTGGGCTAGGGATATAGCTCAATTGGTAGGGTGCTTGCCTTGCATGCAAAAAGCCCTGCGTTCAATCCACAGCAACACACACACACACACACACACACACACACACACACAAAATATATATATATACACAAAAATACAAAAAACCCCTCCCCTCAAGTAGTCAGGTACACTATTCTGTTCTGGTCAATGACATTGAGTGGGAATCCACTGATGACCCTTTCCAAAAAAATCTATTGTTTACCTGATTCTTATTTATTCATTTAATGACAAGCTGAAGTGGAATGTATTGTTTGATTTTCTTCCTTTAACCTCTTCCTGCCTGGAATAATGATAATGTACTTGAAGATAAAGTTCATCATATAAACTATGAGGGGAAATTGACATGTTAAGAACAGCAGAGCAGACATCTAGAAGGAGCTTCTCCCTTTGCTGGATTTCTTATATGCACAATTAATTCCATGTTGATTAAACTACTATAATCAATTATTCTCTCACATTCACCAAACATATTGGACTATTTCCCATTTTGCTATTTTGTTGAGACTTTCTATATAAGAGCAGTAAGCAACATTCAGGTGAATTGTGTTGGATTCCCAGACATATCATTGTTTCAAATAAGTCACTGATTGTCTTTGCAGATTTCCAGTAAGAGGGAAAATGATGATCCAGGAGTAAGTATAAGTTAGTATATTTTAGTTAGGAAAAAGTATGTATATTTCAATACTTGAAACAACCTCTGTTTATTATACTGAATTGGCTTGAAAATACACATTTCCTCTGCCCAAAGTTCATCATGCCACACCCCTGTCCTCCAGGTTTCCTCTACTGCTCATTTCCTCAGGTCCCCAGAGTAGGAAAACAAATAACTTTAGGATGAACAGAAGATACAAAGAGTATACGTAGCATTTTTTTTAAAAAGCAAATAGGAAAACATTATGAACAGAGCATAACAACTATATTTTAATAAAAAATAATTAAACACTTGGTTTAATTATTACAAATTTATGGATTTTCTTAAGGTTCACCTTGAGTCATTTTGGTTTTCAGACATAGAAGCAGTGAATGTTTTCATGTTTCAATTATGGAAAATATCTGAAGTATTACTGTGAAGTAGCCAACGTTGCTTACACAGTGGCGTCTAGATTGTATTGGTGTAACACAGTAAATTCTGAAATCTAGATATATTCCACTATTGATTCAGAATCTTCTGCTTATGCAAATGCACATATAAACATGTACACATACACATATATACATACAAAAATCTTTGGACTGGAAAATACAAAATAAATTCACTGGTAAGCAAATCTATTTTTAATTTTATATTTGCATATAGATATGTGGAGGAAAGTTTAGGCACTGGAGAAGGAATAGTGTTATTTCTATATTTTTTGCATGTAATTGACTCAGAGTTTTCACAAATTCACATTAAGGAAAGAAAACAGAAGTTATTTTTTTCATAATGGCATATATTTTTTTAGAGTATTTTTGTTGAATGATTTATTTATGTGGGTGTATTTGAATGTTGTTATGGCTGATGTTTTTCAGCATGAGGAAATCCTTGCCATGAACATGAAACACAGGAAGGATTAGGGATTCGTTCCATTTTCCATTCTGTTTCTTGGCTCAGGTTATTCCAAACAAGGAAATAAACAGCTTATTTGCAACAAAAACACTAATCTTTCTTGGTACAAACTTTTTGGTTAAATGTTAGTTTCTTGCAATTTAATTTCTTGGTTTACATGTAACCAAAAGTAGATTAATAAGGGCAAGGGACACAGAAATTAAGTATTTTAAGGTCAGGGCTTTGATTTTCCATGAGTTTTAACATTGTAGTCCACTCCAGACATAATTGTAGTTTAAGGGTCAGTTTTTCCTAGCATCTTTTCTTTCTTTCTTTCTCCCTCCCTCCCTCTCTTTCTTTCTTTCTTTCTTTCTTTTTCTTTTTCTTTCTCTTTTTTCAGTTCCTGCCTTCCCTTCTTTCCCAATTACCGTCACCACCAAAATACCCCTCTGCCTTTCTCACCTCCAGTGTCACATGGGATATGTAATGGCTGCAGCTAGACCTTGTAATTACGCCCTCTTGTCTTTAGGTGTGCTAGTTTCTTCAGGTGGTTCACCTGCTTTCTCTAATGCTCTTTTCCTAATCTGCAAGTTGGAATGAATAGTATTTATTTACAAAGTTGTAAGAATTCTCAAAAGATGCTTATGGAATGCTTGACACAGAGCTCTGACTCTTAAGATCATTATCACCTGGGCTGATCCACACCCCACTAAAACTACATTCCTACTTCAGGATTATTTCTATTTCCTTCCCTTATCAGCACTCCTATTCTCTCTGATTTTGTGTGAGATTTATTAAGTGAGAAAAGGATTAGAAAAAGCAATTTAAACATGAATTACTTATAACAACACATAGCCAGATTAACGAGTAATATGAATTTGAGAAGACATAGATATAATGTTGTTAACCTATTTTTTTTAAAAAAATAATATCATTCAACCTTTGGAATTTCCATTTCTATTCCTTACTGAAATCTTGGGGGATATTCCCACAGCTTGTTCATTGCTTTCTGGCTAGTTTATATCTAATTTAAGTCTTTCTTTTCCTTCCATCGGCAACAAGATATTTAATTCAAAGTACTTGGAATTGGGAAGTAGCAGGGTCTGTTGCAGGGATTCTTCCCCATCCTTACTCTTTTGCAGCTCTTTTTCTGCTAATGCTTTGATGACAAAGAAGTGAGATGTAAGGACAAGGTAAGTCAAATGGCTCATCATTTGGGGTACTCTTTTCCTCTCTTTATTTCAACAGTTCCCCCAGTGATGAGCTCTAAGGGAAAGATGACTAAATAATGATTCTCTTATGAGGTACCCATGTGAATTCTTTAGGAAGCTTTGCAGGAGCCTTCCAGCTGTGCAGTTCTCTGCAAGAGAAGATTTGTTCTGCCTTGTACTCTCCCATTGAATGAATCCTTAGGGGTAGAATTCCAGACGAGAAAGCTGCTACCCCAGATGATGGTAACTGGGGTTTGGGGCAAGTTTTGTTACTGTCTCCTAACTTACACCACTTGTACAGGTGGTATCTAATCTAGTACTCACTCCTGGATCCAACACTGCTTAGGAAGTTTGCATTTATGCTGTCTTTATTTACCTACAATAAATGTGGTGGCACAGACAGGCATAACATTTGAAAAGTGAAGAGATTAAAGTGACTCTTGCAAAAATGGGAGGAAAAACTGTCAAAATTTGGAATCAACAAGAATTAAACTATATTTTATCCATGAAAGCCAAAGTCTATGGGACTAACTATGCTTTGAATTTACTATAGTGTCTGCTCTGAGAATGTGACTATTTCCTGTGTAGAAGAAAGAATTTCTTCTTGGGTTTCAGGGATGAGGTCAGGTGTGTGCTATGTAGAAGAGATACTCATGCCCAACATCTGCCAGCAATGCCCTGGCTCTCCATGTTTCAGCCATGTAGCTCAGCAAGGTGATTGGTGAAGCTTCAACTGAAGTAAGTATCATGTCTAAAATGAATTGTGAACAGATATTTACTATAAACAGAGCTGTTAGAGAAAGTGTAATTTACAACAATGTAGGACTCAAATTTGAGGTCATTCCACTTATTGTTTGGCTCTTAACAAGAAACTAAAGCTTAGGTTCCTTTTTAACAGAGTATAAATAATTTATATATATATATATATTTTTTCAATCCCTGGTACCAAATATATATACATATATATATTTTTTGGTACCAGCAATTGAACCCAGGGCAGCTTAATCATTGAGCCACATTCCCAGCCCTTTTTATTTTTGCTAAGTTGCTGAGGCTGACTTTGAACTTGTGATCATCCTTCTTTAGCCTCCCAAGCCTCTGGGATTACAACGGTGCACTTCCAGGCTCAGCTTTCCTATATATTTTCAAAAGAGACAATATACCTTACACAAAAAAGAGTGATGTCTTTATTTAATGGCGAAGATAAGACTGAATAGTCTTCCTGTTACTAGCTACTAAAAACAAAAGTTTTTTTGCATATGTAATTGTTTGTGTATGCTCACACTATGATGAAATGAAAGTACTCTCTTTAAGCCATGCTTAGAGTCTTCAGAATGAGCAGTTGCTTTGAAAATCAACTTACAGGGCGATTGGAATTTGTGATCTCCTTCTGGATCACTGTACCTTTAGATCTTTTGGGTGAAGTCAGCAAGTTGGCAGAGTAGGACTTTCCAGTGCTTGTCCCTTTCCACAGAACTTCAATTTGGAAAACTATTCACCCGAGAAAACACCTCCACAAGAGCTAAGAAAACCAGGTGGGAGATTACAATTCATAGATACAGCACAGAAATAAGAAGAAACACACTGGAGAGGGTTAGAAAAGCAGTTCCATATTACCTGAGTCAGCACTTCTCCTAACCACTGACAGCACAGCATGGAGTTAGATAACCTCTACCTGGAGAAAGGAAAAGGAAGTGAGCCCGAGGCTCTGCCTCAGACCCCAACACTGGGCCTACCCCAGCAAAGCCCATACTGGGAAAGTTTTCCTAGACTTTTAACACATGCTAGTATCCTCAGCTCAGTTTCTACCGAGCTGGCCGTATTGCCAGGCTGGCCCTAGTGGCTCTAGGTTTTGGACCTGCTGTGCAGATTTATTCTCTAGGCTGACTTAGAGGTCCTAGGTTTGTTTTGCTTCCAGACCTTGGTTTAAGAGTGATTGTAATATCCAGGATGACCACAACACAGGCCTAGTGTCTACAACTCTAGGCTCCAGACTATCTCCCACAGATCAAGGCTCCCCAATAGCCTCAATACCATCTCCAAGCATCTCCATGCTCCAGGTTATTTTCTGTGGCCCTAGGATCTAGTTAATACAGGGTTATGTCTTCTTCATAAAACCTAGGGTCAAGGCTGACACCAGTGTACCCTATAATCAAGCTGAGTTTTACAGACCAATGCTTCAGGACCACTCTTACAGTGCAGCCTCCAGGAAACCTCTGTGGACTCAAGATCCATGCACATCTCTGTGAACTCAACCTCCAGATCTATCTCAGTAGACTCAAGTACATAGCCTACTCTAATGCTTCAATGGATTTTGAAGATTCTGACTCAAGACTAACCCCAGCAACAAATCAGCCCCTATGGATCAGGATTTCATGATGATACACTCAGATACAAGCTCCAAGCCTGCCCCCAACGACCTATTCAACAAGTTCTCTCCAGTAGGTCCAGATTCCAGATCCAACATGGAGGACTCAGGTGCCAGACCCACTTGCTGATCCAGACACAAGGCCAGCCTGCTTAAAGACTTTAGCAACAACCTTACCCACAGATCACACCAGAGAGCCTGTCCAGTATCTGGATACGTTGACCAGTGAAGGGTTCTCCCAGACAAAGCCAATCTTCAAAGTCTAGAATAAGTCCCTGCTTCTTCAAATGTGAAAAAGGAATACTTTCAAACTCATCTTGTGAGGCATCTAATGATCATTCCTCAGATACCAAAGCCAGATAAAGACATGACAAAAAAAGGAAAATTAGCATCTAATATCCCTGATGAACAGGTATGCAAAAATCCTTAATGAAATACTAGTAATCTGAATTCAACAGCACATTAAAAGGGATTTTTTCATTGTGATCAGAGTTGCAAGAACGGTTCAACATATGCAAATCTTTAAATGTGAAATACCACAGAATGAGGGATAAAACACATATGATCATCTCAATAGATGCAGAAAAAATACTTAAAAATTGAACATTACTTTATGATTGAAACCTCTCAACAAATTAGACATGCAAGGAATATACTTGACATAATAAAAGATTGTGTTGGATAATCTCCAAGCTCAACATCATACTCAATATAAAACGTTGGAAGATTTTCCTCTATGATCAGAAAGAAGATAAAGATGCCCATCCTCACCAGAGCACCTATTCAAGCAAAAACTAAAGGAACAAAAGGCATCCAACTGCAAAAAGAAGTCAAATCACTCCTGTTTGTAGGTAACATAATTTTACATGTGGAAAACCCAAAAGTCCATCAAAGGACTAATAAATGAATTCAGTCAAGTTGCAGGATACAAAAATCAACATACAAAATCAGTAACATTTTAATAAAAGAACAAACTATCCAAAGAAAGAAATTAAGAAAACTATCCCATTTAAAAGAGTCACTAAAAATATAATACTTGGGAATAAGCTTAACGAAGGAGATGAAAAATGTGTCAACTGCAAGCTATAAAACATCAGTGAAAGAAATTTTAAAAGTCCCAAATGAAAGGAAAGGAAGTTCATGTTCATATTAGAAGAATATTGTGAAAATGCTTAATATAATCTTCAAATTCATGTAAAGCCACAAAAGACCCAGAATATCCAAATAGAATATCCAAAAGGACTTTTCAGCATAAAGAACAAAGCTGGAGGCATCATAATACCTGACTTCAAATATACTATAGTAATCAAAACTGCATGGTACTAGCATAAAAACAGACACACAGGCTATGGGACCAGAATAGGGAGCTCAGAAGTGAATCCCTACATTTATGGTCAACTCATTTTAAAAATAAAGTTGTCAAGAACACAGTAGAAAAAGCATAGCCCCTTAAATAAATGGTATGGGAATAACAATCCACAGGCAGAAGAATAGAATTAGATACTCATCTCATATCATAAATAAATTGACTGAAATTGGACGAACCTGTTAAATATAACACTTAAAACTGAAAATTATGAAGGGAATACACAGGATAAAAGCTCTTTTGAGATTGATCTGGGAAATTACTTTTTTGGATTCAGCTCCAAAAGCACAGGCATTAAAAGCAAAAATTGACAAGCAAAATTACATCCAGCTAAAAAGTTTCTACAAAACAAGCAATAGAATGAACAAACAACCTATACAATTGGAAAATATATTTCCAAACTTCCTTTCCTTTCATTGGGGATTAATGTGGAAACTATATATGGAACTTAATTCAATAGCAAGGAAACCAACTGAATAGGCATTTCTAAAAAGAAGGCATATGGCGGGGAGGCTAGGGTTGTGGCTCAGTGGTAGAGCTCTTGCCTAGCATGTGTGAGGCACTGAGTTCGACCCTCAGAATCACATAAATAAATCAATAAAGGTATTCTGTCCATCTACAACTAAAAAATATTTTTAAAAAGAAGGCATATGAATGGTCAACATGTATATGAAAAACTGTTCCACATCAGTAATCATTAGGCAAATGAAAGAAAAGCACAATGAGATATTCTGTCAGAATGGAATCATTAATGAAAGATAAGTGTTGACACAGATGTGGAGAAAAGGAAATACTTGTATATTTTTTTGATGGAAATGTTGCTTAATACAGCCATTATGGAAAATGGTGTCAAGGGTCCTCAAAAATTCAAACTTAAACTATCGTGTAATTGAGAAATCCCACTAGTACTAGGTATATATCCAGATGGCAATGTTTAAGTGTAATTCAGAAATCCCACTAGTACTAGGTATATATCCAGATGGCAATGTTTAAGTTGTCCTAAGGACACCTGCTCTCCCATGCTCACTGCAGCATTATTCAAAACACTGCTACAGCCTAAATGTTCATCAGTGGAGGAAGAAAGTACACATTCAGCTTGGGGGGAAAAAGGGAAATTCTATCATGTCAGCAACCTAAATAAGCATAGAAGACATGTTAAGTGAAATAAGCTGGGTACAGACAGAAAACACTGTAAAAATCTCATTTACATGCAGAATCTAAAAGAATTAAACACAGAAGCAGAAAACAGAACAGGGTTACAGTGGGGGCAGGGATATTGAGAAAATATTGGTCAAAGGATACAAAATTTCAGTTAGCAGGAATAAATTCTAGAGCTCTATCTTACAGCATGGTGACTGCAGTTAATAACTATTATATTTTCTTGGAAATCATGGAGAGAGTAGATTTTAAGTGTTCTTATGACAAAAAATAATAAATATGTGAGCTAATACATAAATTGGCTTGACTTACCATTCCACAATGTAAGCATATTGAAGATCTTCAGATTGTACATAATAAACATACAAATTTTGTTTGTCAATCTGTTTTAAGAGTACAAATAAGCAAAACTGTTACATATAGGTCATCTACTATTTATCTGCTAGTCACATTTTCACTTGGGAGGATATTATTTTGGACACCAGAGTCTTTCTTGCTTTTTCAGGAAGTTTTCCCTTTCCATTTTCTTTCTGTTTCCTGTTTCAACTGGCAAATTTCCCCATGTTCATTCTTCAGTCTAATACCCTTTGCCCTTCATATTATTTATTTCCATCTGGTCTTATCTCCAAGTTTTTTTCCTAAGGTTCATGAAACATTTGTCCAGCTGTTTCTAATAACAGCCTTGAGAACAGGCATTAGCTACTGCCTAAGTCTGTACCTGCTTGAAATCCGTGACTGAACTCGGGCTCATTGTGTAAATGCTTCCCACAGTAGCAGCCCGCCCTTTGCACAAACATTCCATATCTCTCACAAGTACTTGTTGGTTAATTATTTTTCTTTTGTCCACATTGGGCAGGTGCCTGAACATTTATTTAGGAAAGCCATTCTTTCAAAATCTAATTTTTGGCTTACTGTCTCTATGAACAAGAATAGAGCTAAATACAAACCAGGCAGCCTAAAGGAAAATATTATAGGGACAAAAATTTGAAAACCAAAGATTTACTCCATCCAAGTTCTGAATCGGTGTGCATATTCCAAATAAAAAGATAAATCATTATATATAGATCTTATCAAAGTTTATAGTAACTCCAAAAGGGATAATTGGGCAAATGAATCTCAATAGTTCTTTTAAAAAGTGCATGAAGGTCCTTACTAGTCTTTAGTAATCTTACAGGGTTTTTAAACATAAAAATATGGGGTATAATTTTTTTAGCACAGGATGTCCTGGCATCTTAACAATGACAAGTCTTCATCAAATTCACTGAGTACCTGTTAAGTCTTCATGAAATTCACTGATTCTACTGAATGCACAGTTGGCTGAATCTGAGTGTATGAAAGTCAAAATCAATAATTGGCCAAGGTGGATATCATTATATAGGAAAACACATCAAATACAAAGCGAAAACCCAAAATACTATCACACAAATTTAATTATTAAGATTTTGTTCAGCTGGGGTTGTGGCTCAGTGGTAGAGTGCTCTCCTAGCATGTGCAAGGTGCTGGGTTTGCGATTCCTCAGAACCACATAAAAAAATAAATGTATTGTGTCCAACTATAACTAAAAAATATTTAATAAAACTTAAAAAAGATTTTGTTAAAATTTTAGTAATTGCATTTTAAAGATTGACTGTTGCACAGAAGCCTTTCTTCAGTCTTAACCCCTAGTAGACTGCTCTTATGCTAACTATACTGCACACTGGTAAGACTAGATAATCATTTACAAGAGGTTGGAAGAGAGCACATTCTTATGTTTTCCTACAGCCTGGGACATAGCTGACATAACAATGTGGCTACTTTATCAAAGCTCCCCATCTCTCCAATTCCAACCAAGTTTCCTTCCTCTTTGGCTCCTGGGCTGTTTGGTGATGATAAGGTGATGCAAATGATGTGGGCACCACAAACTGAAGTTCTCTGTCCACTCAGAAGTAGATTCTTTCAGGATATTATCAGAAGTTGTCTTATAGTTTTGGCTTTTACTCATATTTTATACCTGTTTTGTTGGGTGTATGTGTGTGGTCGTGGGAATACAATCAAGCAGGGCTCTGTCACTGAATTACATACCTAAGCCTTTTTATTTTTGAGACCTGGTCTCACTAAGTTGCCCAAACTGGCTTTGAACTTTTAATCTTCCTGAATTTCTGGGATTATAGGCATGTGCCCCCATGCTTCGATTTTACATCTAATATTTGTACATGAATTTGCTACTTCACTTATAACTTGAAAAAAAAGTCCTTAAAACTTGTATTAGAATTTTTCAATAGAATAATAAAATTGGCTTTCAGGATGAAAATTTGCTCTTAAATTTTTAGCTGCCACACAGGTTTCTGTCTGTCTCTCCTTGGCAAGCATGGCTTTCCCAGAGGGGGATGATATTTACAGAAAATGTCATGTAAGAAAGCCTCTTACCTCAGGATGTACTGGTTTGATTTGTTCAGCCAGTTCTGCATAAGGAAAGCTCAAAAAGCAACCATTGTTTATTGATATGTTCAGAAAGGTCAGTGTTATCTGCAAAATGTGTAATAAGGCTTGCTTTCTTATTTTCAAACAGCTTTTGGACATGTGTATAGTTTAGTTCTGGAATGTCTCCCAAATTCTCATGTGTTAACATCTTGGTGGCAGCCTGTGGACAGTACCAGAGGTGGTGGAAACCCAGGAGGTGGGGCCTAGTGGAAGTAAGTGAGGTATTTGGGGTCTGCCCTGGAAGGGGTTATTGGAATCCTGGCTTCTACTTCCCTTTTTTCTTCATGGACACCATGAGATGAACAGCTTTGCTCCATACGTGCTCCTCACCATGATGTTCTGCCTTGCCACAGACACAAGGCAATGGCCAAGTGACCATGGACAGAAAACTCCAAAACTGTAAGCCAAAATAAATTTTTCCTCATTTTAAGTTGATTTTCTCAAATATTTTGCCATGAAGGCAAAAAGCTGAGTAATATAACATGTAATAACATTCATTCCATGTTGGTTAGATAATTTATAAGATAGAGTAGTTCAAAATATCTTGTTTTGCTTGTTTTTGTGGTGCTGGGGATCAAACCCGGGCTCCAGTCTGCTAGGCAATTATTCTATCACTGAGCTATATTCCCAGCTCCTCAAAATATTCTGAGAGTGAGCATCTCCTGTTTTTAGTAAATGTTAGGTTTTATTATAATTTTACATTTTATGGTGATTGTCAATTTTAAATTAAATATTCGGATGTTACTCTCCCAATACAACAACTGATAAAAATTTTTTAAAAAATGGACAATTATTTAGTTTCTTGAAATTGACCTGAAAACATATAGCACATGTAGAAACACTTATTAAAAAAAATCTTCTTAATCAGCAAATACAGCAGTCTATGGAACTTCAGCCTTTGTCTGGAACCTTAAAGGTTGGAAACGCTAAATCTGAGAGGGAAGACAGGCAATACAGAGAAGAGACCCTTGATAACTTAATTGAATGAATTACTTGTCTCTTAGACTGTGGACTTACTGATTTTTTGGTATGGGAAAAATAAATTTCCTATTGTTTAAGTGAAAACAAAATAGCAAACCCAAGATGGGTAAATGAAAAAAGTATAGTAAAATATAAATGGGTAGAATATTGGTGATAGATACATGGAGTCCTGTAAAGATTTTTCAACTTTTCTCCCCCTAAAAATTCACATAAGAAAATGTTAGAGAAAATGATAAGAAATCTAAATAACATGATTTACATTGTAATTCAGGATCTCTAAAAAGAGAAACTGAGATTTGCAAATAGTAATTCCAAAGCCCTTGACCAAAGCACTTTGACCAGCCCACAGGGAGATATATAACCTTGGATAATATAGCTCCTGCAGTGTAAGGCCACTCATGGGGAAGGACAAAGTCTCAGCAGAGAACATTCCTAGCTGCAAGACTGAGTGGATAATTCAGGAGTGTACCAGTGTCCACTGCACCTTAACTGATATTTTCAATGATATTAAAATGAGCATTTAAGAAGATTACCTACATGATCATTTATCCATTGATCACACATGGGTTCATAGATGCTGCATTGAATTTGAATGGCATTCAGTTTGTCAGTTAAAGCCAGAGTGACACCATATTTTGCTAATGCCCAGGATGATGCCAAACTTTGGTACAACTTATACATACACTGGCATTTGAAAATATATGTTTTTTTTTTCAGAAAATCAATCTGCTGATTATTTTGAAAATAAAGCAAATCAGTACAAATGAACACAACTTTATTTTAAATGAACAGGAAATTGCTAATACCTCTTACAGAAACAGCTGTCGACCTACCGTGCAAATCTCCGTATTATTTTTCCCTTGATAATTGAATCACCTCCTCACACAAAAATCCAATTAAAATTATATGCTCAAAATTGAGCTTATAAATATCAAAACAGAAGTACCCTCTTGAAAGTAGTTATTTAGTGTTATGGTTACCATATCTTATATGCCCACTGTACACCAGAAATTTAGGCTTTAAATATATGACATGTACTGTGCTCAATAAATCTATAAAGTAAGTCTTATTATCCATTTAGAAATATAGAAAAATGAATATTAGAGAGTTTTAATTTTTCTATTCTTCTTTTATTCATACTTTATAAACTGGTGTTAATGGAGGTAGACAGAAGGTGAAAATGTGGTCATTATTATTACATATTTTTTTCGTGGGGACTAGAAATCATAACTCATAACTCATTATGATGGAATAATATAGGGGTCACAAGAAAGATTTCCTTTTTCTTGTAACTGCAGTGAAAACATATAATATGGGGTCTTCCTTAATAAAGTTTTAAGTGTATATTATTTTAGTGCTCATTATGTATTGGTAAATACCAGCAACATTCTATACAGCAGGTCTCAAGAACCTTCACGTCTTACATGAGTAAAGCATTCTACTCATTGAACAGCAACTCCATATTTCCTCCCCTCTCACCATTCCACTTTCTGTTGCAATGATTTGAACACATTAGATATACCATATAAGTGGAATTATGCAACATTTGTCCTGTGACTGGCTTATTTCATTTAGCACAAGGTACTCAAGATTCATTTATGGTATTGCTTCTGATAGGGTACCTTGGTTCATTTTCACTGTTATAAAAAAAAATCTTAGACTGGATAATTTATAAACAGATGATTTGTTTTGCTCACAGTTCTGGAGGTGGTGAAGTCCAACCAAGATCCAGCCGAGGTGCCAGAAGCTCAGTGTCTGGTGGAGGCTTGATCTATTTCAAAGATGATGCCTAGCTAGCTGGGTCCTTGCATGACAGAAGAGGTGAACAAACTCCCTCTCTGAGCTTTTCAATAAGGACAGTAAATCTTGTTTTTGAGGTGGATCCCTCATGACCTCAACATTTCCTCAAAGCCCCACATTCCAGATGAGGTTTCAACATATTAATTTGGGGGGAAGAAGGGACACAAATATTTAGACCACAGCACAGGATTTTCTTCTTTTTAAGGTTGAATAACTTCCCTTTGTTGGTATATATTCCCTTTTCTTTATCTTTTCATCTGCTGAGGGACACTCAGATTGCTGAAGTGCATAGGAGAGTGCAGGAACCTCTTTGACATATTGACTTCATATTCTTTGGAAATATATCCAGAAGTGGGATTGATGAATCATGTGGTAATTCTATTGTTAATTATTTTAGAAATCATTCTTAAAGGTGTGAGATGACTTTCATTTGTGTTGACTTCAAAATACCATAGTAAACCCAGATATTGATTGTTTTACATCATTGCTAGGGACTTGGGCATTTATCCTAATGGTATGATTGTCCTAAAAATCTCAAAGTTAGAAAAAATGTACGTTATGCTTTTCCTTCGCTCTGCACCTGAGTGTATTTCCCAATGCTGTGGAGCTATAATCACTAGTCCAAAAAATCACTGCTAAAAATTCAAAAATGTTATAATGATTTGTTTATGGAATTTTTTTCCTGTGTTTTGTAAAAGCAATAGAGAAACCTTGCCTTTAAATGTGATGTCTTAAAGCAAAACAATTTATTTGTCAGGGAACTCTGTTAATATTGTTGCTAACAGCAGAAAAAGGCCATGTAGAAATCCCCATTGAGCCTGTGTACTGGGGCCTCCATCAAAATGAAGAGTTATTTCTTGAACACAAAAGCAGCCCTGGGCATCATTTAAATCACTGTGGAGTGGCAAGACTCAGAAGCCAGTGAGTTATGAAACAGTACATATTCCTTCATCCCTCAGTGATTGAGTCACCTCCTAACGCAACTGTCCAATTAGAGGAACTGATGTTCTGGATGTTTCTTATGTCTGGGAGTCAGTTTGGGGAAACAAGTACAAGGTCATCACTAATGAATATCACCTACCATACTATGTGCCAAGTAAACTCTTTCTATCAGCGTTACTGACATTTCAAACCTGAGATATCAGGGCGCTGGTGACAGTTTGGAAACAGGATGCTAAAACTCAAGGGACTAAATCAGCTGACATGTTGATAATTGCCAGTTGAAATATAGTCCTGATTTGTTGATAAAAAAAATTGCCAGAGGCATAGTGGAATTACCTCGGACCTTCTACTTCCTTGGGAAAGAAAACATGTATAGCATCTTGTTCAATGTGTAAGCTAGTCTTAATCTCAAACTGAGGTAAGGGAAGAGCTACTTAAAATGAAGTTAATTCTGAAGAATGAAGGTGAGAATTTCTGTGACAAGGATATAATTGGGGATTTCTAAAATAAGATAAGTGCCAGGTAGGAGCTCAAGGTAGCTGCTTAGCATGAATGCTTAGACTGAAGCCAGTTTTTAATGGGGTAAAGCCCAAGGACAATAGCCAACATTTAATGGTCAAATGAAGGGAAAATGAAAGAATAATCAAAGCATCATTGTAATCAGAAGAGGAGATTAGACAAAGTATACAAGTAAGCACAAAATTCTCCATTACACATCTGACAGTGGTTATGGGGATTACATTTTATTTAAGGTACTTCAGAGACAAGGGAACAGTGGTGGAAATTCTTAGATGGGTCCCACTGATTCTGCTCATCCTAGTACCATCCTGATAAATGCTGTGTCCATTTAAGGAGTAATTTCATTTCTGTGTTGTAGGGAAAATAAAACTAAAATGAGACATTTTCTATAAGCTAGTAGCGAAAGAAAACAATTTCATTATTGAATGAGCATCAAACCAGAATGTAATGCATATCATAGGCAGTCCATGAAGAGCTAGCAAAGATAAAAAGTAATCTTATCCTTTTATAGAGTCTAGCAGATACAATATATTATGCACAAGTGTTCAAGATAAATGACAGCTAATCCTCAAGTAAGAACACACAACAGCACCGTTGGTGACACAGGGTTCATTCTAGATTCACCTGGAAGTTGGGTGACCCTCTTTATTGGGCTTTATGCAGAAGACAGACTTATCTAGTTTTCAGAAAGATTCATATACAATTCAGATAAAGTTGAAAGCACTCATAATTACATGTTTTCTAAAGTAAATACCCTAAGAAACCGGAGGGGAGGTAAATCTCTTCCCTTAATTTTCAACAGAGAAATTTAATATAGCTTTTTCATTTTTATTTGTCGATGAATTACTCATAAGTAACATTTCTTGGAAATTCCATCCTGTGACACCATAACTTCTAACATTTCTTAGCTTCATGACTCTCCAAAAAATAAAAACATAACATCATCTCTCTTTGATAGGAATTATATATCTAGTATGCATTTATTGAGAAAATACATACTAATGAAGCACTAATATGATTTCAGAAACTTTAAATCATCTTGCATTTTATTAGTGTAAACATTTAAAACTAGTAGTATCTCTATGTGTAAAGCATAATAATCTATAGTCACACTAGATTCCTTTAAATAACCTTGCAGTCCTACCCACATCATGGTGTAAAATATGGAAAAGACTAATATTAACTAAATTTCTGATGAGCCAAACTTATTGTTTTACACAAAGAGATTCACATGTGTGTGTGTGTGTGTGTGTGTGTGTGTGCGCGCGCGCACATATAGGGTATTAAGGTTATTGAACTTGATTTAATTATCAAGAAATAAATGAGCCTCAGAGCATTATTTAGCTCCTCTTGATTCCATCTTACACACAATCTGACAGAACTCATTATTTGACATCTCAGCCAATTGTAGGTAGTGTTTGCAACAGTCAAGAAGACTGACAAAACAGTGTAGAGAATAACATTGTCATACTACCATAATTTATGGTTATAGTAATAACACTGGCTTTTCAAGAAAGTTTAATATTCAAAATTCTTTACCTAAGAATGTAAAAACATGAGTAATAGAAATAAAAATTTTATTTTCAAATTAGTAGACATTTTTTTTTTTCAAGGAGACATTTGATGGTTAAAGAAGTTTACCCTTTAAGGCTCACTCTATCCACACTGACATTTTTCTTTCCCTGATAGGAAACCTACTTCTCATGTGGCTTTCTCTTCCAGTGGCATTTAAGTCAGGTATTTCATATTGTGGAGTAGTTGTGTATCCTCTGGCTCAGAGGGAGCTCTGCATTGGTGTGTTTAATGGGCAGGCATTTCTCCTTCCTAAGGAGGGCTATCTAGGTTAGCTCCACGGCTTGAGTGGTGGAGGTGTTTGTGAAGCACATTTTCAAATGCTCTATTAGCAATCATCAGTTCTCAGACTTACACTTGTATTGGGGATTATTGGGAAAGACTTATCATATACAGGTTCACTCAGATAAGGTCTAAATAACACCTGGCTCTCTGCCTCTGATTGCCTTTACCTCCGTGATATTCCTCAAACATACCAAAGACGTTCATGTCTCAGGTTTTTGCAGTTGTAATCTCTTCTTGGACTAGAGAATTTCCTTCTTTTAATTAGCTCATACTTCAGCTCAGATGACCTCCTAAGAAGACTTTCCCAATCTCTTCTTTGAAATGGTCCCTTATTATATTCCCTTATTCTGTTAAATCTTTTTCTCATAGAACTTACTATCTGGAGTGTGTGTGTGTGGGGGTGTGTGTGTGTGTGAGAGAGAGAGAGAGAGAGAGAGAGAGAGAGAGAGAGAGAGAGAGAGAGAGAGAGAGAGTGTGTGTGTTAAATAACTTTTTTATTGTCTGTTTCATTCACTAGAATATTTGCTTCATGAGAGCTGGGTTTTTTTAAATTTATCATTCTATTCTCAGTGACTGCAATAGTCCTCTGCATATAAAGGTTCAATGCATGTTGATAAATAAGTTAATTAATGTTAATTAAACCATATTGAATGACACTTGACTTGTGTTCTTCAGAAACTACTATTTAAAAATGGAAAAAGTAAACAGCTGTGACATTTCTGCAGTGGTTGACGGTGTAAACCAACTTTTGTACAACAATAACTACCACAAAATTTACTCTATGATCACTACTGATGGTCTGTATGAGGTCTGATGAATACTTCTTGCTGTTCAAATTCCAAAAATCATCTAGCCAGAAAGTGGGAGGCAGAACTCAGAGGACTGTGAAGGACACATTAGGAGCCTCTATTGGAAAAGCAAACATTATTTTCACCAACTGTCCATTGCCCCAGATTCAATCCTGAGATCTACCTAACTGTAGGTATGGCTGCAACATAGACTTTAGTTGTGTTTCTAAGAGGAAATGTAACTGTACTACAGACATATGGATAATCTTTAATCCTTATCAACCCCGAGAGTGCTCTATCCTCACTTAGAGATTAAAAAATCTGACCCTGAGGTGTGTTGAACTACACAATCAAGGTCACATGGCTAATGATCATGTACCAAACCAGGGCTTGCCTCTGGTGTCCTGTGATTTTTCTTGTCAATTTAGGTACTATAATTTCCAGATATAGCACCAGTAATTTTGATAAGGCTGACTTTGTTTCTGATTCTATTTATTCTTACACATCAACTAAGAGTGATGTATTCATTGAGATGCTTATTTCTAATGTGTTTGTTAACATACTGTGATTCCTCTTTATAATTCAGTCCTGTTCACTGTCTTTCTCGATCCTGACCTTATCAAATAGTATTTCAGTATTTTTCAACATTAAAAAAATACAGCAAAACTCTCTTTTTCTACTTTTCCATTGATTTGGATAATGTACGTAAAACCTTAGTTGAAGTCCTGAAATACAAAACCTTAATGATAAGTGTTTTTGATTTGTTTCATTTGAATTATACTCACTTTAGTAGAGATAGGATTCATGCTTAATTGATTCTAGGTGCCAAACGCTAATATTTTGGGGAAAATTTATGACCTTATGAATAGAGAAAAATTAAGCAAAACATCAATAGAATAAAAGATTCAACCTGATTCAGGGAAAGGATAAGCTATAGTTCCCAGCTAAAGTAGAGATATCATAGAAAATATCAGCAAGGGAGCCAAGTTTACATTGAATCTGTTAGCTAGAGGCTAGTCCTCAGTGTTCTAAGTGTAGAAACTCTGTGTTATCAATGTAGTATCAGAAGATGTGTTGTTAGTTTTCCATTCCTGAAACAAAGTACTTGACATAAACCACTTAAAGTAGAAAAGGTTTAGTTTAGCTCATGATTTCAGAGATTTCTTGGATCTTGGCTCTGTTACTTTGGGCCTATGATGAGTTCATATATCATAGTGGGAGCATGTAGTAGTTGATCTGCTCACCTTATGGTGGCTAGGAATAAGAGAAATATCAAGGGGTGAGCGTCCCTATATCCCCCACATCAAGGGTATGTCCCCAGCGATCTAACTTCCTTCAATTAAACCACACCTTATAAAGGTTCTACAACCTCCTAATGGCATCACAGTTTGAGGGCCTAACCTTTAATGCATGAGTCTTTGGGAGATATTTAATATACAAACTACAGCAGAGGATTGGATCCCTTAGAAATCTCACCAAATAAACTCAGGACACATTGATGATTAAAATAGAATCCAAATTCATCATTTATAACGACTGTGTACTGTTCAGTGACTAGAACACTCACTTCCTTTGTCTATAGCACATCTTTCCTGACTTCAAGGTATCTAGGAAAATCTGATTTCATGATAAACAAAGAATTATGAAATGCTGTGAGGCAGTTTTATAGGGACATTTTGTTCAGGAACTGTTAAGTCAGTACAACCCAAAATGAAACACACAAAACAAGCAATGAGAACAATAAGGGAATGAAAAACTCTTGCATACTAGATATAATATTTCCATATCCTGAAGACAAAGGAATAAATACATGATTCAGTTCATTTTGTCTCACTCAACATTTTCTGAGATTCATATATTTTACCCAGGTTTCTCTGTTAATGCAGTCTTTCTTCAGAAAGATCACAAACATTGATAAGACCAGAGTCTTCCAAAGTCAAATTGTCTTCAGGGAAGCATTAATTTAGTGGAAAAAATACAGAATGTTTTATTGGAAAGATCATAGGAATTTGGGCGAATCTAGAACCAAACCTGACAAACAGCCATTAACCTGATGAATAAGTTTTGAATAAGTTATTTAACTGCTCTAAGAATCAGTTATGTTTTAATATCATATTAACTCTTCAATCTATGTATAAATTTGTGTGTATATATGGAAAGAGATGTTTTATATATTTACATATAATTAACTTTCAAATATATATATAATGCTGTTATCTATTCTTTCAGATACTTTAAAAGTAATAAAATTATAAAAATAATATTTTATTAGATTTGTAACATATACAGATGCTTATAGAATTTTCCCTTTGTCTTTCAGTGTTTTTCCTATGATGTCTCTAGACATAGATTTCTTTATATGTGGTCTAATAGGAGTTCATGAGCTCCTCAGGTGTACTAAATTTTTCATTGAACTTCAAAAGTTTTCAGCTTTTATTTTAAAAATATTTTTGTTCCTTTTTCTCTCCTCAACTTCTAGTACCACTGTACTATGTTGGTACTCAATTGTGTCATATTTCTATGAAGCTCTGCAAATTTTTCTTCATATTTTTACTGTCTCTGCTTTTCATTTTCATAATCTCGTTTGTTTTTCAACTTCATTGAAGTTTTTGGTCTGGCAACAAAAGCATACTCTTGAACCTCTCGGGTGAATTTTTTATTTCAGTATTATTCTTTTTGACTCCAACATTTTCATGTGGCTTTTGGTTATTTTCCTTTTTAATAATTTTTATTTCTTTGTTGACATCACCTGCTTTAAAAGATAGCACCCTGCCATTCTTAATTTCTTTAAATATATTTCCTTTAGTTTTTTAAGCATCTATTTTCTTTGAAATCTTTGCCTGCTAGATACAATAGCTGGGTACCAATAAAAGTGACTTTCATTATTGGTCCCCCCCCATTTCTTTGTATATTTCACACTTTCATTACAAGTGGGTGTTTTAGATAATCTATTATAGCAGATCCAAATACAGAGCCCTGTATTTTTGGCACTTTTTTGCTTATTGATTTGGTTTGACTAATTCATTGATTTTCCACAGGTGGAGCATCTGATGATCCTATTAAAAATTTCCCCTCATTTTTATTTTTAAGCCTGGCTGGCCAGGGATAGAGCCCCTCTGCCACTTTTTTTTTTTTTTTTTTTTTTTTTGTACCAGGAATTGAACCTAGGGGTGCTCAACACTCAGCCACATCCCCCAGCCCTTTTTTAGATTTTATTTAGAGACAGGGTCTTGCTTAGTTGGTTAGGGCCTTGCTAAGTAGCTGAGACTGGATTTGAACTCACGATTCTCCTGTCTCAGCCTCCTGAGCTTCTTCTCTGCCAGTATTACTTATTGGAGAGCTGTTCATCATTCAGAGATTATGCCTATGTTAGCTGACTTAGTAAAGCTTTTTATCTTTAACTGTTGGATCTCTATGAGGCTTGGAAATTGCTTTTACTGTTCAAAGAGTTTATGAGTTTATGAGTTTGCTCCTTATTCAGCCAGGGATTCCTAGCTCAGATGTTTCTTCTTTGTTCTCTCAAATGAGGTTATCCTGACCATAGGGGATGATTGGTTTTAGCTGGGCTCTCTTTGTCTCTTTCTCTCATCTACCTGTATGTTTCTGGTCTGGTTCTGTTGCCAGCACTGGCTGCTGTTTTTCTCCACTAATTGAAAACCAATTGCTCTATTGTTTCCAACAGTCCTTGAGGCATAAAGTGTTCCACAGTCTAAAGCAAATGAAATCCAGCCCCTTAGCAGAAGCAAAGTATTGCCAGTGTCTGGCCCTCCCCTAAGCAGATCTCTGCATCATTGCACAGGAGATGTAGGGTTGGGAACAGAAAACTTACTTTTCATTGGCTGCTACACTCTTATCATCTCTGTGAAGAAGCTCCATGTGCATGAGGAGGAGGTGAGCAGAAATGGGTACCACTGCCTGGCTGCTGCCATGGCCTATTACAGGTATTCTATAGCCCAGAGCCAGGGATGAAGGGTCTGCCAGTGTTGACTGTCCCTTGAATCTACCTGGAACAGTTCTTCCACTCCAAGAAGAGGGAGGAGAAGGGAACTGCTAAACCTACCAAAGAAACTTTCTTGCAACACAGAACTGGGCAGAAAGGATGGATTGCAATCTTCACCAGCTGCCTCTCCTGATTCTTCAGGAATTGGGGGTGGGGAGATGGGGGCTGCTGTCTGACTGCCACTGCTTGCTTGGGATAGTCTGTGGTAACAAACGGCAGAAAGTGGGATCCAGTGATATTCACCTGCTGAGAGTACATCTGGAATAAGTTGTCTATCCCAGGGAGTTGAAGGAGATGGGAATTGCCACTTGAGAGTCAAGCCCTCTGAAACAACTGTTCTATAGCACAGCCGTCGGGGAAGGTGCAGGCCCTAGCTGCAGGGTTGCCCTTCCACTATTCCACAGATTTTGTTGTGTAAAGCCTTATTAGAGAAACATTGATTTTTTTTCAACTTTTATTCTCTCTTTCCTTCCCACCTTTTAATATATCTGTATTAGTTAAACAAGTCTGGGTTGACTATTTCCTGTTTAGTTTTAACCATAGTCTCCTAGGTGCATAAAAACTTCACTGATGCTGGGCATAGTGGTGCACACCTGTAATCCCAGCAGCTCTGGAGGCTAAGGCAGGAGGATTTCCAGTTCAAAGCCAGGCTCAGGAACTTAACAAGGCCCTAAGCAGATCAGTGAGACCCTGTCTCTCTATAAAATACATAATAGGGCTGGGGATATGGCTCAGTGGTCAAGTGCCCCTGAGTTCAATCCCTGATACCAAAAACAAACAACAACAACAACAACAACAAAAAAAAAAAACAAACAAACAAAAAACCACTTTACTTAGATGAAGCAGGATCTTGACTCTTTATAGTGTGCATCCTCCATCCTTGATGGGGTGCTTCCTCTTGAAACACATTTATCTTACCTAAGCCTCCACTTTGCATTTCAATTCAATTAGCTGAGCATCATTGATGTACTAAGCCACTGTGATGTTCTATGGAATGTTAATAT
Source organism: Callospermophilus lateralis (assembly GCF_048772815.1). Lineage (NCBI taxonomy): Eukaryota > Metazoa > Chordata > Mammalia > Rodentia > Sciuridae > Callospermophilus > Callospermophilus lateralis. The sequence continues at coordinate 102,312,340 of NC_135312.1, read as the reverse complement.
GGCTCAAGTCACTTTGAATTATATTTTGAAAAAGACCAGGAGACTTTATATATTCTTTGGGAAAAATCAAACATGTACACTATTGTCAATTCTGTGTTAATGTGAGCTGTCTTATCCTCTTTATTGATAGACATCAAAAAAAATACATTCATCAAATCACTGGCTTTCTACCACATACTGGAGGCTATGTTAACTTGCTCTAGTATAGATAACATGTCTGACATAGAAGTTGTAATTTGAATTTCTTCTTGGTTGGATTTCTAGATTTATTTCATTGTTTACAAGATTCAGACTTAAGAACTGAAATGTCATGAGGACAAATAACTAACCACATTTTGTGTCTTAAGTATGGCACTAATCTCATTGATTCCTTTTGTAGAATGTTATTAGTTTTGATTTTCTGTATCGTGGCCAGAGGTGGAGGGGCAATTTCAGAGGTTTCCACCTGGCCTTTCCCTATATTATCTCTCTTATACCACAGGTCAACTAACCAACATGAAGGTTTTATTGACTACCAACTATGGTAAGTACAATTATATATTTGAGGACCAAAGAAAAATAACTATTGTGTCCTCCTATCACTGTAAATTGAACCTGCTCCAGAATAGCATTCACTACATAGATAAAATTTATTTGCATTCTATTAAGGGACAAGGGTAGCAGGTTTACCAAAATATCAATGCCAATACAGACCCTGCATACTGATACTCTCAAGATATTTGTAAGTAGTCTCTTTGTTCCAATGTATGATTAATTAAGTAAGTCTATTGGTCTCTTTAGGAAGGACTGAAGGGATTACTAGGGAATATACTTGTCATAGTTGTGCATGGTGCTTCTTTATGCAAACCCAGCACTTCCTTCAGTCAGTGATTCCAAGTCTGACAATGGGCTTATGTTAAAAAATTATGGACAAGATCAAATATGTATAGTTGTTCAATTGACATGTAGTAAGTATACATATTTACAGGGGATACAGTGACATTTCAATACACATATACAATCTAATGATTGGAGGTAAGGAACATTCAAAATTTTTTCTACTAGCTGGATTGAAGTATTCAATTAGTTGTTATCAACCATATTTATCTAATTATGCTATAAAACATTAGAAACTTCTCCTCTTATTCCATAATACCTGTGCATCTATTAACCATACTCTCTCTCTCCTCTCTTCCTATATAACCTTTCTAGGTGCTGGTAACTACCATTTTATTCTCTATTTCTATGAAGTCAATGGTTTAGATTACGCATGTAAGTGAGAACATACAGAATTTTTATCTCTGTGCCTGGCTTATTGCACTTATAATAGTGTCTTTGTTTTACTTAGCTTTTTCATCATTATGACTAAAAGGCCCATCCAGAGGACAAAAAGTTTATTTGGAGGTTCACAGTTTCAGATATCTTAGTCCATAGAAGGCTGGCTCCATTCCTTGGGTAAGGCAAATATCATGGTGGAAGAGTGGGGCAGAAGGAAGCAGTTCACATGGTGATCAGAAATCAGAGAGAGAGAGGGAGGTCTCTACTTGCCAGATACAAATATATACTCCAAAGCTATGCCCCCAATGCACCACTTCCTCCAGCCACACCCTACCTCGGATTAATTCACTGATTTGGTTAGGGGTATGCCCCAATTATTTCTCCTTCAAACCTTCTTGCTTTGTCTCACATGTGAGCTTTGGGGGATACCTCACATCCAAACCACAACAGTCCTCCAGTTATATCATGTTGCTGAAAGCAACAGATTTTATTCTTTATTATTGTTGAATAATATTGTATCATGTATAGATACCACATTTTCTTTATTCATTTATTATTATCTTGACTGTTGTAGATAGTGCTACAATAAACATGTAAGTGCAGATGTGTCTTTGACATAATGATTTTAATTCCCTTGTCTATACACTATAGCAAGATTTGTCTATACACTGTAGTAAAATTGTTGGATCATATGGTAGTCTATTTCTAATTTTTTGAGCATCCATACTAATTTACATTCCTACCAACAGTATATTTCCTTTTCTCTACATATTTGGTAGAATTTAATTTTTAAATTCTTTTTAATAATCACCATTCCAACTGGGGTGAAATAGTACATCATTGTGTTTAATTTGCATTCCATGGAAGATTAGTGATGTTGTTGAGCAACATCACTAATGTGAGAGAGAGTTTCTTTCTTCTGAATATATATATCTAGTTTTCCAAGCACCATTTGTTAAAGAGGATATCTTTTTCCAGTGAAGGTCTGTGCATCTTTTTTTCTTTGTTTTGTTTTGTTTTTATTGGGTACCATACAGTTGAGATACATATCACTTTGTGGTATGCCTCAAAGTTAAGTTTTACCATGCCTTCAGCCTGTTCTTTTTGCTCAAGATTGTTTGGCTATTTGAGAATTTCATAGTTCTATCGTAATTTAGGGAGTGTTTTTCAATTTCTGTGAAGAATGTCATTTAGTATTTCAATAGAAACTATAGGCTACTTTGGGTCATATGGACATTTTAATAATATGAATTCTTCCAATCCATAAACATGGGATGTACTTGTGTGTGTGTGTGTGTGTGTGTGTGTGTGCACGTGCGCGCGCTCGTGTGTGTGTCTGTCTGTTTTCCTCAATTTCTTCTTCAGATTTTTTGTAATTTTCATTGTCGTGGTAATTCACTTACTTTATTAAATTTATTCTCAAGTTTAAAAATATTGTAGCTAGTGTGAATAAAATTTCTTACTTTGTTTCTTTCTCACAATTTTATTATCAGAATATTTTAAAACTACTGATTTTTGTACATTGATTTTATATCTATCAGATTTACTTATTTATTTATCTGTTCCAACAGATTTTTTGGTTAAGTCTTTAGGTTTTTCCATAAATAAAATCATGTAATTTGCAAACAGAGATCATTTGACTTCCTCTTTTTTTATTTGAATGACCTTTATTTCCTTCTCTGAAAAGACTTCCTACATTATATCAAATAAGAGTGTTGGAAATTAACATACTTGTTTATTCCTGATCTTAGAAGAAATTAGTTCAGCTTTTCCTCATTTAGTATGATATTGCCTTTAGGTTTGTATATGTAGCCTTCATTGTGTTGAGGTATGTTCCTTCTATATCTAACTTTTTGAGGGTTTTTATCATATAGGTATGTTAAATTTTATGGAATGATTTTTCGGCCTCTATTAAGATGACTGTATTTATCCTTCATTCTGTTGATGTGATGCATTACATTTATTGATATATGTATGATGAGCCATCCTGCCTCCCTAGGATAATTGCACTTGATCATATTATATAATCTTTTTGATGTGGTATTGGATTTTATTTGCTTTTATTTTGTTAAGTGTTTTTGCATCTATGCTTATCAGATTGTATTGGGGTGATTCTGGCCTTATAGAATGAGTTTGAAAAGGTTACCTCCTCTTTACTTCTTTGGTATAGTTTGAGAATAATTGGCATTAGTTCTTCTTTAAAGGTCAGGTAAAATAAAACAGTAAAGTCAACTGGACTTGGGGTTTTCTTTGATAGGCGACATTTTATTACTGATTCAATTTAGTTACTTTTTATTTGTTTCTTTAATTTTTCCATCTCTTCATGGTTCATTTTTGGTAGGTTATATGTGTCCAAATATTTATCCATTTCTTCTAGGTTTTCTAATGTGTTGGGATAGTATTGTTCATAATAGTCCATAACAATCTTTTGTATTGCTATGGCATTAGTTATTATGCCTCTGTTTTTTCTCATGTCTAATTTTATTTATTTGCATCTTCTCTTTTTTTTCCTTGCTTAGTTTGTTTGTCAATTTTGTTTTGTTTATCTTTTTGAAAAACAATTATTTGTTTTGTTGTTCTTTCTTATTTCTAGCTCTTTATTTTATTTTATTTATTTCTGCTCTGATCCTTGTAATTTCTTTCCTGCTTCTAATTTTTATTTTAGTTTAGTTTTGATTTTTATTTCTTCAGTTGCATAATCGGTTATGTTTGGAGTGTATCTGTTTTTGTGTGTTTTTTTAAATGCACACATTGATTACCCTAAATAAACTTTACTCTGAGTACTACTTTTGCTGTATTCCAAGGGTTTTGTATTTTGTGTTTTCATTTTATTTTACTTGGAGAATTTTTATGTTGTTTTCAATTTTATTTTTCCCCCAGAAATTTTAAAATCTCTCTCTGGATTTCTGTTGACCCTTGGTCATTCGAGAGAATGTTGTTGAACTTCCATGTATTTGTACCATTTCTAAAGTTTGTTTTGTTGATTTTTACTTTTTTATTATGATAAGAAAAGATATATGCTATGAATTTATTTAAAACAAAAATTGAGACTTTTGTTTGTTTCTACATGCTTAATTCTGGAGAGTATTCTCTGTGCTGATAAGAATATATATTCTTCAGCTGTTGCATAAAATATTTTGTAAATATCTGTTAGGTTCATTTGCTCTCTATTATGGTTGAAATACAATGTGTCTTTGTTGACTCCTTGTCTGAATTTTATGTCCATCTATGAAAGTGAGGTGGTAAAGTCCATAAGTATTATTGTATTCATGTCTACCTCTCCTTTTAGGTCTATGTTTGCTTTATATAATTGAACGTTTCAGAATTAGGTGTATTTATATTTGTAATTTATTTATTCTTGTTAAAATCATCCTTGAATCACTATGTAGTGACTTTCTTTGTCTCTTTTTATAGTTCTGGGCTTAAAATCTGTTTTATCTGATATTATTACAGCTACTTCAGTTTGCTTTTGATTTCTATTTGCATGACATATCATTTTTCATCCCTTTGCTTTCAGTCTATGTGCATCTTTAATGGTGAAGTGAGTTTCTTATGGGAAGTATATCATTGGATTTTGTTTCTTAAGTTCATCTAGTTAATCTGTATTTTAGTTCAGGAATTTCATCTGCATGCAATCATAGTTATTATTGATAAATAAATTCATACTTATATTATTTTGTTATTTTTTTCTGTATACCCTTTGTTTGTTTCTTATTGTTCAACTGTAGTATGATGGTTTTATATGTTAATGTTTGAATTTTTTTCTCTTTTGCATACCTGCTCTAACAGTGAGTACTGTACTTTTGCATCATTTCATGATATAGTTAAACTTTTGCTTCTAATTTAAGATGCTCTTAAGCATTTATTTCAAGGATGGCCTAGTGGGAATGAATTCCATGCTATTGCTTATTTTGGAAAGACCCATTTCTCTCTCATTCATTTCTGTAGGATAACTTGCTGGATATAGAATTCTGGTCAGCTTGCTTTCTTTCTGGTCTTGGAATATGTTACCTCATTCTCTCCTGGCCTGTAAGGTTTCTGTTGAGAAATCTTTTGTTAGTCTAAAGAGGATTCCCTTGCATTTGACCTGATACTTTTCTCTTGCAATTTTTATTATTTTCTCTTTGTCTTGTATTTAAGTATAAAATGCCTCAGAAAGGATCTTTTAGTTAAATTTGTTAAAAGTTCTTTGAATCTCCTGGATGTCAATGTTGTATCTTTCCCAAGATTTGAAAAGTTTTCAGCAATTATTTCATTGAATAGGTTTTTAAATTCTGTTTTCCTTTTCCTGGAATACCCATAAAGCAAAAGTTTGCCTGCTTACTAATGTCCCAGAGATTTTGTAAACTTTCTTCATCCTTACTTTTTCCCCAGTTTGATACATTATTTCAAAATGCCTTCTCAATTGAATTTTTAATTTGTTGATTTCTTTACCTCTAATGTTTCTGACTACTTTTACTTTAAAATCTTTCTTTGTGAATTTATCATTTGTATCATGAACTGTCTTACTAATTTCATTGACTTGTCTGTCCATATTTTCTTGTATCTCATAAATTTCCTTAAAATCATTTTGAATTATTTGCCAGGCAATTTGATTTCCTTTTCTTTGGGATCTTTGTTAGGGAATCATTGTATTCCTTTGGAAACATAATGTTTCTTTGTATTTTCATGTTTCCCTGTCCCTACATTGATATCTGTGCATGTGGTACAGCTGTTCTCTCTTCTAATTGTAGGGTGGATTTTGTAGTAAAAAAACTTTCTCTAAGTGATGTGTCTCGGGTGTTGGTTAGATAGTCTGTATTGGTTTTGTTTCCATGTGGAAACTTTAGTGCAGTGTCAATGTAAGCTACTTTAGCTGTAATCAACGTCAGTGATGCCTCTGACTATCTCAGTGGCCTAAGCTGCAGGGGTTGTGGGGTTGCACCAGTAGACACGATACAGCTTTCTTAGGTACAGTGGGTTTGCTAGCAGCTCTAGGAATAGCATGACTGGATGCAAATATGAGGCACCCATACGTTTCTGTGGATTGCATGAGGGCAGGATGGCTCTGGCATAAAATGTCTGACAGTAGAGTGGTCAACTATCAGTATGTGGTGGCCACAATGTGTGGGACAAAACAGTGGGCCCAGAGGAGGCACCTGTCACTGCTCAAGGGTTGTGTAGGTGACCTCATGGAGTCCATGGGGGAAACCTACTCAGGGCATGTAGCCCATCTACTTCCTGGGGACTTCAGTTAGACAAAAGACTTACTCAGAGCCAACTTCTCTGCTTCCTGGGACCATGTATGAGTGAGTAAAGCAACTCATTTGTCTCCTGGAGAAGCAGAAAGCTGGTCAGGGCTGCCTGGCTGTGTCCTGGGGCCAAACGTAAAACCAAATATATATTTTAACATTTTATTATAGTTTTAATCAAAATACAGAAATTTTGAAAGAATTATGCAGCAACCATCCCTGGTCCCATCGCCTATAATCTATAATTAACATTTGTTATAATTCTTTATCAAACAATTAACCATCTTTTAGTCATCCCTCCATCAATCCATGAAATGCTTTTGATGCCCTCAAAGAAATTTCCTTTATTAGTAAACTCTACTTTTGAACATTTAAGAATGTGAATTCTTACCCAGAGTTTAGCATCTATTTTTAGATTTTTGTCTCTAGTACATTTCCAAGAAAACCCACAGAGTAAGTCAATTAGTATTATATTATTATTCTTTTAATTTTCTCTGGTGATGTTTCCATTGTGTACATTTCCTGGAAAAGGGTTTTAAGAATCTACATATTTAGGAAACAAAGGGAGAAAAATGGCAAAAACAAATGACTTTTTTTTTTCCAGAAAAAAAATCCTCCTCTAAAGGAAAAAAATGAGAACAAAACAACAACAAAAAATTCTTTTTACTTGCATCGACCAGCTTAACAAGCAAAGAAGATTTCTGACATGAGAAATGTGTTTTTGTTTTTATTTTTATGAGATCTTATTTGCTTTTATGTCTGAGAAAATTGTTTTGGGCCTTTTTAGATTTGTTAAATTTTGAAGAATAGTGAATATTAAAAAGAAATTGCCTTTCTAATCAAACCATGTTCATATTAGTGATCACCCAAATTTGGATGACGATAATTAAGGCAAAATAGGTCTTGGTGAATTGGGGGGGTTTTGCATGGAAGATTTTCCTTTATATGTGATTTCTTAAAAGAGACAGAAATCTTTTTTCATTACCAGCAAGTAATGACAATCATAAGAATAGAAACAGAGTTATGTTTTCTGACTTAGATTTTATCTTTTATCCTCAATTGCTTTTCATAATATTGACACTCTTCTTGGGACCCACGGATTTGGTACTACCAGTGTTTAATCTGCTAGAATACAAGATGGCTCCCAGTTCCTCACTGGCTGAGTATTATGAGGTATGGGATCTTCTTGAATGTCAACTAAGTTTTACTGTCTCCTATTGTATTATTTAAAGAAATGTACCTTTGGTTGTCCCCACCTCCCTTTGTTCTCTTGTATAAGAACAAGAGAACAAACAAAAGAACAAAGGGAGGTGGGAGTCTTACTGTGGATTTTTATACTCCAGTGTTCACTGCTGTGACTTTCCATCCTGCTCTCCTATCCAGCTACCTTTCTTACATCTCAAGCCATTTTACATTTAAAGCTAAATACTGCATTCTGAAAATGGACCACTGGCCTTTCTAGTTCTCACACTAGCCAATGTGAGACATTGACAGATTGCAGATGAGGAAGCTAGTGGAATCCTGCAGCTGGAATGAAGGTGAGGCAGAAGGGGCAGAAAATGGGGCAGAGTTTCCTGATATAAGCTCCTACTGCATGTATTCAGTTCTATGGTGAGCAAGGTGAGTTGTCCATACCTTCATGTAATTTTCATTATTGAGAAAGGAAAAATGTAAAACAATTGTAATAAATGCTGAGATAAAGAGGAGGGTTTAACATTTAAAGGCCTTAAAATTGTTTTACAGAAAAGAGAAAACTGGCTTTATGAAGAAAAGTGGGAAAGCATTCCATGAAACTCTTCTATTCTGCTGTGCATAGAGGTAGAACTATTTTGCTGTGGAAGAGAGAACTTTTCTTCTTATTCTCCACTTCCTTCCCCTCTGTGGATTCCACACAAACACTTTTGTCACCAGGCTTTCCCCACTTCTTTTTGAGTCAGCATTTCTATGAAGAGTCCAGCAGAGGGCTCTGGAAAAGATTTACTTAAAATCCAAAGTTTTGTAAAGTTGTTAAGTCATATGAATAGAGTAGTATGAATAGTCCTGAGAGTTTTGTCTTTCCTGAAAAATATTCTCCTTCTACTAATGGGGAATAAACAAAGCAAACAAGATGACAAAAACGGGAATGTTACTCTTCACGACCATTGATGTTTTCCATTTATTTAATGTTCCCAGTGGATCCGTAGGTTGGGGCAGAGACACACTTCTCTGCTGTTTTCTTGAGGAGAGGTTTAAACCCAGTGTGTTAGCCACTGAGTAGTATTCCTCCTGTGCTATTGCCTTTAGGATTCTGACTTATAAATCACTAAAGACAATATTTTTGTTTAAATTTTTGCATCAAAATTTTATTTTTAATCATTCAAAGCATGGTCGCATCAGACAGAATCTGGTTTATCTCATTCTGTGACCCTTCCCTTGCAAGCATATTTAATTATAACCCTTCTCATTCTGATTATAGTACTTTGCTAATTTGAAATTCCACCTAGTCAATTAATGTAGCTTGTGGTGTCTAGAAAATCATGAACCCATGGTTACAATTTTAATTATAGCATACACTTTACAGATCTCAGTCATCCATCTCTCTCCAAGGACATTCTCCTTTGTGTAAAGCGTTCTGAAATCAGGCTCCTTCTTTGACTTAATATTGCCTTCTTGAAATGTAATGAGTGCCTTTTGGTGACAGCATCTCCTTCCTTGTCTGTACTGGTGAGAATCCTGAACTGTATTAAGAAGCATTTTGCTGAACACAGGCACTGGAGCAAATGTGCCATTTACTAAGTGTCACCATGACATGCGGCATTTTTGAAACACTGAAAAACCTCAACGTCTAACAAGCTAACATAAAAGCATAAAAGACTCTTTGAAAAGAGAGAATACTGAAAAGGAAAGTGGAAAAAGTATATTATTCATAACTATACGCAGTTATTTCCAAGATTCTTACAAGCTTAAAATTTTAAGGGATTTTATCATTGACTTATGATCATTAACCAAAAATAATGACAGTAATTGCAACAAGGAGATAAAGATGAAGGAGACCTGAGACTTTTCAAATCTGAGTTTCTGTACTTTATATTATTATGATTTGATAAGAAATAATATGGTTTATGATATTTTATAAACAATAGTATAAAATTATTTATTTTCAGATTTTGTTTCTTAGTCATTCTAGAAGATACCCAATGTATTCAGTTTTGATTGAGTACAAAAACATAGCATACACAAAATTTTCAATAAAAAAGTTCTTGAGTTCATATATTTGAGACAATTTATAAAACTATGAAGAAATATTGAGAAGTGATATTTTTGTGGTTATCTAGGCAGTATATATGTTGGCATTGGAAGATGCACATATGATCCTATTGTAAGGGTCTGGCGAAACGTCGGAGGAAGAGACCACCAAGAGACTGACTTTATGCAATAAGCAAGAGGGAGTTTATTGAGGATCCGATTCAGCGTGCTAAGGCTCCAGGCAGGCTCGCTCAAAAAGGAAGAGCAGCCCAGAGCCCAGGGCAGAGGTCAAGCAGTGCTTAAGTACACTTTTTGGGGAGGGTGGGGGCTTTGCATACATCAGAACAAATTATCATGAGGTGCGGGAAAATTGAACAACAATTCTGGGACATGATTAGTACATTCATTGGCGGGAACAGATTGGACGGGGGTGATTGGCCACTCCTAAGCGGGGTACACATTTAAACTGATTGGTTTTAGGGCCTAAATGCCTACGTGACATACTACACAGAATCCCAAGTTACTACATAACCAGGGAGTCAATGGAAATATTTACTGGGCAGTTCGGGTATTGTCCTAACAGCTACAGGGATTACAGGTTTTAGGGGTAGCAGGGGAATTTAAAAATACTTGGTCTTTTACTCTTTAACCCAAGCCTCGAAGCTTTACAATGCCCAGTCTTTTACACTTTAACTCAGGCTTTGAGGCCTAGAATCAGCTTAGAAATTTTACCTTTACACTATCAGTAAAGACTTACTTACCAATTAAAAAGTGTTGTTCTGTAAAGTTCTAACCATGTTCTATTTGGTGACTCTGAGAAACAGATATCAGTCAAGAGTTTTATTGTTCTGTTTAAGGTTTTAGGTCCTGGAGTCAGACTTTCAGTTTCAAGAACCAAATCTACCTATTATTAGCTGTATGAACTTGAACAATTTATTTAATCTTCTGTGGCTCAGTTTTCTCACCCCTAAAAATAGATATAATGATGGTATCTAATGGTACCTACCTCAATAAAACAACCACCAAAAAATCTGTAGTAAACCCTTTGAACAAAGTAAGTTTTAAAATACTAGCTATTATTGATACTATCTTAATGTCTTATGAGTAAGAACAATAAATTGATAAAAGTAGGTCTTTGTTATAAATGATAGTACTGATTTCTCCTGTGCGTCAGTATTAACTTGTGCTGTTTATATCACAGGGGAAAAAAAGAGAGGAGGTGAAAAGGAGAAAAGGAGACTGAGAACTGTGGAAGTTCACATTTTCACATCAAGTATGATTAAATACTTTTGCTGTTGCACAATCTTCTGTGGAAGATGTTTTTAGATATCTTTATGTTAATTCCCTCAAGCTGTTAAATAGGACCTCACCTAAATACTGATTTTTTTGTTTGAGTAACACAGTTTTGCTGCCTTTATCAACAATGAGGCAGGAAACTGAACTCCCAGAGGTACCCAACACCGCTCATCGCCTGGATAAGCACTCTGATGGCTCTAAAACAGCACTTGCAAATGACTGAGCCTTCCTTCCACTTGCAGGGAGACACCTTTGAAAACGTTCCCACTCCCTCCAAATTTCCATCTCCTCTCAGTCTACTTGGAAGAGTGAAAAATCATTATTATGCTCACACATCATTCAACCACTGCCTTGACTGGTCATTGTAAATAGGAGTTCAAGGCCTCAGGGAAGGAAAGATATATATTACTTAGGAAATGAGCTGGTATTGCCACAGAAAACAGAATGATCAAAACTATAAATCACAAATGGATACTCTTAGGACAGTAATGCCTAAGACCAAATTATTCATGCAGCAGAAATAACGGGTTCTTGTGGATAAATCATGAATTTCATTTTGCATATGTTGAGTTTAATGGAACTAGAGGACTTAATGTTCTCCTACATTCATACACCAAAATATACACAAACTCTACTTTTCAGACATCTGAGTCTCCCTGCTCCTAAATATGCCATACACATTTTCTCTGCCTAATGCTCCTGTCCTCACCTGGTAAGGTTCTAGATCTCCCTAAGAACTGTGATTGCATTATACCTCCTCATTGAACTCTTTTATCATTACCTCTGCAAATTGAGTTTATCTTACAGCCTGTTCCCTCTACACCATTAAGATACTGCATTATTTATTGAACTATATTGTAATTTTCTATTCCCATGTTTGTTTCTCTCTTCAACAAGATCATGCCTCGATGGTAGGGACTATGTTTGATCATTTCTTTATTCGAGTGCTAGCCCAATGCCTGGTATGGCTCAAGTCACTTTAGATTATACTTTGAAAAAGTATAATATATTCATATATATATATATATATATATATATATATATATATATATATATATATAAAATATATTCTTGGGGAAAGACCAAACATGAACACTATTGTCCACATATCAGGGAACTGACCTCTGCGGGGCCCATTTCTCAGACTGCTGTGTCAGCTGCCCTCTGGCTTGGGTTTGGCTGATAGGAGGTGTGAGTGACTAGAAGGTAGGCATGGAAGAAGCAACTGAACTGTTTTTTAATTCTCCCTCTCTGCCTCAAGGTGTTTCTCTGGAAGTGGCTATGTTTTCTCTCATGGTTTCCACATCCCTGAACGGGCCTGCCGGTGGTTCCAGTTACTGTCATTTGACTAGATCGGAGGATCTGCTGACACCAGCTCTTCCCTTTATTTCTCTAGTCTAGGAAAAGTGATGACTTTCTGATGTTAATTTCTAATTTCTCCAGAAGCCTAGATTTTAATTGTCTACACATTACAATTATGCTGCACTTTTTCTCGGAATCATGCTAAATATAGTCTGAATCATTGCTTTTTTGTATCAGAGCTTTTGAATTCTGTACTCTTCATCCCCATTTGACTTTGTTCTTGGAAAAAGACATTGAAATTGATTTGATTCTTCTGTAGGATTTAGGATTCAGAACAGGGAAAAAACTTATGAAATACTAGAAGGAAAATAACATCCAGGGCCACTAAAGAGTATTAGTAGTCAGAAGAAAGTAACTAGATCCTTCAGGGGTCAGTAGATGGTATAATAGTGGAGTGTGGTGGTACACACCTATAATCACAGCCACTCAGGAGGCCAAGGCAGGAGAATTGCAAGTTTGAGGCCAGCCACAGCAATTAGCAAGACTGTCTCAAAATAAAATGAACAGGACTGGGGATAAAACTCTGGGAAAGTACCCCTTCATTCAATTCCTAGTACAGAAAAAAAATGGCACAATAAATAAGTAAAATGGTATTGATTATCATTCAAAGTATAAAATTTCTCCTGCTCTAAGTATTACTTCTAGGATTTTTCCACATTGTTATACGAAATCACATATATGAGGTTGTGAGGGGAAAGGGGGGGAGGGAGAGAATGGAACAACAACAGATGAGGTAGAGAGGGAAGATGGGAGGGGAGAGGAGGGGGGATAGTAGGGGATAGGAAAGACAGCAGAATACAACAGTCACTAATATGGCATTATGTAAACATTGTGAATGTATAACTGATGTGATTCTGCAATTTGTATTTGGGGTAAAAATGGAAAAGCATAACTCACATGAATCAAATGTATGAAAGATGAAAAAAAATAAAAAAGAAAAAAAAATAAGTATTACTTCTAGGATTTTTAATTTCTTAGAAAAAAATGTATTTTGATTAAACGTGTTATCTGGTTATGCACATGCATATAGTATTTCATCAAATTTCACTAAATAACTAAAGAAATGATGAACAGAAATATAAAATAACTGAAGACAGCTGACACAGTGGCACATAGCAACTCTGGAGGTTAGGACAGAAGACTGCAAGTTCCAAGCCAGCCTGGGATTTAGTGAGACACTGTCTCAAAATAAAAAAAAATTAAAAGTGCTGGGAATGTAGCTCAGTGTTAAAGCACCCCTGGGTTCTATCCCCAGTGCTGCCAAAATAAGATAGTAAGTAAGTAAGTAAGTAAATAAATGGCTGAAGACAGAATGATTTCAGTAATGTAATCAGCAAGAAGCTAAGCAAAGAGTACACAGAACAAAAGAAAGAAATAATATGACATTATAGTATATGAAATAGAATGGGACTTACTCAGCTGCAGTAATAATTTTAAAATGATATGTGCATGTAGTAAAGATAAATGTTCAATTATCAATTACATACACACAGATGACAGTTTGAAAAATGGGCTTACTTATATTTATGAGGGGTGTTTCTCATAATGCTTAGTTATAATTAATTGGCCTGCTCATTTGGGAAGGAAAAAGACAATAATTCAAAAGAGAGCTAACCTTTCCTCTATAGAATCAAAGATCACAATTATGAACAAACAGTAGGTCTTTATCTTCAGGGAAAATCAGACAGCTCTCTCAGTCTTTGTGCACTGACAGCAGCTTCAAGAATTGTGGGACTATTTAACAATTCAAAGTTATTCCAGTGCCTAGAGATACTCTGAGTATTAAAAATGTTGTTTATTCATTCATTTCCCCCACCCTATTCCAAATATATTTAAAGGGTCTTGCAGCTTTATAGATGACTTAGTGTTTTATGCTGTCAGGAATTGAAATTCCATCTAGCAAAAGTTTAGCATTTCTAAGCATTTTTGGCCTGATGTAATTCATGTTCCTCTATTCATTGTAGAGTCACCACTTCATGTGGCTGAGATTTAAGGTACTGATATTTGTAAAAACTTCACACATGTGTGTTAATAACACAGACACTATTGAAACAAAGGAGGTGCATCAACTCAAGTCACACAGGTTGTTTAATTATCACATATGACCTAATGTGTGATATTAATAGCATACAACACTGAATATCAAGTGTTTAGGAACTATAAACTATTTGCAATTTTTCAACGATTTGCAGATAATTTTATATTAAAAAGTTTATTTTTTAAAAAAGCTAGCTTCTAAATCAATTCTTTCAAAGGAAATATGTCTAAATTTAAAAAGCAAATTTGAAAGATTATAGCAAAAATTAATGACAATAATAATTAAAATTTTTCATTAAAATTCAGGGATTTACAGAAATATACTTTTTTTCCCCCAGAAGTTTCTCATTCTGCCACTGCCTGATCACATACTCTTAAACCGCTGCAAAGCTGTATAACAATTTACTGTAGATTAGCATACTTAGTTAATCCATTTGTGCATCAGTTTTTGAGTGGTTTCCTCATGGTAAGTGGAGATAAGAGAACCCATGTGACTTGCCTTGGTGCACCTCCTTTGTTTCAATAGTGTCTGTGTTATTAACACACATATGTGAACTTTTTACAAATATCAGTACCTTAAATCTCAGCCACATGGATTCATGATTCCACATCCTTAAAAATACTGAACTTTTGCTAGATGGAATTTCAATTCCTGACAGCATAAAACACTAAGTCATCTATAAAGCTGCAAGACCCTTCAAGTATATTTGGAACAGGATGGGAGGAATGAATGAATGAATGAATTTCCCTTTTTTTCTTACTATTGGGGATAAGGGTTTTTGAGAGGAAGACAACAAAGTGAATTCAAGTTACCATCTTATCGAGGATACATAACAACCCCATGACTAGTCTCGGTCATGGATCATGTTAACTTTGATCCCCTGGTTGGAGAGTGTTTGTTAAGTTTCTTCACTATACAGTTAGTAAGTTTAATTCTTTTCAGTCTATATTTGGAAAGGAAGTCATGTTTGGAAGAAAGTCATCATGCACAACATACATGTAAGGAAAGGAGAATATACTTTCCTCCCTGAAGTAGCTGGTGAAGTATACTTACAAATCACACAATTCTGCATGACTGAGTTGTTTATTCTCCCCTAATTATGTACTTATTTAATCACTATTTATATCAATATGGACTCATGGATACTTCACAGTGGAGGATAATCCAGTACCATTTTAATTATGTATTATTCAAATTGTTTCAAATTTGATCATCAGGAGCTTATTCTTTTGGCTCTTAAGTACCTTGGATATACTCATCCAGGTGTGCAAGTGCATGCAGGCATATGTGTATGCATATGCTTGAGCACTTCTGTATTTTGGGGAACTACAGTAAGCTCTTGACTCATATTGTATATTTTCTGCCCAGTCCAAGAATCAGTAATTCATTCAGGGAACTCTGGTTCCTTTTATTGAAGAGCAGTACAAGGAATCAATATTTTGGGCTCTAGGTAGGCTACTGAAGAGTCATTTCCTTTAGTTCCTCTTATTTGACAGAGCAAAAAACATATACATGTAGTAATCTATACTTATACATGACATTGACATTGCTATATGTAAACTTTTATGTCTATAGAAAGCTAAAAATGAATTTGTACTGATGCCTAGAACTCTCATTCATTATTATATGAATCATTCTAACATTATCCCGTTGCTTATCTCCAACTCCTACTCCAATCCTGAGCACCTGGCTCTCACCATTGCCATGTATACCCTTAATGGTTAAGTACCATTATACAAACAATGTGGTTTGACAATGATTAATATGTACTCTGATGGAAAATAACGTCATCAACTCAACTAAAGTGCTAAAAATGTTCAACTAAAAATGTTGAAGATGAGCCTGGTTTCTCTTACCACTTATCATAAAATATAAGAAGAGAGAAATGCATTGAACAAACTGTTAAATTAAAAAAAAATCAAGCCTATTCATACAGGAGAATGGGGGGGGCAGGCGGCGCAGAGGTAATGTTCTGTAGAGAACAGCCCAGATGTAACTTTGACAATCACTCCATAAAGAGATTATCCATAATTTTAATATGTCCTTAAACAGAAACCAGGAAGAGAAGGGATAGAGACACTGCCAGTTTGAATCAAATGAGACAAAATAAAATAGAACCAAATAAAGGTTTTTTAGCTTCTGAGACTCTAAGGGATGGAACAATACAACCATCCACCCGCAGGTATGCTTTATTTTTCAGGAAAACAATGCTGAAGGCAATTTGAAGATTATCAGTGCTGCCACTTCCATCACAGGTCCAAATGCAAAGATATTTCCTTCTTGTCTGCAGAGGATGGGCTGATATCCTTGGTTTCAGTGGGCCAGGCTGCCCCAACAAAGATCTTGAGGGACAGGGTCATTACCGAGAGCCCCAGAGGTGAAAAAAAAAATTCAGACTACCATCTTCTGGGTAGTGGGAAATGTGGTCACAGCAGCAAATTTCCTGGGTCAGACACATTGCTGTACTTCCTTCGGTTAAAGTAATAATTTTAGTCAGAGGTTATGTTATATAGGGTACTACAATGATGAATAAGAAATTTCATAAATATAAAAGCAGAGACATCATGAGCAAGGAAGTAAATTTGGGTGGAAAACACACATCCATTTCTCTGAGAAAAAAATGGGGCTGCCCTTGATAATCATTGCACCCCTGTCTCTGCCTCTTGGTCACCCTGTGAATAGCTCTGTATCATGGGCTCCGTGTGAACCTTTGCTCTTGACAGTTTGGTCTCCCTTGCTGATCCATGGTTAACTTCTCTATGAGCCCATGGCTAAGAACCACAGTGGTTGGATTATGTAGAAATTGAGTCTCATTAATTTCCTGAAAAGATTGCTGAGAAGTGGCTTCCCTTGTGAAGCAACTGATAAAAGGGGACTCTTTTAATGTTTATGGGCTCTTTGTAGAAAATTTGGAAAATACCAGAAGGCACATGGAGAAAAAAAAAAATTAAGGGTGGTTTTACAAAGGCAAAGAGGCTATCTACTCTTCCTTGGGTAGCTTTTCTAAAATCATGAAAATTAACATAGCATTTTAAAAAAATTATTTCTTGAAGCTACTATTTTACCTACATCTTAAATCTATGGCCTTGACTGCTAAAGAGAAGGGTCATATAATTATATCTATGAATGCAGGAATGAGAATCTGTTAAGCATAGCTTAGAAGTAGATAATTAGCAGTAAATCAAAGATTTGGGGCAGCCTAATGTTAACATCATCATTAAAATGAACAAGAAGATTACATTGATCAAATAAGAAAAGAGTACTTAGAACTTCGAGTCTATGGGCTTTCCTGCAAATTATTACCTCAGAGGCTACGTGATCATCTCTCCTCTTCAACTAGCTGCCAGAATGCAAATGATTTCACTACTGAATATAACTTGCTTAAAAGAAACTGTGCTTGTTCTCTGACCAATTTTCTTAATTTTCATCTCAGACTCCAAGATTTTGAAAGATCTTAGGTCCCTTAGGAAGATCCTTTTCAAAAATAACTCTGATAACACATCTTTGGAAGCAGATGGGTGATGGTATTCTGTATTCACATAACCTTTTATACAGATCTTAAATAACCAAAGGTCTAATTCTTCTAACATCACTATTATTTAATATTGTTCTTTAGGTCCTGGTTACAGCAATAAGCTATGAGACAGACGTAAAGCATAATTTATAAAAGGAGAGAAAATTATTACTCTTTTATGGTAATAGTCTGATTTTATAAATAAGGCAGTTGAACAATAAAGAGGTCAGTAGACTAGGACAATTTTAATAGCCTATTAATGGAAAAGTGGTGATAGTAAAGCTACAGTCCAGAAAAGAATGACAGTGAGAAACATTTTGTATGTCATTTAAAGAGAGATAGAACTGATCATTGGCAAAAATAATTTTAAGGCAACTCTTTTGTTTACTTATTTTTTCATTCTTTGGAATGCCTTCTTGTACAAGAAGACACTGTGCTGGGCTCTGGGGAGGTCAGAGGGCTTTGATCCATGCTCCTTTCCTTTTATGTTCATTCCACCATGGTTGAAGGTGTGTTAGGGTTTGAATCTGGAACAATTCCCCCAAAGGTAATGTACCGAAGACATGGCCCCCAGTTCAGCAATGTCCCGACGTATGGCTTTTGGGAAGTGAGTGGATGATGAGTGTTCTAACCTCATCAACAGATTAATCCATTTGATGAATTACTAATTCGAATGGGCTCCTGGAAGGTGGTGGAAACTATAGGTAGGTGGGGCTTGGTTGGAGAAAGTCGGTCACTGGTGGTGTGCTATCAGGGACTATATCTTATACTTGGCCTCTTTTTCCCTTCCCTTCTGCTTCCCAACTTCCATGAGTTGAGCACTCATCTCTGCCACACCCTTCCACCCAATGTTCTCCCTCACCTCAGATGCAAAGCAATGGAGTCAGGTAAGCATAGACTGAAACCTCTGAAACTGCAAACAATACATCTTTCCTCCTTTAATTTGTTTGTGCCACATATTTTGGTCAAATCAATGAAAGGCTGACTGTCACAAGATGTTTAACTAAAATAATTACCATTAGGATAAATCCCCCAGAAATTATGTTAGTGTGTTTAAAGCACAAAAGAGTGAGGATTCTGACTTGCTTCAATGAATCAGAGTAAAAACCCAAAACATGATCTCTGACTATCAAGGGAATCCAGACCTTTGTTTTTGTTTTTGCTGAATTGTTTTTAGATATAGGAAAAAATATAATGTTGCAATTAGAAAAACTAGTGTTACAGAGAAAAAATATACCATATGTTCTTAAACTATTGGGTAAAAAGTGTGATAGAAGAGGAAAACTGTTATTAAAAAGTGTCATCTTTAGCCTATAGATTTATGTGTGTTTTGGTGAAATAGGAGTTTGAATTTTTCCTCATTAACCCTTTCAGGAATCATCCCCTGGCTTCAATATTGTGCAGACTTGAATCTTGACATTACTGCATCAACTAATGAGGACACATTGAGCTTAGATGACACTGCACAGCACACAGCACAAATCCCCATTCAGTTTCTACTGATGGTGTTCCTCTAGCAAGAGGTGGACTTCCCTAAGAAATTAAAATGCCACAAAATGGGTGGCAGTTTGCACAGATTCCAATAGCTTGAATACTCACTGACTTTGATTGTTTGGATACTTGAGCAAAGACATACTGTGGCTGAATCTGAATAAATCCAGAATAAATGTATGTCACTTGCACCAGAGCATCCCTTCCTCCCCTAGTACAGAAAAAAGAAATACTACTGATGTGGAGGTCAAGATTTAGGTATCTGTCGCAAATTGTCAAAACACCATGCAAAATTAGTAATGATTGCTATCCTGCCACAAAGCAGCTATGCACAAAGTGCTACTGGCATGCTGTTTTTAAAAGAAATTTTAATAACCGCTTTCCTTCAAAAACCTATCATGTGAATGAAAGATAAATGCCAGTTTCAGAAAATTCTGTATTTATGCCCTTGGGGTTTGTTTAAATATCTGGATAGCTACATTTTATAGAGTTAGCAGATTGATTTATGTAAGTCACTAGATGGCAGTACTAACTAACTAGTAGGGTGTCATGTTTCTGATTGAAACGTTTTAAATATACTTACGCAAAAAAGATGATAGGAATCCAAATCCATTCAGTGATGAGCCTGGGTATGTTTCACCCTTGGCAGAGGGAGACAATCTTCTAGTGATAATAGTGAAGCAGTGACAAGGTCTCAGAATTATGGATATTCTAGAAATTTCCAAATCTGTTGCAAAGTGAGCTTTGGCAGGAAGCTTAGTATTTTTAATTTATTTGTTTATGGTTTATCTGAAGCTTTACTAAACAACTTTCTCATTTAATTTTCATACCAACCTTAGGATTTAGGAAAGGTTGGTATTCATTTTACCAAAAGATTACTGTCTCTTGAGGCTGGAAGTTTTAAAACAGTAAAACACTATTTGAGAAACAGTGGCAATTTTGGTTGTTACAGGGATGGAGTGGGGGTAGCTGGATACCCAGAGTTCAGTGGGAAGGTGCCAAGTAGGAAAGACATTCTACAATAAGAGGAAAATCCCACATGATGAACTTACCCCACAGTGAGAATGACTTTTCACATGTTCCCAGAAGCTCATGTTTATAATCTATAGATCGTTTATAATTATCCAACTTTAAAGTCTAACCCTATTTTATATATAAAGTATTTTTGTCATTTTAATACATACTAAACTTCCTGGAATTTGACTGCCACGTAAATCCAGGCTACCTTTTTATTTGTGTTTTTCTAAACTCTTGCAAATTTTTGGTTCATTTTGAAAGTCACGTTGCCAGATAGAATACCATCTTCTTTGAACAGCCAATACAAACTACCTATATCAATGAACACTGTGGCTAATTTATGGTCATGAGTTTTGGAGATAAACTCTGATCGCTTAATATGTTTCTTAGTATTTATATTTAAAAAGATGTTAGTTTAGTCATTGAATAACTCTTTAAATTTCTTCTTTAGGTTACAATTAGGGTATAGCATCTATGTACTGAAATAATTTCTTTAAGTAGATTATATTATCTATGAATTTAATTTCAGGATAGTTAAGGGGCCTTAAAAATCTTTGTTCTGAAAGGGGATTTAGAATTTAATAAAGTTGAAAACTGATGAGTTACATGACATATTTAAGTAACATTATTAAATGACAATATAGTCTTTTTTAAAGTTCATGGTATGAATTTTATTTTTTGTCTAAGCTTTATTTATTTTTATTTGTACATTATAACTATAGGTAAAGGTGGGATTTATTATGCCATATTTATATGTGCATATAACCGAATTTAATCAATCTCATTCCCCAGTATATTATACCTACACACATGTGATTTCATTATGATACTAGAGCCCCTCAAAAGTTCTAACATGCATAATTCAGGTGCACTGACCCTGTAGCTTTCTTGATAAAAAATGTCACTGCTCTGTATTTTATTTCCCCACTGCATTTAGTATGTGATTTGAATTTTATTTTAGAAGGAGCTATATAAATATTTTTATGATTTAGAAAATAACTTAGTATTTTGAAATGCAGTCCTCTCTGAATTGTAGAATATCTATCAAAAGAAACTCACTGTTGGGCTGGGGTTGTGGCTCAGTGGCAAAGTGCTTGCTTTGCACATGTGAGGCCCTGGGTTCCATCTTCAGTACCACATAAAAATAAATAAACAAAATAAAGATATTGTGTCCATGTATAACTAAAAAATATATTTAAAAAAGAAACTGGCTGCATCTATTCTTTTCTTATCCAGCTCACGTCAACTTAACAGTTATTAAATGCCTACTATGAGACAGGTAGCATTTTAGGTGCTGGTGGTAAAAGATGAACAGGAGGCCTTTGAGCAGCTCATGATCTTGTCAAGAAAAGACATAGGAAAAAATCTGACAGTAACACAATGTGATAAGTGCAATATTAACAGTTTGAGCAGAATGCTAGGGAGCACAGAGGCCTGAACGATTAATTCTGCCTAGGGGGAAAGCTTCACTGAACTGCAGACATAAAAGAGATGGGAAAAAAAATCAATTCTCTGATTTTTCTGAAGTCCTTTTATTCTGCCTTCAAGAAATATAGGGAAAGACAATACTCAGAAAAAAAAATGCTATAAAATTTTTAAAAAGATATCTGGTGACTTGTGGAATGAACCAGTTTGTAAGTTGCCCAAAGGTAATTAAGTACATGTTGGAATGATATTAACCATAAATGGAACCTTGTGACTTGAAATCCTTAGTAGCTTCTCAAAAAGATGCTGTTGACATCACATTCATTATATTGAACTGAATAGATACTACCTGTGCACTTGGCTTGCTATCTATAAGCCAAGATTAATAATACGCTGGTAAATATTTAATAACTGGTTTCACTAGAAATAAAATCCTTGATTGATAGCTTTTGCAAATTTCTGTGGTGTAAAAAACATCCCCTCTCGACCAATTTCATGTTGATAAATGAAGTCACCAAATGCAGATTTGAGAAGTGTATACAATTGGACCTCATGAACCAGTGCTAGTTGGGAGGAGATCCAGAACCTCACACTTAGACTCATTGCATGATAGAATACTCAATCAGCAATTCTAATTCAGACTTTGTCACTAACAATCTGCATGAATAAGCTTTTGTCACTACCAATCTGTGTTAAGGAAATCATTAAACACTAACATTTAATTTGCTTAGAATCTATTAAGCCCTGTATGTGGTAGTATGTCAAATGCTTTACTGACGATGTCTTTGATCGCCTATATAGCTCTGATAGGTAGATGTGATTATGCTCATTTTATAGAGGAGAAGCTGAAGCTCAAGTGCATTAAGTGATTTTTCTAGATACAATAATGAATATGAAAACTATAAAGTGCTGTGGAACTTTAAGAACTATTATATTTTTAGAATAAAAACGGTTATGTTTTATTTTAATGCTTTGGGCTCTTGGAAGATTTTGCTTTAGAAAACATCTTTATTGCACAGTCCTCTTCAATTCCAGTTTCTTTTCCATTTGCCCCATCAATTCTACTATTTCTTGGTAACTGATGAAGTGTGGTCTCAATACCAGTTTGTTGGAATATGATTGCCTTTACTTGAAATGTTCTGAAAAAGTTTAACTTTTATTATAGCTCATATAATATTCATATTAAGATTGTAGTTTTAACTTATTATTTGTAATGTAACATTTATTCATTTAATGAGTTCAAAGTATAAAATAAAATAGAAAACATCATATTTTTTTTTCATCAGATAGCCCTTGCTTGATAGAAAAGCTACAAGAGTTTATAAAAAGATGTGTTATTTAAAAAGTCATAGAAGTATAGAAAGAGAAATTTTGAATAGTACAGAAAGAGACAAAATAAAATATGATAGATAATCCCTATCCCCTTCACATGTCTTTCTTCCCAAATGTACTTAGTATTCTGGGAAAGAAAATCATCCCAGCTTCTCCCTTACTCTCCCTCCCTCTCTTTCTCTTTCAATTTTGGTTGGAAAATAGAGCACATAGTTTATAATTAGGGGGATGTTCTGTCTGTTTTTTGGTCATCATTAATTCTTAACTAATTTTTGGATAAATTTAGGAAGCACTTTATTCTGTTCATGAAGTGAAAGTTGTTTCCTTTACTGCCCAAACCATATGCTCAATAATGGCAGAATAATTTAATACCCATAAATAAAATGGTTTATAAGAAAGTGTAGCTCCTAAATATCACTTTTATTGCAAATATTTTAGAATAATCTGTTATTTAAAATATCATATTGTATTTCTTTTTAATAATTTTACTGAAATAATCTTCAGCATTACTTATGATATCCTTAATTAGTAAATACTATTTCCTCAGTCTTAATAAGAGGGCCTAAGGTCTATAGATCTTGAAAGATCTAGCTCTAGATATCTCTCTGATGATCCCTTCTCTTGCTATTCTAACCTTGGTCTTTCCATTTTCTTTCAAACCACCCTGGTATTAGTTTTACTCAAAAATACCAGATACACTCAGAATTCCAAGCTCTTGTTTTTTCCCTGTGTTTGGAATGTTCTTTTCCTAGATATCAGAATACCATGACTGCTCACCTCCTCCAGATCTTAACTCAAATTTTACTTAGGTGAGCCCTTACCAGTGCTCTCTTTTACAATTGTAACCCTCCCACTACATAGGTATTAGTTGTCGCCTAAAACCAGTTGCATAGCAAACTGCACCAGAGGCTCTTATACCAGGACTGGTACAAGTGGACAAGCCTCTAGTGTTTTGGCCCAGTGCTCATCCCGTGGAGGACACAATGAAAGCCAGATCAAATCTCCTACATGAGGAATTGGACATTCCACAGGTGAAATATCAGAAAAAAAAATTTCTGTGCTTATAAAATGGAAGGGAAAATCTGTCCCTCTCCTTGGAAAAGTAATGGGCCCAGAATCTAACTCCAACCTTCAGTGAGTAAATGAAATCTCTCCAGGTGCCAGATTGTCCCAGTATCTGCTTTTCAGCCTCAGGGTTCCTTCAAGTTCTCAGGATTCCTTCCTCCTTCAAATATATATATAGTAGAGACAGAGAGCAGAAGTCAGTCATCCTGAAACACTTGGTCTTAATATAGGAACCCAGTCTAGGCCATATCTGAGCAGTTAACCACACAGATGGCTAAAGTTCTAATTCTCATGACATGTAAGGAGCCTCAGCATGTCACTTTTTTTAATTTTTTTTAAACAGGAACACTGCAGAATCCAAGGACGTCTCATCTCCCTGACATGCTGCTTATGAATAGTGGTTTCCAATGACAGTCTCAAAGGTTATTACATCCACAAATACAACTCTTGGGTCATTCAGGAAACTGTGAATAATAATCTGTTTCCTGGTCATGTTAAATTCACTGTTCATAATTTGATAGTATTCATGTTGGGTCATACCTTCTCTAGAACTCTTTAGATGGTAACCACAGCATTCCTAGAATGTGATCTCTCTGGATGTTGATTGCAACTGTGCCTTAGACACAGCACCACAGTGGGAAGATAGACAAGAACTGTGCCATTTATGCAAGAAATATCTATCCATTTTTTCTTCTGGTGTAGTTAAAGGCTGACTAGGAACTGCAGAATGCTGTTACTTGGATTTACAGGCCGGAGAGAACAATGATCAGAAGGGTCTATTACTATTGTGAACCAGTGACCTTGAAAGCCTTCAGAGGAGATGGGGGCATTCTTACTGAGGGGAATGCCTGACTCATGGCTTAAAAGCCTGCAGAGAGTATAGGGTGACTGCATTAGGTGCCAGCAGTAGGGGAACTCAGGGTAAAGAAACTACTACCACTTTCCTTGAGTGTTGTAACCAGAAATGGAACCTTATAGTCATCAGCTGCTGAAATGTGAAAAAGTGAGAATCAATTTGGGAACCATATGTGTGGATCCAGCTCTGTGGCCAGGGGGGACCTTTGTAGCTCAGAGCCCTGAACTTGTTCTATATAAGTGCTTGCTCTTAATGAGAATCATTCAATATGGGCACTTCAGTGCCATTCTGGCAGCTCCAGACTGTGTAATAACAGTGAGAGCAATACTTTTACCAAGTCACCCTCCTGAAACTGGATAACTACAGTCCATTTCATGCACTGTAGTAGTAATGGTGAGAGAGCTGGACAACACTAGGGAAGTAAAAAATGAGAAACAGAGACAAAGATCCAGGACTGAATCAAGGCACCCTGATGATACTGTTGACACTGGCTGATGCCAGGAGCAGGAGTGGGACTTTATCAAGTTGAAGTTCACTGTGATTCCTAGTTTTTTGAGTACTCTTATTATAAAGGAGTATTGAATTTTGCTAAATGCCATCCTGTGTCTATTGGAATAAACATGGTTTTTGTCCTTTATTCTATTGGTACAGTATGTTACAGTAATTGATTTCAGAATGCTAAACTAACGGTTCATTCCTAGAATAAATCCAATTTGTTCATAACTTAGAACACTTTTTATATGTTGTTGGATGTGCAGATGTTTTGTTTTGGTTTTGTTTGGTATTTTGCCAAGGATTTTTATGTCAAAACTTATAAGAGATAGATTGTGATGCAATAAACAAAAATATTGGTATGGTAAAATGAGTCAAGAAGTGTTTCCTTTTCATTGTGTAAAAAAATTTGAGAGGAATTTTTTAAGTATTTGATAGAATTAATCAATGAAGCTACCTGGATTTGGGCTTTTATTTGTGAAATTTTGTTTTGTTTTGTTCATTACTAATTCAGTTCCTGTAGTCAATCTAGTGTTACCAGATTTTTAAAATTTATTATTCAGCCATTTTGGTTATTTGTACCGTTCTAAGGATTTGTCCATTTAATCTACGTCATCTGAGTTGATGGCTTACAATTGTTCATAGTATTCTACACCAATTATTACCTTTTAAATTTCTGTAAGTTTATGACTAATGTCTTATTTTTCATTCTTGATTTTGTTAATTTGAGGGTTTTGTTCTTTTGTTGTTATTAGGTTTTGGTTTTTTATATTTTTGTATGTTTTCAGGCAAACTTGTTAAAGGCTTGTCAGTTTCATTAACTTTTGGCATATCAGTTTTCTATTACCTGATTATTTTCCATTCTGATCTTTATTTTTTCCTTTCTTCTGTTTTCTCCAATGTGTAGTTAGGTATTTTTTTTCCACACTTCAGGTGGAATATTAGTGTCTTAATTTTGTATCTTTCTCTTTTTAAAAGATAAACATTGATAGCCATATGTTTAATGGCTTAATTTGATTCACACAAATTTTGTCATATTGCATATTTAATGTTATTCATCTCAAATTATTTTCTATAGTGGTTTATTCTTTGCCCTCTTAGATATTTAGGACTGTTTTGTATAATTTACACATATTTGTGAATTTCCCGAATTTCTTTGTCATTAGTTATTAAAGTTAAACCATTGTAGTCAGAGAATATGTTTTGAGAAAAATGATATTATGGGTGGAATATTCTGTAGATGTCTGTTAGACCCAATTGGTTTAGAGTTGTCCAAATCTATTTCTTTATTGATCTTTGGCCTGGTTGCTCTATTCGTTATTGAAAGGAGGGAATTGAAGTCTCCAACTACCATTGTTGAACCGCCTGTGTCTTCCTTCAGTCAGTTCTGGAAGTTTTTGTCTCATGAATTTGGGGCTCTGTTGTTAGATGTATATATGTTTACAATTATTATGTCTTCCCAATGGATAGATTCCTTTATCATTATAAAATATCTCAATTCATTTGCAATAAATTTTTCCATTTTAAAGTCCATTTTGTCACATATTATAATTAGAATAAACTTCCCAGCTTTACTTTTTTGATGGTTGAATCTTTTTACATCCTTATCTTTTCAACCTATTTATATCTTTGAATCTAAAATGTTTCTCTTATAGACAGCATATAATTGGATCTTTCATTTTTAACTAGCATTATCTAGCCTGGCAATCTCAGACTTTGGCTTGGATTATTTAATGTAATTACACTTAAGTTAATTATTATTTTTATTTATTTATTTTTCATCTTCCATACATTTGATTCAAATGAGTTATGCATTTCCATTTTTACCTCAAATACAGATTGCAGAATCACATCAGTTACACATTCACAATGTTTACATAATACCATATTAGTGACTGTTGTATTCTGTTGACTTTCCTATCCCCTACTATCCCCCCTCCCCTCCCCTCTCATAAGTTAATTATTTTTGTAGTTGGATGTATGTAAGTTATATTATATTTTGTTTTCTGTATGTCTCATGTCCTTTTGGTTTTGTTGTTCCTACTTCATAGATTCGTTTTTGTTTGGTTTGGCTAAGTGAACATTATCTAGTGTAACAGTTTATTCCCATTAATGAAATTTCACTATATCTTTTGAATTTTCATCTTAGAGGTTGCTCTGGTGCTTATGATATATGATCTTGATTTAGCAGAATCCAGTTTAATTTGTGTGTGTGTGTGTGTGTATGGTGCTGGGGATTGAACCTAGGGCCTTGTGCATGAGAGGCAAGCACTCTACCAATTGAGCTATATCCCCCAGCCCAAGAATCTAGTTTAAATTTATACTAACTTAATTACAGCAAGATATAGAAATTTACTTTTTTCATAACTCTAGCACCACTTCCTTTTTTGTGCTAAAACACACATTACATCGATGTATGCCACAGATCTAAGAACATTCTTACAGTGTTACTTGACATAATTTTATGTCTTTCAAAGAAGTTGAAAGAAAAAAAAAGAGCAGGTATGCAGTATATTCATAAAGTTTAATAACCTTATTATTTATCATTTGTGGTTTACTTCATTTGTTCCTATGGATTGATGTTATCATCTGGTTTCATTTCCTCACTTCAATAAAACTTTGTTCCTTTATCTTTTATATTTTTGACAAACATTACATTTCCAATTATTATAGGTACAATGATATAGTTATAGACATATTTTGATGCAATTGCTTTTCAAGTCATCTAAGAAGAAAGGAAAATAAATATGCAACTGTATTTTTTTGGCCATTTCATAATTATTTTTATTGTGATTCTTTGCTTTAGACATATAGATAGAAAGATCTGAATTACTCTGGTGTCATGTACTTTTTAAGCTGAAAAACTTCCTTTGGTAGTTCTTTTAGAGCAAGTCTACTAGGACCAAATTCTTTCAGCTTTTTTTCTTCTGGGTATGACTTTCTTTCACCTTTATATTTGAATGATAATTTTGCATGTATAAAAAACCTTGTTTTTTTTTTCTTTTAGATCTTAGACTATAATATCCCATTGCCTTCAGTTCTCATTGTTTGCAATAGGAAGTTAGCTTTAGCTTATAAGTGTTCCCTTGTCTTTTTTCTGTTATTGCTTTTAGGATATTTTCTTTATCTTTGCACTTCAACATTCCCATTAGGATATAGATCCCTTGCTTTAACTCACTGAACTTCCTGGATGTACAAGGTAATTTTTAAAAAACCAAAGCAGGGAATTTTTCAGTCACTATTTCTTCAGTTGCTTTTCTTCTTCTGTCATTCTCTTCCTCCTCTGGCACTTTCCATTATGCAAACATCTGTCTCCTTGATATTTTCTAATTCTGAGTCTGTTCATTTTATTTCATTTTTTTCCTCCTCTATTTTATAGGTGGTGTTTCAAGTTTACTGACTCTTTTTCACCGTGTGCTCAAATTTGTTGCACCCCTTCATTACATTTTCTTTTAATTTCAGTTATTGTACTTTTCAACTCCTCACTATTTCATTCTTTTTAGAATTTTTATCTCTTTATTGATGTTCTCTATTCAGGGAGATACTTTGATCACATCTTCTTTTACTTATAAGTATAATTTCCTTTAGTTCTCTGGATATATTTAAAATAGCTGCTTTGAAATCTTTGGCTGCTAAATTGGACATCTGAGCTCTCTCAGAGTTTTTTTCTATTACATGCCTCATACTGCATCTTTTTTTTCCCCCTGTGCATGAATCACATTTTTCTATTCCTTTGTTGTTGTTGTTGTTGTTGTTGTTGTTGTTGAGAACTGTACATTTTGGATAATATTTTATAATAAGTCTGGAAAATTTTCCCTCCCTTTTAAGGCCCTTGCTTGCATAATAGTGTAGTGTCTTGTGTAGACTATATGCTCTGCTTTTGCTACTCAGAGTGTGCAGTTTGGAGAGTGCTCAGTCATCCTTGGATGACAATAGTTTTAGAAGGGTTTCTTTGGCCTCTTTTCTTGATATAGTTGTTGAGCTATTTGTCTCTGTTGATATCACACTTAATTGCTAGCCTTCTCTAATTTCTTGCTTCTTGCTCTGTTTTTTTTTTTTTTCCCTCCCTATTGCTTTTGACGATTCACTGTTCACTGGGCATAAATTACTTTATACTTCCAACCATTTGACTCAGTGTCCTTGCACCAGTCAGCCTGTAAGGTCAGTCTTTGTGTTCTGTTCCAACCCCCCAAAGGTTCTTTTTTATCTCTGTTTCCTTAGTTATCTCTGGCAAACTTCTCAATGGTCCAGAGTTTAACTTGTTGTTCTCACAAAGCTGCCACTCTCCTCTTAATTACTCATCACCAAAATCTTCATTGCTTTTAAGCCACAAACTTCCTGAAACTCTGTTCCAAATAAATTTAATTTTCGTAGGAAAAGTTTAAGAACTCTGTTTTTACGGCTTGTTTTTCAGTATGGGCAATTCCTCTTCCTACTGTTCAGGAGGTGGGAGCAGGATAAGTGACCAAATTTTTTCATAATGACATGTCAATTTTAAGAGCCGTTATTAAGTAGAATTCTTCTTGACCTTCATCCCTGAAGTGAAACTTTCACTCCTACCTGTTTGCTCAGTAAGTGGAACTGAAACACTTAATAGTGTTTAGGCACAAGTTCTCAACCAATGAGTTATTTATCATTATTATACAGATAATTCAAAATCAAATTTGCTGACATTCTGCAGTTAATTACACAAAGCATCCTTCATATTACAATCAAGTACTTCCTCCTATAGAACAAAAGTCTCTTAAATTAATTTTAATGTTGCTGACTTCCTCAGAAACTAGAACATTAACACACATGTGCACACACACACAAATACACACAGCACTTCCTCTGTAAAACACCATCCCAATACTATTACCTTGTGGAACTATTAAGCTTTAATAGTGAGATATACTCCAGTGTCTAAGCATTTTATTGAGATTAAATTTCACCTGTAGAAAAAAATGTAGGCTCTTTTTAGAGCACATTCTGCAGATTGGTAGGCAGTCTTTTTTTACTTGAACAAGTCAAAAATCCAAGATTCCAGCTTTTTCAAATTCCTGTTTTTTTTCCTATAATTTTTCTAACTATAGATGAATCCTAGGGCTTTTTATCCCTGTTCATGTTGACATTTTGCAAGTCTGAACCCAGATATCAGAAGTGTGTGTTTATGCCTTGCCTATAACCTTTATTTTTGTATCTTCTTAGTCTTCTAGGTTCTAAAAAATTATCTTGTTTTTTAAAGTTTTAAATTTTAATATAATTAAAATTTTTAGCTGGTAACATAAAAACTAACAATTTCATGTAGTAATGGTGTATCACATGATGTTTAAATATATGTCTACATTGTGTAATGTTTAAATTAGGTCAAACTTATCTATCCCCTCAGTCATCAATCATTTCTTCATGGTAAAACCATTTAATACACCTTCAAATAACTTCTTTCATCATGGTATCAGCCCACTCTTCACTGTGGCTGTTTGCTGCCATGAGATGACGTAAATGACATTCTGAACTTGGTCCTAGCTCTGGATGAAAACAAAATACAAGGGAAAACACCTGCATCAAGGAAACTGCTCTACAATCTATTTGCCCCCAAAGCAAAATATAATCTAAGTGATGACAGGTCTTGCCCTTCAAAACCAGAGCCAGCTCATTCCATGCCGTTTGCAGTTCCTGGACATGCTATTGGCTTGAAATGCAAAATTCTGACTGTTCAGCTGTATATGCCCCAACACTGGCAAGGTAGGATAAATTTTTCCTGGTAACTTATGTTCTTTATATATGTCCTTATTCTCATTTCTTGCCTACAGATAACTGGCAAAATACATGCTTGGCCAATAGAGGTTTACTGGCGTAGTAGAAAACAAAACAAAACAAAACAAACAAACAAACAAACAAACAACAACAACAACAACAAATATATATATATATGCAAGAATGCAAGAAAAATCATTTCTTGACATCACATTTTAAAGGCTAAGTCCTTGGAGGAGATCATGGTTAGGTACTATGAAGGTTAAGAAAAGAGAATTACCTCCAAGAGAAAGGGAAAGAGTGGAGAATCTCTGTAAGGTGAAGAGTGATTCTCTGACGGGAAGATGGCAAAATTTCTGGGCTTCTTGAGTAATGGAGAAACATTTGCTTGATATCAGCACCTACAAAGAGGTCAGAAGCTTGAGAGGAATGCCTATGTGGTTGCCCAAAGATTCATTTGCTCTACACGGATTGAGATCACAGGTTGACAGGAGTTGGAGACAGTGTTACAATTGGAGTTTCTGGGGTAACTAGCACAGTGCGTTATAACTGGAAGGGTCCTCCCAAATGCCTTGCTAACAGATAAGACCAGGAAGGTCATCACGCTAAAATTACTAAGGCCAAATTTTAAACCAACCTGGATAGGTGAAGACTTAGCTTTGTAGTCAGATTGATTATTGGAAATAAATATGTTGAACACATTTTTTTGAGAATACAAATTGAGATTTTACACACTGTATGAGTTCATTTTTCTGCGCTAGTATCTCTACCTGTCTCTACAGTTTGGTTTTCCTGAACAATTTATGTTGGATCTTAAAGAGGAGTCTCAAGTCTTACTGATGATACCAGACCTTGACTTGCTCCACAACAGTCAAGATCCCTTGCAGATTCAGGTGTCACCACCAGTCATCTCCCAAAGAAGGAGCTTCACTCTCTTGGAGGGACATGGTGCCTGATCAATGAAAAAATGAATAAAACAACAAACAAATACACACACACACACACACACACAATTTATATATATCCACTTTAGTCAGATAAATTACAATAGTGATGTTGGTTGAGATTTAGGAAGAGAAAAGAGAAAGAAAAGTAAAAGGAGAAGAGGAGGAGAAAATGTAAATGAAATTCTGCATGTAAATTCTGAGTTTTCAATCATACACATCATAGATTCTTTGATCCCTGGGTACCTGGGCCTTCTTAGTGTATTTGCTGCTGCTCCTGTTGTACTTTTGGAATTCTGAACTCCCACGTGGGGTTGTACTGCCAGTGTGTTTCACCCCCTCCTCTATGTAGCCCATGAACAAATGCAACCTAAATGCAGACGTGATATTTTATTCATTGATATGTTTAAATCACCTAACAAATTTCTAGATATATAGTAGGTATTAATAAAATTGTTAAATGAAAAATTTGTCTTCAGTCTGTCAGTGGTCACAATAGAGGGTCAGGATAGTGAACAAGCACCCTGGGTAAAGGGATTATAATTTTCATATGGAGTGGTGAGAATTAATGTTTTCTTCAAACAAATCAGGGAAACCAGTTCAGTTATGTTTTTTCTTCACTTTTTAAAACAAACTTTGGTGAACAGTTTGGATTCCCTGGGTTCCAGTTCTAGTGCTGCCACTCATTAGACTTGTGGCCATAAAATCTCTGGACCTTGGTTTCTTCTGTAAGAAAATGCCAATAATACTACTATTATAGAAAGTATAAAAACAGGGCCTCTGAAATATGTTATAATCTAAAAAATATTATGTCATGCTAAGGTGACATTATCACAATTATCGTGCTTCTCTTTCTACTATTGAAATAAGACTAGGTCAACTAGCTCCTTTTATGAGAATCTCTTTATACTCTATATATATACACACCCACCCATGCACACAAGTACACATATTATAGGTCTGAAAACATTAAATTTCTTTCCATATGGCTTATAACATCTGTTGATTAACAGTTAAATAAGATTAATGAGAACTTCCACTTTTATTAGTAACATAGCAATCCATTGGAAACAACATCTGTGTGAACAAAATCTCTCATTTCTAGTTCTTTTACATTCCAAGTTTGCCTTGCTGACCTGGCTTTGAACTGAACTCCCTTGGAGATAAGGGAAAAGTATTTAGCTTGCTGTAAAAGAGATAACCTATGCATCTCATAGCAAGACTCATCCACCCCTGCTGTGTTTGCTGTGAATCAGAGGACTGTTTTAATGCTTTTTATCTTTTGATTTCTTTCTTTCTTTTTTGTCTGTAACACAAAGTATTCTAATTGTATGTAAATGTGTGTGTGTGTGTGTGTGTGTGTGTTTCCTGAGACAAGCTTTTTCTATAGTGCATGCTAATGACTTTCTTAGCCATGGGGTATTTTATTGCAGTAACATCATGTTCAAATTGAGAAATAATTTATATACCACCATGCCCTGGTAACATCCATTGCTACTATTATGGAAATAGTGCGATATTGGACATTTTCTGGTGACATATTGCTTAATAAATTATAAACATTATCCTATCAGATGTGACAGTGGTACATAAAATGACAAAATAAATGGTCATTCGTAATGTTAGGTGGCTTATGGTTTGACATGAATATTTATTATGATTTAATATGGATACTTAATATGCAGTATTAAAGGTTGTTTATGTCATTACCAGGTGCTTTGGTGATTTTAACATTTGAAAGTCATAGAGTTTAATAGCCTTGCTAGATTCTTCATATTTTGAATGATTGATTTTATAGTTTCATAGGTTTCAAGAGGTGAGTAGTAAACTCATTTCAATTGCATTAAACTACAAAGAAAATGAATCCTTAGACACCATCAGGCTACTTATCAAAACAGATAAATAAGAACATTTCCCACCTCCTGGTCCAAATGAAATGACCTGCAGAGTAGAAATTCTTTCTCTTAATGTGAGGGTGAAAATATTTTATGCTAATTACTTTTCTTGGTCTTAAACTTTTCCTCCTCCATTTAAGCACAGTGTTATTGAGCAACTGCTAGCAAATAAGAAGTTGTCTTAAAGTTCTTATATTTATTTCGCTCCATTCTCTAGATGAGGAAACTTTGGCTCTGAGAAGAGAAGCAACTTGCACAGGGTTATGGAGCTAAGTCACTACCATGAAAATCAGCTTCCTGGACTCATTTTACACATGTGCCATGCTTTCATAGTATTAAAAAGAAAAATAATGAGCCAATGTTACTAGTCTCTTAGACCTTGGAAGCTGACTAATTTTTAAGTGCTTTGTATTGTTCATGAGTAGCTTAATATAATGATATTATTATTAATAATAAAGTATTTAAATAAAATATTTAAAGTATTATATGATGACTTTTCACATTTAATATATTTCTAAATTCTTACAAAAGCTCCATAAATTAGATATCAATACCCTCATTTTCTGGTTGGAAAAGTTTAACTTAGACTAATTTAATAAATTGGTTGCATTCAAACAGCAAATAAATAGCAATGGTAACATTCAGTCAGAGTACCACTGAGTACTATGACAGGACACTATTTGTATTGTAACATTCTTCCCTTTAATTCTAGGCTATTAATCAAGTTGATGTTTATATTTACCCAGGCAAACTATAAAAGCAATTTGAGCCTCTTCTCTTATATATTCTGGATTCTTGAGTTAGATCTGCTAATCAGGAATTCTAAGAATTACAAAACACCTATGGAATTACGAGAGTTTATCCTGGGTTGGAGGAGAATACGTACCTTGACCAAAGCTGAAGAAAAAGTTAAAGAACTGTGAGGAGGTGATGCTCTGTGATTGTCCAAATTTGCCTTCATAAGCTGTAGAAATGGACTATAGTAGTATAAGAGCTTTTAAAATTAACACAAGGCAAAGGAAGATCTAGAAAGACAGTGAGTGTTAAGATTGCTACCTCATGGCAGAGATGAAGGTAGAAAAAAATAGATATTCTCTGTCTTCAAAGAGAATTTTAAAAAGCAATACTCTATATTTCCACTATTGCTCACTGAATTCCTGGTTGGGTTAAGAGCCAAGGAAGCAATGGTTTGAGTGATGGTGACTTGTGTAACTTATTGCTGCAGCATAACAAGTGACCACAACAGGTGGAGGCTTAAGACAAAAACCATGCAATTATTTCAAAGTTGCTATGGGTCAAGAATTCTGCTGTCCTTTAGCTAGATGGGTCTGATTCAGGTCTCTAATGAGCTTGCAGTTGGTCAGATTGTTGGCTGGGTGTGGAATCATCTCCAGGCTTGCTGGGGTGGAGGATCTCTAGGATGGCACATTACATGGCTGCTGGCAGGAGGCTTTGGCTCCTTGATATATGAGCCTCTCCACAGAGCTACTTGAATATCCTCATGATGTGACAGTTTGTTTTTCCAGAATGAGTGATCTAAAAGACATGGCCAGGTGACAGCTGCAGGGACTTTCATGAATCACTCTGTGAAGTCAAACACTGTCACTCCACCACATTTCCATTCTATCCTTTGGGCATACTCAAGGGGAAGGGAATTAGGTTCTATATTTAGAGAGAAGGACTGAAGAAGACTTGAAAACTATCACAGATGAGTGAGGCATTATGGGTGCGTGTCATTTAATACTTACAATTAGAAGCAACTGGTAACAGCACCATGTCTCAAACCCTCATTTGAGGTAAAATAAGATGGAGGCTGGTGATGATTCAATGATTTCACTAAAATGACAACTTGCTAGTAGCAGAGATACACCAAGAGTCCTACTTGTATGGCTACCATACTTCTGCTTTTTCTATTACCAAATAGATGTATTTAAAAAATACATTATATCTACTCTTCCTATGTTTTGGGGATAGAGTGAAAGTTTGATGAACAGTTTTAAGAAGTTCTAGAAATATTTAAGGATAAGTCTCCATGGTTAGACAATAAGGTTAACTGCAGTCAGGATGAAGAACAACATCATGTTTCTTCTTTTAGCTTCTATAAACTGAATAGCCATCCATAAAAGCTGACCACACAACAGATGGCGCTAAGACACACCCAAACAAAGCCTGCCTCCTTTGGTG
This sequence comes from Callospermophilus lateralis, assembly GCF_048772815.1. Classification (NCBI taxonomy): domain Eukaryota; kingdom Metazoa; phylum Chordata; class Mammalia; order Rodentia; family Sciuridae; genus Callospermophilus; species Callospermophilus lateralis. The sequence continues at coordinate 102,275,977 of NC_135312.1, read as the reverse complement.
AAGCACTTCCTTGACTTCACTTCCCCAACAAGTGAAACCAATGGTTCCTCCTTCTGTGTTCTTTCTGTCCTTACTTCTGTCATTGCACCTGTATTTCCCAGCACTTGTTCTTTTACCACTTGTTCCTCTAACTTCAAAAACCTGGGCTATGTCTCACTTATTCTTGTACTTCTAATACCTAGTACAGTGTTTTGTTCATCATGTGTGCAGTAGGAATATACAAAATAGCTACATTGCTTTATGTAATTACTGAATGCACCTGTCATTTTTTGAAAAAAAAAACCTGAAAGTAATTTTTCAATAAAAAGGAAGCAGGTTTTGTTTGTTTGTTATAGGACCACTTATTGTGTAATCACACGTTTTATAGTTTCTTATCCATACTGGAAATTTTCAAGGGATTAGAACAAGTTGTCATGTAAAAATCAAACAATATTTCATCTGTTAATTGACTTTTCTGTCTGTAGCATCTTTTGCCCTGTGGCAAATGATACCAGGCACTTGACCATCTTTTCCAGCTGTCTTTTTTGTGAAGATGCAAGACAGGTTGCCTGTCACAGAAGAATCTGGCTCTACCCTTCACTACCACTAGGTGTCCTCAGTCAGTTATTCTATTTCCTATAAAGTTTGCTTGGTTTCCACTCTCTTGTTTATTTCTGAAAGACTTCACAAACAGATGCATACTAATATTATTTATAATCACCCCTAAAAAAGTCTGGTAAAGGTACCTTTAAAGTTTTTTTAACTTATCTGAATTAACTTAAAAGATATATGAAAGGCATGAAGGGTGTTTAACCTCTGAAAAGCTTTTGGAATCATTAATTTTTTTTTAAATGACATAGTTTTACCAGAATACTATATAATTGCGTTTTCTTTCTCTACTCTATACCTGTTCTCTTTCCTCCACATATCCATATATTTCTTCCTTTATAGAGATGAAGGGGAAATAGCCATTTAAGTGGAACTGGGTCTATTTCATGTTCCTGACTTTGAAAATTTTCTCTCATGCTATGTGCTTTTCCAGAAATAGAAATAATTGGATACTGCTGTAAGTTAAAATAAAAATACATCTAAGTATTTCATGAAAGCAAAAGATAATAAATTATAGTAAGAAGTACCTGCTCGTAGGCAAGTAACACTCAGTGCGCTCCACAAAGTTATAAGTTCTCCACATTTGACAATTCTCATTTGTAGATTTGGGATAGGATCCCTCATTCTCAGAAAGAGTATCCTGGTAGATACACTTCTCACACCTTCATAACCCCTGAAACTATCTTTAGCATAAAACATCTTACAATTCCTTCTTTTTATTAATATTTCAGCCCTTGGGTCTCATAAAATTTTAATTTTGATTAAACCTAGAATTTCAATTTTTGTCTGATTCTATAGACTGTGCATCTTAGGATATGATCTCCTAGGAAATGAGCTTCCCACTTCATTGGAAACCTCTGTGCCAAGTTTTTCTCTTCTAATTTGCAAGTATTTTAAAAGTGTATTTGTTATTATTTCTAAATGTTGATGAATTTAACGAGTCATCTCTACATTTAGATTACATAAAAGTCAGGGAATTAAAATCATTCATATACTGGGATAAAGGAGCTGGTGCAGACTAGCACCAAAGATGTATTTCATTTCTATAGCTGGCCAAATGTGGTTACCATTTGGTAATAAAGACAGTTAAGTCATTGCTAATTAGACAACATTATGCTCAGACTATTGTACACTTACAAAAAGCTTTGAAATTTCTAAGGAATTTACCTTGTGATTAAGATGTTAACATTAAAAAAAAATGAAAAAGAAAATACCCCATGATATACTGAATGAAGAAGAACACATATAAAATACTTTAAAGTTAAACATCCCAAAGATAGTAAAAGCAAAGAAAGAAAAGAGATGTGAGGAGGAAGAAAGAGAGAGAAAGAAGGAGGAAAGAGACAAGGAAGATGATCATTATAAAAACTCAGAACAACTTACCCAATATTCAAAGGGAAAATTTGGAAGATGGTGTTGGAAGCATCTTTTCTCTTCCTTTCCTACACTTTCCTTAGAAAAAGACATCAGGACTTTAGAGATGAGAGGGGCTGATGTTGAAAGAAACAAAGACCATGTTTTAGAAACTAATAAAGGAATATTTGGAGGAATTACTTGAGGACTATATGATTTGTCCCATGTTGCTTTTGTTTTGGGAGCTGACTTTAATCCTTAAAAGCTAAATAAGACAAGAGAAGACTTCAAAAGAGAATTATGAAGATAAATAATTGGTTTTACTTCTAAGACTTTGAGCTCAAATTTTGAGCATAGAAAATGATGAGGAAATGTTTAAAAAATTAAAGTTTTTTTCATCATTACAAATGCATACGTCCTGAATTGTACACTACAACCTGATATTGAAAAGTGTGACCTTCAGCAGGAAGGGACAATACCAGAGCAAGAATAAAAAGGGACCACCAGAAAACATTCCTTGGGCAACTTGCTTTTGAGTATCTTTTGAAAGGTGAGACACAAAATGGAGGAGCAGAGAGGAGGATGGGGCATATGTACTGGGACCCCAAATGTATCACCTGATCCTACCCCATATTTAGAAAAAGGACATGAGTTTATTTAACAAGTTTTTGAATGAATAACCATATATAAAGATCAGTAAATAAATCTCATCAAATTCCCAAGGTGGGAAGGAAACTAATATCTTCAACATCTATCTTCAACTCAAGTCACTGTACTGCCTCTTTGAACATGAAAATCATGTTTCCATTTGAACATTTCCTTTCAGAGTGAACATCCTGCTGCCTCAGACTACCAGCTCCTGTATTGAGGCAGCTCTTCCTCATTGTGGAAAGATTCTGTCTTGGATTCTGCCGCTCTTCATAACTTCTATCCATCCTGGCTCTGTTTTGTGTGTCATTTCCCTTTAAGTATTTAGGTTCATATAGAATGCTCTTCCTAAGTTTTCTCTTTCTCACTCTCCAGCATTCTCAGATCTTACTTCTGTTGCATGTATATTTTCATTTATAGACTCCTCTTCATCCCTGGGCGTGTCATGTTGACTTAGTTGGACACAAGGTCCGTGTCAAGAGGAAATGAGAACATGAGACTGTGCCAAGTTGACAGACAAATTGGAGAGTGAAAGAATGATACTTATTATGACAAAATTGTTCTAGAAATTCCAAATGAAAACTAAATGTTGAATTATCATGTATAAAATTAGAGCTAAGATAGGTTGGAATATACTATATTAAGAAATTATATTATATGAACCACATCATAGATAATAAAGTCAGAACAAGGAAGTTGAAGAGTCAATCTGACCGGACTGTAATTAGAACAAAAGGTCCAAGTACAGAGGGGTCTAGGAAATAAATAAGTACCGCTGTTTGGAAAACCAGAGTGTGGAGTGTCCACAAGCCAGAACATAATGTAGTCAATTTAGATTCATCGATTATTTTACAAAATGGTGTGGGAACATTACATCTGTACAGAATATATGAAAATGTGCTTTTTGTGATAATTAATAACATTTCTTTTTCACAAGAAAGTTGCTTTTTTGTATTATAAGTATATTCTATATAAATTCTTCATACTCATTTAAAAAAATTCAATAGTGAAAAACACATGATGTAAAATATTATTTCAAATCACCTACCATGAAAATACTATATTTACCATTTGGTAACAGTTTCCTTTAGTGCATCTCTTTTTGTATACACGTGTACATGTATGTATAATATTAAATGATTTAAATCATATCAAATACACTAACTTTTATAAAAACTTCAAGTTTTAAATTTTAAAAACTTCTCCCTTCCTTTCTTCTTTTTTCACTCTTCTTCCCCATATCTAGGTGATCCATATTATAAATCTCATGTGTATCTTTCCATGTATATGTTCATGTTCATGATATAATACATAAACATGAGGTTTTATTTAGCCTACATGTGTTTCACAGGGTGGGATAATATTATATACATGCTTCTGCAGTTTGATGTTTTTACTGAAATCCTTCTGATTCATTTGGTGAAGCTCTGATGCAGTCTCTTTTATGGATACAAAATACCCAGGGTAAGAATGTGTCACAATCTATTCAGCCATTTCCCTACTGAATGACATTCTCTTTGTTTCAGTTTTTACCATGACAGAATCTAGAATAATCATCCTTGTATGTATTACCTTACTTACTGATGCTTTTTATTTCTGTGGGATAATTTCCCAGGAGTGATATTGCTGGGTTTAAAGACATGAACATTTTAAATTTTTAATAGACATTGCCAGATGGTTTTCCAAAAAGCCTAAAACATTTCACATTGCCACCCTTTTTCTTACATCCCTTCTAGCAGTGGGTGTTATTACTGTTTCATTTCTAGCTGTCTGATGGATGAGCTGTTATTACTTTAATATGAATTTTCTTAATTACTATTCGCTGTTTATTCATCTTTTTGGTTATTTTTTTATCACATGCAAGAGTATTAGAACTTAAATATACAAAGTGTAATATATTTTTGTATCATTAGGGATAAATACAATATGCAAAGGATAAATAATTCTGTTAAGTATACTCGGTATAAAAACAAACATTCCATACACCTATATGATATTTAATCCTGAAGCAATTAGGGAGTCAATATTAAGGCAGGTCTATCAAGATTCTAGAAGTACAGGTAGACAGTTCTAAAGGAATTTTTTTCACTGGTGTAAAGCTAAAGTTCAAATAACATCTGTTCTATGGGCTAGACATAATGCAATTTAAAAAATAATAATAATAAGTGATTGGGTCAGAGAGTTTAGAGATAAATGGAAGCAATTTTTATGATGGTAGATGAATCTCATTGGCCCCAACACACCATCATAATTACCCATCAAATCCTGAGAGGGAAAGTGCAAGAGGGAGATCCACTGAGCATTCCAGAGTCATGATTGGCATGAAAGTTCACAATGCAGTAGGGTGAGAATATAGTCATTTTCATGTAGGGAGTAGACATTTATGCCAGAGACTTCTTTTGAAGGCTCCACTCCCTAGGAATCTCTAATTTCATTTCGAAGCCAGCATATTTTAGTTGGCTTCTCACAGAGTGCGACATGGAATCACCATCTGACTTCTCAACTCTGATATGATTAATTTATTATATCATGTATATGGCTGCCCATAAAATAACAAGGATTTTCTTAGGTCAAATGTTAGACTGAATTATTCTTTATTTTGCACCCCTTGTCTGTTCACGTGTTTTACTTTAAATTCTTGTAGATCAACACATTCTTGTACTTTGGATCAATCCAAAGATGGATTTTTCAAAATCAGATTGGTCATCTGGCCTCCCCAGCAGTGACAAGTGCCCATTATTAAATAATTATGGGAACAGTCAGGACTCCTTGAAGTTCAATAATTCAAATGTATCTAGAGTTGGTTAATACGTCCATAGGATTTTATACTCCATATTTCAGAGTTTTAAGTAAGGAGATTTTAAAAATCCTATAGGTAAAATAAATTGAATAAAATTTAAAACCAAAACAACAAAAAGAAACTTATAGTATCAATTTTGATAGAAGTTTGAAAACATGCCTTCAAACACAGATCCCTTTGGCAAAAGATGGAATGATGAAGGCATTTTAAGGAAATTTTCTGATCATTGGCTTCTAACTAAGTTATTTTTAAAGAGGGATGCCCCAGGGAAAGACAGGCTGAGAAACAAAGAGGAAGTAAACATCAACAGAAATTCAATGGCTGTGGCTCTACACTGAAGGTACTGCAAAAACAAAACAAACAAAAATCAATACAAAACAAAAATAAAGAATTTTTAAAAAAAGAATGAATTCATTTAAAAAGTCATTAAACACAGCAATAAGAAAAACAACACCAATGACAGTCACACCAGCAAAAACAAAAACAACAAAAATCAGATTTTGTCAGGGAACTATATGATACCATATTGATTACAATATAGTATCTAAAATGTCTAGTCTTCAACAAAATTGACAAGATGTGAAGAGATTGGAATGTATGGCACACACATAGTGGAGGAAAAAGGAACCAATTGAAAATATTCCTGAGGGATCCCAGAAGTTGTAGTATTTAGTAAATAAAGACTTTAGGCCAATGACTATGTTCCAAGAACTAAGGAATTGAGATTTAAAAATTAGACATCATGACAACTATCTTCCACAAAATATAAAATGCCAACAAAGATACAGAATTTAAAAAAAAGGAATCAAATAGAATTTCCTGTGTTAAAAAGCACAATAATAAAAATTCAATAGAACTCACAACAGATTTGACATGAAAGAAGAATTTGTGATCTTAACAAAACTCAAGGGAAATTATTCAGCCTAAGGAACAAAAGAAAGAGGAAGATAACCAAGATTTTAAGAAACCTGTGCAGCACCTTTGAGCATATTGACATATCCATAATGGGAGTTCCAGAAGGAGGAAAGCAGGAGAAAGAGAAAGAAAAAAAATATGTGAAGAACTAGAGGCTGAAAAATCCCCAAATTTGATTCAAAACATCAAATTACACATCCAAGAAGATCAATGATCAAGATGCTAAAGGATCTACACCAAGAAAAACTATCATCAAATCAATGAAGGTCAATGGCAAAGAGAGAATCTTAAGAGCATCAAGAGAAAAATAACTTATAATATACAAAAGATCATCAACAAGATCAAGCCAGAAAATAGTGGGATCACATCTTTGGTATTGAAACAAAAAGGCTTTCGAACAGGAATTCTGGGTCCAGCAAAACTCTCTTTCAAAAACAAAAGAGCCATTAAAACAATTCCATACTAAGAACAATGGAGTAAATCTGTCTGCATATTGAGCAATACTAAACAATCCTTCAGACTGAAATAAAAGGATATTAGTCAGAAACTTGAATCAGCACAAAGGAAAAATAAATCAGCACCAGTAAAAGTAGCTACACAGGTAAATAGAACTGACAGTATAAATGTATTTTTGTTTGTGATTATCTTCTTTTCCTGTCTGATTTAAAAACAATTGTATAAAGCAACAATTGCAAATTTGTTAGAAGTTCATTAGTAAAAATAGTGTTTATGACAATAGTATCTCAAAGAATGTTGGAGGCTACAGAAGGACATTGGCGCAAAGTTTCTATAAACTAATGAAATGACTATGTTATTAAACCAAACTATAAAATTTTAAGTAAGGTGCTAATTGCAGTCCTAAGGGTAACAATTAAGGCCTATTAATTCATGGGAAGAAGGACAGATGTAGATGTAAAGATGGAACTGATTTGAATAACTTGATGATTTCTTGGCAAAACATGTTATTCTCATTCTGAAGTGGACTCTGTTAATATTAATTAATAACATTAATAATGTTATTATTAACAGATAATACTATATCTGTTAATATAGTAAGTGGCAATAACTATTTGTCAAATTACTTACCTTGAATTTTGAAATAATATACTTATGATGTTGTAAAATAATCAAAAATAACTATTACTTTGGAAAAAATATATATGAAGAAGAGTGTATTAGTACAGAAAAGTGAAGAATGCATTAGGTATTTATTAATTTTTGCCTTGTCTATAGTGCTTTCATCTTTTTCAAACAGCACCTTTACATCTTTCTAGAGGCTTACTGACTTATTTCTTTCTTTTTGCATATACTCTGCTTAGATTATAATCAGGTACTCTATTCTCAATTGGGAAAATGGATACTCCTGTGTTGGAATTTGAGTACTGAGAAAAGGATGCATAGATTTAAAATAATTGAAGTTCATGTAATCCAAATGTTTTATTTAACTTTTGCATAACTATGACCAAAATACCTGACAAAAACAACTTAGAGGAGGGAAATTTTGATTGATGCTCACAGTTTCAGAGGTCTCAGTCTGTGGATGGCTGACTCCATTAGTCTAGGCCCTGGAGGTAGCACATCATAAAGGAAGGGCCCAGTGGAAGAATACTGCACAGATCATGGTGGGCAAGAAGAGAAACAGAGAGGGGAGGGGAAGATGCACCCTTCCACAGTGATATACTTCCTCTGTCTGTCATGCCCCACCTGCCTAAATTAACAAAGAGTCAATCCATTCAAATTAGAAAGGACTGATTAGGTCATATCTCTCCTTGATGAAACCATCTCACCTCTGAATATCCCTGCATTGTCACAAGATCTTTGGGGGCAAACCTCACATTCAAACCACAACATTCTCTCCCCAATCCCTAAAGTTCAGAACAAAATAAAAAAATGCATATAGTTCATCTCTAAGAGTCCCAAACTCCTAACAGTTCCAGAATTGCCCAAAAGTCCAAGTCCAAAGTCTCTATTGAGACTGAAGACAAATTCTTGGCAAGTACATAATATCCAATTCACACTGCCCAGAGTAAACATTTTCATCCTAAAAGGGCGGAATAAGGGCATAGACAGAAGGTATAGGACCAAATCAAGACTGAAATCCAGTCAGGCAAACAAATCCATGAGCTCCACATTCAGCTTCTAGGATCCATATTTGTGGCATGTAGTCTTTGGAGGGCTTGAGAAGACCTACGTCATTGGCTTTGCCAGTTGCAGTGCATCGTGCACATAGGCTCTGTTTTAACCCGGCTTTCTCCACAGCCAGCAGCTCTTCTTGGAAGAAAGTCCATGTCTCTGACATCTCTTAATTCCAGGGATCTCCATTCTGGCTTCAATTTCACAGCTTTGTGCAGCCTCAGGGGCAGCCAGTAAGGATTCTGAACCTGCTACGAGGATTCCTTTTGAAATCTCAGTGGAAGTTTCCATGAAGTATTAATATCCTGCAGTTCTACAGAATTAGCACCATGTAGATGATGCTAAAATAGCCGAGTTCCCTGGGATCACCACTGCCTGTGTGGCTGAGTACTGTGAAAAAAACCTCCTAGGCCCCCTGTGCAAGAAGCATGCCCCCATTATTTCTTTTTAAAGGAATTTTCCCTTCTACATACTGGAGCCTGCAGTGGGTATAGTCTCGCAAATTCCTGAGATACACTCAAGCCATCTTTCCTACTGACTCTGTGTGAAGTGCCTAGCATCTCTTTCATGACTGAAATCTCTTTAACAATGACATCTTTTTTGGCCTCAGTTTTACATGCCCTTTCCCTGGTCAAACCACAAGTTTTAGAAATTCTTTAGTTCTGTTTTCTGCTCTTGTTTCTCATATTAAATCTCACTGTAAGCTGCCAGTAATGTTAATGCTACTGGCTGAATGCTGTGCTCCCTTGGAAGTTCCTCTGCTAGTGAATTTGTCACTTTTAAATTCAGCCTCACTCAAAGTCTCGGGACATGGGCAAAATGTAAACAATCTTTTTGTCAGAATAGAACACAAGTAGCCTCTAGCCTAATTCCCAACAGAGTTCTCATTTCCCTCTGAAGCCTCATGAGCACGGTCTGCATTTCTATCAGCATTCTGGTTTTCTGAGCTCCCACCAGAATAGTCCATTGAGTTCCACTTACAATATTTTAAAGCTTTTCCATCATAACAAATTTCCTTTAAATATTAAAAAAAAAATTTTAAAAAAGCTTTTTAATCTGTACCTCTAAATTGCTCCAAATTCCTCTGACAATCTAGTTCCAAAGGTTTCTGATCATTTAGCTGTGAATGCCTGGAAAGTTTGTTTGGGGTTCACAGTTTCAGCAGTCTCAGTACACAGACTGCTGACTCTGTTGTTCTGGGGCCAAGGTGAGGCAGTACATCATAGAGAAAAGTCCCAGAGGAAGAAAGCTGCTCAGTTCATGACAGGGTCAGGAAGCAGAGACAGAGAAGAGGGGAAAGGTCCAAGAGAAAATGCACCATTCCAAGCATACCACCAGTCAGCCACTGTTTTTTAGCCACACCCTACCTGCCTACAGTTACTATGCACTCAGTCCATTCAAAGCAGAATGGACTAATTGGTTTACATTTCTCACAATTCAGTCTTCTCACCTTTAACTATTTCTGCATTAACACAGATTTGAGGGGGACACCTCATATCCAAACCATCACACTAACAGCCGCACCCACACTGGTTTCTGCTGCTTAGCTGCTCTTGTAGTTCCTGCTTCCTAGCCATGTTTTATGGGTCTGTTTTTATTTCTGTCCTACAGTCTTTCCATCAAAACTGGAATTCCTAATAGTCTCCCAGTAATTTCTTTATTGATCAATATTAACCTGAGTTTTTTTTTTTTCTGTTTTTGAGAAGGAAAAAAAAAAAAAACATAGTAGATGAGGTTCTATAGAAATAAATGCTGAAATGAAGTTAGATCAGCCAGGCATTCCTTAGAGATAAATATCTGTGAAAAGGGGAAGGAGAGGAAGAAGCACTGGGCAGAAGGAGACTTCAAATCATGATGTAGGCCTGACAATAATCCATAGGCGTCTCTGGAACACCAGATGCTGACAGGTTCTTGTTTGATGGACACAGCAGGGTCATGGTGTTTCCATCTTTATTAGTCATTGGACATGAGCAATTCTAGGAGGGGGTCTTCCAATGAAGATGTGGTTCTCTGAGGCTGCTGAAGGAACAGAGAGCTGGAAAGCATCTGCTAAGATCTAGGGCAAAAGTTCTTTCTTGTAGGGGAATCTGAGCAGCACGTTTCTGTGTCCACCGTAACCTACTCTTTTCACCATAATCTTCTTTATTTCAAATGCCTCCAGAATTCTAGTTGACTTCTATTCTATTGAGAAATTGAGAAGAGGAAGGTTATTTGGGAAACTGTAGACCTTACTAATGAAGTTGGTCCAGGAGGCACAACTGGTATGCATATTATTGTTCTGTACTACCCTTTACTTTAAATCCCTCTAATTCTCACAATCACCTCTGTTGTGAGTGACAGTGTCTTATTTTGATATCATGTTTTATTATGCCCGAAGGGTCAGAGCTCCTGACCATTGTGTCCTTCTTGGGTCAGGATTGTGATAGTAAATGGACAGGTGTAGTAAAGGAGGATTACGGAGAGGAACCCAGGTGTTCCATACAAATTTCTGTCTGCTACTACTGCATAACAATAGCTTTAACTCCTCTTGACAACCATGGCCAATTACCACTCCCAGGATGGAGACTTCTTTCCTTGCCTTCTCATCCCTGAGCACAAGGAACTCAAAATGCCTAGACAGCAGCTGTTACCTGCTGGTTAAAAGGATTCTCAATGCACCCAATAGTGTCATGTGCTCCCTTTAGGGACTAGGACTACTAACCCTTCAGATCCCATAGACATGGGAGTGAGAAGAAGAAAATCCACAGAGGGATGGGATTTGAGAAATCCCATTTTCAAATACAACAATGGCATTTTCCATTTTCATATTTATGTATTTGGGATAAATTATGAAGATTGAGAAATAAAATGTCACATTGTACTCATATACACATTACAGTGTTTTCATATTCACGTGGGAAACTGTAGTATACCTGTTTTCATTGCTTAATTTGAAATACCTAATTTTAAATGCACAGTGTTGATCATGAGGATAAAAGAAAGATTAGAGAAGAAAAATAATTAGGAGTCTGAGTGCTCTATTTTTACATTTTATACATGTTTTTGATATTCAAAATAAAATCCTACTGCTTTGTCTCTTTATAATGCATGCACACATATTATGTGTAGGCAACAAAGTCTGCAAATTCATTAAATTTGCATTTTTTATTAGGTAGGTCAGCAGGTTACTGGAAATAGTATGTGTGCCTGCATTATATAGGCAGAAAGGAAAAAAAACAAAAAACTTAAGAATGTAAAATGCTAATGTTTATCACAAAGACTGCCCTATTAGCTTCTAACTTAATCTCATAGCTACCCTATAGGGTAGGAATTTTTAATTCTAATTTTGCTGATAAAGAAATTAAGACTGAGAAAAAGAGAAGTTGAATACCTTGATTAAAGTCATATGTTTTGTGGGGCATAGTGGTGCATGCCTGTAATCCCAGCTACTCGAGAGGCTAAGGCAGGAAGACTTCAAATTCAAGGCCAGCCTGGATAACTTAGACCCTCTCTCAAAATAAAAAATAAAGATGGGGACTGGGGTTGTGGCTCAGTGGTAGAGTGCTTGCCTAGCATGCACGAAGCATTGGGTTCAATCCCTGGCACCATTAAAAAATAAACAAATAAAATAAAGGTATTGGGTCCATCTACAACTAATAAAAATAAAATAAAATGATAAAAATGGCTGGGGATGTGGTTCAGTGGCAGAGGAGTGTTCCTGGCTTCAAGCCCCAGTACTGGGAAAAAAAAAAAAAAAAAGGCATATGTTTTGTCAGCATAAACAGATGTTTAAAAAAGTACTCATTCCATCTCAGGCCAAGGAAAACAACACATCCCACATGCTAAAAGATTATAAATGGGGATTGAACCCAGGGATGCTCTACTACTGATCTATATCCCTAGCTCTTTTTTTGGAACTAGGAATTGAATCCAGGGGCGCTTAACCACTGAACCACATTCTCAGCCCTTTTATTTTTTTTTTTTTATTTTGAGACAGGATCTTGCTAAACTGCTTAGGACCTCACTAAGTTGCTGAGACTGACTTTGAACGTGCAATCCTCCTGCCTCAGTCCCTCCAGTCACTGGGATTACAGGTGTGTGGCACCATGCTTGGCTAAGAAGATTCTCTTAATAAGAAAAAAAAAAAAAATGGTAGGATTGGGGAATATATTTCCCCTCACCTTAAGCCAAATGAAGATTCTACCCAGAAAAGCCACTTGGAAGAGCAGAGTAGCACAGCAAGCCAGACACTAAGGAGAATTCAGTGTCAATGAGCCAAAGAATGACATCACAAGAATTGTCAAGACCCAACGTTAGGTGACAAAATGTAAAACAGATACTAATTCTTTCTTCCTCTAGAACAACAACTGAGAAGTTCGAAATTGCAGCTAATAAATGGGCCAACAGCTGGCAGGATATACAGGAATGCCCATCCTATGGACCAGGACCAACTGTCTCATTTCTGGCTAGGAATGGCTACCTTGAAACGGATTAAGATTTGGCATTACCGGCAGTTATAATACACTGAAGGCTAAACAGGTAAAAATTATAGTCCTCCAGGTAGCTATGTCTTCCCAGGACTTCTGTCAGCAATAGTAAACAGTTTTCCAACTGAAAAGTCAGAGGCAAGAGTCCCCAAAAGACTGCCCTCATTTCGAACACCTTGGCTACTTCAGGGGTCCCCAGGACCACCATCATTTCTAACTTTCTGGCTATAAATTCAAGGGTCCCTATGGTCTTCTTCAAATTTGATTAGTCACTAGAATGACTCACAGAACTCACCAAAGTGCCATTCTTAGAATTACAGTTTTATTATAAGAAAATGATACAAAATAGGACAAGTCAAAGAAAAATGCAAAAAGCAGACTTTGGTAAAGGAAGGACTCAACTTGAAGCTTGCATGTCCTCAGAGACACATTACCCTCCTGGTGTCATTGATGTGTGACAATCAGGAAAGTTGACTTCACTGTCCACTGAGGTTCCATTATGTCATCAGGATTGATTGAATCATGGTCCACATGAATCTCCAGCCCCCTCCCTTAGGAAGTCAGCTGATATCACTTGTCTCAAACTTCCAAGTATCCAATCACAAAATTATCATTCTGGCATGGGCAGGATGCATTTTAAGATTATGGATGTGGCTGACTCTACTGGGAGTCATCTTTTTAGCATAAACTATGGGGTATGGTCTGGGACCTCTCCATTAGTAACAAAGACACTCCTGTTATTTGACAAATTTCAGGAGTTTCGAAGCTATCTTTTAGGAGCCAGGCAAGGGCTATATCTCTCTTTTGGGAAGATTAGTTCTTTGTTACATAGGTGTTTTCATTATTTTAAGGAGCTAGGTGCTGAAGAAAACCTAGGACAGGGAAAGAACTGGCCTAGTGAGAGGATTTGGAAGCTCAATGAAGGGACTGTTCAGTTGCTTATTATTACATGCATTCATGTGCACTTCTTCATTGCTGCCTGTTACCTAAGGAAGAGTTTTGTTTCAAGCCTAAATTTGTGTGATATTGAACTCCAGGTTCTTTCCATTATGTCAGATGGTAATATTTGACATTTTTTTTTCTGTAGAAATGCCATTTTGGTTTTAGGTTCATGAATGGATAAAATTTAGTGTGGAGAATAGAAAAAAAATTATAATACATTCACAATGGCTTCCCTGTGTGTAATCTAACCCATTGTAGAACAATATCATTATAAAAATTTAATAAGTCATTCATAGTTTCTCATGTTAAAAATTAAAGTAAGAAGAAAAGTTGAATGTGCTTCAACAGAAACTACCTTAAAAGCTATTTTATAAAAATAAAATTTAAAAGAGAACTGTATTAATACGAGAAGAGATATCACCTAGCTATTTCACTTTTCATAGTCTATCATTAGTGTATAAAACAAGTTGACTAGGTCAGCATGCCAATTTGCAATAAAATAGTGGTAAAGAGCCATAAGTCAGTCAACTTTACTCATTATGTAAAAAATGATCATAGACTGCTGCCGTAGGAGAAGTATTCATTGACTTCATGTGAGTCAAAGGAGTTGAGATGAATGGAAAAGATTGTTTTTGTATTTTATTTTAGGAAAACATATGAGATTAATTTTCATTTATGTTAGCATAATTCACAAGTGATTTTTAAATTAATTCAATTTAATAAGTAATTGCCAACTATCATGGTTCTTCCCTTGAATAATATTTTGATATTTTAAAGTGGAAGTTGTTACAGGTATGGATTTCATATTATGAAAAGGACAGGATTAACACTCGATACAAAAATATTCTGTTGACTTGCCCCCAAATGAGATACCATGTAGTAATACCATGCCTTTAAGTGATCCACAAAGACTGCTTATTCTAAGGGAAAACCTGAGATGGATTTTAACCTCCCATCCTCTAGCAATGCTCCAACTGTAGTTCCTTTTTCCATTTCTCACCTCCTCTATCCTTATTTCCTGCTTCTTCTTTCCGTCCAAGGACATGAAGCTCTCCACAAGGCCCAGGTTCTCTATTCAGGTCTATTATCTTCTGAATGTCCCTTGTCAGGAGGTGACACTCTGAAGACACTTGGTGTCCATGCTCTTTCCTACTTAAGATATTTACTGGTTCTTAGAGCAGAAGCTCATCCACACATAGAGATTCAAGCTGTTATCCATTCCACGTACGTGTATGAATTTTAGTAAGGATAATATCAGAGCGAATCTAAATACTAGAATCTCCAAGCCCTGGAGCAGAATTCTTACATAAAGCAGAATTATTTTTTCCATTTGTAACTGACTTACTTCCTATTCATCTGAATAGCTTTATGAGGTAAAAGAGGCATAGTTTAAAAGGTTGGTAAAACATATTGCCTATGTTTATAGCTCCATCACTTATTAACTATGTGACCTCATGAAAATTAGCCAAGCTGGTTATGCTTAAGCATAACCTAGCTCATAGGTTTGTGATCAGGTTTCAACAATATATGTAAAGTGCTTCCATTGGTGCCTTCCCACACAGTAAATGCTCAATAAAGGTTAGCTATTATCATGCCTGTTTATGTATCATCTTGAAGCACTAAGGACTACTAATGAGTACAACAGAATTCACTCTTCCCTTTAAAGTTCAAGAAAACCTTTGTTGATCTGGTTCAGAGAGCAAAGGTTAAATAATTACTAGATTGGGGTGGCCTAAAGCACATGACTCATGTTTTCCAGTCTGATAGCCAGGGGCTTGGCTGCAGGCTTTTTTTTTTTTTTTTTTTTTTTTTTTTAAGCTGCTGTAAATTGTGCCCTGCATATTATGTTGGGGCTGGCTGCTGATTTGAATGCTTAGTGTGTGCTTGTGAACGTGAAGGGAATAATGTTGGTTTCTACCAGATGAAAGGCAAAATTAGCTTTTGTACTGGAGTTTGCATTATAAAGAACAGTACAACTGTTCAGCCTGCCTCTTATTCCCAGCATATGTTAAATGGGTGATTAAATATCTCTGTTTGTAATCCCAGTGCAATTTTTAATGTCTTTTCTTTGAACAGTTTACATTGTGGTGAGAGTTGTGCATTTAGCTTAACATCTAAACAATGATTAATTATTTGCAGGTAAATGTACTGTGGTGATAGAAATACAATCAGTGCAAATACCATCAAATATTTTAGTTCTTGGTATTTAATTTATTCCTAGTCTAGTGGTGGTGAGATGGCTAATTCAGTCCCAGTCCTTGTTACTTCCCTTTCCTGGAATATCATTCCTGGAAAGGCATTTGGAAAGTGCTTTTTTTTCCACTTAATTTTCCTATAAATGTGATGATGGCTGCCTAGATAAGATCAGTTTAGAAATGTTCGAGGAAAGAGAAAAACCTCTCAAAAAATGTCATACATTTCCTACAGGAATTTTACTATCAAAATGAGTTAGAAACAGGAATTTTGCAACTGGATATTAGGTTGTAGAACCATTTTGTAGTCCTGTTGCTGAACAGGGTATCCTGGTACTAGTGATCAGAAAGAAAATATCTGTGGATTCTGATGTCGTCTCATCACTCAGTAGCTATTTTCTGGTTGTGATTGATATTTCTTTGACACTGGAGAAATTCCTGAACAACAGAACCCAGAGCATGGTTTGAATATCTCTTGGGAGCTGTGGTTATTAGGAATAGTGGCTCTTTTCAGAGCTAAATATTTCAGTTGCAATATATTTCATCCTCTTTCAGAAATCAGACTAAAACATGGTTCACTGCCCTTCAAGTAGGCTCTTACCATGCCTCAGGGACACCAAACCACTGCCTGCCTTTGGGATCATGGAATTTCAAAGAATATAACATATTGTGTTATATGGCATGGATGGGCATGCATCTGTTATTTCTTCCTTAAATAAGAATGTAAAAAAAAAATAAGGAGACAATATAAGCAAATCCATAAAATGGAAACTATATCTTTCTAAGAAAATATTCCTAATAATATTCAGCATTCTCCCACATATAATGAAACAAATGTAAGATTAATGTTTTGGTACTAGGGATAAGAGGTTACTCTGAAAAACTTAATTTGTGGTGCACATGGGATAGATTTAGAATACCAGGTAGACAAATCCATTGAGATTTATATTAGTTTTTCTCATTCTTATTCAGCAGAAGAAAAACTTGAACTCTCATTAACGCTGGTTTCATTCCAGCACTGAGTAGACACTGTTGGTTTTTGTTTTAGAACTGGGTAGGTTAATTTGGTTATAGGCAGAAATAGACACAGATACAACAAAACTATTTGTACCCACTCACTTATTTATGTTTGGATTTTAGTTCAATTTTTTTTTTAATCAGTGAAAAATCCATTCTACACTAAGGATCAGTCCTCCTATAGGTAACTTCTATTGCCCACCAGCATCTATTTATATTTCTAATTTTCTCTCCTTTTTGCTGAATTGAAGCAGTCTTTTTAGGCCGAATGATGATTTTTATTATATGATTTAACTCCACTGGCTTCTAACTTTGGATTTATTTAATATTTCCCATGAACTAAAGCACTACACTGAAAAGGGTGGAGAGCATCTTAGGAGGGTTCTTCACCTGTATCGAAAGCACTCCCACGGTGGGCTTGGCTCACTCCTGCTCTCCTAGGCTCTCTTCAGGGACTTCTGCCTGGGCTCTCTCTAAACGATTGGCCTTCCATACTTAAGGGGTCAAAGAAATGACTTCTCATCACTGCCAGGAAGCTTCTGTTCTTTGCTTGCAGCTTTCATTTCTTTGAAGCTTCTGTGCACTGTTTCCACTTGACCAAAACTACAGGGAGTTCAATTATCAAAGAATCACTCCCTCCTGAGAATTCTTAAAGGAAAACACTCCCATTCGGCGATAAGATAGTAGATACAATAATTTTCCATTCACTCTAGAAGATACTAAACAATGTCAAATTGAATTCTAGGTGGTGCAACCTTTGGAGTATATATCTTTTTCAGCTACAGAATGAGCAAGGCACATCCACATAATACCAATGAGGCAATTTCACTAATACATCCTTGAGTTATCTCTGAACTGTTTTTAATGTCAGACTGACTTCACTCACTACCCAGAACATTCCTGAGCCATTCGTGGGGTTCAACATTTGTGTATTCCAATGCTTCCTGATAACAGATCTATGTCTTAATAAATAGGGAAGGGGAAAAATTTAAAAAAAATAATAATAATAAAAGGGAAGAGGGCAGGTCCATGCTGTGATGCACAAGAATGTATCTGTAAAGATTAACAAATAGCCTTTGAAATGGTCTTGGGGATCTTTTATGCTAACAGAGATTTATACCCCAACAGAATTTTGCTAATAGAATTTTATGCATTATATTTCAGGTGTTTGTCATCTCATTGAATCACGACTGCAGTTCTGAAGGTAGGAGATTGTGTTTCACATTCACTAAGGAGAAAACTAGCACCGACGACTTGCCTGATGCCACAGCCTAGAAAGGAGTCAGAGCTTGAACCCAGGCTTCCCAGATCCCTCCTCTGTGTCCATCCCAGGGACATTTTCATTTGTCCTAACATCACTTGGATGGGAGAAACAACACTATATTCCTATGATGGTAAGAATAATCCAGTAAGAATAAAAAAGTTGTTGATGAAAGAGAAAAGGGAAATGTATTGAGTGATGAGCCAAAGGCAGCAAGAGGGGACAGAATCTATAGAAGGAAGGGATTCGGATAGGCGGGGAAACTTCATCTGCAATGACTGGAGAGAGGTAGGGCAGCAGGTGTGTGTGTGTTGCTGGACAGCTGGTTGGATGCAGGGTTGCATTCTGGAAGTCTCCTCAAGATTGCTCCAGCTTGTTAGTGAGGCAAGAAGAAAGGTAATGAACTGAGAGAGAGAGATTGGAAAAAGAAGTATTGAGGGGTTCCATGGAGAGGGAAAAAAAACCTGAAATACTGTGTGTGAGTGTGTGTGTGTTTGTATGAGTGTGTCTATGTGAGTGTGTGTGGTGGTGGTGGGGCAATGAGAGAGTGATTTAACACGAGGGATGTAGGATATTATAGATCAGCATGTTAAGGGCCAATTGGCAGCTTTTTCTCATGAACTGAGGATGAGACCAGTCAGCTTTGCTGTGTGTTTTCCCAAATTTCTTGAGTACAGATGTGGCATTAGCCTAGAATTAGATTTCACTACTGTTGTGGTATAAACGTAATAGATGGAATGAGAAGGAAGAAGAGGATCAAGAGAGTGAACGAGGGATTTGATGTCACTTTCTTGAATTAAACTATCACCTGTTCTTACTAAAATACTGTAACCATCTCCTAAATGACATCTTTGCCTTAATCCTGCTCCTCTCAAATCCCCTCTCTGTGCGATATCGAGAATATTTTTCTGAAAAGCAGAATTGAGATCACTTTTGTATCTGAAACTCTGTAGTAGTTACCCATGCCCATTAAAATCCCAAAGTTCTTAACCTGGTTTCTATGATCCTTTATGATCTTACTGTGGTTTACTTGTGAAACCCCATTACTTTTCACTTTCATTTCACACCCATGAGTTCAACCAAAAGCAATGGATCTCGACCCTGTGCTCTTTGTAGCCTTTGGAACTATCTTCTCTTATTTTCACATCCTTTCCAGGCTCACTTCTGTCTTCCTTTGAGACATAGCTAAATCAGGGATTCCTCCTGGTGGTTCTCTTTGCAGCCCCTGGCGGGTCTATTGTCCTTCATTCTTGACTGTTTTTACTCGTAAGATGTTCTTTTGAAAAATGTTTTTGCCCTATTTATAAATGGAGAGTGAAAAGTTTGGAATACTACTAATTCAGATTCTAGGTCAATCCTTTTATTTTATAGGTGACAACTCTGTGACAGAGATCTACAGAAAAGTCAAGGGAGAGGTAACCCCAGTAGTCTCCCTTCCCTTTCATTCCAGCATCCTTTCCACTCCTGTAACTGTGAACACTGCCCTCATGACTGTAGTTTCTTTGTTCTCAGGCACTTGCAGCACACAGACTTACACCTCTGACAAGCAGGACTTCAAAGCTGCTCTCAAGGAACTTCTAATTTCACCAGGAGATGAATAGCAACACATAATTATTAGATCCTGCGGGAGGTACCATGCCAGATATACATATAATTTGTTTATAATTTCTAATCTAATATATTGCAGATTGTTCTCATGTAATGATTGTATTGATCAAATTTCAGAATAAACTCTTTGCACACAAAGTGCTTGATTCTTTGACTTTCTTTTGTGTCTTCCATAATTTCCTCCCTCTTAATGTCTAAGATATGACTCTTTTTCATTCCAGGATCTTACTAAAAATTTACTTGTAGAATGACACTAATTGACTGCTTTCTATTTCCTATAGAACAATAGCTACCTGGCTATACCATAAAAAGCACTCTCAGAATCAGGTTGCCTTTAAGTCTATTATAAATTATAAAAATTAATTTTTAAAGGAAGTTCTTCAACTCAAAGGGACAGTAAAATAATATGTAACACCTAGCCATGTACTCCCCAAAGTACTTTATTTTTACTACCTAATTTCATGGTCTTAGTGGTTCATTCCTTCATTATAGATAAGAGTATAGAGCATGGAGATTTTAAAGAATATTTCAAAATCATTCAGAAAAAAAAATCATGAAGCTTGCATTTTAATCTAGACAGTCTGACTTAGAGGCACACATTTATTCAAATTATTATATACTTCCCACTGATCTCCTTCAGGTCCCAGTGAGCAGAATAAAACATATTTTCAGGCCCTTTTTGGTTTGTTTTTGTTTGTGTTTTTTAAACATACTTTCTTTCAGGTAGAAGGATTTATATTTGATTATAAGGATCGGATAATATTCAGATACAGGATCTTTCTCTATATATAGTATACTATCCTCACATGCATTATTTCCCTACCCTTCTAGTACACTATATTATATACTAATTTCTGGTTATACACTTCCTTATATTTTGCACAATATTCATATTTTTTACCTCCTACTGATAATAAAATAATTGCCATGCTCTCAATCATTCACATTTTCTGAAACTAATAATTAAATCAGAAGATTTGAAACCTTGATTTTTTTTTTCTGGAAGAATTGAGAAGAATAATTGAATCAAAAGATTTGAAAATCTGATAAAATTGGATGAAATGTAATTGAGTATTTCCCCTATATAAAGCTACCCCCAACTTGAAATCCTTTCTGAATCATCAGGTCAGTCTGTTATGCAGTGATTAATGGCTAGGGCAATTTGTTTTCCATCACACAGAAGCTAATATTAGATAACCTCTATTCATGAGCAGAGAAAGCTACTTTAAGCTTTCCTTCCAGATCTGGGGCAGCTCTCCAGAGAACCCAGGCTCCCTTATTTGGAGATGGATCTATAAATTGACTGATACTCACACACACCCAAAAGGCTTTTGGGTAAGCCTTTGAGAAGGTCAGCGTGCCCACATGCCACTCACTGAAAGAAAATGAAGGAAGACAGCTTTTATTAGAGATTTATTTCTTTGGAAGAACATGTAAGTTAATACTCAAATATAATATCTCCCTATACTTCTAGAATAGCGTATTGTACTCATGAATTTAGGCTTAGGGTCTGTGATTCCGTGTGAGGACAGCCCTACCCTACACATTTTCTCTGTAATATCTGAAGTATCTTAGAGATGTTTCTGATGTTTCAGACGACCACCCCGCCCTTTCATTCAGCTAAAGGGCAAACAAAGCACGGTTGCCACTAAAAAGACTGAGAACTAAAAGAAGATAAAGATTTTTAAAGCAGAAATGGCAACTTCCCAAGACAACCAGTGATCAAATGGCCAAGAAAATCAGTGAAAAGCTCCTGCCTTTGGAAACATCAGAGAAGTTTTTTGGCTTTAAAGTCTTAATCCTGTTAAGATAAGAATTCGTCAATCAGCTCAATGAGAAAATTGGATTACAGTGTAGCCCACGAGTTGCAGAATATCTTTCAGGACAAGAAACTAAATTAAAAAATAAATTCAATAAATTCAATTCTTCCTTGATGTGGGACATAAATATTCTACATCCACCATCTTTTTTTTTTTTTCTTACCAAAGTGGGTTGGGGATGGGAGGGTAAAATATTGCTTAAACAATTGTTCCAGGGAAGCATCTCCAGAATTCTTTCCCCTCTACCTAATGACTATTTTTAATCCTACTACTACTGCTAGTGTTTTCCTTCCTCAGTTATGGTCCCTTGTATTTTCATGGTCTTAAGAGTTTTTAGTCACTCTTACAGACATTTATTATTATCTCTTTAATAGCTATTTCCCTCCTCTTCTTACTGACTGAACTCTTTTACTTAGATATCAGTATTCTTTCCTTGAGAGTATGCTTCAGGAAAGGCTGCATCCTGCCCCAGGACAGAAATTTTAATTACTCAATAATGTTTATGGAGTAATTAGGACTTGGCATAGGCAATTTTGGTAATTCTATTGCCTTTTGACCATTATTGGTTAAGGAATGTTATGTAAACTAATTCGAGCCAATGAGACACAAGAGGTCTGATCATCTGGAAAGGATTTCATAGATCTTAAAAAGGCATGCAAGAATTCATTTCCTCCTGTCTTTAATATATGGACATTGCCATTATACATGCATTCTTTTGTATTTCTATACCTATCCTTACACCATATTAGAGCTAACTGACTGAGAGTAGCAAAATGGAAAAAAATAATAAACCTTTAGATATTGATTTAACTCTTTCCAAAGAAAGCATACATAATAAAAATGATCTGGAAACAATTAGAAGGAAAAAAATAACAGTATGCAATAATAGAGGAAAAGATTTTTCAAGTGGGTTCAAGGAATTAGAAAAACCATGCAATGTTGTACAAGTCCATAATTCCCATCACTTCTGGCACATAGTATGTTATTAATATTTTAATAACTATTTAGATTCTTGTATATATATATATATATATATATATATATATATATATATATATATATATTGCCTTTTACATTGCTGTATCTGGATGTCCTGTGTGTGATGTTCCTATTGTCTGTACAGGAAGGTTTTCTAACTGACTTTAGTCAGTGAATATGTACACTAGAATGTGCATATACCTAACTCTTCCTTCTCATCTTCCCTATTTGAATCTTTAGCTACACAAAAGTACAAGTACATTGTTTGACACTGGTATTCTCTTTCATGAATCAGTGTCATTTTGTATGTGTATAATCCAATTCTACATCACTTCTGTTGCTGCTGTCAGTGGATATAGCCTTCAAATGACGTTCATGGGAACTAGGAGGCTGCTGAGCGACTGCAAACCTATTTTTAAATGATTGTAAGGATGTAATGTTTCTTTCTAAAATAAAAGATGAAACCCTTTCCTTTCCTTCCAGCAATATGATGGACGAGGCAAACAGAAACACAGTTATAGTTCTGAGCAAGGAGAATAAAAGCCATTTCAGGGGTTAACAAGTAATATGTTTAGCAAGCAATTTGTAGAGCAGATGGTTGGGGGATGGTAAGAATGGGAAACTAAATCATTGCAGGAATCATTTGATTGAGACTTAGTTCTTGGAAAAAAAAACAAGCAATAGTGAGGACTCAACAATACATCTGCTATCATAATAAAGTGTCACTGTGTCATGGCCAGCATGCATTTGAACGCTGATGTGCACAAAGAGAGACAGAATGCAGAGGATAAGGATTCTCGCAAATTTGCTCAAGTAGAGGGTGGCTTCGGTCATTCTTTAAAAATTCTAGCTGTGTTTCCCAAGATCCTTTCAGGTATCCTGAGGGATAAATACTTTAACTGGGTAACTTATGTCTACTGTTTTTTAACAGGTACTTTAAATTAGCAAAATAAAACAACCAGAACTCTGACAGATCAGAGTCCCATCAGGAAACAAAAACCATATCAAAATCAGATTCATTTGAGAGGCATTTATTAAAGGGGACATTTGCAATAGTATCAACAAGAGAAATCACAAGACAGTGAAGATCCTCTGGTTATCATGATATTGCAATATAATAAGAAATATTTGTATTGTTTTTATCCTAGATTCCTGATTAGAACTCCTAAAACTCTTTAAATTTCCTAAATGACAAGAGCAATAAAGGTGAAAGGAGCATCCTTAATTATTCATAACAA
This sequence comes from Callospermophilus lateralis, assembly GCF_048772815.1. Lineage (NCBI taxonomy): Eukaryota > Metazoa > Chordata > Mammalia > Rodentia > Sciuridae > Callospermophilus > Callospermophilus lateralis. The sequence goes on along the minus strand of NC_135312.1, from coordinate 102,252,018 downwards.
GCCCTTTTCCACTACTCCGGAGTTTATGTTAACTAGAAAGCCTCTAAGGATGGGAAGTTTGTTGCCAAAGGAACTGACCATGTGGTCAGAAGGCTGGAAATTTGAGCTTTACCTCTGATCCCTTGGAAGGGGAGAAAGGCTGAAGATTGACTGGATCATCAGTGGCCAATGGGCTATGTAATTAAACCTCCATGAAAACACAAGAATAGCATTGGAAGAGCTCCCAGGTTGATGAAAATAATACCTCTAAGTGCCAGGAAGGTGTATAACTCCTCAAATGCTATGGGATCACAGTGTCTATTCCCCTCATGGCAGCAAGGAAGCACAGAGAAGGAGGGGAGAAGGAGCCACAAGGGAGATGAACACTTCCAGGGTACTCCTGCAGTGACCCACCTCCTTCAGTCAGTACCCACCTGCCTATAGTACCACCAGTCCATTCAAGCTAGGGTGGACTGATTGGGTTACTTTCAATCCAATTGGTTTACCTCCAAATATTGCTGCATAATCAACGGAGATTTGGCAGCATATTTCCTATCCAAAACATAATATTATACCTCTTCTCATGTCCATTTCACAATGTAAAATGCATTTAGTCCATCTCCAAGAGTCCCCTAGTCTTAACAGTTCCAGAATTGGCCAAAAGTTCATGTCCAAAGTCTCCAACTCAAGGCAAACTCATGGCTGTGAACCCTGTGAAAATCAAAAGCAAGTTCATATATCGAATGTACAGTGTCACAGAGTCACATTCCCATTCCAAAAGGGAGAAATAAGGGTGTAGAAAGAAGGTTTAGGACCTAATCTAGACTGAAACCCAGTCACGAAAGCAGGTCTTATAACTCTGCCCATAACTCCTAGTGCACCGTCTAGGAAACATGGCTGTAAGATACTATTTCCAAAGGCCTTTTACAGCCCCAGCCCTTTGGCCTTGCTGGTTGTAGTGCACATGGAATCTCTTAGTCTGGCTCTCTGTGCTGCCAGCAGCTTTTCTGGGCAGACAGTCCATAAAACTGGAATTCCTTAATTCCAGGGCTCTCCATTCCAACTTCAGCTTCACCTTCACAGCTTCATGCATCACCCTCTCAGAGGCAGCCTGCAGGAATTCTGACCTTCTTATACTTTGTGTGAATACCTCTCAGGTGTTCTTTTGAAATCTCAGTGGAAGCCTCCATGACTCCTTAACTTTGGCATCCTGTATTTCTGCAGAACCAGCACTACATGGGTGATGCCAAAGGTCTGTTGCCAGCTCTTGCAGTAACTCAGCCCCCTGGGATCATGGCTTGCATTAGCTTCTGAATACCTTCATGGCCAAATATAGTGAAACAACTTTCTAGGGGCCCCCTGTGTGAGTGGGGTACCTTCATAATCTGTTCTCAAAGGAAATTTTCCTTTTTCATTTCTGACCCTAAATTGGGAATACTCTTCAAACTTCCTGATGTTCTAGTAAGATTTTTCACTGCTGTGACCAAAAGACCTCACAAGAACAATTAGAGGAGAAAAACGTTTATTTGGGGGAGCTCATGGTTCCAGAGGTCTTAATCCATAGAGGGCCAGCTCTATTCCTTGGGGCCTGAAGTGAGGCGGGACATCATTGTGGAAGTGTGCGACAGACAAAAGCATCTGGAGACATGTTCCCCAGGAAGGACAGGGAGGGAAGGAAGGAAGGAGAAAGAGAGAGGGAAAAAGCTCCACTCATTCGGGACAAAATATATAACACAAACCCCAGAAATCCACCTCCTCCAGCCACATCATACCTGTCTATAGTTACCGCCCAGTTAATGCCTACCAGAGGATTAGTGCACTCATAAGGTTAAGGCTTTCATATTCCAATCATTTCACCTCTAAACTTTCTTGCATTGTCTCACACATGACCATTTGGGGGACACCTCCTATCTAAACCTACAACCCCTGAAATTCTCTCCAGCTCTCTTTCCTATTGTCTCTGTGTGAAGTACCTAGCACTTCTTTGGTGGCTGCAATCTCTTCAACAGTATATCTTCCCCAATTTTGTGTGGCACGTTTCTGGTCAAGTTTTAAAAATTACTTAACTATGTTTGCTCTTGTTTCCCATATTAAATCTGGCTTCAAGCTGCCAACAATATTAATGCCACTGACTGAGTGCTGTGCTCCCTTGAAATATCCTCTGCTGGATTAATTAGTTCATCACTTTTAAATTTAGCCTCACACAAAGTCTCAGGACGTGGGAAAAACATAAACAATTTCTTTGCCAAGATATGACACAAGTGGCTTCTAATTCCCAGTAGAATCCTTATTTCCTTCTGGAAACTCATGAGCACAGTCTGAATTTCTATCAGCACTCTGGTCTTCTGAGCTCCCACCAGAATTGCTCATTTAGCTTTACGTACGAGATTCTAAAGCTTTTTCAGTTTTCCTCTCTAAAGTGTTCCTCTGGCAATCCAGTTCCAAAGCTTTCTGAACCCCATAATCAGATTAGTCATATCAATGACCCCCACTTCTTGGTACCAATTTCTCTTTTCATCAGGTTTTGCATGGCTGTGACCAAAATACCTGACAAGAACAATATACAGGATGAAAAGTTTATTTTGAGTCATAGTATCAGAGGTTCAATCCAGGGTAGGCTGACTCTATTGCTCTGGGCCCAAGCTGAGGTAAAATATCATGGTAGAAGGGCATGGCAGAAGGAAGCTGTCCCCTCATGGCAACAAGGCAGCAGAGAGAGGAAAGAGAGGATGGGCCATAGGGAAGATGAACTCTTCAAGGTTGCAGATGTAGTATGTGGAATACTCTGTTTCTCACTCTTCTCTCCCTGATCTCCGGTCCAGAGGACATGCTCCTAGTGACCCACCTCCTTTAGCCATGCCCCACAGTTAACAATCACTCAGTCCATTTAAGATAGGATGGACTGATCAGGTTACAGCTCACAATCGAATCATTTCACATCGGAACATTCCTGCATTAATAGAGGATCTTTTTGGAGACACCTCCTATCTAAACTAGGACACTAACCCTTGAACTTGGCACCTAAATTGGGTCGTGGCCAGCCCTGTGGAACTAAACCTTCATCTGTGGGGTATAGGTTAACTGCAGGTAGTAGTGTCAGAATTCCTTGGAGTAGGAAACAAAGATATTTGGTGTCAAGAGTAGTTTATGTTGAGTGGGAGTATAAGGGTAAGAGGTTTGGTATTCCTAATCTGCAAGATGCTGTTACAACCTGTAGATGTAAAGGGACCAAGGAAAGGGTCTGGAAGAAGCTGTGATCCTTGTAGAGAGGTACAGGCAGCTCTGAATGTCCCAGAGGGAAGAAGATGAGGAAATAAATACTTTGACCTTCTTCCCTTCCTTCACTCTGATGGCGCTTCCCATTGACCGAACTCAGCAAAAAGTAGGAGTTTGTTAATCCTGTTCATGGAGGTCATCCTTTGGGGCACAGTGCAAGATGAGAATAGGGAAGGATAGAGATACCCACCACATTTCCCTCTTGGATAGCTCCTTAGCAAACCTTAATGATTTAAATGTGAGAGTACTTGTAGTTCATTTGAACATAGAATTTGCTTCAACTGAAAGGGCTTTTGTTCTCCATTTTCCTAAGTCACAACAACCTCCTTTTGACAAATCTATGTGCCATCTGTCTAAAGACCTAGTTCCAGACTCAACGTGTTTGCTACCATGGGAAGGTACAAACTGTTTGTCCCTATTCCTGATAACAAGTGAAATCAGATACAATTAGGATCAGGTGCTTAGAGAAAGAAAAAAAAACATTAAAAGAGTGACTTAAATGTGGTAGAAGTTCATTCCTTACATATGTAAACTGGAACTACTCAGGAAAATCCACAAACTTTAAGGAACCGTCTACATAAAATGAATAAATCATCCTACATATCAGAACCTGGATCCAAGTGGAGATTCTTTTACAAAGCTCATAATGGTTAGTTCACAATTTTAAGATGAAGAGACACAGTTGTAGTTATGTCCAAAGCTGAATCATTAGATAATACTGTATTTAACCACAGGGCATCATATTTTACTTTAAAAGAAAGAAACAAACAGAATAAAAATAATGGTGGAGGAAAAGAACTTGAGACACACTGCCCGCACGTTTTCTTTTAATTCTATACAAGAAACATAGAGAAAGAGGGATCCAGTATGCCAAGTCTTTGAAAATAGCTCTACAAATAATTTGCTCTCCAATAAGGATAATCAGTTGTATCTTTCTTCAACTGCAAATAATTTTGAGAAACTGACATACAGGGATACAAAGAATTTTGCTAACGGTGGTAAATGTTTTCAAATACATGAAACCTGGAGAACTGAGTAAACAAGTCTCAGTTCTCCTGCCCTGGATTTTATCTGACTATATTGGCTACTCAATTCCAGCACTAATTTCAAAAAGTACTATTCAAAGGATAGAGAGGAGAGATAACCATATACATTCTTCTTTTTAATTCTTAAAAAGATTATTTTGGTGCAAGTTAAACTTCTTTGTAAAATTTGGATTTTAGAATATCAACTTATGGGAACTTATTTTGCTTCCTAGTGTCTTCACAGGGCCCATTGTGATGACAGGGGAGCATTCAGGGCAAATATTGTGTATCTGCCCTTGGATGTGACTGAGGTTTTTCTGGGTCCTAAGTGTTTCCACTGTGGCTTTCAGAGTGTTCTCTTCCTGCCCTGGCTCTCTACATTCCTGTCCACCCTCATTTCCACACATCTCATATTAGGTAATATGCAAAGTTTTTAAAATTATTTTATTTTATGGAGAAAGAATCGAGTTTCTGGAAGAAAATAATTTGAACTATCAGGAGCGATGGACTGGTATTGAGATATGTTCACACTTGAACATTAGTTTTACTAGCTCATGAGAACTGAAGGAGGAAGGAGGAAGAAAGGAGGGAAAGAACGAATGAAGGAACAAAGGAGGGGAAACAGAGGAGAGATAAAGGAAAGGAAAAACATCTTTTCAAATCACAGGAGTGCTCACGAGAGACTAACTGAAAACTGGTTCTGACTCTGACATCTGAGATTTTATAACACAAGTATAACTTTAAAAAAAATAGCTGTAGATGGACACAATGCCTTTATTTTTTATTTGTTTTTATTTTTTTTTTTGTTTTTAATGTGGTGCTGTGGATCGAACCCAGTGCCTCATACTCTACCACAGAGCCACAACTGGTAAAGCAATCATTATTTCTGGTGGTTTAATTCTTTCCTTAATTTGGGTGTGCAATGTTTGCATCAGTTTTTTTTTTTTAAATTAAATATACATCTTACATCAGATCTTCAGTCAAGCAATCATTTCAAAGAAAAAATATCATATAGCCTCATTATGTTTAGAAATTTACTTTGTAGAATTCTGAGGAATTTTATTCAAATAGCAGAGACTTAACACATTATACCTATCCATTAAATCTGAAGAGATGGGAATAACATTATAATTACATTTTTTTAAAATTCTTTTAGTGCCCTAAAAGGGAAACATCACTCTCTACTATGATTCATCCACTGTTCTCCAGCTGGTTTTATAGAATGAAGTTTAAATTAGGCTTGACTATGCAAGGAGTTTGCTACAGGTGTTCTGGAAAAGAAGTATTGATTTTGGTTTAAATGTTAACTCCCAAATAAAAACCTCCAGGTTTGCTTTCGTATGTCTTGCTGAAAATCATCTAGAAGCTGTTTTATCTGTCCTTAAAAAAAAATGTTTTAAAATTGGCTCTAAGGTTTCATCTTCCAGATGGGCAGCCTTAAGCAGGCCCTGCTGAGATGCCATATTAAAATCTAAATATGCCTTCCGTCTACACATGAATTCCCCAGGTTGAAGATAAATATTTAAAGAGTTGCTGGTGTGTCACGAAAACATAACTGCACCTTGTGTCTGTGTGGGATGGTTTATAAATAAATCTGTTTTTCACTTTCTCTAGTCTAGTCATTTTTATTTAAAGGGGCTGAGCCAGCTGTATTTTCGAGGACTCACCTGAACCTTGAGCCACAAAGCTGCATCACAGAGTGATCAGATGCTAGCAAGAACCAGTGGGTTCTGTGGATGCTAGCGATATGTACATTTGTTTTCAGTAGAAAACACGGGCATATGTGCCTCATCGACAAAACAACACCACTTGAGCAGCAGTAAGATTGTAACTGCATCCACTCATTCATATGCAAATATTGTTCTAGACCCTGCTAAGAACTGAGACTACAAAAATGATAATGGCAATCGTGATTATAATATTTATATCAACAACTATGATAGGAACCACTTTCATTCATCACACATCACTATCTGGTAGGCAAGGCATTGTATATTACTTAATTATCTCTAAATTCTTTGAAGGATATAACCCCAGTTTTATAGATATAGAATCTTAAGACAAAAGATCATGACTTTTTATTGTCACACAATGGTAGACCACAGATTTAAGATCATATCTCCAAACTGGGACTTACTATATATTTCTGTTCACTTTAAACAAGTCAATTAGGTTTGCTATAAGGAGACACCTGCGTTTGAGAAGGCTAGACACCATATTGGATAGTGATAGACTGACCCAAAGAAGTTCTATCATATAGGGAAAGAATGACTACCAGGGGAAAAAAAAAATAGGAAGAAATAGAAGAAGGAGAGCCAGGATGCTGGTTCAACTTCAGGTGCATAATGTACACTACAGAGGAACATAATTCTAGTATTTCATGATATTTTCTTAAAGGTTTGGGGCTCTAAGATTAACAAGACTTCCTTAACAAAGTTATTAATGGCAGGAAGATTTCTTGCCACTTATTGACTGCTAACTCTGAATTAGGAACTGGGCCAAGCGCTGTACTCCACTCAATTCGAATTTGCCCAAAGAAACTCTGTGAAATAAATATACTTGCTCTTGTTCACTGACTTTCCATGAGATGAAGTGGCTTCCTTAAGTTCATGTAGCTCATATATGCAGAACTTGGATTTGAATCATCAGTGTTCTTTACCATGACTTCTACAGATTCCTACATTGTTGCATAATGAAGACAAAACAATTTTAAATTGGTTCAGAAATATGTTCTATTCTTGATTTCCTCTCCATTCCCCTGAGACCACAACTCTAGTATTTTAGATAGGAATCAAGCAGAAAAATTGTGTTCAGTAAATGAATGTAGCATGAGATCATATTTTCTTATTAGTCTAACTTTCAACACTCCAAACTCCAGGTGTTTTGTTCTCTTTTGTGTTACAGAATGGTGGCAACATTTTAATTTAGGGTGTATGAGAGTACATCTAGAATCTAACACCCACATTGCAAAGGAGACACCATATTATATATTTTTTTAATTGAAGAAGCAAATTTCTGTAGTTGTTAAACAGAACTGAAAATTTAAAGGCAATATTTTGCCCATGATTAAGCTAATTAAACAACTAATATTTACTGGGCAGTAACTGCATGATAGGCATTCAGATATTTTATTTGATCCTGATGGAAAGATCATAAAGAAATAATATCTGCCAACGATAATAAATGCTTTTAATCATCTACTTACCATGTGCTCATGAAACTCATAATCTAGAGGAGCTTAATGTAGTTAAGTATTTAGGTATGAATAATTAAATAATTTATGAAAAAAGTCACAAAAAGAAAGTCATTTTGCAGGATTTAGACCATATCTAAAAGCCTTCAAAGAAATAATTCACTCAAGAGTAGCATTAGAGTCAGTGATAGGATTAAGCTTCGTATTGAATGATGAATGTGATTCACAAGCACAATGGCTTTTCTGTTTTAGAAGGTAGGGAAACCTATCATTGTTTCAAATATTGTTATGATATGAATGTGGTTTGTCTACACCAAAGTTCATACTGTCTTCTTCCTTAATGTGTCAGTATTGGAGGATTGGACTTGGTGGGAGGTGTTTGAGTCCTGGGGGTGTAGATTTCATGAATAGATTAATGCTGTCATATAGGTGTGTGTTCTCACTCCTATGAGATAGGACTAGTTATGCCAGGGGCAGGTTGTTATACAGCAAAGTTGGATCCTTCATGTTCTCTCCTTTTGCAACACATGCACTTACCTTTTGCTTCTCTCTTCTAGAATCCAAACAGTACATGGCCCTTACCAGATGCAGCTGTCTGATCTTGGACTTCCCTGCCTCCAGAACTGCATCTCGAAATAATTTTCTTTATAAATCATCCAGTCTCAAGCATTCTGTTATAGTAACAGAAAATAGACTAACATGTACCTGTTAAACTGATTAGAATGCTTTCCAACATTAAAAGTTAATGATTATAAAGTTATTTATTTGTAAGCATTGTTTTTTCAGCAAGTAGATAAGAAGTAGGGACTATTTGAAGATGATGCCACAAAAGCTTTCTTTTTCTAAAATCCCCTTCTAAAACATTTTTCCATTAACTTTTTGGCACAGCAGTGTGAGTTAACATCATATTTACCTTTCTCTAATTTTTCATCACTTTTATTACAGTGGAATATCACTAAAAGTATCTAATTTTGTTTGGAGTTTTAAAGTCCTTTGAGAGAATATTCAAGTGCAAAAAGAATGGCGATGCACAAACAGCAATATGGATCAATCACATACTCTGTTGCATCCTTGTTTCACATACTTTTATCTTCACTGAAGAAAAAACAAAAGATCACACACAAAATTCTGCTGTTGAATATAAAAAAATTACAACTATGTTTTATTACAAGCATAGAAACACACTAATACATACTATATATATTATATATAACTTCCTTTTTAATTTAGCAATATTTTGTAACATTTGTTCAATTTCAGTGAATATAAAGTACATTTTCTATGCTCATAGTATTCTATTGCATCACATGATATTAACCCATGCATGTTTCCATGTTTTTAGAGATTTGTTTTCTTTTTTAAGATTATAAATAGTATGGGAGGGAAAGTTGAGGTACTAGGGAATTAAATGCATTAAAATAGTTATGTGCATGTATGAATACACACCAACAAACCCCACTAATATGTATGATAAAAAATGCATCAATTATAAAAAAGATTACAAGTAATGTGGCAAAAAATGTTTATATAAATATTATTATATATGTATTTATGTATAAGTGTTCTAATTCAGATTAATGCAGACTATCAAAATGTCTACAAGAAAGATGGTTACAATTGACATCTCTTCCAACAGAATATAAAAGTAAGTGTTCACTTTCCCATGTCCTGCTAAGACCTGCTATTCCCATAGTTTAGAAACTACTGGTATTCCCATAGTTTAGAAACTATTTCCAAACTGAGAAATGAAATTTAATATGTTTTTATTTTAAATTTCCATTTTTATTTTATAATGAACTTGAACACAATAGATATAGCTACCATTACATATTTGTTTACTGTCTCTTTTTGCAAAATATAGTATTTGCTATATGAGTTGAAAAACACATTTGTTTACCATATTTAGTTGTTTTATGATAGTTTTTATTTCAAGAAAATGTTTTCATTTATTCAACTAAATATTTCACTTATTCAACTAAATTTATATTTATAATGGATAAAATTTTATCTCAAACTTCTTAAACTTAAGTTCAAAACTCCTTGAAATGTTTTCTTGGATTATTTTCTGCTATAAATACCTAGAGCATTAAAAGGCCTTGCTAGTGTCTCTCAATATTTTTTATGCTTAGTTATTAAGACTACCAAAACAATTTTAGAATAGGAAGTTGAAACTTCAGGGGTGGATGAAATAAAATTGATCTAGTTTTAACATCTGATTTCATTAACTTGGTGCACTCACTTCAAGGGAGGCCTGGTTAATCATCCTACTCCTTTATACTTTCAAACTTATAACTTCCCTTTGCTAGTTGAAATCATATTATTATATAATATTATGGCTTTAAAAAACTTTAGGGAATCACTTCATCCCCTTCATTTCTTAAATGACAGTAACAACTTGCATAACATGGGTATTTTGATTCAAATTATTCTGTAATAAGACTAAGTACTATATCTTATGATTTTTATAGTACATTATAAATTTTTATAGTACTTTATTATACATTATCTCTTCTGTGCATTAACAACAGAGATATTTGCTAACTTCAATTTCGTCAGATTATTTGGTTTTTAAAGTTCCATTATTCCATGAGGAATAATTCTAGAAAATACATTTTCCTTTGTTGAGACCAGTTATTCTATCTCCACTCTCAGTCTAGGAATCCAGATTTGAATTTACAGTGCCTAGGAAGAAGATCCCCCATGGGAAAAAAGTGGGAATTAAATTCACATTTTTAAAGCAATTCTTCATTATAGATAGGAATATTATAAAATTATCTTCATTTCCAAAACTCTGTGAACAGCACTAGGACACATCATGATCCATGTGATTCAAGATATGTCATAGGAAACGGGACCAAAATATAGCTGGTGAAGGTGAGGAAAGTAAGAGGCAGGTGCCCAGTAGAGGAGGGCAGATCAAACTGAATAGGAGTTGCCATAGTCAAAGGTATCCAGAAGCAAAATAGGCAGGTAGTTCTATGATAAAGCATTTTGACCACTAGGACTGAACTTCTGGTTCTAACTGCCTAATCCTTAAAACACTCAAGGTCTAATTGACATGGAGAGATTCTTAGTTCCTGGCAGCCCCAGGGATTTTCTTGAGTACCAATAATACTCTGTCCAGTAACTTGGATACCAAAGAGCTAACCCTGCTCTCATTTGATAGTTATTGCAAGATTTTTGGTGTCAGAAACATTCAGGGTTAAATATCAGATTCAACACTATGTGACTTTGAGCAATTTTGGCTATGCCCTACAGGCCTCCATATGTTTGTAACCTAGAGATGAAGACCATTCCACATCATTGGGCTTACATTAAGTTAGTAGATATACTAATACTTTAATGTGTGAGAGTGTGTGTATGTGCATGTGTATATGTACATATATGTGTGTGTATGTATATATATAAACACATGAATATATACACAGCCACACACACATATAGACTTTAATTTTATACATAGCACATAGTAAATGTCTAATAAATAGAATTAGTGAGATTAGTGCTCTATAATCTCCCCCCCCCCAGGGAAAAAGAAGCAAATAGCAAATGCATTTTAATTCAATATTTTAAAAATATACTTTGTGGCAATTTATACTCTTCTATTATACTAATAAATTCTAATAAACCAAGCAAACAATATGACCAAAAATTCATTCACAAATGCAAAGCAGTATGCTTTGTTTAGAAGTGATTCACTTTAACGTATAGTTTGCTGCTGGGTTTCTGTTCTGTTCACGACTAAAAGGCTCAGGGGTCACTCCAGGTAAACTGGGCTAACTGGGCTGCACAAAATAACCACACAAGAGACTCAAAATACCTATTTCTTTGGGGTCACTGTAACGGCTCCTCTGACCTGTCCACAGGAAGAGAGAGAGCAAGAGAGCACGCGCTGACCCCTTTTATTGAGGAGAAGCTATTCAAATGAGGCAAGGGATCAGGTTTCAGGGGGCTGAGTCCATCTTCATGATGTCCACTGTCAGCAGGTTGACTGACACCTGGGTAGGCCACACCCAAGGGCACAGTAAGAGAAGGGGACACACACAAGGCACTTCCATGGAATATTCTAACCTAAACAGGGCAAGGGGTTATATTACAAAGGAACAGGTGAGCATAGCTCCACCCATGGGGCTGTAGCAAGACATGCCCAGGCACGAAGACAGTTACTCTAACCCTAGAAGAGCGGGGCAGTCTAGCAGCATGGGTGCCTGATGCCACATCGCTCAGCAGGACAGTTAATTCAGTCATGTATGAGGTTGGTCTCCCACAGTTTGCTTTTAAAAAAATGGTTGTTTACAATCATCTATATCATGTGTATCATATATATACATACATACTATACAATCAACTGTAGAACTTAGTTATGTCTAAGTTCTGTCCAATTTATAGAGGTTGGAGTCGTAGCTTAGTGGTAGAGCGCTTGCCTCATGCATGAGGTACTGGGTTGGATTCCTAGAACCACATAAAAATAAGGAAATAAATAAAGGTCCATCAACAACTAAAAAAAATTTTTGGAAAAAGAAAGTGTTTTTAGAGAATTCATCATCTTGTGCTTTTCTTCAGTGATTTTCTCCAAAGGATGGTAGAAATTCTCCTTGATAGACAGAATGCAGTAAACTGTTCTTGACTCTAAGGAAGCCTAACTTGTAAAGAAAGTCTAATTTGGAAAGTAACGATGTGATAATAACTAACAACAGTGCTGAATGTTATCAAAAACTGACAACTTTAGGTATTTTTGTTTTGGGTTTGTTTAATTTAGGCTCATTCAAAATTTCTTCATAGTCTGCACTCATCCCTTTGCCCAGTGATCAATTGTGACCCTTTGGTGTGAATTCTGAATTTCAAGGCAGTCTTTTTTAAAGTGTTCCACAGAACCACAAAGTTTGCAATCACCACCATTAGCATAGAGGCCTTTGGGATTATCAGGACATGATCAGGACAGGTTCCCCCTTTCCTCACGAACATTTTGCTAAAGGACATAGTTCATTTCAAAGTTATGAGTTCAAGCACCAAACAGCCTTGGTGTACAGTTGTCCCAAGACAACTGCTTTTTATCCCAAATGGGCTCATAGAGTTTCCTGGATGTAGGGCCAAACTTGCATCACTGGGAACCAAAGTTACCTCTGATTTTTAGCTCACCTCCACCAACAGAACTCAATTTCCAGCTCCATGAACATCTCTTCTTTTGACATATCCTAATCAACTTCTGTTTTGTATAGCATTTAGGTCTGAGAAACATGCACTTTCCACAGTAATCAAAAGATTTCCGTTGCATGAATAACTTTAATTTCACATTTCAGATGATATTGTTTCTTTAATACTTGAAAAAAAATCTATTTTTTAATACTTCAAAGGGTAATAATGGGGCTGGGGCTGGGGCTCAGTGCTGCAGTGCTTGCCTGGCATGTGTGAGGCACTGGATTCAATCCTCAGCACCACATAAAAATAAATAAATAAAATAAAGTTATTGTGTCCATCTACAACACACACACAATATATATTTTTTTTTCTTAAAAAAATATTTTAAGAAACAGTAATAATCTTCTAATCCAAAGTGTGTCCTGAAAGACCCATAAGAAACGTCCTGAGATTACAAATTTGTAAAACATTGTACTATACTCATCCCCTGAGAAATCATCTGGCACAATAACATATCAAAGTTTCTGATGAGTACTTCAATTTAAAAAACTCTTAAATTTAACTTTGCTAAAATTTAAATCAATAGAATCATTTGAAACTAAATTGATCAAAAATAAATTATGTATGCGTGTTATATATGTCGATATCAACTGTAACTTTCCATGGAACATGCTTTGTACAACACCATTCTAACTAAAGAAGTATGTTGGGGTTGGGGTTGTAGCTCAGTGGCAGTGCGCTTGTCTCCCACATGTGAGGCACTAGGTTTGATTCTTAGTACCACCTACAAACAAATAAATAAATTAAATAAACGTGTTGTGTCCATCTACAACTAAAAAATAAAATTTAAAAAAGTAAGTATGTAGTCAAGTTTTACATGAAATATGTAATAAACAGGTTTTTGCATCTCAGAAATAAAGTTCTTAGATTCAAATTAATCCTTATCTCTATGTTCAAACACACAGGTTTTCAACTGTGAAAACAACTTTTCTTGGACATCTGGATATGTATGAATATTTTTCTTTAATGAGAAGAACTGAGAAGTTTTATAAGGTATAGAAATCATGTCCCATAACATATGCTTGGGGAAATTGGGACTGGGGCTGAGATTCTTAGCATACAAAAGAGGGATAATAAGATGGGGAAGATATTATTGATTGTATAATTGTATGTGAAATGAATCCATGTTATAAAAAATGTAAGTAGATCCCACAGAGCAAGAAAATTCAGCTCAACATAACAATACTTAATAACAATTAGAGTGTTCAATTTTGTTACCACCTGTTTCAAGTGATGAGCTAAGGAGGCAAAGTTGATACCTATCTTTAAAAATCACATTTTGTAAGAATAAAACAAAACAAAAAAGAATAGAAAGATGGGGGTTTAGTTTCATTTTGCTGCATACGGATTTCCAGTTTTCCCAGCACCATTTGTTCAACAGGCTATCTTTTCCCCAATGTGTGTTTTTGGTGCCTTTGACTCAATGACCTAGGAATTAGACCAGAGAACCTACATCTAATAGAAAGAAAAGTAGATCCATATCATCATGTCATATTAAACCCCAACTTTCTTAAGAAGACTGTTAAAACTCAAGAAATAAAATCAGGAATCAATAAATGGGAATGAATTTAAACTAAAAAGATTCTTCTCAGAAAAAAAGAAAGAAAGAAAAAAGAACAATCAATAAGGTGAACAGAGAAGCTACATTTTGGGAGCAAATTTTTGCCACATGCACATCAGATACAGTAATAATCTCGAGTATGTATAAAGAACTCAAAAACTAACACCAAAAAAAACCAAACAACTCAATTAATAAATGGGCTAAGAAGCTGAACAGACACTTCTCAGAAGATAACAATCAACAAATATCTTTCAAACTACTTTCAAATATCTTTCAAACTACTCTGATTTAATCTCACTCCAGTCAGAATGGCAACTATCAAGAATACTAATAACATTAAGTAGCACACCAGCCCACGCAGGATCCAGGATCTCAGTAGGCCCCTTTTACCCCCCACCCCACCAGGGCAGACACTGCCAGAGCCTAGCCTTTGGTGCAGGACCACCACCCTTTCCTACTAACAGACTTCCGCAGGAGGTAGAGCCCAGCGGCCCAGATCCACCCATTCCAACTTACTCAGGTTCCAGACCCAGGATGAAGTAGCATCCACTGAGGGACACCAGCAGAGTCTGGAAGCCCAACATCAAGGTGAGGCACAGAAAATCTGCACAGGAACTACAAGAACATAGGGAAGAAACTGTAATATCTCAGGTCCACACTGCAAGAAAGGAAGACACATAGACAACATGAAAAAACAAGGGAGAAAAGTGCCCCAAACAAACCAGAACACTATCATAATAGAACCTATGAACAGCAAAGTTGATGAAATGTCAGAGAAGGAGTTCATAAGGTTCATAATTAAAATGATCTGTGAACAAATACAAGCAAAAAATTGATCACTCCAACAATGAGATAAGAGAGCAAATACAGGTAGCAAAAGATTACTTCAAGAGAAAAATAGAGACCCTGAAAAAAAACCAGAAATCCTTGAAATGAAGGATACAATAAATCAAATAAAAAACTCAATAGAAAGCAAAACCAACAGACTAGATCACTTGGAAGAAAGAACATCAGATAATGAAGACAAAGTATACAATCTGGAAAATAAAGTTGAACACACAGTGAAGAAAGTTAGAAACCATGATCAGAACATCCAAGAATTATGGGACAGCATCAAAAGACCAAATCTAAGAGTTTTGGGGATAGAGGAAGGCACAGAGTTTCAAATCAAAGGAATACACAATCTCTTCAATGAGATAATATCAGAAAATTTCCCAAGCATGAAGAATGAATTGGAAAACCAAATACAAGAGGCCTATAAGACACCAAATATACAAAATTACAACAGATCTACACCAAGGCATATTATAATGAAAATGCCTAGCAAATAAGGATAGAATCTTAAAAGCCACAAGAGAGAGGAATCAGATCACATATAGGGGGAGACCAATTCATATCTCAGCAGATTTTTCAACCCAGACCCTCAAAATCAGGAGATCATGGAACAACATATACCAAGCTCTGAAAGAAAATATATGCCAACCAAGAATCTTATATCCAGAAAAACTAAGCTTTAGATTTGAGGATGAAATAAAAACCTTCCATGATAAACAAAAGTTAAAAGAATTTACAACTAGAAAGCCTACACTTCAGAACATCCTAAACAAAATATTTCAAAAAGAGGAAATGAAAAACAATGATGAAAATCAGCAGAGTGAGGGATTACACTAAAGAAAAATCTAATCAGATGAAAAACCAAGTCACATTAAATAAACAAAAGTGGCAGGAATAAAAATGATGTCTCAATAATAACCTTGAATATTAATAGCCTAAACTCACCAATCAAAAGACATAGACTAGAAGATTGGATTAAAAGAAGAAAAAAAAACATCTAACAATATGCTACCTCCAAGAGACACATCTAATAGAAAAAAGACATCCACAGACTGAAGGTAAAGGGTTAGGAAAAATCATACAACTCACATGGACTGTGGAAGCAAGCAGGGGTTTCCATCATCATATCAAATAAACTAGACTTCAAATTAAAGTCAATCAAAAAGGATAAAGAAGGACACTCAAGGGAACCATACACTAAAAAAGACTTAACAATTATAAATATATATGCCCCAAACAATGGAGAAACTATGTTCATCAAACAAACTCTTCTCAAGTTCAAGAGTCAAATAGACCACAGCACAATAATTTTGGGTGACTTTAACACACCTCTTTCATCACTAGATAGATCTTCCAAACAAAACCTGAACAAAACTATAGAACTCAATAATGCAATCAATAACTTAGACTTAAATTACATATATAGAATATTCCAACTTTCAATGAGAGAATATACTTTCTTCTCAGCAGCACATGGATCCTTCTCTAAAATAGATCATATACTATGCCACAAAGCAACTCTTAGCAAATATAAAAAAGTAGAGATACTACCCTGCATTCTATCAGATCATAAAGGAATGAAATTAGAAATCAATGATAAAATAATAAATAAAAATCTACTTCAACACCTGGAGACTAAATAATATGCTACTGAATGAACAATGGGTTACAGAAGACACCAAGGAGGAGATTTAAAAAGTTTTTACAGTGAATGAGAACACAGATATATCATATTGAAATCTCTGGGACACTATAAAAGCAGTTCTAAGAGGAAAATTCATTGCATGGAGTTCATTCCTTAAAAGAAGAAAAAGTCAACAAATAAATGACTTAACACTAATCTCAAAGCCCTAGAAAAAGAAGAACAAATCAACACGAAAAGCAGTAAAAGACAGGAAATAATCAAAATCAGAGCTGAAATCAATAAAATTGAAACAAAAGAAACAATTGGAAAATTGACAGAACAAAAAGTTGGTTCTTTGAAAAAATAAATAAAATTGACAGACCCTTAGCCATGCTAACAAAGAGAAGCGGAGAGAAAACTCAAATCACTAACATACGTGATGAAAAGGAAATATCACAACAGACACTACAGAATACAGAAGATAATTAGAAATTCTTTTGAAAACCTATACTTCAATAAAATAGAAAATATAGAAGGCATTGACAAATTTCTAGAGTCATATAATTTGTTCAAATTGAATCAGGGTGATATACACAATTTAAACAGATCAATTTCAAGTGATGAAATAGCAGATGCCATAAAAGTCTACCAACCAAGAAATGCCCAGGACTGGATGGATACACAGTCGAGTTCTACAAGACCTTTAAAGATACTCTCCAATTTATTTCAGGAAATAGAAAAAGAGGCAGCACTTCCAAACTCATTCTATGAGGCCAGTACTACTCTAATTCCAAACCCAGACAAAGACACATCAAAAAAAGAAAACTTCAGACCAATATCTCTAATGAACATAGATGCAAAAATTCTCAATAAAATTCTGGAAAAACAAATACAAAAACATATCAAAAAGATCAGATAAAGTAGGATTCATCCCAAGGATGCAAGGCTGGTTGAACATATGGAAATCAATAAATGTAATTCATCACATCAGTAGAATTAAAGAATCATATGATCATCTCAATAGATGCAGAAAATGCATTTGACAAAATACAGCACCCTTTATGTTCAAAACACTAGAAAAACTAGGGATAACAGGAACATATCTCAACATCAAAAAGGCTATTATGTTAAGCCCAGGCCAACATCATTCTAAATGGAGAAAACCTGAAGGCATTCCCTCTAAAAATTGGAACAAGACAGATGCCCTCTTTCACCACTTGTATTCAACATAGTTCTTGAAACACTGGCCAGAGCAATTAGACAGATGAAAGAAATTAAAGGGATACACACACACACACACACACACACACACACACACACACATATATATATATATATATATATATATATATATATGAAAAGAAGAACTCAAATTTGCACTATTTGCTGATGACATGATTCGATACCTGGAAGATCCTAAAAATTCCACCAGAAAACTTGTAAAACTAGTAAATGAATTCAGGAAAATAGCAGGATATAAAATCAACACCTATAAATCAAAGGCGTTTCTGTATATCAGTGACAAATTCTCAGAAAGGGAAATGAGGAAAACTACCCCATTCACAATATCTTCAAAAAAAAAATCAAATACTTGGGAATCAACGAAAGAGGTGAAAGATGTATATAATGAAAATTACAGAACCCTAATAAAAGAAATCAAAGAAGACCTCAGAAGATGAAAAGATCTACCTTGCTCTTGGATAAGCAGAATTAATATCATCAAAATGACCATACCACCAAAAGCACTATACAGATATAATGCAATTCCAATCAAAATTCCAATGACATCCTCATAGAAATAGAAAAAGCAATCATGAAATTCATCTGTAAAAATAAGAGACCCAGAATAGCTAAAGCAATCCTTAGCAGCAAGAGTGAAGCAGTTGGCATCACTATACCAGACCTCAAAGTATACTACAGAGCAATAGTAACAAAAACAGCATGGTATTGGCACCAAAACAGACTGGTAGACCAATGGTACAGAATAGAGGACACAGAGACTAACCCACAAAACTACAATTATCTTATATTAGACAAAGGTGCCATGAAAGGATAGCCTCTTCAACAAATGGTGCTGGGAAAACTGGAAAGCCATATGCAACATAATGAAATTCAACCCCTATCTCTCACCATAAACAAAACTCAACTCAAAATGGATCAAGGACTTAAAAATACAACCAGAAACTCTGTGTTTAATAAAAGATAAAGTAGGGCCTAATCTCCATCATGTGGGATTAGGCCCCAACTTCTTTAATAAGACTCCTGTGGCACAAGAATTAAAATCAAGAATCAATAAATGGGATGGACTCAAACTAAAAAAGTTCTTTTCAGCAAAAGAAACAATCTGTGAGGTGAATAGAGAGCCTACATCTTGGGAGCAAATCTTTACCCATAACACATCAGAGAGAGCACTAATCACTAGAGTATATAAAGAACTCAAAAAAAAAAATCAAAAAAAAAAAACCCAAATAACTCAATCAATAAATGGGCCAAGTACCTGAAGAGACACTTCTCAGAAGATGATGTACAATCAATCAAGAAACACATGAAAAAATGTTCATCATCACTAACAATTAGAGAAATGCAAATCAAAACCATTCTAAGATTTCATCTCACTCCAGTCAGAATGGCAGCTATTATGCATATAAACAACAATAAGTGTTGGCGAGGATGTGGGGGAAAAGGTACACTCATACACTGCTGGTGGGACTGCAAATTGGTGCAGCCAATATGGAAAGCAATATGAAGATTTCTTGGAAAATTGGGAATGGAACCACCATTTGACCTAGCTGTCCTTCTCCTCAGTCTATACCCAAAGCACTTAAAAACAACATAGTACAGGGACACAGCCACATTAATGTTTATAGCAGCATAATTCACAATAGCTAACCTGTGGAACCAACCTAGATGCTAGTCAATAGATGAATGGATAAAAAAATGTGGCATATATATACAATGAAATATTACTCAACAATAAAAGAAAATAAAATCATGACATTTGCAGGTAAATGGATGGAGTTAGAGAAGATAACGCTAAGCGAAGTTAGCTAATCCCAAAAAAAAAATGCCAAATGTTTTCTTTGATATAAGGAGGCTGATTCATGGTGGGATAGGGAGTGGGAACCTGGGAGGAATAGATGAACTCTAGATATTGCAGAGGGGTTGGAGGGGAAGGGAGTGGGCATGAGGGTAACTAATGATAGTGGAGTGTGATGATCAATACTATCCAAAGTACATGTATGAAGACACAAATTGGTGTGAATATATTATGTATACAGCCAGAGATATGAAAAATTGTGCTCTATATATGCAATAAGAATTGTAATGCATTCTGCTGTAATATATAAATAAAAACTTACATAATAAAATTTTAAAAAACAATAAGTATTAGTGATAATGTGGGAAGAAAGGTACACTCATACAGTGCTGGTAGGACTGCAAATTGGTGCAGACAATCTGGAAAACAGTATGGCGATTCCATAGAAAATGAAACCACCTTTTGACCCAGGTATCCCACTCCTGGGTCTATATCCAAAGGATTTAAAAATAGCATTCTACAGTGATGCAGCAACATCAATGTTCATAGCAGTACAATTCACAATAGCCAAACTGTGGAACCAACATAGTAGATGAATGGATAATGAATCTGTTGTATATATACATAATGGACTACTACTCAGCAATAAAAGAGAATAAAATTATGGCATTTGCAGGTAAATGGGTGGAGTTAGAGAATATCATGCTAAGCAAAGTAAGCCTATCTCAAAAAACCAAAGGCGGAATGTTTTCTCTGATAAATGGATGCTCATCCATATTGGTGGGGGCATAGGATGAGTAGAGGAACTTTGGATGGGGCAAAGGTGAGGTGGGGAGAGGAATGGAGATAAATAGATGGTGGAATGAGAACATCATTACCCCACATATATGATTGCATGAATAGTGTGACCTTACTTTGGGTACAACCTGAAAAGTCAAAAATTGTGCTTCATTTTTGTACAATGAATCAAAGAGCATTCTGCTGTTATTATAACTGTTTTGAAAAATAAATAAATACCAATCAAATAAATCTTTTTCTTGAAAAACTTCTTGGAAAAGTGTGAATTAAATAATTGAATATTAAATACAGCAAATTAAATAATTAAATGTGAAATACAGTACAAGTGTTAAAGGTTGCCTTACTATATGCTAGTCCTTAAACAATTCTACATAGATTGGAAATATAATAGGAGCTAGTCTGTATCCTTCTAAATTTATTAGTATTGGAATTATTTATAGTAGTTCATTGGCTATAAAATTATAATTTTCATCCTAAAATTATCTGTTTGGTATATTTTCTCTTACCATTCATAAAGGTCAACCTATTTCCTGATTTATTTTACTATTGGAAAGTTCTTAAAATGATTTTTGTAAATAATTAACAATGTTTACAATCATGAATTATACCATTTTTACTATTACAATAATAAACATTTATACTTCAAATTAACTTGTTAACTTTTATCAGAAAAGAATTTTACCCCAAACTACTTATATTTAAAAGTAAAACCAATGATAAAACCAATACTTGGGTCATTGAGGCAATTCTTTTACAGGTGTTTTCTAAACTCTGTTCTAACTAATTACTTTTTAACTCTTGGTTTTTGTTTGACCAGAGAATAATAATAATAATAATAATAATAATAATAATAATAATAACAACAACAACAACAACAATAATGACAATAATGCTATATTCACCCTGATTTTTGACCTGGATTTATTTAAATGCTACACTGATAGGTCTCAGTATTGTGGCTAGGTTAGTGGGTCATTGTGTCTTATGCATAACAACTTGGTTTTAGAAATCTCAATACAGAGAGTGAATGGGAAAACCTCATGCAACTGTATGTTGCTGTGGGCATCTCTGATGCAAATCCATCTTAAATCTTGTATTTGTGCTTCATATCTCTCTATTTGACCCAGTTGATTCACATAGGCACATGTGAACTCTGCCAGAACTTGAAGATGACAACTCCAAAAGTGTCTATGTTTAAAGAACATTAAGTTTTGACATCAAAACAGCTGAAGAGTCTAAATATCATCTAGTCTGAATTTGTGTCTCAGATTTACATTTATTTGACTAAGGTTGGGCGTTTTCTGTATTGTCCAAAGAACTTTCTGCCTGTTTTGATACATTGCTTAGTTGCAGAAATAAAGTGCAGTGACTTACCTGTTTCTTTCTTTCTTTCTTTTTTCTATATAAAACTTTATTGTGTACATTTAAGACATACAACATGATATTATGGGATACACAGATGGCAAAAAAAGAATTTATGGGGAAACAAATTAACAGATTCATCATCTCACATAATTATCCATTAGTTCTGTGTTTGTGGCAATAGTAGCTAAAATCTACTCATTGGGAATCCTAAATATAATGCAATTGTATAATCCTCACACTATACACTAAATTTCTGGACTTGTTCATTTTATCCATCTGTTACTTTGTATCTTCTGACCTATATTTGTCCATTGCCCATTCACCTACACCTGATAGCCATTATTCTCTCTCTCCTCTCTCTCTCTCTTCTCTCATTATATATAAATACATAAATAAATATATATCTCTATATATACACCCACACACATAATATACATATGTATATATATAAGTACACTTATATATGTGTGTGTGTGTGTGTATATATATATATTAGATTCCACATGTAAATGTGATTACACAATATTTTTCTTTTTCTGTCTGGATTACTTCATATAACTCCTTTAGGCTCATCCACATTGTACCAAAAGGCAAGATCTCATTCTTTTTTGAGGGCTGAGAGTTGAAGAATATTCCACTATGTATGCATGTGTCTCTCTGTGTGTGTGATCATTTCTTTATCTATTTTTCTGTTTACAAACACTAGATTGTTTCCACATCTTGCCTTTTGTGAATAATGCTCAATAAACATGGGGCAGGTATCTTTTTGAGATGGTGATTTCACTCCTTTTTGGGAATATACTCAGAATGATGTTTCCTGGGTCATATGGAAGTTCTATCATGTGGAAGTTAGATCTTGTTTTTTCTTTTTTAATTCATCCAGCTACTCTCTTTTGATTGGAAAATTTAATCCATTTATATGAAAGATTATTATTGATAGTTAAGGGCTTATGCTATGTCATATACTAAGCCATTTTATTATTTGTTTTCTGTTCATTTTTTAGTTCCTTTCTTCCTCTCTTGTTGACCTATGTGATTTGATAATTTTCTGTGTGGTTAAACTTTCTCTTTATCATTTGTATATATGCTGTAATTTTCTTTTGCTTTGTAGTTACTGTGAGGCTTACATAAACCATTTTAGTCAACTATTTAAACCAGTAACAACATAATTTCTGCCACATATTCATAAATCGAGTCAAATGTATGAAAGATGATATATCATGAGCTCTGTAATGTTTTGAACAATCAATTAAAAAAATTAATTAAAAAAAAGAAATTCTAAACACTTTGTTCTCCCCCAATATATGTCTCTGATGTCACAATTTGCATCTGGCCATTGTGTGTTTCTTAACAACTTATCATAGCCCTTGTCATTTTTGACTATTTTGATTTTTAACCCATATATTAGAGACAGGTTTTATTTACCCACAACCATTTCAGTACCACAGTGTGTGGTTACCTACATTGGTAAGTTTTATACTTTCATATGTATTCATGATAGTAATTGTTATCTTCATTTCTGTTTGAAGATCTTTAAATTTTTCTCATAAGGCAGATCTAGTGGTGATGAATTACCTTCAGCTTTTGCTTGTCTGGGAAACTTTATTCTTCATTGCTGAAGAATAACTTTAGATGTCTTTAATTAAATATTTAGTAAGAACTGTGATCCCCATCTTTCAAGCCCTTGCCTATCCCAGCACAGCTATAAGATCACTCAGAAGGAACAGGAGTAATAATACGATGGGAAGTGTTCCCAAAAGTAATGAACAAGGATTATGTAAAGCAATAAGTGGAGACTCATTGCTATATTATATTAGAAAGATTCATTATCACAAAAATCTGTTCTGCAACATAACTTTCCTGAAAGAGTTTACATATTCCAAATATTTTTAGATTTAAAGTATAATAACTAATTTAACATAAGTATCTAAATGTTTATTATTTTTACTTAAAGTTATATTTATATAACTCTTACATTTTTCCAAACAAAAACCAAATAAAGGGATGGGGTTGTAGCTCAGTGGCAGGGCACTTGACTGGCATGCGTGAGGCACTGGGTTCAATTTCCAGCACCACATAAAAAATAAATAAATAAATAAAAATATTAAACAAACAAAAACAAACAAAAACCCCCCACATTAACCAGAATTTCATAGAACCCAATTTCCCAATGGATAATAAAACTGTTGTTCATGGTATTATTGGTTTCCATTTTTTATACCTTTATTTAGTGACAGAATTTCAGAAGTATCTAATTTTTTAGAAAAATATCAATTTGTAGAAATATTGATAACTATGTAGAACTAAAAGGATCCCAAACCAAATATTAGTAAACAAATACATAATTTAAATAAATATTATTGATATTTTTGAGTAACCTCACTATATATATATAAGGAAACCTTGCTTAGAGATTTTTTTCTACATATTGCAGTGCTGACATAAGAATACTTACATATTCAAGAAATGGTATGCACTTTTTGTTTTGTTTAAATTGAATTTATCTTTTAATTGGAAATATTAAACAGAAACCAGGCTGTGATATAAATTGGAAATACTCTGGGAAAATTGTGTTCTTGAGGCAAAAATGTTGTAATGTACAAGCTGTAAAAAAACATAATTATATAGATTCCCACCTCCTTCAAGTAATCAGTATATGGCCTTTGGCAACTTATTCTTCACATCTGATATTTAAGATAGACATAACAAGATGCCAATTCATAATTTGAAACAATGTATTATGTATCAAAAAACCTAGAATAGGAAAATACATCATAGATGATTTTAAAACATTAGTTCTCATACTGTTATGTGTCTAAATTCTTGTGTGTGAGGTGTGAGCATATATAGTTCATATGACCATTAAGTTTGTAGTAGTGTAGAATATTAAATTATAACAATAACACTTCTCCTATGAAGAGAAGGAGGAAGACAAAAAGGTGTGGTGAGTGGAGACTACATAGAAGTAGCCATTTGTTAGTTACTTTTTTGAATAATCAAATGGTTTTCACCCAATACATTGCCTTCTGTATTACATACATGTAATTAGATAAATATAGAATTTGGAGTGGGTGAGCTTTTAATCATTGTAACAAATGACCTGAGAAAATGTGTTTTGGCTCATGGCTTCAGAGGTTTCGGTCCGTGGTTGACGGGTGCCAGTGTTTCTGTGGTGAGGCAGAACATCACAGCAGAAGGAAATGGCAGAGCAAAACGGCTCACTTCATGGTGACTGGGAAGCAGAGGCAGAGAGCAAGGAAGGCCAGGGACAATATATGTCCTTCTGGCATGCCTCCAGTGACCCACTTCTTCCAACCAGGCCCCGTCTCCTGTAGTTTCTACTACCTGCCAGTAATGCCTTCCCATTTTTTAATCTATCAATGGATTAATCTGCTGAGAGATTAGAGTCCTCATAATTCAATAACTTCCCCAAAGCCCCATCTCTGAACATTGCTGCATTGGGGACCAACACTTGAGCCCCTGGGAGATATTATAAATCCAAACCGTAACATGGGAACTGACATTTGTTTCCTCAAGTTCTGGGGGCTACAAGTTGAAGGTAAAGATGTTAGCAGAGTTGGTTTCTGGTGGAGTCTTTCCACACAGCCTTTGCTCTGTGCACCTGTGGAGAGAGAATGCTCTTGTCTCTTCTCTCCTTATAAGAACACCAGTCTTTTGTTAGTGCGCCATCTTTATGATCTCATTTAACCTTGATTATCTCTTTAAAGGTGATATCTCCAAATATACTCACAATGGGAGCTATGCATATAAATTTGGGGGTTACATAATTTAGTCCATAACAAGGGTAAAGAATAGAAAGAGGGGTCATCAGTGAGAATTTAGTAGCTACAAAAAAAAAAAGGAACCAAAGCACTAGTTTCTCTAATTAACAATCATTTACTGACTTTTCCAAAGGAATATCATTTAAAACCTGTACCCTATTGTTTTATTTCATTGTATCATTAGCAAATACTAGGCCTTTAACAGTTTATTTTTTAACTTGATGAGAAAAAGTTGGAATGTAAGTAAGGGGATTTCTCATTGGCTTTTTGTCACTTAACACAAACATTTACACATAATATTTGAGAAAAGGCCTTTTGCTCTCCTGTTTTATAATATCCAATAGTGTTCATGATCATTATGTTGATCTCTGGAAGCACTGGTATATTACATACTGCTGGCCAAAATCTCTCATGGTCACATGGAAAACGTTGTATTATTTTAATGAAAAAGCTGGACAATCATTATGCTGATTGCTTAGCTTCACTGGTGACAGCAGCGCTTTCATATCACTTGAGTGAATGCTTTTCTGAACTGAAGTTTCATTTCAAGTTTTCTACGGGGGCTCCTTAGCCTGGATAGAACATATCTAAGCACGAAGCATAGGTGTGTGAGGCTCAGCCAAATGGATCCCATTGCTACAGTTGGTGGTGTTGACTACCAAGCCTCTGCTATTTGGGAAATTTCCCCCTTGGATGAGAAAATTGAGTCTTGAGTGTTCTGAACCACATTTTCTATGTCTTCATGCACTTAATAAAATTTTCCTAGAACATCTGATAGAAATGTAATTATTACATTAATTCTTTAAATATTTGTCCTCTTATGTGTTGATGCTTATCTCATATTTTACTCAACTTTATACTCCAAACTAGATTTCATAATCATCTTCAGAAGTGCAAATTTATAAAATGATGTCCTTCTTCAAATGTTAATTTATGTCCTTTATACAGAGTTATCAATTCTTCAAACAGTTTATATTTTTAATATTTTATTTTATATGTAAACTCTCAAATATTGATAGTCATGAACTTATGGAAAGGAGTTTTAAAACTTTTCTTTAATATTAATAATAATTTTGATATCTTGAATTATTTTGAAAATAAAATTAGGTTTTGCCTTAATGGATAGCTGAAATTTAGAACACTTATCTTAAAAGAAATCTGGCATCTTTGAGATTCTTTGAGACTTATTTGATGAATTGCTAATCACTTTTACAGTTACAGATCTAAAGAGCTGTAGTTGATTATATCTGGGGAATGTAGAGTGGAGTCAACTGCCTAGAAACTACCTTATTGATGACCTGTAATGTTAAGGTCTCAGTCATCATAGGTTCAGTGAACAACAACAAAAAAGAAATGCTTTAGGGGTTACAGACTTCACAAAGATAAATTTATTGGAGGTGTAATTTTAATCTGATGGATGAAATAAAATTCAAATCAGACATTATAAAATTATTTTGCAAATAATTATCAACCTGATTTTTATAGGAAAGTTACCATTGTATTTGGAAGCTCTAATAATTAAGCATATAAACCAAGCTTTTATTTGGGTATGCCATTGCCATCCTACTTAGCCTTTTCTTACTCACTACTGAGCCCCAAACTGACATAGACCCCAAACAGTACACAGCCCCACCCTTCTGGAGGACAAGGCATTAATAAAGGGTGTACTAATGAAGAAGCAGATTATCCCATGCCCTATTATCTTATTCCAGAAGCAAAAGTGTTTCTTCTTATGTAGTAAGGTTAAGGCTACTCAGTGTCTTCATTAAATTTGATATGTAGTTTTTAAACTGAAGGAATTTTTTTTTTAAGTTGGAGAAAGCTAATGTACTATGAAATAATTCTTATTTCCTTATGCAAATATGGCTAAGTTACCAAGTCTTCATTCTATTATACTGGTGGTGCCATTATTGAATTGAGACAGCTATCTGCTTTTCATCACAGTTTTCACTCAGTCATCACAAGGAGATGGGGCGGTAAACCAAATAAGTGTATGTGAGTTACCAGATAAGGAGGCTGATTCATAGTGGGATAGGTAGAAGGAGCATGGGAGCAATAGATGAACTATAGATAGGGCAGAGGGGTTGGAGGGGAAGGGAGGGGGCATGGTGTTATTAATGATGGTGGAATGTGAGAATCATTATTATCCAAAGTACAGGTATGAAGACACGGATTGATGTGAATATACTTTGCATACAACCAGAAATATGAAAAATTGTGCTCTACATGTATAATAAGAATTATAATGCATTCTGCTGTCATATATAATTTTTTTAAAAAAAAGACACAGAAAACTATATATGTATATGTTTTTCTATAATGCCTGGTATAGTTCTGTCATGTGTATACTGTATACCTGTCTGCTGATAATTTAGAAAATAAATTGAGTTCATGCCACTGTTACTATGTAGAAATTTTCAGAATTTTAAGTTTGTCAGATAAAAAAATAAAAAATAAATTGGCACTGCTGTCTCTATGAGAAAAATTCAACCAGTAGATGGCACTATTTATTTCAGTGAGAATAGTACACTTTCAGTGTATCATAAAAATAAGCAATTAATTGTTGAATGTAAAAATGAGTGGAATGTTTCACATGTTATTGTATCTCCCCCAACTGATTTGTATTCAAGTACACAAAGAGACATAAAATCAGCACAGATGCCCTCATTTGAGAATGGAGAAGCACAGTTGCTTTGGGCTTTGTATAAGTTTTTCAAATGATATGAGTAAAAAAAACGATAAATTAAAAAAAGATGAATTCGTGATCTGGTTATAAATCTTGAAAATATAAAACACATGTATAGACACAAATGAACATGCAAATACACACACACACACACACACACACACACACACATATATGTATATACATAGTAATTGTAGAACTTGAAAATTGTTTCTCCAACGCTTCATCTAAGATAAACATAGTAAGTGTATATTCTGAGGACCACTTCCTCTCCCAGCACATAAACAAGGATAGATTTAGCCTGAAAAGTGCAAATTACAAATACTTAGCCTTTTCTGAAAACAAGACAAGGATCTTTGTGGACCAGAGATGGAACTAAAACACAAAGTGATAAATGAAGCTGCCAGCCTGACAGGTTCTGGAGCCAGAGCAAGCCTATCCTCCTGGGGGATTTTGATTCTAGGAGATAAAGGAACTAAGTCTACTTTAGGTGGAATAGGGACAAAACCCTGCTCTCTGCCAGGAAACCTACAATTCTTATTCAAATGGAAGGAAGCTCCAAGTAGCTGTGACTTTTTCCTGCAGCACAGGCCAGAGGAGAAAGTAGGAACGTCCCAGACAGGGACTTGAGCCAAGGTCTCTCCTAGTTGGAGACATGACTGGTCTCAGAAATTGGTGACAATACACATTATGACTCAGGAGCTCCAAATCACTGGTATTGTGCTTGTTGCCAGGTGGAAGCAACTGTAAAACTTCTAGAATAGAAGACTAGAATAGAAATGGAAATTTCCAGTCAATATTAAGGTACAAATAATATTCCTAACCATGTGAGAAAAATTTAAGGAAAACAGCCAACATATTTACAATTTAAATGATGAAGTATTTTATTTTAGATGTAGGAGGGAAAAGCAGGGTTTAAAATTATAATAATTAAATATTTTCCAGATTTGAATAAAATTAGGAGTTGTAATCTTGGCATTTCATCTGAAGGAAAAGTACAAATGAGCCAATAGTCAGATCCACCTTAGTAAAACTTCAGGATATTAAAAATAAAGGGAAAAAAGCCCTGAAATCTACCAGCAAAGGAAGAAAAGTTTCCACAAGGGAACCACAGCCTGAAAGTAGACTTCTCAAGAGCAGCAAATCCTGCCTGAAGATAATAATTTCCCATTAAAGTGTAAGCTAATTCTCCACCTAGGATTCTTTACCTAATTAAACTGTTGCTAAGAGGAAGAGGAAAATATATTTTCAGGCACATAAAAACTCAAAGAATTTGCTACTTACATTTTTCCAGAAAAAAACTACTGAAAGATATATTGTACAAAGAAGATAAAACCCAGAGAAATGAATAGGATGCATGGAAAAAAACTATGAACATAAAAGTTGGTAAAATATGTTGGAAAGTTTAATTAATTACTGATTATAAGAGCTACGAAAGAAACCAGAGTACTTGTTAATAATAACAGATTAGTTGGAGTGTGGTGTGGGGCAAAACCAACCTCTTTGGTTGACTTAGGATGAAGATAGCTAAAAGAAAAAAAAATTACATGTCATGGGAAAAATTTGCAGTTAAGAAATACAGAATGAAGAGGATAAATGAGGAAAAATGAAGAAATACATAGGAAGAAAAAATGAAAATATTTGTCAAAAGGCTCACTTGACAATGACTGTTTTTTCCTAGGAAAGGGAATCCGGACAGAAAGCGAATGGTGGCTTCAAGGTGTATCTTAGCCATTTACCCATAACAAGACAAAAGCCTACAAAGCAGAAATGCCAAAATGTTAACATTTGTTTGTTGAATAAACAAATAAATGGGTGGCAGGTGTATAGGCATTGTTTATAGTATTCTCTGTACTTTTTTGAAAGACAGAAATATTTTTAAATGTAAAGGAATTGCCAAGGGAAAGAAAAAGAAAGTATTATCTTCATGTAAAGTCACAACCCTTTCCCTTCTTAGAACTTCTGAAATTTCAAAGATATAAAGAATTACTCAAAGCCAATAAGCTAATATACTAGAGATCCCCTAAAAACAGTTTTCCTAAAAAAAAAAAAAGCAAACAAAATTCAATTAAATAGGCAAAACCTTCTTAATTCCTTTGGTATATTATCTGCTTGTTTTAATTTTAATATCCTTAACTTTATGTTCCTTTTACATTTATTTCAACTGATGCTTGCTATTAAACTGATTATCATGGAGTCTGTACAACATACACAAGATTATCTGTCTGTATAAGTGCAAATTGAGAATTTTTCTCTAGTTCTAGCTTTTCCTTAGGAAAGAATACTGAAAGCATTACAATTTGTGTGTTTGTGTGTACGTGTACATGCGCCCACATATTTCTAGAAGCCAAAATAAATCTAACTGGACTATGTAGGCCATTTGAAAGAATATCTAAATTAACAGTCCTACTACTGAAGACAAGTTAGTCAAACATGACTAGTTTGAAACATAAATCAACTTAAATCGGGGTACACCAAATGCCATTAATGAATTATTCTTAAGTAACATCTCTTATCCAAATACTACACAACGACTGTTTGTGATATAAAGAAGATTTTAAAAATTTCTACTTGCATAAAAACAATCAATAATTCTCCCATGGATGGAAAAAACTATCTTGTTCATATTGAGAGACAGCCATAAATACAAAAATATGTCTAATATCAAGGTGGTTTGAAAGATTTGATGTGGGAAAAATTAATTTCAGGAAAATATATAGATTTAAAAGTATCAGCAGCCTGACTCAGGATGAGATTGAGTGCACATGTTCACTCCCTGTCTTTGCAGCAGTTCTATGGATGTAACAGAGAGAAAATACAACTGTAAAGAATAAAAAGCAAGAATAGGCCAGAAATTGGTTTTAAAAAAAAAAAAAAATTCTAGAAACTGGAAACTAGATGGGGTCAGGTGTTAGAAACGCAAGGATAGAGAAAACTAGAGCCAGAAACTATGCAGGACAGGTATTGTATGGATGGCAAAAGATGGTTTATCCCACAATCCTCTCAGAAATTCCATGTTCAGAATCAATAAAAACATAAAGCAGGAAGGACTTCTAGAGCTACGAGCAGGATCATTCAGCAGAGGCTGCAGCCTGGCCTTTCTCGTGTTCATGAGTATGGAATGACCAACAGTCACTGCAGTGGTGCCAGGTTCACTGAATGAATCAATGCAGTACAGGAGAGAACGGAGGGAACAGAGGAAAGGGATTAATCAAAGACACAGTAGGAGAATGTTTCCAGAGGTAAGACAAGATGTCTCTATGTTTAGTATCTACATAGTGTCAAACAGGATAAATACCTGTAGAGTTATATTTGGATACATCCTAGAGAAATTTTAAAATCCTAATGTATTCATTTCCTAGGATAAACATAACAAATTACCAAGAACTAAGGAGTTTCCAAACAACAGACATCTACCTTCTCGCAGTTCTGAAGGCTGGAAATCTGGATTGAAGTGATGGCTGAGCCCTACTACTGAAGGCTCAAGGGTAGGACTGTTCTTTGCCTCATCCTAGTTTTGCTGGTTTCCAGAAATGTTTGGCATTCATTTACATGGATACATAAATCTTGGTCAGTGTTTCATCACTGTGGCCAAAATACCTGACAAGAAGAACTTTGAGGGTAAGTTTATTTTGGCTCATGGTTTCAGAGGCTCAGTTCATAGTCAGCTGACTCCATTGCTCCCAGCCTGAGGCAAGGCAGAACATCACACTGGTAGGGTGCCGCAGAGGATAGCTGCTTAGCTCATAGCATCTGGGAAGCAGAGAGAGAAGGCTGTGCCAAGAATAAAATATCAACCACAAGGCACACTCCCTGTGACCTACTTCTAGCCATATCCTACCTGCCTACAGTAATCACTCAGTACTGTAGGCCTTTCAAACGATTAATTCAGCTAATGGATTAATCCACTGATTAGGCCACAAGTAATGATATAATCATGAACTTTCAGGAGATACTTCATATTTAAAAATTAACAACACATTTCCCTAATTTCTCCCTTGCCATCATGTGGGGCTGCGTTTCAACTCCCAACACCTGAGTAGGAAAAAAAAGATCCAAAATTGTCCATAAGAACTATCACCACCAAATAATATGGCATTAAAACTAATTAAGCAAAACTAAATAAAAATGTACTTTAATAAATTTTAATTTTTCATAGAAGACAAAAGATTTTTTTCTATAATTCAGCTGATTAAACATGTAAATATAATTTAGAAAATGAAAGATTAAATAAAACAACAATTAAACTTTATCTGCAGTCATGTTAAACTTTATATCTGACCAGGAAAATCTTTTCTTTTACAGCTCTCAAGAGATGTTTATAAAAATAGATCTTTGCTCCACTCACCAACCTGGGTTATTAGTTGAGCCAAGGTAGAAATCTGTCTACCGAATTCTATTAAGAACTAGATTATGTCACTCAAATTTTATTAAACTCAATAAACATATTTTTACAAGTGTAGTACAATTCTTATATTATGAGTATTTATTTCTAATCATCCAAGAAAATGTTAAATTGGTTTGGTAAGCATCTAGTTAACATCTATTTACTCCTAAGTAAAATGAACACTATCTTTCAGTGCTGAGTAAATTATAATTCTTGTCCTGAGGAACTCTCAGTGTAAAACAGAACGTAGTATTTAAGTATTGATATTTTCATACTAAAGCATAATAAATTGGCAATGGTGATGTGAAAACTTTCAGTAAGTAGACTAAAAAGGTATGACCATGCTTGGAAATCAGAAAAGAGCCATCACTGCCTGAGCATTCACTGGGCACTAAAGAAAAATGCTAAGATTATGGTAAGAACTTATCAGAAAACTCTGTAAATATCTAAAGACTGTAAAGTATGCCAAAACACGTGCCACAAGCACCAAAATTGTCATTGGTGAAAACCATACTCTGGGAACCATCTTTTTCATTCAATTCCTTGTTAGAACTAATTGCCCTTAAGAATAGTCTCTCAATTGTTTATTTGAAGCCACTTTGCATGTTAATTCATTAATCTCACAATACAGTTATGAGAAGGTATTTTTACTCATTTTATAGATGAAGCAACTGAGGTACAGAGACATTAATCATATTTCTCTAAAGAAAATGACTACAGCAAGCAGAAAAAGAACAACTCATTTCCAGGTCACTGCTCTGGGGTTTGTGAGCTGGCTGTGGACCCTGCAGGCAGATGATTCTCTTCTGGGTTCGTGAACCTGGAGCTTTAAAGGTGGGTGAAGGATGGGAGGAGAGTTCCTGCAAAGTGGCCATCAGACCGGACAAAGCAGAATTTGATGAACAGATGACGATTAGAATGGATGTGGGAGAAAGTTACAGATTCCTGGGTGTAAAAAGGAATAAATGGCCTAAGTGTCATTCCAGAGTGCATATTGTAAGAGAGGAGTTGGCCCTTAATATTTCCTTTCACTAACCTGTCCTGGATGAGCACAATGGAACCAACTGTATTGAAGGAAAATTTGTCATATTGGATTTTAGGTATAGTTAGCTCTGCTTAGAATTTTTTTATTAAAAGGTAACATTTTCCAGGAAGATAAGGTTATTTGAGGAAGTTATATTAACCCAGGGGTCCTTAAGTTGGGGGGAGTGGTCAGGGTGAGACTAACGGAATTTCTAGGAGGGTGCAGAATGGGGAGATCTCTGCAGAGGAGGCAGGTGACAGGTTACAGTGCTGTGGGAAAGGTAGTGGGGTTTCTCAGTTTCCCTCCGGCCTGAGCCATTGGGCAGATCAGGTGGACCAAGTCAGAACATCATTTTGTTCAGGTAGAAACCCTGCAGACAAAGGCAGAATTTCTGCCTCTAGTGGTTTTGCGGTCTTCCTTTAAATGACAAATCTGTTACATAATCATATATGAAATATTATAAGCCCAGTCCTCTTGAGGACCTTGAAGCACCTTGCTTTCTAATTATTATATTCTATTGTACACAACAATGTTCTTAGGCTAGTTTTTACTTTGGGGACTATAGGCAGACAGAAAGGCAAGACGGGAAAAGCTTGTTTGGGGATCTTTTTCCCCAATTCATACAACTTTTCTCCTTACACCTGCTCCACCAAGTATGTGGGGTACTCAGGCTGTCTCTCCCAGATGTACTTAGCCTCTGCGACCACGATTACTTGTTCCTTGTCCATTAAATTGCTAATAATCATTAGGGCCATGCCTGCAGAGGAGGATGATAAAGGTCAGTGTAAAATGTAAAATGTTCACATTTTAACTAATAATGTCTGAAAATCCTGATGATGTACAAATTAATTTTAAAAACTGCGTTTCCAGCTACCCAGGTAGACTATGACAAGGAGATTTGTAAACTTGGAAAAAAAAATTGAGGGGAGTGACTATTTTTCTAAAAAATCATGAAACTTAGGTAAATGAGCCAGAAATTTTTAGCTAATACTATGCAATTTGCATTATATGGTGTTAGGAGGATGAAGTTTCTCAAAATGCTCCCCCAATCTTAAGGCAAA
The DNA here is from genome assembly GCF_048772815.1 of Callospermophilus lateralis. Classification (NCBI taxonomy): domain Eukaryota; kingdom Metazoa; phylum Chordata; class Mammalia; order Rodentia; family Sciuridae; genus Callospermophilus; species Callospermophilus lateralis. The sequence goes on along the minus strand of NC_135312.1, from coordinate 102,217,187 downwards.
GGTTACTATAGTGCTGCCACTTCATTTGTGCAGGAGGCTGGGTCTGGCTTCTGCCACCAGACACATCATGCAAACAAAGCCAACAAGCTGATTTTACTGCTGTTTTCCTTTAGACTGAGAAAACCATAATTTCCTCCATTACTGAGTTTTTAGGAGACACATGAGAATATAATTCAACAGATTGTTTGAATAGCTCCCCTTCATTGTTTTGAAATAGTTTTTCTACATTTGGGGAAGAAGTCAAGAAAGGTTATGGCTGTGATAACTCACCTGGTGAATTAAAATGTCCATCTGTTTCAGAAAAATGAAAAGCAATTTCAGAGGATCAGGCAGAAATATAACAATCACAACCAAGATTGGTATTTATAGTAATTGTCATTTTATTGAAATGTTTTCTTTCTGTCACTCTTCAAACCACAGTAAATTCTATTTTTTTCCTCTAAATATATACCTCCTGTTTCTCCTCCTTCCTCTCTCCTCCTTCTCCCCTTCTTCTCCTCGTTCTTCTTTAATGAGACAGGATCTTACTTTGTGGCCTAGACTGGCCTCCCACTCCTGAACTCAAGTGATCCTCCTGCCTCTGCCTCCTGAGAGGCTGGAACTACAGGCAAGAGCCACTGGTCCAAGCTCCAAAACACACATTCTCCTTGGAGCTTTCAAAAAACATGAAATACACTTCAACTCAATTGTATACATTTAACATTTTCAAGCTAACCTCTGATGATCTCTTCATTGTCAATAACTGAAAGATAATTTCCTGCTGTTCTCCTTACCATTTATGGCTGTGTAGAAGAAGAAAATGCAAAACACCACACCAAGGAATGCTCCGGAGGAGGGGGCTCAGACCTTGGGTGGCACTGAGTGACCTTTGTTTAAGGTAGCTCTGGGCAAGAGAGGTATCTTCTTCCTCCCTCTAAAAGCTGAGAAACTGCTACTGGATAGTAGCAGTGATTTATGCATCAGTCATCACAGATGACTGGAACCACCCTTGTCTTACAACTATGCCACCCAGCTTCCAGCACAAAACTGAATCATGCGAAGAATGCCTCCTTCCAGGCACAGTGCTGGTCAGATTGGTCACATTATCTATTAGTGGGATGATGCTAACAAGGAAAAATACTTTGCTACAATCCTGTTATTTATCAGGGAATTGTGTGCATATAGGAAGGGATAAGACACTGCTATTGTTGGTTGGAGGCTCAGAGGTATTTGGTTCTATAAAAAATGATAGATTATAACCCAAACTGGTAAGTGGAACAAATTAGGTTGAGTAGGAATTTTGCATCAGGCTGTTTTTTAAAAAGTCTTTTTTGTTTTTGTTTTTTTTTTTTTTTGGTACTGGGGAGTGAACCTAGAGGTGCTTAACCACTGAGCCATATCCCCAACCCTTTTTAAAAAATAGATTTTATTTAGAGAGAGGGTTTCACTGTGTTGCTTAAGGCCTTCCTAAATTGCAGAGGCTGGCTTTGAACTCACAATCCTCCTGCCTCAGCCTCCCGAGCTGTTGGGACTACAGGTGTGTGCCACTGTGTTTGGCTGTTTTTTTAAAAAAATTCTTTTAAAAATTCAAATATTATACACAAACCTGTCTGGAATAGTAGTTTTCAAATATTTCTGACCTTGAACGCAAAATAAAAAATACATCTCATATGGTAAAGCAGAACATATACACACACATTTTTATAAAACATAAACAAAATAAATCTTCCCAGAATAACATATTCTTTGATCCCATGCGTCACAGGCTGATATTTTCTCACCTGTTTTATTTTTTTTAAGAACATTGGTAAACAGGTTGCTACCTGCAATTTAAAATTCACTGGTTTAGATTAGTTTTTTAAAGAGAAACTAAAACTTTGGGTATGTCTTAAATGAAGACATACTGATTTTATGGAATCATCTTATTTTTTAATTGCTTACAAACATCTTTTCAACACACAGTTCTATAATTCATTTGGGGTGGTATTACAAAGAAATTAGTTGTTTAGCAACAATTTAAAAAAATTTAAAAAGCTGTAACTTTTTCTGCTCTTTCCAGTGTAAATTTCTTACTTTTTTTTTTTTAAGTAAAATATTTAGTTTTGGCTTGTCATTGGTAAATTTTGGATAACTTTGCAAACAAACTTACTTTTCTTCTCTATGAAAACCTGCAATATTGTGTCTAGGCTTCTCTCTGTAGGCTCATGTTGAGACTGTTCAATGAAAAATTCTTGCTTAGAGCTTTATACATTTCATTAAACCTAAACAATGAAATATTAAAGTTTATAAAGGCTTGATCATTTAAAACTCTCATATCAATCTTGTATTTTTTTATCCTCTGAATTGTCATTCATGTAATTCCTTTGGTAATTGCTGCATTCTGTTTATAAATATTTATGAGTAAATATTTAATTTTTGTCATTTACCATGTGTATGTCAATAATGCTAATTCCCCCCAAAAAAATCTTTTAAATTTTCTGAGAAAAGGAATCAGTATAAATATTACTTAGTAAAAAGGGCTTTTGGGAATTTAAAAAAGCTGAATAATAATTTGCATACAATAAATGTGTAATTCTCAAATATTAGCTTTAGCATTTGTATATACCACCCCCCAAAAAGAAACAGAACTTTCTTTGCTATAAAAGATGCCCTTTAGCCCCTTTCCAAGCACCCAAAGGCAACCACTCCCTGGTCCTACGCAAGAACCTTGAAGGGTCTGTGATTTCATCCATCCTGAAGCTTAGTCAGTTACCCAGCTGCAATTTCACAGATTCTGGCAGAGACATCAGTTTTAATAATAGTGAAATGGCTTTAGCCATTAAACCAAACCTTCTAAGAGGTAGTGAGCAAATACTGAAAGCATTCAAAGAAGCACTATAGATTAGTTTCATGTTTAGTCAAATGAATTCTAAGATTCTAAGCTTCATCATTGGTTCTAATTCTTATTTTGAGCTAAATTAATTTAAAAGGCAAGAGTCCAAGTTATCGTATTGCTAAATTAGAAAGACATATGTGAGATGATTTTATGGTATTATGAGAAACATTTTCATACTTTACACTTCAATATAATAGCTCTCTATAACTGCCTAAGATTGACATCCCTGGAGACCTAACCTGTCCTCTCAAAAAGTACTCAGGGGAGATACAGGTAAACATTAGAATTTATCTATAGTTTCACATAGAATAAAAGGCAAGTGATAATGAATCTCATCCATATCACAACAGCACATTGTACATCACAGAAAATATAAACAATAAGTATTTGTCTGTTAAATTAAGATAAAAATAAAAATGATGAATAAATATTAAGTTATCTATTTCTTAAGAGATACTTGTCTTTGCAAGAATTTCACTTTGAATTGTGGATTTTTTTCAATCCTTATTTTTAAAAAGCAAAAGTGATTTACAGAATGGGTAAGTTGAAAAGTCAAGGATAAGGCTATTCCTGAAAATTAAGCATGGTTTTAATTTCTTAAATGGCTTCACAATGGAGTGAATTGCCTAATCTCCAAGTTCATAATGGTTTATTCAAATTCAAGCATATTTTTAAAAGTCAGTACAAGTAAAGACAAAGATTCTGTGTCTTCCTATTAAGAAAGAGACCTTTTGTGAATGGATAAGTGTTGATCAGCAGAATGGACAGTAAGAACTGGGTGAACTTACAGGAAACTTACTGGATAAAGAATTTTTACACTAACTTAAAGAGAATATTTGATAAAAAGAGAGGATGTAGTCAAACTTGAAACAAAGATCAGTGGGCTCATTTTATGGTGGCTTTCTTTATGCAGGTGTTTAAGGGATTTTAAAAAATTATAATATTTTAATATAATTTAGAATAACTACATGAAAATAATCACTCACCCCCACATACACAGTTTTAGAATTGTCACAAGAAAGTGATTTCCATTTTCAATTCAATTTATGTCAGTTGGATATTTTTTGATCACATATAAAATTCAGTGTGTCCAAATTTGGAAGTTTATGTACAAAATCCAATTATTCTCTTTTTTTTATTGTAGAGAGATATTGCATTCTTGAATAAGCCACATGTCTGTCATCTATAATCCCAGGTGGAATATTTGTTGTAAATTGTTTTTAAGCACAAAATAGAGATATTTTACAGCAACTTATTTAAAACTCAGTCTATTTTGCTGCTTGTTTTTAAACAATTCGTTCTTGATATTCTTATCCGAGATAACACTTTCTTTTCTTGCTGCAGTAATTCTATTTTATTTTTCAGTTAGTGGACACCTTCGAGTATCTGAAATACTTGTATTTCACCCTCACTCCAGGGCACAGAATTCTGAAATTTGAAAGTGTAACTTCCAGCACATTGTGCTGCACACAAGAGCTCTTGTCAGATGTTGTCCTTCATAGATAATGTTTCTTTTCATTAATTGCTTTTATGACTCTCTTTATCCTTGACATTTGGCCATTTTGCAATAACATACATAAATGCAGATTTAAAAATGAGTGGTTCCTGCAGGGGACTCTGAAAATAGTCTTTCCTATATTTCTCTTTGCCTAGTTCTTGTACAGCCTTCTCATTTATCAATCCTATATTTTTAGATTTCATTTTAATTTGACTATTTCATCAACTATTTATTTCAATCTTTGAGTTTCCCATTGTAATAATAACTTTGTTCATTTATTTACAGGTTTTTTTTTTTCATTTCAATTTCTGCATAGTAATCTTTAGTGCTTGGTGCACAGATCTTTCTTATTCTTGTTTCTTTAAGAAGTAGAAATGCGGGCTGGGGTTGCAGCCCAGTGGTGGAGCACTTGCTTAGCATGCATGAAGCACTGGGTTTGATTCTTAGCACAGCATATAAATAACTAAAATAAACGTCCATTGGTGACTAAAAAATATTTTTAAAAAAAAGAAGTGAAAATGATTTACTCAAATACCATTGTGGATTTCTGTGTAATTTCTTTTTATTTGTTTGGGAGTTATCCCATGCATTGCATCTATGGAAAGTTTCCTATGCAGATTGATCTTGAGTATAGTAAAAGTCTTGTACTCATCTTTCAATTTTGTTTCTTGATTCTTATTATTTTCTGAGGATATGATTTTTGTGTCAATTTAAAATAATGACAATTCTTTTAAAATAATAACAGTTCTTTTTCTTTCAAATTTTATAACTCATTTATTTTCTTTTCCACATAGATTTTGACAGGGCATCTAGGATTTTGTTATAGAGTTATTGTGGCTATGACCCTTCTTGTGTTATTACTGATCCCTAAAAATATGACCAATTTCTCCATTATGAACAAGGTTTAATACATATTTATTTCCTTCCTTCCTTCCTTTTTTCCCAGGTTGGTTTCAAACTCCTGAGCCCAAGTGACCCTCACTCCTCAGAATTTGCTCAATTTGGGAGCAAATTCTAGAACTATGAGGTACAAAACACCATGCCTGGATTTTGCTGCAGATTTGTTCTAAATGATTACTACAAGTTTAAAAAGTTACTAAGAGTTTTTAACATACTGCTTTAGACCCAAGCAAAGAATTATAACTGAGATAAACATATATTTCTAGTTTAGTCTTTAATAATGTTATTTTGATAGATGTTCTGGTACTGAATGATTATTGGGACAAGTTATATATTATTATTATTATTATTATTATTATTATTATTATTATTATTTTGGAACCAGGTATTAAACTTAGGGTTACTCAACCACTGAGTCCCATCCCCAGCCCTTTTTTTGTATTTTATTTAGAGACAGTATCTCACTACTTTGCTTAGCATCCCGATAAGTTGCTAAGACTGGCTTCGAACTCAAAATCTTCCTGCCTCAGCCTCCTGAGCCACTGGGATTATAGGCATATGCCACCACACCAGGCATGATTTATTATTTTAAATATATTTTTTGGCATAATTGATATATGCTTTATATAATATATGATAAATAGTGATCATTTAGACAAATCACACAGTACCAGATTATTGCATCCTAATTTATGTAAATCATAACTTTATAATTTTCAAGAATTATGAATAAATTTCCATTTTTCAAAATGATTTTTCCATGTATCTTTGGTAAAAAATATAAAGTTTTCTTTTCAATTCCCTACCCACAAGTAATGGCTCTTTGGTGTAATGACATTATAGGATCTGAAATAAAAACAGAATTCAGAAATCCCTTGGATTTTCAGAATCTTAAAATCTGTTTTTAATCTCACAGTGCTTGACCACTGTCACCAAGTGAATGGTTTATATTGTGATCCTCAAATCTAATTCACACAGGTAAACTTTTACTAATGATGGAGTTTAGCCATCAGCATGAGTACTTTTTTTCTCCAATCCCTTCTTAAGTCCACTACTTTTCTTTATCAGAGAAAAATATATTACAGAATACATAACTTAGCTAGTGTGGTATTAGTGGTTAAAATTTTATTTTTTGAGTCTTTGGGCTTTGATAATCCATGGAACACAGCACTATGTGTTAGGTCAGCTTTAGGCTTCCACAGCCTTCCATAAGTCTCATAATATTTTAAGTTATATACATGCCCTAAATATCTTGCACCAATACATTAAAATTCTAAAGTGTAGATTTTTTTTTTTTAAAAAGGAGGCCTTTGGGAATATCAAAGAAAAATACAAACACTGCAGAATCAGAAAAAAAGTTACTCTAAATCAATCATGTTCACTGAAAATTATTTTTTCTTGGAGAACCATAATTTTTATGTAGTTATGCTTGAAAAACAGTAGAAGGAAAATAGAATCTATTTGAAAATGTTCTGCCTTCACTGTTGTTCATAGGATTTATGCTAAAATATAAAACTGTGTAGAGTTAATATGAAACTCTCTTTAGCATTTAAAAGCATTGATATACCTATATAACAGACATGTGACTGGAGGAAACATGAGGTTAAACCAAAAATACTTTTCTTTCTTTCTTTTATTGGTACTAGGGATTGAACCCAGGTGTGCTTTACCACCAAGCTACGTCACCGGTCCTATTTACTTTTTATTTTGAGACAGGTTCTAAGTTGCTGAGGGTTTCACTAAGAAGCTGCGGCTAAGGCTGGGACTGTAGCTCAGTGGCAGAGTGTTTGCTTAGCATGTGTGAGGCACTGGGTTCAAGTCTGAGCACCACATAAAATAAAAATAAAGACATTGTGTCCATCTACAACTAAAAAAAAAGAAGAAAAAGAAGATGATGATGATGATGAGGCTAGCCTTGAACTTGTGATCCTCTTTCTCAGGATCCTGAGTTGCTAGAATTATAAGTGCCCCCCACCAAAACCAACCTAAGGGGATAATTCATAAACTGGGACTTCTGTGCTGATTCCCACATTCTTTTATTTAAAAAGTAATTTACCTGCAACCCTGCCTGGTTTAAATCAATAAGATATGTTTCATTCTCAAACAACCTGTTATCTATAGGAGAAATACAGGCCTAAAGTCTGTCTGCTCCCTGCTGATAAGTTACCCTTAATGGGTGGTAGAAGGAGTCTTTTGTGACCTTTATACAATCCAGATTCTAGATATTTACATGATAATTAGAAGCAAAGTCCTCTAACCATAAAATCTGTAAGAATAAGTTCCAATTAGGACTAGTCAATATGGGCCAAGAGGACTCAGAGTTGCCTTGGATCAGTAACATGTCATGATAATAGTAAAATCTCCTCTCCATGGGGTAAGGTCTTGTGCCATGGGGACTTGAAAGTAGGATGCAATTCTACTGTCAGTCAAAAGTCAAGAGGTGAACTGGGCAGGACTTCCTGGAAACTTTCTTGAGAACCTCAATATCACTGGAGGACAGGAGTTTCTCCCCTTGGAGAGAACCCACCATCTCCCTTTGACAATGTACCCTTTTTCCCTTTACCTATCCCTTCTAACAAACTCAAGCTTGTTACTCTGAGTGATGTGCCTGAAATCCTTCTGGAGTGTTCGCAAGAACCACTGAGAAAGGACATCCATCCTCACTTTGGCTCCACGGTTGTTCTTGTTCCATAGCAGCATGACATGCATTTTGATGAGGTATTTTGGTTAATTTTATTGAATTTTTCAAATTTTGCTACACCTTAGGCTTATCAGTATCTTAGATCTTTTCATATGTTCTCTGTTATGCAGCACAATTTCTGACACACGAAACAAATAATAAACATTAATTATTTCTCAGCAAAGTAAAAAAGTATTCATAAGGCAACTGAACTAAGGTATATAAAGCTTATTTACAGTCAAATTTTAACCTCAATCTTCTGCTTCTTATGACAATCAAGTGATATTGCTGAAAAATATTTCACAACCAAGTATAATATCCTCAGAACAAAATCAGGCAGGATTTACTTGCTAAAGGTAAATTACAATGAAATGACAAATTTGCAGACAAAAGAAAATTAATGCTTGTATATCTGGATATCTGACTAAAACGCCAATGAAAGAAATTTTAAATTCTGAATGTTTGCGTGGAAAATCATGATGTATGAATGTATTCCTATTGCAGTCTATCTAAGCATACGATACTCCTTAAGTAATTAAAATTACATGTTTTGGCCCTAATTTTTGTTAATTCTTCATTCCAATAGCTTTTCCTTCTTTTTACCTTCTTAGGACAAAAATCAGAGGCCAAGGCCTTATAAAAGTCTTCTCTAATATAATGCCCTTGGCTAGGTCCAGCCAATCTTTTTTACCCCTTACAAAGAAAAATAAGTTGTTGTCTCATCCTAGAGTAACACGTTCTCTATAGCATTGTCCTCCCTGTCCAAATTCTTCCAACCCTCGGGGTTTAATTCAAATAGCTACCCCTTCAGGGATTTTTTTTCCAGTTATCTATTGTCTAAAATTATTCTTTTTTCCAAATTAATACCATATCTTTCTATTCTCCGCCTTTTATTGGTATGTTTAACTCTTTTACTAACATCCCCCATACATTGTGTTACATAGTGTCAATGACATGTCATTGTTCTACCTTTATAGGACTGAGCATATTGAAGATTCTTAACAAATAAATGATAAGTAAATGAGTTAATTAGTAAAGGATAAATTCAATTTAAAAAATATTTTGTATAATTTAAATTGTGTCTATGAAGACATGTAGAATGAAGTTTTTAGTCAGTGTAGGGGAGATACTTGGGTAGCTTTACATATCCACTAATGGTAAATCTAGAAATACAATGGAAGATACTTGGTTGGGAAGGTTTTTCTACCTTCTCACTTTTTATACCTTTATCATTTTCCCAGTATGTCTTACATTCCTGTAAGAAGTGAAATTCATTAGATGTAAATATGTTTTATATTGGCTCTTCCTGCTGAAGTTTGAATTAGCAGTCTGTTTTCTGAATGCATCTAGTAGCTATCTCTTACCCTTTGGAAAGTTGTAGCTACAGCAGCAGTTATATTCCAGGCTGAGAACTCTCTCCTCTCTACTTAAAACTGCCAAAATAATTAAATCCTAGCTCTGGTGTTTGGCATATGAAATTTTTATCTTCCAACTTGTGTGGGTCAATGTTATGCCCTAAGAATGTTAGCCTCCTTTTTCACAAAAAAAGCTAATTTAATTCAACAACAGTTAACAACTAAAGGAATATATTTGTATGACAGTGATAAAATGTGGGGCTTTTCTACTAGATTTCTGAGCAGCTTTGGCAATGCCAGCTCTGCGCTCATAGGTCCTCTTCACTAAGGGGACTGAATTCACTGTACTGCCACTTGGTGCCATGATGCCAGTCACCTGTTCCTAAAACTGGGACCCAGTGAGGTTATACTAGCAGGGACAAACAAGGTAATGCTTTTATCTAATGTATTGACTCAAAAAAAACCCACCACTGTTTACACTAGTTAAAACTCAAGATGTAATTCAAACTGAAATCAGTAGCTTTTGTTGTTGTTGTTGTTGTTGGATAGCAAATGAAGAGGCTATCCAACAATTGTTATTAACAATCAATCCCAAAACATAATGGCTTAAAATTACTACTCTTCATTTATGTCACATATCTCCAAATTGGCAATATGAACTGAGCTCAGCCAAGTGTCTTTTCAGGGCTAATCACATGGCTGCGGCTATATCAGCTGAGCACTGGTTGGACCAAGATGGCCTCAGCTGGGATAACTCTTCTCTCCCCACATGGTATCTCATCTCCCAGAGGCTACATCAGCCTATGCACAGGTGGTGGAGCCTTGAAAGACTGTGTTACAGGGAACATTTAAAAAATCTAGACAGGGCATTCCTACCACTTTTTGTTTACCAGGACAACCTAGATCAGAGGTGATAAAATAAAGACTACTTCTGAATGACAATCAATTGAAAAGTGCATGGATAAAGAATGAGTAAGAATAGTGGCCATTTTTGCAATGTGCCATATTTCTCTTGGTCAGGAAGATTGATTCCATGTCAACACCTAAAAAAAAACCCTGATTTTGGTTGGGAGTAATAACTTAGCTAATATCCCATTTAGGTAAAGGATTCCTTATGAAGTGTGGGGCAAGTATGAGGCAGAGAAATACCTACATGTTGATTTCTGTTTTGTCATCAGATTTTACTTATAAGTCATGGACTATTTTGTTGTTACAGTTTTACTGAGGAAAATAAGATAGATTTCCAAAATGTAGAATCATGGAATTCTATGCCTCAGTCAGCATTTAATAGAAATTTTCTTGAAACGAAGGACAAGAGAGAGAGAGAGAGAGATAATCAAGAGTGTTCTAGTAAATTAACTTTCTCATATCAAAGTCTGTCAATTTTATGATTCATTCAGATAGCACTTTTTTGGGTATAATAACTAAACTGTTGTTTTCATCTACTGCATTTCCTTCTATTATTCTACATTCTTTTCCTTATTATTTTGTTCAAGCAGGATACTGTACTGAATTGAACCATGAAATGAACTGTATTGAATAACATTAACAATAGAAATGTTCTGGGGTGTCATCTGCATTTTCATTTCTAGCTGTTCAATTTTCTCTACAGTTATCACTTTGGTAATAATGTAATGTTTTTCACTGGATATCAAATCATAGAAGAAGACAATTAAAATGTGTTAGCTTACCAGCATCAGTAAAAACAGTGGGCCCTAAACAGATCTTCCATTTGAAATATTTTGCATTACAACATCTGTTAACTCTTCTAGGCATATTGCTATTGATGTCAAGGATCATTCTTCAGTCTGAAAACACACCTTTGAGCATTTCTGGAAGTCAGTAAAGAAATAATCCAAGCAGTTATCAGGGGAAGAGAAAAGAAAGGAAGATTCCTGGTGTCTTCAAGGAAGAGCCATCTGGATATTGTGGCTAGTCTTGTTTTCTTCTAAGTTTATTTCCTGTCCTTCCTCTGACTGGAACTATTTTAGAGATCTAACGCCTATATAACTATATTCCAGGCTCCCTTGATAATTTATTAGGTCCAGTATATATACTATCATGAAGTTCAAGGCACAAAGAAAGGAAAAACCAGGGTATTGCTCCCTTTCTGTTTTGTGGTTGAGCTTCTGTTGTACTGCCTCTGCTCATAGACCAGTCCCAAGTGGGCAGGCCATTGTGGTTGACATTTATACTGAGGGATCTTGGTGCTCGGGTCATAAAAACACTTGCTACCTCTAGAGGTAGTAGCTGCATGTGATAGCTAATGTTCTAACTCTTCCTAACCTTTCAGGTATTCTATTTTTTTTTTAATTAACTGTTTTCTATTAATTTCCCAGAGTAGTTTTTATTATTCCACTGGCTGTTCCACTGGACTTCAATTAATAGAGGGGGATATGAAAATAATATAAACCAAAGATAATGGTGACTTGGAATAGGGTGTGAAAGTGATTAGATTCAGGGTTTTATTTATAGGTTGAATGTGGCATAGTAATAAACATGTGGTCTTTGTCTCAACATATAGCTCCTAATGATATCAGGATTTCCTGAGTGACAAGAATGTCTTTTGTATGCTAATGAGATAACTAGTTTTGGGGGACACTTAGTTTCAATATGGGGACTGGTCATCAAAGAGACCATTCCTTTAGAATGTTGGAATTTTCAGTCCTACCCCCTGATCTCTGTGGATAAGAGAGGGCCTAAACTTTGAGTTCAATCACCAATAGCCAATAATCTAATCAATCATTCCCACATAATGAAACATCCACAGAAACCTCTCATCTATGAGAGCTTCTGGATTGATGAGCATATCAAAGAAGGAGCTGGTAACACAGCAAACCTGGAGAGGACATGGAAGGTCTGTATCTGCTTCCCTTCCTTGTCCTATTCATCTCTTTCATTTGCTTGATCTTAAAGTATACATTTATGTAGTCAATAAGATTTCTGGGTAAATTTTATGAGTGCTATGAGAGAAATGGGAAGTCAAAGATGACTGGTTATCTTTGCCTGAAAAGTTAAAAAATAATCAAATTACCATGAACTAAAATGAGAAGTGTGAACTGAAAGCAAGAACACAGTGAGGAGATCAGGAGTTCAGTTTTAGACATGTATGTTTAAGATATGTATAAAACATTAGATTGAAACTCTCAAATTACTATACACACAAAAACACACACCAATGTGCATCTGGAGTTCAAAAGAAAGGTACAGACTAGAGATATAAATTTAGGAATGAACAGCATTTATGGTTGTCTACTTAATGCTATCAAATTGGATGAGATCATCCCCAAAAGTGAATATTTGTAAGAAAGAATATACTTCCAAAAGTGAATGAGGGGTCCGTTGATTACACCCTCAATTTTTTTAAAACCTTATAATTTAGTGCTGTACAACAGAAATTCCCGAAATGATAAAATATTCTATATCTATACTATCTGGCATAGTAGCTATGTTCATTTTCTATTTCTCTCATAACAAATCATCTTACATTTGATGCTTAAAATTTATTATCTTACAGTTCTAAAGGTCAGAAGTCCAACTCAGTGGGCTATAACCAAGATGTCAGCGCGGTTATATTCCTTTCTAGAGTTTCCAGAGGAGAATGTTTCTTTGCTTATTCCATTTTGGAGACACCACATGTGTTACTTGGTTCCTGGTTTCTTTCTTGCATCTTCAAAATCGGTCAGGTGAGTTGCATACTCATAGCTTAATATTTTGATCTTTTCTTCTGTCTTCATTTTCCATTTTAAGAACCTTTTGATCTCATTGGGCACACCTTGATAATCTAGGTAAGTTTGTCATCTCACTGTTTTCAACCTTAATCACATCTACAGTCCCTTTGCCATGCAAGGTAGTTTACTCACAGGTGCCAGAAATTAGAATGTGGATATCTTTGGGAGTTCATTACTTTGCATGCCATAGAGTGGTCACTATTACTCTATGGTGAATGGGCACTTGAAATATGGCCAGTGCAAATGAAGAATGACATTTTAATTTGATTTAATTTTAACTAATTGAAATTGAAATACCCATATATGGATAGTTGTTACTTTATGGAAAGATCTGGAAGAAAAAGAAAGTGAAGAGAAGGAAGACTTCAGCATAGTTGTAGTTCTGGCCATATTAGCTAGTAATGGCACCAACAGAATTAGCTTTAAGATATCTTATGATAAAGCAAAATGACAAAAATACACTACAAACCAAGAAAGAGGAAAATTTTGGATTCAAGAAATAGTGGTAAGGAAACAGGCCAGAAAAATGTTCACCTAATTCTAAATAAGTATTGAAGTTTTACTCCAAAATATGTATCATTTTTAGAGGTAAATTCATAAAACAGAAGTTACACAATGTACTGAAAACTATAATGCATCAGAACTCAAATGATAAATTATTGATGCTGATAGATAAATGAATTAAGATACTTTGTCTCAAATTCAAGCATAACAAATCCAATAGCAGAAATAACATATATAATTTATAATTCACCAGAAAGAAGTAACCAAGTTGAAGATAGAGGAATTTTATCAAAATGACATAAAAATACGAACAATGAAATGATAACACAAGATGGCAGCAAAAAGTTTAAACATATTCTGATAATTACAAGTTTAGCATCTTTTTTTCTGAAATGTTAGAGTTAGAAGGGTTCAAAGTTTAGAATTTTTTCAGTTTGGAATATTTGCATAGAATTTACCAGTTGAGTATCCCTAATATGAGAATTTGAAATTCCAAATATGCCAACATCTAAACTTTTTGAGTGCAGGCCTATATTGATTAGATAGATTCCTTTATCAGAGACAAAGAATAATTGTTAACCTTCTGTAAGAATCACTTTTTTTAAATGACACAAATGTAAAAGTTAAAAAGGGAAATTAGAAGCCAGACAGCACACAGAATGAAATTTTAGCAGAAGTGAGAGCTGTTCTCCGAGTAGAACTTTCAATTCATAATGCAGGTGGGGGTCAGAAAAGTTTAAGTCAACATTTCATTTAATGGTCTTCAATTGTAGTTTCCCCAAGAAGCCTACCACAAGGAAAAGAAAATCAACTTTTCTTTTTCTTTCTTTCTTTCTTCTTCTTCTTTTTTTTTTTTTTTTGTATGTGTAATATGCTGGGTGCTACCTGTCCCATCAATCTTCTAAAACAAAGCCTATGAATTCATATGCCTTTTTCATATATTCCAGAAATTGAAATGTTTTTCTTTCAAGAAATGCCAGGTACTCATATACTATAAGTTTCTGTGTCATCTGTCAATATTAACCAAATTAGTCTTCCATTTATAATGAAGAAAATGACTCTCAAGCATTTGTAAAAAATGAATTCACAAAAAAGGAAACACAACTGACTTGTTATTTTGGTCAGAGGTTTTTAATATGCTATTTATTCTGAAAATGAATGTATCTACATGCACACACACACACACACACACACACACAATTTGTTAACCACAACCAGAAGAAAGATCAGAAATGCAAAAAAATAAAAATAAATAAATAAAACAATAAAAGCTGAAGAATTAAAGAATGGTCCTAGTATTAAGCAAAGTAAAATGTGTTATGATTTTGAGTGGTCAGCAGAGTATAATAATAATGAATATGTTTGAAGTTGATAATTTCAGAAGACCATGGCATTGGGCCTATTGAGAAGGAATGGGAAATGTAACACATTACTTAGGTGGGGAATGAACAATATCAGTAAGAAAAATTACAGTTTGTTGGTATTTGAATTTGAACCAGCAAAACATTTGACTAAGCACAGATACATTAATGTAGATTTTTTTGTTGACATTATAATAATGAAGGTATCTACATGGAAATTTGAGGTGAGAAGAAAATGATATGGTACGGTAATCCTGTCTTCCTGGTAGATACTGGGTAGTTAAAATACTTGTCTAAAGTTATTGCCATGAGAAAGGATCACTTTAAAAAATTATTTAAAATTACTAAAGTCACCAGAGTTAAAAATACAATACAAATGTAAAAATGACGAAGCCAAGAAGAAATAGTGAGTAATGTGAAGAAACCCTGATCATTCAAAGGGAAGAGAAAATACATAATACGTAAAGTTGTTAATCTAGAAAATAGAGGTATAATTAATTTATTCAGAGTTGAAGAGATAACCAGCAGAACACCACAAAATGGAAGTGGTAGAGTGGTTGCCTCTGGGAGATGTGATTATGGCTATTATAGTATTTTGCGCTGTCAAAATCTGCTTTTAAGAAAGCAGAGACACAAAGAGAACAACTTTTTATTTGAAATTTGCATCCTAAGGGAATTTTAAGAAATTAACGTATCCACAAAAAAATAATAGCTGCTATTTGAAAAGATAGCTTTCTTAAAGGTTAAAATAGTCATAGCTGTCTATTTTTTTTTTCTAGTTTTGATTTTCTCTGTAATCTGAGTTATTTAGAAGAGTGGTTATTTCAAAATGGTAGATTTGTTTTTTTCCTGTCTTTTACCTATTAAGTTTAAGTTATTGTGCCCAGAAAATGTCATGTATAGAAGTTTTTCTTTAGAGAAATTTTAGAGATTTTCTTTGTATCTGAAGAGATTTTTTTATAACTGTTCCATGGGAGTTTTAAAACAATGTAAATCATCCTTGTCATAGATATAAATAGTTTTAAAGCCTTGCTGTGTTAGAATACCATAGAATGCTATAAAACTGTATTGTTTTAGGCTATAAACAATGGTTTCTTAAAACAGTTATGTTAAACCTTGACCCTTGTGGCTTTGCTATTTCTCCCCCTCCATCTATATATTTCAAAGGCATGTTATTTGCAACACCAAAGACCAGATTTAATAAAATAAAATATTTTAGTCATTTAGGTTTCACCTTGAATTTTATCTTCTTGAATATAAATGCTGCTAATTATACAGCCTTTCATTTTTACCAATCACTGGATATATTTTCCTAATCTACTATAATTGTAAAATAAAAGGAAGAGGGAGAAACACAGAATGAGGGGTTAAAACCCTCCCCGGATTGTTCTTTCATAAAAGCAGTGAGAACACTCACAAAACTTAAAATCAACTTTTTTAGAACTCTGAAACCTAACCAAAAGCTTCCAAAAATCTAAGGTTATTTTAGCTTAGACAAATCATGGCATCTTGGTAACAACGGTGAGGTTTGTGGTGTTTAAAACTGTTCCATGCCCATTCCCCTCTCACCGTGGTAGCCTTGAAAACAGTCACGGCCACAGTAGCTGTGAAAAGTGCTAGCCTGGCAGTTTATAGAGGGGGAAAGGAATTTGGACCTCCCGCAGATCCTCATCCTGCTCTGCTGTTACACTTGAACTGTGTGGGAGCTACCTGACATTCTCTGTTCTCAGGGCTCATTTTTTACTTGACCTGATTTAGAGCTTTCTGTGTGAGAACATCCATATCCCAAGTGTGTGTCTAAAACAATCATAGGTAATTGTTTAAACACAGTTTCCTGAGTGAGATACTGCTGAAGACTAATAAGAGGCTGAAAAAGAAACCTGAAAGGCAAAAAAATAGGGAAAGAGGAATTGAGAAGGCTTTGAAAAGCTATAAACATGGTTGGGAACCTAGCAGGCCACATGCATGTTCAGGATTGTGAACATGTGAGGGAAACACCAGAGAAGGCCCTAACTCTCACATCTGGTTGACTTCCAGCTACTGCACAATCAGGAAGTGAGGATCAAGGTACAGTTGTAAACTGTCTGCTGAAGTGTTAAAAGATGTGTTCGAACGTGAACAGAGACCTTCAGCAAAGGCTGAGAGGCTTTTATGGTTCAAGTTACTTAAGGAGATCTCTGTCCGATCACTAGCTGATGACTAAATTAACCAAGTAGACATTGAAGTGGTTGAACATGGAAGAGAATATAGATTTAACAGAATTAGTTCAGGAAGGTCACAAATGAAAGGAAAGTCACAAAATAAAAGAAACAATAATAAACAGCAATAGCAAAATCCCTGGGGGTGATGGAAGTCTGATTTCCATCTCATTTCTAGGGTTGTCACAGCATATTAAAGGACTTTTTTTTTAAAATAAAAAATATAAGGCACAAAAAGAAATGAGATAGAAGTATCTTGCATATACAAATAAATAACTGTCCTCCAGAAAAATGACTGGACTTGTAAAGCATTGGACTTACTAGTTAAAAATTTAAAATCAGCTATTTTAAATATCTTCTACAACTAAAGAATGTCTACTACCCAGATCCCATTCTGGTGGTAACCATGCTGTTCAATATGATAAATATTAGTAACAAGTGGTATTTCAATTTAAAGTAATTTAAATTGAAAAAAATTAAAATTCAATTCCTTAATGCACTAACAAAATTTCAAGTACCAGTCATATATAGCTAGTGGCTACTATATTAGACATCACAAATATAGAAAATTTACATAAATGCAGAAAATTCTACAGGGCAGAGCTCTTCTATAATATTTAACTTAAAGGTATGCAAAAGGGAGACTTATTCACTATCCATGGGAGTGTAAAGTGTCCAACAGAATTAATTCAGGATGGTCACAAATGAAAGGAAAGTCACAAAATAAAAGAAACAATAGTAAACAGCAATAGCAAAATCTCTGGGGGTGATGGAAGTCTGATTTCCATCTCATTTCTAGGGTTTTCACAGCATATTAAAGGACTCTTTTTTTTAATAAAAAATATAAGACTCAAAAGAAATGAGATAGAAGAAAGAACGGCAATATCTATCCAAGTTAAAATGACTTAAGTACTTTTTATAGTGAACTATAACCATATTTGTATATATGTATAAAAATATAGTGTAAGGACACATGCAGTGTTATATATGTAATAGCAAATGATTGCAAATACCAAATTGACATTGATGAAAAATAATTAGCTAATTTAGATTATAAAACAGTATGAATGGTATCATATCATATATGAGTGTGTGTAGGAGTGTGTGTGTGTGTGTGTGTGTGTATGTGTGTGTGGTGTTAGATCTCTGTAACTGGAACAAGTAAGCTTTTTAAGGATATTCACTGTTATGGTTTGAGGTATCTCCCAAAAGCTCTTGTTTGAGACAATGCAGGAAGGTTCAGAGGAGGAATAATTGGATTGTAAAAGAGTCTTAACCCAATCAGTGAATTAATCCCCTGATAGGTATTAACTGAGTGGTAACTGAGGGAGTAGGATGTGGCTGGAGGAGTTGGGAATTGGGGAGTGGCTTTGGAGTATATATTTGTATCTGGCAAGTGGTGACCTCTCTCTCTGCTGACTGATCATCATGTGAGCTGCTTCCCTCTGACACACTCTTCTGCAATGATATCCTCCCTCACCTCAAGACCCAAGGAATGGAGCCTGCTCTCTATGAATTGAAACTGTGAGCCCCTAAATAAACTTTCCTTATTTATAATTGTTCTGGTTGGTTCTTTTAGTCACAGCAGTGAAAAAGCTGACTAAAACACCCACTGAAATTTTAATGATATAATGTTCAACCTTAGAGAGAATTAAAGTTTAAAAGAGAATGTCATGTTTTGCTCTTTTTCTGTGATGTTAGAATTTTATTTCTTTTATTACAAAAAGAAGAAGAAGAAAGGTTTAAAGAAGCTATCATAGTGGAAGCAATGCCCTCCGAATTTCCCCATCATTTTAGAAATTTTTGGTTTTCGATTAACACTGTCATGAATACACGCTTTTCCTCATGCATGCTTTTCCTCAAACATGATCACATTTAGATACAGACCAATAGATAATAAAGAATTGCACGTATTTGAGAAAAAAACATAACATACATAAACATACATTTTCTAATGCAATACTAAATACAAAGAATTGAAATAAAATTCAGTTTTCAGTTTGATAATACATATACTGAAACTACAGCAGAATGAGTTGCTATCTAATTCTTTACTTTTATCTATTGTGTGTGCTATTAGCTTTGAGCTTGATCAATCTCTTGGGGGCTCTTGATAACATATTTATGCAGAACCACTTTAATATATATATAAGAATATAGAAAATAAATCTGGATAATTGCTTTTGTAAAGGTGAAAATATACATATTCTGGTTGGAATCTTAAGTCAACTGGTAGAAAAAGTGAACTTTTCATTGTAATATAAGAAGTTACCGCTGAAGCACTAGAAATGTATCTGAGGCCTACTGTTGTGGCCCACACCTGTAGTCACAGCAACCCGGGAAGCTGAGGCAGGAGGATAGCGAGTTAAAAGCAGCCTCACAACAAATGGTGGTGGGAGAACTAGAAATCCATATGCAACAAAATGAAATTAAACCCCTATCTCTCACCTCGAACAAGACTCAGCCTTCTTGGTCCTGAATGATGTTTTAAACTAAACATTAAAATTAGCATATTTGCAATGCATTTTGTGGACATTGTTGAATTTACCTCATTCATTATATTTTAACAAACAAGAGGATGGATATATTATCATCTAAAACATTTTTCTTGCTTTATGGAGAATTGAATCTGACTCATACAACCTCTCATAGGCATTTCTGACAAAGAGTGCCAGAGGAAAATTGACACCAGAAATCTGAAATTCCAGAAACTTATTCAAACTTGTTCTTGGCATTCTAAGATTATATATCAAAGATGCCATCTTTAAAAAATTACCGTCATGTGACAATTAATGATGGGGACTATTATGAGAAATGCCTTGTTGGTCATTTTCAACACTGAGCTAACATCACAGTGTGTACTTATAAACTGAGATGGTATAGTTCCATTACTACGTGCTGCCTCTTGAAGCAACCAAGAAATGATGCAGTAAACACAGGATGGATGAGGCTGATGTCAGCATAGCATGACGTACTCTTTCAGGATAAGCATTTTTTTCTAATTTAAAATTATAACTGTCTTCTATTAATTTCCCAGAGTAGTTTCTATTATCCTACTGGACATCTCTTAATAGGTAGGAGTAGGAGCACACTCTAAAATAATGTTGAAATGTATGGTATATACCTAACTTGGTAACATAGTCACTATCATTATCAAGTGCCATACACTATTATGTGCTATCCACTATTTTTATGTGCTATATTTTTATGCAACTGGCAGTGCAGTAAGCCATTTCAGACCAGTTTCACCAGGAATTTGTGAGTAATACATTGTACTATGATGATGTTAAGTTGGCTATGATGTCACTAGGTAATAGAATTTTTTCATCTCCACTATAATCTTATGGGAACACCATTATATATGTGGTCTGTCATTGACTGAAATGTTGTTATGTAGCACATGACTATACAACATAAAGTGACTTTGTGAAACTACACATTAGTTAAAAGAAACACAAAGACACTTTTAATGTGTTTAAAAAGCACCAGAATTAAAACATCAAAGATTACCTAGATGTCAAGAAGTCCTGTTAAAAATAAGTGACTTAGGAGCTGGGGGTGTGGCTCAGCACTAGAATGCTTACCTAGCACGTGAGAGGCGCTGGGTTTGATCCTCAGCACCACATAAATAAATAAATAAATAGACAGACAAATAAATAAATAAATAAATAAATAAATAAATAAATAAAGGAATCTTGTCAATCTACAACTTAAAAAATATTTTAAAAAATAAGTGATTTAGTGATTTATATTATCCGGTAAACCTGGAACTAGGACAAGAGCATTTTTTTTTTTTGATTGCTCACCAGAACCATGTGTTACCAAGTCATTTAACTTTTCCCTTACATCACTTGTAATATAATAGAGACTGAATAATTGAATTCTTAATGTTTACATCAGCTGTACCATTGTATGAATTGAAGCTCTCGTCTCCTCCTTCTCACTATATATTTTAAACTAATTTCTTAGATAATTGTGAATTCATATGTAGTTGTACACAGTAATACAGAAAGATCCCCTGTACTTTCTTCTATTTCCAACAACAGTGACATCTTAACAAAATTATAGCACAATATTAGAATTAGAATATTGGCATTAATTGAATTGACATGAAGAATGGCTTACCATAGTTTGATTTCTTAATGTTAATTAGGAAAAGATATTAACAATGTTTGAGAAATTATTGTATTTTTGTTTTATATGCTTTATTTCA
The DNA here is from genome assembly GCF_048772815.1 of Callospermophilus lateralis. NCBI lineage: Eukaryota > Metazoa > Chordata > Mammalia > Rodentia > Sciuridae > Callospermophilus > Callospermophilus lateralis. Next base: position 102,195,893 of record NC_135312.1, on the reverse strand, counting down.
TTTGTTTTTAATTATAGGTCACTTTGAAACAGGCTCAGCTAAAAATGTAAAAGTCAGATTTGAAGTTTTCCTTTTAGCCCTTATTCTTTCTACTCAGCATGTTGCCCATGAAACAAATCTGAAAGATCTTTATCCTTCTTTAGACAGCATTAAACCATGTCACATATATCATGGGAAATATAGGTGCATTTTATGCATCTGATTTCATCAGAAAAACTTTGCTTACACAGCTTTGCAGAGCCTCAGATTTAGAAAGATTTAAAATACTTCCAGGTCTAGGTCACTCAGCCAGTAAACTATAGCAGGATTAAATTTGTAGTGTCTGTCTTCCTGTCTTCTGGACTCTCTCCTTTCTTTTTCACCTTTTACACAAAATCCTCATTCTCTGGATGATAAATGATGGCAGGACATGGAAGAAGAAAAAGCAAGAATGATTTGAAAGGAAGCATTTATATTTTCCAAGGGAAGAAAAATAATGTCAAAAATCAAATCTGCTCGGACCAATCACTTATTTATATAAATCAAACAAAACCACATGCACTTTCTTTTGAAAATAAAATGCAAAATTGAAAATAATGCTTTTTCTACTATCTGCTTGGTACATTCTAGGATACTAAGCACTGAGAACAGCCCAGGCCTAAACCCTTTGAACCTTGCATCCATTATGAGAGGAAGCTTAGGCTATATGGATAAATAATGTGTAAGAATTCTAGCTGAAGGTTCTAACTTTCTTAACAAGACTCCTAAAGCACAAGAAGTAAAATCAAGAATCAATAAATGGGATGGATTCAAGCTAACAAGCTTCTTCTCATTGAAGGAATCAAAAACCCCTATCTCTCACCATGCACAAAACTTAACTCAAAATGGATCAAGAACCTAGGAATTAAACCAGAGACACTGCATCTAATAGAAGAAAAAGTAGGCGTTAATCATCATGTGGGATTAGGTTCCAACTCTTCCTTCTTTGCCTTCTAAATGAAATGATTCTATTCCCATTAACCCCTGTTTTCTTTCTTTTTTTTTTTTTTTTTGTTATCTCTATTTGCCACTTCACTGATTCCTGTCTGAGAAAACACAATATTATGACTGCAGAAATTGTATTTAGCTGTCCTAACAGAGAAATTCCAGAAAGGAAGATGGAAATAAGCAAAATGAAAAGAGAACGCAGTTAAGCAGAAGTCCATCACTGAGTTTAAAAATGTCAAACCCAGAGACTCAAAAACTGACAGGATCTTTGAAAAAATGTGGGTTTGTTGAGCCATTATAGATGCTACTCAGATAAAGAACCAATCCTGGAACAAGATGCTGAAACTTCCAGTAATAAAGCTAGACAGGAGTGGACCATGGCTTCAGGACCTGGAGCAGCTGGACTAGATAGGCTGCTGGACCAAGAACCAAGAGTATTTTTATTGCCAAATGTGGGTGAGGCAGACACAAGCTGTTCCCAGTGCAACTACACTGGCTCTAAGAGGGCGGAGCACTACCAAGTGGGAAAGATTTAGGATAGAAGGGCAAGTCCTTAAGGTGAAGTAATTGCTGCTTCTGGATTGACTGGGATTGTAAAAAAGGATGTGACGTTTTGGGCATGGTGACAGTATTTGAGGTAAGGTATGGTTTTAATAGACATTCTTGAATGTGAAAAGACCTTGTGTTATTAACCTCCCTCTTTTTTCCTTTTCTCCATCCTTTGGCTATTGCAGTTAAATTTAGCACATCTCAGAATTCTTCTCTTCACAAAATCAAGCTCCAATATTTACTATTTGTGAAACTTTGTTTACTTAACTACTTTTTATTTTAGTTTCATTTCTATGGCATAAGAGTAATAATAGGAGCAAATAGATTGTGTTGTTTAAGTAGAAAGCAAGATAAGTCAGTGGTAAGCACATTTTTAGCCCTCAGGAAATGTTAGCTTATTGTACCATAATTACTTTTATTAACATGAAAAAGTAGAAGACCGACTCGGTGGTGCATACCTGTAATCTCAGTGGTTTGGGAGGCCAATGCAGGAGGATCATGAGTTCAAAGCCAGCCTCAGAAATTTAGTGAGACCTGATCTCTAAATAAAATATTAAAAAGGGACTGGGGATGTGGCTTAGTGGTTAAGTGTCCCTCAATTCAATTCCTGGTACCAAAAAAAAAAAAAAAAAATGAGTGGCATCAGATGATCTTCCCAACAAAGGCAAGCACATAGGGAAATGGGACATATGATAATTACCTTATGGTGTATCCTCAGGCATGTTATCTTCCAGTAAAATAGGTTTAAGGTAGATCTGGGAGTATCATTGGTAGTGTAACAGAGATACAAGTAACATTGGCATCACACTTCTGAAGGAATCTGATTGGATTAACTTCATTATAATGCAAATCCTCTGTGTTTTTCAAGCCAGACAAAGTTACAGTATCTCTGTGTTCATTCAGTTGAGGTCTGTTTTCTTTTGTCATACCAGCCCAAAGACAGAATCATTTGTGCTTTTAGGTGACTGGGGGCCTAGCAGGTTTCTAGAGGGTTGTTTTTTGTTTGTTTGTTTTTTTAACATTCTTTCTGAAAATAGGCATGTTTCAGTAAAAGGGAACATATTCTCCTTATCATAGAAGAGATAAGGAATCTGACCCTCCACTGTCTTTGCCACTTATCAGTCATCATGAAAATTACCCCACTCTGTGTTGTAGCTGCTATTGCTTGGTCTCCATTTAGGAAACAGTTAAATCCTGAGTTGCCAGTCATTCACTATCATGCATATGTTAGTGGCATTGTGTTGCCATGCCTGATAGGAGCAACTTACAGGAGAAAAGGTCTCTTTTGGCTTACAATTTTGGAGGTTTGATCTGTGATCAGCAGGCTCCACAGCAGAAACATCATGGTAGAAATTTGAAGCAGAGGAATTCTGCTCAGCTCATAGCAGCCATAAGGAGAGAGAGAAAGAGGGAGGGAGGGAAGGAAGGAAGGAGGGAGGGAGAGAAAGAAGGAGAGACTGAGAGAGAAGGAGAGATAGAGAGAGACTGTCAGGAAGTGGCCAGGGACAGATACAGTCCACAAGACCATGCTCTCAGAGACTTAGCTTCTCCAGTCACTTGCCTATAGTTACCACTCCACTAGTCCATTAATCTATCAATGGATCAATACAGCAAGTAGATTAGTTCACTGATTAGGCCATGTTGTGGTTTGGATGTGGTATCCCCCAAAAGCTCACGTGTGAGACCATGAAAGAAGTTCAGAGGAGAAATGATTGGTTTATAGTCTCAACCCAGTCATGGAATGATTCCTGATGGGATTAACTGAGTGGTAACTTGAGGCAGGTGGGTGGGGCTGGAGGAAGTGGTTCATTGAGAGCATGGTTATGGGGTATATATTTTGTATCTCCAGAGTGCAGACTCTGATTCCTGTTCACTGTGTTATGAGCTGCTTCCCTCTGCCACCTTCTTCCTTCATGATGTTCAGCCTCACCTAGAACCATCAGAAATGGAGCTGGCCTTCTGTGGACAACAACCTCTGAAACCATGAGCCCTCAAATAAGCCTTTCCTCCCCTATAGTTGTTCTGGTCAGATCCTTTAGTTACTGCAGCGAAAAAGCTGACTACAATAGGCCAGAACCCTAATCATTGCCTGAACCCCCACCTCTGAATCTTATTGTGTGGGGATCATGCTTTCAATATGAGCTTTTGGAGGAACATTCCAGATCCAAAACATGACAATGCATTTCTCTTTGGCACCAACATCCATCTACTTCACATCCTTGTTAATTTCAACCATCGCTCAAATGTAGAAGCTTTTGGATACAAGGCGTTTAATTCTCATATCAGTATTACTTTGGCTTCTGTTCCCTAACCCACCCTATGTCTACTTGTTTTCTAAGTTCCTTCCCTATGTCACCACTCCATGATAAATGAACTCCTGAGATCATCAAATGTTTTTCAAAATATTTTTTATAACCTGGATTATGCAAAAAGAAAAAAACATTATTTTTCTTGGAAGATCCAGGTTAACTTCTTTTCTTCAAACAACGCTCTGTATTTTCCCACTAACCTAGTGTTGTAAGGGAGGATCTAAACACTGTATGCACTTCATGCTCATTTTCAGACCCTGTTTTTTTTTTTTTTTTTTTTTGTTGTTGTTTTGTTTTTGCTTTCTCATAAAAATTGCATCTTCTTCATGGTTCATGACAATAAATTGTACTGTCTTTATCTATATTTGGGCTTAGCAACAATCCAAGCACTATCTTTACAAATGATGTTTAACTCTGCGGCAGATGATATGGTGTTTTTCCAGAACCATTAGGATTTATGCTGTAGAAATACTAAAAGCATTTACAAGAAATTTTATATAACCTATTTCCCACCACAAAAAAAGGATCACATTTTAAAGTTTGAAAATGGATATGAAATGTTATCCCATTTGCAAGGTAACAAGTTAGGCTACCTATCTATCTATTATTTATCTACCTGCCCATATATCTATTAACAGACTTCTGGTTGTGAGAACAGACCATGTGTTTATACAGCATCTCAGCAATGCCCCAACTCCTAATTGGGCAACACAATGAAGTCCATATTCCATTTATGCATGCATAGGATACACTATAGGACAGACCCTAAAACTATGAAAGTCAAATTTCTACAGAGCAGTTAGCACATTTGTCCTCCCTCCTTTCTGAAGACTTTGCTCTGCAATGTAAACAAGTCTCCAGGAAAGGATTAGATAGTCCCTAACTTTTCTTCATTATTTTGGCTCCATGGGCATTTCATTTTTAATGATGCTATTCGACTCTTCTTTACTCAGAAAGCCTAGATCAGACATAAATGAAAAATATTAGTTTTTTCACAACCTGTGGTCCAGCTGGTCAGACTGCTTTCATAGAAACTGGGTTTACTGTAGGCTACGTTTCTCCAGAAAGAAGCTACTCAAGTTTGTTTCCTTCCAAGCCATATGTTAAAGGTTGAAGTACTATACACAAGGGTAGACAATCCTGCTTCTTAGACACAAAGATAGTTATTTGCAGATATGGGATGTGTGGAATGCAATAATTTCTAATTTATTTTGGAGAAGATATTTCAGCATTGCCCATACTTCCTCAGAACTTTACAATGTACTTGTTCTTGATTCTTCATATTGTTTATCTCCCAACTTCAGGAGTTCATGTGGTTAACCAAAGCCATATTTAGTTAATGTGCCACTTCTTACACATTTGGTTCCATTGCACAATATTATCTACATATTGGGCTAATATGATGTTATGTAAATGTTCAGACATTGGATCTATTTAGAGTATGCTAAGAAACAATGACCTAAGAGTTCACATAGTCTGTAGCAAGAACATAAAAGTGCATTGATGTTTATTCCAAATGACTGCAAATTTATTCTGATCCTCTTTCTCAATGGAAATGGAAATTAAACATTTTCCAGATCAATGGTCACACACTGTGTATGGGAGCCCATGCTAATTATTCCACATCCATCTCAGCAAACAGAATTCATCTGATTGACTAGTGAATTAATTTGGGATATATTAGGACATCATGCCTGTGTCTTTTAAGCCTTTAAATGTGGTACTGATCTTTGCCATTTTTTTTTTCCGAAATGCAATATTGTATTTGATTTACTAACTTGACCAGTGGGGAGGGGAATGGTGACAGTTTCAGAGGCTTCCATGTGGCCTTTTTCATTTTAACATGTTCTACCAATCAGGACAGGAACACATGAGGAAATTAAAACAATAACTCTGTATATCAATACAAATTATACATTAAGGGTCAGGACCAGAAAAGTGGCCACTGGGTAGTTCTGGGGACCCAGTGGACTCACTGTGTGACAATATGTAACAATATTGCATTCATTATATGCTCTACATACTTGAGCACCAATGTCAGCATAGACCCACTGTTCAACAGTCCTTAAAATGTTTTTGTATTCCCCTCTTCCTAGTGTATGGTTTGCCTGAGGAAATATTGGGAGGATCATTTTCCTACATACTTACCCATTTGCATGGTAAGGTTTGTTTTCTTCCTCCTGAGGCCCCAGTTTGCCCTTCAGCTCTTACGTTTCAAATATGAAAACTGGTTTAGGTATACAAACTGGAAAGCACTGAAATGTTTTCTGTCCTGGTGCCACTCAGCCTCCTTCATTGATTTATTTTGTTTATATGGTGTTATAGTTTGAATATGCGATGTTATCCCCAAAGAACATGGGCAATGAAGAAATGTTCCGAGGTAAAATGATTAGATTATGAGATTTGTAAGGTAAGCAGTGGTTTAATCCATTTCATGTATTAATAATTTGAATGAATTACTGGGTGGTAACTGCAAGCAAGTGGGGCATGGCTGAAGGAAGCAGATCACTGGGGGCTTTCCTTTGGGTGTATTTAACTCAGCTTCTCTCTCTCTCTCTCTCTCTCTCTCTCTCTCTTTCTGGCGACCTGAGTGAGTTTTCTCCAGTATGCACTTCTGCCATGATATTCTGGTTCACCTCAGGTCCACAGCCATGGAATGAGACCTCTGAAACCATGGAATGAGACCTCTGAAACCATGAAACCAAAATAAACTTTTGCTCCTGTAAGTTGTTCTTGTCAGGTATTCTGGTCATTGATCAAAAGCTAACTAATAGATGAATTAAGTAACTCTTGTTCCTAGGAAAGATATGCTTGCTTAACCATTTCCATGAAACCCTGTGGTTCAGAATCCCTGATTTCCCTGTCAAAATGTTAATTGTATTAATCTTAACCACTTCCTTTTTATATATATTTATTTTTTAGTTGTAGTTGGACACAATACCTTTATTTTACTTATTTACTTTTATGTGGTGCTGATGATTGAACCCAGGGTCTCGCACATGTGAGGCAAGCACTCTACCGCTGAGCCACAACCCCAGCCCACCTTCTTTTTATATGAAGGAACACCACCTGGAATTTTTAAATTTGGGGATTCTGGCATTCTCAACTGTATTATTAAACCCAGTTCTATAACAGAATATTCTGCTATTTTTACTCATGTACAGAGGAAAGATCACTGTTTATTGTTTCAATGATACTGTGCCACTCTCATGAGAACATAATGTATCACTATAAGAGAAGTGTCCTCTATGTATAGCCACAGAATATGGTCAGTTGGTAGAATTTCTAACCTTACATCAATATCCACTCTAGCACTCCACTATTTGCCATTGTAGTTATTCAATACAATAGGCCATTTTTATCTCAAACTTCTAAGCACCAGCCAACTAGCCTATGTGCACCACCTCTTCAAGTCCTTGCCAGGTTATTAGAGCATGTTGTATAGGAGAATATTACCATATTAATAGATTTCCTCTTTATTTATGTTTCTGTTCCACCTGACCTCCAAACTCCCAATGATATTCTGGTTTACCAGCATATCATACAGCATCTACAGAATTCATTCAGTCTCATAACATGATTTTCTGGTTCCTGCTGATATATGTGGGCTAGATCACAGAATTCCGTTGGGACATAGTCCATTTCCTCTCTTCCAGTCCCAGCAGTTCACTGGCCAGTTAAGGTTGTGGCTTGATGTTACTTACTGGTCTGGTGGTAAGGAAGTGAGGTGGAGCTAGTTATTTAGGTGGGGCTGCTCTCTAAAGACTGCTGCCTTATCTTCAGGCAGAGAAAATGGATAGTCTGTAGCAGGAAATGGGACTTTTTGAAATAGACCTAGAGAGTTCAAGAAAATCTGGGGCTTTGACCTTTTTTAATCCACGGCACCATCCACACCTAAGAGTCTCCCTCATTTCCAACCACAGCTGGACAATGCAGGTGATGCATTGGCTTTCTTAGTGGCTCTGCTGGTGGCCCTGATCCTCTGCTTTGTAAAAGACAAAAGTTACTTTAAATATGCTGTCAAGGAGGACCTCTGACTTTCACAGTTTGCTCTTGATCTGTGATTAATTACCCTCAGCCTTTCAGTGTCTTTCCCCAATGCATCAATTATGCTCAGCAAGAGCCATCTGATTCCATTGTCTTTATAATTAGTACTTCCACCAGTCTCTCCAAAGCCTGATAAATTGTAGCAGTCTGTGCAGTTTCATTTTCTGGTGTTTCATTCCAAGAGGGGAAAGTTTAGTAACTGTTGCTCACATCAAATCATCAAATTTCATTATATCTCCTTGTTTTATACCTTTCTTCTTCACTAGACAATATTCAAAATGCGTTGCAAGTCCTTAGTTCAGTGCTTGACACAATGTAGTTACTCTATTTATTGAATATGTAAACATTAGATTTATTTTATGCTCTGTGTGATGATTTTTCACTAAGTCCAATAATTGGTTGCTTGTTAAAATAATGCAAACAGAATGAAGCTAATTCTAATATACTAAAACTGGATTCTATCTGCTGGAGCGAATCAGATTCATAATAAGAAATAGATTGCAGCTAAGCTAATTGTTATCATTTATCTAAAATTGGCTTGTCAGCTCAGTCTGATGTGTTGGGGTCTAATCTAAGTGGCTCCAGACAGTACCTCCTGTTTTGAGGCTTTTTGGAAATAGACACCAGGATTCTTGACAGAGATCTCTCCACATGTAATGAAAGAAACCCCAGTTGTTGTTCTAGGTTAATTTAAAAATCAACTGTGTAAATAGTTGTAGCAATGCTCTTAATTTCAGTGAGAAGTTATCCTCTTTACATACCTTCACAAACACACATGTATATTTTTTTATTAAAATGGAGTCCATTATGACTTAGAGTAGATACCTGCAAAATTCCAGGAGTACTGCCTTAACTAGTGGAACATAATGGGATCAGTTTCACAGCCACCCTTATCCCCTCACCCAAATCTCTGCCTTTCATTCCCAGTGCAATTTCTTTCAAGCTTGTTTTACAGGCTAACACAGAGGGAATGCCTTTGTAGCTTGTTTGCATGCTTGGGGTAAATGTCAAGGACTCCGAGTATGTTTCCTTCTTCCAGAGAAAGAAGGAACAAGAAAGATTGGAGCCTTGTGAAAAAAACTCTGAAGTTTCCACATATGCCACTTGCCAGCATGCAAAAAGCAAAGCTTTCAATTGCCTAAAGGATATCCAGGCTTGCTTCCTGTCATTCCTCCACCACTGGTTTCTAGCCCTGAATCCAAGAGCACTGCTGAATGCACAAAGAATTCTGTTTTGTTTTGTTTCCATTTCTGTTCTTGCTTCAGCTCCCCTGATGTTACTCCAGCTCAGCAGTCAGCTGCTCAATGAGAGCCTGTCTCTTCATCATGCAATTTCCTACTCTCCATTCTCCACTCCCAAGATCCAACAAAAGGAATTCATTAAAGGAGTTAAGTGTTTGGTTATTATCAAAGGGGGGGGGGGGCAAATGTAGCTATTTTTAACCACAGTGATCTTTCACAACAGCCATTAAAGTGACCTTTTTCCTTGTTAACTGCAATCCTAAAGAATCACATACAATTTCTATTGGTCACCTCAGATGCCACTATAGGACGGGTAACTGTGGGTTTTGTTGCTATTTAAAAAACATGGACAATGGCAAACATTTTCACAATAAAACATTTCAAAGTGTGCACGCACACACACACACACATATCAAGGACAGATATGTAAGTATTTGAAGAACTCAGCGTTTTCTTTGTTCTTTGCTCATTTATGTGCCACATGTGAAGTGACTGAATTTTTTGGGAAGTCCTGAATGTTAAAGCAAATATGATTGACATATGATGATCAACTTTCCTGGAGATCAAGTTAAAGAAACTTCTTCTACTACCTTTATCAAGTGCTGTAGGTAACAGAGTAAAATCCTTTAATCTAAGAGTAGTCAAAAGTTCTAATAGCTTGTAAGGCAAAGAAAGAAACCCTAGGCCTCAAATGCATCCATTTTTGACAAATGGATTAGTATATAGAAAAGTTACTTTATTCTTTTATAAAATTGCATTTCAATTTTAAACTTTTAAAAACAAATTCAACAGAGTTGAATGATTACATTTCACATCCAAGAATTGAAAAAGCGTAAAGAAAAAATAATAAAGCTGATTGGGCTGATTTTTTTTTAAAATCTAAGTGTTTATTTATAAAAATAAAATTGAATGCAATTTGCAATGTTTCTCTCTGTGAATTATGAGGGAAGACTGAGCATGTTTCTTAGTTGTATTGTTGAATGAGAGATAATCTGCCTATTATTAGTGAATGAATGTTGGGTCTTAAACATAACATCACAACATAACATCAAGATTGATAATCAAAATTAAAATTTAATTTGGTTAACTATCACATGCTATTCTTTTAGGCTGTGGCAATAGCTTTTGCTTTAGTGTCTGTCAACAGTTGTGCCTGTCTGGGAACTAACTCTGATACATAGGGATGGGGCTCCTCCATTAATGTCCAACCTGTTTTCTCTGCTCCAGTTGATTGGGTCTGTTGGGGACACTTCATTTAAGCTGTGGCAATCAGATGATCCCTGGAATTTAACAAGCTGAACTGATAAAAACAGAGGTTGGGAATTTCTGGTAGCTCAGTTTCACTATGCTAGTGCACCCAAGATCTGTGAATTCTCTCAGGAGAACCTGCTCTGATACATGTTTTGCCTGTAGTACAGACAGAGAGACAGTACAAAATGCATTCAATTTTATTTTTATAAGCAAATACAATTTGGTGTTTTACTTTGGCGAAATTTGCCAGCATATTCCTAAAACATATGTTAATTAGTTTAATTTAGCTCCAGTTGGTGTCTATTCCTTGTAACCATATACTTAAGTAACGCCTGACTTCTATTTTCATCATGCATATACATTTGTTTTCACATTGTAAACATTAATGTTACTTTTCACTTCTCCTGTTTACTAAAGTAGGTAGAACAAGTACTTTTCTCTAAAAATTTGTACTCAGATTAAAATGTTTGCACTAATCATAAGAAACAAAAATTTCAAGTCTTTTCAAACAAAAAATTTCATACTTAGTATTATAGTTTAACAAAAAAAATTGCTGAGAGAATATGCCCTTAATCTAAATATAAAAGGTATTCCGTCAAAATCTAATATATTTTTAAAAATTCGGTTATTATATTTTAAGTCGATTTATTCTTAGAAAGTTCATTTCTGCTGCTCAGTATACTCCATTAATTTTTGATAAATCGGTGTTCTAACTAAGGAAAATATTGTAAAGGACAGTTGTTAAAGGTCACAGTATAATAAAGATCAGCTCAACATTTTAAATATTGTTACTTGTCCAACTTAGGGCTTTTAACAATAGATTTCCTTAAAATGTTGATAATTCATCATTCTTTTTTAAATGTTCAACCTCTTGCCACTGTACAAATGAAGAATAATAACAGCTTCCATAGCAACCCTTATGTAATGTCAAAATAGCTTCTTACAGATGACGAATCAAGTTAGTGATGCCACATCTCATTTACTACTATCACAAAAAAAAGACACTTATTGAAAAATTCATTTTACTCTTGAATAAAATAGCAGTTATTTTTGTCCTTTGCTCCCTTGCAATATTACCAGCTTCCCTGGGTCATGGCACAAGTCTCCCAAACACATATATTCAGTCTTATGGTCATGATAAGTTCTTCATAAATATTTGTTGAATGAAAATTCACCTCCCTGAGAGGCTAATGATGAACAGATGCAGGCAAAAGCAAGATGGTAGCACGAGGAAGAACAGAAAAGGTAAAAAATCATTAGTTGGAGCAGAGGGAATAAAAGAAAAATATAGTTGTCAGTTTGAATGGACAGAGTGGATATAATTGAGCCTCTGATAAAATAGATGAGAAGGAAAAGGGTGACCTACAAGCTTATTTCTTACTTGAGTTTACAACTGTCATTTTAGTGGAAATAAAATATGTCTCCCTTTCATTGATAAAGAATATCAATCTTACAGGGTTTTTATAACATTAGAGGCAATTTCATAGGTTTTTAAGTCTGAGGAAGTATCGTAATGGAAATCCACTATTTTTCAAGTTGAAGTATAAGCAGAGTGTTTGTCTGCTAATAATCTCTGTCTTTAATTTTGTTTGTTCTATTTGGCATAGGCTCACACTAGATTAAAATCCTAGCAATTCTGAAACTAAAACACAGCTCATGTCTATACTTATCACAGTTTGCACAATTTTACCAATGACTCTCTAATTCCTGGAGCTTTCAGATAGAAACATTTTCTTTTTTTCTCTTCTGTTTCTATTATTCTTCTTAACATTTTTCCTTCCTATATATCGCTAATTAGCTAGGAAGAAAATAATAAGGACGCTTGGGACAAAAAAGCCAGGCATTATATATTTTAAAAGGTAATTTAGCCTGATGATTAAAGAATATGTGGGAAACACTCATCCAATGGGGACCTATTGGGCAAGTTACCCAGCTGGGCAAAACTACGGTTATTTCATATTGAAAACAATCTAATGCCAAAGGCACATTCACCATTTTACTCTAAAAATTGCCATATCTGCAGGGTAAGATGGTGCTCGCCTGCAATCCCAGTGGCTGGGGAGGTTGAGGCATGAGGATCACGAGTTCAAAGCCAGCCTCAGCAAAAGTGAGGCACTAAGCAACTCAGTGAGACCCTGTCTCTAAATAAAATACAAAATAGGGCTGCGGATATGGCTCAGTGGTCCAGTGCCCCTGAGTTCAATCCCTGGAATATTGCCCCCAAAAGAAATTGCTATATCTGAATTGAATTATAGATTTGAATTATAAAATCTTCATTTAATTTTCTGTCACTCACTGTTCATTACGAATTGCAGTCTTAAACTGTCACTTCTCCAAGTGTTTTCCTTGGAATATTGAAACCAGTCAATGCTCCCTAGAACAGGAAGTACCTCATGAGGGTGAGCTTTTGAAGCTCTGCCTGTTGCATCTGGATCTTGAAGATGAATAAAGCTCACAGTAACATTAAAAGCTCTGAAAAATAGTGCAATAAAAAAGTTTAATTTAGCCATCAAATTATTTTATATGTAATTCCCTGAGAACTAACATTTTATGAAATATATTTTGAAAAAATAAGATTTAGTTGGCAAGTCTGATATATCTCTAATAATTAACACAATATTTTTCTTTAGATCCATCATCTCCTCTGGGTCAACGTTTCTAGCCAGAAAAATGACATAGACATATGGACATTAAATTTATGTAAAATTCAAAATTTGCATATTATTTAAGTGTTATGCTTAAAATACACCATTGGGCACCATGCTGAGGAAGCCTGAACCTTTTGATTCACTTACAAATTAAGCTTTCTTTTGGCATTTCTGCCATGAGGTGTATTTCAGTGTAATAACTTAAGTTTTACAGATTTTACCCCCACCTTTCCTTAATGAATGTCAGCCTTTCACCTTTCTCATGGCCCCTCTGAGTAATCTGAAAGGAAAAGGATATTATCAGAAAACTAAGAACCAGGAAACCAAGGTCGCTTCCTCCCTGACCCTATTAAGTATTCTAAAATATAGTTTTTAGAATAAAAGTTATAGGTGTATTTATTTTGTGAATAAATTGTTGATATATTAGAATTTCCTTATTCTGTTATATTACTGATATTCAAAAGCATACTACTGAATTAGTTTAACAGTCTCTAAAACATTTCTTAGTGTTCTACTTTAGCCAAAAATAAGAAATGCAGACTGTCCTTAGCCAGTATGCAGACTATTTCAAATATATGTCTAAGGATGTGATGCTTTTAGCTTTTCTATTATTTTCCTTTCTCTTCCATGTAAGTTAGGATGATGTAAGGATATAAATAAATGTTGCTTTACAATCTACTTTAAATCTAAGTCTAGAAGTTCTTACTGAATCAAAAGGCTTTTTGGAAATTATCAAATTTCAAGATAATGATTAGGAAAGTGTTTCTGTATTAGTAATAAAGCTTGAAACTTTATTTCAAACATTTTTTTTCCTTTGGTTTCTTTTTCCCTAAACTCTTATTGTTTGATGGTTTTTGTTCTTTGTGGCTTTTAAATTTCATTCCTTTTTTTATAATACTTAGCATAGTAAAATAAGAAATCAGCACATTATAAATCTAATGGATATATCTATTTAAAATAATATTAATATCACTTGGTTGCAATCTTGATCTTAAAAATTTGATTTTTTCATATGTCATTAGAGATGAAAAAATGGAAATGAAAAAATTCTTGATTTTTTAAGTGTAATTTAATTAATATTTGACAAAGTACTATAAATGCCATTATTCTCAATTTATATCTAATTTTTAGAGGCCAAAATATTTCCTAGAGTCACATAACTAAAAGGTAATAAGGTTAAACCTTGAACCCAGGTTTTCTTATTTAAAAATAGCCAATAATTTTTATTTTTTAATAATTTAAAAATAACTGCTCATGGTAGCTCATACCTGTAGGCCCAGTTACTTGGGAAGCTGAAGCAGGAGGCTAGTTTGAGCTCAGGAGTTGGAGGCCAGCCTGGGCAATTTAAAGATACCCCACCTCTACAAATATAATAATAATGAATAAAATTAATAATTATTATTAATAATAATATAATTTAAAGTCATCAGCATGGCAAGTATTTGGGTGAGCTTGTCAAAATAAATAAGAATAAAAATCTTTTTGAGAAACAAATTCCTTATATTAAAGTCATAGCAACTACAGCCATTCCTGGTTTAAAGATGGGGTATGTGCTGAGGAATGTGTTGTTAAGCTGTTTTATCATTGTGCACACATCCTAAGTGTACCTAGAGAGTGTAGGTCAGTCACTTGTCTGGTCTCAGGATGCTCTGGTAATTTTTAAATACATTTTACACACATACTATAAACACTTGGCATACTGCTTGACAGTAAACTTTTTTCCTAAGTAATAGGAGTATACCTTATAATAATGATGGAAAAGCATGGTATACTAAACACCTAAAGCAGAAACATAGTTTTCTGGTCTTATTATCCAGTATCATATGCTCTACATAATTTTAGGTGCTAGGCTTTCATGAGTGGCAGAGCAGGAGGTGTGTTCATATCAGCATGACCACAGTCATTTGAGAAAGGCGCGTCTTATGATGCTGTGAGGGCCGTACTGTCCAGGAGAAAGGAGCTTCTTCGCCACTTCACTACAGTCTTCTGGAACCACTGTTACATGTGTGGTCTGTTGCTGACCAAAGTGTCATTTTTTGTTTTCAGTTTGCACAGTACGAAGAGTTAGTCTTCTGTTTACTTTGGTGTCCCTTACCTGTTTTCCCTTGCTTATCATCCCTGTCCTAGAATTTCCATCCATGGCATTCCATAGAGAAAAATGCCCTATATTTTTAATGCCCCCCCCCCCCGCCATCTTTTTAAAAGTAAATCTATTCTCTAACCTCAAATGTGAAAGACCTTAAGTGGCTGGCCTAGTTTGGATTCTTGTTTCTTGTATAGTTGCTGAATTCACACCTGCTGCTTCTCCATCTGCTACAATTTTAGATCAGTAAGACCTTCTTGAAATATGTGGAAAATGTCAAACATATTCCCAAAAAAGTGCTGTCTTCTTTAAGTGGATGGTGTCCTGAGATGACTGAAGCTTTCTTTTCTAAAAGATTAACACCCACCTATTTTTTTTCCCCCATTGACCTTTTTTTAAAGAATCAAGGCAACTTGGTCATGGTTTAAAGAACTATTAGATAGCAATTCGAAAGTAAATATCAGTGTACTTAATGGTAAGCGCTTCAAAGGTCATCTATCCTATTTTTAGAATATATTACTCATATACTTGAACAATATGACAACTTTTATCAATGCTTTTTTATTTAGTGAATGTACAAATGAATTTCTTCCTACCTCAATATTAACATATCCTATACAAGAAATTTTATATTTAAGAGCAACATCTAATGGCTTGAGTTACTCATTAAGAGGTTTCTTCTGAGCAAGAGTCTACCAGGAAGTGTTCTGTGAGGGCCCCCAAAATGTGTTCATTAAGGAACTTGATGATCTTGTATTTCAGTATGTAGATGGTTCTTAATATTTTCTTTATTTTTTGTGCTTCACATTTAGGCATGGAATTTTGTGTTCATTTGCTTATTTATATGTAACTTTTATTGTACTTTTTAAGATTGCCTAAAGATGCAATTTCATTTCCACAGGTGTAGGGAAGTTATGGGGGTAAAAATGAATATAGTGGCTCAAAGGAGCAAGAAGTAGTAAATACTGAACCCATTAGAAAGGAGAATAGCCAACGTTCAGGAGCACTGTCATGCTTCCCATTCATGTCAGTTTTTCATGTTAATATTTTGTATTCCTGGGCTCAGTAGGTAGAGTGCTTGCCTTGCATGCACTAGGCCCTGGGTTTGATCCCCAGCCACCACATACACACACACAGACACTCAAAAAATTGTATTCCTTGGAGACATGTACTGGAATACTGTCATGAAGTAGCATGAAATTTTCCAATAATAGTTTTTATAAAAATAAAGCATCAATGGGTGAAAGTTTGTTTTAATTCTATTCAAAATGTGCAATGTTAGCTGTTTGCCTGTTTATGAAGCAAAGGCATTAAGATACTTATAAAGGTAGGTCATTCTCTGATTCTTTACTAATCCAGTTTCTGGTCACACCATGGTAGGGCTTCTTATCACTATGAAGGGCTGAAAGGGGGACAAAGGTTGAATCAATCCTCTGGAATGCTCTTGGCATTATTGTTTAATGGTCCCTGAGGTTGTGAACTACACAGATTGGTTTTTCTCCCAACACCTATGTTAAATCCTAAATCTTGACTTGGTCTCACTCCAATTTTGTTTTTTACCATTTAGCAATCTAGGCTATTTTGAGCTGTTCTGATTTTGCTGTCATTTAGGGAATGTTAGTAGAGCAATCCCTTTCACAGCTCCTTTCTGAACCTAACATGATAAACAAATCCACCACAAGGAACACTAGCTCACTGGGCAGTTAAGATGTCATCTAGAAACCTGACCATTTTCAAATGTGTGCTTTGAAGATGTTTAGAATGCACCACGTCAATCAATTTGCTCCCTGTAATGTATATGTTAGATGACTTTGATTTTTGCTGCCAAAACAGAGAGTAAATTAAAGTGTGCATTTTATCTTAAAGAATGTGAGGCCTAAGTACATGACAAAATAGCATTTTGTTATATTTCTGCTTCACCTTGGCTGAAGATATGCATGAAAAATTTTCACTCTGAACAAATTCTCAAAGGCTACATTAATCATTCTTAATTTTTTTTTAAAAAAAATTTCCAAAGTATCAGGAGTATAGGAAGAGATTTCCTTATTATTTTGCCAAATGTTTGTGAGAAAAGGCTGATATTTTTGACTACTCTCACTGATATGGTGATAAGACATTTCAAGGAGAGCTAATTGCTTAACCTCTTAAGAACCATCATCTTTTATTCTGTAGCCTGACTAGGGTCTTGCCAATTCACTGAAGGCTCCAGAATCCCAAGGCTGGGCCCTTCCCTGTGAATAGTCCGTGTTCCCATGTTTATGTTTCTGCTCATCAGCACACTTCTGGCCAATTGATGTTGGATCCTTCTTGCCCTGTCTTTTGTGAGTGGCTTCCTGTCTATTGTCTATATCTAGACTTCTTCCATTTTCAAACATAAGTAAATTCCACAATGCTTTACCTCCCAACATGTCTCATACTACAAGTGTCTAAGTCTTCTATTCCTGAATATTATGTGATAGAGTCACAATTTGTACAGACCACTAGAATGGTCCTTTTCTTAAGGAAAAGTATGGTCATGCTTTTAATTCTGTCATTGTGTAGGTAGCCCTTGGGACTTGGGATAACTGCTTTAGAAAATGTAGAAGAACTGACAAATTGAAATATCCATTCCTGTGTTTTCCCTTTACTAAAGGGAAAGACAGTGTAGTTGGTTCAGGTCCTCCATTATTATCATGCCCAGGACTCTCAATATCCCTTCCTTAGGAAAGATCCTGTTTATGATTATGTCTTTGACTAGAGGTAGTTGTTTTGGAAAGGTGGCATTTGACCATGCTATGTTTTAAGAGATGTTTGGTAATATGTTCTATTCAATATGAAAAGGGAAAATTAAGTGGCTCTTCTGCACCTCTAAAAAACAATGATAATGACCACAAACAACAACAGTAACAAAATGTGTTCTGCTTATAGATACTGAAAACTATGTAATCTTTGTGTTACTTACTCTCATATAGATTTGACTGCAAGAAACTTAAATTTAAATGTAGTATTTATTATTATTATTATTATTTACTATATTTTTATAGTCTTCTTTACTATGACTTTTCAATTGAAAATAAATTCAGCATTATTTCATGGTCAAGTGTCTTTTTATTTATTTATTTAATTTTTTTTGTGGTTTGCTAGTGTGTTTTATTGTTAAATCAGGCTGTTATTTTGGAATTAAGTTTGATACATATAAAAATGCATTCAGAAGTCAGACACATTACCCAGATATTAAGTGTTAAGGATTAGATATCAACATATTCATCTTTAACACATTCCATAATTAAATACACAAGATGACAGATTGGTCTGTGTTAAGCTGCTGATGGGCGTGAGTGGGAGTAGGATGGAGAAGTTTGTCAGCTAGGAAACTGCTCAAGGAATTCAAGTCAATTACAAACTGTCAATAGGAGTTATCATCTATAAAAAGAGCCTATTATGTGGAAATCATTGTTATTCCAGAAAGAATTACTTTGAGCAAACTGCTTCTAGCACATCCAGGAAGTGCTGCCATGAAATTGATAACTAAAAGCTATGTCTAATGGCTTGGAACTAGGTCTGATTGTAAAAAACTGGCAGAGTGTAGCATTTGGATGTCTTTTCTCACCATGGGCAATGACAAAACAGCCATCATAATATTGATTTATGGAGCTGTTCTTAGATGTAACTTTGGGTTGTGCTAGAGACTCCTTTATAGAAATGGCACCAATACTTTACCAGCAAAGTTTGCTGTGATAATTATGGTTCAGAATAAGTTATTAACAATATGTAATTAACACTTGCTTTAGATTATGTGTCTTTGCTGGGTTTAAATGAAATATTAAAAATTGTAGAGTTATTTAAAAAATCTCAATGATTATCCATTTGCTTACCATTCTCAGGCAATGGCCTGGCTAAAGTGCAGCATGAGCCGCTCAGGTTGCCCGAGACTGACTAGCTGGGAAGTCTGCCAAAAAGACTTGCCAAATTTCTCATTATTCAACCTGGCACTCCCTCTTCAACAGCAGGAGTCAGTGCTGCTGAATTGAAAATATTTGGCAGCCTCTCAAGACTTGCCTTCACAGATCTCTTCCACAGAGATCTGAGAGAGGCTTGATACAACAAATAATATGTCCTAGATGTTCATCTGTCTGTATTGTGGATTTTGGTTACATTTTACAAGAGTTAATTTTCTGCTATTCCAACTTAGTTCCCTAGGCTGTGACAAAGTGTACAGAGAGGAAAAGGGCAAGTCCACACTATCTTGCTGATCATCTTTGAACATTGCTGCCCAGGGTGGTCTACATTGTAGACCATGTCCCTCTTGTGGGCCTTTATCCTGGGAACTCACCAAAGGCATAAAGAAAAAAACAATGCTTTCCCCAGAAAAATAATTGCTGATATCTCTGTTGTTTCTGGAGCAATGTAAGAGTTGTCATGTAAGCCTCCTTTTGGGTCAAGAATGAAATATAACCAAAGGAGAGAGAAATGAGGGAAAATAATGGAAGATGGGGTAGACATAGGAAATTGATGGACATTTAAAAGCCTGTTTTTTTTTCCCCTTAGTTGACAGATCAATGAGTTTTTGATCAGTGAGTTTTGTTTGTATTCAGTTACTATTTTATTCCTAGTGACCTGAACCATAATCAGTGAATATAGGAATATTATTTCTATCTATCTAATCATCTATCTCATGATGATGAGAAGATATGTGATCCAATAAGTATAGCTAAGTCTAAAGATACATATGTTCCATGCACATACTACTTATGTGTCTGGTTCCTAGTGTCTTCTTCATAAGGTCTGCTTTTTTTCGTCCATTTTTGTTTTTCTTTGTGGGTACTTGGTGATATTCTGCTAAGTTTTGCAAATATTGCAACACCGGTTGTCAAACTATTAAAATGCTTCCATAACTATTAGTAATGAGCCTCTGCCTCCAGTGTCCAGAGTGAGTCTACTAAGATCCCAATCTTGATTACTGCTTTATGTTATTAGAAGATATAAATGATATAAATAAATATACATGTTCATTTTATTTCTTATTTACCTTTAAAAATACAATACACTCCACTGCGACTAGCACTACTACTACTATCAACATGAAGGACTCATTGATGATTTACTATCATCCAGGCATTGTCATAAGTATTCTGAGCATATTAACTCACTTATTTCACATAACGATGCTATGAGGTATTGTAGTCAACTGCACTTTTACACATAGGGAAACAGGTGCCCAGAGATTAAGTAACTAGCCCAAACTAACACAGGTAGCAACTGACATAACTACATAGTTTTAGAGTCTGGGCTCTTCACTACTATCCCTGCCCGTCTCATTAAGCAAGCATTGCTTACTATTCTAGATAAAGAGTTTTGTATTATTTTTTAAAGATAAATACATAGACTTGCTACTATATTTGTTTAGATTTGACTTTACTGGAGCCCAGCTTAGCTTTGACATTTACAGACATGGGTTAGCTTTCATCTCACTGCAAAATATAAAGCAACCTGGTATTTAGTTTACCTATAAAAGGCAGTTAGGAAGCCCTAGAGGAAACTAATTAAAATGCAGCACATTTCCAAGGCACCATATCTTGCTGTGTTGTCATAGAAACAGTGGGGACTTTCTGGTCACTGACCTTTGAGGGAATCTGAGGGTACATTTTCATAAGACTCATAAGAGAAGCCAACCCAGTATATTACTCTACAGTTGTAGTCTCGGTATTTGGAAATCCCCTATGTAGTCCTAGTTGATTTTAGAACTAAATTATATTAGCAAAACAGTAGAGACTCAAACTAGAGCTTTTTGAAGAAATGTGTTTAACTGTTTCTAATAAAGGATTGAAAATAATTAAAGATACTTCAGTAGCAGCAAAGAAATATTAAAGGATATCTTTATAATTGTACAAAAAATATTTGAACTAAAGTCATATTTAGAGATAGTTTTAGTGTTACAGCTATTCTATTGTTTTGGATTCTTCAAACCTAACCTACTCAAAGAATAAAATATAGCATTACTGTGTCAAAAAATACATGAGGAAAATTAAAGATATTACAAAATATTAAGGTGCTAATATTATTTACAAATACAAATGATTAAGTCATGCCCTTTACTATTTAATACATTTACAAATTCAGTAATTCCATTACCAACTATTATAATTGAATATCCTGGTTATACTTTAATTTATATTTTTGTTTAGTCATTTGGCAGAGAAGCCAACAACCCATGATTCAATATGGGAAATGACAAAGCCTGCCTTAATGTAGACTGTTGTTATCATTATATTAATATTTTTATTTTTTTACTGAAAATAAGTAACAGCTCTATCACTAAGGTATGCATAGCTTAACTACAAGGAAATATATATTGGGTTCTGGCTAATTTCTCCTAGAATTATGAATATAAATCCACATATATAAGTATTGCTTAAAACACACACAGATGCCTGAAGAAAAATAGAAATATAATTTTTATGCCTAGAAAACCAAGTCTACCACCCCACATGGTAGACTTCTGGAAGTTTCCCTTACATAGTTCCATGTGTTTACTCTGACAGACAACATGGTGCTGGATTGCTTAGGACTATTATCTCTTCCACTTACTAGCGAGGTGACCTTAGTCTATAGGTACATTAGTTTGCAACTGTATAAAATGAGAATAATAATGGGACCTCTTAGAGTTGTTTTGAGAATTAAACAACTTAATACTGATAAATCACTTATATCTTTAGTTGATGTAATAGTAATATTTGTCAAAGTGGACTGAGATCCAGGACAGAGCTAGCATGAAATGCCAGTCCTGTTGCATTTCTGCCCTGCTCAAGGCTGAAAGAACAAAGTGGGATGAACTCATCCCAAAAAAGAAAAAACAAAAACAAACAAACAAAAACACTCAGAGTGCCATCAGTGTAACGGACAGTGGCAATTTGTCAAATTTGCAGTAAGAAAATATTTTTCTTTCCCAGTATAGATTTGGACAGCACTCTCTCTGAGAATTATTGGTTGTCTTTCATGTGTGTGTGTGTGTGTGTGTGTGTTTAATGAAATAGTAAAAAAGAAAATCTACCTGTTTTTTCCTTCTATAGTTTCACTGACAACACTCAATGTTGTCTGATCTTCTGAAAAGAACATCTCACTTCTGTTACCAGATATGTGTATTTTTTTTTTAATGAAAATTTCTCCAGTTCTCTAAAGACACCAACTGATGTTCCGTAGTTCAGAACTGACTTTCTCTCCTGAGAGTTTGCATAAACACACAGGTTTAGGACTTAGTCCCCAAAGACTGCCTCCTCCACTTAAGATGCCGCTTGATAAATCACTTATATCTTTATTTGATGTATTTTTTGTCAAAGTGGACTGAAATCGGGGGACAGAGCTACCATGAAAAGCCAGTGGTTCTCAGTGGTGGGTTCTCAGGTTACCCACAGCTCCTTCCTTGCTTGGTTACAAATTGGAGGTTTCCAGGATTCTCTCCTAAGTTTTCGTAATTTGCTAGAGTGGCTTGAAGAACTCAGAAAAAAACAGTTAACTTACCAGATTATTAGTTTATCATAGAAGGATACAATCGAGGAACAGCGATGCAAGAGTTTGCAGATAGAAGATTTTCAAATAGAGGATTGGGAGTGGGGAGCATTCATGCCATGTCTGGGGATTAGCCTACACTGAAGCTCTCGGAATCCTATCTTTTAGGGACTTTATAGAGGCTTCATGAAAGCCTGCTAGAATATTAACTCAGTCTCTAACTCCTTTTCCTTCTCCCAGATGATCAGCAGTGTGGCTGAAAGTTCCAAAGTTGTAACCATGACTTAGTCTTTCTGACGACCAATGCTGGGACTCACAACACAACACCCCAACATACAGCACTTTGTCATATGCATATTTTAAACTGAAGAATACTGAGAACACTGCAGAAACAAAAGACTCTTTGAATTTCTTCTGCATGTATACCCTCAAGGGACAGGTATACTGCCCCACTCCCAGAAGGAAGGAATATTACACAGACAGGCAAAGAAGAATATGAACAGAAAGGTCCGACAACTTCCCACCCTGTCCTAGTTTATTACTATTAGGTCTCTTAAGGTTTCGGATCTGGACTGTTTCACCAAAAGCTCATGCACTGAAAGCATTCCCCAGTATGTCAAAGTTTGGAGGTGGGGCTTTTGGGCATTTGGGGGCAATGATCATATCATGAGGGCTTATAACATCATCAGTGGATTAATCCATTTGAAGGACTAATACTTTGAACAGACTACTGGGTGGTAACTATAGGTGGGTGGGACATGACTGGAGGAAGTAGGTCCCTGGAGTATGCCCTTGGGGACAATGTCTGGTTTTGGTACCTTCATAATGGCCCCTGGCCTCCCACCTCTCTATTTTCTGGCTGCCATAAGCTGAGTGGCTTTCCTCAGGCGTACCCTTTCACCTTGATGTGTCCACCTTGGAGTCAGCTGACCATGAACTGAATACTCTGAAACCATGAGCCAAAATAAATCTTCTTTCTCTAAATTGTTCTTGTCAGGTATTTTGGTCACAGCAACATAGCTGACTAATATGAGGTCATCCCTTTCTACAGAGCTGTCTATCTTTCATCAAAATTCATCATCAAATTACAGTTTCTATGAATCCTTGGCTCTTCATTTCTGGAGGCTTCTGTATCACATCAAACTCTGGTTAAATAAATTTGCTATACTTTTCTCTTATTAATCTGTCTATGTTATAAGGATGTCAGCCATGATCCTTGTGATGGGAGAGGAAAAGTTATCACTTTCTCTCCCCTATCCCAGGAGGCACTTCATAGGACAACAGATGCTCCTAACACACAGGGAATCCCAAGAAAGTTCCAAGGAACTCTTTCAGGAGCAGGAGTTACAGATCAGCTATTGGCCACAGAAGAAGTATGAAACAATTTTATGGCTCGAAACATTACAAGGGTTTGGCACTCTATGGCAGAAACCGGGGAGCAGAAGCCAAATATATATTTTTTATTATGTTACAAATAGCTACATACTGCATGGCTGGAAGATAAGGAAACATATTTGCATTTCACACTGGTGGCAAGAATTTGAAAAAGATACAACTTGCAATGCCAAACTACACACTAGATTACTCTGCTGCCTATTAGTGTGCCAAAGTCTACCTTGTGCAGTTTTTTTTTTTTTTGCTCAGCCTCTTGTGAAATAGTACTACGCTGAATAGTTCAGAGTTGGATAAAATGCATATCTAGAAAATAAATCCAGGACCACGATAATCCTCAGGCTATTTGTTAGTTTAAGGTCTTGGAAGTGAACATACAACAACAATCATCCTGAAAAGGCTCATATGGCTTATATAATTTTTTGTGTAAGTGCTCAGTTCAAAATAAATTATTAAGGTAGATAAAATAATTCATTGCTTATAAATAACTGCCAGATAAATGTTCAGAGACTAAGCACATTAGAGTAGAATTTCTACCAGTATAAAGCCTTAAATTCAAATTTACACCTTTTCTAACTTTAAACTATTCTCAATTATGCTGTCAATTAAATTCTGTTGTCTTTATTATTTAATGCCAATTCTTTTTGTCTTTTATAACACGGTGTTTTAGTAGATTTAAAATCTACCACCATTTTCTAAGCTGCCTTGACATAGACTGCTCAGTAATGAATTTTTATGTGCTTAAATGTAACTTAAATAAAACAAGAGACTTACCACTTCTTTCCAGGGGAAGAGGACACATGTGTCTGAGAACTCTGTAGTAGTCTCTTTCCAATTAGGCAGACAAGGAAGTTTCTATGGTGACTGTCTTTATGTCTCACATTCCTCCTTCCTTCCTTTCTTCCTTCCTTGCCAATGCCCAATATACATCAAATCACTCACGATTACATATGAACTGCTAGCACATCTAGAATATTCTTTCTTGAAGACATACTTTCTATAAGTGACTTTTAAAAATGCCATTTTTCTTGAATAAGTAAAAAAAAATAAATGGAATAATTTTTCAATTAACTTATTATAGGGTTCTTCACAATTAAGTTTCTTGTCAGCACTCAGAGGGAGTTAGTGAAACTTCCTTAAAGAGAAAAACGTTTCCTTAGGAAATCTCACAGAATTCACATATTTAACCAAATTTAAAGAAACTGATGAGATTTTTACCAGTCTGGGGACCTGGCTTTTCCTAATGTCAGATAAAATCCAGGGGTTTTTATTTTCGATTTTCATTGGGGGTACTGAACCCACAGCCTCACGCGTGCCAACACCTTAAGCCAGAGATGATTTTAAAAACATTTCCCGGGGTGGGGATTGGGGATTTTAGATTTTTTTTTTTAAGCTATTGGTGGTGGTGGTTACTGGTTGTTGTCCTGACTTAGCCTCCTGGGCTGCTAAGATTACATGCATGCACCATGGATTAAGTAAGCAGGTTTTCTGAGCTTCTGCAGTAACATCTTAATGAATATCTATAGGGGATGTAAACAAATGTAATCACATTGGTTTCCGGGGAATCCACTTTTTCAGCACAGCCACCTAAGGCACCAATGTACATCAAAACACCCATGAGGTAGTGTTGTTTCAGGGAATTCTGAGAGTGGGCTTACTATTTCATCTCTTCTAAGTCCTCTCAAATGCCTCCTTCTTCAAGTGGCTGTTGAGAACTTTAAATGTAAGTTCATTATGTCAAAGCTCTCATTTCATATTGGTTATAAGCATGATTTTATTGTTAAAGTGAGATGGGATAAGATAAAATATTTTTGTAATGAGATAACACTTTATTTTCATTTTCACCATTTTATATACAAACACAAATTAATAAAACACATCACAAACAGTAAAATTTCATAGTTAATATTTATAGATGCATAGTTTCATGCTCACATATTTTATATACTGTATATATTAACAAATTTCACAATACATCATTATTCTTGGACAGATCATTAAAGACACCTAAAAATCTTATATGATAGTAAATCACAACTTCTCAACAACAGCAACAAAAAAATAGTGAAGATTTAGAAATAAGTGGTAGTCACTTAGGTGTTTTTAATTTGCTTTAACATTTTAGTTTTGAAGCCACAATGTCCACAGCACACAAGGACCCTGCTACCATATACTCACTTCAGTGAGAGGGAAGCACCGAAATGCTAGGTGGGGGCAGGAACACAGACTTTAATCACTGCTGATGGAAGACTTCAAAGCACACTGCAAAAACTGTGAGGAATGTCATGACTGGGCACATTGGGACTGAGCACTTGTACAGGATGGAATATCTGTCAGCAGATCTCAAGAAACTGGGAACAAGGATATTTCTTAGGCTTCAGGTTCATAGTCTTGATAGCCTTCCTAATGAGGAAAATCAGACAGACAGCCAGCAATCAGTAATCGAGGATTTAGAGCAAATTAGGGCACGGCTCACCATTTTGAGTAAAATTTATACTCATGATAGTTTGGAACTATTCTACTACAAGCAGATAGAATCTTAATTTTAATAATTTGTCTTACTTGTCAGATATGAAAGTCGATTATGGTAATTGTTGGAATTAAGGTCTCTGGTTCTATTCCCAGACGTGCCATTTTAATATCCACGTGACCTGATCCTATAGAACATATTGGTGGAACTCTCTTGCTCTCGGTTTTCTCAATTACAAAATTTGAAAGCCAAATAAAATGGCTTATGAAACCTCTTAAAGGCTAAATTCAGGACTAAATTCTCTAATTCTTAAATGAAATTTAAGACATTTAAAGAATAGGTATATTTTCTTTCCTTTCACTCTCTCAACTGCACATTTCATCTTCACCCGTGGCTTCAATGATTATTTTTATTCTAAAGCCAAATTCCTCAATAAAATATTTAGGTAGTATCCCCAATAAAAATATTATTGTGTTTAATTAAAAGACTCATAGAAGTGCTTTTAAAAACCAACGCTAATAAGATTAGGAGTCTGCTTAAAAATAAACATATCTTTAAAATCTCCAGTTGCTTTCTGAATAAAGTACAAACAAACTACATGGTTGTCCTGATGTTCTACAATTTGTCTTTAAACCATCTCTGTAATATTTCATTTATTTATTTATTTTTGGCACTGGGTATTGAATCCAGGGTTGCTTAACCACTAAGCCACATCCCCAGCCCCCCGCCTTTTTTTTTTTTTTTTTTGAGACAGGGCCTCACTAAGTTGCGGAGGCAGGCTGTGAACTTGGAGTCCTCCTGACTTAGCCTCCTGGGCTGCTACAATTACATGCATGCACCATGGTATCCACATCTGTAATCTTAATTTGCTGCTACTATGTCTGTTTCCTAAACTTGAATCACAATTACTGTTCCTCAGACCTGTCCATATGCACAGACCTACATGCCTTTGCTTCTGATATATCCCTGTGCTGCAATGTTCTTGCCTCATTTTAACCTATTGTATCTCCTACCCCTTCCCACCAGATCAACCTCACCTCCTCAAAAAAAATTTTCTCCTGATGGACTTACACAGATTCTAACATAAAAGAAATCTGACAGTGACAGAGTTTTGGTGCTTCCTATTAAGAAGACTCAACTTAAATTCCTAAACTTTAATTTTGGAGTGTTTTGCATATAACTCTTTACCTCAGAAGGCATTTCATAAGCCTCATTTTCAGGTTCCACTGGCATATCTTCCAGAATTCCTTCCTGTGGGGATCCTTCTTCACTCTAATATTTAAAGTGAGAAACACAAAACAGAATATCATGAGGTACAATTTTTCATCTGAGAAACACATTTTGAAAAAAATCACATTTTATATAGACTATATACAATAATTTTTCAATATATATGTAAATTCCAAAATATATAAAATATTATATATTTATATATTATATATATAATGACTTTTTTCAAAAATCTATACATATTTTTATGATGGCAAGGATGCTGTACAAATTTTTGGCACTCCTTTACATTACTGCTGGCCTTCTAATTATAAAACACTCTTGGGAAAACAACATGGCAACATGGGTTATAGATTCTCAAAGTACACAAAGTTTTTGCCCAAGTAATTCACAATAGTCCAAAATTATAGTTCAAAGATTTTTAGCACAATATCAATGCCAACAGTAAAAAATGCTAAATGATAAATGGGAGATGTGGAGTCAATAAGTTTATCATTCAACTACTCAATAAATTATTAGGAAGACATGTAGTAGGACATGAGAATTATGGAGCAAAATGAGAATGTGTGACATAATCTGTAGCAGGATATAAAGGACTGTATATATTGTGGATACAACCTATGTAGAATTTAGTTGTAACAGTAAAATGATTGCAAGAAAATACAACAAAACATTGGAAGTATTTTGCTGGACAGATATGTATGTTCTTATTTTTTCCTGAAATTTTCTTACACTACTATTTATAACAAACACACAAAGAACATACTTGTCTTACAACTTATTGTAAAGTAATGGCAAACAAGTTATTGCCTGAAATGTGAAGATTTGGGCTACATATTTTTGAAAGAAGAAAATAAAATGCACAATTAGACTATTTTTCAAGGTTATCTCTTCATAGAAATATTACATCAAATTTGGCCTGAAATGGTCATGGCTTTATTAATAGTCTTTGTTAAACATCTTTTGCTTCTAAATGAAAAAATAAAATAAAAAATTCAAAGAGCAGAGAGGCAACGAGAACCTAAATGTGCGTAAAGAGATCCAATGGTCCCTCAGCTTATGTTAACAATATATTTGATGTAAATAATATCTCCCCCTGCCTCCATCATGAATGTAACTGACAGGTAGGAAGGAGGATAATGAAATGGCTCACAGTAAGAAAACATTAAACTAAAGATCACAGGGTACGTGAGCAGAGAAGTTTATATATCATCCTACCCTGTCTACCTTCCTTTTTACACACCAAAAAGTCCAAGTTATTTATAAATTAAATACAATGCAAACTGTTTCTAAACCACATCACTTCTAAATATGGAATAGATATTGTTTTCATAGTGTTTCATGTCTTGGTCTAAGAATACAAGTTCTGTTATGTGGTAGTTAGGCACAAAGACTGTAGTATCACAAGACTTGAGTTCAAGTTTTTAGCTTCCCTCTATTACTGATGTTTCGTGAATTTGGGCTTTTATGCTTTTTAGTGTTTTTTATGCTTCTCTAAGCATCAACTAGACTTAGAAATAAAATGGACAGCAATACTTTCTTTGCATCTGACATCATTAACCTCTTCGTTGATATATAGATAACTGTTAGTGATAGGTAGGTGAAAAATAAGGCAAAATTTCAGTTCTCATGGGTTTTTGTTTGTTTTTGGTGCTGGGGATCAAACCCAGGGCTTCATACATACCAAGCAGACACTAAGCCACATCCCTAGCCCATGTATTTTTAAACTAACAAGTAGAAAATTAATTTTCTAATGTAATTTATTAGAAAGTTTTGACACAGACTGGACTAGTCAATATGGCCAACCTGGTCTGCTTATTTTTAATTATTACAATTGACTTACTTCCCTTCAACTAGGGCTGGTGAAAGTTACTAGATCTGGGTGTGTATGTGTATGTGGGGGTGTCTTTTTTTTGGGGGGGGGCGTGTCTTAATGTACCTTCAATGTACACTCAGGAGATACTGGATGTTGCTTGGTGGTTCTCTGACTAGATTAATCATGTACGGGGATCAACTTTAATCCATTCTTGTTCATTTAAAATATTGCTTCACTCAAGTTACAAATACAGAATGATTGCTTATTTTTAAAAGTACAAAATATGCCCACTTGAATCAAATGTATGAAAGATGATATGTCATGAGCTTTGTAATGTTGTGAACAACCAATAAAAAAAAATAAAAAATAAAAAAATTAAATAAAAAAGTACAAAATATGTACATCTTAACACACATTTCCTAATCCATTTTGATTTATACTCTATAGATATATAGTCTATAAAATAAAATATATCTAACTTATCATGAACTAAATACAGGGGATAAGGGACTGGAATTGTAACTTAGCGGTGGAGTGCTTGCCTGGCTTGTGGGAGGCACCAGGTTCAATTCTCAGCACCACATATAAATAAGTAAAATTAAAGGTTTATCAACAACTTAAAAAAATATGGGGGATCAAAATTGAACTCTCATGTGTTTTATTTAGGTAATTACTGCATTTTACATCTTGAAAAATTTTCCTAATCAAAAGTTTAAAAGTTTAAAGAGTTATAAAACTGTCATAATTTGGGGCAAGGGCTTCAGAGACTATAGAAGAAATGAGTATGAAAGAGGAATCAAATAAGTGATACGAAATAAGTTATGGGAATGAAGAACCATCATCAATAAATGCAAGAAAGAGGGAAAAAATAAAATAAGAAAGGTGAACAAACAAATATTATCCTGGGATGTTTAATAATTGTCAAGCTCACAATTACAATCCTATATTTTCAGACACCTTAACCCACTTAATAAATAAATACAGTTGTCCCTCAATACCTGCTCAATCAAGTCCTTTATATAAAATGAAGCAGTATTTGCACACAACCTATATAAATACTCTAGTGTGTTTAAAATCATCTCTAGAGTCTTTATGATACCTCATACCGATACCTAATACAATGTAAATACTATATAAATAGTGCTGTACTATATCATTTAGGGAATAAAGCTGCTATAGGTTAGATATGAAATGTCCCCCCAAGTTCCTTGTATTAAAGGCTTGGTTCCTTGCCTGTGATGCAATTGGGAGGGAGTGGGGACTTGAAGAAGAAGGGCCTTGTAGAAGAAAGTTAAGACATTGGGGGCATCCCATTAAAGGATATATTGGTACCCCTGCCCCTTCCTATCTGGCTCTTTTATTTTCTGGCCTCTATGATGTAAGCAGCTTTCTTTACTACATTTTCCCACCATGATACACCTACCATGCCACCACAGACCCTAAAACAACAAGTTGCCTAACTATGAACTAAAATCTATAAAACTGTGAACCAAAATACACCTTTGTCCTTCTAAGTTGATTATCTCAGGTGTTTTGGCACAGTTTTTGAGAGCCACAGCTGAAGGGGCCCCAGCAAACTTCCAGCTGCCAGGAAACTTCCAGCTGCCAGCTGATGATTGGCTCACAGCAGCCCCAGCAAACTTCCAGCTGCCAGCAAACTTCCAGCTGCCAGCAAACTTCCAGCTGCCAGCTGATGATTGGCTCACAGTGGCCCCAGCAACTTCTAGCTGCCAATTGATTGGCTCCTCTGCAGTGATGTTCATTGGGCTGTTTCCCCGCCCTTTCAGACCATGGAGCTGCTCATTGGGGGACTTCTTTTGGCTCCGCCCATGCGACCCAGCCAATCGGCCTCAAGAGCAGGAGGAGTGGGGGAGGTTTAGAGGCTTGTGGGAAGCTGGTGGTGGCAGTTGGGCTCTGAAGGTTTTTTCCTGAGGAGCTGTTTTGTTTGGCGTGTGTGGTTCTAAAAATAAAGTTCGTTTCTTTTGACAAGTGGCTCCTGAATTGTGCCCAGCCAGGCTGTGGCACACAGTGACAGAAAGTTAGTTAATACAAATGATAAGAAAATGTGTATACACTAAAAGTGTGATACCAGTCAAGACAAGACTGGCCTGAGGGCAAAATAAGGAAGAAATAGAGAAGGTCAAGATGATGATGGAGGCATTTAGCAGTGGAAAAGAAAGGAATACCTCAGCAATAATTCCTGTAATGAAAATAGCCCACATGCTATAAGAAGAAGTGAAGTATATCAGATATGCAATATCCTATTTTTAATCCAGTCCTGTGCTGCAATACAACACTTCTATCCTACCTGTCCTCTCACACATAACCTTGTTGTGTCTAATTCTTTATTGAAGCTTGACACACAGTTTTAAGTACAGGAAGCTGCCAGATGGAAAAGGTAAGTACAGGGAAGAGAAGGATTATTTCATGGAAACAAGAACTCAGGGCTAGAATTGACCACGAGGAATGTAATCATGGTGTTATGGATTGAATCTGGAATGTCCCCCAAAAGGCACATGTGAGTCAATGCATCAGCAATGTTCAGACATAAAATGATTGGATCATGACGGGTGTAACCTCATCAGTGGGTTAATCCATTTGATAGACTAATAATTCTAAAGGTGGTAAGTGTTGGTGGGGCATGGTTGGAGTAAGTGGGTCACTGAGGACCACCCTTGGGGATTTTATCTACTCCTTGGCATATTTATCTACTCCTTTTGCATATTATGACTATTAAGGACTTGTTTTCAAAATGTAATTGTATCTGAAAATTTGAGATATATTCTCTATTCATTTTTACCACAAAGAAAAGAAGAAACAAAAAATATTAAACATCTTTGAAAAGAGCCATTTCATTTCCAAGATGTCTTCCATTTTGAAGTCTGTGAAAAGCTGCCAAAGAGTCAGGGTTTTCAAGAGACACTGTAAAATAACAAGGTCTTATTTATAATGGAAAGGCTTCATTAATTACCTGGCATTAAGATATTATAATAAGCCAGAATATTTTAGGGCAATAAAATACACACAAAGAAAATTCTGGATTCTGATATAACTCTGCATGTTTGGAAAAAGAACTTATAATACCTCTTTTTCCTCTCTAATATGTCTTGTCTCTGCAAAGTCTATGATCTCCTTTTCAAGTGGGATTATTTTAAGAATGGTGAAATATAGGAGGCTAAGGCAGGAGGATTGCAAGTTCAGGCCAGCCTGGGCCCCTCGGTGAAACCCTGTCTCAAAATAAAATATAAAAATGCCTGAGGATATGGCTCAGTGGTCGATCACCCTTAGTTTAATTCCAGTACTGCTAAATAAATAAATACTAAATAAATAAAAATTTTTAAAAGTGAGAGTAAATTCAGTATCTTATCCCTGCATTCAACCCATGAAAAGAAAAATTGTTATTCAAAAAATTATAGTGGCATGCCCTTCCATTGCTAAAGAGGAGGGCCTTAAACACAGTAACTAAGTGGGGATTAGAAATGATGTGACTGACTTCTCCCACCCTAAAAAAAAAAGACTTAATTTCTTTTTAAATGAATCTATTGTGTCAAATAGATAATAACCAATGATACATAACCAATGACCACCTGAAGTCTGTCTTAGCTGACTTTCTGTATAAAACCAATCTTCAGACTAGGCTAACACTTTATTGGGAAGTACAATTCCAAAGGCGTGAAACTGAGGGAAAGGAAGAAGGACAAGGAGAAACAGAAACTAATTTCAGCTGTGGGAGAGACACACAGCTGACCACTCAGTGTGCTTCAGGACCAGGGTAAGAGTCAGAGCTTGTTGCTGCCTCCCGAACAAGGTGGAGGTGGCCTCCCAGACTTCCGGTGCCTCCCTTGGCTGTGTGAGGGAATAATTCCCTTTGTTGCAAACTTCCATATTTAGAAAACAGAGTGTAGTCTCTTTTCTTGACCAAACTCTGATTCAAGAGGCACATCACATTTAATTAATCCGATTTATAGTTCTACCATTAAATGTTTCACATTGAGCAGATTTTGTTTAGGATACTTGTCTTTATGAGTAGATAATATTTCATTTCATTTCATGTTTTAAATTTTATTGCATTTATATGTCTATTCATACTTTCTTTAGTTTTTGAACATTTTTGATTCCATGACATAATTTAATTTTATTACCTATTTAGTCTGGCACATAAGGAAGATAAAAATGGCTTCCCCAAACCACAGTCTCAAGCAAAGCATAGAATTGTCTGGAGTCCTTGTTAAAGATACAAGTTTCTAGGGTCTTGTAAATGTCTTGTTAAGTACACTCCTTGGAAAACACTGCCCAATATCAGCAACCATTTGTAAACTCTGCGGTGTCATTTAGTTTAAGACTACAGCAATGTACTGTCATTGTGACTACATTAAGGTAAAAGATGTCTTCAATTTTTAAGTCTATGAAAAGCTAGCAAAGAGTCAGGGTTTTCAAAAGACACTGTGAAACAACATGGTCTTATTTATAATGGTAGGGCTTCGTCAATTACCTGTCATGTACACTTTAAGCATTCAAAGCAAGAGATGCACCTTTCGAATCGCTGCTTTTACACTGCAATTTATGTTAATTTATAGCATGCCACCGATTACCTCTGGTGCTATCTCCCAAGACTATCTTGAATCTCCTAATTAAAAAGTGAGATGATAGCATATGATATTCATCAGACATTACTTAAGCCACAACAAGCAATACCTAGCCATAACTTTTAGTCAAAATGTGACTCCTGAGTCAACTGGGAGACCCACCTTATAGGCAAAGTGACTTACCCTACCTCAGCTATGGTATATACCTATTCAGATTGTGTCTCAGTAAATGACACATTACTATGTCATCAACCATTTGGGTCACTTGGGAAGAGTCAAAGTGGTAAGCACTGTAAGTTATATAGTAAATGCATTGTCCACAGTTTCTACTGTCAGGGAGCCTTTTCAGATTAAGAATGCAGATTTTAATTAAATGATGTTTTGAAAGAACTAGTCCTACATAGAAACAGAATGTATTTGGAAGCCTCTAATGCTATACTTTGAATAATGTTACCACATTACTTATTTTCTTGCCTTTTTGCCCTTCTAGCTATTTCTTTAATCTTGGTAATCTTCTCAGAGCAAGAGAAAGATAAAGCGAACCAGTGAAATGAAAACTAGCTTATCTTGTTCCTTTTAAGTTTGGGATGAGGAGAAAGTAAGCCTATGCATTCAACATATTTGAGGGTGATTTATGAAAGCTATTTGTAAGTACTGTTACTGAATCATTTTAAATCATTTTAAATACATTCTGTTTCTATATAGGACAATCATAATTTATAAAAATGACTGATACATAAATTAGGAATCAGTGTAATCTTATTTTTAAGAAGAACTTTTCATTACATAGCAGAGAAGTAGTTCCATCTTAGATTCTAATTCTCCTTGGTAAGCAGCTCAGTGGCTGCCACATTAATGGCAGAACCATGTAATTAGCTGACTCACCTAATAAGACATAACTGCACAGCAATAATTGCCAGCTTTTTTCCCGTTACTTGCATATAGACCTGGTTGCAAATACTAACACACAATGAGAAATCTGAGAATAAACTATTTTTACTTTTCATGTCTAAGGATGGATCGTCTTCTATTGATAAAAACATTTTTATGTACATGTTCAATGTACACTTGAATTTGTTTAAATAAAATTGATTATTGCATGGATTGGATTCCCAAAGATCAATTCCTTGGTTGTGAAAACAGGCTAAGCTGAGGAAGGTTTGCTTCTGTGTTGGGCTTAGAATCAGCCAGTGATTTCATTTTTTTTCAAGTGAATTGATAAATGGAAGCAAGTCTTTAAACCAGCCACTAGGGGATGAAGCTGTGAGGAAATATAGGCTTTGGCCAAAAATGAGATAGGAAGTCAGCTTTTGTATTTTAGGGTAATCTAGGGAATGCTGAGATACTCTTCAGAAAGAGCAAAATCTAAGCAAGCCAAAGCCCAGGTATTTGCTTTAAAAAATAATGGGAAATGGCCAGATGCCTGCAATCCCAGCAGCTCAGGAAGCTGAGGCAGGAGGATCCTGAGTACAAAGCCAGCCTCAGCAAAAGCGAGGCACTATGCAACTCAGCAAGACCCTGTCTCTAAATAAAATACAAAACAGGGCTAGGGATATGGCTTAGTGGTTGAGTGCCCTTGAGTTCAATCCCTGGTACCCCAAAACAATACAAATTAAAAAGGGCATGTGCTTTAATATGTAGCTAGGAGAAAATGCTCAGACAAAACAAGCTTATGTATGAAAGGATGGATAGGACTTATGGCACTCAGAAGAGAATGAAGGCAATACCTTCAAGACCTATGGCTATGCAATCCAGAAAAATCTTAAAAATCAAGGAAAGGATGTGTTTTCTTTGTTTAAGAGATTAAAGGGTGTTAAGAAAACTGGAACAGGAATAATATATAGTAGTCAAGTGTATGTAGTAGCCTGAATCTTTGGGTTATAGGGATCTCCATGCTACTGAGAACAAACACCAAGCATAGTAAGTTCAAGATGTCCTCAAAGATCTGGAAGGAAAACTCAGTCAAGGGGGTTCCAGACTTCAAGGTGGAATATCTTGCTTAGCATCTATCCCAGACAGGAAGTACTGAGGAAACAATGCCCCACAACTGCAGTAATTAATTTCAAAAAGGATTGCAATTACTCTGCCCTGTAAATTCTGTCATTTTAAAGCTTTGTCACATATGGATTTCCAGTTTTCCCAGCACCATTTGTTGAAGATGCTATCCTTCCTCCATTGCATGCTTTTAGCCCCTTTGTCAAATATAAGATAGTTGTAGTTTTGTGGGTTGGTTTCTGTGTCCTCTATTCTGTACCATTGGTCCACCCACCTGTTTTGGTACCAGTACCATGCTGTTTTTGTTACTATTGCTCTGTAGTATAGTTTGAAGTCTGGTATCGCTATACCGCCTGATTCACCCTTCCTGCTTAGCATTGTTTTTGCTATTCTGGGTCTTTTATTTTTCCATATGAATTTCATGATTGCTTTCTCTATTTCTATAAGAAATGCCATTGGGATTTTGATTGGTATTGCATTAAACCTATAGAGAACTTTTGGTAATATCGTCATTTTGATGATGTTAGTTCTGCCTATCCATGAACAGGGTATATTTTTCCATCTTCTAAGATCCTCTTCTATTTCTCTCTTTAGGGTTCTGTAGTTTTCATTGTATAAGTCTTTCACCTCTTTTGTTAGGTTGATTCCTAAGTATTTTATTTTTTGGGGGGATATTGTGAATGGAGTGGTTGTCCTCATTTCCATTTCAGAGGATTTGTCGCTGATATACAGGAATGCCTTTGATTTATACGTGTTGATTTTATATCCTGCCACTTTGCTGAATTCATTTATTAGCTCTAATAGTTTCTTTGTAGACCCTTTTGGGTCTGCTAGGTATAGAATCATGTCATCTGCAAATAGTGATAATTTAAGTTCTTCTTTTCCTATTTTTATGGTTAACTCAAAATGGATCAAGGAGCTTGATATCAAATCAGAGACACGGCGTCTGATAGAAGAAAAAGTCGGCTACGATCTACATACTGTGGGGTCGGGCTCCAAATTCCTCAATAGGACACCCATAGCACAGCAGTTAATAACTAGAATCAACAAATGGGACTTACTCAAACTAAAAAGTTTTTTCTCAGCAAAAGAAACAACAAGAGAGGTAAATAGGGAGCCTACATCCTGGGAACAAATCTTTACTCCTCACACTTCAGATAGAGCCCTAATATCCAGAGTATACAAAGAACTCAAAAAATTAGATAACAAGATAACAAATAACCCAATCAACAAATGGGCCAAAGACATGAACAGACACTTCTCAGAGGAGGACATACAATCAATCAACAAGTACATGAAAAAATGCTCACCATCCCTAGCAGTCAGAGAAATGCAAATCAAAACCACCCTAAGATACCATCTCACTCCAGTAAGATTGGCAGCCATTATGAAGTCAAACAACAACAAGTGCTGGCGAGGATGTGGGGAAAAGGGTACACTTGTTCATTGTTGGTGGGACTGCAAATTGGTGCAGCCAATCTGGAAAGCAGTATGGAGATTTCTTGGAAAGTTGGGAATGGAACCACCATTTGACCCAGCTATTCCCCTTCTCGGTCTATTCCCTAAAGACCTAAATAGAGCATGCTACAGGGACACTGCTACATCGATGTTCATAGCAGTACAATTCACAATAGCAAGACTGTGGAACCAACCTAGATGCCCTTCAATAGACGAATGGATAAAAAAATGTGGCATTTATACACAATGGAGTATTACTCTGCATTAAGAAATGACAAAATCATAGAATTTGGAGGGAAATGGATGGCATTAGAGCAGATTATGCTGAGTGAAGCCAGCCAATCCCTAAAAAACAAATGTCAAATGTCTTCTTTGATATAAGGAGAGTAACTAAGAACAGAGTAGGGACGAAGAGCATGAGAAGAAGATTAACATTAAACAGGGACGAGAGGTGGGAGGGAAAGGGAGGGAGAAGGGAAATTGCATGGAAATGGAAGGAGACCCTCAGGGTTATACAAAATTACATACAAGAGGTAGCGAGGGGAAAGGGAAAAATAATACAAGGGGGAGATATGAACTGCAGTAGAGTGGGTAGAGAGAGAAGAGGGGAGGGGAGGGGAGGGGAGGGGGGTAGTAACGGATAGGAAAGGCAGCAGAATACAACAAACCCTAGTATGGCAATATATAAATCAATGGAAGTGTAACTGATGTGATTCTGCAATTTGTAAACGGAGTAAAAATGGGAGTTCATAACCCACTTGAATCAAAGTGTGAAATATGATACATCAAGAACTATGTAATGTTTTGAACAACCAACAATAAAAAAAAATATAAAAAATAAAAAAAAAAAGCAAAAAAAAAAAAAGCTTTGTCACATGGGTGTGATTGCCATTTTGTTTTGGTAACCAGAAAAAGTTTTCTCTGAAAATCTCTATCCATACTTCAAAAGATTGGAGGTAAAAAGGGAATCATATTACCATATTATCAAGAAAGATGATGGGCTAAGGGTATCCTTAGAAGGTCATTGTAATAAAATACTTTCAAATATTTATTTTTTATCATGCATTATTTGATATTAAAAAGTAACCCTATCTCCATACTGCTTTCTAAATTGGCTGCACCAATTTGCAGTCCCACCAGCAATGTATGAGTGTACCTTTTTCCCCACATCCTTGCCAACACTTATTGTTGTTTGTCTTCATAATAGTTGCCATTCTGACTGGAGTGAGATGATATCTTAGAGTGGTTTTGATTTGCATTTCTCTGATTACTAGAGATGATGAGCATTTTTTCATAT
Source organism: Callospermophilus lateralis (assembly GCF_048772815.1). NCBI lineage: Eukaryota > Metazoa > Chordata > Mammalia > Rodentia > Sciuridae > Callospermophilus > Callospermophilus lateralis. The sequence goes on along the minus strand of NC_135312.1, from coordinate 102,157,070 downwards.
ATTTATTGATGGATTGTATATCATCTTCTGAGAAGTGTTTGTTTAGGTACTCGGCCCATATGTTGATTCTGTTTTTTGTTTTTTCGGTGTTTAGCTTTTTGAGTTCTTTATATACCCTACAGATTAGTGCTCTATCTGATGTGTGAGGGGAAAAGAATTGCTCCCAAGATGCAGGCTCTATTTACCTCGCAGATTGTTTCTTTTGCTGAAAAGAAACTTTTTAGTTTGATTCCATGCCATTTATTGATTCTTGGTTTTAATTCTTGTGCTATAGGAGTCTTATTAAGAAAGTTGGGGCCTAATCCCATATGATGAGCAATATAAAGATTCCTTGGAAAACTGGGTATGGAACTGCCATTTGACCCAGCTTTTCCTCTCCTCAGACTAAACCCAAAACAGCACAATTCACAATAGCTAAACTGTGGAGCCAACCTAGATGTCCTTCAATGGATGAATGGATTAAAAAAAAAGTGGCATATATACATAATGGAATTTTACTCAGCATTAAAAAAGAACAACATCATGGCATTTTCAGGTAAATGGATGGCATTGGAGAAGATAATGCTAAGCAAAGTCAGCCAGTCCCCAAAAAAGTGAATACCAAATGTTTTCTCTGATATAGGGGGGTTGACTCATAGTGGGATTGGGAGGGAGAGTATGGGAGGAATAGATAAATTCTAGATAGGGAAGAGGGGTGGGAGGGAAAGGAAGGGGGCAGGGTATTAACAAGGATGGTGGAATGTGATGGACATCATTATACAAAGTGCCTGTATGAAGACTTGAATTGGGTATCAACATACTTTATATACAAATAGAAATACAAAAAGTGTGGTACTTATGTGTATTAAGAATTGTAATGTAAAAACAAAACAAAACAAAACGTTACCTTAGATTAGGGAGAGGGAAGTGAAAGGAGGGGAAGGCAGAGGATGTGGGGATAAGAAAAATAGTAGAATGAAACAGACATTATTACTGTATGTATGTATGTGACTGTATGACCAATGTGATTCTACAATATGTATACTCGGGGAAATGAGAAATTATATCCCATCTATGTATGATACATCAAAGTATATAAGTGCATTCTACTGTCATTTATAACTAATTAAAACAAATAATAAAGAAAAGAAATAACCTTATAAGGAAGTTACTGCTATAACCTGTATCTTATCAAAGAACAGAGATGGAAAGTCTGGCTTCATAGGCCACACTGTGGACTATATGTAATAGTATTTGTCAAACTTCTTGGAAAAAAAAATCAAGTTGTGCTGCTTAAACATGCTAAAATTAAGTTTCAGAAATTAATTCTTTCAAAATACATTGTAAATATCTTATGAATAAGTATCTGAGATATCTATTACTTAGAGGTTTTCACTAATTTTGGCAAAAGCAAACAAAATCTCCAGGAGGTTAAGGAGGGGTGTGTGTGTGTGTGTGTGTGTGTGTGTGTGTTTAAAAGGGCAAAAATCAGACACTTATACATATATTTAACGATATGGTAATTAAATCTGGAAACATTAAGTGAATCAACGTTTTTGTTATAAGTAAAACTAGCTTATTCTGAATTTAATGCATAGCATTTTCTAAGTGGCTTAAACCTTTGTATTAGAGTGTGTTCTAACAAAATAAAAACAAAAGTCTCAGAAAAAAATGTTCATATTTCCCCTAAATATGTGGCAAAAATACAACAGTTGTTTGGAGTGGTTTGAAATATCACTTGAGTTCCTTATTTCACTCCTTTTGATAACAAATGAAGTTTTGTTACCTGGGTTACAGACCTTATCTTTCTTAGATTTACTCTGGAAATTGTAATTCCTCCCAAGCCCCTGATCACATTCATTTTTATTATCACAATAAAACACAATGATCCATTAAGTCCATGAAGCAGATGTTACACTTAGTCATGATGCTTATTTATTTGTAACTCTGCCTTTATCTACAGAGAATTGAAAGAGAAATAAAAGATTTGCTCATTATAATAAATAAAAATTCTTTGTTTAATAGTGCCTTTTTCTTTAATCAGGAATTAAATGTTTGTGTTATTTTAATTACTTTTAAAGCACCCATTATTTATGGATTATGTTATTATACTCTCAATAAATCAATACACAGTACCATATTTACTTTTTTTAACATTATCTCCTTTCTATACTTTTGGCTCATATTTAACAAGAATTCATGATTTCTGTATCAGAGGGAGGAAGAACAAACATAAAGAATATTCTGTATTGAAGATGCTATGACTGTCCCTATGGTTATGAGCAGTGGGTGGATGGGTGCATGTATTCCTGTGTAAGTGTGCATGTGTGCATTGTGAAGATGTTTTCAGGGGATGATTTATCACTCTGTCATGCTGCAGAGGAACTGAAATTGTGGTTACATAATCTAAGTACTTTGAATCATAGTCTCTCCAACAGCAGTTCTATACACTATTTGTTGTTAGGAAGCCCAGGAGGAAATAAGCTTGTAAAAGCATGGCATTTGGTAGCAGAATGACATAATAGCAAATGGTACCTATGATATCTTCAGCAATGTGAATATCTCTATGGGAAAATGGTGATAAGAAGATCTCTTCCAGAGTGTTACTGTGAATATCAAATGAGATGATATGCATAAAATCTATAATGACCAGTGCACACATATATCAACACCAAATATTTACTGAGCATCTATTGTGTGCTAGAGTGTTTGAAGCACTTTATTTTTGTTATTTTAAGTATCCCAATAAGTGTATGTCATATGTTATCTCAATAAATGTTACCTCTGGGTTTTATATTTTCACCTTATGGCTCATTTTGTATTTTTAAAAAACTTGTTTCGTAACAAAATCTACTGCTTTTGCCATTTCCATCAAGTTCATTCCCATCTCCAATCTCCAAAGGGCCTCAGGGTTCTGTCTTTCTCACACTAGCACAGGGATCCTATTCTTTTCCTTCCTCTTACCTGCTGAGGAATACAGTTGAAGACTTCAGTATCAGTTGATACACTACATCCTACTGAGGCAGGTAAGAAGTAAATGCTACAAGTATAGTGTTTAAATTGTTCTCAACTTAAGACTTAAAAGTTGAAACAGTGAGCTAGTACTGTGTAGTTCTACCATAGTGAGAGTGAGAAATATTTTCAGGATTGGTACCTAGAGATGAATATGCTTCTAGTGACTTTTGTGATGCTGGTAAGAAAACATCTTTTTTTTTTTTTTAAAGAGAGAGAGAGAGAGAGAGAGAGAGAGAGAGAGAGAGAGAGAGAGAGAGAGAATTTTAATATTTACTTTATTTTTTAGTTTTCGGTAGACACAACATCTTTTTGTTTGTACGTGGTGCTGAGGATCCAACCCGGGCCGCACGCATGCCAGGCGAGCACACTACTGCTTGAGCCACATCCCCAGCCCAAGAAAACATCTTTTATCATTTCAATCACAAGCTTCTCATAACAGAAACAAAATGAGACCTATATTTAAAACTCTGACCCTTTCTTTGTAATTTCTCTTGTCTCAATCTCAGAGAAGGGTCAATTCTACACCTGTGAAACTCTAGACTGCTTTTATTAGTCAGTTCCAACCCCTGTATAAGAAACAGCACATGAAAAAAGATGTAGAAAAAGGAGATCTTAAAAATGGCGCATATCCATCACAATAATTTTAATTATGACAATACATGGAAATAACTAGTAGCATGTTGTCTGGCTTCCAAAAAAATGCCACATATTAATTTATAAAGGGTTATCAAATCTTAGCATGCAAATGTAGACTCAAAATTGTTTTGCACTAACAAATGACTTCACAATAAGCATTTTTGCAATATTATTAATCAATAAAGACCTCCAAATCACAATAAAACAGAAAATGTAATTTTTCTACAGTCTAATTCAGAAATGGTATATATTTTGTTAGAAAATAGGCAATCTTATTGCTAATATCAACTTACCTGATGAATCAAAAAAAGAAAAAAGAGAGAAATTAGCAGTATAAGTTCCAATAAAATACTCATTATTCACAATTTATGATGGCAACAATGGCTGGATGCAGCAGCACATGCCTGTAATCTCAGTGGCTCAGGATAGGAGGATCACAAGTTCAAAGCCAGCCTCAGAAATTTATCGAAGAGGGGCTGAGGCTCAGCAGTAGAGTACTTGCCTGGCATGTGTGAGGCACTGGGTTCAATTCTCAGCACCACATATACATAAATAACATAAAGGTCTATCAACAACTAAAAAATATAAAATAAGAAAAGAAAATAAAGTTAGAGAAGACATAAGAAACTTAGCAAGACCCTGTCTCAAAATAAAAAAATGAAAAGGGCTGGGGATGTGACTCAGGGGTTGAATGCCCCTAAATTCATTTCCTCATACAAAAAAAAAATTATACACACACACACACACACACACATACACACATGTATATATATATATATATATATATATATATATATACACACACATAAGTATATTTTTATATATAAACTATATATTATACATATGTGTATAATATATATATTATATATGTATAATATGATGATAAATGATGTACAAGATATAGTGCCTTAACCTCAAATCTCTTCAAGTCTAGAAACATTAATTAAGAGATATTAAAAGGCTGATAAAAGAAAGTCATACGTGTGACACAATACATAAGGGAGATAAGATTAAAATGCTCAGTATGGGATTAGAATACTTCTGAAAACAACATAAAAATCAGGTCTAAATATTCTTGTCCCAGTGGGAACTTCAGCTATAGGGCATATCTTGGGCAAAACCATGATGGCAGAAAAACTAATTTTGTCTGGTTGGAGAATAGGTAGAGGGATAAATGAGCACCTTGAAAGTCTACCCATGGAGTTTGAGCATTGAAAAACCATTTTTTTTGTTGTTTTAAGTGTTGATTATGTGGTCCAAATTTTATTTCAGGAATAATATTTTGGCAATGAAGTGCAAAATAGAAAATAAAGGGAATCAGAGATAATGAATTACAGGAGGACTAAAGCAATAATCCAGGGAGAGGTGGTAGGTAACTTGGGTATCAGGAGTGGAAATGGAAAAAAAAAAAAGACTGGTTTGTGGGATATTGTGGAAATTAAATGGATAGAAGTTTTATCAACAACTGTTTAAGGGCTGTGATGAGTCCTCTTTTGTGTTACCTGAAAGCTAAAAAGTTTACCAATTATAATTTTATGAATGTCAGAAAAGACAAAATAGTCCTAGGTCAGAAACAATGTCTTTATGACTCACAGTACTAGCAGTTGCTGGAGTATGATCATTTTCTTGCACTGATTTTCCAAGCCCTACTTTTAACAAGCAAGTTCTGGTAAAACCCACAAGCCTAGTGTGTTGTATTAATACAGGACCAACCCAGAGCTTAGGCAATCAATCTTTATAATGGAATAGAAAATGTCCTTTTGCTCCAGAAAGAGACAAAATCTCTAATGAAGGTTGAATGCACACCTGCCTTTTTTTTTTTCCAGAGGGACAAAGTGTACTCTGAGCCCACTAAGCCACATCCCCAGCCCTTTTAATGTTTTATTTAGAGACAGGGTTTCACTGAGCTGCTCTAAATTTATTCTTCTGCCTCAGCTGCCTGAGCTGCTGAGATTACAGGCATGTGCCACCATGCCTGGAAAAGTCATTTTTATCTCACAAAGTTATTTTTTATACAAAAATCTTGAAAATATAGTCCCAAACAAAAGTCAGAAAGTGCCTCGCTCACAAAATAATTACAAAAGTGAAATATATGGTCTTAAATATTATTTGTGGGCAAAATACATGGGGACTTGATATAAAAATGTTGCATTTTGACACTGAGTGACCAGGAAGATGTGACCATTATTATTAACAGCAGAGGAAAAGGGAAAGAGTAGATTTTAGAGGCAGATAAGTAATTTTGTGGATATGGTGTATCTGAGATGCCTTCAGAAAATAGGTTGTAAATATATAAGATTAGAGTTGAGAGATTTCAGAATTATGGATGTATTTTGAGTAATTCCTTCACAGAGATTATGATAGGGTCATCAGAGTTCATAAAATTGAAGGAGAGAAAGGCAAGTGAAAAAAAGCAATACAATATCACATGAAGAACTTCCTCAGGAGGCAAAGCAGCAAACAGAAAACTGAAGGTACTGTCAGACAGAAGATTAACAAAAAGAGGAAATAACAATGTTTTAGAAGCAAAATGAAAAAAAGTCTATTATGTGGAATTGCAACATTACTTGTCAGTGTCAAACACTGAATAAAGAAAATAAGGAAAAGAACCACATGTGTACACTCTTGGAAATATGTAGTTTACATGCTGGGAATACATACATGTTTAATAAATGTTTGTTTCCTTAAGTCTGTATGATGCTCCAGAAAAAGATGGAGAAGTCAGATTTCAGGAGATAAAAGAACAAGGAAGACCACTGGACTCCATAAGGAGAGACAACAGTTTAAGAAGTTGTGAACAGAGAATGTTGCTGTGGGACAGTTCATTCTGAGGGAATCAAGATTTGGGATTTGAATAGAGTTGTTTTTGTTATTTATTTGCTTTGTTTTCCTTTTTTAAAGAAACTATGAGACTTGTTAAGGATTTGGTAGGAGTAGGGTTTCATGAGACGAGGCAAGGCAAAGAGTGATTGGATGACAGAACGAGATCTCAAAAAGAGCGAAAAGATGGAGTCAAGAACACAGGAGATGTTTACATTGGGAAAAGTAGGGCATGTTAATGTGTAGCTAGGTTCCCAGATGCAGCCCAGAGAACTGAAAGGAGCCCATGACACAATCTATTTTCTGAACAAAGTTGGCAATAAGATAATAAAGATGAGAAGGAGAAAAAAAGGGGAGGGAATTTATATTTATTTATTGAATGATCTCATAAAGCATTTATTATTCCATCTTACAATAAGATATGAATGTTGAAGATAAAATGTAAGGCATCAATTTTGCCTAAAGTCACAAAAGATCACAATAAATTACATTTTTTTCATCTAAGTATTACTACATTAGAGTGTTAGTGAAAAAGTTCTATAAATTAGAAGAAAATTAATGGCTGAGACACAATTAAGTGCTAGGTCAAATCTTCCTATCACTTTTTATATAAACCAATTAGCCTATACCTTGATTTTTATTTAACAGGCAAAGGGTTAAATGTAAGTTTTGAACTGTCAAATGGACTGAATTCATTGTGAATTGTTGTTTTACAGCAATAATGTAACAGTGTCAAATCCAACAGACAACCATGCCAAAACCCTCCTGCTGCAGGTAGCTCTGTTGCCAGGGTTTCTCCTCTAGGGCAACTTTCCAGCTAATTTGTAAACAAATAATTCACGTGGTCCTGCTATGTTACATTTACTAAAAGCCAAGAGGAAAGCACACATATGATAACATATTTATATGCAAAGAAATCATCTATTAAATTTGTAAGTTAAATACCTAAATCATATAAATAGATTTTAAAAATAACTATAAATGTTTACAGACAGTCAGGTTACACCTGTAATTCCAGTAACTTGGGAGATTGAGACAGCAGGACTAAAAGTTCAAGGTTAGCTAGGGCAACTTAGAAAGACCCTCAGCAAATTAGTGAGACCTTCAAAATAAAAAGACTAGGGATGTAGCTCAGTGGTAGAACACTCCTGGGTTCAATTCCCAGTACTAAAAACAACAATAATATGTAAATATATACTATACACACACACATATACACACACACAAGAACTGTCACTTTGCCATCAATCTAAGAAATATAGATTACATAAAATGTATATTAAATTGTGATAAAAACAAAAATGTGATATGATTTTTAAAACTATTGAATATAAGGATATTAATTTTTTGAATAAATATTTTGTGTTTTGATACTCTTTATAGCAAATATCACTTTCTTAACATTCTGTTTACTTGTTTAATACTTTTAATTTTAATCTTTGAATTTTAAACAGACTATTCAACCTTCACTAACCCTATCTTTTTTCCAGTGTTGATATTATTTTTTTCTGGAGCTGGGGCTTTACTATCCCATTTTTCACACCTCAAACCATAATTTATTGTGGAGTACCCATGCATCGCATCTCTATGGAAACCAAGATGTAGGCAATGCGAAGATAATTTTATTAGAAAGTCCACTAGAGCGGAAGAGCCAGCGTACACCATTTACTTTCCCACCAGACTCAGCAAATTTAACAGGGGACAGGATGTCTGCCTCTGTTGCAATTTTCCTAGGCAAATGAAATGCTTGAAAACCACCAAATGTTGCAACCCAAACCAAGTAAAAGCCAGGTGGTAGAACTATGTGGTGTTCTGTGTGCTTATGCCTGGAAAATAAGCAGGTCAGAGCTTCTGTATCATTAAATGTCATTGCAGTAGAACAGTTCCTTTCTAGATTGATAATCTAGTAATTTTAAACCTTGGCATCATCATTGTTATCATCATCGGCATTATCAGCATGATTATTAAGTACAGAAAAGTATTTCTTCAGAAGAAATTTAAAATAAAATCTCTGTGTTAATATATAAAAGTGGTTCCTGCTCATCATTCTCTTTCCCTTAGTCATGAGACAAACACAGCAAATAAATTCTTGGGGTTTATTGGAGCAACTGTGAAAAACACAGTGATGAACTATATAAATGTTTCTATCAAAAGAAAGGTACAAACACATTGCATCAGAAAATTCAGTCTGATCTAATAGAGTATCACTGATTTGAAACTTGGGGCCATTTCTAAGCACAATTGATAAATTATTATGACAGTCTTTACCATTCCTGTGTGTCATCTGCATACTGTAAAATGGGAATTTTTAAAGCACATATTCCCACCAGCTACACACAGATGTTGCAAAACAAATATTCTGTGAGCAACCAGATGAGAAAGCTAAGATCTTCAATTTTATTTTCTTCGTGGCTTAGCACAAGCCATATTGAATGAGTTAACAAATTGATGAAATGGGTTGACATGGGTGAGTTTTCATCATATTCAGAACAAGACTCATTTCCTTAAATATTAAAAGATGAACCTGCACAGTATTATTCCTTAATCTCTGGGTAACTGACACCTCACTTTCACAATTAGCTTTTCAGCACTGGGTGTGAAGCGCTGTTCTTTCCTCTAGCTTTCTCTTTCAGCGTCACAGCTATTTCTGGCAGGTAAGATGACTACCTTGGTTAGTGTGAACACATGCCCTTCTAGAGCACAAGGCACAGGAGAGAAAAGATTGCCCTCAAACAGAGAAATAACTCCAGGGGAAAGAGATATGGTGCTGAAAATATAACAGCTATCCATCTGTTTACTTATAATATGATGTCCATCAGTCATAAAAAGAACATAAGGAGTTTTGACAACAGCGTTGCCTATGACTCTGCTTAATGCTGTGATCACATAATACAAAGCAATCTTCCTGCTACTTTCAAGAAGGACAATTTAGAACCGAGAGCTCAATCTCCAAGGACGGTTTTTACACACCATCTTGAGGCAATCAAGGAGATAAAGTCTACCATTTCCAGAAAGCACTGCCATAATTCAAGTCAGAGGGCTGAAGGCAGATTGTTAAAAGATTTTTAAAAAATCATGAAGCAAGGTGGTTCTTAACAAAACCAAAATATTTTCATGCAATTTCCAAGTGACTGAACATAATGTCCCAAGATTTACCTGAAGGCTAAGGTCTTTTTTACAATGGGGGAAAGATGAATCTTATTTGAACTCTCATTTGTGAAGTTGAGTCCAAAGGAAATTTTGTTAATGAATGGTTTCATGAATGTGATGGCTCAGCAAGTTTTCACAAATACTTTATGTCATAAGAATTCAAATTAATAGTCATCTACAACGAGGGAATATATTGCTGACACTTTTGCCAATAGTTAAATAACTTCTTATTTTGAACATATTTTACTATTCAACATTTCTCTATTCATTTTCTGTTCATTCAGTCCTCTTATTCTCACTATTTTAAAAGCTGGTTTATTTAATATTGAAATCCCTCATCTGAGAATTTGGTGATGATTTGAGTTTCAAGGATTCATTTGACATTAGGCTTTGTCGAGCATAAACACCAACAAGAGGAGATTTTAACAATAAAAAGCTTGAATCAACAAGAAAGGTCAAGTTTTTCAGAATATTCTGTGTCTTGAAAATCTTTCTGCTGTAATTATCTAAAACCCTTGGTTAGATAATTATTGAGGGACTCTGCAATTGTCCCTTTTCTCCACATAGATCACTTCATTAATTAAGAAAACCTCACTGGGGATAGGTTGCTGTTCTGCATTGGTAAGTATTTTTAGTCCGTTATTTTCAAAAGGGAAAAAAGCATTAAGAAAAAAATTGCTTCAAATTTTCTGATTCACAGATAGTCTTTTTACAAATATTTCTTAGTTATAAATGGATACATTATCTTTATTTTATCTTATTTACTTTTATGTGGTACTGAAGTTCGAACCTAGTGCCTCACCTGTGCAAGGCAAGCGCTCTGTCAATGAGCCACAACCCCAGCCCTGATTCACAGATATTCTTTAAGAAATAAAAAAGAAAGGAATTTTTCAGTGTGCCTTCACAATCTTATTTCTTCACATTCTTAAAGAAGGTTATTAAGAAATTTGCACATTGTTTATGACCTGCAATGTACTTCTCTGATCTGACTTCATTTGAACTGGTAAAGACATGTGAATCAGGTGCTTGCTGTGATCAAGATGCTAAAGTTATATTCGCGCTACATCACCACTGTAAGGTGTGAAAGCTTTAGGGAGACAAGAAGTAAACTGATAATTGATCAGCTGGAGACTGGTATAATCTACATTGAGGGGAGCCTTCCCGGGTTAATGCAGTGATAGGGAAACCTGGCTCATAGCCACAGAAATGCCAACTAAAGCATAGCCACCCACAGAATTTTGCAAGATGCCTTACTACATTGCACCACACTACAATAATAATATAAGCAAAAGCAAACAAATTGAGTAGTAAGAATTGCTTATGTCCTCACCAATTTCTCTAATACCTTTTCCTGAGGCCAGCTTACATGCTACTAGAGAAGGTATCTGAGAAGAATAACCTAAAAGTGTTCATTGTCACTGAGATCCTAGAACAAGTATGTACCTAGTAAGTGCCAAGCAGTAGTTAGTGAATGAATGCATCTTTTCTATGAATTCTCCCTTGATTATCTTCCAAGAGAACTAATCTATCTCTCCAGTGAGCTTCCATAAGTGCTCTCCCACAGTCCTAGCTCATTATGAAGTGTCATGGTTGGAGACTCCTGGTGTAGGTGAATGTCTTCAACTGGGTGGTGAGACTCCAAGGGCAATGACACATTCACCTGCACCTCCTACAGTTCTTTGTCCAGTGCCTGGCAAAGAATGCCAAGTAAAAGATGTGGCGGGGGCGGCAGGGGGAGAATAACAAAATAAAAAAAAGGAATGCATGTATGTAAAACATCAGTGAGCAAAACAGAAAATCAAGAGTCACTAAGAAATCTAACTCAATTTAATTTCTTTTTTTTTCAATTTAATTTCTAAAGTAGGAATCCATGCATAATTAACAGCTGATATTAGGATTCGGATTCAAATAAGAGACTATTGCTCTGATAATATATCATAATGTGTTGTATTATAGGCAAAATGTATATATTTATATTACATTTCAATTTTCAAAAAAAATTACCACCTTTTTATCTCCGTATAATCATAGAGCATTAAGAACATGTATGAGTATTATCAGAGGTATTTAGTACACAGGAAATGCAAATTCCTAGACTTTAACCTATAACTACTAAATCAGAATCTTGGGGAGTAAGCTAACAAGAATCTGAATCTTAAAAATTAAGTCTTAGAATGTTTCTTATGCATCATGAGTGAACTTCCTTAACACACTTTAACACATAACAAAGAAAACTAAAGAGGGATATTTGAGGTTTATTTTAAGCTATCTCTTTATAGAGGTGAATAGGGACTTTATTTATATTTTTTTACATATGTACTAGAAGGTAAGCCTCCTTTTTTCTGACAAAGACTGTTTTCTATGGAGAAAATTAAAAGATCATCAGCTTTCTCCAAAAGCATATCTTCCAGCAAAGCCCCAGTTCATGTGACTACCAATCAAGAGAGTGAGTGACCTCCATCTCCCAGCCCTTACTCCCTTGCAAATAGGGCTATGAAATCCCATCACAGATGCCCAGTTTCCATTCCTGGTGTCTCACAGCAGCTTAGGTATCTGGATAAAGAAAGGACTGCACAAAATAGACTAATTTAACAAAGCAAAATCAGTGATCTCTCAGAAATATAAAAAAAATAGTAATTATAAACAATGTTTACATGTGAAGTGTCTTGACTATATAGTGAAATTGTAGGTCAGATGATAGTAGTTTATATATTTTTGTTTGATACTCATTAGGAGCTTTACTATAACCTTAGGAGAAATATACTAGGGTAAGGCCCACTCTATAGATATAAGTAATTTACCCCAACCCTTTCTGTTTATGGGAAATGAAATCAGGGAGGTTTGGTTCTACAAGTAACCCTGTGAAATATCAGCTACAACACCTCTCAAACCATACATGTCTGTGTGTGTGGCAGGGGTAAATATGCTCAGCCAAGTCCAGATTCCAGCATGTTACTGTGTTTTGCTGAAACTCTCTAGGAATGTTTACCTTAAAGGCCTGAATTCTAGAAAAATGAGAACATATTTGTAACTCCTAAACCATTAAGAGTTCAGTGAAATTCTCTAACCATCTTTATTACTTTGTATTTCAGCAGTATATTTAAAATCTAACAAGTAGGTGAGAATTTTATAACTGCATCACTTGAACACAAGTTCAAAAAAACCCACAAAAAACAAAAAACTGAAGTTTGCATAGGAAGAAACAGAACTTTAACATCTACTCAAACGACTCAAGTTCCCTCTGGATTTGACTTTAGATCTTGCTACATTTCCCAGAAAGTAATATTTTCTAGCCTAATTCCATTAAAGATTTAGGAAAAAGAGAAAAGATTGAATACAATTGTGAACAATTATTATAATACTGTCATTTTCCAATTATCTCTCTATAGCATGCCATCTCTTCTATCATCAGTGAATAACAGTACAGGTCCAAATAAATGTGTATTTAGATAAAAATAAACATGCAGAAATATATGTGTAAATACATGCGTTTGTATAATGTACAAATGTTTAATATCTAAGTTTGTACGTAGCATATATAACATGTATATGTACATACATAGATATATAACATACGTACAACATATAATTGTACATATATAAAAAACATAATGTATTATATACACACACACACACACACACACACACACACACACACTCTTTCTTGAAGGTGGTTCTTGGGGCCTATGTGATGTCTTTATAGTTACCAAAATCTCTTAGCATTTGTCATTATGAGAAAAATTGAAAGCTTGCAAATAAGAATGAAAACTTGTCTTTAAATGTTATTTTTTTAATGAATTCAGTCAATGTTTATTAAAATATCTAAAAAAATCCGAGTTTGACTTTGTTGTTAATTACTTAATTAGAATCCCAACATCTTAGAGTTATATGTTAATTTATAGATTTCTGTACAGAAGAAAACATAATCCCAGCTCTTTGCCAGGTGAAATGTTAACTAACTTTGTAGCCATTAGTAAAATCACTTCAGAATTCCTTTGTCTCATTATTTCTATAAATATTTAATCTTTGTATATTCCAGAATAAATCAGTCTTACTAGTTATAGGTTCTAACATGAATTCATTAGTTGGGGGAGTTATTTTATACGTGTTCATTTTATCTTTGTATAGAAGTTATGTTCTTTATTTTTGAAAACTATGCTTTAGCACATTGAAGAGAGATCAATGGCTAGAATTATCCGAGGCATTGTTGAAACAGATTTCCTCTTTAAGTTTTAACATTCTATATGATTTTAAATTATTTAAAAACACAGAAAATGTTTTAAGGTCATATTTATAGATGTTCTAAGTATTATAGTCTGCTACCAAATTAGTTAACTAAGCTTTTTTTTGAAAGGTTTTATAAAAATGGTAAATATATAAAAAATGTTGAAGTTATTTCCCAGATCTCCAATCTGTATCATTATAATGATTCTTTAATAGGAGTTCAGAGAAGTAGGTGGATTTAAAAAAAAAAAAAACATATCCCCTGGCATGTTGTTGTAAGTAATTTTTATAAATCATATTGTCTCTTTATGTCTCTTTTTACTTGCAACACATATATATCCTGGTTATTTCAGAGAAAGCATGCAATTTATTCTAGGAATCTCTTCTGAAGAGCACAGGTAAGTAAGCCAAAAGAAGATTAAGAATAATGACTCCTCACTCAATCAAGTAGCCTCTGGGTGGAAAAAAAAAAAAAAGCCAAAGAATCTTAAACAATGGTGGGAGTCTGACCATTGAAGAAGCCATGGGGAAGTGGCTACTCCATTTTCTTTTTAAAAGCCTTTCACATACATCATGTTTGCTTTCCTACAGAGATGAAGTTAACTCTCTAGATAATTACTCACCTTTGCTCAATCCCTACTCTTCTCTACCTACAAACCCAAAGAGATTAATTAACACTGGTTCCAGGAAGAAACACAGACAATAGCATCCGATATTGGAATATTCCTTTGTGAATAAGTTTATACTTATGGGGAGGAAAGAAGTTATTTTGAGAGAAAAAAAAAAGCACTGGACTTTATTGCTTAAAGCCAAAAGAAATAGTTATTTGTGGCAAAAGTAAGGCGATGAAATTTTGTACCTGCAAGTCTGCTGTATTTGTGGTGATGGTCTGTAATCTTAAGATGCTTCATACAATGAATCATTGCGTTTTAAGCACCTACTATTACAGAATGCTCTATGGACTGAAGGACCTTCAACAAAAACATAAGTATGCTACATCCAGCAGCACGTTAGTCAGCTTTCCACCAGTGTGACCAAAACACCTGACAAGAACAGAGAACAACTTGAAAGAAGAAAAATTATTTGGGGATTCCGATTTCACAGGTTCAGTCCATGGTCAGCTGACTCCATTTGCTTTGGGTTCTGGGACTAAGATGAAGCAGAACATCATAGTAGAAAGGGCTTGGTGTGACAGCCCCATGGCAGTCACAAAAGCAGGGGGAGTTGGAGGGAGAATGGGTGGGAGAGGGAGGGGTGAGGGAGAGGGTGAGGGAGAAGGAGAAGGAGAGGGAAGCCAGAGACAAAATAAGATACCAAGCAAGCTACACATATCCAATATACAATGGCAAAGAATAAACATTTCCATTCTAAAAGGGAGAAATGGGGCATAGAAAGAAGGGATGAGATGAAAACTAGACCAGAACCAGTACTGTAGCTTCATGTTCAACATCTGGGGCACATGGCGGCAAGATGTGATCTTCAAATGGCTTGTGCAGCACCACTCCTGTGGCCTTGCTGGTTGCAGCCCACAATGTCTCTCAGGCTGGCTCTACCCACAGTCTGAAGCTTTCCTCAGCAGACATTTCATGTTCCTGGCATCTCTTAATCTCTTGGGTCTCCCTTCCTGGTTTGGCCTCCATCTTACAGTCATATGCATCACCCTCTCAGGGGCTTTTCAACCCTGCTATACTTTGCAGGCCCTCCTAAACCTTTCTTTGAAATCTTGGTGGAAATTTCCATGACATCTTAATGCTCACATCCTACTGAGCCACCACCACATGGGCAAAACCAAGACCTGGCACAGCTTGTACGGTTATTGGGTCCCCTTGGACCTTGGCTATAGTGGCCTCTGAGTGCCTGAGCAACAAAGCATGATGTAGACTGATGTGCATCTTTTAACCAAAATCATCACCATCTTACTCCCATTATAGTTGTTGCTATATTTTATTATTTATTAATTTTTTGGCTGGTTTTTGGCACATTTTTGGTTTTAAATTACATGTGACTTAATAGAACAATATTAATCTCCTAAAAGTACTATTAAGTCTATACATAAAATACAGACTTCTTGTTATAGCTTATGAGACTTACCTTAAAAGTCCTCTCTATAGTCCTCATCTTCTCTCACTATATTCTAGTAAGTCTGGCCTCTTTTATGACATGACACTAAAAACACCTGATCCTCAGATTTTCAAAGCCTTCACATGTATGGCTGTTCTGCCTTGGATACTTCCACTTCACATTCTAATAGCTCACCCCCTAAATTCTCTCTCTCATCACATGAATAGACCCTTTTCACTCTTCTAGACTTAATTTAAGGGTGACTTTATAAAATTTATATAAGCTGTGTTGTCTGAATAAAACCAAATGGGTGATTGGTTTTACTTTCTATTTTATGATGGTTTGTTTGGAAAAAAGCAAGGTGAAGGTGTTTGTGAATAATGTAAGTACAGTATAGTGGAAGGGGAATAGAGCCTGTTCCCCCATCTGGCTCTAGGGTCTGACATCCACAGAGAGGGAGCAATGTGTCATCTGCAGACAGTGTTGATCTGCTAAAGGCAAGTGGAATACTCCAGACACAAGAAGCAAGGTCACTAGCAAGGGTGGCAATGGTGTGAGCTCTACCTTAGTAATGCGAAGGCAACAAATTTCAAAAAGGAAAACTAAGCAGAGAAAAGAGAGCACATTTGTTCTTGAGCACATGTGAGACACCCTTGGAGAGTCCAATAAATCACTCGGGAGACTGTGAGGGGAGGCTCTGACCTAGCAGATGGAATTTGCAATGGAAGGAAATCATGTTTATCCTCAGGCTGTCAGGTCTGAAGATGCTTGGGTAAAGCAAATGACCCCTGGGATGGTAACAGTCAGCAATTATTAGCAGTTAGAGATCTGTCTCTGCACCAAAACAGATACCAGTATCTAGGAATTATCAAAAACTACAAATCAACCTCAGAGTCTTGTCACACACCCACATAGTTCTCTTCCCTCTCCTCCTTGCTACTTAATGGATATGGGCAAGCTGTCAAATAGAGAAACAAAGAAGTGAAGATAAGTGGTGCTCCCCAGTTTAAGGTGAATCATTAGTCAGACTTGGTTTTGTCAGGGAATTTAGTCTGTTTTCTAACTGGCTTTATTTTAGCACAGCCATAAATCTCACTGTAATTGTATTTAACTCCAGTGACTCAATACATTTAAGCATTTCATATGATTCTCAATTATGAAGAATTACAATTAATAGGACAGTATTAACATGCTCTTGCTTGCATACAAGTTATCCTACGATGCTATCGGTATAATATATGCTTTCAATGACTGTTTTTTTTTTCTTGTGATACTTATGGACTTTCATGAATCATATCTCTCCTAGTCTCCAATGGGTCCAATAGGTTGCATTTGAGAGGTAGGTGGATATGGCAGAGTTTCTAGTCAGTGGCTATATTTCTTCTAAATATCAAACAGATTAGCTTGCATAGGAACTGAACAGATCAAGGACATATTTTTTTAATTGAATTTGCCTACTTGAAATATCATCTCAGCCCATGAAGAAACTGTACATGCTTTATAACTGATAATAAGTATATTTTTTATAAAGTTTATAACTGATAATAAGGATATATTTTAACTGAGCTACAACAAATTGCTCTTTTATTCAAAAGGAGTATCATTTGAAGATTTACTTTTTAATCAGAAAACAAGTTTGAGCCATTGATAATGTATTTTAAAATCATATTTAACATTTTATAATGAATAGTAAACCTTTTTAAGCATTAAAAATATGTTTGATACCTGTGGGTATTCTTGCATATGATCAAGCTTTTCATTTTTTCAAGAATTTCATTCAGAATTGTAATAGCAAGGCTTTTAAGATTTCATCAAGTGCTAATTCAACATCTATTCTTTATTAATTAACTTGTAAAGGAGATAATAATGAGATTCAAAGGAAGAGGCATCATCTGTGGACAGCTCCACTTCCAGATTCCAACAACACCATTAAACTATTTATGGCACGGAGACTGAGTCAGACGGCTTTTGTGTACTCTATGTGACCATATTGTGTAGCAGTGGGGGATTCAGAATAATAAGGCTCAGCCATCCATTTAGGCACCATTTGGAGCTCAGATAGCTTCAATTTGTGGTTATAATAAATTTCAAAACAGATGTATTATTTGTAGGCCTATGTTAAAAATTAAGCAGTGAAATTGAAAAGCCACCTATTTTGAAAATACAAAGCACAAAAATACAAACGAAAAACAAATTAACTGGATAATTTTGAATGCTTTTTTCAAATATAATTATCATAAAGTACAAATATAAAGTGATAGAATGTATTTGTTAATATTATTCTTTTGATGCATCCATTGTACTAAGGCAAATAGAGCTGACCCTCCATGTCTGGACTTCATGGCCATGAGTTTCAAAAATTACTGAAAAAAAAAATTTGCAACTATTCATGCAGAGACTACTTTTTCTTGTGATTATTCCATAAATGTTGCAGCATTAATAATTGTTTACATAGCATTCACCTTGCATTTGGTAGTTATAAGTAATCTAGAAATGACTTGGGTTTTATGCCAATATTACACTAATTTATGTAAAGAACTTAAGCATCAGCACCTTTGTAGAGTTTGGTATCTGTAGGTTGTTCTAGAACCAATCCTTCCCAGAGATAGAGGGATGCCATATATGATTTTTTTATATACAAAAGAAAAAGAGGGAGAGAGAAAGAGACTTTAAAAAGGATACTTAATATGACCACTAAGTAAGATTTTTGACTATTAGCATGGGAAAAGCAAGAAAATTTGGATATATTAAATGTATTTGCTACTAATTATTTTAATTAATAATTTAAATTAATTAATTATTTTAATTTAAAACTACTAAATGTATTAAGTTGAAATTGAAATTTCATTTTTCCAGTATTTGCAGTTTCAAAAATATTCCCCTGAATATTTCATGAGACTTAAGATGAAATACAGTTCATGAAGATTCCTGATGAAGGGAAGTAGTAAAGAAGCAAAGATTTTTATCAAGTTCAGGGAAAGTTGCAAGATGGTTTTTATAATACATTCCTTAGATTTATAATTTTTAAGGCATAAGTAATAGAGAGCTTTCTTGGGAGCCTGTAAAACTGCCAAAATTGAATGTTTGTATATAAATGTGTGATCAAGAGGTAGTTATCCTTTTTTAATTTAATATTTCAAAGAAAAATTAAAAGTAAGAATATATTTTTAAGTTACTGATAACTTAATATTAGAAATCTAAATTTATAAATATGATCCATTTAAAAAGCCACAGATGACATAAAATATAAAATAAATATATCCACAATGGAATATTAGTCTGTACTAAAAAAGAATAAGATCATGGCATTTGCAGGGAAAGAGATAGCATTAGAGAAGATTATGCTAAGTGAAGTCAGCCAATCCCCAAAAAACAAATGCCGAATGTTTTCTCTCATATAAGGGGGGTGACTCAAAGTGGGGTAGGAAGGGAGAGCATGGGTGAAAATTACCTCTACATAGGGAATAGGGGTGGGAGGGAAAAGGAGGGAGAAGGGGAATAGCAAGGATAGTGGAAGGAGACGGTCATCATTATACAAAATACATGTATGAAGATGTGAATTTGGTGTCAACATGACTTATATACAAACAGAGATATGATAAATTGTGGTTTAAAGGTGTATTAAGAATTGTAATGCAAAAAAATTATGAATGTAATGCACTCCCCTATTGTCATGTATGTAAGAAAAAAAAGAACAAATCGAAAGCAGAAAATCATGCTAATAATTAAAAATGTAAACATTGGAAAATAAAAATTAATTTTAAAAAAGTACATCTAGATTGCCAAAAAAATAAAAATAAAATAAGTATATCTATATATGATACATTTATTTTTGCTTTAAGTGTTCTGGTATTTTTAATAACCTTCCCCTTTAGGCTTAATTTACCTTGACATTCAGCTAACAGGCAAGCAAAAAATTAAGTGGAACTATTGGAAATAAAAGTTAAATGAATCAGGATCTGATAACCTAATTAATAGTAATGTGAAGTACGGATTTTATGCATATTTAGATTATATTCTAATAATCGACCAAATGGTTTATTCAACTAATTGTTCCTGTCATGCATTATAGCTATTAACAACTCAAAGTAGTGAACTGTAGCTGTGTATTTGTATAGACACTTGTTCTTATTGCTAGTCATTTATTCTTCAAATATCTTTTAGGCAACATCTAAAAGACAACCAAAATATAAAATCTGTGTAGTACAATAGAGAAAACTAACCATTCACTAAAATAAGCTGTATAATACCAGAAAAAGATTTTTATCTTTGGCTAAGGCAATCTAAACTGAACAAATAAATTTCTTTCATGGAACTATTTCAATCTGTAGTCCTGGAAAACATCACACACATTTACACTGTTGGGTTGGTTTATTACTTCTGTTTACTCTAGTCTTTTAAGCATACATATGCACAACTCATAGTAACATCTCTCCACAAGATATTTCTGATGGAATGACAAAGTTGAAAATATACATGCTTATTTCAGAGATGCCAAAACAGTTAACAAATTATTTATGACTATGAGGAATACATCTAGAATACGATATATTGGGAAAGAACAATGTCATTTTTTTAAGTAAAAATAACACTTGTGTTTTGAGAGGTCACTGTTCTGTGTCACTTTTGGGTGTGCTTGACTTACAATAGGCAGCTTTGGCTTGAAATAGCCTTTAAAAGAATTTATATGTATCAATGCAATGATCCCAATAGAGTCTGTAACAGTTGACCCTGATACCAATACAGTCAAAATGCTTTTGGGAGAAATGAAAATTTAAAATTTAGGCTCTAGGTATTGCTCTCATAAGCTATTCTAAACAAGGAGTTCAAAATCAGTATGTCATTTCTATTATCAAACTTTCAAAGGTAACAGACAATTTATAAAAAATAATAAACCATATTTCAAAAAACTCCTAATTTCCTAACATATGCATTGCTTTTAATGTGTTTAAAATTGTAAGATCTTCCAATGTGATGAGCAGATGATGGGCAGGCAGTCTGTGTGATAGTATCAGCCAGAAATCAAAGTCATGGTCTTCTTTTATTTTTTTTTTCATATAAGCTATTTGGGAAGAAGGTATATGTGTGTATAATGGGGAGAAAGAGGAGATTAACTTGTAAGCCATTATCAGATGCAAAAACAGACATTTACTAAGTTATCTACAAGGAGATGGTTCGATAATTGCTAAGCATTTGTATAAATCTTCAGGGACTTGGATTCTCTCAAGTGTGACAGAACACTCATCTCAACTGCCAGCGCTCCTATTTTAAAAGATCACATTTTGCAAATGGTTCTGGCATTTTGAGTTCTGTTCAGTTGATGGGTTTGTTTTCAATCTGATCAACAATATCTGATAATAAAATGACCTATTAAAATCCCTATTAAATTTTGTGTACTTGAGCACTCCCGTGGATGGTCTTTGACTATACCTTAAGAATGAGCCTTAAGATATTCAAGGATGATTATGAAAGGCATGTTTGTGAAGCCAAGAAAACCACCTCTGTTCAATGCTTTCTGTGCACCACTAGTCACATCATAGGAGAGAGTATGTATGTAGTGTGAAGACTATTAGCTAGAAGCAGAATCCAAAATGGAATCTGCAACACATGAAGCATATTTGTGGTGAAAAGCAAGTGATTCTCGAGTGTGTAATATATAAAGTTCTGACCCAATTTGTTTCCATCATCTAATCTAGTCTTTTTATAAGGCAGCATATGAAAAATGGCCCTTTTTACAGGACAGACTTTTTGAGCCTGTATCATACATTTCTTGAAGTATGCTTGTGTAATCACAAATAAGTAGGGAAATGCCTCACTGGTACATCAGCATTCCTGCATTGTCTTCCACATCCCACTTTGCTTCTGTGAATTTCAGTAAACTACATTAGGAATGGCCACTGTATAGAAATAATGCTTATTTAACAGGATACTCTTTGAACATTCCCATGATATGAGAAAATCTAATCAATAAGCATTTTGCAGACTTCTTATATCCATAGAAAAAAGATGTTATTTACTTTGTCTTTTTACAAGAGAAAAAGACAAAGTTTATATCCATTAGAAGAAGCAATCTAATCACTTACATCATTTACTGTTCCATACATTTCTATTTTAATTTACTCTTTCAACCATATTGCAATTATTTGTTAATGCTTTGATATGATTGTTTTAATAATCATTAACAAAATATGAAATACCATCTGTAATCATTAGACAGGAAAGAATTAAAAGATTCCAAACTCTTTTAGGTCAGGGAAGACTGTGGTTTGCCAAGAAGCACAAAGTTTCAAACTTGACTGAGCTGTGTGGCTGCAGGTTCAGGTGCTGTTTTAAGTGAAGAGATGGAGAATGAATGGGTTAACTGGGTGCCTGATGGGTCATTCTTGCTTGAGGTACTTTACCTAGAAGTTTTGTTTTTCCTTACAGAGCTGCAATAATGGACCAACAGCATGGACCTAAATAGGCATGGCCAGTCATTATGCTAAGGATCAGTTGTTATGTCTGAGTCATGTGAATGGGGGAATAGATGTTTTATCTGAAGAATACTGTCATGATGTCTATGAACGAGAGTGGAAAATAGGCTGGATACATGTCTAGGTAGGGCTTGCAGCAAAAGGTCAAGTATTAAGGGCACTCCTGAAATGACACTAATTATTTAGGAACTGGGTCAGAAAAACCTATAAATAATAGTTCTACTAAATTTACTAGCACTTATTCCTAAAAACTCATCCAAATAAATGGCATGACAGTGAACAAAATTTCAGTTCCGATTTTTTCTCAACCCCAAAGTATATAAAACTTGAAATATTTTCCAGCTTAAAAGCAATTACATGTTCTAGGATCAGCTTTAATTTTTCCCACAGCCATTTTCTGCTACAATAAAGTGAGAAAGGCATTCATAATTTGCATGCATTTGTTTCATCTAATTCTTTGTTTTTCAGGGTAAATATGCTTTAGACCTGAGATACTACAGGAAATCCCAAAGCTCAGAACACCACTAATGAGAATGGAAGGAATTAACCATTGTGAAAGCTGAAGCATGAAGCTACTGTGTAGCGCTGTTCAGAGTTCATGTAGCAGTTTAATCAGGGAGCAGCTGTTCTGTGAGCTTCACTGGAACTGGAGTCTCACATCCTAAGTCTGAAATATCTATTCTTAGAAGAGGTGGTAACTTTATGCCTTGCAAAAAAAAAAAAAAAAAAAAAAAAAAATTAGTGCTCAAAAATGTTACTTTTTAAATGAATTAACCCTTTGTCTTTCCTCAGAACTTTTTTTCTTAGTAGACTCAAAAGTACATAAAAGGTAATACATAATACCTTGCCTAGGCTGAGTACAATGTCTCATACATTATAAGCACTCAAAAATATTTATTGAATGAAGAAATAAGTGATGGTTGAATGGGAAATTATATTGTTGAATTTACAATGGGTTTAGAGATAATCTATGTTAGTTGAATTATTTAGTGATATGTTTTCACTGCTAAATTTCATTTTGTTTGTCAAGGAAAGGGAGTTTTTGGAAAGATATAGTTGACAGATTAATTATCTATAACTTCTAATACATTCATACAGTGTGGGTTTTCCTAACATGTAACTTTTAATTTATAAATTCTACAACATGAAGTTATAACAATTTTCATTCTTCTTTTAAGGAATTGCAGAGCAAAACTGTAGTCCCCTAAGTAAAAACCTCTTATACATACAATAAACAAATTTATTACACTCCAAATCATGTGCATTGCTCTTATAAGAAATCTATGAATGCAATCATGCTTATAAAAATCAGCAGACATAAATAAATGAATCATCTTTCAATAAATTTTATAGATACCAAAGACATTGAACTTTTAAAATCCCACTGTGCAAAATCAAATGGAAAATGATAAAGGACCAAAGCTCTGGTTAGTAACATAATTGCTGCCTAACTACAAACTAATTCACTTTAATAGCTTTACTGGAACCATATGTTACCTCTTTGAACTTTAGTTACAGAATATTTATGCAAACCCTACCATATAGAGCTATCTTTAACAGGGATATTGCATTTAAGAAAAAAAGTAAATCAAAAGATATGACAGTTTTTGCCTCTTTCTAATCCCAATAGAATTACTTCACTGATATTCCATTCTCTGCATAAATTCATATACAATTTGAACATTCTGTGTAGCTTAGCTTTACTGACAATTCTATTGCATAAATCATTTTATGCCTATGTGGTATCAAGAGAGCGTGCAGCTCTCTGGCATCATTAAATAACATGTTGAAATTATGATGAAAGAGTACTACCTAAGGCTTGACTGAACATTCATAATCCATATACTTGATCTCTAAAGAGATGGATTTCATCCTTAGTAGATTTTATCCTATGTTATTGATCACAAATTTGGGACATTGCTTTAAGTTCTAAACTTTATGTTAATATTGGAAACTTAAACTATAACTTGAATAGCCTTAAAGATGATTTAAAATGAGATGCTACCCATGGCTGCCTCTTTGGGGAGTGGTGGTGGTTACTTAGAGATTCTTTTTTAGGGGTCAGAATTATGTGGAAACCAAATACGAGTGTTCTAATTTTTAATCCCAATTTTCTCACTTCCAGTTTGGCAAAAGAGGCCAGGAACATGAAAAGCCTTTTTGAAGTGTCTTTTCCCTGTATCAGTTTCCACAGGACCAGTGACTTCATTCTTCCTGCTACTGCAGGTTTACCTTTGACAGTCATTTTTTATTCTATCACTATTTTGAGTCATCCTGTGGTTGATTCTTTCTAGGTCATTTCCTAACCTCTATTTTAAAGCTATCAGAATATGTTAAACATGGCAGTAAAGTCAATCATCTTCCTTTCATAATAATAATCACCACTGAATTGCAACTGCTAAAGGGTAAGTACTAGGCCTGAATACTTTATTTAAATTCTATAAAGTAGGGGTAATTTTTATTCTCATCTCCCATGTGAAGAAATTGAGACCCATAAAAAATTAAGGCATCATGCCAAAGGTCTCACAGCTAGCAAATGATCTTTCTGACAGCAAAGGCCAAACTCTCAACGACATACTATATGGGCCCTTGTGTTATTACCATAGACAGTTCATGGCATGGTCTTCAGCTTCACTTTCATCTATCCTGAAGTCATAGCACAAAGTTTTAACTTGCATTGGAAGTCAATTGCTAGAAAAATAGTCTGCAGTATAATAGAGAACCTGAATGTGTTAAGAGGTTCAGACTTCATTTTGCATGGGATAGGATATTATTAAAGGGTAGTAGCAGGGGATTTTCAGGATTGCATTGTGGAGACATCTAACTGGAGACCAGAGGAAAGATGAGGAGACTGAGCTATTTTACTGTTGGCAAGTGTGAAAGGAGAGACAGAATCAAAAACTATTTGGAAATGGAATAGAGAACCCTTGTGACTGATGGGATTGAGGGAGCCACTGTCTGATAAACCTCCACTTTATGACTATTAATGTAGTTGAGCTAGGACAATGTTTGTTTCTGTTCCTGCTGTTAGTCCCACCCTTACCCTGGACTGAGCCCTCCCAGTGGCTGCTTCCCCAAGATTAAAACTCAAATTTCCTAGTGACCCAACATAAATGGATCACAGGAAGAGGGAGAAAATGATGATGAGACCTGAAGTTTCCAGGCTATGACTGCACAGGTAGGCTGTGTGTTTGCCTGTGCATCTGTGTATTATCAGTCATTGACAGATGTTATTTACAACACTGACAGTGTTATTTATATAAAAAATCTGATCAAAAATAGATTTAATTAGAATTTTAATATTTCCAGATAAAAATCCTACTTCCAACTGAGCAGTGTTTTAACATACTATGGGTGCTCACCAAATTCAAATGAATAATTATTAGGAAGATTATTCTATAACTTAAGGAGATCTAGAACTTACACAAACACATATATAAATCTATAGAATTACAATCATGCAGCTTTCAAGATAGTTCTCAGATTGCAAAAATAAAATAGGTGTCATAACTCTTCACCTCCACTATTCCAGCAGGAATGCTAATTTTAAAATGCACCTTTCTTAGAGCTACTCATGAAATCCCATGGCAAGCCATTCTTCATAACATAAAAGTTTAGCCTAGTAGGACTCTGGAGTCCCATAAGCCTACTAGAAAGAAACAGCAATAACTCAGGTGAGAATCATGATGGGCAAAATAATACAAATGCAAACCATTATTTTTAGTATAAGAAAAACAAAAACATTTGCATGTTAGCATATGAGTCTATATAAGCACACAGAAGAATTTCTGCAAAGGTCTAATCAAAACTTTTAACAATGTTTTCTATTAGGTTGGAATATGAATTAAAAAAAAAATGATGATGAAAAGAAGACATCAAAAAGATTTTCGCTTGTTTTTCCTCATGTGATTGTGATTAGAAGAGAGGAACAGAAAACAGCATAAGAAAAGGCAGATGGGGTCAGGGACTTCAACAGAGACCAGGCACACAGTGCATGCTTTGTGGGAGTCTAGTGAAGAGTGAATGAAGATCAGGTAGCAGCAAGGAGATTTTCTATTTCTATCAATTTCTGAAAGTTCTTCACTTAGGTTGTAGCTTTGACTCTGGTTTCCAACTTTGAAGTATTGTACTTCCATAAAGTACGTACAGGCCTATGGAATAAAAATCCACCCTTCACAGAACTTCTTGGGCTGAAAACTACTTCTACATGTTGTAAGAATTCAGACTTCATAGAGTGACAATTTCTTCTACTTAGCCAGATAACCCCAGCTGTCCTGGTTGACTCTCAGCTGGGAGTAGAGGATATCTACCTCCTCCAGGAAAGCTTCTGGAGTGTTATGGTTTGGATGTAAGGGGTCCCCCAAAGCTTCTGTGCTAATGGTGGAATGTTCAAAGGGAAAGCAATTAGACTATGAGAGCTGCAACCTAGTCAGTACATCCTAGTTTAAACAGACTAACTGGGTTATAACTCTAGGCAGGTGGAGTATGGCTGGAGGAGATGGGTCTCTGGAAGATTTCTTTTTCCCTGAGACCCCCTTCCCTCACCTGCTTTCCTGATACCATGAGCAGAGTATTACTCCTCCCCCACTGACCTTTCACCATGTTCCGCTTCATCTTGGGCCCAAAATTATGGAGTAGGCCATCATGGACTGAACCTCTGAAACCATATCCCAAAATAAATTTTTCCTCCTCTAAACTGTTCTTATTGGGTATTTTGGTTATAGTAATGGAAAATAACTCATGGAGCCAGGTCAAAGGCACTGTCTGCCTCCATCAAAACTTCTTTACATGATGATGTGAGAGGTCTGGCTCTCAGGGGTGACACTTAGATATACGCTCACTGAAAGCTGAAGTTGATCTGTCTGGTCCTAACACACTAGACAGTCCAGCAAAGCTCTCTTAAGTACGCTGGTAGTATCCCCATGTGTGTCACTTAGAAGGATTTTAGGGACATACATAATTCCACTCTCCATTTCCAAAGAGGTGATAACATCCAATACTTCTTCAATGCTCAGTATGTGCCATGCACTTTTCCCAACATTGACATATTATTCCTGGCTTGAGGCAATTACTGTTCTCCATTTTGGATATTTGAGAGAAAGGAAATTGAATCTCCTGATATAGCACAGTTGTAAGTGGAAAAGCAGAACTCTGACACCAACAACAGAAACCAGAGACGACTGTTTTAGCATGTTTATTATACATCTCATTAAATCAGAGGAAATTGAAAATATACCAGGCCTTATCAACTTAGCACAGATGGAGGATATCTAAGAAAATAATAATTCCAATATTTGGCAAGGATCTTTAGTAGCTGTAGAACTTGGATTGCTGGCACAAGTAAACTCTCTATGAACTTTGCATGAAAAATGTTGCCCTCTCTTTTTTTGTTGTTTTTGTTTTTCTATTGAGTTTGTGGCTGAATAAAGACCTCTGTTCACTGGAATATTTCACATGCTTTCTCTGTTGTAAGTGGGTTTTTTTCCTATTCAGAAATCACAGGCCTGTGAGTATCTGAAAATTAACAGTTTTGTTGGTTGTTATGCTCCTCCACCACTGTGAGGTCGCCCAGGAAACAGTTATGTCTCCAACCAGTTTCTTGCATATTTACAAAAGGGGTCTTATTGTATATTTCAGTCAGTTTTTTCACCACTGTGACCAAAATACCTGACAAGAACAATTTTAGAGGAGTAAAAGTTTCTTTGGCTCACAGTTTCAGATGTCTCAGTTCATAGATGGTAAACTCCATTGCTCTGTGTCCTACATGAGGCAGAACATCACGGCAGGCAGTGTGGAGGAAAAGAGCTCAGAACATGGTCATCAAGAAACAAAGAGAGCTCCATTCACCAGGGACAAAATACAAACCCCAAAGGCATACCTCCAATGACCCTCCTCCCCCAGTCATAACCTACCTGCCTATGGTTACCACCCAGTTAGTCCTATCAATTGATTAATACAATGATTAAGACTCTCATAACCCAATCACTGCACCTCTAAATTTTCTTACATCATTTCACATATGAACTTGTGGGGGAACACCTCATATCTAAACCATATATTATATAATGTGGAAATATGCCAAGGTCATTACAATGAGACAAAAACCACCATTTGAAAGTAAAGCTCAGTAAGCAGATACACTACTGATACTAAGTTTATGACTTGATTTTAATATTTGGACTGCAGACTAATTTGGGGGCTAATGTTGAGAGTACAACAATAGCAAAAAACATGGACTTTGGAGCTGGAAACATCTGTGAATACTCAGTATTAAGTTATTTAATGTATCAAATTCCTTACATCACAAGATATTATAAAAATGACATGAAATAATGCATATAAAAGCCAAAATCCAATACCTGGCACATAGAAAATGCTCAGTATATATGAGAAATAATGGTGATGTGCTGCTATTGGGTCAGCGTCAACATGGTAGACTGTGTTGTATTTTTTGACTAAATGATATATATTTTTCATATTTTTATTTCTTTTTTTTATTTTATTTTTTTCATCTTTCATACATTTGATTCAAGTGAGTTATGCACTTCCATTTTTACCCCAAATACAAATTGCAGAATCACATCAGTTACATATTCACATGTTTACATAATGCCATATTAGTGACTGTTGTATTCTGCTGCCTTTCCTATCCCCTACTGGCAGCCATTAGGAAGTCAAACAACAATAAGTGCTGGCGAGGATGTGGGGAAAAGGGTACACTGGTACATTGCTGGTGGGACTACAAATTGGTGCGGCCAATATGGAAAGCAATATGGAGATTCCTGGGAAAGCTGGGAATGGAACCACCATTTGACCCAGCTATCGCCCTCCTCAGACTATTCCCTGAGGACCTTAAAAGAGCATACTATAGGGATACTGCCACATCAATGATCATAGCAGCACAATTCACAATAGCTAGACTGTGGAACCAACCTAGATGCCCTTCAATAGATGAATGGATAGTTTTATTTCTGATATTGCTGTCACAAGCTGTCCATGGGCTGTGTGTGGACTATGTTATACATAGTAGGCTAATAAGGGGATAAGTCTGGCACTGGGAACATCCTGTGGCACCCCCATAAGGATTGACCTCCTGATGTAGGTGAACTTCCCCCTCGAGTTCTACCAGAGATCCCACACAGCACCTGAGATGGGTATGACCTGCAAGATGTCAATCGTCTGACTTATTGTAATACACCACAAACAAGACTCCACCCTTGAATCCTTATCCCTGCCTTTGATGTCCCTCCTCCATATAAATAAATCAAGTTCAGGCACTGTTTGGCCAGAGTATAGAAGCTTCATCTGTCTGATTGGCTTGCCTGTCCTGCCCTTTCTTTGAAAACTACTTTCTGTGTCCTGTTTTTTTTTTTTTTGGGGGGGGGGGTGTGATTGATTTTTCTTAGCTTTTATTACTCAGTTAGCCCATTCCACTGAGGGGGACCCTATTTCCATCACCTGTGCAGGACACAGGTGAGATAGTGTGATACATATTTTAAATTGGTGTATATATTCCCCTCACCTCCTGTCCCCCAGTCCCTTCCAAGATATTACTAAATTCATTTCATATCTCATTATTAGATATCAGAGTCAAGAACATAAGGGAATAGTATCATATCACATGCTTGACTCAATGGCTGAAATCTAAGGGCAACTGACTGACGGAGGAGAAGACATTATCGACTGATGGAAGATTTACCCTCCACAGCTTTTCTTTCCCCTATCTTGTTAACAACAAGGATAATTCCTCAACAAGGATAATTCCTTCCTGGGTACTTCATCTTATTCAACTCTGCAGCAAACATCTCCTATATGACCAACATAGTAAGAGGTGTCAGAAATTCAGGGAGGAGTAAGAAGCTATCCCTCACCTGAAAGGGTAACAAACAAAACTTTCTTGCAGAACAGTGCTATCTGTAGAAATAGGTGGGGATTGAAGGGATGAGAATCAGACAAAGGACAAAGGGACTCATTTTAAGAATTCGCTTGTTTCAAACATAAGTGTAATTAACACGACTAGCCAGTGGTACATGAGGATTTTATAATTTGCAAATTGTAGGATTCCTTTGGTCTTAAAGATATTGAGGATGTTTCTTGACTAAAACTGGTGACATTGTACATTTCTTATCTGAACAAGGTATTGCTCCAATCACAAATCCCCTGCCTCCTGGAATCTCTATGAGTCACAGATGGGAATGTGGAGAGAATAACTCCCTGATTTAAGAACATCAGTTTCAGGGAGGTAGATGGCTCAGTAGTGGTTATCCTGACAGCCATGCTGCCACTTCGGCTGATGAGCACAGTGCCAAGGTGCCAAATCTTTACTTGGATTACTGTGCTCTTTGCGGGTAAGAAGATTGACATTAGAAGTGTTCGCTGAACTAAATTCTTGTTGGATATTCCATCAAAAATCCGAGGGAAAGAAAAATAAGCCTGAAACTATTTTTTAAAGGGAAAAGAATTTATTATAATTCATTTAATTCATTGAAAATATTCTGTTTCAGTTCTCATTGCTTCTCTGTTATTTATCCTTAGGTGCATAAATTATATTCAAGATGCCTACAGTTGGGAAAGAACAATTTGAAAATACAGAACAAAATTAGTTATTCTAAATACAAAGTAGACTTTTTTTGCCTCCCTGAACAACTAGTCTATTTTATGTTAGTTGAAATATGTTTTTAATCATTACTAAAATTTTCACAGGATGAGACTGATGTCACAAACATTTTTAAATGTTTGCTGACTGATTTTTAACAACAAAAAAATCTGAGTAGTGAGATTAAGAAAGAAATGAGATAGACAAATGGCTAGCTGCAGAAGGAACATTTAAAAATATTCTGTTGAGAATGTACTTGATATTTCATGGAGAAGCAGTTGCTTTATATTGTAATTTATCTAAATAATAAAAATATATAGCTTTAAATATATGTGTGTAAAACTTTAAATATATATGTGCAAAACTGGAAAATATCAAAAGTTTAGATATCTTTGACCCTCTGTAATCTTCTGCTCTTCATATATGTAACATCTGCTCATCTTCAGGATTCATTTTTGTTTGGGTGGAGTTACAGGGTTGCCTTGGTAACAGCTACTGTCACCAAAAAAAAAAAAAGTGTTTACAACAGAACATTTTTAAAATGCAGATGCCAAAGTAGGACAGGATAAGGAAAGAATATTTTAAGTTCCTTTTTCATCACATCTATTAAACATTATAAGGTTTGTACTACTTTCAGAAGCTTTCCAGTGTTTAAAAAAATACATATGCACACATGCACATATTGAGAGCACTTCTCACTGAGGGATCATCTTATTGGGACATGTAATAAAAACCAGGCCATTTTCTAACCATTAACTAAGAAAGTAAAGATCTTTATTCTGAGGACAACAAAAGCCATATAATTGTGATGCAAGCTCTTGCTTCTTCTCACTTCTGAACAGAATTCTGTAGCCAGAAGCAGAACATGCCTAGCATTTGGTCTGGAACCATTTTGAAGGGTAACCTAATACTGTGATGTTAAGCACAAACAATTTGGCATTTGGCTTCAAAATATGGCCAGGATTGTTACTTTTTTTCTCAGATACTGGCCATCCGCCAAATAATTTCTAATCAATTTCTGAGCCCAATTTTGTTGTGCTACTCTTTCAGTTGCTGTAATGACCTGGAAGAGTGTGAAACACTGAAACTTGTGAGATAATCAAAACGTAAGCTAAATTCTACAATTTTTGTTTCTGAATTAAAAATTAAAAACCAAAGAAGAATGTGTTATGTTTCCAAATCACTTACTTGATTTCTTCTACCTTGAATCCAAATTACTGTTGGTTTTTTTTTGTTGTTATTACTTGTTTTGTTAAGCTAGAATTTGTAAAAACTAAAGCATAAACATTTTAGGTAAAATATTAAACTGCTAAAAGTGGATCGCTTAAAAAAATCAAAAGTTAAAATTTTCCCTAGGCTAAGCCTATCATTATTTGGAAAAAAATAAGAAAGAGTTGTATAATTTCTAAAAGGCATAGGTTATGAGTAAAAGGTGCCTGTTTCCTAAACTTAATACCAATATCCAATTATTTAATACTATGTAAAAATTCTACTTTTTTTCTTTCCTTGGTTTCCAAATTAAAATAAAATGAAGCACTTTTCTTTGATGGATAATTAGAATAATTTAAGAGGAATGGTGTATCTTTCTACCTCATGGCATATCTATAGATACTACTGGTGGTTTAGGGTGCAATGAAGTATGCTTTATAAGGTTTCAAGAAAAGACCACCATATAAATATGACATTACACATAAAAACAGCATCATGAGAAATAGAAATCAAATTTCAAGTATTTTGTAACCATATCACTTTTTATGAGATATTTTGACCAATAGGTTTTTTTTAAGTGTAATTGCTTAATGTATTTATTTTAACATTTTTATGTTTTTATCTGAATAACACTTTTCCCAGTTGTAAACTTTTCAGATTAGGAAAAAAATTTGTTTACTTGAAGAAGCTATGAAGATAAATGGTTATGCCCAAAATTTATTGAAATGAAGAGATGAATTTTTAATTTCATAGACAAGAGGATACTGGTCACTGGAGGCTAGTTAAGGTAGAAGACAGGAGGCAGAGGGCATTCAGATACCAGGCACCAAAATGCAGCTAGGTAAGAGGATTAAATTCCAGTGTTCTCTATAGAAAAGTAGAGTAACTAGAGTTTACAATAATTTATTATATATTTCATAAATAACTAGAAGAGTAACATTGGATGGTCCCTCACCCAAAGAAATGATGAATGTTTGAAAAGATGGGAATGTTTAGTTACCCTGATTTGATCATTACACATTGTGTATATGTATCAAAATATCACATGCTTCCTGTAAGTATGTAAGATTTTGTATTCACTTAAGACTTATTTCTTCCAAAAAGTTCCAAACATACGACTAGAATAAAGGCAATAGACTTTTCAAATAGTGTTTTTGGGTTAAGTAACATTCACTCATTTCTGCTGGTCTAGGATTGCCATAGAATTTGGTGGCAATGGGAATAGACTTCTTTGTCAAGTCAGACATACGAAATAATTTGCAAAGTGAGAACTTTCATTTTTTTTTTCATTTTTTCGGTCCATGGGTGAAGTGGTAAATCACAAGCATCTTGCTTTTCAAAAGTAAATATTAGGACTGATTAGCCCAAATACTCAAATTTTCATTCACTCCTTAAAAACAGATCCACACTTAATCATTCTTCACACCGCACTCCCTCACTCCTCTCACAGAAGTTATTAACTATTTTCTCCAATCTCACATTAAAAATCTGCTTCAGACCTTCAGTGATTTCTCTTACACTTGTGCTTAAATTTCTTGGCTGGAATTCCTCCCTCTAATCTCTTAACTCTGTGTATGTCATTAGAGTTTCCCTTCTAAAACCCATAAGCTATTTCACTGATCACCTGTTGCAAAGCTGCCATGGTGTCCATATTGCTCATTGGCTACAGCGTTCAGACATGCAGGACACCAAGAGTCATTCCTCAAGTGACATAACCAACTTTCCAGCTCAAATCTGGGGATTCCTCTTGCTCTAAGAATGGTGTTGAGGATGCAATGGTGAATGGGATGGCCATGACTCCCCATGAGCTCATAGTCTGAGGAGAAGGACAAGCAGATCTATATAATAGCTCAGCTAATGTAATGACAGAAATGTGCACAGGTGCCACGGGAGCAAAGAGAAAGAATAAATAAGAAGCCACAATGGGAAGAAGGAAGAATTTATTGGATGCCATGCCTACTAGGAAGTCTTGAAGAACATGCGAGAATCAGCTAAAAGCAGCAGGGTAATGGCAAAAAGAGCTACATGGGTGTAAATACACCATGGAATATTAGTCAGCCTTAAAGAAGAGTGAATTTAGGGCATTTTCAGGTAAATGGATGGAACTAGAGAATATCATGCTCAGTGAAATAAGCCAATCTGTAAAAACCAAAGGCTGAATGTTTAGTTTGGGAGTGGGAGGTAGAAAAAAATGAGAAAACTTTGTATTGTGCAGAGGGGAGTAAGTGCGAGGGTGGGCGGTTGGGGTTGGGAAGGACAGTAGAAAGATACAGACATTATTACCCTATATTCAGGCATGATTACACTACTGGTGTGACTCTGTACCATGTACAGCCAGAGGAATGAGAAGTTGTGCTCCGTTTCTGTATAATGTGTCAAAATGCCTTCTACCGTAATTAGAACAAATTTAAAAATAAAAATAAAAAAGAGTGACACAGGGCATCAAGTTAAGAAAAGACTGAGTAGAAGCATTTGTTTTCGCTGAAGTTCAAATGACAGTTTGTGACGCTTCCTGCAATTTTCTCCTTCAGGGTTTATTTCTTGATTCCCTATTGTCTTGAGTCACCTTAAACCTAATTCCATTATCCTTGAGATGTCCTACCCTTTATTCATCTTTTTATCTCTCACCCCTAGAATATGTCCATAGTGCAACCCACACAAACATTCTGTGAATGTCTGGGTTAGAGAAGATTGGGTGGTTAAATTCCATGACTTTCTATTGTGGAATCATAGAGAAACTGGGAGAGAAAAAAATATTCCAACTCTTAAGAAGCATGTGCTCATGAATTCTCCTTATGAATCACGTTGAATATTATAAACTCTTTTAAAATTAGAGGAATAAAAACTAAAATTAAAAACCCCATATTTCCAACAATTTAATATCTGGAGTCCCAAACTATTGTGAGATCAGTTACACGGTAAACGACAACAAACTACTCCATAGCATTTCTCTGAAATTGCTATACCTGCAGGACCCACTGATTTCCCATGCAGCTTATCCCCTCTTCACATTCCAGAACCCACCTGACTTAGGGTTCTAGGTACTGAAGCAGGTTCAAATGCTTATCTAAAACAGCACTGCAGCGGGTCTCTAGCCTTGTTTCTGTCCATGACAGGTCCTTAATGTCTCTTTGGTCAAGCCTGGTGCACATTAGACACCAAGTTACATTTCTTAAGTACCTGAGAATTGATCGCTTGCCTTTAGTCCCAATCATTTAGAGGGTAGTGGCAATGCCTGGCTCGTGGAATCATCTCCTAGCCATTAGTGTCCCACAACACATATACAACTCCCTGTATGAACACAAGGCTGTGTTCCTACAGAGTGTTTTTAAGGCTATCTTCCAGAGACATAGTCTAGGGAAACTATGCCTCAATTTATACCCTATATATCTCAATTTGTATACCTGGGACTCTGCTTTTTAATCCTTCTTTTCAATGCCAAAAACCTGTATGTACTGAAGTTGTGTTTAGGGACTGTTAATTGTAACTCACTCTTTGATGGCCATGTAGGATGCTTATCATACTATCATGGCCCTCCCTCCCTGCCTCACAGATGTCTCTACTGGTTGTGTACGTGTGTGTGTGTGTGTGTATGTGTGTGTGTGTGTGTGTGTGTGTGTGTGGCTTGTATCTGACTCCCGAGGAAGACCATCCATGGAACTCCATTCATGTGCTCTGCCACCTGTTGGTAAACCCTCTGGTACTATTGATTTTCCTGACTTCTGCTGCGCATCATAGATATTAGTTTTTTTGCTCTTTTGTTATGAGATATACATCCCTACGCCAAACACAAACACAAAGATGA
Source organism: Callospermophilus lateralis (assembly GCF_048772815.1). Taxonomy (NCBI): domain Eukaryota; kingdom Metazoa; phylum Chordata; class Mammalia; order Rodentia; family Sciuridae; genus Callospermophilus; species Callospermophilus lateralis. The sequence continues at coordinate 102,121,102 of NC_135312.1, read as the reverse complement.
CAAATATTTTAAAGAGTTCTCAGAATACATCCACAAGTCTGAATTGTTTGTGTTCAGTACCTCAGAAGAAAGGACAAACCCTCCCCAAGTTATTTATAATGAGGATCTTAAGAAACACTATACCAGCTTATAGAAGTCCATGAATTAGTAACAAGAAAATTACTTTTCAAAACTTTTTCTAAATCCATGGCAAAATAAAGAAAATACATTAATTTTAATTATCATACACGTGCTATGTTAACAGAGTATTTTATCTTTGAGAAACTACCTGTTAAATATTTGACTAGCAGTTGAAATATGTAAAAATCACTCCAAAATCTTGAGGTAAATATTTTGTGACCTTCCAATTATCATTCCTACCTCTGACTTTTTCTCTCTTAAAAGCATTCTTCACATTGTCGTCAGATTAACTGTATGAAACCTTCAATTTTATCTTGTTATTTTTCTTTAAGTTTTCAAGGATTTGATTAAAATTATTGTTCATAATATTCATTAGTATTTACTCTAGTAAGTGCATTAACTATTTGTAACTTCAAAATTATTTTTAGTTGGACACAATATTTTTATTTTGTTTTTTTAGCTTTTTATGTGGTGCTGGGGATCAAACCCATTGCCTTAGTTGTGCTAGGCAAGAACTCTATCACTGAGCCACAACCCTAGCCCAATTATATTGTATCTTATTATTTGACTACAATCTTATTATATTATTTGACCAAGTCGTAATTAAAGCATTAATTATAATTTTAAGTGACCTATTTTTTAAATTAGTGGATTTATTAATATGCCTTATCAATTAGATTTTAAATGCTTAAGGTCAATTGAGTAGAGAACTAGTAAGTGATTACTGAATTGAATCATACTTTTTTATGTAGACAGTCTCATATATAAAGCCTCATATATTCCCTCACATAAAGTACAAGAATCAAGTAGAAATCAGTTATTTGATTAATCAACTAGCTACACTTTGTAAAGTTTGAGTAAATAATACCTTGCTGAGAAAGTATGATAAATGTTTCACTTATCTATAAAAATGCAACTGAAGTCTTGTGGTTTCCTAGTTGGAAAGTCAAAACCTTTACAGACCCATGCTTCACCCAGGGACATCAGTCTTTCATGCTCAAGAAGAGGATCCCTAAGCCTGACTTAGCTGCATTGCAATAAGCTGTGGCCACAGGAGAATTCTCAATATCCTTCGACAAAATTCATGGAAAAGGAAAATTATGTGTCTGAGTGCACAATCCTGATTGCATCCCATGTTTAATCTTCAACAAGACTCCCTCTTTTTATATTTTGTTAAGCTCCTCCCAATGGAGAAAAATATTTTGTGTTCTGCTACGAAATAATGCAGTATTCTACCTAATAGCAGTGGTATCTCACCTTAAGACTATATAACGGTCTTATATATCTTTTAAATCCTTTCTATCTTGTTTCTAAACAAGGACATAAAAAGGAAAACACTTCCTAATATTTATTTTATAAATACAGTTCTCAACGTAGATAAAGCAAAATATTTGGCTTTTGCCATTTTTTCCATATATATATGTACATATATATAACATAAACCATTTAGAACTGGTATTAAAGTAGTATAAATATTGTTTGGTTCTTTTCATAGTCTCGGGGGACAGACAGATATGTGCTTGGGGATTCACTGAAAATAATAATGAAAGGTGTTAATTATACAGTTTTCCTGTATTTATTTTTCATTTATTTGTAAATTTATTTTTGCAGTTCTGGGGACTGAATCCAGAGCATCAGTCACGGTAGAAAAGAGCTCTACCATTGGGTCATGCTCTTAACCCTCTCATCTTTATGTTAAAGTCATTTCATTGATGTAAGAATGAGTGTGATCCAGCAAAGAAACATTCTTCAGATTTGAGAACAGATGATTAATTACTGTGACAGCGAAGAAGATGTTCGAGATGAATGACCAACATGCTGAAATTGTTTCAACTTTGAAAAGGAATTATCAATTGAAAATGCCCTTCTTCAAGAGAACTAACCAATACAAGCATTTTTATTTTAAATTTCTTTATGTCTTTGGAAAAATACTATTGGTATGGTGGAATGCTGGGTGGTCACTTCCTTGTGATTATAAGCATTCATATATTCATGTGAATATAGTTACTTCTGCATGCAGAGGCAAATATATTTTGTCATTTGGCATGCCTTCAATATAAAATTTTCCTTATTTTTTTGTTTTTGTTTTTTCAGTACCAGGGATTGAATTCAGAGGCACTCAAACACTGAGCCCATCCCCAGTCCTATTTTATATTTCTTATTTAGAAACAGGGTCTCACTGAGTTGCTTAGTGCCTCATTTTTGCTGAGGCTGGCTTTGGACTTGAGATTCTCCTGCCTCAGCCTCCTGAGCCCCTGGGATAATAGGTGTGCGCCACCACACCCAGTTCAATACAAATTGTTACAGAATTATTCTATTACTTAGAATTCTGAGCCTAATTCTCATACTATCTTCCATCAGTAAATTCTTTATCTTCTAACCAAGGGCTATTTTGAGTATCCTGTCATTCTGATGTTTGAGCTTAGAAGAGTCAGGTCAAACAAGGAGTTATGCTTGTTTCAGTTATCAACTAAGTGTTAAGAAAGATCTTTAATGATTTGATATATTCCACCAGGGAATAGGAAAGAAATAGATTGGATCTGCAATATATTTTGGGATTGAACTTGTATTTTCCTATTTAACTTCTTTTACAGTGGTGACATGAGAAAATAGATATTTCTTCTTAATTCTTACATTTGCATTTTAATGGATCATATATTCTTACTTGAGCTAAGCAATTTCTTTTCATTACCAATTATTGTTTGTCAGGTCAAGTGGATGGGCCCTTGCTAATCAAGCCAAATAAATTTTATTTTCATACTCTATTTTACCATTAATCTATAGACATAACTTTTGACTGGCAAAAAAGATGCCTTCTGATTTCTTGACTCCAAATTTGATTATAGCTGAGGCTACATTATGGGAAAAAAAATTCATTATTTTTCATTCAACATGATAGGAAAAACTGAATTTAGGCACCTCATTATCTCTAGCTTTAATAAATGCTTGTACAAAATTTTTAATTTTTTACTTTTAAAAAGGAAAACACAATATTTGCCATTAAATTTTAAGAGTCCAACAGCTAAATGGACGCATAGGAAACCACATTTTTAACTCTGAGTTTATTAACTATATAGAGAAACCTAGTCATAATGATAGGCCTTTTTCCAGATTAGATTCTTAAGAAACATTTTTTTTTTTAATATTGGCTTAGAGAATGAAAGGGGAGTAATAAAACCTATTTATACTATTTATATGAAACCTATGTCCTCTTTAAACACCTTATTTGAAACATTCTAAACCATGTATAATAAAAGAATATCATATAATAACAAAATAGACAGCATTTTTGCTTAATGACTGTAATGTGCCATAATAATTTTGGATCATTTTTCTTAGTTTTATATGTTCAACAGCATTTTAAGTGAATGAGAAAATCTCTATGCTGCATAAATAACTTTAGGTTGATTTCTAATGTAATAAATAGTATGATTTCAAATTTTTAAAAAATAATAGAAATTGTTTTTATAGCGATTGTATTGCTTACATACATGTCAAAATTGATCAAATTGCACACTTCAAATATATGCATTTTATTGTACTTCAATTTTACCTCAATAAAGCGATGGAAAAAAAAAATAAAATGCCTTATACAAATTAAAAAAAATAGGAAACCTGAAGTACAACAAAGAGACTATGGTCAAAATTAGATATATTTACAGAAGTAAATATACTTCAAAAGGATAGAAAGAGAAACAAAGAGTATTTTGTGGTTTCTCTCTATGTTCCTTCTTTGTGGAGTGACAGAAACTAAACCTGAGGGAAAATTAACAGCAGTATTTGTTAAGCTGAAGCAATGGTTGAATATGAGGATGAATGAATGGATGATGTATACTTGCACCAGGGGACCCTTTTGTTATCATGTATAAGTAGTGCTGGCCTCTCAGAAACGATCATGTGACATGCCTCCTTCACCTGTGAATAAACAGACTTAAATACACATACCAGAAAAACATGGGTTCACAAAGCTCAGAATTATTTTATGAGGGAAAGAAAGGAATGAAAGTTCCGCATTAAAGAAACACTTTTCAACTCTTGATGTAATATTTTTACTAATGAATAGAAAAACCTTGCTTTAATGGGAATGGAAAAACGTACATGGTATGCCATCACTATCAAGCCTCTTGCAGGTAAAGAAGAGAGGATGACCACTGTCTTAAAAAAAAAAAAAAAAAGAAAGAAATGTTTCTTTTACTATGGGATGGGGATAGGAGGTGAGGAGGTTGTATCTATACTGCTGAAAAAATACTAAACAGAGAAAGGGAGATCTAAATGCTTTTAGAAGACACAGGGCTTCATAACAAATAACTGCAGCATTAGGGAAAGTGGTACTTATTCTAAAGCCCATCCTTTCATGTTGTAGCTTTGTGACTCAATTACTCTGGGTGTGAAGATGAATCTGAACATGAAGGACTATGATGCTCTTTTCAACACCAAGAACAGTGGTTCTGCAAACATAATTCCATCCGGAAACTCAATGGCATTTTTGAATGCCACTAAGAATTCAACATCTACTTATTAAAAACAAAATCAACAACAAAACTATGTAGTAATTCCTAAGCATAATACATATCATGCATGTAAAGAGGTGTCTTTATCAAAATTCATCTTAGGTTGTTGCTTCCAAAGATAGTGGAAGCTGAATAAATCTTAGAAATTCATTTAAAACTGATACCATTCTACTTGATTATAAAACTTAAGACTTTAAGCATTTTCCTTTATAAAACATATTTATATGAATATTAGTCACTTTAATCTATAATATGCATAAATTCAATCTTCAAGTAATTCTGTTTTAAAGTATGGAATGGGAATGTCAACCAGTATTTTTTGAGAAATGTTTATCCTTTTAAGACAGTGTAGGGAAAATAATGTTAAAATCTAGTACAACAAAAGGGACTTATCCCACAAATCATATACATTTGGGGGATGAGGTGGTAAAATCTTACTGTTTGTAAAGAAACAAGCTCTTTTACAAGAGCAAGAACACTGAATTCTCTGGTTTTCTCCTTCTAGTTCCACTATGACCCTGGCATCATATCACTGCTGTCAATCAACTGCATCCAGAAGGTGGAAAAAATGCCAAATGATACTTTTGGCAGGGTTTCAAAGATCTTCAGATGGGTTCCCCCACCCCCATCTTTAAAACGGTACCATATGAGCTATATTTATTTTGAAATGTCCATGAAAAACAAGTCAAATTTTTCTTAAAATTAACCTCTCTTAGGGATGAGATGCTTTGGGAAATGTTTCATAAAAGCTCATTTGTACATTTTATTACATTTAGTCCGGCTCATAAATCTGTACTCTGTAAAGAGCTTCACAATTTCATTATGTCTCATATTACTACATCATATTACTATCTCATGCATTCAACTGAAAGATAATAGTTGATATATTTATTAGTAAAAAAGTACCTTTTTCAATATTCTTAAGAAATATTAGAGGAAATTCAATATAAAGAGAAATTAAAACTAAGTAACTTAATGAAGTTGACCACTGTACCAAAAAATTAACAGTAATAAAATATATATACTGTCTTATATAAAGGAGTACTTTTACAAGTTTCCTTTTGATTCTCATAATAACCCTGCTATGAGACATAAACATGTATATATACATATCACATATAAACCCCTTTTGTTATAAATAAGATTCAGAGAGAGTAAATATCACAAATAAGGTCAGAGGGTGTCTTAAATTATGTGCAGTTAATTATAATTCTAATATTTTTCTATCAGATCAGCTAGCTCCATTGATATTAAAATATTACACATAGGTACATGATTTTGTAAAATTCTGTTAACTTTTTAGCGGCCTTATATGCATTTGTTCAGAAACTATTGCAAAATGAAAAAGGTGAATACATTTAAAAATGAGAAATTTTTATCTTGCATAATGCATTTATTATATATCAGGAGTTCTTAATAATGTTAATGGCAAATATGCTTCTCAGACTTATTTTCACCTTTTCATAAGAAACTGATGAAGATATAATTATTTAAATGTAAAGATGTTCATCAGAACCTGATTTTTAATATGCAAAAATTACAGAAAAATTCAATGTTAAATAAAATAAAATGGATAACATTTTATTCATCAATAAACAGAGCTCAGAAAGGCCACATGATTGATCATAGGCACAGCAGTAGTCAGGAGCAGGACTCAAATCTATGTTAGCGACCTCTAGATATAGAACTTTCCCTACCAGGAACTTTTTATACCATCCGTTAACTGCAGGAATGATACTGTGCCTAACTGTGCTTATGGGTTTATGTTTGTGTATAACTGTGATTAAAGTCATTATTTTTATTAAAAGAAAGAAGAATCTATAAGTGAATAGATTGTGGCAAAAGTAAACAGTATAGATTGCCATACTGCCACATGTACCAAATGTTATGTAACACACTTCATTTTTAAATATATGTCCAAGGTCTTCATCTCCTTCAAAAGCCACAATGTTGAATGATCTTGTCAAACTAAAAACTGTAACTGCAGAATGTCTCATTCATATGACAACTAAAGACTGAGTTTAACAGAGCTTAAAATTAAGTTTATTAAAATTTAGGGATAAACCTAAGTTTATACTTCAACTGATTTTTCTTTTACTTTCTCAAATAACATTTTGGGTTCATTTTTGGGAAGCCAAAGAAGAACAGATGAGAAAAGATAACTAATATATAATATTTAAAGGAAAGTTCTAAGTTAGCATTCACAGAGGTTTCAAATGATCTTTTGGCATTAGATACTGTTAGGAGTGAATTATACCCAAGAAGCCAAGTTCAAGCTGATACACAAGCTGTACATTAATTATTTGAAAAAATTCCCAGTAGGGCAATGTCTAAATATATTTTGATGAGAATAGCATATAGATTTGTTACAGAGGTAATGATCTAGCCAAGAGGCTGTCTGAACTCCAAAATATATGCACTAATAAACAAAAAAATCCTATGGAGTATTTGTACAAGAATAAGCAAGGAAATCTGCAACACAGATGGACTTCTCCATATTTTGGCTCTGACTGAACCCTTGGATAGATCAATCTGTATGATCAATTTTGTACAAAGTCATCAATATGATTAGTTGGTTGTGAAAAATGTAGCAATTGCCTTGCTGACATGTTCTATTCTCATCAAAGTTATAAACTCAATAGTCTTTACTCTCTGAATGTTAGCAAGTATAGATAGGCTTAAACCTAAATAGAAAATAAAAACTAAAAAAAGTTAACTATTTTCAACTATAATTACAAACCCTCCAATCAAAACATTGTCTCCCTCTCCCTGACACAATGACATTCAATGATGACTTTTAACCACCCCACAGAAATTTATAGCTAAATTCTACTGCAAATATTTCATTTTGCTTAAGTGGCAAAACTACTAGGTAGATATGATGATTTAGCATATGTTCATCCTTTGTGGGTTCATTTACAGAACTGACTATGTGTTCTTATAGCATTTCTATATGCTGATCACCTCGCTCAGTTTCAACCAATGAGAAGGTATTCAGTATGAGCATGCTAAAGGGAAGAGAATCTCTTTGTAATGAGCATCTCTCCACACAGAGTGCTTAACAGGTAGCAATGGAGTTTTCTAGTGGTCCACCAATATTTGCAAGGGAATGTGGCTCTGTACTACACTTTGCATTAATTATGGCCAGTACCAACTGAATGAGAAAGAAAATAAATATATGCTACATCATACCATGGTGGATGCATCCCTCTATAAGATGGTGGACTGCAACTGGAAGGAGGAAACTCACCCACCTGCCATAAAAACCTACCTGAGACTTATAAGAATAAGAAATATATTTTACGATATTTAGCAGAGAGTTCAACAGGTATTCACTACTTTTTCAAAATTCAAAACCACAAAAAAAAGTTTCAATAATAGTAACAAGGGGTCCCTGTGTCCATTTCACTCATAATCCCCAATTATTAGTATTTTACTTCAATTGTTTCCCTGCCCAATGTGTGTGTGTGTGTGTGTGTGTGTGTGTGTGTGTGTGTATGTGTGTGCGCACACATGCACACATGTGCCTTTTTCTAGCAAGATGATAAATTAACTCCAGGGATGTGTTCTTACAACATTTCTACATGCTAACCACCTTTCTCAGTTTCAGCCAAAGAAAAGATAGTAAACTAACCCCAGGTATTTTAGCATGCACCTCCTCAAAATAAGGAGAACTCTATACAGATAAAACACTGCCCAAACCAGGAAGCTGGCACAGAAATAACACTACCCTTCAAGCCAAAAGATGGTGAAATGTTCTAGTCTATGTTTGTCCAATTATTTATTGGTGTGACAGACAAATCTCAAAACCACCTAGACTTCCTCTTCCATCCAACATCTCTGCATCCCTCCACTTCCCTCCCACTCTTCTTGCTGCCAGAGACACTGCCCTTGGCCTGTGATTGGCACCCCTTCCCTCATCACCATGTTTGCTCAGACACCAGGCAGTAGGTCTGCATGTCTCCATACCAAATGAGGAGGGAAATGGCAAAAGGAAGAGAAAGGAGAGAAGCTAAGGGAAAATGGATGAACAAATTCATTTTCAACATAAAACTACATGAAAGAAAATGCCAGCAGGTGATAAAAATGTCCTCAGTAATAAAAATGTCCTCAGAGGCTACCTATTGTGGACATCTACATTTCACCCCAAGTTCTGTCTGAATTTCTTAAAAATAGAGGACAGGGCACAAAAAATCATAGCTGGCTGCCAAAATTACAATTCTCTTTGCTGACCATCTTTTTGCTATATTTCAAATTAGCCAAATCGGGCATACCAAGCTGAAGTTTTCACTCAGATTAAAATATAAATCTTTCTTCTCTTGTTCTCTTTGTTGTAAAATATCTTCCTAGACTAGAGAGAGTCTAAAGGCCACCAGAGAACAGTGAACATTCCTTTCATCTGTCCAGTAGCATAATTCAAATCACCAACAAGTTCTTCTTCATGGGGGATTAATATTTTTTATGTTTTTGTATCTTTCACCACATACCAAATACTGCTAACTTATAAAATACGTGTGTAAGTCAACATGATTCTTTTGCCAAAGAAAAGGGTTTTTTTCCCCTGAAATATACTTATAGAAGAGTTTTATGAAAACCGTGTGCAACACATATTCAGAAACATTTTGTCTCATAGATGTTTCAGTAAATACTTGGTTCCTATGTAGGAGGCATAAGATTCCTGCTAAAAATACATTTTCATTATTGAATATTCACAAATCCTTGCCAAATATTCTCATAAAAGAATAAAGACAGGACTGTTCATCAGTTTCTTATTTAATACAATAATAATTGTGATTTTAGACAATTTAAACGTCTATTGATTCTAATAATCCTGTAAAAATCCCATGATTAATATACTATGTATAAAATTTTATCAAGATTGATAAATTAACAAAAAGTAAAGACTCTTCAATATCTATGATAATTCTATTAAATTGGGCTAAAATGAACCAATATGAATAAAATATATAAGAAAACACATGACTTAAAAAATAGCAAGAGAATATTATTACCAAGGGCACTGTCACCTAAACCATGAATGTCTGTCACAACATGTACTTTTTTGGGGACACAGGTACTGGGAATTTAACTCAGGAGTACTTTACCACTGAGCTACATCCCCATCCCTTTTTATTTTCAGTCAGGGTCTTACTAAGTTGTTAAGGCTGACCTTGAACTTGAAATCTTTGTGCCTCAGCCTCCAAATTGCTGGGACCACAGGCATACACCAGCACACTTGGTCCTGGCATATAATTTTTAAGTCTTTGCCTACACAAAGAACTTTGTACCATCAAAACTGCATTAAGTATGTGTTTTGGTTCCCAAGGCAAGTCCAAAGCAGTCTTATTTATTGTGTCAAAAAAATATAACACATTATTAATACTGCATCTCTAACCCAGAAATATCAAAGTTCAAGAGATCATTTCAGCAGCAGCCTTCCTGAGTAACAAAATCCTGGTTTCAGGAAATACATGTCAAGTATCAATTTACTATATTGTCTGGAATATTGCAAGCTAGAGCAAACTAATAGTTGTTATCCAATATATTTAACTGCCCAGATTTAGGATTTTATAGAATGTTCTCTGACATTAGTGGGGACTAACTGCACTGTGCATACTTAACTAATGTTTTGGTACGTAGTTACTGTTAAAGATTTCTGTGCTGTATAACCTTTGTGAGTTCTCATCTATCTTAAGAAAAAAAGCTGACATTATTCAAACAGCTTAGCATGTAGTATAAAAAAACTCATAAAATAAAAGTCAAAGATTAAGTAGGATGGTCATTGAATTAATTTGTTTTGCTTGAGAATATTTCTCAGGTAAAAACTAAAGTCACTGATAGATAGGTCTCTCACACTGTTCTCTGGGTGTGAAGAAAGCAAGTTGTTAATTTCCTTTGGTGGCTTTATTCTTGTCTCACAAAGAAAAGATTAATAAATTCTGCATAGCTGTGATTTAGTATGTGACAGAAATGAAGAAAGTGTTTCTCTGTCTGCAAGGCAAACACAATATGAATCCCCTCCTCTTGTCTCCCTCCCACATCACCACCATTTGGCCAGGTGAAATGTTCTCAGCCCCTATGCTGAGGATACACTGCTGTCTCAAAATCATATTCAGTGCAATTTTCTAGTTTTTCATAAATATACCCACCAACAAATTTCTTGCTTCTATGCTGTACAATAGCAATGGTTTCTACAGATAAAATCTGCAAACAGATAATGATGACCCAGTTGCCTTCAAACATGAATAATAACCCCCTCTAAATTGTTTTTATTGGAAAAAATTAAAAGGACTTCAGAAAAGCAAATCTTTCTAACTTGTATTAACAACCTCAGACAATTTTCTCACCTCTGGAAGGTCTGTATTGTAAACACTTCTGAAAATAAACAAAGATATGTAGACTCTAAATATTATCTGCATTTATTTCTAGAATGCTTCAACGTTTACTTTTTGAATTTTGCTTTTTAAATGAGTATTTCTGATATCCTATACATTTAGAATATTTACAATAAATAGCAAATTTTCACTGTGGTAACAATGAAGAGTTAGACAATGTTAGAGCTGCAGAGATCCACTTAGAGATCTTGTAACACACATCCTCATATTTACAAATGTTAAGGGGTATACTAGTCTAAGTGCCTTTCCTAATCCATTAGCTAGTAGAAGAACAGAATGGGCCACCCAGTTTACCTTCTCCCTGATATAAGCCTAGTCATACAATACCTAGAAAATTCCATCACAAGACTCCGATGTCTGGACTGAGAAAAATTCTGTGAACACACTCCCAAATTATCAGTCTCTTTGGGTTACTTCCAGTGTAATTCATTTCTCATAGCTAATTCCCTGGTCATGACTTTGTCACTAGTATATAAAGAGTGTCAGTGTTGTCTCTTGAGGTTTCCATCATCCTTTTTTCCTAAACACACAGCAGTCAGCATCTAAACTATTTTTGGCTCACATTTTCCTCATGCATACTTGGTTTTTAAATTAAAATTAATCCAATAAAATACTGGTTTTTCCTTGTTTGATTGCTGTTTCCACTGGTACATAGTCTATTATAAACTTCACTTTAGGAAGAAAATTTTCTCAGATCTCCTTACATGTACATTATTTGTTTGAGCCTCTAAATTGTCATGATTATAATGATGATGACATTAAGCATGGATTACTGCAAGTGCTTTGATTACATAATCTTCTTTAGTACTTAAAAAGTTTTTGTAGCTACTATTTGTTACATGTACATTTCATTGTTCTATGATGCAAATTATTTTTATATAGTATCAGTTTTCTGTTGCTGATGTTGTGAATTACTACAAATTTAGTAGCTTCAAAAGACACAAATTTATTAAAGAATTCCAGGTTAAAAATTCAATGGCAATCTCACTGAGTTGACCTCAAGATTCTGGAAGGACTGCATTCCTTCTGGAAGCTTCAGGAGAGGGTATTTCCTTGCCTTTTCTAGCTCCTGAGGATATGATCACTCTTCTTTGGTATGCTATATCTCATACTCATTTTCTGCTTTTTTGCTTGCCCAACCTCTGGGAAGATACTAATTCCCATGCTGATTTGTATTTGTTTGTTCAGAACTATATGTTAGTATCTTAGAATGATATCTGACATACAACAGACTCTCATTCAACATGGGTTAATGATTTAGTGAGCCAAAATTTTGGTTCTATCACTCAGTAACTGTTACATGGCAAAAAATGTGAAGACATTTAAAATCTCATATGTAAAATGGGAATATGAATATCCAAATGCTATTTTAAGGATTAACTGAGGTTATGTTTGTAAGTACCTGGTAGCACAGTGTCTAACACAAGGGATAAACTAATTGTATTATTATTATTTATTAAAATAGAATTATGATTATTTTCTTTAGAGCAACTATAGCCATCCAAATTACCTTGTTTATTTATTTACTAATTTTTAAATTATTCCATGAAAGGAGAATCTTGCATGCTTTGCTTCTGCTTCTCCAATATCTAGAACAGTGCCGGGTACAAAATAGAAAATGAAGAAACGTGTTGAATGGATGTTAGGTGTATGTAGCAAAAGAACCTCAGGGATATTCCATTCTACCACCTATTATGCTACTGTGTCCACTCTTATAACAGTTCTGTCATGTGTTCATGAGGATTCAGTGTAAGAAATCAGATGAGACAGAGTGGTAGTGGTGTTGGTAGTGGGAATGGGAGAAGCTTTGAATTCTCCCTATACTTCTTAACCTTTAGTATGTTATTTAATCCTGTAAGAACACGGTGAAAGCCAGGAACAGTTCTCCAGATACTACAGTCCCTTCCTGCTCACAAAGTGCTACTTCACACACACACATCATGCCCACATGCCACTAAGCAACTGCAGATAACCCAGTGAGCTGCCTGTTGCTCACAGACCTCAGGTTAAGAGCCTCAGAGCAGGCTCTTTCCAGAGGTTATGTTGTGTGACTATTGCAATCTGGTAGGTAGATGTAGCAGGAATACATTATAATGAAAGAAAGAAGATAGAAAGTTATTACTACAGTGCAGGTGATCTAGCATGAAGATCAGAATTGACATTGGATGGTGAAATTAGAAGATTCATGTGAAGCCAAATAAGTAGTGTTGGTACTTGGAAGAGTAAGGGAAGATAAACCATCCTTAAGGACATTTCCATCCTCTATAGAGCTCTACTTTTTATATATTTTTTACTTATAATAAAGAGTTGAAACAATACTGACTGTGAAAAGAACTGATGGAGAAAGAAACAAAAGTTCAGGAGCACTTTAATGTACTTTTCATCCATTGATAACTCATGTGATCATCTTAATGCTATTTTATTTCTCATTGTACTGTATGTAACCTAGAACTCCTTTACCACATGATCATTCCTTGGGGATTTCTTAACCTGTCTAGAGTATACTTACATGTATGCCAGGAACTGCTTCAAATTACCACTGAACAAAGATGTTAAAAAAATAACCGAGTACTGTAACTATAAATATCACTAAGTCATGCAATTGATAGAATATTTCTGTCCTATTGTTAAGAGTGTTAGAGAGGACATGGAGCTACTCAATCATCTTCACATGGAGATCCAAACAATAAAAAACCACATAAAGCAATCAATAAAACTTTAAAGTCAGAGCAAATCTTTTTCACTTTGGATAGAGATTACCAAAGAGGGGTGACACACAAAATTGGCTCAAATATACAGGGAACCTATCCTATTCCTTCAGGTAATATTCCAAAAGAAGAAAAATCCATGTCCTCTTCTCCCTAAAATGTCTAAAATTTGGGAGATTTTTTAAAATCTTATTTTGGTGGTAGTCCAATGAAACTAATTTACATTAAAGTAGAAAAATTTAACTTTAGATCTACCTTTATCACAACTGGATGAGAATTCAAATAATTATTAGAATTATTTATCATAATATCACTTCAAGGATATATATACTCAGACTTTTAATTTGTTTTCTATTTATACCCTTACAAAAAAATATTTAGGAAGACTACAGAAAGAACTTTAAGAAGTGACATCTTCTATTTTCCTAAAATTGTTGTTTATGTAGCATTATTTATTCTACATAATGAAAAAATCATAACTTTTATTCTTTGTTAAAAATAGAGCAAAAAAAGGCAAACCACAAACTAAATAATAATTGATTTCATCTGTAGATCTTCTATGTTCAAGGACGTTTAAAATGCTTAAGATTCTTTTATTTTAATGAGAAAGACAAATACCTGCTGGAGAAGTTCCTTGTTAAATTTTGGAAATAAATTATTAAACAAAGTTACAAGGCAACATGAGTCATAATATTCATGAAAAGATATACAGGGGATATTAAAGAAATCATCAACCAAACAGAAGGTAAAATGTGGGGTGGCAGAGGCAAGAGATGAGGTAGGAGCTGAAACCTGAGCTGCTCTGTACCAGAAATGTATCCAGAATCTGAACGAGGGGGCCACTTTGACAGCTATGGCTCTAGGCACAGAAAGGGACAGACCAGTTAAGCAATTATCCACTTAAGAGACCCTGAAGCCCTGAGGCAAATTCCAGAATTACATTATAATAAAAAGTGAAACTTAGAGACTTTGTGATTAAGTACAGGTGAGGAAGTTGGGTGAAGGAGGAGGAAGAGTTGAAGGTGAACCAAAGGATAGATTCCAGGAGGAGGAGCAAATTTAGGAAAAGGTCAACTCATCTCATGAGCAGCATGACAAGTGATATAAAATCACCCTTCCATAGTCTGCACAATTTTATTCCACATGCTCTGAAAGTTAAATATATCATTTAACAAAACGTTCCTGCATTATTTTACTTCCCTGGACCCCTTAACAGATCTTTAATGTTTTATTCCCCTGGATGAATAATATAATTCCTCTTTATATGTAACACTTTATACTAGGTAAAAACCATAACTCCTTCAAAATGCATGTTATTATTATCCCTTTCATTTAGTATTTTTAAAGTCTGTTAACTTAGGACAAAGTCTATTTCCTTTCCTTTGCCAAATATCAAAGGCTTCATCACCTCCACCTGTATTTCTGGCTCCTGCCTAACCTACTCTTTCATATTTCTCTTTGTTAACTGCACGTTTTTACATAGATACTACATCATCACCTAAATTTCAATAGGCCTGAAAGTTCAACTTAATCTTTCCCCCAGAGAGGAAGGGGGGGATTGTAAAGAAGGAGATAAAGAGTCTTGAATACATGGCACTGCTGAGGAAAAAGGAGAAAAAGGTTAGAGGATGAATCAGGAGTCTATACAGTGGATTAAAGGGTTACCTTGAGAGAATGTGGGAAATGGTATTTGTGGATAATGCTCTTAGAAATAAACTGAAGATGAATAAAAGAAATAAATATCAACTAAGTAGAGGCCATGCATCTTGGTGTATATATACCTATACAGCTGCAAAATGTCAAGTTTACTAGCCTACTGGCTGTATCATTATGCAAACCACAACCTTAAACAGCACACAAGTAAAAGTGATAGAGGATTGCCTGTGTAGTCATGAAATCCTCTGTACACACATCACAGTGTTCTATGACATTCTTGTCCATGTTTTACATAATGTGACTTACTGTAATATGAGAATTGTGTGTGCCCTTTATTAATAAATCCTTGTATAAATCCCACAAGGATTTCTCTAAAGACAAACTTGGCTTGCTAAGTATTATGCACTCCAGGTTGAATTTTAATAAATCTCATAAAACATTACTACCTGTGTTTTGAAATGTCTGCATTTCCAGTACTATCTTTTCCCAGGTCTACTTTCATTAGTTTCTTTTATGGCTATGCTGGTTTCTTCCTTTAGCCCCTTCAGAAACTATCCTATTCTTGCTCTGCCCCAGGAAAAATGAGCCACATTGACAGTATTAGGGTCGTTCAATCTTGGCACTACTGACAATTTGAATGGGTTACTTTATCATGGGAAGATGTCCTCTGCACTATGGGATGCCTAGAAGAATGCCTAGGATACCCCATGGAATGCTAGTGGCACTCTCCTCCCCTCCTTCCCTAGAGTCATGACCACCTAAACCATCTCAGGGAACAAACTGCCCAGGTTGAGAACTACTGAGACCTCAAGGTACTCCCTTGCCTTTTGGCTGCCACGTGAGTTTCGCCAATGGGAGCACCCAAGAGAAGGCACAGAGCAGGAAGAAAGTAAGGTCAGGTGATTTTTTTCCCAGGTATTCACTATTCACTCCTTGTCAGACCACTTCTGGTAGGCAGTGTTACTCTAAAGATAACAGCTCTGGTCAGGAAGCCACGTTCACACAGAATTTGCTTGCTCATTTCTCTCTCTCCTCTTTCACCTAGTATATGGTAACCTTCCCTATTCACTTAGCCTGTTTTAGCCTAATGTTGTAATGTTGTCCATCGCTACCACCCTGAGGGGCTGCACTAGTCCTTCTATTTTTCCTAACTTTGTCCAAACCTTCATAATTGGTCATTTATATAGTCTCCTAAAATTATCTCATTTGTGTGCATGATCTGTTTCCTGCAGGAATTACAATTGATACAGGGTAAGTGCACATCAGAATATTTACAGAAGCAAAATGGCAAATAGTCATTGAGATGCTTCCTCAATCATTGGAACGTTTTGTGCACACAGCACTGTAATAACCACTGATTGATATCTACATTACTCCATATACCTTAATTAGCTTAATGAAGGCTAAATATGAATAACAAGACCAGTTAAAAACACTACTTATTCTTTTTACTATCAGGTGAAATGGGGATGTGAATTTATACTAACAAGTGGCAAGTCACTGAAATTGTTCATAGCACTATATCCAAAGAAAGAAGTATTGAGATGGTAATAAAATGAGACTGTGACCATAGATAATGTGTATCTATCTCAGTATTTGATTGTCACATCTCATAAATAAGCAGGGAAGCAGAAATAGGTGATTGCTGATTCATTTAGCCATGGGTTCATTGAGATGATAAATTCTTGGGGCCTGTTGATTTTGAAGACCTTAATTGTGCCAGATGCAATGGGAGTTAAAGATGAGTAAAATGTGGTCCAATCCAAGGAAGAATTTGCAATCTTCCAACGCATGAAGAAACAAATAAGACTGTAAGTGGAGTGAATTTTGAATGTTAAATCATCAATATCACATAAAGATCTCCCCAGTACCTGTGGAGAGACCACACGATAGGCCCACAATAAAATGTTGAAGGTACAAAATTTCAAGGAAGGAGGCCAAAAACACACAGAATGCATCACAGTGCTATGTGGAATCTAAAGGTATGACATATTTTTTCCAGTTCCTAATTGCATTTCAAGCATATCTTGTGTACATCAATATTTTGTGATTAAATGATCTATTCATGCTTACTTTAGGACTACATTAATTACGGATTATTTTAAAATAAAAATAATTTCCCCAGAAATGTTAATCCAGATATTTGTATACTAAGCCTTAGTAAAGTGAAATTCAATTTTAAAAGGTCAAAAAGGTGAAAGAATCTGAAACAAACTCCCCACTATTCTGGTATTATTATCTAATCTGGGCTTTATATCCTTCTTAAGACTTTATTTTCAAAGGAATTCTAGGTTTGTAGAATAATTACACAAAAAGCACAGAGTGTTCCCATATATTCTATTCCTCTCCTCCTTAAATTCTCATAATAATATAATTATTATCTTGTGTTAGTATATCACATTATTAAAATTGATTAAATAAAATTGATATATTACTATAACTGAAGTCCATAGTTTTTTCATGATTCCCTTTTTAAAAACAGGCTCCCTGCTGTTCTGCATTTCACTTACTCATCCTTCCACCCTTTCCCAGAGCCTCTGGAAACCACTGATCTCTTTACTGTCTCAATAGTTTTGTCATTTCCAGAATGTCATATAGTTGGAATCATATAACGTGTAGCCTTTTAAGACTGGTTTCTTTCACTTAGAAATATGTATTTAAATTCCTCCATGTGTTTCTGTGATTTCATAGCCCATTTCTTTTTATTACTGAATAATATTCCACTGAGCGGATGTGCCACAGTTTATTTATGCATTCACCTATTGAAGAACATCTTGGTTACTTCCTGGTTTGTGCAATTATGAATCAAGCTACTATAAACACTCATGTGCAGGTTTGTGTGTAGACATAAGTGTTCAACTCATTTGGGTAAATACCAAGGACTGTGATTGTTGGGTCATATGTTAAGTCTAGGTTTAGCTTTAAAAGAAACTGCCAAACTGTCTTCCAAAATGACTATATCATTTTGCATTCCCTTCAGCATTGGAGGAGAGTTTTTACTATTGCTCTACATCCTTACCAGCATTTAGCACTATTAGCATTTTGGATTTTAGTCATTCTAATAGATGTGTAGTGATCTTTACAATTTGATAGCTATGTTTTGGACTGGCAAGTGATCAAGGAAAGAGCCAAGAATCAGAAGTTCTATTTTTCTATGGAAGCAATGAGAAAGTAAGTGGCAGCTACAGTAAACCAGTATGGTAAATGTAAAAAAATTCTAAAGATGACACACACAGGATATGAACCTTCTGCTACCCATTCTTGCATTGGTATCAATGTCTCATTTGTAAAGTTTTAGGCAATAATAACTGTCAGTATCTGTTAATTGTTAGCAATTTCAAGTAACAGAATACCTGTTCCGGTATGTATAAAAATTTAGATGAGAATCATGTAATACAACATTAGAAATTTTCCTGGAAGGGGAAATACTTTTTCTGATATATTCAGTTAAGCACTGAGTGTGAAGTCAGTAGATTTCAGTTTGTTTGTTTCTGTGTGGATCACAGGTCAAGATTTTGGTTTTGGTTCAATACTGGCTTTTGCAAGCATTGAAGATGCATTTATAAAATGAAAATTCTCTCTCTCTCTCTCTCTCTCTCTCTCTCTCTATATATATATATATATATATATATATATATATATATATATATATTCACATACACACACACATATATATACATATATATCCCCTTACTAGAAAGCTTGTGTAATAATGTTGAAAACAACAATGATAATAATAATCAGCGCTTATCAACTACTGTGTATTTAAAATAATGGAGAATTGGAAAAATCATAGAGTGATATGTAAAGTACAATGTCATAATAAAGTACAATATCACTAATGGTCCTTACCCCAAAGAATTTAGAAGCATGAAATTAACCACAGTACAATTTGATTCAATTTGGTCAGAGCTAAAGATGAGATATAGCACATTTAATGAAGAGAATAATAGGACAGGACTATAAATATTAAACTTCTTTTTGCCAAGCTCTGGGACCACATTTATATCATTTAATCACCACCACACCTCCAAGATGTGAATTTTATTCTTGTTTCATACAGATGAAGTAACTAAATAATGAAGCAATTTGTTCATAGAAGCATAGCTAATGAAGACAGTGTAGTTCCATCCTTTATAAAACAAACAAACAAACAAAACAAAACAAAACAAAAAAACCAGAGAAGCCTATATTACATATCCTCAACTGCACAGGTAATTTCTAAAATTCAAATGTCTAGAAATCAAGCCGTGCTACAAACATTAACCTTAGCATTGATGATACTAAAATGTGGAATCTCTGTAGAGATCCTGCCTACAAGATTCCTATTTTCTCAACAATCAGGTTTAGACATTGGTTCTGTGTTCATAGTGCTGTTTATTTTTTTCTTTTGATAAAACATATACACAAACACACCACATACACACACGACAACAGCAACAACCTTATTCTATTTCTGACCTTCAATACCAAGTAAGACTGGATAGAATATCAAGATAAATTGGTGACAGATTTAGTATCCTATCACAGTTGCCCAGAATTTAAGAGGCTTAGAATGATTCCAATCTGATAAAGATAAAAAGACAGTGAACTAAACATCCAGAGTTCAAAACAGATCTCAGAAAACCATTCCTTTAGTTTTTTTGAGATTATATGGATTGAGGAACAAAAAAGAAGTCAGAATAACTGTCATGCAGAGATGCCAAGCTCTTGCCTACTAAGATCTAAGAACATGTCTTTACACTCGTATTCCAGGACTTAGTACAGCGCCTGGAACTGCACAGAAATTCATTAAATATTAATCAGATATTCCTTGGGGAAGGAATTAATCATGTAAATAGTATCTAATATAATTTTATGAACTCACTTGCATTTTGTGTTTGCCCTTATGATGGTTTTTAGAGAGTTTTGCTGTTGAAATTATTATTGGCTGCTATGTAGGGATCACCTTTAATTCTCATTGAAAATATAAACTTTAAAAAGAATGAAAACTAAAAATGCAAATGCATTTCTAGTTTAAATCACATAAGGGATCCCAAATGTATAGATAAAAATGACAAATTTTAATATCTATGCAATAATAGATCCTAAAAACAAGTATTGACTCTATCAGCTTGTATGATCTGTTCCTGAATGGAACTGTACAATGGCATACTCAGAAGCCATGCCATTAATATCAGCTTTTTAATATCATTAAAAAAGCATCAGGCTAACTCCTCTCCCAGTGAAATGCATAAAAGCCACACATGAGCTCCAAAAGGAAAAACTGGTGATGTTCTTTAAAATATTTTAAGACATTCCCATGGTAAAAAAATTAAATTATTTAAAAACACTACTAAACCTTTCACTAACCCAAAAGGGAACATAGAGAAAAGAAATCAATAAAGGCATATTTCAGGTTGAGAAAACTTAATGAGAATGCACCTAAAAAGGAGACTGAAAGTCTATTTGTACAAGAAAACTACAGACATAGAATCAAAAGGAATGGGATAAAATGCCTGAGAAACCAGAAGACTACAAAATTTCAAAAGTATATTTTACTGAATTTTTAAAATCAACTTTAAAGGAAGAATTTACCTGGAGGCAGCAAAAGCTATGCCTGTGTGTTTGGGTACAGAACAAGTGAAAATTGTGGGCAGAAATAATTTCATATGAAATAATACGAGTAAATCCAGCAAAATCTGCAATGCAGTTTCATACAATGAATTTCCCAATATTTTTAATGTGGTAGGATGTATTAATTTCAAGCAAATACCCAAATCTATCTGGTAAGAAAAGGTAAGGTGTGGTTGCCTACTTATACCTTCGTGAGGCAAAAAGGGCTGGGCCATTTGGGACTGTTTAGGATTCTTCCAACTTTATTAACTCAGAAGAGGAGACAGACATGAAAGAGAAAAGACTGTGGCCCTCAACCCATCTGACTCACACAGTTTTCACTGGCATCTAGGTCTGATGGAAGTGTTTTGGATTTAAACAAAATTTGCATTGGAAGTGAAGACAATGGCCTTTACCCATGATTCTGCTGTAGGCTATCAATTGACTCTCTCCTAAAGCAGACAAATTATTAACTTAAAATGAATCAAACCAAATCAAATATTATAAGTGACGGAATTTATCTATAGTTTTGAATAGATTATTTATTATAATGAAGACCTGTCACCAAGTTATCTCCTGAAATTAGACCTTTCTAAATAAATCAGTATAGCCTTTAGATAAAGGGAGGTACAGAACCTTCCTTTGGAACCTTGATCAATTTCAGAGATGACAACTCCTTATCACAAATGCTAATTTAACATTTTTCTCTGCTGCTAATGAAATCCTCACTGCTTAAGTGTCCTGAAGAAATGAAGAAGCCCGGCGTTTCCAACACTACATCTCAGAGTTCTGGATGGCTGATGAGTCCAGACAGTGACAAATGACACACTATTCCTCAGTGTGCCACCTTTCTTGCCCTCTCATCTTATTGCAACTGAACACTGCTAATCTTCCCTGCACAGGAATTTACATTTCATAACTGTCATACAGGCATGAAAGGCAGAGGGAGGGGAAAGTCCTCTTTCCATCTGCCTCGACATTTCATTTTATTATTTACATTCCAAGTGCTGTGAGAACACATTGGGTACACTTGTATATAAGACAAGGAGAGTTGTTTTGGAAGACCTTCCTTTTCAAAGTAAAACACATAGTGGAGATTCAGGATCACAGGACCAACATTTTCAAGAGCAATCAGACTCTCCCTGTCTTGATATTCCTAATCTTATTCCTGGCATCTTATACTCACCAACTGCCTGATATTGGATGCATGTGGTTCTACCCATCTGTCCAACAGACATTCTAAATAATGTGTTTACAAAAAAAAATATTTCATAGGATATGAATAATGTATGGTTATAAACCATTTTTTTAAAAATCTCCAAAGGTTTGGCTCATCTGTGAAATGGTTGCTTTGTTTTTAAGAAGAAAATTGATTTTACGTATTAATGCACAACAACTAAAGTTGTTATAAAAGCATGGAAAAGCAGAAATAATTTCGTATGAAATAATATGAATAAATCCAGCAAAATCTGAGATGCAGATTCACACAATGAATTTCCCAATATTTTTAATGTTTAATACTTAGACAGTAGACATAAAAGCCTTCTCAGGGGTAGGTATATATAACACAGGCACAATTAAGTTCATTAGAGCAGGCTCATGTTCCATAAAATGCTAAATTACTAACATGAAGTAAAACCTCATGGAAATCTAAAGTAGAGTGTGTTATCTTTGCCCTTTTACATAGTCTTGCAACTCATCTTTTTAAAATTAAGATCAAGAATTCTTGGCCAGGTTTTTTGTAGAAGATTATGTCATTTATCTGATAGAAGGAAATGGTCCACACTTTACTAGTAACTCATTTTCTACTATTTAGCAAGTATTGAAAATACAGTTACCAGGTCTGAGGAATAGTGAGAAGGGCAGTGTAGCTGGGGTTCATAGAGAGAAAGGCGTGAAACTTAAGAACTTGATGAGGGCCAGACAGAGTAAAATCAGAGTAAAATTCTGGATCTCATTCTTAGTTTTATAAGAGGTCACTGGCTAGTTCAGATCAGGGAAAACATCATCTGCCTTACCCTCTTAAAGAACTGGTCTGTCTGATCAAGAATAGACTAGCCAGGATGTAGAGTGAAGGTTGAGAGACCAGCAGAGAGCTAGGGAAACACACCAGGTGAGAAGTGGTGAAGGCCTGGCCTAGGTTGGTAGCAGTGGAAAAATGAGATGTGATGAGATTATAGACCCAGTTTTGAAATACAGGTAAAATGTTTAGCTTAAGGATGGAGAGTGTAAAAGGAAAAGAATCAAGGATATGTGTAGCATATCTGCCAATGCTTTGAGAATAGAGAAAGATCAAGTTTCTATGCATTTCAGTAGTCAGAAAAAGCTTTTTTTGAGTTTTGGATGTTTGATCTGGACTTTTCAGTATGAATAATACTTAGACAGTAGTCATAAAAGCCTTCTCAGGGGTAAGACACAGTTAAAAGTTGTCTATTCCATTAGGAATTTGGGAGGCATCTTGAAGATACTTGTGTACCTACAGTTAAGAGTTCTGTTGAATACGGAGAGATGAACAATTGAAAAGAGAATCCAAATAAATCAGGGTCTTGAACAAAAGGATCAGGCCTGAGGACTTGATTCTATAAGTTGTAGAAAGCTACTGGATAGTTTTCAAGAACTAAACCTGCTAGAATTTCCAAATTTCCAGTGCACTATATTAAAGAATATACCACTAAAAGCCATTTCATGGATTCCAAAGATAAGAGTCAACTTTGATAGAGATTATCAGTGTGGACCATACTTTAACCAAAGTTTTAAGCACCCATGAAAACTAAAATGACTTTTCTGAATCAGCTACATGAGTATAAGTGGGACCTATGGCACTAAGAAGGAAAATTAGCCCCTTAAATGTCTAGCTGTGGATAAAGGAACAGAACACTTAGATCTATAAACTGTAAATAGTGTGGAATACTACAAAGACCACATATTATGCTTTTGTTATAAATCTGACACATACTTATTAGAGGAAATTGGAGAAACTATTAAGTATAAAATGAGTGCACTCCATGATCTACAAACAGTCCCTGAGTTGCAGTTTCCTCAAGGAAAACGTGGTGGGGGGGCTCTATTTGGTGTTGCAAATGCCCAGGGAGCACTACTGCCATTTAATGAATAAGGCGCCAAGCTCGTAAACACCTTACAGTGAATGAGACAGTTCCCCACAGCAAAGAGCTTTCCAGCCTGAAATGCAAAGTGTGTTTCATTGAGAAAAATCGAGTTTCTGGTGCATTTACTTTAGGTCTTTATACAGATATACAAAACACCACATATGGATAGTTTTAAGAATAAAAATGTTATACTACACAAACTGTTCATATGGTTTTATAACCTATTCTTTCACATAATTCTGCAAGAGAAAACTACCATGTCACTAATTCTTCTACACCAACATTTTATTTATTCAGCATACCCTGAATAATTATAATGCATTTAATAAAGTCCCTACAGTCAAATTTCTAGCATTGTTCATTGTTTCAATTTTGTTATAATCAGTACTATGGTACATGTCCTTTTATTTACATTTATGATGGTTAAAATTCTTACACATGACATTGTTGAATCAGAGTTATGTATAAGTTCGTACTTTTAATATACATTTCCAACATGTCCTCAAGAATGATTTGTGCCAACTCTTTGTACAACAATACTGTTGGTGATTGATGGATGTCTCTAACATAAAGTTGCAGAAAATGTGAAACACCAATTGAGAGCACTGTGTCCTGGGAGCAGGCTGGTCCCTTTCCCATCCCATATCTAAGTGGAAGGTGCAAGGATTATTGTAGGATAAATATGCCTTTGAAAACCATGTAACTCATCTGAGATACAAATGCCAGACCCTTTACTTATTTTTCCAGTTAAAGAAAGAAAGAAAATGAGGTTGTCAGGAAAAGATATTTGATGGGAAAGTAGTAGTGAAGTTTTAGAGCTTGTCTTTTGTTCTAATCCCTCCTCTGTGGAGACAAGTGGTGACTAAAGAAGTTTGGTAATGTCTTCAAGCAGGGAAGTCTTGCACCTCATTCCCTGTTGGGATGCTGCCTTAGGAGCAAGCCCTATGGATCCTTCTCATTGCCAATATAGTGTGAGCCCACAATAATACAGACAGTGAATGCTGACATGCCAATTTGTAGAATGTCAGCTTCTTGCACTCTCAAATACATACCTTGGTTCCTGAGAGTTGAGGTCGATATAATAGGAATGCCTAGGTTTCCCATGGGCTCAGATCCGGGAAAGAAGTGTAGGGAGGAGCTGGCTGACCAAAGGATGGAGGATACTAAGTGACAGGAACATCAGTGTAGTTTCTTCCCTAGATTCTTAAGGTTAGGAAGGGACCATCAAGGCATAGTTAGACCATATGAAGTATGATATAGGAGACTCATGCCAAGACATGAGTTGCCTTGCAGTAAGCATGGTGAATGAAAATCAGACCCTATTGAGAACAAGGATATTCCTGTTCCTCTCTTTCCTCCCTTCACCCTTTGGAGATATACCATCCCATATTCAACTGGAACTGCTCCCATTTAGAAATTTATGCCATGGGAAACTAGGGTAAGGAGAAACTCTATGGTACTCTTCCCTTTAATGACTTTTCTGCCTTGGGGTATGAGAAAAAGGTTCTAAGAAGATGTGCCAGCCTATTTTCACAGCTACCATCTACTTGGACCTTCCATAAATCGGGTCATCAGAGATATTTATCAGGTCATTTATTTGGAGTTGACTCAAGGAATTTTAAAGAAATGGCTACAGAAGAGTGGACTGTGGTTTAGACTGCTGAGTTTTTATGAGAATCTCTATTTATCTTTAATCTGGGATCTAAACCCAGTTACTATTAAGAGAAGGAGGAAGAGAGTAGATTAAAAAAAAATTTCAGTTAACCTGCAGCATCTCAAACCTATGTTCCACTCAACATTAGGAACTAGTCTCCATGTATGGTATTAATGAGACATTAGGAAAGAAAACAGTACCTCAATACTCTTGAAATTTTCCACACATTAAAAGAAAAATATTTTAACTTTATTTATTCCACTGTTTCTCAAAATATTTGAACCAAGAGCCTTTTCTAATTATACCAAGTGCATAAAATTCAACAGAACTGCATGATTTTACAAACTATAAACAAATTTGGAAAAATAAATCTATGATCATGAATCTACTTACCTCTTAGAGGTTGAAATTCAAGCCCTTCTTAGCAAAATGTTAAAATTCATCATTTATCTTTTGTCTGCAAAAATCTCATTTTACTCACACTCCAACCCTGTGCTGGCCAGTTATAGATGAGCAGCTTTGGATTTGCAAAGTTAAATGAGCTGCCAAGGGGTCTGGCAATGCATAATTGAATAAATGGGCCTAAATTTCAAGCCATTAAACAGATTCAAAACATTCTGAACTCATTTAATTCAACATTTTTATTTTATAAATGGGAAAACCCTTGCTCAGAATAGTGTTATGACCTCCTCCAGCATAATGAAGGAGATAAGACCAACTCTGTTCCATTCTGTCTACACCCAGCCATACTTTCACTATGTGTGACCAAATCAAATGGTGCAGGTAGACCAGGTTCTCCATAAGAAGAGCAAGGCAATCTGGGCCTAACAATGGGTCAAATAACACCTATAGAGAAGCTACAGTCAGAACAATTGTGAACTGCTTTTGTTTCAAACTCACATTAGTTTCCCTTTTCAGAAAAAAATACCATGGGAAGATTGCTACTGTAAGCACTTTTAGAATGTAGTGGAGATTGCTTTTTTCAAGGTGGCTACTTTATATATATTATAATATTAGAGATTAATGATGAACTATTCTTAATATAATTTTATGCACTGCATGAAAACTATATTAATCCCAAACTCAGTGACCTAAGTAGAAAGCATATGCCTTTTCCCTTAGAGATGGCAAAAAATACACAATCCACTGAGCAAAAACTGAGGCCTTGAGGCTAAGCTGTATTATGTCCTCAGATACAAGAAATGAAATTGTATTGCTATGGTTTAGATATGAGGTGTCCCCCAAAAGCTCATGTGTGAGACAATACAAAAAATTCTTGAGGTGAAATGAGTAGGTTAGGAGAGCCTTAATCTAATCAGTGCATTCATCCACTGAGACAGACTGACTGGGTGGTAACTGAAGGCAGGCAGGGTGTGGTTAGAAAAGATAGGTCAACGGGGGCATGCCTTTGGGGTTTATAGTTTGTCCCTGGTGAGCAGAGCTTTCTCTGCTTCCTTGTTGCCATGTCCTGAGCTGCTTTCTTCCACCACACCTTTCCATCATGAAGTTCTGCCTCATTTTGGGCTCAGAGCATGGAACCATCTATAGACTGAGACCTAACCCAGGAGCAAGATAAACTTTTCCTTCTCCAGTTGTTCTTGTCAGATCTTTGGTGACAGAAGTAAAAATGCTGAATAAAATGGATAATGTATAATAAAAGGGAAGTTTCCTATCCTTGCATGGATCCCAAATAATCAAAGAGAAAAAAACTATGTATACATGTAAATTGGAGATGATTTGCTTTTAAGCAATATCAGAAGTTTACCATTCCCTTTAAGAACAGATAGTTAAAATATATTTGATTTTTAAGTTGAAGGTTCACATGGTAACTCACAATTCACAAAGCTGCAACTGAATTAATTCATATGAATTGAGTTCCAAATAGATTTATTATACTTTATTAATGTGAAGAATACAAAAGACAAGACAGTTCCCATCTCTAAGCAGAAAGGTGAAATGTATACCTTCTTTTCACTTTGTCACCTTTCAAATTATTTATTTACTCAATACCTATGTGCTAATATATTAATTATTATGTATTAATATACGTTATAGTCTTAATAAGAATTAAATACAATTTTTGGTATATCCACAAATAGTGTTTGGTGATTCTAGAATCACTTGGGAAAGAAGGATATCTATACTGAAACTTAAAAATTCAAATGCTGGTAGAAGTTTTATTAAAGTTCCTTATAAAAGAATTACCTCATATTTGAGTTGACAAACTATTCATTTTCTCTTTGTAAAAGAACAATTAGTTTGATGAACCAATTCTATCAGCCAATTCTAGGACCCATAATTGTATATTTACATGCCAAACAAAACTGATGCCTCATTTATCTTATTTCTATTCCTGTGACTATGAAGTAATTGTATTATACACTAGATTTTTGTGTGTGTTGAATATTTTAGAGCATCATTGGATCATTTTTGCAAACACTACCATTAATGCCTCCTTAAGGTTAGAAACTGAAAGCTTAAAATGGAAGAGGCAAAAATTATTTCTCACTTTTAGAGACAAAGTTGATTACCATTGAAGTATGAGATAACAGTATTTTATATCATAATATGTTAACACATCTTATTTTCTTCATGCCTCTCACCTAAACCTATAAATACTCTCTAGGTTTACCACTTTATTAAGAAAAGGAGTTGGGACTTATATGGGAACAGAGGCAATAAAACCTCAAACAACCTGTTACATAGCATGAACAAGACTATAGATCTCATGTACAGCATGAGGATTTTAGTTAATAACACTGTATTATATACTAGTAACTTGCCAAGAAGAATAAATTTTAGGTACTCACACATTCACACTCAAAATGATAGCTATATGAGGTAATGTATGTTATTTTTCATACACACATACATATACACATACACACATATGTGAAGATAAGTATATCAAAACATGTTATAAACCTTAAATATATACAATAAAATAAATTTAAAAAAAATCATCTATGTTTGAAACCATCCTACATTTAACCTGATATGAGACATTATCAAAAATATCATGCCATCTTTTCAGGTGAAGGGACGCTAGCAATAGATATTAGCACATTCATAACAAAATGTGCTCGTAAAAGTATAGTCATTGCTCTCATGTTGCATTCAGCAGAATTTTAATCTATGTTAAGCATTTATGAAGAAATAAGTCGGTTGCACAAATATGACTTCAACCCATTCACCAGTGTGCCTCAAAGCAATTTTTCTACCTTGTAATACATTTCTCAAACAAACAAGACTAGCATGAATCAGGGTAGTATTTTTATGTCTATGTGTAAATAGCTAAAGTATCATTTATATGGATAACTTCAGTCTACTGACAAAGAATAATATTTATTTAACACAATTTAAAGTATAACATTATTTAATATATTTATTGAGTATGTGTAATATTTCTGAGAGGCTAGTTCTCTCTCATTTTTCACTTTGACTTTCTTGGGATAGAGACCTATTAACAAGGACATGTTGTTCTCAGAGAATAGAGATGCTCCTTTTTTTCTAGGTGTAAGCATGTTAGTCTCCATGCCTGGATTACACATTTCCCAAAGGCAGGAACCCTCCAGTGTGATTCCCTTTTGCATTCCTGATAGGGCCACCAGAATGTCTAACAGATATAGTCAGTAAATGATTAAATTCGATTGAATTATAATCAAAACTTAACAATAAGCCTATTTTCCTTACCATTTCATTTATAAAATATATATTCCCATTTAAACCTTACTGGAGTAAGGGTCATTAAAATTCACAATTCATCCATATTGAACCCAGTGAAATGTTGTCAAATAAAAAGAAAGGTAATAATGGATGTATTTCTAAATGGGGATGATTTATGTACCAACCGTAAACTCACATGAATATAGAATATCTACTTTTATTTACCACACTGCAAATTGTTAATGATTATGTATCTTTTGAAATAAGCCAGTTAGATCACTGTATACTTTAAGATTACAATGTTGTTAGTACACAGTGTTCCCATAACAAATATAAATCAGCCAAGTCACTGTGCCACAACGCTAATTTTAGTTGAGGTTTAAATATACCTAATAGTCATGTTGGTTATTTTCTGAGGTCAAGCACATAGACAAGGATCAAACTTCTATTTATTTGAGACAATATATTATATTGATCATTATTGAACACATAAGAAGAAAGCTTACTATAAATTAAAATATTTTGCAAATCCTGATATTTCTTAGTGCTACCTTGATATTAACAATATTAACATTATACCTAATGATTTGTGTACTTTTTCAAAGAAATTGCAAATGTTTCCTTTGACCTGTGACTTTTTTGTGAAATAGTATTAAATGATTAAGCTCTGGGCAGCATACATCATCTGATTAGTTATTTAATCAGAAGGTTTATAACACTGAAGTATTTAAAATTCATTTGCATGAATGAATATAAAATATTCTGATAAGTCAATCCTGAAAGTCAAAGGGAATAAGTAGAAGGATGTTATAAATGCTATAAATCATAATGTTAATTCTGACATTTTCATTCTGCTTTTATTTTCTTTTAGCACACATTTAGTTACTGATCCTCTTACAAATTAAGTTTGGGTTATAGAGTAGACATGTTTTTATCTATTGAAATCAAGAAGTTTAAAAAGTGTTTATTATATACAGATTTAATTTTTGAAAATTAGCACTGCTTAAGAACTTCATTCTAGTTTGAAAAAAACAAGTAACACTATTGAATCTGGAAATTTTAAGTTTCTAAGGCTATAGATATTTCAAGATTATTTCTTGCATAAAATGATTAATCACCATGTTGATAAGTCAATGCCTACATGGGAAAAGAAAATGAGGCTGAAGAGTATATTATTTGTCAGGCAATGGTTTCACAGATACTAGGACTTTCACACTCTAAAAATTCAGAAAATTGAAAACATTTTAAAAATCTCATAGTTCAATTCTTCTAGAGCATTCCTGATTGCATTAAAGAGAAGCTCATTTGTTTAACAATCATTTAGCAGCAACCACATGCAAAATACTGTTGAGGGGTTGGGATAGATCAAATGTTCCAGTGATTAACTCTATATCATAAACAGTGGCACTACAGAACAACTCTGATGTCAGAAACTTTTTTGTACAAGCAAAAGCAAATCTTGCTACAAGTAAATCTATCTTTCTCAATTTAAGTAGAAAAGGTAAATTTTATCCATATAACATCTCTGTTAGTTTGGACTTGAAATTTCTGCAAATGCATTTTTAGCTTGTTTCTGCTATGACAATCAAAATCAAGTTGTGGTAAATTAATTATATGACTGATAACCTATTATGCACACAAGAAAAATATATATTGAAAATTTATTATTCTAATGTATTAAATACAGAAGCTAACAATGTTTGATAAAACAAATCTTAAAGACAATCTATCTTTTTAATCTAGTGTTTTATGATTAAAAATTATTACTAAGGGTGATTTCATTTATATGCTCAAATCTACAGATATCCATTTTGATTTCCTCTTGAGTGACTGATTAGTTGTTTAGGAGTGTGTTGTTTAATTCCTAGATATTTGTGAATTTTCCTATTTCTTCTTGTTATTGATTTCTGGTTTCAAACTATTTTGATTAGAAAAAAATGCTTTATATGATTTCAATCTTCTTAAATTTGTTGATTTGTTTCGTGGCCCAACATGGTCTATCCTGAAGACTGTTCAATGTCCAATAGAAAAGAGGTGTACTCATTACTGAAATGTTCTATCTGTGTTTGTTAGATCTATTTGGTCTATAATAACGTTTGCTTTATATGTTTAGGGGCTCCAATGTTAGCTGCATATATATTCACAATTTTTATATCCTCTTGGTCAATTGGACACTTTATATAATATTAAAGATTAAGTATCCTTTATCAGAAATACTTGACACTAGAAATCACATAGACTTTTGAATATTTTCAGATTTTGGAATAATGGTACATGTGTTCTTATAAGCTAAAGTGAATTTCTTATAGGTAGCATTAGTTGGGCCTTGATTTTTTTATTGATTTGGCCATATTACAGCTTTTGACTGAAAAAATTTAGCCCATGTACACTTCCAGTTATTATTAATAGGTAAGGACTTCTTACTACCATTATATGGTCATCTCAACAGATGCAGAAAAAACATATGACAAAAACCAACATTCTTTCATTATTAAAAACTCAAAAATTAAGTATGAAAAGATGTATATCAACATAATAAAGTCCACATATGAGAAGCCTACAACAAACACCATAGTTAGTGGTGAAAACCTGAAAGAAAAAGGGAAGAATGCCAACTCTTGCCACTTCTATTCAACATAATACCGGAATTCTTAGCAATCTATATTGGAAAGGAAGAAATGAAATCATCCATGTGTACATATGACAACTTGATCTTATATACAGAAAAAACCCTAAAGTGCCTAATTAAAAAAAAGCTAGAAATAATTGATAAATTCAGTAAACTTGCAGGATACAAAATCAACATTACAAAATTGGTAGCATTTTTATATACTAAAAACCAATTATCTGAAAGAGAAATCAATTATACCTTTTACAATGACATCAATAAAAATAAAACACTTATCAATCAATTTCACCAATTCTTTTAAATACCAGTACTCTGAAAATCATAAAACATGAATGAAAGAAATTGAAGAAAATATGAATAATTGGAAAGATCACCTGTACTCATTGATTAGAATAATCAATATTCTGAAAATGTCTGTACTACCCAAAATAATCTAGAAATTCAATGTACCCATCAAAATTCCAACTGTATTTTTTCAAATAGGAAAAGAAATCTTAAAATTTATATGGAACCCAAAGAGTCAAAGCAAAATATTTCAAATAGCCAAACCAATCTTGAGCAACAAGTAATGGCAAAGCCATATGATATCTTTGTAGATGATTTAAAAAAAATACTATAAAACTGTAGTAGTCAAAATATCAGTGCACTATCACAAAAACAGCATAAACAGTAATGGAAATGAAAAGAGAATCCATAAATAAGTCCACACATTTGCAATCTATTGATCTTAAACAAAGATGCCAAGAACATGCAATGGTAAAGAGGTAGTCTCTTCAGTATAAGGTATTGAGAAACCTGGATATCCACATGAAATTTTTTTAAAAAATGGACTCTTATCTCATACCATAAACAAATATCAACTTAAATGGATTAAAAACTTACATAAACACAATACAACAAACTTTAAAATTAACTAGAAGAAAATAAAGCAGAATCTTCCAAGATTGATTTGGGCAATAATTTGGGGAGTTATGACCCCCAAAACACAGACAACAAAGCAAAACTAAGTACACAGAATAGTATCAAGCATAAAAGCTTCTACACAGCAAAGAAAATGATCAACAGAATGAAGACACAACCCATGCAATAGGAGAAAATGTTTGTAAACCATATATCAGATGGGAATTATTACAGAAGGAACTCGAAATATAGAAGGAACTCAAGCAACTCAGTAGCAAGAAAATAAATAACCTGATTTATAAAATGAGCAAATAATCTGAATAGACATTTCTCAAAAGAAGTTATAAAGATGGACAGTAGGCATATGAAAATACGCTTAACATCACTAATCATCAGGGAAATGCAATTCAAATGAGATATCACCTCATACCTGTTAGAATATCTTTTATAAAACAGACAAAAGAATGGCAAGAATGTGGAGAAAAGGAAACCCTTTTACACTGTTGTTGAAAATGTACAAAGGTACAGCCATTATGGAAAAGAGTATGGAAGATTCTAAGAAAATTAAAAATAGAACTATCACATCATGCAGCAATCACAGTTCTAGGTACATAGATCTTGAAAAGATATCTGTACTCCCACATGAACTGTGGTATTATTTTCTATAATCAAGGTATGCAACAAACCCAAGGGTCAATCCACAGATGAATGGATAAAGAAACTGTGGTGTGTACACATACAATGTAATATGATTCAGTGTTCAAAAAAAAAAAAAAAAAAAAAAAAAGAAGCACTTCCATTTGCCACAATGTGGATAAATCTTGAGGACTTTATGCAAAGTAAACTAAGCCAGGCACAGATTGACCAAGGATGCATGATCTCTCTTCTATGTGAAAGCTAAAAAAAGTCAAACCCAAAGAAACAGAATATAACAGTGGTTGCCAGGGACTAGTGGATGGAAAAGAATGGGGTCAAAGGTATACAATTTCAATTAGGTAGAATGAAGCAAAAATAAATAAATAGAATAAAAATAAGTTCTGAGATTTAATGTATAGCAGTAGGTGCTGCAGTTAATACTACTATATTATATACTTGAAATGTACTAAGGGGGTAGGTTTTAAATGTCACCACAAAAAAGAAAATGATAGTTATGTTAGATAATGTATATGTTAATAATGTTGACCCTGGAATCATTCAGGATGTACACATACATCAAACTCAGGGGTCAGAATGCAGCTCAGTGGAAGAACCCTAGGTTTATTCCCCAAGTCCACAAACAAAAACAGAACAAAAGGACCAAAAAAAACCCTATCATATCATATTCCATAAACATATAATTTTTATTTACCAATCATACCTTAATAAAGCTGGAGAGAAACCACTTTAAGTAGCTGTGGTTATATCTTTCTGTTAACATCAAAAGTAGGTAGAATACATCAAAGCAAGCATTTGCAAAGAAATAAATGCACCAAATAAAAAGAGGAAAATAAAAATGAACTACTAAACATCTTAGTTTCAAATAAAACAAAAAAAGGGGGGGGTAAGGAGGGAGGGAGAGAGAACATCCAGTTATAAGCCAGATACCCTTCAAGGGCATAAAGGGGGAAACCAATGCCATCTCCTACTTTGCAGCATTCCTGACCCTAAAGAGAAATACCAATAGCCAAGAGAATGGCACAGCCATTCATCTCCTCCTGCAATCCAGATATCTAATAGTCCTCATTGTCACATTCATATTTCTCCAAATTTCTAGCATATAGCAAACCATCATTATTTCTAAAATAACAAGTATTCGAAGAAGAAAAAAGAAAGAAAAGAAGAAAGGAAAGGAGGGAGGGAGGAAGAGAGGTTGTAAGCTTTTCATTTCTCTGACCAAAATACCAGACCAGAATGATTTAGAAGAGGAAAAGCTCACACTGTCAGAGGTTCATTTCAGAGTTGGCCAACTCCATGATTCTGGGCCCAAGGTGATGCAGAAGGGCATGGTAGAGGAAAGCTGTTTAGCTCATGGTAGCCAGGAAGCAGAGGGAGAGAGATCAAGGTGCCACGGATAAACATAATCCCCAAAGAAACTACCCTAGTGACCTACTTCCTATAGCAACACCCAACCTGCCTCTAATTACCACCCAGTTGGTCCATTCAACTCAGGATAGACTGATAAGGTTATAGCTCTCATATTTTGATCCTTTCACCTGTGAACATCCCTGATTTAACCCAGGAGCCTTAGGGGGACCCCTCATACCCAAACCACAACAGAAAGAAGGAGAAAAAGCAAGGAGATGGGGAGAGGAGAGGAGAAAAGAAAAGAAGGAAGTGAGAAAAAGAGAGTTATTTCTATTCACATGGATCATTCTAATTAGAGTGTAAAAGATAAAATTAAGCTATTTCAAATTTCTTATTGAATAGCTCAATAATTTCATTTATACTCTTTAGAATTTTTGGCACTCCAAAGATGTGGCCACAATTATGGGTGTTTATATTAGAATGTTCCTTGAATTATTATAGAAACTTGTCATGTTGTTGCTAAATTTGGCTTTAACAATTTTCTAGTAGAATTCACTAGTAAATGAGTAAGGGTTTTAAGGGATCTGCAAAAGGTCATCCAGTCAATTAATGACCAAGCAGGACACAAAGATCAGCCGTTTTGGTTCCTAGTCCGATGTATTTTTCCCATAGCCATGCTACAATTTCTAGGTCTTATGACTTCATTTCATTTTAGAAACTTGTTAGAACCTGTAGTACCCATTAGAGAAATATCTCCAAATGGTTTTCTTATATCATTTAGATTTCTGCTTTAAACTATTAAAATAAGTAGCAGTGTTTTTAAAAGGTGAAAAAAAGCAATTTTGAAAATGATAAAGCACTTTCACACCTCATTTGCAATTTGCATTATATATTTTAAATAAAGTCAAAAAGTAGAGGGTGTATATTTGCCTGATTTCTTAATATTCTGAGGCAATGAAATTCTCCAGTTAAATCTGGCTGTCCACATTTCAGTTTATAAAGACACAGAGAAGCTTCACTATTGAGGTATTTGTGGGGGGAGTGTTAAAGTAGATGGATCAACATTCTGGGCACTCAGTTCACCATGCCTGGTTGTGCTACCTTGAATACTTAAGTCTCCTCTGTGAATTTCAGTTTTCTCATCTATACAATCAGGAGATTGTGCTAAATCATATTTGTCAATGGATGACTCCTTAGGCCCTCCTGTGTCTATATGTGAGCATGCATTTTTCTGAGAAGAAGTTCTATAGCTTTTATTAGATTGTCAAAAGAAACTGGATCAAAAAGCAAGTTAATTGCTTCTGTATCAGTATCTGAAGTCCCTCGTAACTTCTGAATATAACAAAGCTATGAACATAATTTCAAATGGGAAATAGGAATCAGTATAAGTATTAGCACGAATAAGATTATTGGAAAAAAAATTCTGTACACAGGTGCATGACTATGGTGAAGCATACATTTAAATGTTAGCTGAAGGAATTCTCTAGAAGCCCAGTCCAGATTTTCCATGATTACCATTAATTGCTCAGACAATGTAACTACATATGGAAAATCTAAATATATCACCAATTTCTAGTCCATCCTCTTTATTATCAATATTTTAATGGGCCACCAAGGTAGTACTGCTACTTAGGACTATTCGGGCGAGGGGATCAGTTATACACTCGCACACACACAGACAGACAGACAGACACACATACACACTCACACACACACACACACAAAATACCCCAGTCTATCCATACAAAGCTCCTTTCTCACAGTTATCAAAACATCCATCTCCAAACCACTTTGATTATAACCTTTGAATGGATGGCTGAATAACTGATGTTCTTATAGAATACACATGATTACAAAAGATTCAGAAAGTCACTCTGCTTATTCACATATTTTCTTCCTTTCATCTATCCTTAGTTTAA
The DNA here is from genome assembly GCF_048772815.1 of Callospermophilus lateralis. Taxonomy (NCBI): domain Eukaryota; kingdom Metazoa; phylum Chordata; class Mammalia; order Rodentia; family Sciuridae; genus Callospermophilus; species Callospermophilus lateralis. Next base: position 102,084,238 of record NC_135312.1, on the reverse strand, counting down.
TAAAATTCATTAATCATCTCACATGGCTGGAAATTCTCCTGGACCCCTGACAATTATCAGTGAAAAAAATAAACACATTCCACTCTCATAATCCTTACTTTGTGCAAGAGGAGAAATGAAATAAACAACATATGTAAAAATAAGTAAATTATTATTTTAAAAGACAATAAACACTTGGGCACAAAAAGGGGGGATGATGAGACAGAGTAGAGAGATGGAAAATATCACAGGAGAGGTTTCCAATTTTAAATAGGTCAATGCAGGCTTCACCAAGAAGGTGTCATTTCAAAAAGTCCTGAGGAGATGAGGGAGTGAGCCAAGTATGCAATCTTGGGGAAGAGCTTTCTAGGCAGAGAAGGAAACAGAGCCAGGGTATGCCTGATTGGTTCAAGGAAGAGCAAGGAAGCCACTGTGCTGGGGGTAAAGCAAAAATCATCCTGATGTTGTGATCATGAAATACGTAAAATTTCATCTTTGGTTCACATTTCATACTCTATTATTTCTGTATTAAAGATGAAAGTTATAAGACCTATTTTATAATCTTACTAGAGTCTTGATTATCAAGGTATGCAAAGTTAAAATTCTTCTGAAAATTTATGAATCACTCCAGAACCATGATGTGATTGGTATGTATTTTAAGTTTCTCTGTTCCTACCAACATATATTTGTGAAAAGCTGTTATTTGATATGCAAATATGGCATTTAATAGGAGATGATGTCACTGTACAGTAATCAGCTAAAAGATCTTCATTTTAGAAACTGAGAGCTCAGGCACAAAGAGATTTGTTATTCCAACAAAGAGAAATTCTAAGATTCATAGTTAACATGAAAGCACCCATTCTTTATGAAATGTCACTGATCCTTTTGGCATTTACTACATTGTTCGTTTCATTAACTTTCTTCCAGAAATTGAAACAATCATGATTATTGTGCAATTTATATGGCATTTCTCTGGGTTATTACTGCAAAGAACAAAATCCATGTAAAGATAGTAATTTTTTTTTTTTTTTTATGAAGAGAGGGTCAGGTAGCCATCCTTCACAGGAAGCATCTTATTCCTGCCTCTTCCCTCAAGGGAAAATGAACCATAACTTCACAACCTTATAAATATAGCATAAAACGTAGGCAACCATACCTTGCCCAGTTGGTCCTTTTTGACAAAGCCAGTGGCAGCTGCAATGTTCCCTGCTCCCTCCACCGTCTTCTGGGCTACTGCTGTCACACCGGTCACCACTGCCCCTCCAACATTTGTCACTTGCTCTTTGGTCTTCTCAGCCACTTGAACAAATCAAAAGCAACACCAAATTAATGCATGGTGGGATGACAGTGACTTTAAATATTTTCTACTGTGAACTTCTACACATCTGTATTGACATAAGCCATAGATGATGTGATGAAGGAATCAGAAGAAACAAAATCTACCAAGATTCAATCTTTGAATCTTTGCTGAAGCATTTCATCATTGTACACAATGTTAAAAGGTGCTTCAAATTTAATTATCATGAACATCCACTCATTAGCAGTTTGGGTTGGATTTATATTGAGGAAAGTGTTCCTAAAGCCATACTACAGGATTAGTTACAGTTGAATCAGTCTCAGCATGAAATGCATTTCTTTATTTCATTTTCAGTACCAATTCTTTGATCTCACTCAGCAAGTTCATTTTCACCACACCTCCAAAGTAATATAACACTTACTGCTTACAGGTGAAGCATTACTAATCCAATGATCCAGGGCACCAACATGGAACCACACAATATTATTTAAAATGTCATATAAAATTATTTCCAAGATTCATAGAAAAGGTATATGAAACAAAGAAATTGTGTTTACACTTGGATCCCATCAGTCCCTTTCTTAAGATATCTCATTATTTATATGTAAATATTCCAGAACCCAAAAAAGGAAAAATTGAAACTTTCAGTTTATCTTAGTAAAACAAAATAAAATAAAAACTTAAGAGAAGACAGTGTTAATAGTGTAGATTGGATTTGTAAGTAGAGATCTTAACTTCATATCAAAAATTCTCCAAGATATTCAAGAATTATATCTAAGTGCTGAATGATATTTCCATATTATTTCCATAAGATTGCATAAAGAAAGCTCCAATTTAAAAAAGGTTTTTTTTTTGCTCAATTAACCAAAGGGTTCTTTGAAAAAAAAAAACCTAACCAAAGAAAGAGATTCTGCTTTTTTAATATTTCCAAGATCAGTAGAAAAATGAAACAGCTCCTCTTCATCCAAACTTCTGTCAAAGCCTTAGGTCTTGCATCTCATCTACATGTATGTCATGTTTGCCTTTCATTTTGACTCACAAACTTATCCTTTGTTTTTCCCTCCAAACTTAAGAAATCTTTGCTTTTGAGGGATACTCTTCCTCAGGCAGTCTCCTAAACAAATAAAAAGACCATTTTTTATCATGCTTTATACTTCTCCAGATAAGCCTCAGTATGGTGACCCCAAAGAGTTACACTATGTCAGCTCTGAAGTGTTATTCACATGATTATTATACCATGCAGAGTTGACATCATTAGCTGGAGAGGCCAATAGTTAAGCAGGACGGACAATGCAATTTGTTTTGAAATGGACTACTGAGGTCATAGAAGCCAACACGTTTTGTAAGGACTCTTTAGTCCAAGCAGTATGGGGAAGCCTGACATGGATCACAAAGCTTAAAGCCAAAAAGAGTCCACAGCTGATGTTGCTCTGTATCTATCTGCCTTTTAGGCTAAAACTTTGTAGATTACCTACTGTCTTCCCTTCTAGGTCATGGCTGATACCTCTTGAAGAATCATTGCTAACCACAATTCTAGTTCTATTCAAATGCCAGTGAAAGGCTGTCCTGGAAATTTTATGTTCTTTAACATTCCTGGAATGTCGATCCTTTAAAAATAGTGAATTGTATGGTTTAAATTGTCATTGCTTTTCTTTTCCAAGAACACGAATAGAAAGTTTTGCTCAAGATGAACATTTTCTTGTCATAAAATCTTAAAGCAAGACAAAAATAGGTTTTGATTTTTTTTTTACAGACTCACGTTTTTTCTGCCAGCCATGAATTTTACAGTATGCAGATAATCCTTTACGTATGTATAAACTTTAATATATTGTTTTAACACACATAAAGTTCACAGTAAAATGAACCTTGTATGTTATTATAATTTCACTAGCTTTATTATTTTAACAGCAAATAAATTAATTCCATTACAAATGGCAGAATGGTCAGATAGCAATAACAGACACAACTGAAGAGATTTTTCTAAGACTGATTATTCCAAGAGGATCTCCCCTGACCTTGACCTTAGTATTTCCCCTTTGAGGTCTTTCAGACTGTTTCTCTACTCACTGAGATGCCAAAACAAAAGGAACCCAGAGAAATGCAAATAAGCAGACTTGGATTTAATGAATGGTATTTAATTTTAAGATAAAAGAAAAGAACATCTAATTGGGACCACAAAGGATTAGTTTCCTCCCAACCAATAGATACTATAATATTTTGAATTCACTTATCTCCTTCCCAATGTGCCAGTCTTTCCCATTTTTGTCCACACAGCCCATCTGGCTTGAAGCCTTTATCCCATTCCTGTTCACTAAGCAGACTCAATTGCTTTTGCTGAAACTCAGCTCATATGTCATATTCCATTAAAAAAAAAAAAAAAAAAACCTTTTCCCAAAAAGTACCTTTTTTCCTCACCACGTGACCTCATAAAGTTTTAGACATACTCTGCTATTGAAACTTCCTTCAGCCTTGCCCTATAATTATCCATTAACCACTAGTCAGCTCCCTTTCACCTGCCCTATTGTGAGATATTTCAAATTAAAGGATCCTGCTTTATTTTTGCTATATTATCCCTTCATAGACAGTCAACACATAATTTGGAATGCACTAAAAGGAATATTGTGTCTGTCTTAAATGTTTACATTAATTTCAATCATTAAATTTACATTTTGTTTAGCTAAGTTAAAATTCCAAAATGGAAAGATAGAAACAAGTTTTAGAATAAGGTAAATATAATCTTTGACATTAAACAAAACTATAAAATAAGAAGTTCTAGTTTGAATTGGTATACAAATTCTAGATTTGGGGAAAATAAATTTAAAACAATTTACTGAGGAATATTATTAAATCATGTTGAAAATGAGTTTTGGTATGTTTTATTGTGATGTAATAAATTTCTGTTGATAAGAATCAAAACCTTCAGAAAATATCCAGTGTTCGACATTTCTTTATACCATACTTATATATATAAAAAAATATACATATATGTGAGGTGTGTGTGTTTCTGGGTTTTTTTGTTTCTTGGTGCTAGGGATTGAACCTATGAGTGTTTTACCATTGAGTTACATTCTAGCTCTTTATGTCTTTCATTATGAGACAGTCGCTTAGGGCCTCCCTAAATTGTTGAGACTGGCTGGACTCAAGCTTGCAATACTCTTGTCTCAGCCTCTCAAGTCACTGGGATTACAGGCACTACACCTGGCCTATCCTAATTTATTTTTAAAGCATCTCTCCAAAGACATGTGTTTCATGGGCTGTGGCTGTGGCTCAGCAGTAGAGCCTTCACCTAGCACATGTGAGGCCCTGGGTTCAATCCTCAGCACCACATATAAGTAAATAAAATAAAGGTATTGTATCCAACTACAACTATTAAAAAAAAGACATGTGTTTCAGTTAGTCCAATTTAAAACATTCTCATATATTCCTTTAACACTAAGCTTTGGTTGACAACTTAAGTATAATTTTCTGAGGCCCAAATGCCAAGATGTAAAGTGAAGCTTTCTTTTTTTTTACCTTGAAATTATCTACTTGGAGAATTTACTTCCTTTAGATTTTATTGATAGAAAATCCCTGGCATAAGTTGACTGAAATCTATATTTCTGCACAAGCAACTCACAAGCTCAATCTTGGGGAAAGTGTTCTTCTAACAATATTGGATAATGTATGTACTATAAAATATTTTCTTGCTTTCCTCAATAAAGACAATAATGAACAACATTTTTTAACAGTTATGATATTCCTATATAAACATTTTAGACAAAGTATAATAAGCAATCAGTTCTCTCTCTCCTTACACACTGAAGTGATTATCACAAACTTACTTATCCTCATAACTGGAATTTGGGTTTGATAGTAAATACAACAAATTAATTAGTGTGTTTATCTGATGTGGATGAGGATTGGCACTTATTGCAGCTAGTTACTTGAAATGTCTTCTCAGAGTCAGAGTAATTATGACATCTTTTTGATATTCTGCTACTTCCAGGGTCATGAACTGGTATGGTGACTGTACTACTGACCAAGCCTAAACCACTATATCCTTGCTACCTAAGGGCCTTTCCCATAGTTTTCTGTGAAACACTAGTTTCTCTTGACCCTATAACTATTGAAAGAAACTTTCAAGAGTCAAATAAGGTTGAAAAATCCTGGATTAAACTATGTTATGGAAATTTATTTTACCGAAGAACATTTCTTGTTCTTTAACATGGTAAAGGAAGGATTACATTATACAATTTTTACAACATTACCAAACCACATGATTTACCCTTGACTGTCATAGTGGAACACCATTAATCTAGGCTGGCTGCCTTCAGATAGTATAGCCTCCTCCTGTCTGCTATCCAGTTGTTACAAAAATCAAGGTTAATAATATTTACAGAAGGCCCCAAGAAGGTAATCAATGCAGTGCCTTTACTTGCCTAGTTCTCTGCATTATATATTGGATTACAACAGAGTAAACGAAAGCTGCATAATTAGCTTTTAATAGAATCAGTTGTCAAAGAGGTCTGTTTTATTTTGTATTTTCATTTTTATAAAAAATATAAATTCTAAAGGCATATGAGCTGGGGATGGTGGCCCACGCCTGTAATCCCAGAGGCTGGAGAGGCTGAACAGGAGGATCGAAATTTAGAGGCCAACCTTAGCAACTTAGAAAAACCCTAAGCATCTTACTGAGATCCTGTCTCAAAATAAAAAATAAAAAGGGCTAGAGTTGTAGCTCAGTGGTAAAGTTCCTCTTGGTTCAATCCCCAGTAGCCCATCACCTGCCCCCCCCGCAAAAAAGACATATGAAATGCTTTTATTCACATGCTATACAATTGTTGCTTAAGAAAGATCTACTAGAAAGAAATGATACCTGTATAGTACATACTATTTGCTTTCAGTTTTCTAATGCTTTGTGTATATCGGTTCACTTAATTCTTTTACAGATGAGTAAATTAAATCACACAGAGGTTAAGAATCATGCAGAACATCACACAGCTGGTGTGTATAAGCAGAAATTTGAACCCAAGAGGATTGACTCTAGTGTTTGCAGTCGTAACCAACAACTGATTTAAGATTCCTGTTTCATTTTCCCCATCTCCATTTTATAATTTAGTGACACAAAACACGTTATTTTGGTAAGGCACTATTATATTTAAGGCTTTCTGGTGATGATTCATGTTTCTGATGGTATCTCATCTCAGCACACCTGTCAGGAAAGGGAGTCATCACAACATGGAACAATGGCAGTGAGTCTATAGGATAATTTGTTAAATTTTTATTCTCCTTTGATTTTTCTATTTCTATCATTATTATCCTCATCCTCCGGATGCTCATCATGACCATCATTTTCACTATTCTTTTTACTTTTTAATTATAAATCTTCTTATAGACTTATTCAAATTATTGACACAATTGGGCCAAGTAGAGATAAATATAGTAAACAATTTATAATCACCTCAAGGGCATTTTCTATAATGTATTCTGAATCATAAAAGAAATACTATAATCAGCATAATTTATGGCCAGAATATTTTATTGGACTTGAAATTTTATGTTAATATTTTGACAAATAATAACCTTCACATTTTGTTAATGCTAGCAGTTTGCCGATTTTTGGTTGGAATACCCGAATGCCCAATGACTATAAATTAAACAGAGCAAGTCAATGCAAAGTCTTAGCAATTCTTGGCAATTAAATCTATGTCTTTCTTGTTTTTCATGAATATATATAATTAAAATACTTCATAAACAAGTAAGTTTAAATTAGGCTAATACTTCCTTAGAATGCTCCTCTATAGGCACAGTAGTTGCTTACAATTACATTCTAAATGATCAACGCTAATGCCCTATGGGTTACCCAATATTGACAATGTTATCCCTAGATATAAGCCTGAGAGCTTACCTGTTGTCACACCATGAACCACTCCCTCCTTGGTTTTGGAACCTATAAAACAAATAAATTCAAAACATAAGTCTCAAACCATCTTTAGAAGACTAGTTAGCCAATTTTAAAAAGAACCAAATTCAAAAATCTCAATCTTCAGAAGTCCATGTGTCAAGATATTCCTGAGGATACCAAAAATAAAAACAAAAGGAAACTGGAGGAAATTGAGTAATTACTACCACAGATAGAAGAAAACAAAGCTAACAGGAGGGAGGTGAGGTAGGGAGAGGTTGATCAGTGGACCCTAAGTTGCAGTTATATAGCAGTAGGAAGTTCTGGGGTGGTCCTGCACAATGATTACAGAGAGCAACTGTGCACTATATATCTCAAAAAGCCGGAGGAAGAGATTTTTGGGCGTTCTCACCATAAAGAAATAATAAATGTTTGAGATGGATATGTTTAAGCTGATTACACAATGTATATGCATATCAAAACATCAATGGTACTCTATTAATATAAACAATTTTGTGTTTTTCTATATAAGTTAATAAAATACACTTAATTTAAAAAATAAAAGACTTGGGCATGAAATGACCTTTTATTCCCTTGCTTCCCACTTCACAGTTCCACATACAGAAAGACAAAAAGTGAGATAACACTGGAGTTAGTGAGAAAAAGATTTTAGATTCAGAACTGTTGAAGCCACAAAAGCACAGCCCAATAGATGAGATATCCCAGGAAACACAGATGGAAGGCAAAAGAAGGTGGTAACATTTGTCGAGCAGCTATTATGTAAAAAGCTTATTAAATCTCATTTAATCTTTATGATATTCATGTAATCGAAGTGCATTTTGCCCATTTCATACCTGAGGAAATTAAAAACCACAGTGCTTTGCCCAGTGTTACATACCAACAGGCTACAAGCACATTCAATCTTTGTTCCTATGTTAGATAAGAATTTCCTTCAAACCTTGACCATTACTAAATTTAATAAAACTAAACGGTTTTTTTTGGCCTAAAAGAAAATAGCAAATAGATTTGAGATTCATTTAAAAGCTATTCTAAACCTCAAATAATGTCGCTCTATCAAGACCTAGAAAATAAGGAAATGAGGACATAAAAGCTGAAAAGGATTTAAACTCATATGTAAACATTAAGATAATTATTAAGCTTCATTTACAAAATGCACTAAAATTTGTTAAGACCCTTCCTGAGCATACAAGAAATAACTAGCAATGCTTTTTAAAACAAACCAGAAAATTGTAAGGGAGCCTCAGTTTCCTTTTCAGCAAATTTAATAAATAAATTAATCAACTACTCTCAAAATAAAAAGGTTTTTAAAACCACGGGGACAGAATATGATTACTTAGTGGTTGTGCTGGTTTTAAAATGCTAACCATCAAGTCAGAGTCCAAATGATAAGAAAATACATTGTACAGATATTTAAATTTTTAATAATCTTCATTATCTCTTGCTCGTAATTCATGAATCAAACTTTGAAAAATGTTTATCTGAGGTTGTTTCTAGATCCAAATTTATTTAAAATTTAGAAGACTTTCATGATTTAATAATATGATTGATAACATGATCTAAATAAATACATAAGATTATACTGAAAATATTTATTGAATATGTTTGAACATATAAAAATACGGCATTAAGTGAACTGTGCATGCATCATATCTGAATCTATGGAACCTTGGCTATTTTATAAGAAATAAAAATAGCCAATGGAACTTTCCAGATTTAATAAAATAGGTATACTTAAGAATTTTCAATATCAATGTAAAGACCCCCCCCCCAACACAAATAAAACATAAACTAAAGCTTTATAGTTAAGCATGTAGTCTTTGGATTCAGAATGTCTTGGTTTGAATATTCATATCACCTCAAAATAGGCAAATACACATTACTGGTCTACATGATGTTAAAAGGAAATAATTCATATGAAGTTCTTAAGGCATGTTTAGTATATAGCAAATACTTAGTAAGTGATAACTATTATTCTTCATAAATAATATTTGCAAAGGGATTTGCAGTTTAAAGCAGAGGACAAAGCACCAAATTTTAAATGTCATAAAAATGAAGATGTACAGTTGTTAAACATGTCAAAGTATATATTATAGCATTATATATAATACAACATCCCAGACAAGGTTCATTTTTAAATGGTATTGTGACATTGTGAGATGCACTGAGCCAAAGCTGTGTAAGTTATCTTAATAATTAATGAGTGGAAAATTACAAGTAGTCAGTAGAAAAACCTGATTGTCTTATGACCTTTATTGTTGAAATAAGATAATTTAATCTTATTTATAAATACATAAAGAAATGAAAAATGTTAAAATTAATTTAACTTACTCTTAAAATGCTATTTATTTAGTATACTGTAATTCAAAATATTAACAATGAAAGTGTTTTATTGCTTCATAAAAATTTTATCAAAAGTAGTTTAAGTTGGGCATGTTGGCACATTCCTATAATCCCAGCAACTACAGAGGCTGGGGCAGAAGGATCACAAGTTTGAGACCAGCCTCGGCAATTTAGTGAGGCCTTAAATAACTTAGCAAGACCCTGTCTCATAAATAAAAAATAAAAATGGCCAGAGATGTAATTCAGTGATAAAATACCCCCAGGTTCAATCCCCAGTTTTTAAAAAAAGAAGTTTAAAACAGTGTTTGCTTTATCATTGTATAACTTTCTATTTGGGCACCTTTTAATGTTTTTTTTTTTTTTAAGAGAGAGTAAGAGAAAGAGAGAGAGAGAGAATTTTTTAATATTTATTTTTTAGTTTTCGGAAGACACAACATCTTTGTTTGTATGTGGTGCTGAGGATCAAACCTGGGCCGCACCTGGGCTGCACGCATGCCAGGTGAGTGCGCTACCACTTGAGCCACATCCCCAGCCCCACCTTTTTATGTTTTAAAGAACCATCATCTAGTTCTTAGAAAGAACTTTCTACGTTTAGATCAATTTCCACAATATTATCCTTTGCACTTTTGATATGATAATATCTCCCTGATAGTTTCTTAAAGTTAAAGTGTTTTGTGATATTACTTCCTCTGATAACACTCCAACCAATCCAGCCCCTCCTCCCTAATGTTGATATACTTTACTTTCACAGAGTCTTCTTGACAGCATACCTAGAGTCTCTGAACTATACTAGTAATCATATTCCTGTGATCAGCTATTTCTTCAATAAATCAACATGTGTTTGATTCAAATTTTACTTCCAGCATTTTCCACTTCACATATTTGTTTCATCTTTGTGGGCCTCTTTGCTGTGCCTATTGTGCACTTCTGTGAAATATCACGTGGATTGATCACTAGAAGACAAGGAGGCTATACAACTACAGGTGTTGCTTCTGCATGAACAGCATGACAAATGCAAAGTGACAAATCACTGACAAACTTTAAAGGTGATGTAGTTTAGTTGTTGAGTATAATGCAATTCTGTTATTTGTGTAATGATATGGGGGCTGAAGAGCTAGCAGTAAAGTTTATGCCTTGTGCAGTTACTCTCAATTTATGCCCTGTGATAACAGAAATTTAAATTGTGCTGTTAGGGGAGAGGTGTGACTTTGTGTTAACTGTAATCTGTGTATACTGGGCAATGCACAATAAGAACACCTCGTATTTAAAAGAATGTCTCTCATCTCTATCCCTCACCCCCACACTCTGCACTCCACATTTTAAAAAGTAAATAAATACTTGTGGAAAAGTTTAATGGCTGATCTGGTTTTCCCTCTCTGCCTCGGCAGTACCTGAGAATTTGATCCTAGGTTAAATTGTGGAATGCACCTAGAATCAAAGACAAGAGTCCCTATGAAGTTTATACACACACACACACACACACACACACACATCAAGCCAATGACCTGTTCTTTGCTGTCATAATTGTTCATTGGTAATTTAATTTAATTGATTATTAACCCTTAACTCATGAGCAATCTCTAACTGATAAAACATACCACAAAATAAGTACCAAAGGGCTACGTGAAGCAAGATATCAAAGCTGAAGGGCTAGCAGAGCTGATGACCTCTTTGAGCTAAGGTAGCCCACTCCTTCCCTATCTCACCTCTCTCACCACCTCACAGGGGTGCAGGGTAGACAAGATCACAAGTAACACCTGGGATTTGCAAGAGCTCCACTGTACAATTTTTGCACATGCTGTGTTGACTTTCTCAACCTGTGAGGTGAAAGCATACTGTGACTTGAGCATTTGAGATCAGTCACACCGGTGACCACATGGCTGGTTGAGCAGGAAGCTAGAAGAATTGTGAAGATCATCATTTTCTTGCACTTATTTTTACAATCCTTTATATTATATAAAGATAATTAAAGTTTTCTGCTTTTGATTTTTGAATCCCAGTTTACAATTTGTGAGTCATGTGATTGAGGAGATTTGTATCTGCTAAACTGAAGTAGGCTGATTGAAAATTTCTGTACAAAAGATTTCACCAAGGGAGGAAAAAATACATAAAAATAACACTGATTGTTATGATAGTTCTTCAATCATGTAAAGGGTAGTTTTCAAATACGTATTTTAAAAAGAAATGAGATTTCTATTGAGGCTTCTTCCAAACTTCTTCAGACAAAAGTGAAATTATACATTTTTCTTTGATCACTTCTAGTCTTTCAAACTTGTTATTAGCAATGGTTTTTGTAACAAAGGATGAAAAGATAAGAATAAATCATATTGGCAAAGTAATCGCTCTCTTGGAGAATTGATCTGATTGTAATAACCATAGTTCTTATAACTGAGAATGTGCTCAATTACTCATATATCCTGTTTTATTATTCCATTCTCACAAAGATTCCACAAGGTAGTTGTGTTTTTCTAGATCATATTTTTACAAATGAGGGAAGTAATACTCAGAAAAATTAAGTACCTTCACCAAGACACTAAAGGTAAGAAGTGATATAAAACTTAGATCTGTATAACATCAAGTCTGTGTTCTCTCCACTTTATGAGTAGTTCAACTATGGGCCTATGGTCAATTTCAGTCTACTATCCACTTAGGTAAAGTTTTTTTTTGAAACACAGACATACTTAATTATCATCTATGGTTGCTTTCACTTCAACAGCAAAGTTGAGTAGCTGAGACTGGGATCTTAAGGCCAAAATAATTACTATATGATCTTTTATCAGAAATATTCACCAAAACCTGGACCATGTTCTCATGTCTTCAGTTGGTCATTTTTCATCCTAAGTCCAACTTTTAATTGGATTTCAGAACATAACCAATAAATAATTTGTAAGATATACTATGTGTTAGATATTACAATAGCATTGAACATTATTAGAACATTTGACACATTAACATATTACAATATTATACAATCACTTAACAGCAAATAAGAGAATTAATCTCTGAAAAATAAAAACATTTTATTTTCCCAAACTCATAGTTAATAATGAAAACACATAAGTATTCTAAATAACAAGATCTATTCATTAACCGAAAAAGAGCAATACATTACATCAATATGCAATAGTTTCTGTGTTTATTACAAACTAAGGGAGTAAGTCTTAGCATTCTAAAAAAAAATAACATTAGAGAACAAAGTTACTGAGTAATTGATATCAAAGAATAGTTGCAAGCCTGAAATTGCAAAACATCTAAAAACTGAGGATAGACAGAAAGACAGCAGTTACCTGGATGTCACTAATTCTGTACTTCAAATTTCATTTAAAATACATAATCACACTTCACAAAAAATAAGCTGAAATTAACTTATCAATCTTTTCCCTCTTGTTCACACTCATTTTAAGATTTTCTGAAAATATCTTAAGGTAAAGAAAGTATATTTTAAGAAAAAATTTGTGGAGAGATTCAGTCAATTAAAAAAAGAGTCTTTGAAGAATAAGTAAAAGTGATCTGCTATAAACTTTGAAGAGAAGCATTCATAAAATGGTTTCAGGCTATAAATGTTTGCTCACTTACCGTGGATTGACACCATGCTTTCTTTAATTCCATAAACCTAGAAGTAGCATCCATGCTTTCTATACCACCCCATATGCTCATCCTCTACCTTAATTGCTCATCTTCATTTAGGAAGAAATAAAAATCCTAGTTTTCTAGCAAAATGATTCTGGAAATACAAAAGATTAGCCTTATCTTTTACTATTTGTTAAAACACACACATTTGCATTCACCTACCTATGGACAGCTATGACTCATACCATCCTCTTGAGAAAGTGATCACGCAAAAATGAATCAAGCAAGAAGCACCAGCATTTAGAGTATCAATCATTCTGAGCCTTCAGTCATGAATAGAGATGAAATGACATTTGGGGTTTACATACCTACATAGAGAACACCCTCTTTTGTCTTTCCTGCTGCTTCTGCCACACCCTGTTTGGTTTTTTCAGCAGCTGCCACAACTCCCTCCTTGGCCTTTGAAAGTCCTTTCATGAATACATCCATGGCTAAAGATTTCCTTCACACTACCCTGGAGAACACAAAATACACTTCCAATGAGAACATCTGGACAAAAACAATCAAGATTAAAACATCCAAGATTAAAAAAAAAAAAAAAAAAAAAACACCCACTAAAGAACAACAGTAGAAATCCCCAAGACTGAGAGACTTTAAAGTACCCCCATTTCACCCATGGGACAGACCAGTCTTTTTAGCTTTTGTATTAAAAATTTAGCACTTCCCATCCACATTGGCTAGTAAAAGTCTAAACATAGATTAGGATGAATTATCTGAGTTGTTCTTCCTGCATTTCAGAAGTGGAGTTGCTTGAAAAGATAGACCCTCTTTTTCAACTTCCCAGGGTCCAAAAGGTAATGGTAAAGTTAGAAGCATGCTTAGAAGAAAGGGAGCTGGAGGCTTGGGGTCAGGGGAATCCTTAAAATGAATCCAAGCAGAGGGCTTATAGGTTGATCCAGGAGAGGGAGGGAAGAGAACTAACTACCCACTCCAGATGTGGCTGAACCTTATGTTAACAGTTAACCCCAAAGTGCTGGTTTTAATCCTGCAGACCATCCGCCCTGGGCTATCTACTCAGAACAGGTCCTCTCCATCCTAAGGGCAGACTCCAGTCGAGTGCCAGCCAACCCAGAGAGCATCTTCTCAGCTAGAACGTGGTATCTGACCTTGAGCCTCGCACTTGTTAACCCCTCACCACCTGTTGACTTGTCTTCTCTGCACTTCCATTTAATTATTTACCAAACGCAGCTTCCTCACTTTCCAGAGAAAACTGAGTAAGCGGGCTGCGGGAGGGGGAGCGGGATGTGATAAGAGAAATAAAAGTTGAATGTTCACGCATCCATCATTCTAGCGTTTCCGCAAGCAAAAGCATATTCCGGAGGAGCAACCTGACCTCTCAACCTCTGGGAAGGAGAAGCTGGGAGTGTAGGAAGCAGGAGGAAACCCGGGTCAATTTACTTTCCTTAAGCTCACTAACCCACAAGTACCCAAAGACCCGACGCAGCTGGTCGCCAATGCTGCACCAAACCACCTCCCAGGAGTCCACGGTGACTCCCCTACTACCAGTCCCCCCCTCCCCGCCCCAGGATTTCCGAAGCTGGGGGGGGTTATATCTACAGGTACTCACCTGTGTCCCTCTGCGTCTCCAGAACTCCAATTCCTCCTCCTCCTCTTTTTTTTTTTTTTTTTTTTTTTTCCTTTTTAAATCTAAACAATTTCCAAATGTTATTTAAATAGGTGGAGGGAGGAAAAGGAGCACGTAGGAAGGGCGGAGGCGGCACCAGGAGAGAGGATGGTCCTCAGTGGAGGCTGCTGTCAGCACAACACAGGGACTAGAGAGTGGGGGCGTGGGAGGCAAACCCGCGAACCTGTCGTCGAATTGCCACTCCCCGTCCCCCCACACAGGAGGATCAGAGAAAAAGATACAGAGGGTCGAAAGGGAAGGCGGCAGAGAGAGCAGAGGATGGAAAAGGCGGGGCTGGGTCCCCGAGGGCTCCCTAAAGCCAGCACGCACCTCACTCCACGTCGCCGCGCTGGGTCGCTAGCCCCCTCGCTCCGGCCCCCTTCTCGTGGTCTCGGTCTTCCTCCCCCAGTCCTCTTCCTCCTCCTTCCCCGAGGCTCACCGCCTCCACAGCTGATTTGTCAGCGCCTCTCCCCGCCCCTCTCCCCGCGCTCCCTGCTTTTGCTGCCGCGTGCGCTTCGCTCCTTTTCTTGGATGGAGATGGGGATGGGGGTGGGGGAGCAGGTTGCACCTCCAACTGCAGCCCGCCCCCCCTTAAGGTCCGGGCGGCGAAGAGGCGGGCTGTTCCGCGCTTCACCTCGAGTTCAGGGTCATGGGGGCTCTAGGGGTTATCGGGTACAATTACGCTTGGGCTCCAGTCTCCCCCGCTTCCCCACCACCTGCTTCCCTGACTTGGGCTTTCCTTTAGTTCCTCTTGGGGACCCTCCCGTCAGAGTCACCACCAAAAACAGTGCCTAGCTCTTGGGAAGAAGCTGAGGGAGTCAGGCGGCTTGGCAAGGGTGCTCACAACCAGTCCATCAGGAGCACGTTTCCTGGCATCATTGAGATCGATACGGTCTAAGACACAATGTTAAGGGTCGCTTTTGTTCAAACATCCTCAAGATTTTCATTTGCTCTTAATCTGGCAAGAGCCCGAAAGGGTCCCGCGGGTGGAAAGAAGACGACTACGGAAGAGTTACAGGTCCAGGAGGCTGGGCAAATCCTCTTCCCACCCCACTATCACCATTTTCTTTTCCACCAATCAGCGGATGCCAGACGCTGATTTTTTTTTTTTTTTTCCCATCTGTAGAGCAAGAAATAAATATTCCCCAGCCGTCGAAAACAAACGATCATAAGACATTCCCTCTTCGAAATGGGACATTATTTCTAGACCCAAGTACATGGTCTAGGAGATAAATCCGGTGTGGTTTTACCCTCCGGGAGCATCATATCCAATTTTTGAAAGGCAGATTCTGCACACCACTCACCTTTCTGACTTCTGGTTCTGGTTGCACTCGGAGCTGACAGCCCCCTCTCCAGTCCCCAGCACACACACGTACACACTCAGACAAAAAGACGTACAAGCGCAAGCTTCAAGACAATCTTTGCATAGGTTAATACATTTTCACCTCTTTCAGAGCTGAGTGGAGAACAGCTGTTCCCAGATCCCACCGGAATGGAGAACCAAGCTCCTCCCTCCAGCAGAAAGCCTTTGCTTTCTTTGCCTGGATTCTGAACAGTACTAGAAGGAAAAACAAGTTTTTGCTGCATTTTAAAATTTTGTTTTGTTTTTATTTTTATAGGAAAAAAATGTTTTCTCTGACTCTTATACTCATTTAGGCTCTAAATGTTGTGTAAAATGAAGTTTAAGTTTTATTTAAAATTTAAGTAAAGACATTTTAGATATCCTTAGACCAAATACAACCTTTTGAAACCAGGAGGGAAAAGAATTAATTATGTATTAAACATATAGAAAAGTACACACACACACATACATACATATATGTGTGTAAGAGAAAGAGATTTATTGCTTGAACTCCTTCACTCTTAGTATGCCTTTTTTTTTTTTTTTTTTTTTTTAAGTAGCCTTTGTAATGCAGTGGTTTATATTTTGTTTCCTTGGGATCAGAGAAAGAAGGCTGGACTTGGGAACTGATTGACTGCCTGGCTTTGAGAACTTATGGTCTCCTGTCTCCAGTTTCCCCTTTTGTAAATGAAGACAAGAACTTAGAGAATTCCTCTCTTTCCAACCTTTTACTACAGAAAATATTCAAACCCATATTAAGGTAGAGAGAATAAAGAACTCCCATATGAATTTGACTCAACTGCGAAATTTTTCAGTACATGGTTGATCTTATCCCATCTATATGTCTATCCACTTTATCACTATCAACCCCTCTTCTTTTTAGCAAATTCTAAACTTTACGTATATATTTTCAACTGTGAATAATTCAGCCTACATTAATAAAATGCAACAATTTAAAATAACAAAAACATTAGATGATATTTTAAATGAAAATACAACTTATATATTGAAATGTTCATTTTTAAGTGCATTTATATCAGTTTTGAAAAATCCATGAGTTAGTGTAACATCTCACTTTGGAGACATAGAACATTTTTATTAGCCCAGAAAGTTACTTTGTACCCTTCCAAGTTATGCCATTAGCCCAGAAAGTTACTTTGTACCCTTCCAAGTTATGCCTCTTCTAGTTGTACATATTCCATAAAAACAAAGTCTCATACTATGACCTTTGTTTTGTACCTCTTGGATGTTTTTTCATTCCGCATATTGGTTAAATTCATTTATGATGTTGCATGCTTTGTCTTTTTCTAAAATTTGTTCTTTTTAGATGTACCTGATAGTAGAGTGTATTTTGACATATTATACATATGTGGAGTATAACTTGTTCTAATTAGAATCCCATTCTTTTTGTAGTACATGATATGGAGTTTCACAGGTGATGTTATGTCTGATTCATTCTACTGTCTTTTTTATTGATTTTTATTGTTTCATTTTATTATTGACAATAACATATGCTTTCCACTATGACACATCACATCCAGGTACCTTGATAGATTATGATGTCAATTATTCAATGTATTGTTTAATATGACATTTCATACTTCAACAGGAACCTCCTCAAGACCCAGTGCATTAAATTAAAGAGGTAAAAAATATTTTAGGTCCCATTAGCAGACCAAAGAACGAATTATTTGGGGTCATTCATGCTTCTTATAACAGCAAAATTCCACACCCTTGTATGACATTTTATGGTTGGTTAAGAACTAACATGTCATTTAATAATAACAAGTGGGTAAGTTAAATTTTATGTAAATTATGTAGATAGGTGATATGAAACTCCGAGTTCACTCTTAAGAAGCAGCTGAAGCAGAGTACAGTGGCATACCCTATAATTCCAGCAGGAAGTTGAGAAGGAGGATGACAAGTTTGTGGCCAAACTGAATAACTTAGTGAGACTCTGTCTCAAAATTAAAAATAGCTGGGCACAGTGGCGCTCGCCTGTAGTCCTATGCAGCTCAAGAGGTTGAGATAAGAGGATCACATCTGCAATGTAGGGAGGCCCTGAGCAATTTAGCAGATCCTGTCTTAAAATATAGAATAAAAAAGGCTTGGGCTAGAGCTCACTGATTAAGAGCCCCTGAGTTCAATTTCTGTTTTTTTTTTTTTAATAAAAATAAAAAATAAAAGGACTGTGGATATAGTTTAGCTGTAGAACCCTCCTGGGTTCAGCCCCCAATACTGAAGGAAAAAAAAAAAAATGAGGCAGAGTTGAGATAATCTCTCTCTGAAGCCCACAGACTGGGTGTGGCATAGGGTGGGTAGGAACAAGGGGAGATCCAGCTGTGGTTAGACTTGCCTTTAAACTTGACTATGACAATGGAAATCAAGAATTTATGTTCCTACAATACAGTACATTCATACTTGAAAATTAGGCTTGTCTCTATTAATATTCCTCAGTGAGGAGAAATGATTTCTCACTACCCACACAAAAGAAAAAAAATTAAATAAATTTTGTTATTTTGAATTAATTATAGTTCTTTTCATTCCTCAAAGCACTTTGAATGTAGTAAGTGTTCACTAAAGTTTTAATTATAGATAATATCAACAGTGAAAGACCCACCGATTCCCTGTCCAAGAAAGACGCACGAGGCACTGGCTGCAAACGCAAGAGGTTTATTCAGACACAGACGCCTGTGGGTGCTCAGCAAAACCTCAGCCGGAGCTTTGGTGAACTGGCCCACCGGGCTTTGGGGTACAGGTCTTTTTAGGATAATGGGGCAGGTTTCGCGCGCGCGCGGGAAGTGAAAGGTTTCTTATTGGTTATTTTGAACCCAACATATAGATTACCTAAAGGGCAAAGTTGTTTTTCACTTTATGTTCCTGGATAAACCTCATGACAGTTACATATTAACACTCTGGTTTTTCTGTTCCTGCTTATCATTATCAGTTCCTGTTTGTTCAGGCATGCCTTGGGATCTGCTTTTCTGTTCTTCCTCAACCATCCTGTCCCCTTAACTGATTAACAGAGAGACCTCTCTTTACGTGGGTTAGCAACACACCCTGATGGTTTCACAATGGGGCCTGGGGTTTCTGGGCTGGGGTCTTTCAACAGGATGTTATTTATGTTCTACCTAAAGTCAGAACACAGAGATAAGAGGCAGAGCTACTCAAAGACAAAGAGGGCAACTGGAAGTTAATACAGTTTTCTCTTTCTCTTTTCATCATGGCCTTGTGTAAATCTTTAGCCTCTCTGAATATAACATTAAAACGTAGAGCAATTAAAGCACCTGTACCTCATAAGAAACATGGAAGAATAACCTCCTGGGAGCATTAACTACCACATTCATGGTGGTTTTTCTCTTTTGTAAATGGAATCTAAATACTTCACCTTTCATTTATAGGACTGTTTTATCTGGGTTTAATTCAGTAATTTAGCTATGGATTAACACTCACCTTTTTATCTCTGTAACCAAAATACATGACAAGAAAAATTTCAAAGAAGAAAACTTATTTGGTTTCACGGTTTCCAAAGTCTCAGTTAGTGGCGGACCAACACCATTGCTTTGGCCTGAAGTGGAGCAGAACAGCAGGGCAGAAGGGCCTGGTGGAGGAAAGCTCAAATCTTGGCAGCAGAGAAGTGGAGAGAGAGCAGAGCCAGGAACAAGATATACTCCACAAAGTCATGCCCCAGTGACCTACTTACTCTAGCCACATCCATTCTACATACATTGACCACCCTGTAGTCCATTCAAATTATTGATCTATCAAATTGATTAATACACCCATAAGGTTATATAGGTCTTATAATTGCCTAAAAACTCCACCTCTGAATTGCATTGCTTCATTGGAAATGGTGCTTTCAAAACACAAGATTTTGAAGAAATATCTTTAGATCTAAACTAAAACATTAACATTCTATGAAATGCATCCTTAACTAAAACTTCCTTTATTGTCCCCATAAGAAGACTGAATTTTTAGGATAACATGATTAACAAGAAGAGAGAATTGATTTTGTGTGTTTAAATGAGGAAAAAGTAATCTTTATATTTGGATAATATTCCATATTTGTTGTGAACACAGAACCAAGGTAGTGTTAAACCTTGGACTATCTGCTTTTTATTCTCTGTTTGCACCTTCCCCTCATCTTCTGAAGTTATATGAGAGACATGAGCTAGAGCTCCAATAGGCTTGTCTTGTAATCTCCTGTTTTGGATGATGCAGGAGAGAAAAAATATTGCAAAGTTTTGGGATGGCATTGTGTATGATTTGGGGAAATGGGTGCACTTAAGAGAGAGCATTACTCCAAATAAGAATAAAGTATGATGAACAGGGAGTGTAGTGTCCAAAGTTTATCTTATCTGACCCCATGGGCTGCTTCATATTGATTTTATGATACCATAGGCCGCAAAAATAATGAACAATAATGAAGACTGATAATAAATTCTGACTATAGGAAAATACCATGTGAACTGTGTGTTATTCAGCTGGGATAATTTTAGATGTTCTTGTAGTTCGTGTGATCCTTAAAACATAAAGACATGCAAGATTAAGACTTTAAAAGATGGGGCTGGGGTTGTGGCTAAGTGGGAGAGCCCTTGCCTAGCATGTGTGAAACACTGGGTTCAATACGTAGCACCTCCTATAAATTAAAAAAATAAATAAATAAAGATTCATTGACAACTTAAAAATTTTTTAAAAAGACTTTAAAGGACAGAAAGGATATTTAAATATTTTAGAATCTGAATTTTCAAATGACTTTAAAATTACAAGGAAAAAGCATCGATAAGAGAAAGAAATGCACTTAGCTTTGGTGAGAATGATAGTCTTCTGTAAGTGGAAGTGCAAGTACAACTCAAATGATACTAGAGCTCTGCTACTTATTAAGATGACTCAGAGCAAGTGTCTCACCTCCCTAATCTCTAGCTTTTGCTTCCATGTAATGGTAATAACTTAGTTGTGCAATTGTTTTAAGGAATACATGGTATGTTTCTTAGCAGGGAGCCAGACATAGTGGAATCTCTCCAATATGGGTAGCCATTTTTGTCACCTCACCCCCATATTTTGGGGTTCCATGGGAAGAACTTTTTCTCAGTGGAGTCATTTTCCACCTTATATCCTGCCTTCCATAATCTCAGCTCATCAGCCACACACCTGAGGTATCTGGTGTTCTCATCAATAACTTTGTTTTGCTATGGTGAGTAAAATATTTCCAACAGGGATGGAAATTTGTAGAAAGAGGGAATAAGAGACATCAAGGAACAATGTCAGGGATAATTAATTAAAAATCTGACAAATATTGCTTTTGTTTGTCTCAAGTGTGGGTTAAAATAGCATAATTTGTAGCAGTTTGCATCAGTAGCCTGAAGAACTATATAGTAACAGTGACAGAATGAATATTCCCCATCTTTACTGACTTTTTACATCCTCAAATTTGACTTCTTAAAGGAGTAGTAGCGAAGTTCTGTATAATGTTGATTTGTTAAGGGAGAAAAGTAGAATGAGGCAACAATTCTGTTCCAAATTTGCCAGACTCTTCATGCCTGTGACTCTGAAAGATTTCAGAAGAATATCCAATTCAGAGAAAAACTCAAACTCTAGCATCCCAGGAGAGTGAAGAATGGGCAGATTGATAGGACACAGCTACTTTTCAACAGTATTTGTGTTCAGAAAGGCAGAAAGCAATAGATGAAAAAATGCCCAGAAGAATTTATATAATGTTTTGTGTATTATTTTGAACTGAAGTTATAAGGCCACTGTAAGAGAAATCAAAGCAAATTAATAAATGAACATGTTTCTTATAATATCAAACATATCTATACATGTAATCTTTTTTCTGTATAAAGTACTTGAGAATATAAAGTGACATTTTAAAAATTTTTCTCAGCACTATGGAAAAATACTTCAATAATGTTTTGAGCTTATTATTCCACATAAAACTTGAAATTTATGTTATTGAAGACATTTAAAAAAGGAAATTAGGAAGATTATTTCTTAGTGACTATATGCTAAATACTTTAGTTTCAAAACATCTGTGTCAACAAATGCAGATTTTTTATGTTGCTTTCATTAGAAAATATATTATTGTATTATCATATCATACATTTAATCAATCATCTATTTTTACCTTCATATTCCATATACATCAGTTGAATTAAATTTCTTTTGTTTTCACAAGAATAGCTAAATATCTAATTTAATCATTCTGATTCTTCATATAATTGAATATTATTAATAATTTTCTGTCAAGTCAACCCTATTAAGCAAACTCTCTATGATCCTTCTCTAAGTTTTTTCTTTAGAGACCATTTCTATACAATTTGTTTTTAACTTTCCTCATGAAAATGCTAGTTGTTTGTGGTGTGTATGCATTTAGCTAAGAATAAAAAGAAATTTCAAGTAATCAGACTAATAACTACCAAGAATTTTTTTTCATTATAGTGCATATTAAGCACCTAAAATTAAAAGAATAAATTTCTGAATTTTTATTTTACTTATTAAAATTCAAACTACACAAATCAATATGCTTATGTACACATTTTAATGCCTACCAGAAGTCTAGCTGGATGTTTCATAGATATATTTTTAAATATATGTATAACAAAAAATTATATATAAACATCATCACATTTTTTATCAATGATTTTACTTTCATTGATAATAAATATCACTGATTCATAAAAAAAATCACTGATTTACTCAAATGTGGTGTAGCTCATTTTCAATTAATGAAGTTATTTCTGTTTTTTTCTGGAATGTCTCCCAAAGTCTCCTGTGCTTAGACTTGGGACTTTTGGGAAGCCATTAAATCATAAGGGTTCTGGCTTCTTCACTAAATTAATCCATTGACAGCTAAATGAAGTACTTGGAAGTAATAATTAATTGGAGGAAGTAGTTCACTGGGCATGTGGCCTGTAAGAGGTTTGTCTTTTCTCTGGCCCTTTCCTCTCACTCAGATATATCTATCTCTCCTGCTGTTAGCTGAGTAGATTTCCTCTGCCACGAACTTCATCATCACAAAGATGAGAATCGCCTGACTATGAACTGAATTGTATGAACGAAAGAGCTAAAATAAATATTTCCTCCTCTAAGTTGTTCTCATCAGATATTTTGCACAATAGGAAAAGCTTACTAAACAGAAATTGGTATCAAGAATTGGGTATGCTATTCTGTTTATACCTAACCACATAGTTCAGAGCCTTTGGAACTGGTTTGCAGAGGAGTTTGGAAAGATTTGGACAGGCATGCTAAATAAGCCTTAGAATGTTGCAAGCAGAGCTTGAATGATTCTGGTGTGATCTTGGGAGACCAGAATGTGCATAGGGATACAGAAAGTAAAGATCTTGTTCACAAGGTTTCCTGTGGGAATGAGAACTCTTTTGGGATTTCGACTAGAGAACACATGTGGTACATTCTGGCAAAGAACTTGTCTACATTTTGTTCAGGTCCTGAGACTTTGAGGCTGATGCTAATGGTGACAGATTAATTAATCTGTTAGAGAAAATTCTAAGGTAGAACAGCATCCAGGCAGCAGCATGGGTATTGTTGATGGCTTTTAGCCAAGTTTACTATGACAATTGAAGAAAACAGTAGAAAGATTTTTAAAACGTTCAGTTTGACTAGATAAGTGCATGTAAAATTGAGGTCAAGAAAGGTTAGTGAAGACTTTAGGGGACATTAAAGAGATTGTGGGATACCAAGAAGTTTTCAGAGACAATAAGAAAAATGACTGGAGGGTATCATAGGAATTAGCAAGATCTCTTCCATTGCAGACTTAAGGGTTTAAAACTGAAAACTTTGAAAGGAAGCCAGGGCACCCAATTTCCATAGGGCTTCCTAGGAAGCTCTTCCCCAGTATTCCTTTCACCATGCTCAGCTGCAGAATCACTCAGAGGCAATTATAGCCATTCTCCAAGTGGACCTAGTTAGTGTTCCTGCTGGCAGCAGACCTTGGAATCATTTATGTGGTGCTGGTTTTGCAGGGATTAAAAAAAGTGGGAGTTACAGTGTCATGAAGTCAAAGGACTGCCTATGAGATCAGGTAGTGTGCAGCAGGGTCTGAATCCTGTTAGCTGTTCCTAAGAGAGTGACTGTGAAGTTGTAAGAGTTGAAGCCAAAGCTGCAATGGAGACCACAGGAATTTGGAGATGCCGGGAACATGAAACATCTACTGAATAAAGCTATCGGCAGAGAGCAGAACAGAACCCAAGAGAGAGGCCATGTGGGCTGCAACCAGCAAGGCCAAAGGGACAGGGTTGCCCCTGCCCTTTGGGGTCCACAACTCACCACCATGTACCATGGATGATGGATATGGAGCTGCAAATCCTGTTTGCCCACCTGGATTTCTGTCTTGCTTTGGTCCTATCCCTCCTTTCTGGACTCCTATTCCTGTCTTTTAAAAATGGCAATGATTTTTTCTATGCCATTTTAAATTGGATCTATGTAACTTACTTTTGATCTTCATAGGGTTCATAGCCAAGAATTTACCTTGAGTTCAGATGAGACTTTGGACTTGGACTTTTGAGCAATACTGGAACTGTTAAGACTCTGGAGACTCTTGGAGATGGGCTGAATACATATTGCATTTTGAGGTGGCTGTGAACATGTGGAGGCTAGGGAAGGAATGTTGCAGTTTGTATATGGAGTGTTCTCCAAAGTCTCATGTGCTCAGAGGTGGGGCTTTGCAGAAATAATTAGAGCTTGAGGGTTCTAACTTCTTCAGTGAATGAAGACATTAATGGCTGACTGGGCTACTGAGAGGTAGAACCTAGTTGGAGGAAGTAGGTCACTGGGGGCCTGGCCTAGGAATGTTTATCTTCTCTCTGGCTCCTTTCTCTATCTTGATTGTCTCTATTCTCTCCCCACTCCCCAGCTGCAATGAGCTAAGAAATTTTCTCCCACAATGGCATCATGTTCTGCTTCACTTCAGGCTCAGAGCACTGGAGCTAACTGACCATGAACTAAATCCTCTGAAATAGAGAATCAAAATAAGTCTTGTCTCCTGTAGGTTGTTCTTGTGAGTTATTTTGGT
Source organism: Callospermophilus lateralis (assembly GCF_048772815.1). Classification (NCBI taxonomy): domain Eukaryota; kingdom Metazoa; phylum Chordata; class Mammalia; order Rodentia; family Sciuridae; genus Callospermophilus; species Callospermophilus lateralis. Next base: position 102,059,096 of record NC_135312.1, on the reverse strand, counting down.
CACAGCAATAAAAAGCTAACATAGAAGTAGCTTATACCTCCCAGATAACAGACAAAAGAACAGAATACAAGCACATGCACATACATATCTATGATGCTAATGTGATGTACACTAAAAGAAAGGATAGTAGTGATGTAATTTGGCAAGTTTTTTAAAATGTAAAAGAGATTGCATTTAATTGATTTGGTTATCTCTGTGGGAATGTCTGTAGTAATAATCAATTAAATGAGCATTCCATCTCTTTAGTCATTCTGGATTATGATCTTATCTGTGGGAAGCATTTAAATAGTTGAAATAACAATTTCAGCATAGATTAAAAGACAAAGTAAATTTCTATGGCAGGACAAACTGATATGACACTCTATTAATATAATGCTCCTTTATTTTTTGTTGTTAAAAAAGAATTAAAGTAAATTAATTAAAGAAAAGTAAGTAAATGTCGATAAGAAAAGAAAGCAACATATGATATTAATATGCCCAGCAACTAAGAAATAATCCTTTGCCTTTATTATTGAAAAATTACCATCTCTAAAAGATCATTTAAAATATATATATTAAAATCATCCAATATACCATTTGACTTAGCAATTGTATTTCTTGAAATGTATCCTAAGAACGTAACATCATATATCAAAGAAATGTATTTCTTTTTGGCATCTCCATAGAAAGTTCTTACCAATACAATTGGCCAATGACATTTCTGCTTAAGTGGTTGTCCAAGGCCACTTCCTCTTTATGTCACGTCACTCGTATGTGAGGAAGCATGCAGGCTCAATATTCTTCTTAAGCAGCTGACAGTACAACTTCAATTCTTGCAGTTTACCGTTTTCTTCACTTGCTCTCTGTTCTTTAAGAGATAATGATTAACTATATATACCTCATATGTTTGTGAAAATGGATTGAGCTAGTACATGTAAACAATTACTATGATGGTATGTGAAGGCTCTGACCCCAATTAGCTTATAAAGCATATTGTAGAGGGAAAAAAAGGAGCCAAGAATAATCATCATGCTGCTCTTTTCTTAGCTGAGCAAATGCATGTGCCAAAATAATGCTTGAATAATTTAAGGATAGACTTAGTTTTGAACACAGAAGAGCTACTGATCAGATGAGAATAAAGTAGGATTATAAAACTTTCCCAGTTAAGAAGAAAAACACCAAGACAAATTGATCCTTCGAAAAATTCGACTTACAAGAAAATTAGAATCGTCCCATGTCTGCCTTAGACTCACTATAATTATTCAAATAATTTGTTTAAAATAATCCAATTTTATTGTCTACAAAATTATAATTCCTTAAGAAGTGACTGGCATCAAGATATAAAGCAGAATGAAATTGAGTTCAACCATTTCTAGCATATAGTATGTAACAATGTCTTTTAAATTATAAATCCAAACTAATATGAAAAATTGAAGCAAACTAGAAGAGTAAAATTTAAGACAGACATGAAAATGTTTGAAAACATCAAAAATTCTTCTGTTTAAAACAATTCTCTTCCCTTTTCTATCATTAACAAAAGTAGAGCTATTAAAAAAGCTTCAAATAAAAATTCACCAGATTGTATCATTACAGCCAGGAGCACTGGGCATTATCAATTGTGATAATTAAAGAAATTTCCATTTTTTTCATATAATCAACCTTTAGTTAATAATCTTATGCATTTATGTAATTGAGATAGTTTATTAGCATGAGTGTATGTAAATTAAACTGGTTTTCTTCAGGGAATTGAGATTTGTAACAGAATATTGCAAGTGGTCAAGTTCTATTTTTATTATACGGTTACAGAATGTTAAGTTCTGTCTTTATTATACGGTTACTATTACATGTATCAGTAGTAGTAACAGAGAGACATATTTAAAGATAGGTGGAAGCTCATGGAAGCTCAAGGGTGTCATTTATTATCAGAGTTAACAACAGCATAGCAAAATGGCAGATAAGAGCAATAATGAAACAGGACACATGTCCCTTCCATTGTGGAAGGGTCAGCATCTCAGAAACTTATCCCCAAAAAATAGAATGGAGAAGGGGTCACTTGTTTTCAGAGAAGGAATCATGCTCTTTAATTCCTACCTGAACAAAATAATACTGCAGAGTACATGATTTCTATTATAATAAGTAGCCAGCATTGTTCATTATATTATTATTTGGGGTGGGGGGTATTACCAGGGAACTTGAACTTGGGGGTACTCAACCTCTGAGCCATGTCCCCAGCACTATTTTTGTAGTTTTGCTTAGAGACAGGGTCTCACTGAGTTTCTTTGTGCCTCGCTTTTGCTGAGGCTGTCTTTAAATTCTCAATCCTTCTGCCTTAGCCTCCCGAGCTGCTGGGATTACAAGCATGTACCACCACATCCAGCTACATAATATAATTTTTACATGTTATTTTTCTAATAACAGGGGGCTATTTGGCATTCTTGATCCACAGCCTCATGATCACAATATTTCTATTACTCGAGATTTCTTCTACATCTTTCTTTTCTCAAAGGAAAAAAAAAAACAACTAGCATAACATCTTTTAGAATATAGCTTAATTGCATAGAAAGAATGCTATATTTTTTAGAGTGCTAATTGGAGCCACTAATAATATGACAAGTCTCATCTAAAATCCTTTCAATTTATCCTATCAGTGTTGGAATGGTGTTGAGCTTTTGAGCCCTCGAAAAATATTCAAATTTATTTTTTCTTTATTTTTAATTCTAATTTGTTAATATGACAGCAGAATGCATTACAATTCATATTACATATGTGGAGCACAATTTTTCATATCTCTGCTTGTATACAAAGTATATTCACACCATTCGTGTCTTCTTCATAGATGTACTTAGGGTTGTGATGTCCATCTCTTTCCACCATCTTTTTTTAATCCCTTGCACCCCCACCCCCAGCCTCCCTCTCTTTTGCTCTCTCTAGAGTTTGTAAAAGGATGGAGTTGGAGAATATAATGCTAAAAGTTAGCCAATCCCCAAAAAACAAATGCTGAATGTTTTCTCTGATATAAGGAGGGGGAGCATGGGAAGATTAATCAAATTTATTTTTTTCTATGGATTTAGAGAAGGTAGTATGAGGAAGTTGCCAACATATGAATTGCATATTCTGATTGACATTATTTCAAGACCTTTAACGAAGGTAAAAAGTAATATAGAAATCCTGCTGAATATACAGGGGATGGAATTTAGAATCTTCACATAATTACCTGGTTGTATTAGTCATACTTTCATCACTGACTAAAACACCCAAGAACAACTTAGAGGAAACAAAATTATAAAGATAGAACTTGACCACTTGCAATATTCTGTCACAAATCTCAATTCTCTGAAGAAAGCCAGTTTACTTTACATATACTCATGTAATAACTGTCTTAATTACATAAATGCATAAGATTATTAACTAAAGTTTGATTATATGGAAAAAGATGGAAATTTCTTTAGTTATTTCAATTGACAATGACCAGGGCTCCTGGCTATACTGATGATACAATCTGACCAGTATTAAAGATTCAATTCATGGTGGGCTGCCTCTTTTACTTTGGATTCAAGATGAAGCAGACTATCATGGCAGAAGGGCATGGTGGAAGAGTGCTGTTAAATTCATGGCAGCCAAAAAGCAGGGTGTAGGGGAACACTGGGAAAAACAACACCCCCTGACCACCCACCTCCTCTAATCATATCCCACCTGCCCACAGTTACCACCCCATCAGCCCATTTAAGCCAGGATGGATTGATTAGTTACTGCTCTCTCAATCCAATCACTCTATCTCTGAACATGTCTGCATTAACACAAGACCTCTCATTTAGCCAGAATAAAATAGATATAATATATCTCACTTTTTTTTCTTCCTCTATCTTTCCACCTTATCCTTTGTCTCTTCTTTCTTTCTTTCTTTTCCTTTCATGTTTTCATGTTGAACTTTCTTATATCCCATGGGGAAAAAAACAATAAAATATTCTCTCCTAAAATGCTGGTCTTTGCATTCATTCACTGAGGCACTGCTAGACCATGCTGCTAACATCCCAAGTGTTATGGGATAATTTCATCCCTGCAAATTATACCTTGATATCATAACACTCAGTACCTCAGGATATGACTGTATTTAGACATGCAGATCTTCAAAGGGTAAATAATGCTTAAATGAAGTCATTAGGATGGGTACTAATTCAACCTGACTGATATGTTCATAGGGAGAATAGAGCACATTGGAAACATACAGAGAAAATGCAACATAAGGACACTGGAATAAACCCGACATCTACAAGCCAAGAAAACAGGTCTTAGAATGAATCAACCCTGGTAAAATGTATCTATATAAAGGTAAAATGCATTTAGAATTGTAAGAGAATTTCATTTCTCTTGTTTAAGCCACACGGTCTGTGGTCCTGTTATGACAGTCCTGGCAAACAAATATGTCAAGGTAGTATTTATATTTACAAAGTAAAACCGTTGCTACATGATAATCATTACACATTGCTTTGTCCAGGAAACCTAAACCTTTGAGAAGCTACATGCCCAGCCCAATAGGTATCATACCAGTAGATGATGCAGAGACCACTTTGTAAAATCAAATCTATTAATACCTTTGTCCACTCTCTCATATTCTAATATGCCAGGGAATAAAATGCCTAGAATTAGCACCACCCAATCATTCCCTTTTAAAATGCTTGCTTTGTGCTCTGCAGCTTCAGAAGGTAGAGAACAAAATCTGGGGGTAGAGTACATAAGCTGGCACTATGAATACTTTAAAATAAATATGCACAACTAAAAATAATGGTCTGAAGCTTGAATTGGAGACTCTAAAACCATCAGTATCTTATGACTGATATTATTTCAGCTATCTCTTGTTAAATAGGTGTGCTATCCTCAAAAATCATCCATATAGCAGGCAAAGTTCAAACCTGAGAAAGTAAGAAACTAAATTTTAATTAGATTATTTAATGTGTATTGTCTGATTTTATCACTCTTTCTAGAACCAAGTGTGGGAACAAAAGCATCCTTTAATTTTTTGTTAAAATTTGGATCTGGTACATTTCCCAAACTCTCATGTATTGAAGGGTTGGCCCTCAATGCAGAGTGTTCAGAGACAGGGCCTTCAGGAAGGTGATTGGATCACGGAGGCTCTGTTCTTATCAGCGGTTTAATCCATTAGAAGATCTGTAATTTAATGTCATTATTGAGTAGGAGGTGGGGCCTAGGCACAGAAGGTAGCTAATGGGAGGCATTCCCTGGAAGGCTATATGTTATCTCCAGGCCCTCTTTCTTTCTACTTCCTGATCACCACAAAGTTCGCAGCTTTGCTCTGTCACACCCTCCCAGCCATGATGTCCTGCTTCACCTCCGGCCCAGAATCACTGAAGCTAAGTGACGATGGACTGAGATCTCTGAAACCATAAGCCATAATAAATCGTTCCTCCTCTAAATTGATTTTCTCAGGTAGAGTTGACAAACATACTCTTGAGCTTCCTACCCTGCAAGATTTCCTGTTCTGAAAAACCTCGACAATTCAGTATAAAACATGCACATTAATTGCTAAAAGAAAGACAGCCATGAAGGGAATTTTCCTATATTCCAAGGGGTTGATGTTTTAAATATATTTTTCTGGGCTTTGAAATTTTGATTGTGAAGTCTTACCAAATTCTTCATTTCATATCAGTGTTATTTATTGAACAACTGAGCAATAGTCACACATTTTTTTACATCTCCAGTACCTGGCATTGGGCTAGAGCAAGCAATCAGGAGGTTCCCAAATGATTGTTCACCCACTGATCTTGAATTCACAGTACTTGTCCTCTTCTTTTTCCATTGTTCCTTATCATAGAGAACTACCTATTTACCCAAGGAACCCCTGTGAGAACTAGTGAAGTCTTTTGCCCTGGGAACCATTTTCCTTTTTTGGAACTTGGTAATTTGCTCCAAAGTCTTCCTAAATGCAGATTTCATATATATATTTCATATATATATATATATATATATATATATATTCATATATATTATACATTAGCTACTTATATTTATAATATATATTTTATAATTGTATAGATGTAATGATAAAAATATATAAATATAAAAAATATTTAAAATATTTATATTTATAAAATATATCCTCTTATAAATTTATAAAATATATATTTAAATATACATAAAATATTTATAATATATAAATCTATAAAATATAAATGTTTTATAGATTTACATATTCATAAAATATATATATATAATCTACTATTAATTAAATATGAAATTACATCATTCTAGCTCACTATTTGATATTTTCATGAGAATGAAATCAATTCAGGCAATTTTACTCTTCCCCTTTTCTTACCCACAGATTTCACCTTTACTAATGTTGTTAGTCTTATTCTTCCGTTAATGAATGAAATTCATCCAGACAACAGAATGGTATCAGAATAAGAAAGGGCAGCTTTGACACGCTCTCTCTTCTTTACACATTCTTTTTACCTGGATGTTGGACACTTTATTTCTCAGATTCAATCCTGAAGCCATTGATCCTGGCAGAAACACTTTTCAATGACAGAACTATTGAAAACTCTGCAAAGAAAATGAAAACTTGAGAACAGCAACTCAATTGGTTGTACATTCATGGACCTTTTGGAAAAACTGGTCTAGCCTGCCTACTACATTAGTTTTATAGTGCATTCTTCAAATTTTTTGTCCCTCCAACTGTTGTAGAGTATGCTCTGTGTCCAGCTGTGTTTGCTCAGTGACAAAATGTGATGCAAGTGGAACTTTAAAATAAATGCAGCTTTATGGATGCTGGAAAAACATCAAGCAAGAATAAAGATGTCTACCTGAACCAAGAAGGTATTTGGCAACATGAAGGGCTATTCTCCTATAAATATTAAACAAATTTATGTATTTAATCAAATCCCTGTCATATCTTTCACCACTGGACACAAACATAGAGCAGATTGACTAATATTGGACTGATTCTGTATAAAGGATATTGTTATTTCAATGAATACCACAGCCACTCATTTGTGCAGTGGATGACAATAATAATAAAATACTATTATTCATTTTCATAAAGTCCAAAACCAGAAGATATATCTTATTAATACTTATATTCTTGATAAAAAGTAATAATTTATCAAAATTAATGACAGTTTTACAACCAGATCATTATAGCCAGGTAATCAATTGAAAAGAGTATGATATTTTTAAAAGTCTCTTGATTGGGCTCAAATAAAAATATTGAATTAAAAATTATACTAAGATATTAATTAGCTTTCCAAAAACACTGGGCACTCTATTCTTTCTTGATGGATTATCACAAAACCAACTCATATGAATGTATGAATAGGTTGATTTGCAGAACAGAGTTGATGATGAGAAAGATTTTTGTAAACCTATGAAAGTGTCACGGTACCAGTTACAAAGCTACTGTCCAAGGCTATTCTTCCTTTCCTTTCTTTCTAGTACTAGGGTGAGGATCTACAAAATATGTTTCTTCCCTAGCCAAACTTCTACGAGTCTGCCAATAAAGGACTTTACTGAGATGAATAGTGCACAGCAAGGAGAAAAGGATTCCAGGGTTCTTGCTTGATGGTGCTATTATCACTGCCACCCCTCTCAAGCCATCGTCCTCCATTCTTACAGCAGCAACTGGTTCCAGTCTCTAATTTCTTTCTGTATTCCCAGAAACAGTGATTTCTTTTCTCAGGGATTCCAGGACCCAGAAAGTAGCACCCTCTCCTCTAATGTCTCCGCCCAAGAATGTGGGACTCTTTTCTTAGGATTCTGAGTTGCCAGCTATCCAGGCACAACTGTCCAGGCAATGCCCTTCCTCCTGGAGTCTGGCTGCCATTCTTCAAGGCGTCTCCTTGGGACTCTTGAGGTGGTGGCACAAGCTTGATGGTAACCTGTCCTCAGAAATAGAAGTGCCACCTTCACGGGATTCTTGCTTTATGCTTTTTGGTGCTTGTCCCCAAATTTTGACCTTTGTGTCCCCAATATTATAAGAGAATCATGCTTCCTACACCCACTAATATTTCTGTTACCCCATTGTGTTTGTTTGCAGTATTTTTTTTAAAAAAATTTAGATTGGTCTTTATTTTATTCATTTATTTATATGCAGTGCTGAGAATCAAACTCAGTGTCTCACACGTGCTAGGCAAGCTCTCTGCCACTGAGTGACAACCCCAGTCCCTCCTTTGCAGTACTTTAAGACAATTGAACCAATACCCATATTTCTACTATTGCTCCTGTTAGTTCCTAAGACTTTACTTATATCCTTAATGATCTGGATAAAATATAGATAAAACTATTCCAAATTAGTGAAGGTAAAATTATACAATAGTTCATAGAAAGTTTATCTAGATAAATAAAAACAAATTAAAGAAAGAACACTTTTAGATTATTAGCTTATTTTATGCTTAAAATAATAAATAGCAAGCATATCAACTAATAAAATGTGCAACATTTCGAGTATATGCTTTCAATGTTATTTTTATAGTTCTTGAAAATAAATCCAGAAATAGTAAACTTTAGTATCTACCTCAATAACTGGTTTTAAAATTTGAACTAGGAGGCTCTGAACAATAACTGCAAATGGTTTGGAATTCTAGTGGAACAACTCTTCTTAAATTGCAGATACGTAGAATTTTATTTTATCATTGCTGCACCAAAATCTGCAACAAATACTCATATTATCATGCATAAAATATTCAATGGACATGGGTAATTTAATTAAAACATCTTTTCAGCAAATCATTAATTAAGATAACTCGAGATAGTGTTTGCTTTTCCCCTACAACAAACAAGAAATATACTAAGGTTAATAAATCATAATTTCTTATGAAAAAGTAAAAGGGATACATTTTTTGATCATTACCTTGAAACAGTCTGTAGGGTCCTGCTTCAGATAACATTTAACTCCCTATTCACATTTGAGGTAAGAATAATGCATTGCTTGGTCCCTTTTACTTGAAACATAAGAAAACTGACCTCTCAGAGAGCTTTAAGTATAAGTTCAAGATCTGAACCCAGTTCTCCAGCTTCCAATGCCTGTGTTTTTTTTCCTTCATTATTGCATTCTTAGCCTAGTTGGTGCTCAACACGGTCACAGCATGAAAGAATAAGTCAACTTTCTAGTTGGAAATATGAACCTGTTCTCCATTACCTTGTATTTTGTTATCAGAATGCACCAATTTATCTCACTTTATTTATCTCAGATGTATTTTTCATCTGCTTCCTCTACTTTTTCCAGTTCTTTCTCCCCTTCAGCCTTCTCTTCTTCATTCACTTCCAAAATATTTTCATTGAAAAACTATGAAAGAATTAATGCACAGTTAACTTTTAAATTCATGTAGCATATAGCATTTATTATATGTATGTTCATGTACATATTCATGCATATATATTTATGGCCAATTCATTGTCAACATAAATTCATAACAATAGTATAATTTTCATCAGCTATATTAATTTCTAAGTGGCAAATATCAAAACACTCCTATTCTTTTAATTGACATATAATGTGAGTTATGGTTTTAATTAAAAATACCAATTAAATTCTCATTTGTGTTTGAACAAACATTTGCTTCCTATTGATTTGTTGAGAAAAGTTTTAACTCATATTATTTTCAGACACAGTCATGCATATTAATATGTAATATGATATCATATTTCTTTAAACTCATTTTAGAAATTAACAGAACCATTGTTTAAAGGCTTCATCTATGTCACACGTTTGTTGTACTTTTTTGTTTTAAAAAGAGTTCTTTATTATTTACCAAAAATGCATTGAATTTTAAAATTTGGAAATAGGTTCATAAAGTTTGTGATTTAAAATTTTTAAATGTTGCAGTGTTTTTCACTTGATTTAACTTTCAAAATTAGTAAGATATTAAAAAATCTCAAAATGGCCACAGCAGAGTTAATATGCATTAACACAGTGTTTACTTGAAATATGAGGATTTCCCACAGGACAAAGTGCCAGAATGTTTCTATCCAGGGACTATGCTGAATTCAGAGGAGCTAGCAGTAACAGCATCACATTTAAAATGCTAGGTTTGAAGCTAGACTTTAGGTAATAAACTGACAAAGGGCCATTTCCAGCAACCTTCTCAGTAAGCATAGAACCTTTAGTTAGTCTTTCACTCCACGTAGTTGAAGTAGGATGTTTCCTCCAGAGTAGTATCTTGTAAAACTTCCAGAATCCTCTTTTTTTCTGAGCTCTAGACCTTCATGGGAATGACATCAGACAAGCAGAGTCAAGAAGTATCACTTCCCCCACCTCCATTTTCTTCTCCAAGCTCCTATCCAATTGAAACTTGACCTTCTAGTATATTGTCCTTTTCGGATTAGAACTGTCTCTACCAGTTTATCAACCAACCTTAAAAGCATGTATACATATTTAATAGCTTAAAGTATGTTTAATCTTCATGAAATATAGACAAAAATTTGTAACAGTTAAACTGTTAGTACTGATGAAATTCAATATTATTACCAACTATAGCAGTCAGAATTTTATATCAAGGATTGTGGGAGTCACTACACCTCATAATTATTTTTTTAAACCCTCAGTGCAATAATGGCTAATTCTAGTGAGCAAGACAATTCAGATAAATCCCAGGCCCACTGAAATTAACCGTTTAGGCAAGGAGTTTTTTTTTTTTCCAAACATTATGTATATCATAATATTTTTTTCATTAGACATCATTTATTCTGATGCTCCCTAATTCCTAAAATTTTTTCAAAGACCCAAAACTGAGGAAGAAAGGATGAAAATATTTACATCATAAGGAGATCCACCAATAATTAGCACTGTATACTTTACCTCAGATTTTATTTAAAGACATACCCACTTCTTTTACATTAAACCCTAAGTCCTTAAATCCCATATAGTAATAACTAAATTGGTGCTTGCTCCAAGAAAATCACCTAGAGTTAGGGTGTGAAGAAAAGATTGCAATTATTTTCCCTGTTAGGATGGTCAGTGAGTTGCAAAATCTGAAGGCCTGTCTGGTTTAGTCAATTAAATGGAGTTTTGACATGGATCCTCTAGAATTGGAAGAAGGATACAAACGTAGACACTGAGACTGGTTCTTGCTCCAGTTCTTACTCCATGTTTCTGGGGGTGGATGAACATATTATTGAAAGCTTTGTATGGACTGTGATGTTGTGTGCCTGATGGGACTTCCATGATCAATACTCCCTTATAATTTTCTGCAGCACTGGAGCATCTGAAATAAGTCTCCAGTACCTGATGTTCCTCCAGGGAGGTGGGCAGAAGTTGCAGGATAGAGCTGTAGGGCTCCCCAGAGAGTCTGCTCAGGGAGAAGAGCTATAAAAGGTGTAAACCCCTGGTAAGGATGACACCACTTTCCCATAAGGAAAAAGAGATGAGGAGAAAGTCTGATACTGCTGACAAACCCTACACAGAGAGCCACACATCACAGAAAGCTATCCACAGTTGATGGAATCACAGCTAAGCAAATTAACCTGGTATGAAGGATGAGGAAGTTTTGAATTGATTATGCTGTTGAAACATTAATGACTGAGAACCTTCAGGAAGTTATAATGTCTACCCAGATTCTGCTAAAGAATGCAGAAGAGACGGTGAATGTAATATCGTTAAAGGCAATAATGAAAAATTTGAAAGCTTTACATTTATACTCAACATGGTGGGGTCAATCAATAAAATGTTCACCTGGATTTATATATGATTTACCCTTCTGAACTGGGAGTCCTTGAGTCAGAGATTGTCCCTATTCATGTGAGTATTCACAGTTCCTAAAATGGAACCTGGAACTTGGAGGAACTGACTCCAATCTATGTGGGGTAAATATAAAACTGAGTAAACTTTTACACATTTTTCCGTGAATTTGCCAAAAGAATCATTAAATTCAGTTTTCTCTATGTGAATTCAGTTTTCTCTATAAATGTATTTCTTTTTTTCCATCTCTTTATTTGTTTTTTATAAATACACGTATATTTTGCCATATTATTTGTACGTGGGCTACAACTCACTCTAATTAGTATCCATTTTTGTGTTGCACATGATGTGGCATTTCACTGGTGATTTATTCATATGTAAACATACGAAAGTTATGTCAGATTCATTCTACTGTCTTTCTTATTTCTAGTCTTCTTTCCTTCCTTTATTCCTCTTTGTCTAATCTAATGGACTTCTATTCTCCACAGACCCACTATCCCTTGCTGTGTATTAGCATCAACTTATCAAAGAGAACATTTGACCCTTGTTTTTGGGGGATTGGCTTTTTTTACTTAGCATGATAGTCTCTAGATGCATCCATTTGCTAGCAAAAGTCAGAACATCATTCTTTTTTATAAATAGTATTCCACTATGTATATATTCCACAATTTCTTTACACAGTCATCTGTTTAAGAACACTTAGGTTGGTTCTACAGCTTACCTATTGTGAATCTAGCTGCTGTAAACATTGATGTGACTGCATCATGGTAATATGCTGATTTTTCTAGAAAGCAGTATAAAGATTCCTCAGAAAATTTGGAATGGAACCACCATTTGAACCACATATCCCACTCCTTAGTATATACCCAAAGGACTTAAAATCAACATACTACATTGAATGTATTTTTAATATTTTCTACTCCTTACAATTCTGATCTAGTCCATAGAATTTCTTATTTTTGATATTTGTCTATAGTTTGAAATCCTCCAACTGTAAGTTTCTACAACATTCTTCTTTTCTGATCATTCTCCTACTTCTCTACCTCTTCATCCTCTTTTTCATACACTACTCTTTCTCTCTCTATTCATCATTCCTCAAAAACTTGCTTCTCATACAGATGTCCTTATTTTGGGTGATTATTTCTAGTCTTCTTTCCTTCCTTTATTCTTCTTTGTCTAATCCAATGGACTTCTATTTGGCAGCACCAAACATTAAATCTTCCCAAATGAACACCTGAAATTTATGGCCATGTTTCTTCACTTTCCACATCCAATTAGTCAACAAGTCTTTCAAATCTATCTCATTAATATTTTTGCCCAGCATTGATCTTCTCCCATTTTCCACAGCAGAACTTAAATTTGCACCCTGTTTTGCTTTCCTGAGCATCTGAAATGGTCTTATTTCCCCAGGGTAGGTGTCTGCATCTTTCAGAATGTCTACAACATGTCTGTCTATCACACCGGTCTGCATTTCCAGTCAGCTCATGCCCTTCCTTCATCTGACACCCATTGGAGACTCACTATTGTTTATAGCAACCCGCCAATAATCCTCTCTAAGCTCTGGCTTCCCTTTGATCCATGACTCCTCTTATTTCCTACTCCAGTACTACTGAATATTTACCTCTTCTTCCATGTGCCTAGTTATTTCATCCGTGCATATCCAGGTCTGGAATAGCCTCCTCAAGTTCTGTGTCAGAGAAACAGTTGATCTTCTTTAGGACCCAGTCTAGGAGCCATTTCTGGCATAATGCTGTTTTTTCCCCTCCATTCCCTGAGAGTGTATCACTTCCACTTTTGTCTTTACAATATCTTGAATCCTGTTACAGCAGTATCTTCTTGTGAGGCTTGTGCCTGTAGGTAGTTATATCTTTGTTTCCTCAGCTTCTCTGTCTCTGAGCATCCCCATGACATTGTTTGAATAATATAAATTAGGTGGTCAACAATAATTTTGTCAATGAACAAATGAATATGTTAAAATAATATGCACTCAATAACCAATGGGTGATAAACAGAAAATGATTAATTAATATTTTTAATTTCAAATGCAACTTTTCCAAAATCATTTGTCATCCTTAAGTACCTGTCCAATGCCTTTCATGGTAATGAATGCTAGCTGTGATAAAAAACCAATCCATGATTTTGATATAATGAGATCATGCAGGGTAAAACAGCTTTCAAGATCAACCTTGCCGCTCTGATTAGTAAGACTCATGTTATGATGAAGACTTTGTAAGACTATAGAATTCAAACTAAATGATGAAGGCAATTAGAAGGTAAGTGTATTAATTTATTATTCAGACAAGACACTTGTGAAAGTAGAAGGGAACATTACTAACAATTAAATTAGAATTTCAAGTTTAGCACTAAGCTGTTTGCATTTGGAAGGCTGGGATGTATGCTTATTTTAGTGATGATAAAGGGCAGAAAGGAGAAAATATTATCCAATTTGTTTTGCTTAAAGAGCATTGTGATATTCTTCAGATGTTTGAAAGTGATGAAAGATAAATTCATGGAAAATAGTCAGGATATTAGATGTATCTAAAAATAAAATAGTGAGTGTTAAAGAGAAGGCAATGGGGAAGTAAAAGGGAAAAATGGATTTAAGAATCATTGATGAAAAGGATCTAATTTAAGAAGAGCTTTGGTGTGATGATGAAGGGAGAGGGAAGGTTGTAATGGCTTGCTGGTTTTTGTGTTGATAGTATGTGAGGTTGTGAAGTCTCTCTAACAAGAAGATCCTGTGAAGACATATTCAGTAACCCTTGTAACTCAAACTTTTTTATTTGAGGGAAAGAAAAATTGAGAAAAGACAAATCTACTTTACTATTGAAAGATGTTCTGAACTAATTTAAATAAAACATAACATTTATAATGTCTATGAAAAACATGAGTGTTTATTGCATTTGGAAAATCTGTTAAAACAGTTTTCTTTTAAATAGACTCAGCTCTTCATCATTTCCTTCTAAAAATCTTAGATTTTTTGATTTCTAAAGTTGGACCTAATATTCATAGCCACTGTATATGGCCTTCTATTGCTACACCTGAGACATTATGTGTAAGTAATCTGTTATATGTCTCTGCATGTGAGAGTGTGTGTGCTTGTATGTGGTGTGTGTGTATATGCCCCCCACCTCTCTCGCCCCACACACCATAGCATACATTCTTTTCCCATAGGGAATAAATATTATCACTCTTCTACTCAGTATTTCATCCAGTGCCTAGAAGGTATTAGACATTAAAGTAACATTTGTTAAACCCCTGAAAACACTGTGTATACACTATTTTTACAGTAAAAAGCATCTCAAAGTTTTAAGCTATAATTCTGGTATGTATTTGAGTCCATTATGTGTCTTGTGTTATTTTGGAGAAGAGAATCTACTTAAAATCTATTGGCAGTGGCAAGGCACTTTGTGTGTGTGTGTGTGTGTGTGTGTGTGTGTGTGTGTGTGTGATGGCTAATTTTAAAAGAAATAGAGCAGAGGAGTGTTTATGTAGTAGAGTTCCTGAGGAGAGTGAAATGGCTGTTTTCCAAGCCATTGTAAAAGAAACCTGTGAAAAGGTGATACCTAAGCAGAAACTCTCCTGAACAGACTGAATGAAGATGTGTAAGATTAAGAAATAATTTTCTAAACAGAAGGAACATCATCAACACAAAGCCACAGCTAATATATTTGTCACTTTGCTGTTGCTATGACAAAATTCTGAAGCAGGATGCTTTATCAAAAAAAAGATTAATTCACAGATTTAAAGAATGGCACCAGCCTCATCTCAGCTTTGATGAGGACCCCCTTGTCTGTGTCACAGCATAATGAACATCATGATTGGAGAATGTGAGACACGGAGAGATCCCATGAAAAGGCAGGAAGCCAGAGAGCAGCAAGTTGCCAGTCTTGCTCTTTTATATCAACCCTTCTCATGCTAACTAGCTCATTCATTAAGACCAACATTGATCCCTTCTGGGAATGCTCCCAAGACCTAATAGCTCTCTCTGGGTCCCATCTCATAAAAGTTCTACTACCTCCCACCAATTTCACACTGGGACCAAAAACTTCCAACCCATGAAATTTAGGAGACAAATCACATCTAACAACTGCAACTAAGGTAGAGAATCTTCCACTCCTTACAGAGAATTCATCATTGGGATAATGTAATTGGAAGCTCTCTGGGTTCCAGAGTAGTAATGGAGGCTCCAGATTGTAGACTTGGAAAGAGTAGAGCATTGTACTGGTAAGTATATTTCAATAAAAGGGAAATTAGACTTGACAGAGGACTCAAGGAAAGAGTCCTGAGAGGATAGGGGAGGATCCCAGGAGTCAACAGGGAAGGGTGACAAAAAGAAGGATATATAGGTAGAAAACAGGATGATCCTGGCTGGACATTTGAATTCAGCCTTTTCCCGGTCATAGAATAAAATACTATAAATTCTTTGTAAAAAATTTACAACTTTATTTTCAACAATATAATCAGATCGTTTCTTTCATTTCTTTTTCTTTTCTTTTCTTTTCTTTTCTTTTCTTTTCTTTTTTTTTTTTTGAACTCAGGGGTACTCGACCACTGAGCCACATTCCCAGCCCTATTCTGTATTTTATTTACAGACAGGGTCTCACTGAGTTTCTTCGTGCCTCGCTTTTGCTGAGGCTGTCTTCGAACTCAAGATCAGTTCTGCACACGCCTGTAATCCTCCTGCCTCAGACTGTGGAGCAGCTGGGATTACAGGTGTGTGCCACTGTGCCTGGCTAGATCAGTTTCTTTTTGAAGAAGCATGTAAAGGTGAAGAGAACATCTTTCAATACTTGATTTGTTTTTCTCCTAGATACACTAGATCTTTATGACCCTGTAGTTCTTGGTTGGGGCCTGAGAATTTGCAATTCTAACTTGTTCCCCAGGAGATGCTGAGGTAGCTGGCCCAAGAACCAGACTCGGTGACCTATCAAACTAAATTTACTGAAATATTGAGGTTGCTGGCAAAAGATACAAACAAGTTAAAAGTACACAATTTTACTACTTTAATTTCTATTATTTAGCACCTTAGTTTATTTTACTAAAATTAGTTTTCCTTACGTTTATCCTATAAATATGTAAGTTATAAACATGGTTATTCCATCACTCAATTGAAAGTAAAGATTGATTATATCAATAATAAAGTACTTATTGATATCTTATTATGGCCTAGGTTGTACCCTAAGTGCTTTAAATTAATCAACCTCATTCAAGCCTATGAATTGTGTTGGGTATTAATAATAATATTCTCTTCACAGATACAAAAACAGAATCCCAAAGGACATAGGTTGGGCTGAGAAACAGGCTTTACGGATCCACTCTTGTTTTCTTTGGCACACTATTTGTTCTGCCTTAGGCTCAAACAGACAATGTATTCAGAGAGAGAACATGGACATACCCGAGAGCTGCTGCTCCTCATTTTCTGGCATTAACAGAGCGGGCTTTGAAATATCAGGTCCTTTGGCAGGATCACTATGTAGCAGCGTGTTGTTAATCCAGTGAAAAGCACATTGAGTTGTGGTACATATTTATATATTTAAATGGCCCTGAGAATTGGATATTTCACTTTTATGGCCCACTATTTATTCCGAATCAATGACAGAGCCTCATGTAAATCCATGTTTATGGATTCTGTGGCACAGATCCCAAACCAGTCGGTGCTATTTCTCTGGAATGCATGGCAATGCTCTAAATTTCAGTCTGAAGGAGACTCTCCTCTCACAAGACAAGGGAGGTTGGTGGCTGAAATCAGTTAGAAAACAAAAGTTACTTAGTTCAGGAAAGAAATAAAATTTATCCTTTTGCACATGGTCTTAAATTGGGTGCCTTTTAATATAGGCAGCACTTCAACTGAGGTATTTTATACCTTCCAGCATGTGGTTGGGTTAGGGTTAGGGGTTAAGTATTACAATTAAAATAAGTTAGTTTTAAGCATTCTTTATAAGATGATCAGCAGAGAAAGATTGAAAAGTGAGGTAGAAGAAACATTTTCTTTTTTTATTTATTATTAGTTGTTCAAAACATTACATAGTTCCTGACATATTTTCTATCATGTACATATTGCTTTAAAATGCAATTGGTATATTGGGAGCAAGGTGTTTG
Organism: Callospermophilus lateralis; assembly: GCF_048772815.1. NCBI lineage: Eukaryota > Metazoa > Chordata > Mammalia > Rodentia > Sciuridae > Callospermophilus > Callospermophilus lateralis. The sequence continues at coordinate 102,041,326 of NC_135312.1, read as the reverse complement.
CAGGTGAACTTAATATGGGTGACTTAATATGAACTTAATATGGGTGACTGAATGCACTTACCTCCATCATTAAACAGTTGTCCCAGGCTTCCTGGGTTTCCATAAGGAGGGATTCTTCTTGATGTCTTTCCTTACTCTTTATTCTATCCATAGAAGTAGGAGCAATTTAATAACTGGATAAAATTAGGAAGATTACACAAGTAGCTTGCCTCAACTACTTCCTGTTACCACTTAGAATAAATATCTTCTTTGTATTTTTTTTTTTTTTTTTTTTTGACAGAGGTACCCTGATGCTACCATTCCACACTTTGGAATCCCTTTCTCAAATTTTTCCAAATCTTCCTCCTTCCAGTGCTTGCAGTGCTCACTCCTAGCCTGGAACAGGATCCTCTGGGCCTTTTCCTTCTCCCTTTGGAGGTTCTATTCTTTGACCCCTTTGACTCCACCTATGGAGTCAGCCAGAAGCCTGGAATTCATGTGAATACATTTGCTCTGGGATTCTATTGTCTGGTCAGGACTAGGAGGAAAACTGGACCAGAGGAACACTTCTTCACTGGGTAAAGAGGGATACATTTTGCATGAACAAACAGGCAGTGAGAATTGTACAGTTATGCCTACTTGGGGTGACTTATTCATGTTGAACACAGGGCCAGTTTAGGATTCTAGGTTGGTTATCACCTTTCACCAACCCAGAAATCTGGGCTCTTGCATGGGGTCTTTCCTGTCCATGTTTCCTTCATGGTGTCACCTAAAATTTACAGCACCACCAGAGCAGGGGTGGGAGAAGCCGTCTCTTATCATCCATCAGCTATTCATCAGACAAGCCTTGAGATGTGGCTCTGTCTCCTATGAGGGCTCTCCACACAATTTCTTCATGTTGATGACAAATCCTTCTGTTTAATGTCCTCTTTTGCTTCTCCTCAATATGTTAAAATTATTTTTTCTCAAGTTGGATTGAAGCCATGCTAGAGGACCGAATGTACGTCTTTATATTAATGTGACTATTCTTCTTGCTCTGTCTGCAGCCCCTGTCTGAACCTCCCAACCCAGTGGCCATGAGTGAGAGGTAAGGTAAATTGGAAGAAAACACACTCTTGAAATTCAGTGATAATATCTTAAAGAGCTCAAAAGAAGACATAACTGGATGTGTTGTTCTAAACTCATAGCACAAAATTTTGAATAGTAAGTTTAACAGGAGGAGTAAAAAGAATTGTTGTCACGTTTTCCTGCACACTCTAACTTGTTGCTTGGTCCTCACCAACAAAGCATAGTAACCGTCTCTGAGAGTCATTGGAAGCAGTGTTTATTCACAGAGTAGCATGGAAGGCAATGCAACATCAAGGTTGATTATGTAAATAAGGAAGGGTGACACCCGAAGACGATAAAGAGTCTTCATATATATTAATTGGACAATAAAAACACCTCTTTTATTCTCAATCTTCATCAATAAATCATCATACCTCAGGGTCCTTAGATTGTATAATACATTCATCAACTATATGTGTGGACAGGAAGCTGGTATTACCTAGTCATGATCTTACACAAGAACCCTGTGGGAAAGCTCATTTCAATTCAGTGTTGCAGAGAAGTGAGTAGGTTAATTTGTTAACTCTTATAATCCAGCCAATAGGCCTGTTTGTCTTAACCTACATTTTCTATCTCAGACTTCAATGATAATATTGATAATATTTCAATTTCCCTCTGCCTTCTTTTCTTTTCCTTTTTTTCTCAGTTGATTCAGAATCTCACTGAAGAAAATAACCTGTGAATTGTGCCTCTGTATGCTTCAAGACTTCCTTGATGAGTGGTCTTTTAACATATAGACATGACACAAAGGACAACTGAAGACCAAAAAAGCATGTAAAAATGCCACAATCAACTGGATGTTTGACATAGTTCCCAAAATACACACGTCACCTCATTTTTTAATGTTGTTGTTGTTCATACAAGAAAGTTGCAGTTTATTGTTTAGGTTTGTACATTAGAAGATTATCTCTACCTTGAGACTTCTTATGTTGAAACTAATGAACACTGAGATGAAATAATGTGTGGTACTTTTCAAATACTCATATGGATAAATAAGGATAAATGATGTCATCCATATGTCTCATAAACCTATGAGGGCTGGAGTTGTGGTTCAATGGTAGAGCACTTGCCTAGCATGTGTGAGGTGCTGGGTTCGATCCTCAGCACCACAAAAAATCAAATAAATATATAAAGGTATTGTGTCCATCTATAACTAAAAAAAAAATTTTTTTTAAAAACCTGTGAGGTAGGTAGGTATTAGTTTACTAGGACTACATAACAAATTAGCAGGCAACTTAAAACAACAGGAGTTTATTCTTTCACAATTCTAGAAGCTAGAAGTCTTAAATTAAGACTTTGGCAGTCTGAGCTCACTCTGAAGTAGCTTGGGGAAGTCCTGTGCTTCCTTCTATCTTCTGGCGGTGCTCAGACACTGTGACATTGCTTGCCTTTCAATAGTATCTTTCTGTCTTTTCTATGACTGTCTTCCCTCTGGTGAGTCCATGTCTCTCCATCCAAATCTCCCTGTTCTTTCTCTTATAAAATATTTAGGCTCCACTCTAATATAGGGTAACTTTATCTTACCTTGAGAACATATCAAAACCCTATTTCCCAGCACAGTTGCATTCTGGTGTTCTGTGAATTTTGAGGGGACATTATCAGACCCACAACTGTACTATTATTATCATGGACATCATCATGCTTCTTTCACAGTAAGGATAATTGAGGCTCAGAAACAAAAAGGTGAAGGGGCTTTATCTAATATATACATAGTCAATTCAGTATTGTGATTCCATGTACTGCTGCATTTTAAATTTATTTGAAATACAAAATACTATGAAAAAACGTACACACATTATAAGTGGGTTTCTTTGATATTATCACAAACTTAACACATATATACACAATCAATAATCAGATAAAAAAAGAGATGGTTACCATGACCTCAAAATTCCCACCATGTGTTCTCTTAGTAATAATTGCTATTATGAGTGACCACTTTCCTTACTTCAAAAGGACAGAGTACTTTTACCATTATAATTATTTAGGTAAATTTAATCTCTCTCACACATATTTGGGGCAACATATTCTATTAATTTTCTATTGCTGATGTAACAATTTACCACAAATTTAATGGCATAAAATAACATTTATTATGTTGAAGTTCTGTATGTTGGAAGTCTGGCACAGGTTTCACTGGGCTAAGATGAAGGAATATTTAGACTGTGTTTGTTTCTGAAGGTTCTAGAGGAGACTCTGGCCTTACCTATTCCACTTTCCAGTGACCACTCACAGTCTTTGACTCATGTCATCCTTTCTCAAACTTCCAAGATAATGATGTAGTGTCACTCTCATCATTATTCCACATAAAGAGGGCAGTATCTCCTCTTCCTGCATCCAGGAATGGCTTCTACCAAGGAATCATGAATTAGACTGAGTCTATATGGATAATCCAGAACAATCTTCCTATGTCATGAATATCAATAATTAATCATATCTGCAAAAATCCTTTAACCACATACTGTAATGAATTCACAAGTCACAGGGATTAGAACATGATATCTTTAGTAGTTCTCTATTCTACTGTAATACTATAGGGCATAGAATATGCATATATTCAGATTTAATAGGTATTGATAGTTTTTCAAACTGATTGCACAAATTTGCATTCCTACTAGCAGAGTTGTCAATACTCATCTTTTTAAAAAAAAAAAAAACAACTGTAGCTATTCTGGATAAAGTTCTGAGATGTCTACCTGATTTCTAGCAATTTCAATTTTTAAAATATTTTTCAAAATTCTGAGTGAAGAACTGTGAAAGGTCTGAGATTTGTATAATACTTTAAAATTGACGAGTTAGTCTGCCACAGTTTCAAGGATGCTGGCAAAAGATAAAAGATTCCTGGGTCAGAGATAGAAGCTGGTTTATTACTCATAGCAATAGCAGTAGAAAGAGTATCTGCCTTTGCTTCAGTTCCCAGACCCTAATTCTCACAGAAAAACACAAAGAGGGCTAGATGTCACTGTATATGCAGCAGGGTTTATCATAGGAGAGAAACTCAGAGGTTAGAGAGACAGATATTTTATAAGGGAGAAAATGTATGCCTGGATAGAGACACTGCTTGCATGTTATAAGACCATTCCCAGTACAAGTAATCTTGAAAATATATTCTGGAATAAAAATAGCATACACATCTGCTTCAAAGACATGTAGAAAAGCCACCGAACTAACAGGTAATTATCTCCCAATATGTTGACTGTGTTTGGAATTAGTCAATAGATTATGATATTTTGGGTTGCATGGGACTTCTATGGGGAAAATTACAGAAATAAATCAAAAGATGGCCTTGCTTTCAGGAAGCTTACAAACTGGCAGAGAATGAAAAGCACATACAATAATAATTTTAGAGTAAAGTAGAATGTGCTGAGCATGTACCAAGAAGATTCTCTTACTGCTAAGTAATTTTCAGAATTTATATTAAAGTTCTATATTCTTTGATTTTTAGAAATTAAAAATTTTATGTAACCAAATTGTTTCTGTTTTGTTTGTCATCAGTACTACAACTTTAAAGAGAGATGTCTTAATTGTTTAAATAGGTTTCTATAGAAAGGAATTGGAAAAATAATTGTTGGGTAATATTTAGGGGAAATTTTAAAATTGAGATTATTCAAATAAATCTTAACATATAATTGGAAAGGAAATAATGAAAAAAAGCACAGACATTTTAGATAAAGGGAAGAGATATATCAAGCAGGTATACAGAACTCACAAAAGTCCATTTTTTTACTAAAATAAACTAAATTTGGAAGAATAAGGATACACTCTTGGCCAATGTCCTCACTATTTTCCTCAAATGCAGAAATGTGGTTTTATTTACTTGTGAATGAAAGTATCTAGTCCATATTCTGGACTAAAATATGTTCTTATTTGTTGAATTAAGTAGAACCAAATACTGGAGTTTAGGACTGAGCCTTAAAATAGTTGAATGTGTTTGTGTATAAGCGTATGTTATGTACATGTGATTTGAGAATGTGGTATGTCAGGAAATGCTCAGAGATATTGTTGTGCACTATCTAATTTCTATTTTTCTAATAGAAAAATCTAATAGTGCTTCATGGTGTGAACTGTGTAACAATAAAGACATAGAAACTATGTGTCAGCAAATGCCCAAGAGACCAGGTTGAGAGCAAGCTGAACTAGAAGTGCACAATAGAAAGAAGGAGTTGAATGTAAACATCAATCCTGTGTTTTTGTTAATTTTTTCTCTTGGGCATCTGGAAAAATTGTGGCAGCTGTAGTTTTGAAAAAGAAGGTGGAAAGACACATGAATTCTTAGGAAAATTTACTTTCTTTTTCTTTTTTTTTTTTTTTTAACCCAACACTTTAATGAATCCCTGGGATATACTTCTTTTCACTTATTTGCCTTTAAAAGCCCATAGATGACTCCATAGATTACTGTTCATGAATGGAACACAAGCCTTCTCCAAGACAGCCTGCATAGGTGCCAAGAAATTGGGGCACTTTATCATTTCCTTTCACTCTTCTATCTTCATTTATGTAATATTATTAATATATTCACCTTAATGCCAACAAAAATTTGGATAAGCATCTCTAACATTTTCAAAACAACATATTTACTTTTTTATTTTGAAATCATATGGGATTTGCAAAATAATTTCAAAGTACAGAGAGTTCTTGAACTTCTTTCACAGTTTCCCCTAATGTTAATAGCTCATACAGTAGTGGCATACTTATCTTTTATTTTAAAAAGCTGAACATTTTAAACTTTGTGTTTTAAAAATTATAGTTTCAATTGCCAATAAAAGTCTAATTTTCACAATTTTATATACATAGATATGTGTGTATATATATCTCCAGATGAATACCTCATACTTGTATACATTATAAACAAATGTTTTCCCTATTATACATGTATAATATTGTGTATTATGAAACATAACTAATCTTAATCTTTAACCCCTAATGACATTTCAATGGATCATGTTCTCTTTTACGTGGTTTTAAGTAGTATAGAATTATTTATTTATTTTGTTTGTGAATTATAAATAAAATTATAAGTAGATCCACCAATGAAAATCAAATTCAAATTTTCCCTGTTTAGACCTTTAGATTTTATTGCCAATAACTCAGTGTGAAAACAAGTTGAAAATTTAATTGAATCAAATAAATTACAGATCTATTGAAAATTTATCAGATTAGTCACAACTGTGTTTTAGCCAACAGGGAAACAAATAGTCTTTTGTATACTCATCCTTATACAAACCTTGCAGCATATTTAAAATAAATGGTTAGAAATGTATCATTTATGCTGTGAAAATAATACGTACATTTTAACCATTCCAGTTACCATAACAACAGAGCATAATTCATTTTCCTTTATTTTAGTCAATCAAATTCATTTGTATTTGATTGCTACAAACAAAAATGAGAGAGAAGAAAGAGAGAGAATTTCAGAGAGAGAAAAAGATGTTACAATTGCATTTCTACTTCTATTTAAAGGAGAACTTGAGAAATATCATATAATACTTGAGGGTTGTACAGGTAGAGTAGATAAAGTTTTATTTTCTAGCGGTTTTGGAGATTGGTGTAATATGGGTTTAAGTTTTGACCTCTTAAGTATTAGCAGAAGTGTCAAAGGCAGCTTCTGGAACTTTCCTAAAAAGATGATGTTTCCTCCTGTTCTTCCCCATTTATCTATTCCATTCCACTTCCTGAAATATAGATACAATAGGGAAAACTTTTGCTACCATTCTGTGCCCTGAGAGCATAAGACATGTATTAGAGATATCAAAGTAGTAGGTTAGATATAGCTTGAGTCCTTGAGAACTTCCTTGAAGTGTCCATAGCAGCACTTGACTCAGAACTTTTCCACAAGTCGGGGATTATTTGTATTTTATTTAAGCCATGGTTAATCGGAATTTTCTGCTGTTTGCAATTTAAAATAATTCTGATGTTCCATGTCTCTATGGAAGTGGAAATATAGAAAATAACAGTAGATATTTATACTTTTCAAGACACTTTTTTTCTTATTCGTTTATTTAAATACCTGTCACTTGTGAACATTTGAGCTCCTGCTCCTGCTCCTGCTCCTGCTATGCTATTCTTTGTGGACTCTGGATTGGCAACAGGAAGCCAGTAGCTACAACAATGCTTTCAACCCACTCTTCTCTGACCCCATAAGGAGCTCTCAATCCACCTTAAACACTCTTAGCTTTATTTGGTTTGTTTTTAAGAACATTGTGACATTCTAAGATAATTAATAAAGCCCTAGAGTTTTACACAATCAGGAATGGGGAATGACTATATAAAGGCTTTTGTATTTTAGTATTAGAAAAATAGTACAGTTAAACCCTACTCTCAATATTACCAAATTAGCAGAGAAAATGTATAGTTTATTGAACAATCCATTTATAAATTCAGAGGAATCGATATAGTGAACATATAAACTGCAATAAGAATCTCTTCTAAACCACACATGAAGTGTTATTCTGAAATAGAAAAAAATATATATTAAGTGGGATTAAAACACTTTAGGTATACTCAAAATCTATTTTGCCAAGCAAAATAAAATTTTGAAAGAAACAAAATAATGATAAATACATTATTAACACTTTCTAAGTGATGAGAACAGAAGGAGGTGGTAAGTTTCTCTTGAATAATAAAGAAAACAATAGAGAGGAAAAGTATATTGTTGTTGTTGCTTTAAGAAAAAGAATATAAAAAAGAGAAATTGGAAAAGGCTGGATCACAAATATTTTAGGCTATATCTTCAGAATGTTGTTCTAAGAAAAACAAAAACAGCACAACAAAATGGCATATCACCAGGATTGTTGAAAATGGGATTTCAGAAATAGGACACACAGGCAGATTTGAAGTTGACAACTCTACCTCCAATTGGACCTAACAGTAATGGAATGGATAAAATACGAAAGGGATCAAAGCAAAGTTGCTGACTCTCAGCTCCTGCCAAAGAAGTCATGTGAATGGCAAAATTCTACAGTAAATGAATCTTCTCTTCCTACACCAGATTGGAATATTTAACTACTATGAGAACAAAACTATTGTTCTATCTTTTTTCCTTCCCAGTTTCTTCCTCCGTGTGTTCTACCTTAGACTGTCATTTTTAAGGGACAGAAAAGAAGCAGTTGACCATTTCATTATTTTATTGGCTTCTTGGTTCCAGGGTTTCCACCTTAGCCTCCCAACCACAGACCATCCTCATCTCCACTGAGACTAGGAGATCATTCACATTTTAAAATGAAACACTTCTTGCTATTGTAAATCAAAAATCATGTTCTTGATTCTGGTTGTCTTAATATTAATATTTTAAAATTTACAGCAATCAGCTTTTAAACTATTATCACACATTAAATGTGAAAAAAAACCCAATATTTTATTAAGGATACTACAAAGATTTTTCTTCAAGTTTAACATCAATAAAACTGTAATTTTGTAATTAAATTTATTTTTTTTCTGGGGCTGATAGTCATTATCATTTTTTTAAAAGCAGAGAAATAGGAAAAAACATAAAATGAATCTAAATTTGACACTGCCCTCTGTTGAATACAAACAAAAACTGCACATTCTTTAAAGGTACAATTCCTTTCTCTGATAATTTTCAAGAAAAAATTATTATAAAGCAAATTTACCCTGTGTTGTCAATATATAAGAGAGAAAGATATAGTGATTTATTCATGCTGTATTTCTGAACACAAGAGAATGTGTCATTTCTTTTATATTGTATGATATGATATAGCTTTGAAATTGTTATAAATATTAGATAAATATCTACATAAAGGTCATCAGTATTTGGGGGGATGGGTACTGGGAATTGAACCCGGGGCACTTTACCACTGAGCTACTCTCCAGCCATTTTCATTTTTTGTTTTGAGACAAGGTCTTGCTAAGTTGCTTGGGGCCTTGCTAAGTTGCTGAGGTTGGCTTTGAACTTGTGATCCTTTTGCCTCAGGCTCTCGAACTGGTATGATCACAGGTGTCCTCCACTGCCCTGGACAAGTTATCATTATTAAAAAAAAAATACGAGGAGCTGGGGATATAACTCTGTTGTAGAGTTATTGCTCAACATGCATATGCCCAGGTTTCAATCCCCCACTCTGCATATATATATATATGTATGCGTGCGTGTATGTGTGTGTGTGTATATATATATATATAGTGTGTGTGTGTGTGTGTGTGCTCAAAAGCATATGCCCACACAGGCACACATGCATTTAGTTCAGGTTAAGTTTAAATAAAATGCAAAATATTTGATATAGAAGACAATAAGTATATTTTCCACCTTAAACATAATGGAGTTTAATTTTATAACTAAATGTTAAAGATAAGTGTGGCTTTTATTTCTGAACAGTGATGATAAACAATTATGAGTGAAGATGTAGTTTGGCAATGCATAATTGCATATTTTAGACTTGAGAAAATAAAATTATTATTTTAAAATACTTAAATTGTTTGAAAATGTGAACTATATATTTCCTCTCTGTTTAAGATTTCTACAAAATTTTCAAATAGAATGTAATTAGTTTACAGATGCAACTAAAAAGAATAGTTTTATTGATTTAGCAAAAATATTTATTGGATATTTTTATGTGAGATATTTTTATAAAAGGTATGATATATATTTAATCTACTTAATTGCTATTGTTTATGTTTATACTTTCCTTGAATATTTTAAGTATTGATAATAATGAAATCAATTTGTTATGTGAAAGTTGCTATTTAGGGGGAATATAGAAAATTCTATTCATACATGATTGTTTTTCATGATTAGTGTATTACTGAAAATTTGGAGTCCATTTTAGTATTTTTTAAAAATAAGATATTCTTGCAGTAGAATCTGTATTTTTAATAAACAAAATAAAAATTTAAAGATATTAAACCCTCTTTCATTTTCTTTTTCATAGTCAGCTAATATACATTATTCATTGCTTCATCTCTGTAATCTTATTCTCCATTATTGCCAAAAAGATATGTTGTATAATAAAATCATTAACACACTAACAAAAGGAACTTAGGAAAGTTCTTAACAATTTAACTTTATAATATTCCAGAAGCATCCTTAGTATGGGTTATATTTCAAATCACTTTCTTAATGCTGTTGTTTGTTCACAGAAGTCATTTAACACTTCACAGAAGTATTTTCAACTTAGTGAGAGGCAGAGTATTTAATAATGTTATTAATTTTCCAAGTAGAATCATAAAACTGCTTTAGAATTAGATGCTTTGTATACTCATTCTAAGTGTACTCTTTAAGAGATAAATAAATAGATTACTAAGTTTTTTAAGAATGAAGAAATACATTAATATTCTTGACATTTTTTGTGGCTTCCATAAGGAAAGATGCCAAGAAGAATCTTTAATTCTCTTAAGTTTATCTCTACACAATATTCATTAGTTGCCACAGTCTGTCTGGGCATAAAATAACCGAGCCACCACAAAGCCTTGTAGATTCAAACAGCAACTCTTTGTTCCTCGAACTCTCACTGGCAATCTACATGCATGTTCTGGGAAAAATGCACTCTTTCCACCGGGCTCTGCATACCAATTCTCTCAGAACCCTGTGAGAACTCAATGGGAACTCAAGGAGCCGGGGCCTGAGGCAGCAGGATATGCCCTAATCCCAGCAGGATCCGCCCTAAACCTGGAGCTGCCCTATTCCAGCATGATACACCCTAAACCTGGAGCCGCCCTATTCCAGCAGGATTCACCCTAAACCTGGAGCCACCCTAATCCCTGAGCAGGGTCACCTTTCAACCGAAAAATACCATGCGTCATTCCTACTTGGCTATGGCTCTCAGCAATTAGTAATAAACTCACAGTAATACATTGATTTTAGAGTATTTTAAGAATAACCTGGTATATCATTACATGGCTCCAAATGTTTAAGTAAATTTTCAGTCTTACATTTCTCAAGCAGATATAAACCCCCAAAGAAATCGAACTGGTATTCTTTCATTTTTTTTCCAGAATGAAATAACAGAGACTACATTTATCCTCCTGCTTTACATAACTAAAAAGTCATGCAAAAGATTGAAGCTTGACCTCTATCTCTCCCCCTGTACAACTATCTACTAAAGAGGGATCAAAGACCTTAACGTAAATCCTGAAATTCTGAAACTACTAGAGGAAAACATCAGGGAAATACTTCAAGATATTAGAACAGGCAATGATTTCCTGGCTAGAACTCCAAAAACACAGGAAACAAAAGCAAGAATTGACAATGGTATTTTGTCAAATTAAAAATTCTCAGTGCAGCAAAGAAAAAATGAACAGAGCGAAGAGACAATTTACAGAATGGGAGAAAGTATTTGTTGGCTATTCATCATGCAGAGAGTTAATATCTATAATATATAAAAAATGCCAAAAAAACAGCAAAGAAAAAAAATTAAGTAACCCAAGTAAAAAATGGGACAATGGTCTAAGCAGATACTACTCAAAAGAAAAAATACAATTTACCAATAGACATAGGGAAAAATGCTAAATATCATTAGCCATCAAGAAAATGCAAATCTAAATTACAACAATAGATTAACTATACATTGTTAGTAAGAATGTAAATTAGTATAGTTTATAGAAAACAGTATGGAGATTCTTCATAAAACTACCTCATGCTTCAACTATCCCACTCCTGAGTTTTTATATAAAATAAATAAAGTCAGCATATAAGAGACAACAGTATAGCCATGTTTACTTGAAGCACTATTCAAAATAACAAAAATATGGAATCAGCCTGGATGACCAATAGATGAATAGAATATTCATAATATTCTCTAGTATTATTCATACTAGAGAAGAATGAAATCTTGTAATTTTCAGGAAAACAGATGAAACTGGAGAACATCATGCAAAGTAAACTAAACCAGGTACAGAATAAAAAGTATCACCTGTTCTCACTCACCTGTGAGGTAAAAAATAAGATCTAAAAGTAGGAGAAGGATTACTAGGGACTGGGAAGGACGCAAGAGGGACTATAAGGGGTGAGGGTTAAAGAGTGGAAGGACACAATTAATGCATAATGGACATATCACAGTGACCCCATGAATTTGCACAATTAATGTGTAAAAATAATAACAAAATAATAGGGTAATACAAACATAATGGTGATGTACTGTGATGCTTATCACAGGTAAAAGGAAAAATGTTAATGATACCACATATTTCAACAAATAGAAAAGGAAGCATATTTTTTAAGGTTCCTATATTTTGCAAGAAACAGTGTATTATTTGAAGGTAAGCAATGATAAGTTAAATATGAATACTATTAACCCTACAGAAACTAAAATGAGACTGTGTAGAGTTATGGCTAATAACAAAGGAGAATTATAAATAGTATCATAAGTCACTCTCTATTAATTGAAAAGACAGTAGAAAAGAAAAGGAAAGGAAAGCAACAGAGAGGACACAGAGAGGTCAAATAAGACAGTAGAATTAAACCCAAACACACATTTATTAATCTTAGAAAATATAAAGCTTTAAAGACTAAAATTGTAAGGCACACAATATCGGATTGGATAAAACAGCACAACCCAACTGCCTGCTGTTTATGAAAAATCCAATTTAAATGTAAAAGCATAATTAGGTTGTAAGAGGATAGAATAAAATATTTTGTGCTAATATTTATCAAAACAAAGTCAGAAAGGCTATATTAATTTCAGACTGTGTAGATTCCAAATCAAAGAATATTATCAGAGATAAAGATCATTTCATAATGGTAAAGAGTTCAAGTAATCAAGTCGACTTGACAATCTTATGTATTTATAGACCACATCAGTTTTCTGTTTCTGCATAACAATTACCACAAGCTTAATGGACTTAAAAAATTCCCATTTATTAGCTCATAGCTGTGTATGTAGGTTGGAAATCTGGCCATGGCAATCTATTCAGCTTCACAAGGCTAAAATCAAGGTATCTGCTGATTTGTGTTCCAGTCTGGAGCTCAGGGTCATCTTCCAAGCCCACATTGTTGTGATATTAATTCATTCCTAGCATTTGTAGGACTGAGGATCATTTGTTTGCTGACTCTCAGCTGAAGGCCACTTGCATCTCCTGGAAGTCAGCAGTATAACTTGCCCAATTGCCCCCTCCACTTTCATAGTCAGACAGGAAACTTGCCCACACAAAACTTCTTCTCATACTTGGGATTTCCCTCTCCAGGACTCTTGTCCCTTTTAAGAGCCTAACTGAGTCGACCAAGTCCACTGTAGAGGGTCTCTAAGGATCATGCACGGCACACACACCTTAGAACTTTGCCTATCACATAGGCAAAATATCTAATAACAGAGCTTCAAATTCATGAAACCAACAACGAAAGTACTACAAAGAGTAATAGAAACATTCATAATTATGCTACATATTTTAACAGCCTTCTCAACAATTAATAAGTAGACAATTTATAAAATACAATTCTACAAAACAATTTATAAAATAAGAAATTCAGTAAGGTAATAAAAGGCTTAAGTAACACCAACAATCCACTTAACCTAATTGATATGTTTAGAACATTCTATCTGCCAACAGCAGAACACACACTGTTTTCGAGTTTATATTGAATAGCCAATATGATAGGCTAAATCTTGAACCATAAAGTACAATTATTTCAAAAGTTTAATTCATATGAAGCTTATTCTCTGAACACATAGAATTAAATTATAAATCTTGTCATGATGGCATCTTAATATTCCTACCAATAAAATAAAAAAGGGAAAGCCTCAATGAGGTCACAATTAAAGAAAGATTTGAGTTGGCCATGGTGGTACATGCCTGTAATCCCAGTGGCTCAGGAACCTGAGGCAGGAGAATTACTAGTTCAAAGCCAGTTTCAGCAACTTAGAGAGGGTCTATGAAAGTTAGTGAAACTCTGTATCAAAATAAAAAAATAAATAAAAGGGCCGGGGATGTGGCTTAGGGGTTAAGCACTTCTGGGTTCAATCCTTGGCTTCAAAAGAAAAAGAAAGCAAGAAGAAGAGAAGAGAAAAGAAAAGGAAAGGAAAGGAAGAGAAAGGAAAGACTTTAAAGAGTGAAGAATCAAACCATTTGGATGCCTAAGGAAAACTGCAGAAAACTGCAGAAGCAGTTATTTATGCAAAGGCCCTGAGGTAAGAACCTCCAAGGAGGTGGATGTGGCTGGCTCACAAGGTATAGAGCAAGATACAGAGACAAGGTCAGATATGGGCAAAAGAATAACCTGCATGGCTTAATTAGCCATCCTGTGAAGGCAATAAGGCAATCAAATATTCTAGAGACAATCACACACAACACAAATACTCAAAGAGTACTTCTATCTAAATCTCCTTGTACAAGAAAGTGATTTAAACAAGCAAAATGTAAGCATTTTAAACAAATGTTGGCATATTTTTCTTTCATGCACTTCAAAGCAGTACATTTTTCACTGCTTTTGCATATTTACTAAGTTCTACTTTTAAATTATTAGAAAAAGATAAACTAATAAAATAAATTCCATATACCCAGTATCCAGATGAAAGTATCAAGATTTTGATAAAATTGTTTTTTTTCTTTTGCTGAAGTATTTTAAAGCAATTTTATAGCATTGCATCTTTATATTTCAGCATGCATCTCTAAAAATAGTTTATACTTACATAACTACAAAATCATTATCACATGCAACTAAAGAAAATTACTCATGTTCATCTAACACTTCTGCTCATAATCAATTCCTCTGATTTTTCTCAATGTATCTGTTTTGCAATTGCTTTGTTTGAACCAATACCCAAACTCAGTGGTATTTCTTAGAGTAATAATAATTTCAGTCTTTATGTAGTCTTCTCTTGAGTATCTTATTTTAAAGTATCTTAATCTTTCCAAATACTGAATTAGGGAGGAAATTAATTTGTTAATTATAATCATAAGCATCCTGAATTGACACTGTATTTGACTTTAAATGAAAGTGCTCAATCTAAAGCCTGCATTTACATGATTTTCATTGCCTTTATTACCAATACAACTGCTCAATTGTACTATGATTTAAACCATATATTATCATATATTTATTTTAAATCATAAAGGACTTAGAGTTCACACATACAGCTTAGATGAAATAGTAGGTGAAAGGAAAATAGTAAAAGCAGCCCAGGTAATGATGCAACATAGAAAATGGAAATGGTACCAGCAAAAAAAGGAGGAGGCCAGCATTTTTTCCAATAAACATTTGCTCCACATTATAATTAGTAATGATAGATCTTAGTTCTAGCCCTATTGCAACATGTTTACAAAGCTGCATTTGATTTAGGTCATATGAGCACTCAGTAATAAAATCTGTCAGGATTTTTAGAAAGTCTTCAATTTTCTCTTTATATATTTCCCTAAACGTTTTTTTTTCTTTTTCTTCATAAAAAGTTTCTCTTTTTCTTGTTCAGAATCAATAATAGAATTTCTTCCTCTTTATAGTTATATTGAGTTTGTCTTTTCTTTATTAAACACTCCTCAATAACAAGCCATTTGATGTAGAGTGTGTTGAAAATGGTTTCATGCTTATGACTCCATTCATCAAATTCCAGAGAAATATGATTTTGTGTCATTTCTAGGGCACATTACTGAACCTGAACTGAACAGAAAAAGACTAACCCTAATTAATCATCCTATCCTTCTTTTTCAACAATCATGTTGATGGATGGTGGGTTTATCTATCTCCTTCAAGTTGGAGGAGAGTTCTTTTGGAAGACAGAATTGGAAAATTTTGAATATTCAAGTCACTCTGTAAATTTTTAAAATAAAATCTCATGTTTGAGAGATATCGGATATTCTAACATCAATTTCTAGCAGCTAGATTTTTTTTTTACCTTTACAAATCTGTTTTAAATGTAAAATAGAATGTTTTTCTACTTTCATAGTTATACTTTTTTCTCTCTCTCTCTCTTTCTTTCTTTCTTTCTTCCCACTAAATCACATTCCCAGACCTTTTTTATAATTTATTCAGAGATGGGGTCTCGCTAAATTGCTTTAGAGCCTTGCTAAGTTGCTGATGCTGGCTTTGAACTTGTGATCTTCATGCTTCAGCTTCCTGAGCCTTTGGGATTACATGCATGCACTGCTACACCCAGCAATAGCTACCTTCATTATAAATATTTTAGAGTCTATGTTATCTGGCAGCCTTGTGGGTTTTGTCTTCCTAGTAGTCCAGTGTGGTTTGTGGACTCTCTTTTGCAGAGGTGTTGTATGAATTGTTTTTAGTTGATAAAACCTTTGTTTTTAACAAATTTATGTCTTAAATGCAAAAATAAGTCATTATGTCCAAAGATGTGTCTCTCAAATGAATGGTTGTTACTGGAAATATTTTTATTCAGACTTTATTGAAAATTTTCTAAGTGAAATATCTTTTGCTAAGTCCTGAGCTATTTTATTTATACTTCATATCAATTCTTGAAAGTAGGTATTATTATGATCCTGAGATGAAGAAACAACCAAGGATTGAAAAGTTAGATCAACTTCAAAGTCAGATTCTTAGCCAGTGCTCATATTGCAGACACAGACTCCTCTATCAAGCATCTTAAATTAAATAAAAGTTTATGTATTAGCATGTTTGTCTATACATTGATGATCATAGACAGCCATTCAGTGCCATACTGGGAGTGAGAAAATAAGGTGGTTCAAGTGGGCAGAGATTTTGTTCTCAAAGAAATCACACTTTAATTGGGGAGACAATCAGGCAATGAATGAGTATATCCTATAATATCAAATACTGACAAGAGCAGTAAAAAATAAATTGGTAATACACTAATTATGTCATTTGTATTTTTGAGCATTCATATTACAATTTAATAATTTTCCACCTTATAAATTTTGACCTTTCACAAAATATAATATAGAAAACTTATTTTCCTAGCCACCTTTTGGATAGGATGCAGGCATTATCTTGTGTTATTCCAAATATTCTAGGATAAGGTTTCTGTATGGAATCAGTAAGACATGTGCTTCATTCGGGACACTGAATCTCTTGACAGATATTGTGGTAAGGAAATCTAGATCTTCAGAAGCCATACTGGCCAATCATGACAATTGGTTCCCAACAGTATTGGGATGAGTGAGGTCCCAGAATCATTGTTCATGTTGATATGATGTGTGTTACATAATATCATTTAATAATTTTTAAGCTGTGCATGGTGAATTCTATTCTATTTGCAACTAAAAACTATTATTGATATATGGAAAAAAATTGTAGTGGGTTTGCCATAAAAGGATATTGGAAAAGGTGATATTCCACAAGAGTCATAAACGCAAAGGAAAAAGCACATGGAGATGAAGCCAGAGGATAGAGCAAATAAAAAAAAAAATGTCTAAAACAGAATTTTAATAGAGGTTGAAAAGGAGTGGACAATGAATTGAGATAAAAATGCAGAACAGACATTCCAAGTGAAGAATGTGTTTCCAGAAAGATAAGGTCACCAACCATATCAAATGCTACTAAATAACTGTCATCTTACAAGGCCTAAGAATTGACCATTAGGATTTGTCAGAATAGTGTCACTGTGCAGTCAGGTCAAGGAGATAGTGAGAATAACTGATTCAGTGGAATAAGAGGTAATGAAAAATCTTATTTGAGAGCAAGAGTTGTTGAGAAAAAGGGGATGAAGAATTGAACAAGTCGAGTATAGTTCATTGATTTTCCAAAAAAAGGAACAAAAATAGAATTAGGTCTGAAAGCACAGAGCATAGGGAGGCTTCTCTTTCTCTGCTCTCTGTCTTCATTTTATTAATCGTATTCACCTCCACACATAAATCCATTAAAATAGAAATATAGGATTTTATCAAGTTTAATCTTTTAAATTTTATTTGTTTTGACTACTAGTATCCAGTGACTTACTGAGACCAATTTAGTGGTATTAATGTTTCCTTAAAACTACTCAGAGTATTTAAAAATGGGTCTAGAGTAGACAGACAATTTTGAATTACTGAAAAACTTACTGAAAGGAAATATTTCACATTATCTTATCATAGATGTGGGTTTTTTTTTAACATGCTAGAGAAGTTATGGAGTGAAAATGCAACTAAATATTTCAGTTTAAGAGTATTTAAACTTTGATGCTCGAAACAGTATGTAGAGTATTTAGAAAATAAGACAGAAGACACAGGGCAAGAGAATGGGAAGTGTGATACCCCGCAATTAATAATAAAGCAGTGCCCAAGGATTTTACCTTGACCATAGTAGGCACTCTCAGGGGATGTCTAAATGCTGTAGAGCGCACTTGGCTGTGTGAGACATGGCTCTTTACATCAGAAAAGGTATAGACAGAGTTAGGAAGACAAGGGGCATATGGTAAGGAGATAGACAAAACAATAAATCTGAAGGCAGAGGACATAATATCTGCCATAACATTCAGGGCAGATATGGTAACCATGAGCTTGAATCATTATTCAAGTCTTCTGTATGGGCAGAGGATGGAGAGGATGCATAAAATCTGGAAGGTGAGAAAAATGGGAAACAACATTCTCAGAAAAGAAAACAGAATTTTGGAATGATTTTTGCAACAATTCAAATTAAAATAGTTTCATTGATTCCTTTTGTTTACACAGTTAAGTCTGTGCGTACAAAAAAACAATGAAGCTTTTTATATTCACCCACCTAGCTGCAAAAACTGAAATATAGCACATATCAGATGCTGGTGAAGATATGAGGAAAGTGGAATCTTCTTATTGGTGACAGGTATGTAAATGATAAAAACTTTTTGAAAAATTTGACAATTTCTAAAAAGCAAGACATTGAGTTATTTTATAACCCTGCCATTTCACTTCCATGTACAATATCGCTTATAGCAGCATTATTCATTATAGCCGAAAGTTAAAAAAAAAAAACTCAAGCATATATCAACTAATAAATTATAAACTGTTATGTATTCATACAGAGAAAATTTATTTAGCCATAAAATGGAATGAAGCACTGGTATGTGCAACAACTGGAGTAAACTTTAAAAACGTCATCCTAAATTAAAGAAACCAGACACACCAAGCCATATATGATTCTGTTCATAGAAATTGTATAGAATAGGCCAGTATAGAATATATAGAATAGGCCAGTCACAGTGACAATGTCCTCTAGTGGTGGCCAGCGGCTTAGGAGACAGGAGATGACTGTTCATGAGTATGCGGTTTACTTAAAGGGTGATGAAAATATTCTGAAATTACATAGTGGTGATGGTTGTAGAACTTCTGGGGTATCCCAAATACCACTAAACTGCAGATTTCATAAAGTTGAATTTATAGCATGTGAATTGCATCTTATTTTTTTTAAGTAGAGAGAAATACCTAATTCACAAATAAAAGAACAGATGAAAGCATTCTCCTTGACTATTATTTCAGAGTCATATGAGAAGAGAAGTAGGTTCATAAGATGGGGAAACAGACTGGACTGACCAGAGAGGAGAATTTGGGATCCTAGGGACATAAAAGTGAAATGATGGGTTTTGGCAAACATATTATTTTAAAAATAAGTAGTATAAAGTCAAGAATTTAGAAAGACTGGAAAATCCAAGTCTGTTTATTTCAAGCTGTGATAAGAAGAAACGGGAAGGTGCTTGCCTAAGATCGTACAATAAATAAATAGGAGTCAGGATTTAAACCCAGATTTGACTAACTCCAGAGTCAATACCCACGGCTATTCTTTGTCCCCATCAATACTTTATCATGATGAAATTTCTAATATAAATAAAAACCACTCTTATAATATTAGCATTTTATTTTTCTTGCATCATAAGATGAAAAATTATATTTGATTTTGACTTTACTAGAGAACTAGTTTCTCAGGAGCCAACTAATATTCACTAAGTGCAAACAAAAATCAAATTGTTTTTTAGTGTGATTTATTATCATTGAAGTAGAAGCATTTTAAAAATATGTGTTCCTAGAGTATGATATGGAACACTGCAATTTTTCTTAGATTTAGCCAAATATATTTCATAAATTATAAAATTAAAATTATGGCAGAGATATAAGTAAAGAGGAAATTGAGGCATGGTCCAATGGAATACATTTTTATAAATATATTGAAGTTCATTTAAACCAAAACATAGTATTTTATATTGCTTTTTTTTTTTTTTGCCTTTGAATGTAAATTATTAAGGTGGCAGTTGGACACAAAATTTCTGATTATAACCTATTGTCATGTGGCCATAGTTAACTGTATAGACAACTAAGACATTTATCTGAATATTGAAAATAACGAATTCGATTATCATGGAAAAGGAAGAAATGAATATTTGCCGATGTGGCAGTTCAGTTTCTCTGGGAAGCAGATTCTGAGATGGAAACTCACTAGCAAGGAAGTTTATTATAGAGTGTCCTGGGATCAATGACTGTGGAAAGTCAGTGAAAAGAGCAATTGCGAGTAGATCAGTCCCAACAAGCTTGTAAGCCAATGCAATGGGAAACTCTGGAGCAGGAATGACCTTTATATTTGTCCCTAGTTGGAGGGAGGGGGCCATGTCCTAATATTTCAACTTTGATGATTTGTTGCACAATACTACTAAAAGGTGTGAGATTGGGCAAGGCTACTGTCTCCATCTGAAAAAAATTGTGAAGAAAGCTAACAGTTGAAGGCTGTTTTCCAGAATTTGTGGGGATAAATCCTTTGTTCCTGAAGAGAATCTGGGTACATCACGGATTGTGTCACTGCAGAATGCTAGCACTGTCTGTCACTGATGATATAAAGGATGAAAAAGGAAATTTAAAAACATATCTTGCCTTGAAGACATAAGAACTTATGTTTCAGCTATATTCCAAATAACAGACAGAAAGGATTAAGTGTCTAAAAATCAATACAAGTGAAGAATTTTGGGAGTTCAGAGGTTACTTTTCATCCACTCATTTACAAATATTCATTAAATGTCACTCAGATGCTAGATACCATGCATTCTAGGCAGTACAGGTTGAGTATACCTCATCCAAAATTCTTGGGACCATAAGTGTTTCAGATGTCACTTTTTTTAAACTTTGGAATATTAGCATGCACAGTGAGATAGATTGAGAATGGGATCTCTATTAGTCAGCTTTATATTACTATAATTAAATACTTGAGATAATTAACTTATAAAAGTATTTATTTATTTTGGCTAATTATTTTAAAGATTCCAGTACAAGTGTATCATGGCAAAAGCATGTAGAAAAAAGAGCAAAACCATTTACCTCATGAGCCAGGAAAGAAACAGGAAGAGGAAGAGATCAGGGTTGCACAGTTCCCTTCAAGAGCAATAACCTAAGGTCCTCCAGCTAGGCCCCACTTTCTAAAGATTCCACCACTTCCCAGTACCATTACTTGGGGACTGAGTTTTTAACACATGAACTGTGTTAATTGCTGTGCCAAAATTATCCAACAATAACAATTTACTAGAGGAAACATTTATTTGTGTTCATGGTTTCAGAACATGAACACACATAATCAGGTAGCGCACTGATTATGTTATGACTCTCATAATCTATTCACTTCACATCTGAACATTTCTGCATTGCTGCAAAAGCTTTTGGGAGGACATCTTATTTCTACAGTATAACATGGATCTTCACAGAAAACGTATCCAACCATAGCAGAACCCAATCCTAAACACAAAATTTGTTTTTGTTTCACATGTGATATACCTGTGAAGACAATTGTATATAGTATTTTTATTGCTACTGCTTTTGAATATGATTTGTCATATTAGGTGAGGAATCTTCTACTTGTAGTATCATGCCAGTATTAAAAGTTTCCAAAATGTGGAGCATGTGAAATGTCAGGTTTACAGATTAGAGATGCTCAATCTGTATCATCAGAGAGATGAAGATGACAGATCTGTTCTTTTGCCAACATGGAATTTAGTGACTCAGTTGGAAGAATAATTGAAACTAAATTTAAAAAAGTAAAATAACTCCTAATTTTGATATGTTGTGGGAAGGAAATAAACAGCAAATAAATGACTCATTCTGAACTCTGTTTTTCAAGAAGATGCTCATAGAGAAGAGGAATATAAACTTAGTTATATAATCTGAGAAGGAAGCAGCCACAAGGAGAATGGGAAGACAGAGGCAGGAGGCATAAAATATTCCAGACTTCTGTGACAAGTTGGAAGATTTACGAATGCCAGCAAAACTGGGACATAATTAGCAAAGGAGGAGGGAGTGGTCTGAGAAGAAGGGGAGTGTGGAGAAGACCCTGGGAGCCTGAGAATCTGGGCTGTGTGAAGAACAATGGGAAGACAAGGGCTTAGCACACAGTGGAGCACATGTAATCTGATTATTGGTTCCCATAAATTGTTTCTGGCTGCAGTAGAGAAAGTGATGTTGAAGGACGGAAGGAGCATCAGAAAGCTTAATGTCGTAGATTCTGAGAACTACTTCCAACTTTTATTCAACAATTATTAAATTTATAAATGTGCCACATTCTTGATAAAGTGACATGCAATAAAAAGGCCAAATTTCTTGCCTCCTGAAGCTTACTTTTCTTTGCAGAGATTCTCCTCCACTTTTCTCTCTTCATACCTATATACATACAGACACATACATGTATATATAGATGTATACACAGAGATTTGTGAAAATGAATGGATGAAAAGAAACTCTGAACAACTCCCATAGCTATTTATTTTTATTCTTTAAAATGCTTTTTCCTTTCTACCTTCTTCGTATAATAAATTATGTATGTATTCTACATGCTGTATATTTTATTATGTATTTATGCATATATATTTGTAAGTATACACATATATATATTATTTATATACTATATGTAATATATAGTCCTATATAGATATTATATTACATATAACATACCATACCACAAATTATGCAATATATTAAAAAGTTTTTACATTTTCTGTAATTTTTGAGTAAAGATAAAAAATTTAGGGCTGGGGATGTGGCTCAAGAGGTAGCGCACTCTCCTGGCATGCGTGTGGCCCGGCTTCGATCCTCAGTACCACATACAAAGATGTTGTGTTCGCCGAAAACTAAATATAAATATTAAAATTTTCTCTCTCTCTCTCTCTCTCTCTCTCTCTTTAAAAAAAAAATTTACTCAAATTTGCAGTTGGAATCTCAATTTTGTCATGCATTATACTATATGCATTTGGCCCACACAGTATTCCCTCTTGAATTCAAAGACATTTTTATATATTGTGATGAAATTAATCTTACATTTTTATTTAATAGATAATATTATTTTAAATATGTAGTCTTTTTTTCAATTTTAGATGAAAATATACCTACCCAAACATAATTAATTTTAAAATGTAGTTTTTAACTCTAACATTAGTATCAAAGCAAAATTATTTTTATGTACTTATGATTCATTATTCAATTTATTTTCCTTGTGATGGGATAATATAATTATAATGCAATTAAGCTACATACCCAGAGTTAAATACACAGAATCTAAATAAAGTTAGTGGCACAGAGTCAGAATAAACTGGTGGCACAGAGAGAAGAGTTGAATACAGTATTCTTCATGATTTTGCTGCCTTCTGTTTGCATAAAATTCTGTGATAGAATTTGTGTTCTTTAATATGAGAGGTTTAAGGTACTATGGTATGTTTCAATTCATTTCATAAAAGAAAGTCAACTACTAGAGAATGACTAATTCATTTTATAAAGAACATCATTCTAAAATTTCTCTGAGTATTTTTTGTTTTTATCTTTCAAAAGCCAAATATTAAACATTCACCAAAATTTAGATACAATGACTTTCATTCACATGTACATAAAGTTTCCAAAGTGGTTCTGAATGTGGTAATATCTGGTGACATTTTTAACAATGAACAGCTTCAATACTGATTTCAAAATAATCAGTATTATTTAGTTGGACACTCTCAGCTATCAGAGAAAAATCAAAAGAAAGTCAAATACAGTGGGGAATTCAAACTTAAGCCACAGCTTCCACTGCTTTAGGCTACCAAAGCAAATACTCTACTTCAACACATTTATTGATCATCTATCATGAAAGTTTGGCCTTGGTATTGGAAAGATGAACAAGGCAGAAGCTCCTTCCTGTCATCAGTTTGGAGAGGAAGATCTTTTACTTCAACTTAAGAAACGTGTCAGATGTTGCAACACAGAAGTCAAATAAGTGAAAAGGGACACAGATGACTAGAGACCCCCAGCTTCACTATGATACAGAAACCCAACATATCATTTTCTATCCACTTAAAGTAGCTGTCTAAGTAACTATAAAATTCTGTAGCACATAGCATATGCATCAAGGAGGTTTAAAAGACCATGAAATATTCCCAGGAATACCGTCAGAGCTATAATAGTGGTGGGGTTAATAAAAAATCCTAGAGCACAAAATGACCTTAGTTTCTATATTTTTTTCTTGTTTCAAAAGTGAATGGCATTAACTGTCTAAATCTTAACATGTAAGATGAATGTGCCTGTTTTCAATAACGATTTAAATATTATTGATTAACAAGCTATAATATCTCAATTTTTGAGAAAAGCCTCCTAGCCTTACTTCATTCTGAACACAAATCACCTTAGTGGCTAAACCTTCAGGTCAGAGCTTCAGCAGGAGCGCCAGGACCTTGTGCAATACTGCAAGGACCTCAGCAGACTGGGGGTCAGTGCCCTCAGACACAGTAGTTTCTAGGTCTCTGCACTTCTGTTGCTAGGCATTCACTGAAAGAATAATGGCAGGGCCATTGTAAGTGTGGTTTTCTCTACCCTCCCCCACTCTAAGCTCCTTTTTCTCTGCTTTCGAAAGTAAGTGAATATTTGAATTCAGTGGACAGAGAGAGACCCACAGAGGTTTCCACATGTTTGTATACATGGGTACCAAAAGTTAAGGTAAGAGCTATCAATAATTCTTTTAAAAACTTAATATTCTGCTTAATTTTTAAAAGTAGCTTGCTATTGTTGCTTTCAATGAGATTACAGGTCTATTTTGAGTTTTAAAGAACTTTGTAAAACATAAAACGACTTTTTATTTTTTTTATTTTCTTCTGAAATGTGTGGTACTTATAATCCAGTAAGAGTATGTGCAGAGAAAATCTGGCAGAAGTTAACAAGACATATGAAAATAGCTCGAAGAAAAGTGTTTATGTAAAAAACTGTTATGTTATTATCAGTTATGGCACTTTCATTGATAGATTGAATCAACTACTAAATCAACAAACTTTGTACTGTGAGACTTCAGTCTTTTGGATGTGGTATGCTGCTGGTTTAATATTATAGATATTCTGATTGCTCTTGATATAGAAACACTGGGGAGCACAGACAATTGAGTTAGGCATATTCACACATGTGAATTGCTACTCTTTTGAAACCAAGTTCTAGATTTCTTTCTTTCTTTCTTTCTTTCTTTCTTTCTTTCTTTCTTTCTTTCTTTCTTTCCTTCCTTCCTTCCTTCCTTCCTTCCTTCCTTCCTTCCTTCCTTCCTTCCTTCCTTCCTTCTTCATTTTCTAGTGTAGCAGAGGTTGACTTCTGTGTGTCAAAGAAATTTAAATCAAATATATGAAATCAAGATAATGGGTGAGAGGATTTAGTTTAAGCCCTTAAGTGAAAAGTCGTCGTAGACTTAAAGAATAGTTATATCACTTTTCATATACCACACCCTGGGCTTCTTGACATTATATCATAGGGTTGTTAGGGAAAATAAATAAGATTACATAGTTTATATGCCATTAAACTGAGAATGTGGCACAAAACCAGTACACAGAGAGTTAAAGAATTTCTATAATTATCTTGAAAAGGTAAGTCAGTGTTAACCTAACCTTTTGTTGGTATAAGAAGAGAAAATTCAAAGAAATAGTAATCTGTCCAACAAGAATTTATAGAAAGGGGGCAGGAATATAGCCCAATGGTAGGGTGCTTGCCTAGCATGCGTAAGGCCCTGGGTTCAATCTCTGCCACTGGGGGGAAAAATAATTTACAGAAAAGGTCAGTGACACAGAAGTCTTTTGGGATTTCTGGTGCTTAGAGTAAAGCTCTGAGAATTAAATTCAAGATCAGGTGGGTCCAATACCTTGATGAGGTAGGAAGAGAGATAATTCTACAGCTGATGGATGTTCTATAAATATCAATTACATTTAGTTGGTTGATAATTTTATTAAAATATTCTGTATTATTTGCCTCTCTGTGACTATAATAATGGATTTGTCTATATCTCCCTTTAGTTGGTCAAAAGCACTTTTTATTTTATTATGAGACATTTTTCTTACTAAGTTACCCAGACTGACTGAATTTACAATTTTCCTGCCTCAGCCTCTTGGGTTGCTAGGATTACAGATTTATGACACCCTTGGCAGTTCTGTGGATTTTTACTTTATGCATTTTGAAAGTATATGTGATGCACTTAAATACAATGTTGTTATGCCTTCTTGGTGAACTTTCTTTGAAGATTTTGAAATCTCCCTCTTTGTCTTTGAAAATTGTCTTGAAGTCATTGTTGTCTAATACAAATACAGTTTAACCAGTTTTCTAATATTTAGTTGGTTTACAGTTTATATGGTATTTATTTTTAACATTTTATTTTTAACTTGTTTGTGTAATATTTATAAAATTTGCCTGTTCAAATTGGGAAATAATGTAGGCTTTGCTTTATTTGTTATTTTGGCTGTTAACTGTGATAAACACTGACTTTTTGTTTGCCTGGATTTTTGTTTTTTCGTTCAAATTCTTCTGTTGGTGCATTATAGTTGTACATAATGATGGGATTTGTTGTTGCATATTCATATGTGCATACTGTACAACAGTATAATTTGACCAGTATCACTCCCCAGCACTTCCTCCCTTCTTCCCACCTCCCTTCCCTGCTCCCTTTCCTTTAAAGATCCCCCTTGGATTTTCATGACCCTCCTTGGTTTTCCTTTTTCCTCTCTAGCTTTTGCATAGAAGAGAAAACAATGGACCATTGACCTTCAGATCTTGACTTAATTTGCTTTACATAATAGTCTCAAGTTCCACCCAAAAGTATAAAAGAAACATTGACTTTTAATTGGAATATTTATTCTCTTTATATTTAAGGTATTTACACCCTTGTGTTGGTTGTAAATACCTTACATCAGCCTGCACTTTTAATTACAAATCTGATCAATGATCTGATCATTGATCAGATTTATAATTAAAAGTGATGCATACTTTTAACACAAATGTGTGATTTTTATTTAAATATTTAAATTTTTGAAAAAAAGATATAATGTATTATAATTTACTATGTATAATAAATAATATTGATTTTTATGCTTACCTACATATATAACTGTCCCACTGGTCTTCATTTCTCCCTCCTGGTCTAATTTCTCCTTAGCAAGAACAATTTCTTTAGCATGTCTTATAGTGTGGGTGCTCTGGAAACAACCTCTTTCAGGTTTTTCCTATTATGATGGTTTCTTCTTTGCTTTTGAAGGATATCTTTTACAAGATATACAATTTTAAATAGGTAGGGTTTTTTAAAAATCTTTGAGCACTATGAAGATGTCATTCTTCTTTTCTCTCATCTGTTTGACTTAATGAAAAGTCTTCTACAATGTTTTATCTCTTTGGTATGACATTTTTTTTTCCAGACTACAGTCAATAATTTCCTTTTATCTTTGGTTTTTCAGAATTTTACCTGCATATATTTAACTCTTATTATCTATAGGGTATTCCTGAACTTTTTGAAGGATTGGGTTAATATGTGTCATCAATTTTGGAAAATTTCTACCTATTATCTTTTAAAAATAATAATTTGTCCTATTTCTTATGTTAAAACATATGAAATTGTTCTATAGATCTCAGACACTTTTTGCTTTTTCTACATATTTACTTTTTGATGTGTTTTAGTTTGGATAATTTCTTTTTAAATTTTCTTCAAGTTAATTGATTCTTTAATTTTTTTCTGGTGAGCTTTTAAGCTTTTCAAATGAGTATTTTCTTAATGATGTCACATTTTGGATTCCTAACACATTTTTACTTTTCCTTTTAAGTAATTTTGTCGGATGAAATTTTCTTTCTGTGCAGACATGTAGTCCACTTTTCTACACCATTCTAGAATAGTTATTTTAAATTCTCTGTATATTTTCAATATCTGGGCTTTTTTTTTTTTGGATCCTTTTCTATTGAGGATTTCTTACATGTCTATAGGTCAAATTTTCTAATTTCTTCATTTGCCTCACAAAATTTGATTATATGAGAGACATTATGTGTAATGGAACAATAAAAAGTGTAGTAAATAATATTTATCTCAGAGACGTATATACCGTTATCCTGTCCTGCCTTAATATGGGGACTAAGTAACCCCAATTTGTAATGAGGCAGGTCTAATCTAAACCAAAATCAGTAAAGCTGTAATTAATTTAACTCATCATGGTTTTAAAATATGTCAAAGTCCATAACTGGGAATTTCTTTTAACTATACTTGATACCTGAGCATCGGCTAAGCTTGGGAGTTCTCTTTGTTCTTTGCAATACAGAAAAAAAAGCTCTTGGTGCTGTGTGAGGCCTATAATTAAGATACAATATTATGTGCTGCTTTAACATCTAAAACCAAGGGCATTGGATGGACTAACCGCAAGTTCCTTTCCCTACTCTGCTCTTGAGGATAAAGTCTCCTAGCCAGATGATCCCTCTTATCAAGAAGGCCAGGCGCAATTCCTGTTTATCACTGATTAGTGGGTTTCAACTTTCTGCCAGCCCACAGAATTATTCAACCAAGCCAATGATACACTCTTTTGGAAGCAGGGAACATGCCACTCTTGCTCTTACAAAACCTGCCTCCAATAGTCCTTGAGTGTTCACTTTGCTTCTGAGCATGACCCTGTGTGGTATGCTATTTTCTTCTCCCCAGGGCTGTGAGTGCATGTATGAACTGGTGTTGTCTCATCCATCTATTGCTGGGTGTTACATGTTCAGTCATCCTCAGAACCCTAGAGTGGGTATTTGTCCCTCGCTAATGCAGTAGAGAGGGGTGATTAAAACACTGTGAAAAGGGCTGGTGGTGTAGTTCAGTGGTAAAGCACTTCTGAGTTCAATCCCTAGTACAAAAACCAAAACACTGTTAGGGGAGATCTCCTTCTGCTTTACTCCAAAAATGTGCTCAGCCAGGCCTCAGCATGTCTCAAAGTTATATATTTGAGTTCTCTTTCACGCTCTTCAACAAGTCTTTGGAGGGCTAGGCAGGGACCACAATGGAGCCTTATTATTATATTTTTCAGGATGAAACCCAAGACCTTTATGCATGCCAGGCAAGTATTCTACCACTGAGCTGCATCCCCTCAATATCTCCCTGTTTTTTTTTTTTTTTGGTTAGGACAGGGTCTTACTAATTTGCTGAGGCTTGCCTCAAACATGTGATCCTCTTGTCTCAATGTCTCTAGTAGCAAAGTTGCAGATTTGCACCTCTGTACCTGGCTACTGGCACTTTTCTGACTCCCCCCACCCCCATCAGCAGGAAAACAAGGGTTGTGGCACCCCAATGCATCTGGTGAGGTGGAAATTTAACCCCCTTTGCTGGGAGGGGTGGGGTTTTCATTTTAGTGTTTGGTGGGAGTAATTATCTTTTTTAAAGTTTTCTGGTGGATAATTTTCTAGTACATCTATTTACATTGCTTTCTGTCTTTTGAGGCTATGAGAAGTGCAATAGAGCTCCCTTCCTTTACTTCCTCACACATCCATAGCTACATCTATCCATTCACTGATTCAATAAATATTTTCTGAGTGCCTATGAAACACTGTTCTGGATTCCTGGAATGGCGAAGTGTTCTGTCTTCCTGGAGGCTCTTTTCTAGCAAATGAAAGGACTGTAATAATACCTGTGCTGTCAAGGACATGACATCATCAGCTCCTACAATTGTATGCAGGAATTAAAATAGATGCCCAACAGAAATGAAATAAGCAGTTACTATTAGACTAAAGGCAAACTTATAAAAACCTAAAACATTCCCTCTAATTTCATAACCTCTGACTAATAGAAATCATTAGATTCTTAGAAGTATCTAAACTCAGGAGTGAAATAAAAATAAAAAATTGAAGCTGGACTTGGTAGCTCGGTAAGGTGGCAGCTATAATCCCAACATCTTGGGAGACTGAGGCAGGAGAATAATGAGTTCAAAGGCAGCCTCAGCAACTTATTGAGGCCCTAAGCAACTAAGCAAGAACTTGTCTCTAAATAAAATATAAAAATGGTTGGGGGATGTGGCTGAGTGATTGAGTGTCTCTGGGTTCAATCCCCAGTACAAAAAAAAAAAAAAAAGAAAAGAAAAGAAAAGAAAGAGAGAGAGAGAGAAGAAAAGTAGCTTAAAATTGTTTAAGAAGATGAATTTAAAACAATTTGAAAATTATTTTTTTACAGTTTTTCTAAACTTAGAAGTCTATTACTTCTTTGGAGGGCACTAGCAAATGGTAGAATATAAATTAAAACTAAATTGTGTGTTCTATGAGTCACTAGTGTGTTACCCTGTGAAGTTATTCTTAAACACTAATTTTCTATAAGTAAAATGAGAAGAGAATATTTATATAGCATGGTTGTTATAATTATATAGCATGCCAAATTTAACTTATGCACCACATTGTTTCATCAAAATCATGAGGAAACTTGTTTCTTTCCTTTCCCAACCCTTTTGCTGCATACATGTCACTCCCTTTATTCACATGTAAAGGTAATATGTTTTGAATATTTTCAACCAACAAAAAGTGGGGAAAAATATTTTTAACAATTCCAAATGACAGAGTAAAGCTATAAGGAAATATTATTTTGAATGTTTTAAGAAAATAAAAAATTCTTATATGAAAAATAAAGTTATATAATACCCATAGCCTTTTATGAAGCATAACTCTTGAAGCCATAAAAATAGCTTCAACTAATACATAACACAATCTACAGTGAAGTCCTCAGTCTAAGGTTCTAGTTTAACTCACATTTGTATTTTTCTAACTTAATAAAATACATTTTGTATTTTTTTTCTAGTGGTTAGAAAATAAATTTATGTGAGTTGTAAAGAAACCCAGAAGAGACTGAGGTAACCCAATTTGCAGTGTGTATTCAATCCTGATAATGATACAATGAAAAATGACATTAAAATCTCCTGAGAGCTCATAACATAATGAATTTTATGTTTTATTTTTATAAAATGCTCAAAGCAAATAAGTTAGCAATATGGTAAAAACATAACTTAATATAAACAGTCTAATGGAAAATAGGGATGTAGCAGAATGAAGAGGTCCAACTATATGAACTAACAGCAAATTTAATTCAATAATAGTATTTAAAGTATCTGGAAGAAGCAATGATCTGAGTATTGTTCTGTCAGTCATTCTAGGAATACTATTTTTCTTAATTTTATTTGATGGCTATTAGTGAATATCAGCAGAATTTGAAGTTAGGTCTCTGATAGTTTCTGTAGTACAAAGACTATGTCTCTAATTAAGAGCAGATCCATATACCTAAAACCATCAAATATCCTGTGTTTAGAACTAGGGACAAGAACACATATTTACAATAACACAGGAGCCAAATGGAAGCAGGTTTCCAATTTTCCAATTCTGGAAAAAAAAATTCTATGATGAATATTTAGCAAGAACCTAATGCCTGGCAAAGAAGTTGACAAAAGATTAATTAGACATGTATCTAATCTTTAAATAACATGTAAATGACCATTAAAAAATTGATATCCAGTAATATTCCTGATTTCCTTTGTAATCCCACCATCATCTAAGAGAGAGTGCCTTGCATCGACTGAAGGTTTAGATTATTACTAAATGTGAGGATAAATTCTTATAACTTAACATATATTTGTCTAAGGTATATAGGTACATGATAAGGAATTTTGCAGATGAAAGAGGTTAATAGAATCCTAGGAATCAGAGATTTGCTGGAGAAATGATATCATACATCTCATGAAGCACCACTACTGAAAAAAAAAAAGTAAACCTAGAAAAATCTTTTGATCAATTTAGTTCTCTGTGCACTACAGCAAAGATATATGTGTGTTTTATATGATACTATTTAATTTATTTTCATATGACTCATTTTTCTTCATTTATTTCAGTGGTACACACAACCTCTAGAAAATTAGTGCTAAAAATAGATAAGGTGACATTCTAATTATTCCTTCTATTAGTCAGTGTCAGTGGCAGAGTTCTAAGAACAAAATTTAAAGCAAGTTTCTTTACAATTATTCAGGCTTCCTTTTTTGTTATTATAATCATTGAGATTAAGTTCAAGTAATGATGCAGTTGAAGGTGTTTATAAATACCCTAATTTTTAATAACTCATCTTGTGATGTATGAAAGACAGACACTGTAAAGGTGTTTTTCTTTATTTATGTGCTTGTAAGTATACATTTGTATAAAATGTGACTCTCTGGATATGGCACAGTGGAAAAGAAGTATCACAAAATGTTTTCTCCATTTCCTATGTCCAGAACAAAATGTTAAGCTTTTTCCTTTAGCCTCTATAAACAACATTCCATAGTTCCCATTATCCATGTGAAGTTTCTCTTCAAAATCATGTGTATACTTCGGAAGGAAAGTTGCTCATGGTTTTCTCATTGGGTTTTCCTGATAATAATTGTGTTCTTTTTCCCATTTTCCCTTAGTTTTGTCAGAGGTCCTTCTACCACATCCATAGATCCATCCTAGCAGAGGTCACAGATCACAAAAAGCCTGCAGAAACAGGAAATCCAACTTCCTGAGTCCACCACAAAACACAGAAACCTGTTTCCTCTACACATCTCAAATTGGCAAAGTTCTGTCTTAGCACATTCAGTATAGAAGCAGACATCCCAAAGGCTTGAAGGAATTTATCTTCAAATTTCACATGAATTTTTCTTTGTTGTTTTAATCTGTTGAGATGAAGGGCACAAAGTTATTTTTCCTGCTTTCAAGTTTATGGAGTGGGGGCATTGGGCTTAACAGCACTGAGCATTCTTGGACTATACCTGAGGATGAAAACTTCCAGAAGAATATGGCCTTTTCTTCAGTAAATAAAAAACAAAGTCTCCGAATGCAGTCAACCTCTCAGATCCCATCTGCTGAGAGAGTTATAATACCTGAAGCCAGAACTTCTGAAGAGAATCCTCTACAATCCTTGCTGCCTCCCTCTGAGACAAGCATCCTCCCTGAAGGTACGAGAAACCCAACACTCACACCCACAGGGAAGACAGAAGAAGGGGTGGTGGGGCTTCAAAATCTTACCCTCCCAACTGAGTCCAGCATCAAGGTCAGCCCTGGAGCAGAGATGGTCATTCTTTCTAATTCCACCCTGAAATTTCTTCGGAGCTTTGCCAGAAAGTCAAATGAACAAGACATCTCTTTAAATTCAGTTAGAGGCATGGGAAATCGATCGCCAAGAGAAACGTACCTCAGCAGAGGAGACAGCCCTCAAAGTCAACGATCCAGCTATCAAAAATCAAGTTTTGAAACCACTAGAGGAAAGTAAGGAACACTTTTTTTTATTTTTTTCTGTGTCTGACTAGAAATTCTATAAGATTATAAGCTAACTTTTTGCTTGAACTACCTCACTCTCAGAAAATTATTTCAAGTTCAAGATAAAATCAGATCATAATTGTAATCCCACTATTACAATTTTTACCTTACCTAGTCGAGAAAAGATGAACAAGTAAAATGCAACAATTTTATTTTATCTGATATAATCAGAATCACTTTTTTTATTCAATTATGCAAATATTGTTAACTTGGAATAGTCACTACCAAAGTAGCAACATGGTGGCTTAATTAGGTTTTTATTTAGTTCCATGTGTTATTTGTGTTCAGAACTACAACATCCACAACTTGAAAGAAAAGTTCTCCATTTTTTTAATGGAGACATAAACAGATGTGAAAATTAAAATAGGAGAATTGTAGAAAATATACAGTAATCAATCATCAGACCAAACCAACTGAGTTACAGTATGCAAAAATACTTTTTATATAATTAGGCTGAGGTTGTAATTCTAGCTCTAGGGCTGTCACAACCCATGACTTGGAGTAAATCAACCAATCTTCCTAAGTTTTAATTTCCTCAAATGTAAAAAAGATATCATATGGGGAATGCAGATAAAAGTATAATTTTATGGGTTTATCATCCAGATTCAAAATAATGAAAAATGCTTATACAAATGATTCTCACAGGAAGGTTCTCAACAAATCATATTTTATTAGCATTGTTATCATATTGTGTTCATTGTCATGAATGTGATAAATTAGAAAAGACTACTTATGTGTTGATTTCAAATTAAAGTTAGTCCAGTGTCAATTGCTGAAGTGAAATAATAAAACCAAGATTAAAGGAGTATTGTTAGAGAGGGCTTTCAAATAGACTAAAAACCAAACAAAAACAAAGAAAAAACAGTCCTGGCTCAGCTAGTGTTTTATTCCTTTTAAAGCTCATAGTCATCAATGTGTTTGGAATACTGGAAGCTGAGGGTTACAAAATTAAACTTGTAAAATAATTTTACCTGTAATAAAATGATTTCAATACACCAAACATGCTTGGGATCTAAATTAAGTTAAATTTCTTTCTAATAATATTTTAAAAGTAAAATAGTAGTTGGCACCTGCTGCATGACGACATTTGTTCAAGCTGGTGCTGATACAAAGGTGAGGAGCAAGACACTGGGAAGAATACAAACCAATGAATTTGTGAATAAGTATTTCTTATTATTTGAGTCATTTTTACCATATCCCAAAGGTTATGCAATTTGTAAAAATATAGGTGTATATCTGATTTTAATTAAAACTTTATTCCCTTAGAATTTATTTACTTGAAATTTTTAACTGTAAAATCAATACTACAGATTACAA
This sequence comes from Callospermophilus lateralis, assembly GCF_048772815.1. NCBI lineage: Eukaryota > Metazoa > Chordata > Mammalia > Rodentia > Sciuridae > Callospermophilus > Callospermophilus lateralis. The sequence continues at coordinate 102,006,571 of NC_135312.1, read as the reverse complement.
AATGCTCAACGTGGGATGAGTAGGTTTTGTCTATAATAGAGAGTTAACGAACATGTATTAATCTTGTTTATTTTGGGGAACAGCAGAATTGTGCCTATTCAATATTAATGACATATATCACTGAGAGCATACAGGGGCATATTTTCAGTGATAGCAAAATCTTTGTGCTTACTAGGTGCACAATAAATATTTAAGAAAATTAAATGTGAAATACGTGGGTCAATTTGTGAATATGAAGAAGACTCTTTCCCAAAGACATATTATTTTTCCGTGGCAAAGTGTGGTTGATTTGTTATAAACTCATCTTCCTTTTTTTCCATCCTATCATTCTTGGAATGTTATAGTAGTTCTTAGTAAGAAGAATACTTCTATCTATGACAACTTCCTTTCCACATGGTTATTCTGGTGCATTTTTGCGTCATCATGCATTTTCTCTCATTTTAGCGCTGCAGAACTCTTAGCTACAACAGAGCTATGGTTTCTTGTGTGGCAGAGTGGGTGTTAATCAGTGACCAAGCACCTTGAAATGGTTGGGGAATAAAAGAAGAAATTAGGACTAGGGTATTTATGTGTTGAACATGTATTGGCTGAACACCTAATCTGACTCCAGTGCTATGGTTATGCTAGGAGTCAATAGTAAGCAAAAACACTTACATGCCCTGTGGGAGGGGTGGGAAGAAGAAAAACAAGAAATCACAAATACTGATGTTGAATCAAACAGCAGTACACATTCTGAATGAAGCTACTAAGTGTGTAACAGGTGAAGGAACAGCCTGCCATTCTTTTACAGAGTCAGTGAGCCTAACCTGAGAGGACAATAGGTACAATGAAGTGTTGATGTAATCCAACTTCCTTAGCTTCTCCCACATTCCCCAACCCCTGCACACATGCATCTCAATCTTCATCATTTCAGTAAAAGATTAATTGCATAATTGTAGAATTTAGATATATCCTTTACATTTTTCTCTCCTTTTAAAAAAATCTTATCTATAAAGTCCTTTAAGCCCTTCAATATTTCCCAAATCCCTCAACTTCTCTCCAACTTTGCTACCACCATTCTATTCCCATCCACCAATAGAGGACACAGAGACTAATCCACAAAGTTACAACTATCTTATATCTGATAAAGGGGCTAAAAGCATGCAATGGAGGAAGGATAGCATCTTCAACAAATGGTGCTGGGAAAACTGGAAATCATTTACCAATAATTTTCTAACTGGTCCATATTCTTCCACACTTGTCTTCCATGATCTATGCCCCATGCAAGTGAGAGATATTTTAGACAGTTAAGTCAGATTAATGCATTTCATTGGATGTAAGACTTCATCATTGTGACACATTATTTTAGGTACTAATAAGAAGGAAAAAGATGACATCACACCTAATTTCTTAGAATTCTTAGATTTATTTATCTTTTAGACTTTGAAATTTTTATCACATCATTCTTTTATGAACTTGAAAATACAAAAACTGGTTAAGATATTTATAAGGCAATGGCACTAACTACTGTCTGACCAATTGTGGCTGAAGAGTATCATTGATTTCAGAATACATTCTGGATTCACAGAAATGTGTGTCTTCAAATCTGTGAAATCTGGTATCTCACTGACCATCACACTCCAAACTCAGGTTGCTGGATTTCTCTGGGCACACTGGCCTTCTCTCTGCTTACTGAAAATGTCAAGTTAATATCAAGTTAATATGCATCTCTAAAAAGCTCCTTTTTTTTTTTTTTTTTTTTTTTTTTACTAGAATGCTCTTCCTTCAGCTTTTAGAGTGAGGGCCTCCTTTTCATTTGCAACTTCAGTTTTAATGTCACCTCAAAGAGACCTTCTCTGAATAACTGATGTAAAGTTGTCTATCCTCTTGCAGATTACCCCAATCTTGTGACCCTTTTTTCTCCTTCATTGCACTTATTTAAAATTATTTGGTCTATGTCGTTGCACAATAGAATATACATTCCACGAACACAGGAACTTTGCCCGTTTTATTATTCTATTTACTGCCCAGAGTAGTGGCGGGTTTGTAGAAAGAATTCAATAAAGCTATGTGGAAGCCCAGTGCAATGGCGCACACCTGTAATCCCAGCAGCAATTCAGGAGGCTGAGGCAAGAGGATCTCAAGTTCAAAGCCAGTCTCAGCAAAAATGAGGCACTAAGAAATTCAGTGAGACCCTGTGGTTCAGTGGTCCAGTGCCCAGAGTTTATTCCCCAGTACCACTGCCCCCTCCCCCCAAAAAAAATTGTGTGGAAAAACAGGTTTGGGATGGGTTTGAAACTCAGGAGGAAGATCAAGTGTAGGAGCAGAATCTGGGAAAGGGTTAGTATAGAAATATATTAAGTTATGGATATGGATGATGCTGAAGATTCTATAATCATGATCAGAGAAATTCTAATATTTGGTGGAATAAGGGCAGCAGGTACCAGGGCAATAAAGCCCTTAAATGGAATGGCCCATGGAACAAAGAAAAAAAATATTTTAAGAAGGGAGGCAAGTTATCAACAGTGTATAATGCTGCTGAAAAAGGCAGGAAAATGAAGACCAAAAATATCCACTACTACAGTGACATGAAGCTAAACAGTGAAGTGAACTCTGTGCTCAGGCCCAAGTGAATGGAGCTATGCAGGAAGGTGGAAAAAAGAGAGGGCAGTTACAGACAGCTCTGTTGAGGTTTTCACTTTTTCTTTTCATTTTGTTTTGTTTTTAATGAAACAGAGAAGAAAGAGATCAGAAATTAAGGTTTGTGCCAGGCGAGGTGGAGTGTGCCTATAATCCGAGCAGCTCTGGAGACCAAGACAGGAGGATCAGGAGTTTAAAGCCATTTGCAGATAAGTGGATGGAGTTAGAGAAGATAATGCTAAGTGAAGTTAGCCAATCCCAAAAAGCCAAATGCTGAATGTTTTCCTTGATATAAGGAGGCTAATTCATAGTGGGGTAGAGAGCAGGAGCATAGGAGGAATAGAGGAACTCTAGATAGGGCAGAGGAGTTGGAGGGGAGGGGAGAGGGCAGAGTTATTAATGATGGTGGAATGTGATGATCATTATTGTTCAAAGTACAGGTTGAAGACACGAATTGGTGTGAATATACTGTGTTTACAACCAGAGGTATGAAAAATTGTGCTCTATATGTGTAATAAGAAATGTAATGCATTCCGTTGTCATATATAAATAAAAAATAAATTAATTTAAAAAATAAAAGAGTTCAAAGCCAGGCTCAGCGAAAACAAGGCACTAAGCAACTCAGTGAGATCCTGTCTCTAAATAAAATACAAAAATGTGGCTTAGTGATTGAGTGCCCCTGAGTTTAATCCCCAATGCCAAAAAGAAAAAAGAAAAGAAAAAGAATTAAGGTTAATTCAGTTTCTATTTTTTGTATCTTATTCTTTCTTCATTTTATTTCATATATAGCTGGGTTCAAAATGTTTATGAAAAGATAAAAATTGAATATGCAGGGAAAAAAATGTTTTTTTTGATGAATGTAATGATAACTTCTTTTAAAATTTTGTTCATAGTATTCTTTTTCTATAAACTGTATAACTTGTTTATTTACAAAAGGAGGCTTACGTTGAATGAGTTGCAACTTCTAATATAATATTTCAAAAGATATATTTTTCATATCTTTTGTTATTTGTAATTTAAGAAATTAATACTGCACTTAAAAATTATCTTCAGTTATACAACCAAATCATTAAATTAAACCATCAAATTAATATAATCTTCCAAACATTATGTATTTAAACATTATGTATATTCCATTTTTTTGCATTAATCATTTACTTTATTATACTACTTTGCCATTTCTGTTCACTGTTTTTACTGAATGTATAGACCTCTAATGTATTTTATATGCTAGAATATAACAAGTCCTTATATAGTCCAGGTAAATTTTTGTATTTCCACACCTTCTGCTTTTCTGATTATAAAACTATAATTTTTAAAATTCATTATTTATGGGGAAATGCTAAGAGGGACAGTTTGCAGGAACAACCGATTAAACATAGAATTAAGCATCACATAACTGTTAGCCTGCTTTGTGGTCTGCACCCTGGGAAAGCCTGACACCTACTGGAATAAAAACAGTTTACAATGCCCTGAGAGTCTGAAAAAGAAAGAAAGATTAAAATAAAATAAAGAAAATGTATGGAAAAAGTTATAATTTAAGGTTAAACTTAATACTCATCATTTAAAAAGATGTATATATTATACCTAAATAATTCAGTGTACCACTTTTTAAAGAGTACTATCTTTGACTTTAAAACTTGGAAAATAGTTTGGATCAAAAAAACAAATCTTAGGTATTTCCTGTGATGGGAACACATCCAGTTCATTCTCCTATTATTTTACACTGAGAATATTATAGAAAGACAATATAATTTGTGTGTCTTGTGGATTCATACAGTCGTCTATCACTGAAAACTCATTACATTCACCACTCTGTGCCACTATAGAAAGAAAATTAATGATGCCTGAAAATGACTTTGATTACAAAAATTGGTATATAAAAACATGTTTCTTCTTGAAACCTGAATAACTATAAAATTAAAGTACTAAAAATTCCCCATCTGAGCTTTGCATGGCTCACTTTTGAAATGTTTTAAAATATTAATTTATTTACATTATTCTTTTATAAAACTAATATCTTTATCTAAGCTTAAATAGTATAAATAATTTTGAAAAGAAAGAGCTATAGCTACAGAAAGGTACACTAAATGAAAATAAATGACAAATTATTATTTTTATCTGAAAATAAAACTTCTACTTTTTTGAGGAGGTGTATACCAGGGATTGAACTCAGGGGCACTCTATCACTAAGCCATATCCCTAGCCCTATTTTGTATTTTATTTAGAGACAAGTTCTCATTGAGTTGCTTAGTGCCTCGCAGTTGCTAAGGCTGGCTTTAAACTCTCCATCTTCCTGTCTCAGCCTGCTGAACTGCTGGGATTACAGGCATGTGCCACTGCGCCCAGAAAAACTTCCATTCTCTTAAGGAAATAAGTATTGAATTGAACTAGTCTTTTGGACTATTAGCCAAAACGAAAATATAAAGACCACTGCTTTATTTAAATGTGATTTGCTTATGGAGAATCTTTTACTAAATGTGAACCCTTGCTTCCATTTCTATTATTTCTTCATTGATATTGTATATATTTCTCCTTGAACTATATTCTCATTTAGGACGACTGAGCTACATGTAAATTTTAGTCTCTAAAATTAATAGTTTGTTGAAGAATTTCTCTTTTAAGTGTGATTTTTAAAATTCTAATAAACTATTCTGTAACACTTTGGAAATATTTATGTTCATGGCTTCTTAAGTCTAAAGAGACACTTTGAATACTATATTTCTCCTGAGAGCTAAGCTTTATCATTTTAATTGAACACAAATGATGATATCCCTCTGTATTTTGGGGGGAATTATTATTGACTTAAAGCATACAAACAATTATGGTTAAGATGAATTTGTTATATCATTAAAAAAGTAAAAATAGAGCCATGAGGCAAGAAAAAAAAAGTATATATTCTTCAGAAAAAAATCTCACTTACCCACTTATCTCACTTAAATATCTGAGTCATTTAATTATTTACACAAGTGGTGATGGCAGCAAGTGTTTTACATATTTTTTTATTTATATGCAACAGTGGTATGCATTACAATTCTTATTACACATATAGAGCACAATTTTTCATATCTCTGGTTGTATACACAGTATATTCACACCAACTCATGTCTTCATACCTGTACTTTGGATAATAATGATCATCACATTCCACCATCATTTCTAACCCCATGCCCCCTCCCTTCCCCTCCAACCCCTCTGCCCTATCTAGAGTTTATCTATTTCTCCCATGGTCCCTCTCCCTACCCCACTATGAATCAGCCTTCTTATATAGGAGAAAGCATTCTACATTTGTTTTTTTGGGATTGGCTAACTTCACTTAGCATTATCTTTTCTAACTCCATCCATTTACCTGCAAATGCTATGGTTTTATTCTCTTTTATTGCTGAGTGAAATTCCACTTTGTATATATGCCACATTTTTTTAATCCATTCATCTATTGAAGGTTGGTTCCACAGTTTAGCTATTATGAATTGTGCTGCTATAAACATTGATGTGGCTGTGTCCCTGTAGTATGCTGTTTTTAAGTCCTTTGAGTATAGACCAAGGAGAAGATGTTTTACATATATTAACTTATTTAGTTTCAAAATAGTTTTGTGAGGTACGGAAGATTATATTTACTTGCAGATTAAGAGCTTCATTTTACAAACAAGGAAATGGCTAACAGGTTGTGGAGGCAAGCTGTAGAAGCCGACAGCCTATCTCCAGCATCCAGTTTTGTCACATGCCCCTATTAACAGGTCAACAACTATGTTACATGACTCCATTCAGGGAAACTTTTTATCATCTTCTTTTGCTTACTCCTCTGTCACTACCCAGATCCTCTCTTTTCCTGCTGTATTCTGATATAGAAAAAAACAAACTCAATGCAGAAATGGATTTTCTTTCTTATTTGCTCTCCCAGTGTGTAAAGTAAAAACAAAGCAAAAAATCTTCTCCAGCAAGCAGCAGTCTTCCATCATCAGAAATGACTTTCTAACTCTGACTCACAGAGATGGAAATAGCAAGTACTTATGACAGCTCTGATGTCAGGGGAAATCCCTCATCTTCCCTCCTTCCCCTATCCTTCTTTACCCCTTTTCAGCTCTTTTATATTCCTTTTGTCTTTCATAAAAGACAAATATGATTTCACTTCTAAGACTTACAGCACTGTCATTTTATAATCTTGCTAGTAGTTATAGTCAAACTTAGTTAAGTATTTCCATGTACTAATAATCTTATAATTTAAAAATAGGGCTCTGCATGAGATAGATTAGTGGAAATATGAATGGGTTATTTTCTTGTGAAGGGTTAATTAATATTTTCCTCTCTAAATCCCACCAGAGACCTAATTTTTCCCTAAGGCATGTATGAATGATTAATACATGTATATGTTATTATCATTTGTAATTTGTATTCATCTGTGAGTCCAAAGTAAGAAAAGGGTCAGTTATAATCTTACACTTTCTCCAGGCAGGGATGCCTAGGTAGGTAATTAGATGAGGTAAGGAGGTTGCTAACCAAGTTACCAGGTAAGCCTATTTCTTTGAAAATATTGCTTTACACAAACAGCCATGTTTGTCTTGTATTGTCTTATTTTCCTCTTGTTCCCCTTTGGATTTCTAAATTTATCTCAATAAGACGGTGATAGATTCCTTAACCTATTTTCTCCAACTTCTAAGGGTAAAAAAATGCATGTGCACACGCACGCGTGCGCTTGTGCACATACACACACGCACTCACACACACAAATACTAGTATTGGCTGGGCTTATGGTAGAGACTTTTCTGGTTTATCTTGAACACCTTCAGGATTTGATGCTTTCATACTATGTGTCAAATCAAGTCACAGATAATGAAATATGAAAGTTTAAACATTTAGTCTCTTAAGAATTGTATAACAAGAAATTAAGTAGTGTGTGTTATAACTGACCAATGTTAATTCTTGGACTGTTGAACCTTTATTTTTAAGGAAAATATCCTTGGTCATTATTTAAAGGCATCCTTGCTGCTTTAGTCCACTCCCATTCAGAATAAGAATTGATATATCTGGATTGTGATCTGGTGAGTTAGTGGAAGTTTTTCTTAATTTAATCTTTTCACTACCCCCTGAAAGATTGCCTCCAAAAGGTCAAAATCAAAAGTACAGTAGATTTTTTACAATGCCCTTTCTTAGTTCATTATACAGAGACTTCCACTTTGACAAGTCATCACAGAACCCTTTTCCCACTTTCTGTTTTATGTACTCCACAAGCTAGGTTTATACGCACAACCAAAGAAATCTGCTTTTCCCTGGACCAAACCTTTTACCTACTAACTTGGAAAATCCAAAAAAATCAATACAAGCTTTTTTCAGTACATGCTGCTGCACAAAAGCAACAGAGTTATTACCCTTAAAGAGAATCCCAAATGCAGCCTGCTGGATGGAGGGTTATGACCCCATGGACAGCTAAACACTTCAAAGTCACTGCTCTCTATTCACCATAATCAGTCTGGAATGGTACACAGGATTTCCAGGTTGGAGCAAAATACTTGTCTGGGCTCATTGCATTTGCCTTTAAATTACCTATCACGATTTTGCCATGCTTAATTTTGTCTTTTTAAACCTACATTTTCAGATAATTTGGTTTTAAAATTATATTTACATTTTTAAGCATTCCTTGGTGAGCTTATTTCATCAGTAGCATAAACCTAATTATGAGTCACACCAGGGGCTCTTTTGCTGTGGATAGCTCTTTGAATTTATGCTGGATCAAAGATTGCTGGGCCATGAGCAATAAGCTGATCTGCTGCCTTGCCTCCTTAAGGATTTTGGTCATGAGACTGTTTTACTATTTAGTATTTTAAAAGATTTCTGCAGGTGACACAGCCATTTTATTTTCACAGAATAAAACATACATTTTTTTTTTACTTTAAAAAATTGTTCTTATTATACATGACGGCAGAGTATATTTTGACATATTATACATATATGGAGAATAATTCCTCATTCTTTGGGTTGTACATGATGTGGAACCTCATTGGTCATGTAATCTTATATGCACACAGGATAGTAATGTCCAATTCATTCAGTGTCATTTCTATTCCCATTCCCCCTCCATTCCTTTCATTCCTGAGACCTTAGGACTCCTAACTTTGCTATCACTTCCCAACCTCCCTAGTCATTTGGTAAGTATTCATGTTACACACAGTCCCACTGTACTTTTGTTAAAATTGTGTCAGTGATTTAAATCATCACTGGCTCTAAATAAAATACAAAATAGGGCTGGGGAAGTGGCTCAGTGGTTGAGTGTCCCTGAGTTCAATCCCTATTACCAAAAAAAAAAAAAAAAAAAAAGGATCATCATTGGATTTGCATGATAAATTTAGTTATTCTTTTGGAGATTCCTTTGTTGTAGTTCTGTTAATTTATAAACCTATGTTTTTATTTCTTGCTTTACCCAGTTCTTTATTTTGAGATATTTTTTGCCTTAGGTATCACCATGCTTTAGGAAAATATGCCCAAATCTATCTCTTTCTCTCTCTCTCTCTCTCTCTCTCTCTCTCTCTCTCTCAACACTTAAAACATCTCATTCAAAAAAAAACCTTCCACAAGTTTTATGGTACTCAATTTATCTGCTTTGGAAGGATTTCTTAGATGAGCTCAATATGGAATGATTAAATCAAGATAATTAACATAGCAGCTTTATTTCTTTTCATATGGTATTTTTGGAATTTTAATATGATGTACTTAAGTAAGGTTTTACTTTCATTTATCCTTTAGGCATTCATTGAGCTTCTTAGATATGGAGTTGATTTTTTTTTAAATCAAATTTACAAAAACACTTTCATTCTTATTGATGAAATATTTATTCTGTCATAGTCTATCTCCTAGGCTCCTAAAACTCTAACTACGCAATCTTAGGCCAAATTCTGTTAAGCATATCCAGTCAATTTTTAGTTCATAAAGTCTATGTTTCTTATTCTATTAAATGTTTAACTGTTTTAGTCACTGGTTGCTAATTCTAACACCCGTGTCATCTCTATTTGTAGTTTTACTCTATGAATTGGTCTTATATTTCTGCTTCTCACATCTAGCTTTGTTTACTGCTTCTCGCTTGGCACTGTGGACTATTATTCAAGTGTCTCAGTTTTGTTGTTTGCAAGCATTGAGGCAGTTTGAAAGCTCTATTGAACATGGAGCTCATATTAAGTTTTCTCACTCTTTCAAGAATCATATGACTGTATCATATGCTGTCCAGCATCTGAAACTATTGCTTTATATGTCTTGGCTAAATAGAATTGTTAACATAGGCAGGTATAACCAATGTTCTGCTAGAGCTAGAAACAGAACTCTTTGAAGTTCATAATTTTAGTCAATTATTTAGAATTTATAAAATAAAATGATTTAAATTCTCATGTAAAACTAAGACTTATTGCTAAATAAATATTTAATTTATAGATTTATGTGAAGAGATTCAACATGTTTATTTTGGCTTTCCCCATCAATTGATGATTAGATTTTCATTTTAGCCTTTCAATACATTTAAAATATTTATAGATTAAATTTTATACTGCTTTTGGTGAATTGAGTCTGAAGTTCATTATCCTTGTTATTTTTTGCTATTGCAAATGATGTCTTCTTTGAATTTGTGGTTGGTACAAAGAAATGTAATTGATCTTCAAGTCGTGGGGGAAATAAATTGATTAGCTATTATGAATTTTTATATTAAACTTGAGTACACTGCAGACCTCTTATTAATTATAATAGTTTGCATCTAGAATATTGTATTTTCTTTACAATCAGAACATCTTCTGAGCTGGATATAGTAGTATATGCCTGTAATCCCAGGGCTTGGGAGTCTGAGGCAGGAGGATTGAAAGTTCAAAGCCAGCCTAAGCAACGTAGTGAGGCCCTAAGCAACTTAGCAAATCCTGTCTCTAAATGAAATATTAAAAAGGGATGGGGATATGGCTCCGTGGTTGAGCTCCCCTGGGTTCAGTCCCTAGTACCACACACACAAAAAAATACGTTCTGTTAATAACAGGCGTTTTTTTTTTTTTTCTATTTTTGTTCTTTATCATTATTCAGTTTATTTAATTCTCCCTTATTGCACATTATCCAAACTAATAGACCTAGATCTGAATATCCTATCTCAGTACTGAAATGTAGCAATCAGTCTATTCTGTCTAATATCTACATATCTTAAAGCTAGATATCATCATTAAGACAGCTAAACTACAATACTTGCAGAAGTAGATATAGGCACACGAATATAGTTTTGATGGAAAGGATACTTGCTAACAGTGATCTTTATAATGATACTGATTTATCCCCTAGGAACTGGTGTGCTTATGTACATACCAGATTATCTCCCACGGTGATACTGGACAACCAGGTCACTTATGTTCCTGGGGGAAGAGGACCCTGCAGCCGGACCATTGGATCCTGTCCCTACAGGTATGTAATGTTTCTTGAAAACACAGCTTTTACGCTATTATCATTATGACTGAGATTATGCAAAGTTAGTCATCTCATGCATATATGTGTAGTAGGGTCAAAGGAGGCCATCACATTAGACCTTCAGTAAGTTAAAATGCAGATCCTAATAATACTTGTGTCATATGATTTTAAAATCACATGAGATAATGCAGTAATATACTTGACCTAGTGCCCGGTGCACTGTGAATATTTAATAAATGTTAACACGCTTCTTTTTATTTTTATAGTCATATCACTTTCATTCTATATTCTGACCAATAATGCTATCTTTATGAAATAAAAATCCAATTTTGAAGATTTATTTATTATTTCTTCATACTAGCTCAGAGAGGATTCTGTACATACCATATTTCACTGCATAATCATTGCAGATTTTATGTGAAGTTATTTTGTAAAAAGAAGTGGGCTGTGACCATTATGTAAAGCTTTAAAAAAATTGTGCCAGTATTACTTTAAAAAATTATTTCTACACTGTCTTTTGTTTAAGATAAGGATCCATGGAATACTTGTGAATATACATTAATGCAGTGGTGACTATGATACAATGAATATGGTAACTTGGCACATATTCTAAAATTTAAAAAGCAATTGCAATTATGTATGGTAAAGCAGTTAAGTGGGGCCTTTCTTCTTGTGTCTATTTTAATGACCCATGTTATTTAGTTGTTTTTTTTTTTTTAATTTATGTCATTGCCCTAAAATGTAGGGCTGAGCACTTGATAAATTCTCTGAATTCATGTAGTCACAGTAGCTCAGCTGGAGATGCTCCTGAAGAGCCTGCAATAAAAAATTGAATTGCTATTCAGGCCATGATGGCTAATGTTATGCAGATTGTGATACAAATAACTCAGGAAATGAATCTGACACATCAGCAATCTGGAACAATGCACAGTAAGGGTACATAAAATCAAGGTGTTTCTTACTCCCATGGGGGATAGCTAAGGTTCATGGTCCAGAGAACTAAGCACATCTTAGGGATTTGAAAGAGCTGAGCTCCAGTTCTGCCTTCAGCATTTACTCACTTTGTGATAATTTTCTTGTGAACATAAGACACAAAGAATGCATTGTTAATTTTTCAGTAATGAAAATATTACCACTGTAACCCCTATCATATTGTCCTTCTGGGTTCAAGGTGAGCTCTTTGTTATTTTTTTCTCTTTAAATAAGCCGGAAATACTTATTTTTATTCTTATCTTTTTTGTACTTTTGAATGGATCTCTCCATTCGTTCACTATTTCAGTACTTAAACGTATTTGTCACCTTTCCTGTTATTATATCTGAGTTACATACAACAAATACTCAGTTTTCCAAATCAGGCAAATCAAACCCAATGGTGATTCAACTAATTGTGTGAGCCCCTCCCTACAAACTTTGAACAAAGCCCATTTCCAAACTGGCTCACTTTTAATTTAGCTGTAGTTGTTGGACTGGATATGGTATTTCACAGAACAGAATTATTTACTAACTATAATTTATTGAAATTTTAGAGATGGAAATAAATCTTATAACTCCCTTTATAATTGAGGAATAACCTTGGACACTTAGAGTTACCTGCACATTGTAACAGAAACCAAAACCACAGTCACTGAAAGCTCAGTCTATTAGAATGTGCTATCATCCACATATCCAAGGGCTTCTCACGCTCATGGATAGTAGCTGACAAATTTGAGGGTGTAAGCCTGGCCCACACAACATGGGTTAAAATTCCAGTTCTATCACTTTTAAATGTGGGACTCTGAGCAAGTTATTTTATCTCTCTGTTTTGAGGTTCCTCATCAGCAAATCAAGACAATAGTATTTTCATCATAAAAATAATATGAGGTTTGGGCAAGAAAATGTGTGACTATTTCATAGACCCATTTGATAAATATCATCTATGTATAAGAGTCATGGATAAGAATAATGTGGCCAAATTGATTTTATGACTTATGTTTACAGACATATAGTCTGCAATTTAGTAATTTAGTAACCATTCACTAACTATAGAGTGATTGTTGTATTGAAAGATTACAACATTAATTTTCTTCCATGATTTTATCTCAGAAATAATATTTTTGCACATTAGACACTTTGTCTCCCTCCCTCACTTTCTTTCTGAAATACTGTATGGCAGAAATAGTAGATAGTATAATTTTAAAACTGGGAGGAGAGAAAATAGAGATTGAATGAGACAATTAGATCTCTAGTATCCAATTCGTTTCAAGTTGCTTGATATTCTTCTAGAAGAAATGAGGATCTTTTCCCCTGAAACAATATAGGAAATAATAGAATTGAAATAAAGTAGGTTATTCCTATATAACTCTCCAAAATTTGAAATTAAAATAAGTTCTAATATTGACTTAACTAAAAAACATTATTAAAGGAAAAGCTGAAATATCTTTAGAAAATGTAATGACAGAAATTAAAAATATCAAAAGTATAACCACTAATGTTTTTTGTAGTGTATTCAAAGAAATCTAAGTTTGGCAGTTTCAGATATAAAATTGATGCTGAAGATCGTGATTATAACAGCTAACACAAAATGCTTATTATATATCAGGCATTGTTTCAAATGCTTTATACTTATAATTCCTACTGATAATATGAGACAAATAACCTATTTTCCTACAATTTCTCTCCCCTCTAGATCTCAGCAGAGAACTAATCCTGTCTATAGGATGCAACATAAAATTGTTACCTCATTGGAATGGAAGTGCTGTCCTGGATACAGTGGACCAAAATGTCAGCTAAAAGGTACACTCTGTTATTAATTTCATAATAACAATTAAAAGCATATAAAGTCTGAAAAATTGATGAATGATTTTATAGAAGAAAATAATTATTTTTTCCCTTTTGAATGAGGGTAAATAAACATATAGTCAAACTATTAGGACTATTATTTTTTAAAAATTTCTGACTTGATAGCTATTGATACCACCCTAAAATCTTAAACTATCCTTTAGTTTCTCCCTCCATTTCCATGTTGGCTTTATATGATGAGTAAATGAAGATCTTACTAAATATCTTATTTTTTCTTAACACTAGAAAAATATGTGCTACAAAATATAGCACACTATGATATCAAGAATATTCATTTTATGTTGTTAAGTAATTATTAGAAGTGACTGTAGGTATAAATAAGAATAACATCTAGCTTTGTCTCAGCTTATTTGAAATAGTGCATATATGAATGAAATTCCAAATTAAAGAATATATCAACTATATGAATAATTCTTCTGTTTAATCCTAATAGAGCAAATTTTTTCAACTGAGATTTTAAGGATTTTCTGGTGGCAAAGCTGATCAAACACATGGTAACCTGCTGTGGCCTAACATCCATGTGACTATTATTTTGCTTTTGGCTTTAAACAGGTTGCCTTTGAAAAATAAGATATGGCATCGGCATACATATTTTAAATGAATGAATATTACAAGAAAGGCCATTAGCAGTGGTGGGGAATTCAATCAACATTGTAAGAGACTGTGATTAAAAATTAATGTAAGTGTGGAGAAACCATTATGATTCACATTAAGAGAAAGAAAATTATAATACAAGAGCTCTAGGAATCTTGCAATTTAGTTAGGGATATTATAGATGGTTTTGCTAGCTGTACAATGAAAATCTGTAGGCAAATTTCTCTGTAATGCTATTTATTCTGGGTCTGGCCTGAATTTCAGAGATGATAGAAAAATCAATACATTTTCAGACCACAGCATGAACATGTACTCATTTATAATCAGATAGAATAAAATTTTAAAGAAGGCACTGGGGTTGTAGCTCAGTTGGAAGAGTGTTTGCCTTGCATGTATGAGGTACTAGGTTCAATCCTCAGTACCACATAAAAACAAATAGAGGTATTGTGTCTGTCTACAACTAAAAAAATATTTTAAAAATTTAAAGAGAATATGATCTATACTGAAAATATCTGAATATGAGATAATAAAGCATATTCTGAAAAGACCCAAATATACCCTGTTTTCAGAGGACTTCTGATTTCCATGAGACATATATTCACAATGGTAAAATATATTTGTTCTTGTTTATCTTTTACAGATGAATAAAAATTCTAGACAGTATTTAGAATCACATTTCTCAGGTTTATATTTATCTTTTTATATAAGAAAGGATATTTGAGGAATGATAAACACGTGAAGATTCAAGTGTTTGATTGAAGAATGCCTCTCTAGACATTTGAGATGTCATTATACACCTTGCTGTATAAGGGCTGAATGTAGATATGTGGCAGGGAACAAAGTCTTCAGGTCAAACAATATCACAGGCTCTAACTGCTGAGGATTGCAATTACTCCCTGCTTCAGCCTTGTGTACCTGAAAATTGATTCTCCCTGCTCCCACCCCACAGTGCTCTGGATGGATCCCAGGATCTGGCATGCTAGGCATGCACTTTACCATCCTACCACCAAGCCCCAGCCCTTGGTGAATAATTCTTAATCACTATGGTGAACTACATCCACAATGGAGAAAAAAACAAATCCACAGATTGTAAATATACACACAGAAACAAAGTCTAGTTGACAATTTTAAATATCTACTATGTACTACTATTTCCATTTGTCAAAGTATTACATCAGATATCTTAAGTGAATTTTATTGTTTAGTGACATTTTGTATTCTAATTAAAAACAACTTGTGAATATTTTTAATACAAAATTACAAATTGTTGCCTTAATTCACATTGACAAAAGTATCCCAAAATATTTTGCTTATGAATTCCTGTCACAATCATATAGTTAGAACTACTCATAATTCAGCTATCCACTGATCAAGTTGTTGTGGAAAGATCTCTTTTCTATTGGAATCTTGGTGGAAATAATTCTCTGAAGGCAGGAATACCCAGTGTGTCATGATGTCAGAGAATTCTAAGATAACTTTGATTCCAAAAGAATGTTCTATTACTTCATACCATTCTTCTCTTCACTTTTATTGCAGTCCATAAAGACTTGAGTTTTTTTTATCAGTGCAATAGAGGCACTGTTGATACCAAGAACTATTGTGTAAGTTTTCCCCAGACCAGTTCTTCATTATCTCTAGCCTAGGGATTTAGACACTTTTTCCCCTTCTGACTACCCAATTATATGCCAAGTACCCGTGCCATCCCCTCACACCCTTTCTATCACACTTGATAAATGTGCCACCAGCCTTTTATTCTCAGACAGTAAAGAAAAATTGTCCCCCAGAAGAAAAAACCAGTGTTTGACAACACTGTCATATGTTGTCTCATGTGACAGGCTGGCTCAAATATGGCAAGGATAATCAGTTTGGCTGATGTATTCTTCAAACCTCTTTCTGAACCCTCAAGGGTGTGGAATAACCTGAAAATGCAGCCACCATGACAGTCATTTCAGAACTGGTTCCTCACAGCGTCAGGAGATTTTTTTCCTCAGAAAGTCTGTAAGGTAGTATATTCACCTTACAAATTCTTCCTTCCTCAACAAGTTTCCTCCTCACAAACAAAATTAATTCCAGAACATTAAAAAGAACAGTTTCCTTTTAATTTAGATTGCAATAGGGACTATTAAATTTACAATAAGTATCAATAAATTGTAATAAAATGGTGTTGTTAGCAACTAGACACCCTTTTTCTTCTTTCCCTCACTTTTCTACCTCTTTCTTCTTTCTCCCACTCTTTTTTAGATCTTCTTCAGGTCATTATTAAGGCATCAAAATTCATGAGGCATGCCATTGGTGGCTTATTCCACAATACACTGATCCGTCACACACACACTTGTACTGCAGTTCAGATAATCAAAATAGTAGTATAGTTATAGGATATCTTATTAAAAATATTACTTACACTATCAAAAGGAACCAATTCTTAGGAAGTTCAAGTAGACTTTTATTGGCTAGGAGAAAGGATCTTTAAGTCCAAATAATTGTTTTGAGAGATTTTACATTTGATGTATCTTTTGAGGGTTACAGGATTTTGCCTAATTTCATGGTATAATATTCAAGACATTTTTTGAAATGTCAGTAGAAAAATACCAGTTAAGCCTATTTTATAAAATTTGCAATTATGCACCTTTCCAGCAGATGTCTCTAAAATATTCTGAGTGTAACAAGAAAATTACAACTTGCTCTAAATGACACAAAGGAAAGAAAATTAAGTTCAAATAATGTTAGATTAAAGAAAATGAAGAATTTTTTTGCACATCTGTTAAAAAATAGTCTATTTTACTCAGATTTTCTTTTTTAAAAATATTTTTAAATTGTAGATGGACACAATACCTTTATTTATTTATCTATTTTTATGTGGTGCTGAGGATCAAACCCAGTGCCTCCACACATGCTAGGCGAGTACTCTTTGACTGAGCCATAACCTCAGCCCCTGTTACTCAGGGAAAGATGTTTTATAAGGTTATGTTTTGTGAAATTTATCACAGATATTATGAATGCTAAAAAGATATGTGCATGCACAGATACACAGCTATTGGTTAACTGATTCCTACCAGATTTCTATTATCAATATATGATAAATATTTCATTTTACAATCCTGTGAAATAATTCAACAAGTTAATGAACCAACTGCTGAGACCAACATTTTCAATATGGGGTCCTCTGCAGTACAACTATTTTAAAATGTAATTTAAATAATTTGAAAATTACAAAATTGAAAGAGGGAAAGCCTTTATTTCTTTTCACTTATCATAAGCATTCTCATCACTTATCTAGTTCTTTTCAGTAGTCTTTAACATTTTTTTTAAAGAGAGAGATTTTTTTTTTTTTTTTTTTTTTTTTTAGTTTTTGGTGGACACAACATCTTTATTTTATTTTTTATGTGGTGCTGAGGATCGAACCAAGCGTACGGCACGTGCCAGGTGAGTGCAATGCCGCTTGAGCCACATTCCCAGCCCAACATTTTCTTTTTTAGAAAGAACATTTCCTTCTTTCAGCATCTTGCTTAATAAAATTGTTATATTAAGTTAAAGAACACTGTTCCTTAAGTCTTTGTTGCACCATGCCACCTGCTTAAATTTAACTATCTTTATATATTTACTAAATATTCACCATACAAATATTCACTTGATATTGCAGGATCAGCTGGAAATCTATCTTGTCAAGTCACACAGGAAGGTTTTCTGGAGCTAAGGGAGAAAGAGCAAGCATTCTCATTACTGAGTTGCCATTAATGACTTCCTCCATATGGCTCAGAGACCTGGAAAGAAAGAAGAAAAAAAAAACTTGCAAATAAAACCTGTCTAATTAAAAAGGGGAAAAAAAAGCACCTAATAAGGAAGCTGTTGCTCTTGCTCTTGACACTTGCTGACCTTGATTCTCTAAGTCTTTGATCCACCAAGGTCAGAGTTTCCATTGTAGGAAGAAAAACAGAGCAGTTACATTAGCAGATAAGACAGAAGGAGTCCAATTTAAGAATTCTATTGCATTTACAAAAAAAACCTAAAGTGCACAAAGATCTTTAAAAGTTTATCGATTTAAATAAATGGTGTTCTGTTCTGCACCTGTCATTTAGAAAGGACCAAGAAAAAGAGACTTTGAAATCTGCATTCTAAAAACAAAGCAAAGGTCTGTCTTTAGGTGAAAGCAAAGATAGATTGCTTGGAAAATCTAGAATCTGTGGCAGTCCTTGTGATAGAGAATACACTTGGGGTGACTGAAAGATTTCTAAATGAAAAAAAAATAAGAGTATTAATCAAAACTGGGCTGTCTATTACAGGAGAGTAACTGACTCCCCTGTCAGAGATCCTATCAGCTCTTCACAGCCTCCAGTTAAATCCCATGCAGTAAATTAGGATGAATGCAAGTATTGAACTCCAGTTGACAAACAGAGCTAGGAAAAGATAACATGAACTATTGAATTTGTAAAACAGGTATTTCCAGTTTTTAACAGCCTTGGCAGGAATCCCATGCAATAAATTCAGGAGCAAAGAGGTTCATGTGACATCTGGATCCCAAAGATCTTTGTGTGATGCTTAATGGTTATTTCTTTATTTTGGAGTAACATTTTCTCTTCTGCTTCACACACACACACACACACACACACACACACACACACACACTTATATTCCTTTATTGATCAATATTTACAAGTATTTCCCAATTAAATTTTCTTTCAAATCAATCTTTTTAAAATTTCACCAATATTTGAGAAATATATTGTATATCTACATAAAGAGGAATTAGTCATCAAATATCAGAATGTGTAAGAAAACTACAGACTTCCCTTTGATAAACCTATTTGTTATTTTTTATCCATTTCAATTTCTTTCCTTTTTATTTCTCATAGTTTGTCATTTACTTTGTCCTTCGACACTTGCCACTGATTTTCAAATTTCTTTCTTATGTTTTTAGTTTCTATTTTGAAAGTACTGGTTTTCTCTAGCACGCCACTTTCTATGACCTTGTTTATAATATAGTAGCATCTCTAGCAATTCATATTCTATGACCTTGTTTATAACACAGTAGCATTTTTGAGATTTATCTGGAATTCTTTTGAATCTAAGGTTAGTGGTAAACTAGACCTTGATGCTCTTCATTTGCTTTCTGTCTCTTCCTGATACATTACCTCTAATCTGGGTTTGTTCTGACTTCCTGAATGTTGAGGTTCTTGCTGAAATGGGTAACTCAGAGAGAACTATAACTTGATGGAATACTCTACTCAAATCTCATCTAAGACGTGAGAAGACTTAAAATACTCCTTTTACCTCCTCATATGTGTGCATTGTACATATGGTGTGTGTTTGTGTGTATGTAAGAGAGATACACAGAGACACCTAATTTCCCCAGTCCTGGAGGAATTCTAAGTAAAACATAATGTCATAGTCTCCATATTAAATGCACAATGTCCAGTACTTTGCAAAAGTTGAAATGAAGTGAAACGATTTCCTTAAAAATTAAATTGCAATTTAAAAGAAAGCTTTAATATTCATAATACATTTTCAGCAAAGTTTTTTGAGCTCCTGAAAAAAATAAAAAAGCAAAATCAACCTGCCTCTTGATTTTGAGGATAAGGTGGGAAGGGGCTGGGGTCATATTCAAACATTACCCACTAATTCAGTAATATTGATCAATATATAAAAGATTAAGAATGCATTATTTATTTTCTTCAGTTAAAACATGTAATAATTACTATGATCATCAATGATGTCTTTCTATTGAATTATCTATTAAGCACTACTAAAGTAAAAGCAATTGTATTCGATTTTTTCTAAAGTTTAAAAGCTACATTTTAAAATATTTAATATCTATATTCTTAACTATATTATGAAAATTATTATAGGAATTTCCTATTTCAATTAATCATAGAGCTTTGTAAAAATTTTTGGCCAAATTAAGGACAACGTAAATCAAGGAACATTGACTTTTTTACTTTTATCAAATAAATTTAATTTTTATATAACTTATTAGGTAAATCTGTTCATTTTCACATGTTATTGATTATTATATTTGTTTTCACATAATATATACATATATGTAACTTAAATAACATATATAAATATGTGTATAAAGTAGAATATATATGCTTCAAATATAAATATTTTCATAGTGTATATGAAATTTTAACAAAGGGAGATCAACAAGGAATGTTTTACAAAATGCCTTTTTATCCATAGGCTGCCATTAAAGTCTAAACATTCTCCCAGTGTTTATTATTTCAGTCTGTAGCATATGCTCTTCTTTTCATCTCTCTCTCTTCTGTATTTATTCCTATTGTCATTGATTTGATATATGTCAGAAAATATGGAGTTCATCTAGAAAAGAATTACAGGTTTTTACTTGAAAATGCATTTATCATTGTTTTAGTCAGGGGTGTTTGAATACAACAACCTGTAGTTTCAAATTTTTTAAAATTCAAAATATTTTGTCTGAAAAACTTGGCTTACTTTCTCAGTACTATTCTATTATCTCTGTTTAAAAAATTCAATACATTTTCATGAGCACAATTTTCATGGAAACATTGTTTACTTTAGTGTTCATATGTATGACTATAATATTAACATAGTATTAAAGATTATTTTTCCTTCTAATTTCCTGAGATAAGGAAAACTATTAATTTTATACAAATTCTTGATTTTTAAATTTTATGTAAATTACATATAAAACATTTAGGTGTAAAAGCACTCAAGTTGTATAATAATATTTAAAATTTTTATTTATTTGACTTTTAGGTTTTCTAAGAAGTTGTTCTCTAATTTTTTAGATATATGCTTTATAAAGTATAGTAACATAAAAATGATTTCCAATGATATCTCTATGTCAGAATTAATACATTAGGTAAGTTCCCTAATATTTATATTTTCTGAAATGGTTTATTACTTCAAATATAGATAAATAATGTTTAACATTTTGATTTTATTTCCTAAGTGTTTTTATTTTTACTAAAGTGATTTTTTATAAAGTATTATTTTTTGTTTTTATTTTTCATAAATTATTTTTGAAATGTTTATTATTTTAAATGGTTTGCTTTGATGAAAACTTTTATCATTAAAATTTTAATTTTACAAATTTCATAACATTCTTTAATATTTTCCTCTTCATTATCAATTATTGCAAGTGAACTTCAATACACTGTAAATGCAGTCAATACAATGTAAATGAAAGTTGGTTCAGTAATTTTAATTTTAAATGATTTATACATTTGGAATATTATTTGAATTTAATACTCACAAGGGAAAATGATACAATAATTTTTATTGAAAAGTTAATTTTCATTCCAGAAACACAATTTGTTTTTTATTTAATTTACTTTTGATATTGATATGAGATTTTTATTTTGATATGGTACAGACTGAAAAATGTTTCAATTTGATTTTTGCATAGTATGACTAAAAATCCAAATCTAAATTCATAGCTGGTAAAATTTCTACCTTTCTTTTCTTAAATTCAACAAATTCACACTCATGATACCTGAACTATTTAAAAAATTTAAACTTTTGTCCCTTTTAGTGGTTTGATAATTCTTTATAAATTCCTGAAGAAGAAATATAAGAAAACCCTGCAGATAGGACAATTAGAACATTCTAAGTAGCAAAGTCAGTACCAAATGACTTGGCTCTAAGAATTACATAAGTCACAGGTAAGGGTAAACCAGTTATGCTAGTAAAACACTACATTTCACAAAGCCTATGCAGTGCATGATGTGGACCCAACAAATTTCTAGTTCTGAAAAATAGTTCTCAGATGTTGCTGCAATAGAAATTCCTTTCATCATGTGTCCTGCAAAACACACCCTTTACTATGTATCCACAACTAACAGGGAACAAATTGCTATTATAATTTTTAAGTTAATTTTATCAGTTATTGGGTATCATCACTACTTATTTTCCAAAAAGTATACCTGTATTTCAATATTTCAATAGCTGATAGACCACACTGATACATACTAGCTAAACAGAATCTTGAATTTGTGGGAGAATGTGAATACTTCTAGGTGGAACTGAGGAGCAACAGCCTTACTTTTGATAGAAAGGGTTTTTGTTTGTTTGTTTGTTTGTTTGTTTTTAACCCTGAGACTTTCTAAGATGTCAGTGGACTCTGGGTGTGACTTCTGACAGAGTAGAACAACATGTTCCATATGCTTTGAGCTCAGCAGCACCTCTTACAAGGGTGTGTCTACATGGGGTGGGGTGGATAAGAAGCTGTGAAAAGTGCCTCCATATTCTACCCATGCCATTTACTTCTGATAATGGCCCCCTTTTTATGGAATGGTAGGAGACTCCAGGTTTTTGTTTATATGATTTTTAATAAATCATGTCTTTAACACGTGCCCTGTTTATCAACTTGCAGGCTGTTTAAATAAATCTATAAAGATTGACTTCTGGATTGCAATTTTAATAAGAAAATGATTGTATGTTTTGCCTTATAACACTAAATTTACTTAATAGAATTGGAATACTTTGCAATTTTTTTTTCAAAATATGGTAGCTCTTAAGCAGAGCTGCACATTGGAATCGCCTGTAAAATTAAAATTTATAAAGTACACACATACTCAATTCTCTAGGGTAGATAAACTGGACCAGAATCTTAGGTGGGGAAATGGAAGAACATGCATACTCTCAGCGATTCAAAGATTACAGTTGCTTCGGTGTTCTATCCATGTGAAAAGCCTGTACTCTAAAGGATTAGTAAAAACAAAGGGAAAAAACCATAGTACATGTCAAAAGTTGACAGAAAGGAACATTTGAACAGTAACCTTTTTTGTATACCTGAAAATGGTCTAGATTTTGTTTTCACCATAATTATGTTTTATGTCTTAATAAAATATTAACCTATCACCATGTTAAGGTACTGCATTTAAATACTTGTTGTCCCTATCATCTAGCTCAAAATTTAAGGAGTAAGAACATGAAAAGGCCCTTGGTCATCCTGGTAAGCCACCTGTTCCTACTGCTATCAATCCTTACAAGTTTGTGTCCTGAACACTGTCTGCTTGGAGAAACATTGAAGGTAGTGGGGTGAGAAGTTGCTAAGGAGGATTTATCTTGACACTTTACTCCAGTGGAGCATGTGTAACAATCACCCTGAGGGCTTGTTAAAACACAGACTGCAGGCCCAACCCAGAGTTTCTTAAATTATTAATTTGGGATAGGGGGATAGAAGCTGCAAGTACAAAAGTTCCAGGAGCTGTTGGTACTGGGGAATTCAATTTGAGGACCTTTGTTTTACTCTCCAGGCACACTTTTGAGTCGACAGATATAAATTTACGGGGAAAAAAAATCTCTTATTATACCATCTAAGGAGGATCCATGACAGACATTTTATACAATAATTTAATAGACCTATTTTTATGAACTAATTTGTATTTAGGTTATAAGAACCTTATTCACTAGGATTTAGGAGATTAATGCTTTTCCCCACCTACCTCAGGCCCAAATGATTACACTTCTCCCTAAACAGCACATTGTTTTTCTACCATTGAATAAATAAAAAATTACACAGTAGAGGCCAAAAGGAAAGGAAAAGAAAGCAGTATCAAAACAAAAACTGTGGACATGAATGAAAATCCATTAATTTAGCTCAATGCCCTGAAGAAAAGAAATGCAAAATTCAATCTAACAACAGCAACTAACCCAAATTACTGCAAAGTCTATTATATTTCTTTTTATGGAGTAAAAAACTTCAGTATTATTGTCATAGCCACATATGCCTTAGGGAACATAATTAACATGTGCCAGAGGTGCAGAATTTCACTGGTACATGATTTCACATGGGAAGAAGCCTAGCAGACACCAAACACTTGTTTGCACAAGTCTGATATGCAGAATTTAATGCATAAATTTGTTCATTCAAAGTCCATGAATTATAGACATACATTATTTAGTGTATTTAAATTTTTTTAAAAATCTCTCTAAATTGTTTTTCTCAATGAAGAGTCACACTACCACTGAAAATATCACTAGATATATGGGAAATAGGATTCTTTAAGAGTAGATAGTAAAATTTCCATTCTTCTGAAATTTCACTGGCATCATGGGTTAGCACCTTAGAGATGTACCTGTAAGTTTACTTTTACTTTTAGCCCATTAGAGACTATGTGCTTTTTTAAAATCTGGGAAGAACACTTTTAATTGGTTCTATTATTTAAATAACTATCTCCTCCCCCCAGGAAAGAACCTGTAGTGCTCCCTTACTTTCAAGTAGTCACTGGTCAGAAATTCTACCATTAAAAGATTAGCCTTTGTGGCGGTCCACTTATAAGGCTGCTGTACTTTTAATACAGCAGATTTTAAAGTCCAATTTTGCAGGCAGTTTACATCCTTCTCCCATCCCACCCAAATTAAAAAAACCCACCATACATTTTTTGTTTAAAGGAATTATGAATATTTTTTTTTTCCAGGCAGAGTTAGAGTGGTGTATTTCCAATTCCAGTGTGGTGTCACACTGCCCTGTGACTGGGGGCGGGGCAGTTTACTCTTGCAATCATCCTAGACCATCACGCTTCAGTACCCAGGAAAATGAATGTCAGCCACAATATTGCTCAGGACTGGGAAAAAAAAATGAGGCAGTTCCAGTGCTTAACACTCTCTCTTCTCTTTTTGTTTCCATCTAGCTCAGGAACAGCAGCAATTGATGCACAGCAACCAGGCTGAAAGTCACATAGCTATTGACAGAGGAACAGCTGAGCAGCCTCAACAGCAGCAGCAGCAGCAGCAGCAGCAGCAGCAGCAGCAGCAGCAAGACTGTGGTGACCCAGGTCATAGATTGTAATTACTATCATTTCTAACCCAATTATTGTCAACAAGGCTTATTTCAACTTCCAAACAAGAAATCTCAGCTGTCAAATGTGTGATGGTGACACATTAACATACCCCTTAATCCTTTTCTATTGGTGCTGGATGTTGGGAGAAACTGGATGTGCTGCAGATTCTAGGGTGAAAAGATGGAGAATAATTATTGAAGCATTGTGTGCAAACACAAAAGGAGAATACAAGTACTGTGATATGCAGTTATAAGGAAAAGAACACATTTCTAAAATAAATTCAAACCTTCATCCTCCAAACAGTGCAATCATGGAAGAATCTTGACATAGAAGGGAAGACACTTCGTCCCGTTTTAGAATCAGAGAAGGAAAGCTTTCCTCCATTGGTTGATAGGAGATCAGCAATGTTCTTGACTGGTCAAGAAAAACAATTATGACTAAGAAATACCAAGGACCTTGTGTTGATCAAAAGTTGGCATGTTATACTTTTTCTCATTCTTCTAATCATAAATGTTTTACCATATTTCTTGGGCTTAAATTTAAGTCTAAAAAATATAAGGGAGGTAGGTGCTAACATTTCTTCTCTGGGCTTGGCAGAGATTTGGCATATAACAGGGCAGTCAAATTGAGAAATGTGACTTAAGGGGAATCTCTTTAAGAATGCAGGTGAATATGCCTTAAAAACTGTCTTCTAATGCATTATAGGGATTGGAATTCAGTAGCTTTATAAAATACTGTCCAATCCTTGAATTATTAAAGTTATATGTAAAGGGATCGAAAATGTCATTGCTGTATAAAGTGATCCAATTTAAATCTACATATCTCATTCAGGAATGCCTCAGTAAACAATAAAATTCTCAGAATATAGCTACAGTTATATATATATATATCTATATATCTATATAGATATATATATATATAACAGTATGCTGGGTCATTGGATTTCTTTATTTTTTTATTGGTGCATAATAATTATACAGAATGGTGGGTTTCATTGGGACACATTCATAATGCATTTAATAAAATTTGATTAATTTCATTTCCCACTACCTCCCCTTTCTCTACCCTGCCCCCTCCCCTTTCTCTACCCTACTGGTTTGTCTTCTGTTTTCATGAGATCCTTTTTCTTGTTTTTTTTTCTCTCTAGATTTCACATATGAGAGAAAACATATAGTACTTTATTTTCTGAGTCTGTCGTATTTTGCTTGACATGAAGCTTTCCAGTTCCATCCATTTTCCTGCAAATGACAAGATACATTTTCTTCCTTATGATTGCATAAAGTGGTATTTTGTATATAGATCATATTTTCTTTATGCATTCATCTGTTGAAGGATATCTATAATAGTTTAATGACTCATCTTGTGAATTTTGCTGTGATAAACATTGATACCCATGCATCTCTATGATATGCTGACATTAATTCTCTTGGTTAGATACCTAGGCGTGTTATAGGTTGGTCCCATGGTGATTCTATTTCTAGTGTTTTGAGGAACATCCAAACTAATTTCCACAATGAATGTACTAATTTACATTCCCGCCAACAGTATATAAGAGTTTCTTTTTACCAACATTTTTATTGGCATATATTCTTATTTATATTTTTAATGATTGCCATTTTAACTGGAATGAGTAGAAATCTCACTGTTGTTTTGATTTGCATTTCTCTAATTACCAAAGATGTTGAACATCTTTTTCCTGCATTTGTTGGTCATTTGCATTTCTTCTTTGAAAAATGTCTGTTTAGTTCATTTGACCATTTATTAATTGGATTATCTGGTTTTTGTTGTTATTAATGTTTGTTTTGTTGTTTTATATGGTAACTTTTTTAGTTCTTTATATATTCTGAATATTAATCCTGTGTCAGAAGATTTGCTGCCCCAAATTTTCTCCCATTCAGTAGTCTGTTTCTTCATGCTCTTGTTTCCTTTGCTGTGTAGAAGCTTTTTAATTTGATGCAATCCCATTTATTAATTCTTGGTATTATTTCCTAAACTTTAGGAGTACTATTAAGGAAGTCATTGCCTACATCTTATGTTAGAGTATTGCCTCCACGTTTTCTTCAAGCTGTCATAAAGTTCCTGGTCAATCCCTAGATTTTTGACCCATTTTGTGTTACTTTTGTGCAGGGTGAGAGATTGAGATCTAGTTTCCTTCTTCTGTACATGGACATGCAGTTTTCCCAGTGCTGTTTGTTAAAGAGACTATCTTTTCCTCAATATATGTTTTTATCACCTTGGTTAAGGATTGAGTGACTGTCTCTGCAGGTTTGTCTCTGCATCTTCTATAGTATTCTATTGGCTTTCCTGTTTATTTTTATATAAATACCATTGTTGCTTTTGTTACTATAGTTCTGTAGTATCATTTGAAACCAGGTACTATGATGACTCCAATGTTGTTCTTTTTTCTCAGAATTACTTTGTCTATTCTGGGTTTTTTCTTCCAAATGAATTTTAGGACTGTTTCTTATAATTCTGTGAAAAATATCACTGTTACTTTGATGGAGATTGTATTAAGTCTGTAGATCACTTCTGGTAATATGGTCATTTTAACAGTATCAATTCTGTCTATCCATGAATGTGGGAGGTCTTTCATTTTTAGTGTTTTCTTCTATTTCTTTGTTGAGTGTTCTGTGATTTTTCTTTGTGGAGGTTTTGTTACACTTATTACTAGGTGGGATTTTTTTTTTTTTTGGAGACTATTGTGAATGAAATTGTTTATCTGATTTCTTTTACAGTGAATTAATTGTTGGTGTATAGAAAAGCTATTGATTTTTGTATGTTGATTTTTCTATCCTATTACTTTGCTAAATTTGTTTATAAGCTGTAGCTTTATTAACAGTAAAAACAATGAGTAAACTGAGAAAAGAAGTAACTTACCTCACAAAGACTAATAGGATAAATCCCAAATCAACATCATACTGAATATGGAAAGGTTGAAAGCATTTCCTCTGATATCAGGAATAAGATAATAGATGTCCCATTTCACCATTTCTGTTCAATATAGTACTTGAGATTTTAGCTAGAAATATTCAACAAGAGAAGTAAATAAAAGGGATACAAATAGGTAAGAAAGAAATCAAATTATCACTCTTTGTAGATGGTGTGATCCCATTCTTACAAGATGCTAAAAGCTCTATGAGAAGATGTGGGTCATCATATTGTGAAGCCTAAGATGAGCCATTAGCTCTGCAATCTCAAAAAAAATTATTTTGGCCTTCCAAACTTCACTTTTGTCATCTTTTGACCATGTGACAATAACTATATGAGAGGTTTTTTTTAAAAAAAGAAATTTTAAGAAAATTTGAAACACTTTAGAAATCAGATATTATAATACTTTTAAAAAATCTATCTTTAAATAGCCAAGATTCAGACTGCCTTTTGGTAAATGAATGTAGCCAGTTACTTATATTTTCAAATTTATTATTGCAAACGTGATTTATTTGAATTATCTTTAAATCTAATATGAAATTTGAGTGGTGTTAAATACATATTTTTAATGCTTTCAATTTTCTCTTCTTCTACATGCAGCAGTAATACAAAAAATGACTGACCAGATGAACCAGCAATCCATGAAAGTGATGCTTCTGCAGAAGAAAGTTGACAATATTTCTTTGGCTATGGATGACATAAGGAACACATATTCTTCCCTAGAAAGGAAAATCAGTGAAGATAAAGGCAGGGAATTTCAGTCTTTTCTAAAAGGTAAAAAAATTAAAATAAATGGCTCTTTCAGTTCATACAAAAGGAAAATGATTCATCTTTTCTTGTGTCACTTTGGCATCTTTGCTGTAGACTGGGTGATATGGAAGTCTACAACATTTTTTTAATGAGATATTTTATAATCACTCAACTTCTGAAATTACTTGAAATATTATATCAAAATATTTTTTACTATGTGCACAAATCTTTGAATATTCCATATGGTTGATTGATGTTATGTACCTAGTTACAGCTTAATTGTCTTTTTTTATGGTTAAAATCCATCATTGGTAATATCCAGTTCAAGAATAAAGACAGTGCTGAGGTAATGATTATCAAGGTTAACTAGATGCACAGATGTCTCAATATTATTGACAGAAGTATTGAGAATAAATCTGAAGTGGTTATCCCAGAAATTATCTAAGTCATGGTTTATAATCAATACAGTATATTCTAAAACATTCCAGTTCAGAAAAGTAAATTTGCAATATAAATCGGATTAAGTTTTGTCTGAAATCTATGCTCTTAAAACAATACGCTTAGAAGTATGCTGTGCTCTTTTATGGAGAATCTATAGCATAGATAATCTATTTTCTGTTAATTCAGTTTGTTGGATAAATTTATTTCCTCCCAGCTGTTGGACTGAGGTTCCTGCTTTTTTGAGATCTGAGAACTGAGGCCAATTCTCATTTTCTAGAGGCCACTGCATTTCTTGTCTCATAGCTTTCTCCCTCCACCTTCAAAGCTAGTGGGTTGTGTCCTTATAATGCCTCCCCAATATACTCTTCTGCCTTCCTCTTCCAATTTTAAGAATGGATGTGATTAAATTAGACCTATCTGAATGACTAAAGACAATCTTAAGATCCTTAAACATGTCTGCTAAGTCCCTTTTGCCATGTAAGGTAATATTCATAAGCACTGTGAGTTAGGATGTGGACCTCTTGTGGGGAGAGGAGTGTGAACCTTTCTGTCTACCATCAAGACTTATATATACATAGTAATTAGCATAGTAGTGTTATGCACAGGGTACAATGGGACCATTTGAGATTTGCAACAAATCCAGTGTAAGGGGTCAGGGAATGCATTTAGGAAGAGAAGCCATCTCAATTGATATGTGGAGGATCAGGAGGAGTTGACCTTTTGGTAAGACTTGAATATTTCAGGCAATTAGTTTGGTTACTAGGAGGATCCCAATGCACTGGGTTTATTGTATGCTTCCAAGTCTCAAGGTTAGTGTTCACGTTGACTTTGCTTTATTAATTAAAACTTTCTCACTGGATACCCCTATTTCTATACAATTTATTTATTTTTTCTCTCTTGTGGTTCATATTTAAGAAAAAAAAAACTAAGTAGTTATAGATTTGATGTATCATCCACTAAGAAAGACACTTTTACAGCTCAATAGCAACCATGACTCCATTATGTTTTCAATCATGTAAATAGTGTTATTCAGCTACTGAAATGAAGACCCTGTCCTACATAATTGGTATGGCCAAAATTACCAATTAAAACCATATAAGAAGAATTTTTTCTCCCTGAAGTGATAACGCAAGAAAGAAGTTGGGCTGGGTTTGTAACTCAGTGGTAGAGCGCTTGCCTAGAACATGTGAGGTACTGGGTGCAATTCAATCCCCAGTACCACATAAAAATAAATAAATAAGACAAGGTATTGTATGTATCTACAACAAAAAATAAAAATAAAATATAAAAATGAAAGAAGTCAAAAAGGAACAGCATATGATTGACTGTAACCATCGTAATGAAATTAGCAAAATTTGGTAAACACAACCCAAGAGATTTAGGCTTGTCAATGGCTTTTTGTAACCTACTAACCTATTTAAAAAAATCTGGCACAGGAAAAAACTGACACATGAAAAATCATACTCACAGCAACAATAATAAAACTCCCTACTCAATAGTAGAGATTAGTTATGTCCTTAGCACAATCATTAATTATGAGGACCAGAGGGCTTGTAGTTCATGAATATTCTTATAGGAAACAAAGACTAAACCCACCCCTAAGGTGCCAAGCTTGCCACAGCTTCCTCTTTTGTTTACTTCACATCCAAGGTTAAGAACAGTGCTTAAACTGCTAGTAACCATAGAAACTGTTGAAAATCAAATGTCTCAACTCCTCACAACCTATCTGAATGTTATGAAAAGACCCTATGTTCACAACCACAGAAAGGGCATGCAATTATGTCTGATATTAAATATATCTAAGTCACCAAAAACAATATTATTTTTTAAGAAAGTAGAAGCATTTAAGTCATAAGAAAGAGAATCAAAAAGAGTTCAAAATTATATTCCCACATAGATATTACCATAAGCCACCTTGGCATATTTTTTCAAAAATAGATTTACATAAATATTTTTTGTAACAAATTGTGGAGATGTAATCTGAAACAGAAACAAAGTTTTAAGCTAATAATCTGTTCAGGTTTGTTTTTTTTTTTTTTTTTTCTTCATACCTTGCTGTGATTTTCTCTTTTCTCCAATATATTTTTTTATAAAGTTTTTAAAAAATTATGGCTAAGGCATCTCATATTTTTCATTTCATAATTTCTCCTAGTTACTTTGACCAAGATTCTGACCTGAATTTTATCTGACACTGTTTTTATCTGTATTTCTTATTCTGACTTTCAGGTCATGTAGTTTTTGTTTCCCAAGGTCAAATACCTAATTGTCATTATCTACAACTAATTAATTCAATAAAGCTTATATTTTATCTTTACAATCTTGAAAAGCATCTTTTGTTAAAATTCTGAGGTTATAAACTCAAAGAAGGGTTAACCCCAACCTTATGTATGCTTTATTGCACTACATCATTTTCTTTTTGCTATCATGAGAATTAAAATTAAGTTTAACTAACAGGAGATAATTAATTACCTGTAGATAGTGCTACAAAAGTAATTGCATTATGGAGTAGTACCTCTCATTGGGGGAAGCTCATATAGTCTGTTTTTAAGACAAAAAATCTAATTTTCTAAATTTTATTTTTGGTATAGGATACAGAATGTATATATATAGAATATTTGTCAAATAAATGGTGATTGGTTAAAGGCTGTCTGAATTTAGAAAATACAAATATTTTAAAACCTTTTGTTACAATTCAAAAGCTAGGAATTTTTATGTGTAACATCTCTTAATTGTGGTTATTTACATTTTTCTAATGAATTTATTCATTCTTGAGTACTCTGTGGTATTGTGTGTCACTGACTATTATTATTCCATATTTGACATTTTAAAAAATGTTCCTATTATATACAGACTGAGTTTTCTATACTTTTTGAACTTCACAATTTATTTAAGTTTCCACTAGGTTTAGAAAATGTAATTTTTTTTCTCATTTTAGCAACATCAATCATAAAACATAGGATTTACTAGGTCATTTTTGTCCATGTAAAAACTATCTACTTTTACAGCTTTATCTTTGTACTAGATTCATTGACAGCAAGATGTTAAAGCAACACTTCATTCTATTTTTTTTTAAAGAAAGAGTGAGTGAGAGAGAGAGAGAGAGAGAGAGAATTTTTTTATATTTATTTTTTAGTTCTCGGCGGACACAACATCTTTGTATGTGGTGCTAAGGATCGAACCCGGGCTGCACGCATGCCAGGCGAGCGCGCTACCACTTGAGCCACATCCCCAGCCCTTCATTCTATTTTTTAATAATTTCTCTTTCACAATAATTTTCATGTAAGTCTCTCATGCATACTAAATACTTTTGAAAACATGCTTATAAAATAAATAAATAAAGAGCCTACACTCATTTTTTATCCTATCATATATCCTATATAGGCTACTTAATAGCCATAACTCAAATGGCAATATCCCACTGCACTGATTTTCCTTTTGAAAATCCTAAGTATTATGTTGCTTGTATCTTGTTGTATGGCCTTTGGTGTTTTTGAATTTGAATGGACAGATCTTACATTTACATTGCTAAATAGCTAGATACTATAAAATTTGGTTATCATAAACAGCTTTTTGTAACCCACTAACCTACTTAAAAAAAATCTGGCACAGGAAAGAAACTAATACAGGAAATAAACTCAATAGAAGGGATTAGTTATGTCCTTAACCCAGTTTATATATATATATATATATTTGTTTCTGAATGAAACAGTAGAATTTTGTTGCAGTTTTAAATATTCATTTTCTATTTGTCATTTATAATAATCTATATAATATACTTTTCATTCTTTTCATTTTCTATGTCTTTCTTAATACTACTTTTCAAACTTACCACAATCTTGGTTTATAATTAGCCTATGCTTTCTCATATTGGAGACACTAGTATGTAGTCATTAGCAGGAAGTTTCCTCCTCTGTTTCTGTTAAAATGTAAGTCATATTATGAAAATTAAGCATATCTTGAATTCTTGTTTGGATTTACAATTGAATTGTTTTGTGATCATCAAACCTCTTATTTTACTTTTTTATTGTTACTGTGAACCATGTTGACTCCTGTGAATGCGAATTCATCTTTTTTTTTCAGTTCATTAAATTTCTTTACTAGAGCAGATTTACAGTGTTTATGAATTCAAAACATAAGCTCTGAACCCCATTACCAGAAATCTAATAACACACTCATCAGCTAACAATGGGTATTATTTGCAAAGGCAAAAATATCAAAGCCATTTATTTTCATTCGGGACTAGACCCAGATTATTGCATAGTAATGTCTATTACTGAAGCCAACAGTAGTTCCTTCATGTCTTTTGTCTATAGAACCTTAGATTTATGGTTCTAGCATGTTCTACATTACACTTTATTTCTCCAATCAGATTCATCAATCAACAAGGTGATTGTCTCCTATAAATCGTAGTTTTTAAAATGTTGTAAGTAAATATATTAGAGTATTATTTTCACTAGTTCATGTTATTAATAGTTTCAAACATCTACCTTTTAAATATATCTAGCCTCTCATAATTAAAATCATGTATTTTTTATCATTTGTTATCTTTGTCTTTAGGTCTAAAATCCAAAAGCATTAATGATCTAGTAAAGGACATAGTAAGAGAACAATTTAAAGTCTTTCAAAATGACATGCAAGAGACTGTCGCACAGCTCTTCAAGACTGTGTCGAGTTTGTCAGAGGACCTTGAAAACACCAGGCATATAATTCAACAAGTTAATGCATCTGTGGTTTCAATAACAGTCCAACAAAAGTCTATTTTAATGCAAGAAAACAGGCCCACATTGACTGATATAGTAGATCTAAAGAATCACATTGTGAATATCAGACAAGAAATGACTTCTACGTGTGAGAAGCCTATTAAAGAACTAGAAGCAAAGCAGGCTCATTTACAAGGTGCTCTAGAACAGGAACACTCAAGGGGCATTCTGTACTATGAATCCCTCAATAAAACTCTTTCCAAAATGAAGGAAGTACATGAGCAGCTTTTATCAAATGAACAAGTGTCAGACCAGAAGAATGCTACAGCTGCTGAATCCATCAGCAATAATGTCACTAAATACGTATCTATTCTACATGAAAAGATAAACAAGCAAGGTTTGATGATGCTGCAGTTGTTTGATGATTTGCACATCCAAGAGAGTAAGATTAACAATCTCACTATCAGTTTGGGGATGGAGAAGGAATCTGTCAGGGTTGAATGCGAAGACATGCTATCTAAGTGCAGAAATGATTTTAAATTTCAACTTAAAGACACAGAAGAGAATTTACATGTGTTAAACCAAACATTGGCTGAGGTTCTCTTTCCAATGGAGAGCAAGATGGATAAAATGAGTGAGCAACTAAACGATTTGACATATGACATGGAGATCCTTCAACCCTTGCTTGAGCAGGGAGCATCACTCAAACAGACAGTGACATTAGAGCAACCCAAAGAAGTAGTAGTTACAAGGAAAAAGGTGGAAAGTCTGATAAGTGCTGTCAACAGTCTACATTTTCTGATCAAAGAACTTACAAAAAGACACAATTTACTGAGAAATGAGGTACAGAGTCGTGAAAATGCCTTAGAACAACGCATTCATGAATTTGCCTTTGAAATGGAAGATGGCCTGAATAAGACAACAACTATTATAAATAATGCCATTGATTTTGTTCAAGATAACTATGTGCTAAAAGAAACTTTAAGTACTATTAAGTATAATCCTGAAGTCCACCACAAATGTAACCAAAACATGGAAACCATTATGAGATTTATTCCTCAGTTCCAACGTTTAAATGATTCTATTCAAATTTTGGTCAATGACAGTCAGAGATATAATTTTGTTTTGCAAGTTGCCAAGGCCCTTGCAGCTATTCCTAAAGATAAGAAAGCATATCAGTTCAATTTTCAAAATATTTATCAAATGTTCAATGAAACCATTTACCAAGTGATGAAATATCAGCAAAACATGAGTCATTTAGAAGAAAATATACTCTCAGCCACCAAGATTTATAAAAACTTTGAAACTCGATTGCAAAGCATTGAATCTAAAGTGAGTCAGACACTCATTCCTTATTATATTTCACTTAAAAAAGGCAGTATGACTGCAAATGAGAGAGACCAAGCTCTTCAACTACAAGTGTTAAATTCCAGATTTAAGGCCCTGGAAGCAAAATCCATTCATCTTTCAACTAATTTCTCTTTGCTTAACAAAACTCTCCATGAATTTTTTACCATGTGTTGTAATGCTCCAACAAGCGCATCAGAACAGAATGCTGCTGTACTTAAGTGGATAAAAGGTTCTCTGCCACAAAATCAGCTTCCTCAGAAAGGTCTGACAGAATTTGTGGAATCAATAATTGAAATAAAAACTCAAGCTGCCCTATCTAACTTAACTTGGTATATAGATCGATTGTTGTCTGAAGGTCTGGCAAATGTTGTCAAGTCTCAGAAGCAAGTAAAATTGCTGAAGAAACCTAACACACTTAAGAAACCCACAGTAAATCTTACGACCGTTCTGATAGGCCGGACTCAAAGAAACACAGACAACCTTGTGTATCCTGGTAAGCTATTTCTAAAAATAACTTTTAATTTCTCTTTCTAGTTAAATGACATTTAGCAAGTCTGTACAGTCTAGCAAGTATAAAAGGTGTTCCCTTGAAACTGGATAGTCAAGTATTAGAAGATCATAGAAAGATTATTTGAATCTCATTCTATGTAAACTATTAAAACAAAACATGTACTTCTAGTGTACATATTTGTCTACATGTTTTTATTATTTTCTGATATTTGATGATTTGATCATCTGATGATCATTATAAAATAATCAAATTTTCTCCCATTCAATACATTTCAGCATAAGTAAAGAAAGGTATTCCACAGTGATTTGGTAATCAAGACCAAAAAATCATTTTGGCTTTACTGGACACAATATCAGATGTGTAATAAGAACTCAGTAATTATCTGTTGAATGACTGACTACCTTATGATGTATGTTTAGGAATTAGGGTTGGGTAGATCACAGAAGGTCATTAAGTGCCAAGCTAAGCCACTTAGATACAATTTTGCCAGTGGAGGGATATCTGTAGAAATTTGGGGCAATGGGCTCTGTGTAGTAAGATTCAGAAGCATGAAGCTAATAGCAGCACATAGTATGAGTGCAGAGAATGACATTAAGGTACTGATTAGAGCATTACTGAATAAATTTTGGCAATATCAATAAGAGTAATATCTAAGGAAGCAGTAGTTAAAAAAGAGGCAACAGAGGCAAGAAATGTAGTGAATGTATAATTAACAGAAAAAAAGAGCAACTAATTAAAATGTTCACCTATCTGGTGTCTCAGTTTCTTCCTTTGGAGAGGATTGCAACTGGTAATTTGCTGAGGAGAAATGTGTTGCAGACTGCATCACTGAAAAAATAAATAAATAAAAATAAACACCTATTCACAGACTCCATGTATGGAACTTGGAGAAGGGAGACCCTAGAATATTCTGAAGTTTTAGATTTGGGTAATGAGAGGATGTTGGTGCCATTAACAGATGTTGTTAGCACCACAGGAGAAAGCACAGAGTTGAAAGGCAAGAGGGATTCAGTGTGGTAATATAAATAACTTAATAGTATGAAAGAAGTGTTTTTTAAATGTTCAGCTGCTGAGTAATATCTAGTAATATTTTCACAATGAGAATAGCTGCTTATTCTTACTAAAAGAAATGGCTGTGTTTTTCTCATATAAGTAAGCTGCTAAATTATACGCCCATTTGGGTGAATTTTGTATTTTATTGCTTTTTAATTACAAATAGTGCTTGCTCATTATCTTAACATAAAGTGAATTTTCATATTTAATCTCCAAATGTTTTGAAAATGTTAAAAAATCACAGAATACTATTGGGATGAATTCTTGTGAATGTTTAACTAGTATATTTATTTACGAGTACCCCAAATTAGTCTGGCTAGGAGGATTAATCTTACCCCTATGGGTGTACAGAATAAACTGTTCAGAGTTATGTGTCCTCAAAGAAATTTAGTATCCCAATATAAGATGTCCTTGTAGTAACAATTTTAGAAATGATAATGATTTGTTCTTTTCCAAAGTACCATATTATCTTGGTCTTCATGTGGGATTTGCAATATGAGCTTCAGTGAAATTCTGTGGCATGTTTGATCATACATCAAGCAAGTGGTTTTTTTCTTAAACCAAAAACTATCTGGATCTATACAGTAAATATAAATTTTAAATAACCTGACGTAAAAATTTTATAGAATGTAAGAACTTATAAACATTAGTAGAATAAAGGATGCATTTTAAGACTTAACAAAAAATCAATTGAAATATAAAGTGGTTTACTCAATATTGAGTTTAATGGGCTAATAGGGAATAATTCAGTTTTGATTCATATTTTTCCAGTAATGTTTTGATTAAGTTGTTTCCTGTTTCTTTACTTATTGAGAGCAGAATGTTTATAAAATTCTCTGGCCAAACTGACAGTTAATAAAATTTCTTTATTCTATCTCTGTAAAAATATCAATAACGATTCCAG
This sequence comes from Callospermophilus lateralis, assembly GCF_048772815.1. NCBI lineage: Eukaryota > Metazoa > Chordata > Mammalia > Rodentia > Sciuridae > Callospermophilus > Callospermophilus lateralis. The sequence continues at coordinate 101,968,702 of NC_135312.1, read as the reverse complement.
GGTAACAAAGATGTATTGGCTTCATTCTATGTGCAAGTTGGAAATTCACCTTATGTGGGACAGGTGGCATGATGTGTCTGGCCCCTTTAAGCAATCGTATAGGTTTTCATGCCCATTAAATTGGCCGTGCTCCCAGGGTCCATAAAATTAGTGGCATTATTTGGGAATCTGAATAAGTAAGGTTTCTGCAAGGTGATAAAGCCAATAGATGCAGACTAAGTTCTCTTTCTATCTCTTTCTCTTTAGTACTAGGGATTGAACCCAGGGTCACTTAACCGCTGTACCTTATCTGCAGTCCTTTTTAATATTTTGTTTAGAGATCAGGTGTCTAAACAATATGATATTGGATACTGTTCATTAATATTTACTGCATCCAAGGCACTGCATAAATTAAACTATATACCATATCCTTCCTTTACCAATATCTATGAGTTAGTATTAGCACTGTATAAATTATACTATATCCTTCTTTTAACAATACCTATAAGTTAGTATTATTATCATCCTTATTTTGAAGATGACTAGACTAACCTGCAGAGAGATTAGCCTAAGCATCCTGCTGAGGGTCGTTTACCTTGTATGTGGCTCCTGGTCTCTTGGACTTGGGGCTGTGTTCTCATCCACTACATTAGTTTGTTTTTGTTTTTGTTGTTGTTGTTGTTGTTCACATGCCTTCCCCTTCCTTCTGCTTCTGTCCCATGCATCATGTGCATTACAGAGTCTCACCGTATCTGAATATTCCATAATGACTACAATTGATATTCTCAGGGAATTTCCTTTCTTGGAAATTCAAATCCTGATAACTTTTTGTGTGTTGACGCTGAGGAAGTAAAGGTACTATTTTCAGTTTGCTTTTTTATGTTATATGGCCAGTGGTTTATGTAGGAGGTGTCCTCCAAAAGCTCAGTTACAAGACAATACAAGACTTTTTGGAGATGAAATGATTAGATTTTGAGAGGTATAACGTAATCAGTGGATCAATCCACTGATAGAGATTAACTGTGGGCAGGTAAGGTGTGGCTGGAGGAGTTAGGTCACTAAAGGTGTGCCTTTGGAGTATATATTTTGTTCCTGGTAAGTGAGATGCTTTCCTTCATCATGCCCTTCCATCATGTGTTTTGCCTCACTTGGGGCCCAGAACTGTGGAATCGGCTGGTCACCGACTAAACTTTTGAAACTAAGCTCCAATATTTTCCAACTTTTCCTCTTCTACATTGTTCTCGTCAGGACTTTTGGTAAAGCAACAGAAGAGCTGACTAAATCAGGATCTTTCTTTACCAGATGTAGGAGAATGGCAACAAAGTTCAGGGTACTCATCCTCAGCACTTCCTTTTCAAACCATGCTTACATTCAGTTATGCTAATTCTGATTCCTAGTAGGCCAGTGCTGATAAGCTGTTCTGATTCAATTGCTAAATATTTGTCTTGTTTCTAAACAATATTCCAATAGACATCAAGAGGTTTTTTATTTCATTTGTGAAGATTTGTTTGTACAGCAATTGGCAGACTGGTCTCTGCAGAGAGAGTCTGGCTGCTTGCCCTTCCAAGGACAGCTAAATCCTGCCTCGGCATCATTTCTCAGTTCACTGTGGAGCATGGGCACTCAGGCTTGTGGCTCATTCATTCACTTTTTATTAACCATCTCCCTGATATGTAACAGTTTAGCTATCCTTGATATTTGTCTTGTTGCTAAACAATATTCTAATAGACATCAAGAGTTTTTTTTTTTAAATTTATCCTATTCATAATGATCCCAGTACTCTTACGAAAGATTGTTTTCTATAAAATATTTAGTAGTATACAACTTTAAAAAATCATTGTTGTGAATATAAGCAATTTTAAAAATTGTGTCAATAAATCATCAGTGTTGAAGAGAATATTAAATAAACTACTTGTTGTCCATGGCTCCCTGGGACAAGAAAAATACCTTCCCAGCTTTCTATGTAGATTTCCCTTCATATAGAAAGATGATCACAGGTGAAGAGAGAAGTCTGACACAATTAACAACCCTTTCCTGCACCTTGTCCTACAATACAATGACCAGCATATCTCAGGTGAACAGTCAGATTTCCATGCATGGGATGGACATTTTCTGATCCAAAATTTCTAATATTTAGCTTAACAAAAATGTAGCAGAATGTCAGCTTCTGTTTACGTAGTTGCTGCTTATGTTTGGATTTTTCCTAACTAAGCAAGAGTCACAGGAGTCATTTTTCTAAATTAAATTTAAAAGTACATCAAAGATTTGAAACGAAATTTGATTATTAAGTGATCTGTAAATTGAATATAATGAATAGATGTTTTTCTATTGGTCATTAACTGCATTATTTATTTTAAATCGTGCACAATGGTATTATTTCATGTTGTATTGATTATCATACCATAGTTAATTAACAATCCTGCTAGAAATATTTTATAATTTTAAGCAAGTGATAAAACTATAATTTGTTTGTAGACTTAATTTTAAGAGACTTCAGCACAAAGACCGTGTTGGAAAACTCTGGGCATGGTGAGATAAACCAAGGGAAAACTATTTGACCTTAGAACTGGAAACAGGATCAGAGTTAGGGCAACAATAACCTTTAAAGGGTAGCTGGAAAGAGAGAATATTGGGGAGGAACAGAGATAAGAGAATAAGCAAATCTTATATGAATATTAACATCCAATTTTGATTTCCAGATTTTTCACAGTGAATTAGAAGTTATAAAAAATATTCAATATCCCAAATAATTTTCTGAATAATGATAATACTTCAAAACTACCCTTCAAATGTTAAAACTACCTTTTAAACATAAATTAAACTCATTGAATTTGTTGTCAGCTAACAAATTATTGAACATTTATTATAACCCAAGAAATTTGCTTGAAAAATATCAAACTGCAGATTTAATTCAAGAAAAGTTTTGTAAAACACCTTACTAGATTGAAGATGCAATAGAGGTACAGTAATTTTTTAAAGTGTGTCACATTAGTGCATAGTATTGTGTTAAAACATTTATTTATATGCACAAATAAATAAATAAATAAGAAAAATAAAATCACAGATTTGTGCCATTAAGAAAAAAGCCTCATATTTAAGTTATTTTTGGCTTGGGATTGAAATAATTTATCTTTAGAATTATTTATATTTAAAAATTATAGCAATCATAATTGTCCATTTCAGTTCAACAATAATTTAAGTGCCAAATGGAATCAGGTACTATTTTTCATGCCTTGAATGTACCACAATATATATTTTTTAAAAATTTTGATCTCCTAGAGTTCACTTTCTATCAAGGATAGAGAGAGGAAACAAATCCACAATAAATAAGTGGACAAATAGTATGCTAAAAGTTGACAGATGCTATGCATGAAAGAAATGCAGAGAAAAGTAAGAGAAATCAGAGTATTATGGGATGTGTTTGGGTATGTTGGAAGTAGGTAGCATTATTAAATTAGACGGTAAGATTGGCTTCATTTGTTGGAAAAAATAGTGAACTCTGTAAGGAATACATAGTGCTGTATGTATTTCTCTGTAAGGAAATGATAATAAGATGAAATAGCAAGGATCTGGCTCAGAAAGCCTTGTAATTTTGTTCTAGAAAATGTTGATAGTTCTGAGCTCCATAGTGCATACCTGTAATCAGAGTGATGCTGGAGGCTAAGGCAAAAGGATAGCAAATTCAAGGCTAGCCTCAGAAATTTTGCAAGACCCTGTCTGGAAATAAAAAATAAAAAGGGCTGTGTATGTAACTCAATGCACCTCTGGGTTCAGCCCAATACCCTCCCAACACACACACACACACACACACACACACACACAACAACAACAACAACAACAACAAAAGAAAGAAAGAAAAGAAGAAGTTGAGAGTGAAAGGTTCCTCTACAGAGCTTTTTTTCTCCCCTTTGCCCTATCTAAAGTTTCTCATTCCTCCCATTCTCCTCCCGCCCCCATTAAGGATCAGCATTCATATACTAGAGAAAACATTTGGCCTTTGTTTTGGGGATTGCCTTACTTCAACAAGCATGATATTCTCCATCTCCATCCATTTACCTGCAAATGCTGTGATTTTATTCTCTTTTAATGCTGAGTAATATTCCATTATGTATATATACCACACTTTCTTTATTCATTTATCTAATTAAGGTCATCGAGGCTGGTTCCACAATTTAGCTATTGTGAATTGTGTTGCTATAAACATTGATGCAGCTATGTCACTGTAATATGCTGATTTTAAGTCCCTTGGGTATAGACTGAGGAGTGGGATAGCTGGATCAAATGGTGGTTCCATTCCAAGTTTTCCAAGGAATCTCCATACTGCTTTCCATATTGACTGCACTAATTTGTAGTCCCATCAGCAATATATGAATGTATCTTTTTTTCCCACACCCCTGCCAACACTTATTGTTGTTTGTATTTTTAATAGCTGCCATTCTGACTAGAGCAAGATAAAAATCTTAGAGTAGTTTTGATTTGAATTTCCCCTCTCTTCCCCTCCCTCCCCTTTGTTCTATCTAGGGTTTTTCTAATCCTCCCAAACCCCATTATGAATTAGCATCCGTATATCAAAGAAAAAATTCTGCAATTGTTTTTTTTTGGGGGGGGGGATTGACTAACTTCAGTTAGCATTATATTATCCAACTCCATGTGTTTACCTGCAAATGATATGATTTTATTCTCTTTTAATGCTGAATAGTATTTCATTGTGTATATAGTCCCATACACCTTTGTAGGCAGATTCCACATCACTCCCAGGCACTGGTAACTGTTTTCTTACCACACATTTTTCCCATTACAAGAATATCTAATAAATGAAACAACACAGTGTCTGTAGACTTGTGAGTCTAACCTCTTCCATTTAGTGTGGTAGGTTTGAGATTACCCTTAGTGCTGCATGTATTCCATTGTAACATTGTACTACAGTTTATCTGCTGTCCTGTTGAAGGATATTTTGGATGATTCTAGTTGAGGGTATTTATGAATAAAGATGCAATAAACATTCACATACAAGTTTTTTGTATGAACATAAGTTTTGATTTCTCTTGAGTTAAAAAATAGGGGTAACAAAGCTTGGTTATAAGATAAACCCAGACTTAACTTTATAAGGAATGACAAGCCACTTAGTATTTCTATCAATAACATATGAGAGAATTCAACTTGCTGTATATTCTTGCCAGCACTTGAAATTGTCAATATCTTTTACTTTACCATTTTTAACAAGGGTGCGGCTATATTTCCTTGTGACTTTATTTTGCATTTTATTAATGACTAATGATGTTAAAAAATGTATTCAGGATTTTACCTGAGAGCGTTTTTAATGCTTTTGATTGTGGGTTTGTGACTCTGAAGAAAAAGGAGAAAACAGTTGATAATGTCAAATAAAACATTTAATTTTCTAGTTCATGGCTTAAGATCACATGATGATTGTTTAATGATAAAGGTTAAATCTTCTGGGACAGGGTTAATATATTTGGTAAAAATTGATGATAGGATTAAATGTGCTTTAAAGTGACATTTGAATGGTTGAGAAAAAAAATCCCAGGAAACAATGTCAAGAACAACAGATGTCAAATAAAAAGAACAAAAATAAAAGCTGGGTATTTGAAGTAAAAGCAATAAATATGATTGGAAATAACATTTCCATTCATTTATACATCAATGAAGAAAATATGAGTATTTAGATCAATAAATTTGAATATTTAATATGGACATAAATATTTTCATTTCTAGGAGTTGCTGGAAAGGAGAATATGAACTATTTCTAGAGTAATAGAAGAATAAATCTTATTGATAGAAACAGTTTTGATTGTTTCTATCAAATGTAAGAATGTATTCACAAATATTAGAGTTGAAGTATTTTAGAAATCATTGATTGGAATCAGTATGAAACATAAAGAAAAGTGGTAATGCTATGAGGTTGTATTACCTAGGAGCAGAGTGATGTAGTGGTTTGTATAATGCTTTCCTTCAGAGGCAAAAGGAAGGTCTTCTCACTAATCTGTTTGGTAACTCATTTCAGAGTTATGTGCCCTTTGCTACGTACGTTATTGTTCAAATGAAAAATTAAAAAGTAAGATCTTCAAGCTAAACTATAAGTAAGAAAAAAAGTAAAATGTTAAGCAAAGTTAAATAATAAATAACAATATATTATCTAACATATATGTATATTACAAAGATTATAAATATTAAGTTATATATAAAATAAATGAGGATTAAGTAGAAGAGCAGCACAGAGTGTTCTTTCATTTGTTCATGAACTCCCTGTTGAGTAAGTTCTGAACAAGCGCTGAGAAAGGCTGAGTGCATACAGTGTCAATTCAACACAGTCCCTCTTCTCATGGAGCTCAGACATTAAGCAGGTACTTACAATAAGAAACTGACAAATGTTAGCCATGGCAGAGTGCTTTGAGAATGTAAAGAGCTCTCCAATCTGTTCAAATTTAACATGAACATTTATGAATCTGAAAGTAGGATTAAGGGGAAAATACAACTAGAGTACATATTAAGGTCCAGAAAGCAAAGGCCAGAACAAATAGTGATTGATGAAATATTCCAAGACAATGGGAGAGGAATTCTAGTCATACTCAAAGCAGGGAAATGAATAGTGAAAGATTTGTCATGCTACTTGCACAAGATAGTAGAATGCTGAGTTGGTAGAACTGTTCAACTAATTGTACTTTTCTCCATCAAAGAAATTAAATGGACTGAATAGGGTTTAAGAAGTTACTGAAACCCCAGGGAGGAGGAAAGTCGTGCCTGAGCTTTCTTGAGATAATTCCATGTCTCTACAAAAACATGTCAATGATACAGCAGCAAATTCTGTGATTTTGAGAAACTGTAAAGAAGGGATAGAGTCGGGTAAAAGTGTGGTCATCTACTCTATCTTTTGTTAACTTCTTTATTCTTCTTTAAAAAGTCTTTAAACTTTCTATATGAAAGTTTTGTGATAATCAGTAGTGACAGCAGGTACTCACAATAAAAATATGACAAATGTTAGCCACGGCAGGGTGCTTTGAGAATGTAAAGAGCTCTCCAATCTGTTCAAATTTCACATGAACATTTATGAATTTGAGAGTAGGATTAAGATAAAAGTACAACTAAAATGAATATTAAGGTCCTATTTAAGAAACAGAGGTAAACCCTGACCTCAAAAAAGCTCACAATCAATTGGATGAAGAACATATGAGCAAAAACACTATCAAACTAACAGTAACTATGATACTTATTATGAGTATCATATAATAATCAGTTCAATGAGAAAACTTATCCAGAGCATCATGCAATAATTGAGAGAATTAAAATAAAACTCTAGCAGCAGGAATGAGGAAAGATGTCAGAAATGATGCTTTATTGGATTGTAATTTTTGTTATCATCTCAGGAACAAATACTTATTAAGTATTAATCTGTACAGGAGATATTAATAAAGGTATCTGACCACTTTTAAGTATTTTAACAATAAAATGGAAAATGTGAATCAGAAGATGCACAAAATCTAGACAATCTATAACTAATTTTTTCCCTCTGTTCAAATACAGGTCTGTTCAAGTCTTTGGCTCGCTTTTTTTCTTTCTTTTAATTTTATTTTTTATTTTATTGAATTTTTTAAAAAAATGATTAGCAAGTGGAATGCATTACAACTCTTATTACACATATACAGCACAATTTTTTATATCTCTGGTTGTATATAAAGTATATTGACTCCAATTCGTGTCTTCATACATGTACTTTGGGTAGTGATGTCTATCCCATTTGTGTAACATATTGCAGACAACTTCAACTGGCAAATCACTGCCAATGAAGTTTACTTGTCTTTTATAAGGTGCTGTACTTGACAGTGATTCATGAAACACTTTTATTAATGATTTGGATTAACACAATGCAACATAAAATCGGAGATGATAAAATGCTGGGAGGAGTGTCTAAAACATTTCTTTACCGAATAAAACAATGAGTCATGTCTGTGCACAGAAATGACAACTCAAGTATAAAAAAATTTAATTGTTATCTGTAATAACTGTAAATGTATGTTTAAATGAATGACATAAATATGGGACTTTGGAGCCTTTCAATAACATCAGAACATAGACTTGTTATGACAAAGTATGATACCGATGCAAAAATAATGAACACCTAATACATAGTTTGCATTGACAGGAGATATAAAGTCATTTTAGTAAGGTACTTAGCAATTATTGCCAAAGCCTGCACTGCTTAGATTTTGTTGGCATAATAAGTCGAGTACAAAACGCCAAGGGCATTGCTTAACTAAAATGTGGATTATTTTGGCTGGGATTTACAGAACAGCAATAACATAAAATAGCAAGAAAGGCAAAGAAAGTAACTTAAAACAGCAGTAGAAGCAGGTGCAGCCAGGCGAATGAGGCATTCCCTACAGATGATCAGTAGGTACCAAGAGAGATGTGGGAGAAGGCAAATTGTGCTCTCGAGAAGTTTGGGATACTATATCAATAGGAGAAAATGCAGGCCCTCATACTAAAGTGGACCCTCATCCAGATAAATGACACTAAAAACAGGTCAGAGGGAAAAAAAGATAAAATAACAGTCTCTGAATTGCTAAAAGAACAAAAGAAAGGCAAGACACCATTCCAGGAGGTAATGCAACATAAAGAGGAGAAAAATAGAATACTCATTCTGGACATTAAATAGAAGTCAAAAACTTTTGACCTGAAGAATCAGAGTAGCAAAGCTATGCAGAGCAATGCATTGTTTCTAGTTTTTTGAATTCTCCCTAGAACGGATTTGGTCATTCATGAATAGGCTGTGTTTACAGAGGACAGTAACTTTTTCTCATCTGGGAAAATGAGAATTATAGAGTTGATCAAATTGCATAACTACAGTGTTTCCCCAATCCTACTGCACAGTTGATCCCTTCCCCGTGAAACACATAACTGAGCACTCTCCTTTGAATCAGTAATGGTACTAGATTCAGAGAATGTAACAACAAATGGAGCAGTGCTTTGTGCTGTGAAGAACTCACATTTCTACAGGTAATGGAGAATCACTGATGTGATTTATGCTTTTGGGGCATGGTGTACTGGGGATTGAACCCAGGTGCTTTATACTGTGGCTGAATAGCCAAAACCCCATTTTCTTATCTTTTATTTTGAGACAAAATGTCCCTAAGTTGCTTAGGGTCTCACTAAATTGCTGAGGCTGGCCTCAAACTTGGGATCTTCCTGCCTCAGCCTCCTGAGTTACTGGAATTAAAAGGTGTGCATCATCAGGGTCAGCTACACTTTTCTTGATGAGGGAAGTAGTTTATAGACCATTGCAGAGAATATATCAATATAATTCAAATTAGTTTCTAGTTACATATTATATTTTCTTTGCAAAAAAATCTTAATAATATAAGAATATAGTTTGAATACATTTTATAAGAATTTAATATAAGCAGATAGGAAACAAAATGTATTAAAAATGTTTATATATCTCACTTCATGAAAAAAAATCAAATAAAGAAAATAATCCCCAATTTAAAAAAACATCAAGAAACACATAATTGGAAATGAGTGAATTGTAAACTTATTTACATTGTTGCCACAAGGTGGTGGTGTAGTGTAAATATGGCAAGAAGGGTAATGATTCTTCCAGCATTTTCCCAGCATTTACTTAATTATATATCATGTATTATGCTCTAACCATATTTATAATTTGAAGCTTTATAAATAAAGGGAATTAGTCTATGTGCAAAATACAAATGGTAATTTGCTGATGTTGGTAAACCAAATGTGTTGGGGGATCTACCTCATTCTTTAACTGCTATGTAATATTTCTTAGCGGGCATATGTCACAATTCATTTAATCAGTTCTGAATTACTGCTTATTTAGTTGTCTTTAAATTTTTCACTAATGAAAATAATGCCATAGAGAACACCTTTTTAAAATTATCTTTATATACATAGACAAGTAGATCTCTTTCTGCCAGAAGAAATTTCTGGCTCAAAGTCAATATGATCAAATTGTTCTATTAAAAGGTCAAATCATTTAAGTTCAAAACCAACATTGTATAAGAAGTTTCATATTTTCTCTTTTGAAATATGAAATAATATTATCATGGTAAATTTTATTATTACTTGATTAGTAGCAAATTGAATGTGTTTTAAAACTTTTGGTAAAATTTTGCAGTTTTTGTGCAGTGACTTATCTGCTCATACCATTTGCTCATTTTTCACTTTATTTTTCAGGGAACTGTGTTCTATTTCAATTAGATTTATCAGAGCTTGTCATATGTTATTAGATATTAGTCATTAGATTATGTCTATTAAAATATTGTCTCTTAATTTTCCCCTTATCATTGAACTTTTGACAACTTTCATTTAAAATTAGTTTTAATTCTTTCGTAATCAAATGTGGAAATTTTTTCTTATAGCATCTGGGTTTTTTTGTTTTGAAAGAGTTTTCTAGAATTTAAAAAAACTTATAAAGATGCTCTCCTTTATTTGATTGTAATATAATCAAAGGTTTTTTTTAAATAAAAATATAGTTTTTTGTACTTGTAGAATTTGCATTTTTATCATTATCCAATAATCTTAATATTATGTATTGAGCAGATATTTTTTGTTCTTCAGTGATTTGCACCATTACCTTTATCCCATACCAGTTCCAATTATAAATGATCTGTCTAGGTAATAATACTCTCTATCACAGTTGATCAAAATCTTAACATTTTCACACAAGTAAATTCAGTAGATAAAAGAATTATTCCTACTTCACAAAAAGGAAGAAAAAGGTCAGAGCTAAGTGATTTGCATGGAGTCCCATTACTACATTGGCAGGAGATCTGTGCCTAGGAACCTGGTTTTTAAATTGCAAATTCAGCGTTTTGCCTATTCTTTTTCAAACTATGATTTGAGATGAATAGGAAAATAGAGTCACTTTATTCTCTTTTATCATGATTCTTTTTCAGTCACAGAGGAGTATTCAGGCTGTAGCAGATTCCCATGCCAGAATGGGGGCACGTGTATAAGTGGGAGAATGAGCTATACCTGTGCCTGCCGGCACCCTTTCACTGGTGACAACTGCACTATCAAGCTGATGCAAGAAAATGCTTTAACTCCAGGTAAAAGAGTCTGCATCCTTAGATTTGCTCAATGTCAGATATGGAAACATATTCTGAAAATATTTGCAAAAGAATATTAAGTTGATCTATTCTGGATTCACGTGAGGATTAATTACTTTTCTGTCGGAAACTTATTGAATAACGTACCTGATTTACAAGTAGAATGTCTTTATGTCAGGAAAATTTATATTTGCAGGAACTTTTTGACATTTTTGTGTTGGTATTCTAGAGGCATTGTATCGAAAGTCCTACCCCCATCAGTTTTTCTCTCTTGTGCATATTAAGAGAAAATGCAGACGTACATATCTGACAGGTATAAACTCTCCTGGAACAAGTTGTTAAAGAAACACCTTTGAGTCATGTCAGATATGGTCATTTAAATGAAGTTTTAACATGTGCTTGGCAGTATGTTTTCCATGAGGGTTGAGCTAGCTGCCATTCTGATGACATGGGGATTATTGGAACATGCTTAAATGTATGGAATAAAACAAGATGCCTTTTTTCATCATGTCATTTGATAAGCATTAGTTGCTTTACATTTACTTTAATAGTACATTTCTGGTTTTATACAAGAAAATATGTGCGGCATTTAAATTATATTATCTTTAATAGAAGCAAAAAAAAAACCATTTCAAATAGGGCTTTATTTAAATATGCTGCATACCGAAGAATAAATTTTTTAGCCTGTTTTTTTTTTAACTGAGCCTTTGTATGTACATTTGGCATTAATTACACAGAAAATTTCTTTTGTCTCCTTCCCTATAGTGAATATGACTTCATTTAGTTTCTGTTTTAGCCTCTAGAAACAGTTTGACAAGGTGCTGGAAAAATTGTTTCTACTTGATGTCAGCTTCAATTCTTGCAAGGGACTTTAAAACATTCTGGCATACCATAATAATCATAGAGTGCTTTGAATTCCTTTATCTCTGGGGAGATCAAAGAAATATGCAAATTAAACTTTGAGGCATTTGTATGAGAAAGATAACAAATGTTATTTTCCTCTATCCTGATCTAAATGGAGAAACTGAGGCTCTATAAAACGAAATGATTTAGGGTAATTCAGTCAAGAGAAGAGGCAGACATTCAGGAACATAACCATTGTTAAAGTTGCTTCTGTAAGGCTTTTTGTAGCTAAGACAAAATGATAATGATATGAGAAAAAAACAAAACAAGATACAAACATGAAAATTAACTCTTGCCATTTTTTTTCTATAATAGATTTTTCCAAAGGATCTTATAGATATGCACCAATGGTGGCCTTCTTTGCATCTCATACATATGGAATGACTACACCTGGCCCTATCCTGTTTAATAATCTGGATGTCAATTATGGAGCTTCATATAACCCAAGAACTGGAAGATTCAGAATTCCATATCTTGGGGTGTATGTTTTCAAATATACCATTGAGTCATTTAGTGCTCATATCTCTGGATTTTTAGTGGTTGATGGAGTAGACAAGCTTGCGTTTGAGGCTGAAAATATTAACAGTGAAATACACTGTGACAGAGTTTTGACTGGAGATGCCTTATTAGAATTAAATTATGGGCAGGAAGTGTGGTTGCGACTTGTTAAAGGAACAATTCCAGCCAAGTTTCCCCCAGTTACCACATTTAGTGGTTACTTGTTATATCGTACATAAGCTAGTATGAAAGATACTATCAACTTCACTGAGAAACAGTAAGTGATTTTATTATCTTTGTATGAACATCTCATCTATCTGGGATTTTCTACACTAAACAAAAACCAACTTTCTTTCTAAACTTAGTAAAGCTATATGTTTGTTTATTTTACAAAATGATCTCAGTATACCTGCTTGTGGAGGTGTTCTTGCTCCTGAAGAAACTTAGCGGCACAGAGAAGAGCATCTGTTAGCCCAACTAACTATTCCTACTTTTTTCCTTGATTTTAAGTCATTTCAATGTATTGTACAATGATAATCATACAATATTTGCAGTCATGGTACCCTTAATTTTTGTTACATTCTGTGTATATAAATATATAATAAACATTTCCTGATTTAATAAACTCAAATAAATTACTAAAAGACAAAACTTGCTTTTTAAATTTTTTTTTATTGTTTACTATTGAAGTGAACTATTTAATATATTTAAATGTTCATTCATCCTCAATTTGGAATAGTTAGAAGCATGAAATGAAATAAGTTTAACTATTGTTTCCTTCCTATAATTAATGGATAAAATAATAATTGATACATATGGGATATTTCCACCTATTTCTAAGGATACATAAGTGGATTATATATCTACCTCCATCATATAACATCTGTAGTGAAAAAAAATAAAATCATTTTATAATAAGTATCCTATTACAATACATACAGATCTGCCTCTATTCTTATAAAGGGTAATACTGTAAAATGCTATGGATTATGGCATGTTCACTATGCCTTGGTTATTTTCTAAACAATTTACATTTCATGTCTAGTTGATTTCTCACAATAATTCATATAAGATGGTACTATCATTATTTTAATGGCATAAAATATCAAGCATAAAGAGATTAAGAAATGGACCAAGCCCATAGCCCACCCACTGAAGCAATATCTTAACTGAGTTCATGTCTTCCCCATTGCCTCCCCCATTTGTCCCAAAATTTATTTAATAAACCCTTATCAATGAACATTTAGGTTGTCTAAAATTTTTACTATAAGAAATTGTTCTAGTAAAATGCTTAAAAAATTTTGCCTTTTATAATTAGCAAAGGATTTCAGAAGAATATATTTTCTTAAGTAGTAGTAAAAATAATAATAAAAAACAATTGTCATGGCCAGCATTTTTCATGAATTAATTTATTTTATGTTCACTATAACTCTATGAATTATACATCAATGTGAAATACATATTGCATGTTATTATCCTCTTTATGGCCCTGAGGAACAGAGGCACATAAAAGCAAATATTTTTTTCCAATATTACATTAAATGATGTAGAATTTCAGGAACAAAGGACTAGCAATTTATTATTTTGATAGATACTACCAAATTACCCTAAAAATATGTCTCCACAATCTGCGGTCATAAAAAATATATATAAAAAGATTCTTTATGCCCCATACATCCAAAACTCACAATTTTTAAATATTTGCAGTCTTTAAGATAAAAAAAATTATCTCCATATAACAGAAACTTAAATTAAAAAAAAAATTTGCTTAAACTGGAATGAATACCTCAATACAAAGACTTGTACACAAATGTTCATAGTAATTTTGTTAGAGCCCAAAACTGGGATTTGCCCACATGCTTTTAACAACAGATAATGAAGCAAACTTTCATTTATCCATGCAACAGAGCACTATCAAGTAATAAACAGAGAATGAACACACTGAAATACCTATGAATTTTACAATAATGATGCAGAAGTTTACAAACTGCAGTCTAACAAATCTTGAATAATCCTGCAAGTAGACTATTATCCTTGAGAATGTCCCATGTTGAGACAGAATAGCTAGGGCTTTGTATCCCACTCAGGCTCCAAGGGGAAAGTGTGAATTAGTAGCTGAAAACTGAAGACTGGGTGAATATTTCTACCCTGTTATGTGTAAGTATGTCATTTTCAAAAACATTTGAAAAATTACTATAACTTCTTCAGTTGCTGCATAAAAATTTATTATTTAAGGTTTTTCATTTCATTTTTCAGGTACTCATTCATGGGTTAAATACATAATTTTAATTTCTAAATACACTTTTCAATATATATTTTCGTGCTTTCAAAATACTGCTTACCTTTAACAGTGCCGGAATAGAAGGAAGTAAATCATTTGATGATATTCGTCATTGCCATGCCCAATTTATTGATTTTATAATTAGATAATTAACAGTTAGCATTAAATGGTGCTTTGATGTTTGAGATTTTAATTATTAACATTATTCTTTATTTTTATAAGTTTTTTTAGGATAGATAATTAGATATCAAATGTCTCCCAATAGCCAGGAGGCATTATAGCAGCTTTGAAGTTGCTGTGAACTTGTTTGGTATATTTAAATACCTAACCAATATCATGTAAGACAATTGAATAATGTATTTCTAATTGTCAAGGTCAAATTTATTCATGGAGAAGCAATACAGTACTGAGATTTTTCTGAATTTCTTTTATGGAGACAGCCCTCTAGCTTCAACTTTGCTTTGTAGATTCAATTTCAGAGGCTTTCTTTTTCACCAGACCTTCCTGCCTAGAGAGTTCCCAAAGTATACCAAGACCATAACTATTGATGACAATCTCTTATCCATTCATCAATTATTAACAAATTATAAATCATACATACCATATGATATAAATATAAATATCGAGTTAAGTCAGTGTAAACAAATGCTGAAATTGAAATACATTATTCAGAGTCATAATATTGCTTACTGCAATCAATACCATGGGATTCTCTACAACACAATGGGAAATTTATCTCTAAAATCATCCATCTCTTTTTTCTTAACCAAACTTCTATATTTTTTGATTCTATCCACAAGTTGAGACTTCATATTCAAATACAAGTGTGCCTAATTTTTTTTCTTGTACTATTTCACAGTCAAACTCTTATTTTGGAAGAATGGGCTAATATTACTTAGGCATTAAAAAAGGATTCAATAAATCATAATCTTTTGTTATTTGCCTACTTATTCTACTTAAGATTTTTTTGGTTATTTTTAATCTATCTCAAAATAAATTTCTGAACTCAAATGAATCTATGATTTGTACTCAGCTAAATTTATATGTAAATATATAAAACATTATATAAAATTATTTAAATATGACATGTAAATATAAGTAACTGATATATAAATATGTAAGTTAAGGTATAGTCACAAATGTTATCAATAAATATATAATTTATATAGAATATATCATTTATAATTATAAATTTACATGTATAAATCATTATTTATTGTCATTTGCATAGATAAATCCTATATAATATACATAAACATAGATATATCTTTAATAATCATTTAAAAACTATATAAATATGTCAGTGTTTATGATAAACATAAAAATCATTTTATATAAAATATGATTTTATATAATGTCTGAAGCATATTTATGTTTACTTGTATTATACTTTTATATATAACAGTCATTTGCATTTTGTTATTTGTTTATGTCATATATGCATTAAGTTGAATAATATAAATATCATATATATGCATATATATGTATATATATACAAAAGATGTAACGTTTTTATTATGCACTTGTCAACTGAATTTGAAGAAAATGGGTACACAACTTGGTACCTTTTTACAAATCTACTATGGTCTATTAATGCCACCCTTTTTACATTGAATAGTGCGGAGTCACATTCTTTATCTTCATCAAAGGCAATTTTAAATGTAGAAAAATGTTCATCATTAATAAAAATTATTTATATAGTTTTTATTATTTCAGGGTATATGTGAGACACATTAAAGCAGAATACAAACCTGCCCTCTCTAGTGTTTACAGTGTGGTTGGGTTGTTCTCCTCTCAGAAGGCAGACACATTTGCTGCCCATGGCTGCAGACACAGCCTCTCATCAATAAGCTGAGGAGTGTTATTAAGCACCTTCCCTTGAGTGCTTTTTCCACAGCTCAGTGAGAATTCTCAATGAGCTCTACTGCGTGTGTTTAGAGAAAACAACAATAGAATAGACTTATTTCTCTGCTCTGACATCCTAATTAAACAATCCAAAATTCTGGGAAAAGTACATATTTTGGAGTTTTTATTTCTTTTATTCATGAATTGTTTCCTGAGTTGTCAAAGCCCAAACTTGAATGAAACCCCTTTCCAGACAACAAGTATTTTAGTCAGCTTGGCTGCCAACAAACAGCCATTGACTAGGAGGTAAACAACAGCCATTTCTCCCAGCATGGGAGGCTTGATCCCAGAGTAAGATTTGGGTGTGGTGAGGGGGTTGCTTCCTGGCCTTTTCATGGTGCCTTCACATGGAGGGGGGTGGGGTATGAAGAACTCTGGTACCTTATTCTTCTTATAAGGGAACCCATGCATTACTGGGCCCCCATATTCATGGTCTCATCTAACCTACTTACTTCCTAAGACCTCACCTCTAAATTTCATCACATTGGCAGTAAAGGCTTCAACATATGAATTTTCGAGGAAGCATGAATATGGATACAGATTCCACAGTACCAAGTAATGAACATGCCGATATTTATAATGGTGCTTGTAAAACCTCATTTTCATAGTTTTAAAATATCAGTCTATAGTACAACCTAGTTAAGATGGTTTCCTATTAGTTAGGTTCAAACACATTTTTATATCAAGCTCACTAAAGATAACACTGAAAATATTTTATGGTTTAATTATACATGCAGTGAAGGTGTTTTTTCAATGTCTTATTTCAATTCAAATACATATTTGGATTTCATTTTTTAAAATTCAAATCAGTACTTCTGTCAATCCAACTTATCAATGAAAATACCCCATTATACAACTGAGGGAGGGGGAATCTCAATTTTGCTGATTTTAGTTACTTGTGTAGATTTCGACTTATATCAAGATACAATTACAGATAGCTTTTAGTTTCCTTTTTTGTCACTTATTTTCCCTCATTTACCTCTGCAATCACCATCATCATGATCAAAACATTTAATTGTACATAATTTGTATACAAAGAATCACTTGTACATTTTCTTATTTATATGAAATCTGTGCATAGTGAGAATAATTTGCCAGCAAACATATGTAGGAAAAGTATTGTAGCCATTTCCAAAAAAGAGTCAAGGTGAATAGGTATGTAATTTTTTATAACAAAAAAATTAAATTTACATAAAGGCATTTAGCTGCTATTTATATATGTCAAGAAAATGTGCTGTCCTTATCTTGATTTCTTAGATATATTCACATGCACTGATTTTCATGGTTTGTCACACAGCAATCATGCTTTTAACAAAGAATATTCTAAAAAGATGCCTTCCACATCCTCCAATTCCCAACTGTCCCAATTCTCTATCTCTCCATTGTAGATTTGCTATTTAATGAACATGTTTATAACTCTTTATTCCTGCTGAGGAGGCAGCTAAATAGTGTGGAAATTATTCTGTAGACAAAATTCAAAGGCTCTCCAGAGATTGCATGTCTTTGTAATGTGCCTTTCATTGCCCTTTCTGAATCTTGTCATTAAATCCTTTGAATCATTAATCTATTTCATAAACTCTAATTCCTTTAAATGGTCAGCATACTGATAGATCATCAGTGAGTTTTCCCCCTATCTCAGAGCTCTGTATTAATAGCAAACTGAGAACTCTACTCCATGCAATGAAGATGAACAGTAAATGTCATCACTACATTTCTATATATGTGTGGCTTTTCTCCCCACATATGGTAGGCTCTAAGTAGAACATCTGTTTAAGGGGAAAAATAATCATCCTCATCAGCAACAGCACACCTGTCTGTATACCTTAAAGGCATTCTTGAGCATCACAAAACATCCTATCCTTTTAAATTTAAGAAATACTTTGTAGATATTACTGAATCAATACTGATATCTAAAAATGGATTCCATAGTCTAAAGTCTGGTAGACTAAAATATCTACAGAACAACTTAGAATTCCATGAGGTCATGTCAATAAAGTTTTCTGTAAAGAAAGTTCTTGGCACTTCATATCAAGGAAAATCATAGAGATGAGTAAATGCTGAAAATGTGGAATATCATAAATTCATGAATAAAATTTTAAACCTTTATAAGTAAATGTTTAGAATTTCTAAAACAAAAAAATCTAGTAATATTCATTTTACTCACTCTAATGAAGACACACATTTCAATTTGCAATCACTAAGCCCAAAACTATTTCTAATTTTCAAAATCTGAAGATGTAAATATGATGTCTATATTTGATTGATGTTGTTATCTTCAATTGAATAAAGATTTTCAAGTCTGTCAAGATAACATCAAATTTTTAAAAAATATTCTGAGTTCTAACAAACAACAACTACATAATGTAGGTGTATTCTTAATATGCAGATGTAGTCCTGCTGACAAGATACTTCTTCTTCAGATCAATAGATGAATTTTCTTAGCGAATTATCCTGCAATAAAACTGTGTTTAATAGGGCCAAATGGCTCTTGAATCAGAGATGATGACCACTTTCCACATAAATAATTACACAGAATTTGGTTTTGACAATCTTTTTTTGAAATGTGTGTCTCTCGAAGTTCAGAGTTATTGATCTTTCTTCAGTGTAAAAGCTAAAACATCATTTTTCTCTCTGCTTGTAAAATCAAAAACATCACAAACTTCAGGAAAAAAAAACAAAAAAACTTTTTTTCTATTGCTTTTCCTACTCTGGTGGTTCCAAGGAATATATATGGCAGAGGCAAGAGGAAGAAGGAAAAAATAGGTAGGAGAAGAAAGAGGAGAACACAAATAAAAAAAGAGAAGAGAAAGAGTGTGGGGAAAACAGAAAGACAAAGAAAGATGAAAGAGAGTAAGGAAGATATATATAACCTATAGCAAAATGGATGAGTGTTGAGTGATAGATTGTGACCACAGTGTGAAATAGTGTAAAAGAGTGAAAAATCACAGGTAATGTAAGACATTGGCACAAATTTAGTAACCCTAGATGATTAAAAAAAATCTAGCAGAGGAAATCTTAATAGGAAATCATAATTGTCTATCCACCCCAGCTGCCATTTTGAAAACTTATATAAGTTTGTCCTGAAAAAGTTTTAAGATATACATTTTTCTTTGCACCTTGTAAAATTGCTTTTCTCTGAGTAACTTAATTCAAGAATCACAAACTAGAAAGAAAAAGGACAAAAATTAATGCCTTATTTCAAAACTTTCTTTGAGGTCAGATGTTATCAAACCCTCTTATTTCTTGAAACTTGGAAATTTGTCTAAGATGAGAATTTATCATCTAAGTGTTCTTTTAATGAAATCCTAAGATGATTTTCCTAGTATATGATTATCAGTATGTTTGTTCAGCTCTGCACATTAAAACAAAAGGCAAAAACAGGTGAAATGCATATATTTTTAATAAATAGAGCTCAAGTTACAGCTTGGAAATTACAAAATTTCTACACTGGCATTGCTACTGAACAAATGTAGGAAGGTAGAAAATGTATTTAAACATTTTCTGTGTGTTCTGATCTTTTAAAGTAAAGAAAATTGGAATATGAATTTTTAAAGATGTTTAGATTAGTGACTTTAAAATAAAGCTACATTGAATTCCATGTGCCTTGAATATAAAGTTTGTGTATAAATATTGATCAGAAAATAGCCTGCAACAATATATACTTCTTTCTCTTCTCCAAACACAAAGCTCTTAAAAAACAAGAGAAAACAAATTTTCACCTACAGTAAAATTTCATTCAATACCAGTTTTGGAAAAAAGATGAGAATACCCATGAGCAAATGTATAAATAAGTAAGAAAATAAAGGTGTAGTGAGATTTGGAAGAGGAGGCTCCTAAAATCACAGAGCAGATATCAAAAGCAGCACAGTCTTGATTTTTTTCTTCCCACAATATTTCATAATATCACATAGGCCAGGTTACAATGACAACATTTCAGAATGAACAGAACCATATTACAGAAGATATTCTATTTTGTTTTCCACAGTGGAAAAGGGGAAAGAAAGAGAGAAAGGACAATTATGTTCTTTTTTGCCCACTTTATATCTTACTTTGACCTCCACATTCACCACGCTTAGGGTTCTAGACAACTTCTAGCAATCCCCAGGAACCTCTCAAATGTTATCATTCACCAAGCAACCAGGAGAGTTCTAGGTCCAGATAAATGGCCTTTGTGGGACCTAAGAAATGGGCCAAGACTTACTTGCCTCTCTAGGATTCCATCCATAGAGACTCTGTTTATCCCTTATTTTAGTCATCTTTTTCACCACTATGACTAAAAGGACCCAACCAGAACAACTATAGGGGAGGAAAGTTTATTTAAGGGCTCATGGTTTCAGAGGTCCTAGTCCATAGAAGGCTGGCTGGCTCCATTGCTCAGGGCTCCTGGAGAGGCAGAACATCATGGCGGAAGAGTATGGCAGAGGGAAGCAGCTCACATAATGATCAGAGAGCTGAGAGAGAGGTCTGCACTTGCCAGATACAAATATATACCCCAAAGTCATGGCCTCAATTTCCACCTCCTCCAGCCATACCCTACCACTTCAGTTACCATTCAGTTAATCCTTGTCAGGGGATTAATTCATTGTTTAGGTTAAGACTTACAACACAATGATTTCTCCTCTGAACTTTTTTCTCACATTGTCTCACATATGAGCTTTTAGGGGACACCTCAATCCAAACTATAGCAACCTCATGTGCACTACTTTGCTACAGAGGCAAGCTCCAGTGCAGGAAATTACCTTTCTGTTACACCCACCTTGACTCCACCTGCTCTTTGAAAGTCAATCTATGGAAGTCCTTTTACAAATGTGAAGACAAGCTTTGATCTATTTACATGATCTTGTCTCTCCTTTTACTTTTTTTTCCCCTTTATCCTCTTACCCCATCTGACCCCTCCTTCATATCTCCCTCCTCCTCCTCTTTTTTCTCTTCTTCCTCCTGCTTCCTTCTAACTGCCCATTTTTCTCTATATCTGTATTGTTCTTTGTTCACTTTCAGTTTCCTTTGATCTTCCCCTTATTCTTTTTCTTTTTCCCACTCTCCCTTGCTTACACATATTTTTATAAACCTTTGCTTTTGTTTAAAGCATGTATATATAATTCTGCTATGTATTTTCTTCTATTTTTGCCCCATATTTTTAAAGGCCTCATAATAATCCAAAACCCACTCTAATATAATAGGCCTACAATGGTTAGAGTGAAATTAGTTTCCATTGTATATAGTAGACCTATATTGTATTTTCCTTCTAAAAGTATTACAGAAAATGTGCTGTTCTACAGTATTCTGTAACTATTTAAACAGATTAAATTTAACTGCCATCTGGATAGTATATTTCAAAGCAAAAAACTTAACACCATTATTTATAAATGTGGTTTTACAATGATTTCAGTTTAAGGAAAGACCACATTTTACTTATTTAGGTAAAATATTTGTCATTTGCAAAGAATCATTAAATGACAAAAAAAATCATATTTGTAAAAAAAAAAGCCACTTTTATAACATTATCATAATAGACAACTAAATAAAATTACTTATAATCAGGGTTAAAAAAATTCATGAGGTAAATTAAACACTACACACAAAAAAATGCCTTGGTCAAAAAATTTCCTTCCTGAGAATCAGAAGCCTTTTGAATAATAGAGCTCACATTATTATAAATAAGTACATTTCAGTGGACAAAGATTAAGCATGATGAATGCTAGATTGTCTCAGATGAAATCACATGTACTGACAGAACATCTGTTACAGACTCCCTTCTTGTTATTTTATTGCAAATATACAACCTATTACAATTAAAATAGCATGATTTAAGATTATAGGCATTTTGAATAAAGGAAAATTTATAGACTTCTCTAAATAATCGACCTATTTTGCAAATGACAGAATTTAAAAAAATGATTTCTGAATATACACATATTATATATACATATGTATACAGTATACATACATATGTATATATGTGTGTATATAAATATATTACAAAAAACACTAGTATTTAGTATTTATGTTCAGACATATCACTACAGAAAAAAAGACTCCCAGTGTCAGTTATTCAATAACAGCAATACTGGTTATATTTATTAGAGGTGTTTCACAGTGACTTAACATTGGTTATCCTTGTTCATATTTACAAGGTCAGCAAATAGCAGGAATGTATTAGTATATTTTTTAACCAATGCTTGAATTTTAAAACAAATGTACAAAGTGTTCTTAAGGACATATGTTTGGGTTGGGTACAAACAAACCATGTTACCTGAGAAAGTAACTAAGGTTACTTCAAACAGAAAGATGTCATAAGGATTATACAGTCCATATGTGGAAACAATAAGAGGAATACTAAATGTTTATAAAAATATTATATAAATGGAGTTCCCTGATTTTGTCTGTCTGCTGTTGTAACAATTAAATCTATAGAACTGGATCAACTCCACATAGAAGGCTGTACGAATTTTCTGTCAACTACAGCTTAACTATTTGCATGTTATTCAAAGTTCTGATTCCAGTGTTTATTTACCTTAAGTTGAAATTTTCTTATCAAAACTAATCACAGATTTGGGTACCAAGATAATAAAGTGTTTCCTCACTAAGAAGACCTGAAATTGGTTGTCTCTTGATCAAATTCCAAAGTCATATTATTTGTGTGAAAGGCAGACTGGTTTGGAAGGGATGGGGATCATGTGCACAGGGATTAACTGAGTTCAAACCCCATCATCCACCATCTGACCTTTAACTTTTCTGTGCCTCATTTTCTTCATTCATAATGGACATAAAATAGTTCCTACTGAGTAAGATTGTTATGTAGTGAGTATGTGATGATACATATAACACATTTAGCACAATGACTAGTGCTTAGCAAATACTCATAAATGATTAGCTGGCACTATTGTTATGCTAGAAAAAAAAGTGAGGAAGCTTTGAAAGGCAAAAGAGAATGCACAGGAAAAGGAAGGAGATAATTACCAAATTCTAAAGACTACTTATAGTTGGGATTTGAGTTTTAAACGCACAGAAAGGAAAAAAGCAACAAGATGAATAAAATTGGTAATGTAGGACACCATATAAAAATGGATAAATTAGGAGAAATCATGTCACCAGAAAAAACTTGCACAGGCATCAACAGGCAAATTGAAATACCGAAAGAAAATAAATAAATAAAAAGGTAACCTTCACATCCAATTGCATACTTCTAAAATGAAAGGTATCTTTAGCCTGAGGTAATACAAGCTAAGGCTAAGCTGGCAGAGGAAATGAGAGTAGATGAACAAGAAAATTCAGCAGGAAATTATTTGTTGAACTTCGGATTCTATATTAATTCTTTGCTTTTCTTTATTTCGTAGTGACATAATCCTAGCAGGAGTATAAAAAAGGCTTTAAGAGACTATAAAACTATTTTCAAAATGAAAAAGGATTTCTCCCACTAGTGAAAAACAATTAATCCTTTTCACCTGCTTATTTTCTTAATAGAATCGGGTTTTTTTATTATGGTATTTATAGATTTTTTTACCTAGTAAATTGACCATAAATGTCAATGATAGGTCACATAGAAGAACATGTAAGATTTCAGGGTTATCATAAGCAGTTCTAGTGCATCTAAATTACTTGAAAATTAAGGAAATCATTTTATATCTATACAAATTGTTTGGTTCAATAATAATAAAAACTGCACTAAAATTTCTTGGTTGATCTCTTAAAAATAAGAATTTTCAAATATTCCTTCAAAGATGTTCTTCTCTTTCTTTACTATACTTGAAAGACACTAACAAAAAGAGCAGGATCAATTACTTAAAAGGTTTTAATTAAGGGGTAGATTGTATAATGGTTACAAACTAAATTGCTTAATTCAACACCTGGCTCTGCCCTTTAAATGCTGTGGGACCTGTGGTTAATTTTTTAATCTCTCTGAACTCCAATCTCATCTCCTATAAAATGAATAATAATAATAATAAGTGTATCTACCTCATAGGATTGGTACAGGGATAAAATTAATTAATAGACATCATTTTGTATACAATTGGCACATAATGTGTACTCTTGAAGTGTTTCACTATTGGTACTTCTGAAATTCTGCACTTAAAAATGATGGCAATAAATATTTGAAACAATCTCAAGAGTTTAAACACACATACACATATGATAGAACATCTTTAGGTTGAAGGTGTTCATCGAAGCTTTACATTTCAATGCATTATCTCACAAAATATTTTTTCCTAAACTCAAGAGACATCACTTAAAACAGATTTGGGGATGTTCAAAGAATTGCAGTTATAACAAAAGTAAGAATCTCTTGGGTAAGCCGATGTCAATACTAAAATGAATTTTTTACTCATTCCCATTTGCCTGTCACTCTTCTGAACCTTTCTTTTTTCATACATGATCAAGAACCTACTCTACAATACAGAAAAATCACAGATTTCAGATTTAATCCACATGGATCCCTGCATGTTTGATTTAGTTATGTGTCACCTAAGAAGTAGTTCAGGTATGATCTTATTAGCTATCTTACAGAGTGGTTGAATCCACTATAAAGATATATCCTGAGTAAAAGAATATTGATGAATGAATAAGCATATTAAACTAACTCGTCCACCCACGGATAATGAATACAATTAGGGGAAGTAAGGTGGAAACAAAACTGGATTAAAACTGGCTCAGTTGTGGTATGGATTAATCATTTGGAAACAAAAAGGGAAAAGCAAGATGAGAATTGGCAAAATACTAACAACAGACACTGTGTCTTTTGTCATATATACAAACATATATATGCATATACATCTGAAAAGTTGATGTACAAAAACTTGGAGAAATGGTTTTGCACTCTGGATTCCCTGCATATTTCTGCAGTTCATAGATGTCATTAACTTCTAGTAAAACAGTTTGTGTGTAGGGAAAAAATACTTAAAATGAGAGCACAATAAAAGGAAGATATATGAAATTATTTCCGGAATTCAGAATTTCATTTAACTTTATAGCATCATATAAATCAACTAAATATTCTATTCCATTTAGAATTGAAAGCATCAACATAAGCTATAACATGAATGTTTATAGATTTAAAATATTTAAAATATTTCATTATTTAAAAATCAGAATGGTAATATTTTTATGGTTTTCATGAATCTGTCTCCTTTATTATGACAAAGTGTTGTAAAAAAATTAAACTTATCATATAATGAAAGATGAATTGAGTTACTTAAATGTAACAGTGTAAGTCTTAGGACACAAATGCAAATGTTAAATCCATTTTCTTCCTTCTCTTATTGGTCCCTTCCAAGCTAAACTTAGCTTCCAACTTATGGTCCTTCACAAAGTGTACAGCACACTGGGAAGGGTCACTGGATCACACTGTCCCCCACATTTTTTCCTCTTCCACCTGCTTCCCTCTTGGAGAGAAATTCCTCTAAGCTAAAGCATTTCTAGACACATTAGGAATAAAAAATGTTAACTTGGTCTAGCCATTTGACTCATTGTAAGTGAAGAGAAAATACAAAGAGCTAATGAACATTCCGAAAAGGTCAATGCTTTCGAAATTATTTTAAAAATTCATCTGCATATTGTAGTAAGCTATTCTTGATCTTAAACCACTCAGGGCTATGCAGCTGATTCTCTAGAGAAAAAGCCAAGAAAGCATCAGTGCATCATTGCTTTTATATTGAAGAGAGCATACTTACTTCATACAAAAAAAATTTAAAGTTTTTATGTTGTTTTTTTAAGTTATGAAGTTAATTACATAATTCAAAACTGCTAAAATATTGATAAGGTGAAAGCAAATAATTCTGTAGCTATCCCATTGTGTTTCATAGACTTTGATCTTCCAGAAACCCTGGATGCCATCAGATATTAAAAGGGCACACAGCATCTCACCCACAGCAGGTTTCTTTTCTCTAGGATGAGACAAATTTAGTAATTGCATTCAAAACTTAGATAATGTACAAATGATCCAGTTATATGACACTAGAAACGGAAAAGTCAGAGTACTTGTCAAGGGGTAGGGGTAGTCTGGGACTTATCCTGTCCTTTGATATTATATTGGACAGGGAGGTTATTACATGATGAGAAACCTATTCTATTTGAGGCACATACATTGTTTCAAAAACTGAACTACAATTTATTTCTCTATTATTTTCCTGTTAGTTTATTTCTGTCATATAGTGATACACAGAAAATAATTTTTGTGGTCTTGCAGCTGCTTGTCAGTGCTCTTTTTAGAGTGTCACAACCAGAAGGAAATGCTGACTTGCTCCAAAGAGCAACTCCAAAATCACAGAGGAGGATGCTGAGAAGCTTATGTCTAATGGGAATCACCAGGAGTTTCAGGCTCTGGACAGAAAGATGACCAGTGTTCAGCCCCTCTACACTTTCCATTTCTCAGAAAATGTCAATCAAGGGTCATGTGAGATTGTACTACAGGCTTCCTTGCCCATTATGTTAGCAAATGAGATCTAAAATGAGTTTAAACAATTTTCCCATTAGATAAAGCATTCTGAAAAATGAAAATGAGTTATCAAACTTAACAGTAAAACTCAGCACTATAAAGCTCATTTATGCAATTATACATATAATTAATATACAATAATACAAATACATTTTGGGGGGCTAAATTATGTTCCTCTCCCAATTCAGATATTGAAATCCTAAGTCCCAGTATCACAGAATGTGCCTGTATTTGGACATAAGAACTTTAAAGAAATTAGTAAGTTAAAATGAAATCTATAAGATGGACCCCAATCCAGTCTGACTGATGCCCTTATAATGAGGGGCATGGACACCCATGTGATGATGCACTGAGGAGGTGGCCATCTACAAGCATATGAGGGAGGCCTCAGAGAAAACTACACCTGTTGAAACCTTTATCTTGAACATTTAGCCTCCAGAATTGCAAGAAAATTAATTTCTGTTGTTTAAGCCATCCAGTCTGATATTTTGTATGGCAGCCCTAACAACATCTATGTATATAATACACTTATTTATGTTTAAAATAATGTGATAACTTTATATCTTATCTCTCTATATAGGAAATTTCCAGAGAAGGTGAATTCTCTTGAAAGAAATGATACAGTATTAATTAATATCTCCATGCAAATTTCCATGATTTTTATCTATATTGGAAAACATTAATTTTAAATTTAAAAAAATCAAATGCAAAGATCTTTCCTTATTGGTAGCTTATGAAGGATCTGATACTGCTTTCCTACCAAGTAATTTTTCTTCTCTGGACAAGAGCATTTTAAATAGCGTGCAACACACTGACACAATTGCCTCCAACCTAACAACCTTAATGAGGAACTTCTATCTGTGTTTTGATCTTTCCGCAGCATGATGTCTGCCTCCTTCAGACTATGGTACCAATCATTTGCTCATGTGTGCTGATAACAGTGTGCTGTCGACATCCGAATTGTTAGAGCTTCCTATTGTGTTGATCCACGCTTGATCATGGATTCTCACATTCTTGCAAAGCACATGTTATTGCCTTAAATAGGTTCAGTTCTTTGCCTATGCAGTATATATGTTACCTTATTGTTAATATTGCCAAACATTTTCCCATTTGTAATTAAAGATCCATGGGATTTAATTCCTGACTAAGGGCTTTGGAATTCTTGAATCTAAGGTATATATATTTTTCTTTCTATGATCATCATTCTCAAGCAGTTTCAGTTGACTTTGTTATGTTGATGATATATGAGTTTATTTTTCATCTCTCAAAAAGCAATTTAAAAATTGATTAAGTGCCTGAAGTGTCATTTGTAAAGTAAAATTGTGAGCATCCATCCGTCATTTGAATGGTGCTTTATAATTCTTGCTCTCATATGATTTGTATTTATTCCACAGCTATAGGAGTGTTTTGATTCATACATTTAGTGATAGCAGAAAATTCACATGATCTTCAGGTTGAAACAATTTGGGACTTTATTTCTTTTAAATGCTTATAAAAGTAACATCTGAGAATAACATTATATTAAGGCATGTTATAAATACTAATAAAGTAAGAGACTACCAGGTAGGCATTATTTTTCCCTATTTTGCAGAGGAATTTACTGGCAGATTCATAAAGTTTAGATTATTCACTAATCAGAACTAGATACCAGAAGAATACAAACCATGGTTGATGCTGAAACCCACTCTTAATACTATGCTGCACTAACACATAATTCTCATTAAGATAATTATAAATAAATTTTAAGACCTATTATTTTAAAGTGATGTTACTCAATAAACCAGTTTATACAGGCACTTGACAAAAAGTTATCCAAATAAGCAATGAACATTTTAAAAGGTGCACAACATTGGGGAAAGCAAAATAGAACTACAATGATATAAGTAAGAATTGATAAAAAAAAATAAGATAATTGAAAATAAAAAAAATATTGTAAGAATGTAGAGGAAAGGAATTAATTTTTTTGAATGTAGAGGTGTGACTCAAAACATGGCATTTGTTAAAGCTTATCCTTCAGACAAAGTGTCAGGGACTGAGTGCAGCAATAATTGGAAAAGATTCCTCAACAGGGATTCATTCCATATGAAAACTTCAAATTGTATTAAGTATGTCCCAATTATTGGCAAGATATGCTAATATCCTTCCATCCTTCTCTGTGACAGTGTTAAGTAACTGTGAAATAATGAACTTGAATTTGAATGTTTTATTCTTTATTTTATGATTTTTCATGTAAGATTGATGGGACTCTTGGAAAAGTTTGAAATGAATTGACCACAACAATTTTACCATACTAAATTCTACCCAGTGTGATCTGATTACCTACGATGGTGTTTTTAATATTTTCTCCATTTGGCTTAGAAACCTTTACATGTGAGGTATTTAAAAAAATAAAACTGAAAAAGAATGTGCTCTTCTGGTCATGGAAAATGGCTTGGTAAGAATATAAGCCCTACTAGCTTCCCCTGTTCCCTGAACAAAAAAGATCGTAGCCATATGACATTTACTCAGTATCTACCCAGGTACTTGAAGAAAAAAAATCATTATTGGAATACTGATCTACACTAGTGTTTTTTTTTAACACTTTTTTTAAAATTAGAAAATCCTCCAAACTCTCAGGAAATTGTAAAATACCTCTTATGGCAAAAAAGAACTTTCTGCTGTGATTAGGTTAAGAATATTGAGATGGATAGAGATTGTTCTGGTGAGCCTTAAATACAATTTCAACTTTTTTTATAAGACAGAGGCAGATCAATTAGATACAGAATAGAGGAAGGCAATCAGCTATGAAGTGGTACAGTCACAAGCCAAGGAATGACAGCAGCCAATGGAAGCTGAATGAGGCAAGAAACAGATTCTCCCCTGTATCTTCTAGAGGGTTGTGGCTGACCAAGGTGTCAGCATGGAAACAAGTGATATTGATTTTAGACTTCTGACCTCCCAAACTTGAGAAAATAAATTTCTCAATCCAAACCATGAAGTTTACAGTAATTCGTTATAGCAGCTGTAAGACACTAATACATGACATTTACAGCTATAAAACTATATAGCTGGCAGAAAATTCAACATATGGAAATCAATAGGCATTTAGAGTAACTTGTATTTACTAACTAAAATTCTGAAGAAGAACAGGATGTGAAAAGCTTTGGGTTTCTTGATATCTGTGACTCTAATTTAGAGATTGGTTCCAATTTTTTGCTTTAAGTGAAGGTTTTTTACTTGAAAAATTAAATTAACCATTTGTTACTTGTCCATGATTAACCTAATATCTAATTTTATGATACTTGGATTATAGTTCCCAATGTTATTGGCCTTCTTAACCACTGTCATTGTCTTCTCCACAGCCCTCCCCGTGGTCTGCTCAACATTTTATGCTCAATATTTCCCCCTTACTGATAGAAGAGTTGGTAATTTAGATAGCAATTCCATTGGAGGGAAAATGTTTCATAGGAATTTTCTCTTTATCCATTTTTCCATCATTGTCTTTAATTCTTCACTTCCCTTTAACTCTAATCTGCCCAGCTCTGGAAGCTGCCTCTATAATTTGGATCAAACTATTTTTCTCAAGGTCACTAATATTCTCCACACTGCCAAATCCAGGGACATGTATTGTTCTCTTCTTAACTTCTTTCTCTGGCAGCATTGAATGTAACTGATTCCTTTCCTCCAAAATGAAACCGTCCTTCTTTTGACTTTTACATCACCATGTTCTCTGGCCTGTCTTCCTCTTTCACTGTCCACACTAATCAGTCTCTTCTCTTGGTCCTCTTCTTCTTCTAACTCTAATTTTTAGAATTACTCAGAGCTCAAACTTGGGTATTATTCTTTTCTATTTACCCACTCAATCTAGATGACCTTATCTATTCGAATGGCTTAATATGCCTTCTGAATTCTGCTGGCTCACTGATTTACATATCTAAACTTCATATTTACAGATCTAGTTGTAAGATTCATAGCTCCTTTGACTATAAATGGCATCTAATATCCATATTGGGCAACAAAAGGACTCTATATTTCTCTTTGTGCACATTCACTTGTTCTTTCTCCAGCATTTCCTATCAGATTAAATGAAGCCACCGTCTACCAACTTGTTCCAACCAGAAATCTGAAAATCATCTTTAATGCCACCAAGAACTACCATGTTGGATACATCATATAATTTTGTATGTCTCAAACATATTTTTTATTTCATCACTTCTTTCCATCTCTATTGCTTCAATTGTTTTTAGTCTGTACTACCTTCTAGGTGGTCTCCTACTTCTAGTCTTTCCTGTTTGCAATCTAGTTTTCAAATGGAAGCCAGGTTAGCCATTAGATCAGTTTGCTTGCCAACTTAAACACTTTAATTTCTCCTAAATAATTTTTATTTTGAAAAGTTTATGCATGATTTAAATCTTTCTTCTTTCTCAAAACTCACCTCCAACCACTATACATATAACTGAGGTCTTTTCTCAATTCCTACAAAACTTTTTTCCCCCCTGCCTTAATATGTTTAGAATGGTATTTCCTGTCTTAACAATATCTGAATATATTACCATGCATTAATGCTTTAATTTTCATTCTAGTTTTGACTCATACTTCTATTCCTTAGGAAAATCTTTCTGACCAGCCAATGCAAAAAATAAAAGAAAAGGGGGAAAAAAGGCAATTCCACTTATTCTCTATCAGGGCATTCTGTTTATTCCTTTCAAAGCACTTGCTATATTATTTTAGTATATACCAATTATTTGCCTTTTTTTCTCTCACTATAATGCTATAAATGCTATGAGGAAACACATTTGTCTTTATTAAAATTCTGTTTTTATTACATTTTTATTTTTCAAAAGTTTCATGTGTTCAGAATTTTTAAAAATATGAATAATAGTTATCAAGGTGTTTATATTTTTATTTATATATATTTCAGTTGTCAAAAATGAGCATTTAACTTTCTTTCACTAAGCCCCAAAGATTCACATACTCTTTCCACCACCAAACTTACTAACATAGCTAGATCATTTATTTGATTAGAATAATAATTTATGTTTACATTATAATGATTATGCAAATACAAATCACAAAAGAGTTTTCTCTGGAATTAGTAGTCATCTTGGTTTTGTTTGCTTGTTTTTATAGTTTTCTATGCATTCACCACTAATTCAATCCCAAACCCTTTGTTAATTGTCTAAATCTTCTAAATGTTTAGACTCATGAGTCCTTCAACTGATTTTTTAAAAGGTCTCTCCTTCATCCTTCTCTGGCTCCAATCTAATTTTCCTGCCCTTCTGGCCTTACACACAGCTGTCGTCCAGGAACTTTGTTTATTCATCTACTGGGGAGCCCTTTATGTCTTTCCAAACTGTATCTACTCCATATTTTCCTCTTCCTTGTTTTAGTTCTGAATTTTATGAAGATATAATGCTTTGCTCTATGTTTAGTAAATATCTTCATTCTTTTTCAATCCTTGTATTCTTGAGTACAATTCAGTGTGGATTGACTTCAAATTATCAATATAAAATCACTTTTATTCAATAATCTTAGCACCTAGTGACTTTGTTAGCTTCCAATATGGCAATAGAAAAATTCAAAATTATTCTGACCCTTAGTTCCTCTCCTTCCCACCCACTAGAAGCTTATTATAATTTCTCTTATCCACAGTGTTCTGAATTTTCACTGTGTGATTTATTTTTATCCGTTATTTTAGGCACTTAATGAATTAAAAAAGGAAAGGATTAGAGTAGAAATAGGTATATGTGTGCCTGAGAGCAAAATTGAGGTATTTAGTTTAGATTTTACTTTTTTAAAGAGGTGAAAAAGGGTCATGAAACTTTTTGAAAAGTTGTTTGGGCCTATTGTGGAGAATAAAAAACAATACTTATTAAAAAGTTTATTCTTATCCATAAGTTTTTTTAAAAATGGGACTCTTTAATCTTTAGTTTAACTTAGGACCCCAAAGTTTCAGAACAAATAGGTCGAAAGCATTTTCACAATTTTTAAAATGTATTTTTTTTAGATGTTGACAGACCTTTATTTTATTCATTTATTTATATGCAGTGCTGAGAATCGAACCTAGTGCAAGCACTCTACCAATGAGCCACAACCGCAGCCCCATATTTTCACATTTTATAGAGATGTGCTAAACATCCATAATCAAGCATCAATTGTGCACACCTAGATCAATACTGCCCCCTTGCTCTCTCCTTTTTGAGTTCTTCAGGTCTGAAGTTGAATGAACTAACTAGGGAGAAAGTTGTTGAAGAAATAGAGCAAAGATAGTAAAGATAGTTCTTATATGCCCTTTACTTAATTTCTTTAAATGTCAGCGTCTTTTGTTACATGGTTAAATTACAAAACTAAGATGTAAAGACTGAATAATACTAGCAACTAAGCTCCAAAGTTAACATCAAATTCACCAGATTTCTCACTAAAGTACTTGTCTTTTTCTAGGATTCAATCCAGAATAACATGCTGTGAGCAGGTGTTGCGTCTTCTTAGTCCCCTCAATGTAGGATCATTTCCCAGCTTTTCTGGATCTGTCATGAACCTGAATATTTTTGAATAGGACTGGTCACATTATCTTTTAGAATGTTCTCCAATTTATGGCTGCCTAATGTTTACTTATAATTAGAGTCCAGTTGTGAATTTTGAATGAAAATATCACAGTGTTTATATTCTGTCTCCTAAACGGACATATGCCCTAAGGGAAGGGGTTTTTCTTCTGTTTTCTTTACACCTACAACAGAAGATAGAACAGTTTCTGGCACATATTAGGGACATAATAAATGCTTAGAAAATTAAATATAGAATGACTAACAGCACCAGGGTTTTGTTCTGCCAAAGTTGAAAATCATGAATTTTTTTATAGTACCAATCTGTGTTACTCATTTTTTCATCAATGTAATAAAATTCATGAGATAATCAACTGCAGCAGAGGAAGCATTTATGTTGGCTCATGGTTTCAGAGGTCCATGGGTTGCTGGCTTGGTTGTTCTGGGGTATATGGCAAGGCAGAGAAGAGAGTGTATGGTAGATTAAAGCTACTCAATTCATTGTGATAGGCAAGCAAAGAGAGAAAGAAAGAGGGGAAGGGGTCAGTGTCCCAATATAGCCTTTTAGATGATTTTGCCCCAGTGACCTTAATGTCCTTCCACTAGGCTCCACCTCCTAAGGGTACTACCACCTTAAAAGCACATGATAGACTGTCAACCAAGCCTTTAGCACATGAATTTTGGGAGGTTACTTCAGATCCAGAATCCAACACAGAGAATTATGAGAATTCAGCAATTATGAGAATTCAGCATCTCCCATACATTCTACAATGGTGAAGCTTTGTTGATCAAAGGTTATCATTTTGTCAAATGGGTGCAACAGAAATATAATATCAGAATAAGGAGGTTAGGTAGACTCAAAAGAATAAAATATGGACAGCAGAAGAAGAGGAGGCAGAGCATAGAGGATGGTGAGGATATGTTTTCAAGAACTGTTATTCAAAGGAGGGTACTGCTGGTGAGGGTGGGGAGAAAAGAATAGGAAGGCAGAAGGACTTAGGTCTCTCCAAACACACATTTTATATTGAAGGGTTAGATTTATGGCTAAACTCTAGCACAGATGGGCAGCAGCTAATGTTATTTGTAATTTCCTGACCTCAGCTAAGTTTTGGAGAGCGTAGCAGTTTCTGGTGCCTGCAGAAGATAAATATTTGTGAAAGGAATCAGAAATAGTGGGCTTGCGAATTCCTTATCAGAACATAGTTGTCTTGGTCACACCCCTTAATATATTATCAGCCAAGCTAGTGATAAGTTCAATTCTTGTTTTCCTCCAGCCCCTATGGAAATGTATCCTGCTATAATGAATTCCTCCTAGTAGCTACAATTGAATCAGCAAAGGCAGCTGCTACCTTTTCCTGCTATAATTACCCATGTTTTGTGAGATCACTTCACCAAAATGAATTTGAAGTCATATGTATAGATGAAGGTATGGCTGGCAGGTGATTTATGAGGTTAATAGTAAAGAAAGCTAGAAAAATAGAAAGAGGGATCAAGACTGTGGTCCCTGACCTATCCTTTTGGGAGTTAGAACAACAATAATGCCTTAAATTAAAGGCAGGAGCTATATAAAATGCTCAGATTCTAACAGAGAGAATTGGACAAGACATAGATTTTTCTTTTCTTCTAAATTCCATGATGTCTTTCAGGCCACTAAAGTACAATTTACTTCACTAGAAGAAGTAATTTACTAAATGTATTCTGGAGGAATCCCTGAGTTCATGTATCACTTAAAATGAGCAATTTGTTCCTTTCTTGTAATATCAGACCCAACAAATTATATAGAAATAGGAGAAAGAAGAAATGTCATTAAATATATTGAACTGGCTAAAGCAGTAGTTTCCAAACTGTGTTCCAAGATCAGCAGCCACTTACAAAAGGTCAAAGTGGAGGTAGCTTCAAATAGATCAGCTCCATTTTTATCTTCTTTATATATTGAGCTTCTATATGAAATTAAATTTAACAACAGGTTCTGCTGCAAACTAAGTTAGTAAACCATGGTCCTTCTAAGAATAGAAAAAAAAGAGGACATTTTGAAAATATACCATAGATTTATGTTCTAATATGTATTAATAAAAATTAAAATTTAAATGAATGTAGCTATCATTTTAAAAGTATTTTTTAGTTGTTAATGGACCTTTATTTTATTCATTTATTTATATGCAGTGCTGAGAATCAAACCCAGTGCCTCACACATGTGAGGCAAGCACTCTACCACTGAGCCAAAACTCCAGCCCTGTAGCCATGATTTATAAAGTACTCTCATATATAAAATTTAGCAACTGTTAAATAAAAAAGAAGTTAAAAAAGAAAAGGGGCAGGTGGGAGGAAGGGACACTGGGACTAGAATTCAGTTTCAATGTTATTCAGTGTTGTGCAAACCCCATTTATATCCAATTCCAAAGCATTTTTATCATCCCCAAAGAAAGAGTAATCATTAAGAAATAACTCACACTGCCTTTCTCTCCTTATCCCAGTAGCCACCAATTTTCTGTTGTACTCCATGTTTTTAACTATTCTGGATATTTAATGGAATCAATACAACATGTGGATTTTTGCATCTGACTTGTTTTATTTAGCGTATTTTTGAGGCTCCTTCTCGTTGTAGCATGTATTAGTGCTTCATTCCTTTATTAGTGCTAAACAGTTGTCCTTTGTATGTATATACTGCAGTGTGTTTATCCTCCTGTCTGTTAATAGATATGCAGGCTGTTTCCACCTTTTGGCTATTGTAAAGAGAACTGATGTAAACATTTGTGTACAAGTATTTACTTAACTACCTGTTTTCAGCTTTTGAAGATATCTACCCAACAGTTTTGGCAATTCTATTTTTAATTTTTTGAGGAATTGACAAACTGCTTATCACAATGGCTTTTCCATTTCTCACACCAATTTTGTCACATTTTCACAAATATGTTATTTCTCATTTGTAATCTTTTAACCAGAGATTTGTGTGATTAAAATTATAATTATTAGTTTAATATGTCAATCATTATTTTGAAAAGGATTTTCTTCACAAATTTGCTTTGTTATTTCTACAAAAGTTAATTTTTTACCCCTTTCATTCAGTGTAAATAAAGGAATAGTTAATGGTTTTATTAAGGCCAATGTGCAGGACAGCATATCATTATCCTAGGAGACCTGCTTTCTTTAAATGAAAAGTAAGGATTCATTCAAAATCCAGAGAGTATTCCTAGTGGTTTTTTATCACCTCCCACTCTTTCCCATAATGTCATCGATTTTTCTTATTTTCTAAAATTTTTGATATGGAGTTCTTAGGTCAGTGATAGTCAATGTTGGTAGAGATCAGAGAACCCAAGTTTAAGATTAGCAAATAACTAGGAAAATCATGGTTTAGCAGGAATATGTGTGCAATCTTCTGTTTCTCATACATACAACAAATAAATTTCATAATGAAAGAAAAGGTAAGTCTCAGAACAATAGAAACAGGGATATTTTGACCCATCTTTAGATACTTTGTGTGATTTCACTGGTAATTTTACTTGGTGCTTATATCATTTTATTTTTCTGCTCTATGGCTACTCTGTCATCTAGAATGGTTTGTTCAGGTTACTATAATGTGCCCACAAATCAGTTTAATACGTTTCTACTCAAACAGTGATCAGTCACATGCCACCTGCCACACATTGTAACTGATCACCAAGTAGACAACTTTGACAAACTGTCCCCTGGAGACTCCTGTGCTATGCTTTGTAATAAATGGTTGCCCAGTGGGATCACAGTCTAGGAACATAAACCCAAAAGCCAAAATGGAAAAAAAGGGAGATAAAAGGTAAAAGTGACTAAGAATAGGGTAACAACTTTAAAAATTAAAAATACTGTAAGATCATTTTTTTAAAATATGAACACAGGATGGAAACAGATTTTTAACAAGTTGACCTGTGAAAGAAATGTTGAAAAGACTGCACTAGCATGGTGAATAATGTAAATTTAAAATGTAGCAAACAGGAAAAGGTAAAACATAGAGCATCTAGCAGATTTTGCCCCATATGGAAGGGTAGAAAGATTTAACTGCCCAATGCAATGGAAAATAAGCAAGTAAACACAAGTTGTGTGTACACACACACACACACAACATTCCTAAAGGCTGTGCTTAATAGATATGGCTCATACTTTCCACATATGATGTTTGGGGTTTCTGTGTCATCATCTGTTTGCACATACTTATCGGGACTCAATAAGTACATGTTTCTGCAAGAAAAGCAGCCCTGCCATTTGGAATATTTACACATGTAACACAAAGGAAAAATGAAAATGGCATTTTTTCCTCTTCTAACCTATAGGAATATGTTACTTTTTATTTATTATTTCCAAAATGTGTTTTTTTTTTCTGAAACAGAATTGTGTTGCCTTTACCGTATGTTGTATTTACGATAACTGTGGGAAAACTATACATAAATATAACCAAAAGAAAGACTAATTCTTTAAAGACTCCTGTTAAGAGATGTGAGCTGGACTTTAGATGCAGGGCATGAGCACCCACAGGTCTGCTCCCACTCTACTCAGAGTGTTAGCAATGGTGTTGAGGACACAACACACACACTCTGTCTTCCCCTGTCACAGCTTAGAAGGCCCTAAAACTAAGAAAGAAGGGCTATTGCCTGGAATCCTGTTCAAGAGGAAGACCAAGTTGACCTCATGCTTGCTTCTACCCAAAGGGGAAAGCACTGTTCACTGAAATCTTGCCTAAAGGCAGGCATATTTGAGATCAGACTCTAGGTGACTCTGATTTGATTGATAAATGCCCACCAAAACTGTGGTGATATCCTCTTTTAATAAATGTATTTAAAATTGGCTTTATGGTAGAAAACTATTCTGGTGGTGCATTGGTGACAAAGGATGAAGTGAATAAAGGCACAAAGATAGAAATTCATGTCATAAGAAAATTAGCAGAGTAGTACCTTGGAGAATGGAAAGGATTGGAGGTTTAAAAGTGTGCTATGATGAATGCATAAGCATCAAAACTAATTTGTTAAAGGTCCCAGAGAGCCATTGAAAAGGCTTCTTTGGAAAAAGTAGTATTATAAAAAGATAAAAGAGAGTATCCTCTAATTCTAGAAATCTCACTATTAATTCTTTAAAAGGTAAATATAAAGGTATAGTTATACTCCACATGGATTCATTTTTAATAAGTCAGATTAAATAAGACTGGTCATAAATACAGTGTAATTAAATATTTACATAAATTGTATTAAAGCCATTAATGAATCTTTTTAAAATTCTTTCTTAGTTATACATAACAAGAATGGGATTTATTTTCACATAATTATAGAAGCCTGAAATATATGAAATTTTTTTGACATCTTTAAATTTAGGGTAAATTTAGATACACCTAATTCAGATATCATTCATTAAAAGATACTGCTTGCCAGGTCAACTCACATGTATACCACATTGCAAATTATAAATATTATAGATTTCTACAGATTATAAACATAGTAATCTGAGTTAAGATAACTCTCTGAAGGTCAATTAAAGACTGTTGATAACCACTGATGAAACATTAAGGAATGTTATAATTTTCTAAACACCATACCTATTTTACAATAAATTCAATAATGCACAGGTGACATTACAATGAAATTCTTGTTAACCATCAATACCTTGTTAGCCACTAAAGAGACCTTAATCCACTGGTCAACAGTTCTGTAAGGATGTTTTGTTTTTTCATCTTCCCTTTCCGCATTTAACAATAATTTATATTCTACACAGAACTTTGCTGAAACATGTCAAATTGATGGTTCCCTTTTGTCCGAATTGATGAGAAATTTTAGGAACTTCTCAGCAACTGAGAAAACAAGGACCTTTAGTCACATCAACCAGGGTTTGAAATTTAGTTTTGTGGCCATGGGCAAGTGACATAACCTCTGTGTTCCTTGGGCTCCTTGATGAACAATAAATCTGCCATTTGCAGTTGTGGGAGGATTTGAGACACCTGCACACCACTTGGTGCACAGTGGGTATTTGCAAATGAGCAAATTTTTTTCATGGTTTTCTCCTTCTCATTATTCTAGTTTCAATCTCAAAGCCTCAATGATATTTTTCTCAAATGTATTTTATTAACCTATTAATATTTTGTTAATCCAGTGTCCTTTGCTCTATTATTTTGATAATTTTTGACAAAAACATGGGATGCCAGGAAAGAAATTGTGGCAATAAGTTTCTGTCAGGTCCATAAACACATTTGAGAAGTCTTTGTATGGATTTTTTTGCCAGCAGTAATCCTCCTTAGTGGCTCAAATAGGAGTCCATCAATTCCCCTAAGTATCATGGAAGAAGAAAAGCTTCTAGGTTAAGTGTGGACTTCAGCAAATCTATGAATAAATGGTCCTCTATTGTATACAGTACATCTTTGCCATCTCAGAAGAGGATGAGTTCTAATGGTGTTTTTTTGCTAAATTCTGTACTGTCAATCTCTTGTTTCCCAATAGTTTTATTTACTAATTATGTGTCCCACATGAATACCCAGGAGTTTCATCATGCCTTGAAATATATTAAAATATACTTGAACTCCATTCTATGTCCATATATAAATAAAAACCGTTGTTAAAATTTATGAAAATTCCCAAGCATTTATATCCAAATGGCCCTAAATTCTGGTTCTATGCATTTACTTACACACACAGAGCATGTCCACCCATTCATGAATCTCAAACTTAAACTTAGTTTCCATGAAAATTACTTCATTCATACAAGATATGTGCTTGAAATGGATTTAAATAAAGGTATTGGTGATAGCATGGAATTGAGGGAGGTTTATATTGAAGCAATGTCAGTTTCCAATCAGACATTGACAATCATATTCTTTAAAAACCTTGTCTACCATGCTCCTTGGAGTTTCTCTTTGGCCCTTCATGCTGTGCCCAAACTTTAACCACCTCTCTCAGTCCTTCTCCTTCCCACCCATTTTTCTATTCTTTCTGTCTTTGACTCAGTCATTGTATTGTTTTAGTTTCATAAAAAGAGATCTTTTGTGTCTTACATCATAGTAAGTGCTTTTATGTCTTTCATCATAGTGTTATCTAAAACCTTTAGTCAGCAAAGATCATTAAATTTCATGAGGAAATATTTATCTAACCTATGCACAAAGGTACCCATGAACCAGTTTGTTTTTTTACAGTGGGAACTATGACATGCTACCAAGATCTCTGTTCAGAACTGGGGACTGCAGAAGGTTTCTGCACCCGTAATCCCAAAAGATGGAGATTTGAGAAACAAAATGGTCTCCTCCATCTCCCTAAAACCTGGCTGTTATTCTTTTCTAGTAATTAGAGAAATGCAGATCAAAACTATTCTAAGATTTCATCTCACTCCAGTCAGAATGGCAACTAAGAATTGTAATGCAAAAAAAAAAAAAAAAAAGCAAGTACATGTAAATTACTTGTATTGTATACAAGCAATAATAAGTGTTGTCTAGCATGTGTGGAAAAAGGTATACTCATACATTGCTGGTGAGACTATAAACTGGTGCAACCACTCTGGAAAGCAGTATGAAGATTCCGTAGAAAACTTGCAATGGATGACCCTTTGATCCAGCCATCCCACTGCTAAGTCCAGACCCAAAGGACTAAATTGTACTGGTAGTGATGCATCCACATCAATGTTTATAGCAGCTCAATTTATAATAGCTAAACTATGGAACAAACCTAGATGCTCTTCGATGGATGAATGGATAAAGAAACTGTGGTATATACGCACAATGGAATACTACTCAGCATTTAAAAAGAATAATATTATGCATTTACAGGTAAATGGATGGAGCTGGAGAATATCATGCTAAGTGAAGCAAGCCAATCCCAAAAAAACAAAGGCCAAATGTTCTCTCTGATAAGTGAATGTTAATCCATAATCGGGGAAGGGCAGAGGGGAGCCTGGAACTTTGATTGGCATAGAAGAGGGGGGAGGGGATAAATGGGGGCAGGAAAGATGGTGGAATGCAATGTACATCATTACCCTAGGAAAATGTATGACTGCACATGTGGTGCAATGCTACATCTTGTACAACCAGAAAAATGAATAACTGTGCTCCATTTGTGTACAAGGAATCTAAATGCATTCTGCTGTCATATATACCTAATTAGAACAAATAATTTTTTTAAAAAAAAAAGCTGGTTGTTATGATTTGGTTGTGAGGTGTCCCCCAAAAGCTCATGTGTAAGACAATCTGAGAAGGTTCAGAGGAGAATTGATTGGGTTGTGAGCATCTTAACTTAATCAGTGAATTCATTCCCTGGTAGGTAACTGAAATGGTAGGGTGTGGCTGGAGGAGGTGGGAATTGGGGCATGGCTGTGGGATATAAATTTGTATCTGGCAAGTGGAGTCTCTCTCTCTGCTTTCTGATCTCAGTGCAAGCTGGTTCCCTGTGCCTCACTCTCCTGCTATGATATTCAGCCTCACTTCGAGCCCCCAGATTAATTTTTCCTCATCTAATGTTGTTCTGGTTGGGTTCTTTAGTCACAACAGCTAAAACACCAGCTTTGAACAAAACCTGTTTTACTTTTTGTGGAGCTCCAGGACAATAGTTTTTCCTTCTCACTGTCTCCTCTGTTGGATGCTGATTTCCTCTTCTATAGACTGAATTTTTGTCTCCTCCAATATTCATCTGTTGAAATCCCAACTCTCACTATGAGGTATTAGGAGGTGAGGACTTTGATAAATAATTTGTCACTAGGGCTCTGCTGCCATATTATACAAGAGATCCTGAACACAGAGAGAAGATGCCAGCCAGGTACCAGGAAGAAGGCCATCCATAGAGCTCCACCATACTTACATCCTAAACTTGGATCTCCAGCCTTCAAAACTGTGAAAAATGCATTGTTGTTGCTTATAAGCTAGTCCATGATACTCTGTTACAGCATCCCAGGTGGACATAGATATCACCCTTCCCTTTCACAGTTCTTAATCCAGAGACTGTTTTCTAACAAAGTTACTAAACAGAATTTTTATCTCAGAGCATCCTTTCCAGGCAACCCAAGCTATAACTGACCCTTATTAGTTAAAACTATGTAATACATAATATAAAGCAATGATATTTAAAAGAAAGGGACAAAATAACTAGTGTGGAGAAACCTTAAAAAATCATAAGCACAAAAGGAAATACCAAGAGTTTCAACACTTAAAAGTGAAATTTTTAATTGGGACATCTTAGTAGTATCTGTCTATAAATAAGACATTGTGAAGCAATTGATGAAAATAAAGTTGTTAAGAGAGGGAATTATCTAAATAGAAAGGTTTCCTTATACTCTAGGACTATTTCTCTTTAGCAGTCAAAATATCATAGCCCAATTTAAATTATCTTTGTGTTTCCTGCAGCTTTAAGGTATACAATGTTATACTTCCATGAGACATGATTATTGGTTCATTGATTATAAATCTGAAGATTGTTATTTCTCATATAATGTAGAATCAGAAGGTAAATGTCTGGTTATGAAAGCTAGGAAAAGTTTAACAGCCTATTTGAAAAATGATTCCCAAAAGACATGAGCTGTGAAAACCATTGAAAGATATTTCCTTGGTTTTGGTCACGGTAGGTTCACATCTGGCATTTGGTCAATCACTCATTAAATATTAATTAGCATTATTTATGCAATTTCAATGCCTTCTACCCTTTTAATGGGAAAAAAACTGAAGGCAAGGGGATCTTCAAAGGTTAGTTAGGTTCTTTCTCACTGATCTGTAGCTTGCTTATTCAATTTAAGTAATTTTTTTTTCTTAGTTTCCCTTTCCTAAAGCTTGAGATGGACATAGTGAATTCAATAAAAAGAAAATGTCTTCTCAGCAGGCAATTTCCTTCCAAATAAAATTATCCGATTAATTTCTATTAATATACGAAAGAAATCAGTGCACTATTTAGCATTTCCTAAGTCAGGGCTTTTAAGTATGAAGAATAATTTTCAAATATCATAATCCTAAAACTAAGGTATGTATACCTGGAAATCTGTGAATAAATCTAACAGTAGTTCAAACATGCTATGAAAATTTGGCTCTGGAGTATGCCCAATGTTTAAAAACTAATCAGTGACAATGCAAGCATTTAGAAATAATGTCAAAGTTTAGGATAGTAACTCATTTCAATCAAGTTGTGTAATTATTTTTTCAATTGATATTTGAGCATCTATTACATAGTAAGCAGATAGAAAGGGTTTCAGAGGTAAACTGACACTCTTCCTACTAAGTAGGAGTTTACTTCACCTTTCAGAAGCTAGTGACAAGTTATGGTACTCTGAGCAATTAAGAAGAAACAATACAGAAGAGATCTCTGCCTTGCTTTTGTTTCCCTCAAAGCAGGGTGTACATTTACAAAGGCAAAAGTCATCCTTACCAAGGAGAGCAAAGTTAACCACTGAACTAGATTATGTACATAGTAGGGAGCAGGAAAGACCAAATACTCCCTGAAGAGTGGGACACTATCAAGGAAGAATTCCTTATGGAACCTGAAAGGATGAGTGGGACATATAGAGGTATAAGATAAAATAAGTGAATAAGACAGGATAGGTGAAGGAAGATGTATAAACTGGAAGTTACAAGGGATCTTGGCTCATTATGCAAATACCAAGTGTGTCTATGGCCTTAGATAGAAAGGTATATGTGTATGTGTGGGCTATTGTAAGCGTGTTTACATGACAGCTATGGGAGTGGAAAAAAATCTTTTTCAGCTTTAAAAAACTTTTGGAATGAACCTCTGTAACAAAATATAGACTTACATAAGAAAAAAAATACATAGGCTTACAAACATGTATATTTCAAATGCACAGGCGTCATCCAAGGGAATGAGTGCATTGCCAAGAAGTGGCTTTAAATTTAAGTTTTTTAAACATCTTCAAGAACAGTACA
The DNA here is from genome assembly GCF_048772815.1 of Callospermophilus lateralis. Taxonomy (NCBI): domain Eukaryota; kingdom Metazoa; phylum Chordata; class Mammalia; order Rodentia; family Sciuridae; genus Callospermophilus; species Callospermophilus lateralis. The sequence goes on along the minus strand of NC_135312.1, from coordinate 101,924,247 downwards.
TTTTTAGAGAAGGGAAAGACAAAAGAAGAGAATGTAGGATCTACAGGGGAAAGAGAACAACTGGCAGAGAAGGCTGTTTGGTTTAGTTTATTAGTGTAGATTCCTTTGGAGCTATCGCTAAGCCCATAAGGACATAGGGTGGTTCTCAGTGGTTAACACTGCTCTCCTTGGTAAGGATACCATTTGTGTTTGTACATGTACAACCTTATTTGTGGCAAATAGAAGCAGGGCAGAAAGCTGTCCTGTATCTCTTCTTAATTGCCTTTGGCTCAAGAATTCGTCTCAATTTAGGATGACATGTTGTGTCTCACACATCAGAAGATGAGTATAAATGTGCATGTAGTAAGACATTAATCAAGGGTCTGGTGTGTTCATTATGAATTTTAACTTGTGACTTTCAAGATGGCACAATAGAGGAGGTTGCTTTCCTGGCTGCTCCGTGGTGTGAAACCAAGAAAGCAGACAGGCGGCTTCTCAGCAAGGTGAGTGAACAAAACAAAATGGGAAGGGACTTTATGGAACTGAAAACTGGACATTCAAAGCCGATCGGGGACTCAAGAAATTGGATATAATAAAATAAGGAAGAAATCCCCAGTGGCAGAGTCACTGCTGCAGCTGGACCAAAAGCACCAGACAGAGGGGTCCCTCTGTGAGCAAAGTGGAGGAACAAGGGAATTAAAGGAACCTAGATTTTTAGGAGGTTTGAGGCATGTCTGCATCAGATCATTTAGAGAGATCAAGGACATTGCCCAGGAAACCTGAAAGATGTGCTGTACAATATCCATATGCGGGAAAGAAGCCACCATCTCTCCAGGCGGTGTGCAGAGGACAGAGGAAGAAATCCTTTTGCAGCTGCAGTGCAGGAGTCAATTCCTGGCAAACCTGAGTTTGGCCTGAAATACGGGCAGAGTGAACATCCCCTGCATGACACAGAGTGTGCTTAAAAGACCAGGAGAAAATTGAACAGGAAGAGAGGTTTACACAGGAACAAGCTGTCATGGGAACATACCCATCTCTGCTCCTCCCCCTCCAATCCAGCTGCTTGAGAGAACAGCTGGGAGAGAAGTATCTGGTCATGAATTTGCAAGGGCAGGAGCAGGAAAGATTGAATTTGGAGAGTGAACCTAAGACCAGGAAATGTGGGGGCTGCGGGTAATGTAGGGGACTAAGATTTTTCTCCTCCTCCACAAGAGTGGAACTCAGGGGAGATATCAGGGGTACAGTCTTCCAGCATGGACTGAAAATTACTGAGTCCTGGAGGTGCTCTGATTTAAAATCTCCAGACTGATTGCCATTTAGTAAAGACCCTGGAGCCCACCGAAACCTAAACCATGCCTCCAGGAATTCCACCTATGTGATTACCTCTCTCACTACAGTAATCCAGAGGGTGGTACATCATGCTTCAGACAACCCCACCTAAAACTGCTGAGAACAGAAGTTGAGAATCTTTCCCACTTCAACTGAAAGACTTCTTTAACTTTTCATCAAGATATTTTGTTTGCTCTTTTTTCTTTTTTGTTGTTTGTTGTTTTTTTTCTCTGTTTAATTGCAACCTTAATGGTACATAAACATTTATACAGACACATATTTTTATTCTCATTTCTAGCATTTTGGAAGCCAGTTATTTTTAAGGATCAGGTTTTTTTTTTGAAGAGTAGGAAGTTTGATAGTATATTTTAGTATTATTTTGTGTTCTTTTATTTTTATGTTCAATTTTTAAAATGTCTTACTTAAGATATGCATATTTTTCTGTATTTTCTTTCCTCCTTCTTCATAGTCATCATATCCTATATCACTGCTTTTCTCTCTCTACCCATCATTTGAAATTGTAAGCCCTTTTGCAAACTTGATGTTTTTATTATAGGCAATAAACTGATCTTATACTTTCTGTTTATTGTGATAAATATCATTGTAGACTTCATAGTAGGAACTATTTGGTTTAATGCTGTATACTCTTTATATTAGTTGTTTTTATTATTTGTCTCCTCCTGAACAGTGAGATACTGAAAACCTTCAGAGACACTATAAGTCCACATGATAGAAACTCTACTGCCTCAGATCCATACTGTTAGATAGTTAGACAAACAAACAATATGAAAAAATAAGGGAATGAATTACCACAAACAAACCAAGATACTCTAATAACAGAATCCATTGATACCACAGTGGAAAAAATGTCAGAGAAATAGTTTAGGATATGCATAGTTAAACTCATATGTTAAGTAAAGGATGATATAAAAAAATGTAATCAGAGAGACAATATAGAAAGTGAAGGATCACTTCAATAAAGAGAGATTCTGCGAAAAACAAGCAGAGATCCTCAAAATGAAGAAGTCAATAAACCAAACTAAAAATTCAACTGAAAGCATCACCAATAGACTAGATCACATGAAAGAAAATTTCAGGCTATGAGGACAAAATAAATAATCTTGAAAACAAAGTTAACCATGAAGAAAAGATGTTAAAAGACCATGAACAGAACTTCCATGAAATATAGAATAACCTGAGAAGAACAAATTTAAGATTTATTGGGATAGATGAAAGTTCAGAGATACAAATGAAAGGAATGGACAATTTTCAATGAAATAATAACAGAAAATTTCACAGACCTTAAGAATGAAATGGAAAAGAAAACACAGAAGGCTTACAGAACCACAAATATACAAAATTACACCAAGGCACATTATCGTGAAAATGTCCAACATACAGAATAAGGATAGAATTGTAAAGGCTGCCAGAGAAAAATATGAAGTTACTTTCAGAGGGAAACAGATATGAATCTTAACTGATTTCTCAACCCAGACCTTTGAAGCTAGGAGTTCATGGAATATGACATACCAAGCTCTGCAAGTAAATGGATGCCAACCAGGAAAACTATACCTTGCAAAATTAAGCTTCTAATTTGAAGATTAAATAAAGACTTTCCATGATAAATAAAAGCTAAAAGAATGCACAACTAGAAAGCCTGCACTACAGAACATAATCAACAAAATATTTCATGAAGAAGAAATGAAAAGTAAAAGTGAAAACCAGGAGAGGGAGTAACTACACTAAAGGAAAAGGCAATCAACAGAGAAAATAATTCAAATTATAAACCAGAAGTAAATCAAAATGACAGGGAATAAAATTATTTCTGAATCATAACATTGAAAGTCAATGACCTAAACCCATCAATCAAAAGACATAGACTGGCAGATTGGATTAAAAAATAAGGCCCAACAATATGCTATCTCCAAGAGACTCACTTCAGAGACAAAGACATCCACAGACTTAAGGTAAAAGAGTGGGAAAAGATATCAACCACATAGATTGCATAAACAAGCAGGACTCTCTATCCTCTTATCAGATAAAGTAGACTTCAAGCCAAAGTTAATCAGAAGGGACCAAGAAATCCATTTCATAATGCTTAAGGGAATTATACCTCAATAAGACGTAAAATTATAAATATTTATGCCCCAAACAATGGAGCATTTATGTACATCAAACAAACCCTTCTCAATTTTAAGAAGCAAATAGACTACAAACACAGTAATACTGGATGACTTTTAACACATCTTTCTCACCACTGGATACATCCTCCAAACAAAACTAAACAAAGAAGTTACAGAAATAAAATATAAAATTAATAATTTAAATTTTGCAAACATATATATAGAATATTTCATCCATCAATGACTGAATACACCTTCTTCTCAGAAGCACATGGATCCTTCTCTAAAATAGACCATCTATACCTCAAAGCAACTCTCATGGAATAAAAATAGAAATCAACAATAAAATAACAAAAGATACTCAAATACCTGGAGACTAAAAAATATGTTATTGAATCATGAATAGATATCAGAATAAATCATGAATGAAATGAAAGAATACTTAGAAGTAATGAGAATAGAGATACAACAGATCAAAATCTCTGGGACACTATGGAGGCAGTGCCAAGAGGAAAGTTCATTGCATGGAATCCATTCATTTAAAAAATAGAAAGTCAAAAGATAAATGACCTAACATTACATCTCAAAGCCCTAGAAAAAGAACAAATAAATGTCAAAAGCAGTAGAAGACAGGAAATAATTAAAATCAGAGCTGAAATTGAAACAAAAGAAATAATCCAAAAAATCAACAAAACAAAAAAAAAATTTTGAAAAAAAAATTAACAAACCCTTAACCAAGCTAACAAGGAGAAAGAGAGGGAAAACTCAAATTACTAAAATTCATAATGAAAAAGAAAGTATCACAACAGGAACTACTGAGACAGTTGCAATAATCAGAACTTTGAAAATTTATACTCTAATAGAAAATCTTATAAAAATTTATACTTTAATAGAAAATCTTGAAGACTTTGAAAAATTTCTAGAGACATATGATCTACCCACATTGAATCAGGAGGACATAGAAAATTTAAGCAGATTAATTTCAAACAATGAAATAGAAGACACCATCAAAAGCCTATCAACCAAGAAAAGGCCAGGACCGGACGGAGTTGGTCAGAATTCAGTTTCAGCTGAGTTCTACCAGACCTTCAAAGACGAGTTAATATCAATCCTCCTCAATTTATTCCATGAAATAGAAAATGAGGAACCCTTTCAAACTCATTCTATAAAGCTAGTATCATCCCGATCCCAAAACCAAAGACCCATCAAGGAAAGAAAATTTCACACCAATATTCCTGATGAACACAGATGCAAAAATTCTTGATATACTACTGGAAAATCACATGCAAAAAATATTAGAAAGATAGTGAACCATGATCAATTGGGGTTCACTCCTGGGATGGAAGGCTGGTTTAATATATGGAAATCAATAAATATAATCCATCACATCAGTAGATTTAAAGAAAATAATTACATGATAATCTCAATAGATGCAGAAAAAGCATTTGACAAAATACAGCATCCATTCATGTTCAAAACAGTAGAAAAACCACAGAGAGTAGGAACATAACTCAACATTATAAAAGCTATATAAACTAAATCCAAGGCCAACATCATTCTAAATGGAGAAAAATTGAGAGCATTTCCTATAAAAACTGGAACAAGACAGGGATGCCATCTTTCACCAAATTTATTTAACATAATACTGTAAACTCTAGCCATAGCAATTAGAAGAAAGAAATTAAAGGATATGGATAGGAAAACAGAAGCCCAAACTATCACTATTTGTTGATGACATGACTCTGTATTTAAAAGACACAAAAAAACTCCACCAGAAGGCTTCTGGAACTCATAAATGAATTCAGCAACATAGCAGGATATAAAACAATAAACATCATAAATCAGTAGATACAAAGTCTCTGGTATGCATCAATAATGAATGAGCTGAAGCAGAAATCTGGAAAACTCTCCCATTCACAATAGCCTCAAAGAAAATAAAATATTTGGGAATCAATCTAACAAAAGAGATGAAAGACCTCTACAACGAAAAATGCAGAACACTAAAGAAATCAAAGAAGACCTTAGAAAATGGAAAGATTTCCCATGTTCTTGGATAGGCAGAATTAACATTGTCAAAATGGCCATACTATCCAAAACATTGTAGAGATTTAATGCAATTCTTGTTAAGGTTCCAATGACATTCTTCACAGAAATAGAAAAAGCAGTCATGAAATTCTTTTGGAAAAATAAGAGGCCCAGAATACCAAAGCCATCCTCAATAAGAAAAGTGAAGCAGAAGGCATCACAGTTGACCTTAAATCATCCTACAGGGGTATAGTAACAAAAACACCCTGGTATTGGCACCAAAACAGACATGAAGACCACTGGTACAGAATAGAAGACACAGAGACAAACCCACATAAATACAGTCATCTCATATTAGACAAAGATGCCATAAACACACATTGGAGACAAGATCTCCTTCTCAATAAATGGTGCTGTGACAACTGGAAATCCATATGTAACAAAATGAAAGTAGACCCTTATCTGAACCAAACTCAACTCAAAGTGGATCAAGTACCTAGGCTTCAGACCGGAGACTTTGTATCTACTAGAAGACAAAGATGGCCCAAATCTCAATCACATCAGCTTAGGAACTGAATTCCTCAATAAGAATCCTGAAGTGCAAGAAGTAAAATCAAGAATCAATAAATGTGATGGACTCAAATTATAAAGCTTCTTCATAGCAAAGGAAACAATCAAGAACGTGAGAGAGCCTACAGAATGGGAGAAAATCTTTGCCACCTACACCTCAGATAGAGCATTAAATTCTAGAATATATAAAAACTCACAAAACTTAACACCAATAAAATAACCCAGCCAATAAATGGGCAAAGGAACTGAACCCACACTTCACAGAAGAAGAAATATAAATGGTCAAAAAACTATGAAAAAATATTCGATATCATTAGCAATTAGAGAAATGCACATTAAAACTACTCTGAGATTTAATCTCACTCAAGTCACAGTGGCAATTGTCAAGAATACAAGTAATAATAAATGGCAAGGATTGGGGGGAAAAAATCACTCACACATTTCTGGTAGGAGTGCAAATTAGTGCAACCACTCTGGAGAGCAATATGGAGATTCCTCAGAAAATTTGGGATGGAATCACCAGTTGACACAGTTATCCCACTCCTCAGCATTTACCCAAAGGACATAAAATCAGAATACTACAATGATGCAGCACATCAATATTCATAGCAACTCAATTCACAACAGCCAAGCTATAGAACTAACCTAAGTGCCTTTCAACTGCTGAATGGATAAAGAAAATTGTGGTATATGTACACATTGGAATATTAGTCAGCCATAAAGAAGAATGAAATTAAGACATTTTCTGGTAAATGGATGATACTGGAGAATATCAGGTTACTGCAATAAGGCAGTCTCCCAAAACCAAAGGCAGAATATTCTCTCTGATATGTGGATGCTAACCGTAACAAGGGAGGGTAGGGACTGGAACTATAGAAGTACATTGAATTCGACAAAGGGAAATGAAGGGAAGGGAGGGGGGATGGGAATGGGAAAGACAGTAGAATGAATAGGACATAACCTTCCTATGTTCACATATGAATACACGACCAGTGTAATTCCACATCATGTACAACCACAATAATGGGAAGTTATACTCCATGTATGTATGAAAGGTCAAAATACATACTACTGTCATATATAACTAAAAGGAACAAATAAAAACAACTTTAGCTTTATCCTACAGTCCACCACAATGAAGGATAATACAAAAAACTGCTACCAAGGAAAAATGGAAGTTCCACTTATAATAGATTATTTTAAGTTAGTATGTACCATACTTATTGCCTGTGTTAGTACAGAAGTCTATCCTGTGGCTTTGGTTACATACAACATAGAAGACCAGACATCCTTAGTCAGGCTACACCAGGGGATATCACATGAGACTCACCCAGATATTTTTTTTAAATTAATATGAGTATGTCTTTGAAAATGGACGTTAGAAAAGACTCTTAAAATGACATTAGAGGGCAGTGAAGATTAGAGCCTCTAACTTCTTTGAGTCATGACAGGTTAAAAAAGAAAGAAAGAAAAAAGAAACTTGTGAGATTTATAGAGAATGAAAGGAAACTGAATGGCAGTGTTCAGATATTGGAGATGTACTATCTCCTCAGAGTTTAGCGTTGACTCGGTATTAGATAGGGGTTAAAAAATGAAAGAATGCATATTGAAAGAAGGTTTGTAAGTTAAAGGAGAATAATGGAAGCCAAGGTCGAGGTCCACTCTTTTTCTACAATGCTGTAAGCATGTCATTCTCCAACAGTCCTCTTTGTATGTGTATGTAAGTGTGTGTGTGTTATACACACACACAAATATATGTGTATGTGTGTGTGTGTGTGTGTGTGTATATATATACACAAATATATGTATATACACAAACAAATATATATATATATATATATATATATATATATATATATATATATATATGTATTTTTTACCAGGGGTTGAATCTAGGGATACTTGCCCACTGAGCCACATCCCCCCACAACTTTTTTTTTTTTTCCAAGACAGCATCTCACTAAGTTGCTAAGCCTGGCTTTAAACTTGCAGTGTCCTGCCTCCTGAGTCTCTGGGATTACAGGACTATGTCACTGTGCCCAGCTAAACATTGCCTGTATTTTTCAGAATATGAATCTCCACCAGCTAAAATGTCTTTAAAGTAATCATGTGAAAATATGTTAACCATGCCCTGTGGCTGCTCTGCCTGGCCCTTCCCAGCCCTGCCTTGCCTCCAGGAAAGAACATTGGGCCCCCTTTACTCAGCTCTCTAACACTTCCCTGTTCCTCTGATAAAGCACTAACCATGCTGTGTCTGCAGCCCTTGCTGGACCTCAGACTCCATGGGAGTTACGCTTGGGGGGTAATATCTCTTTTAAATTAATAGGAGTATGTCTTTAAAAATGGTTCCCTTGGTGGGTAACTCCCATGGGATCCCCCCTCTAGTTCCTGACAAGAATGCTTGTTGAATAATTTTGAGGGTGGAGAGAGAAAAAAGGAAGCTATAGGGTACATATTCAAAGTTGCATCATGGTAAGGAGGATGAGCAGAGAGCAAAGGGGATGGAATTAATTTCAAGGACTATTGTGCTTGAATGAAGAAGTAGAAGGAAAGAGGATTGGAACCAAAAAGCATTGATGGCCATGCAATATTGATTTGGAGGGAAATCACGACAGGCATCTATCTGTGGTGTAGACTTGGGCTATTTCTGGATCACGTGGAAAAGGGGAATAGCCCAGGAATTCTGATTTTCGTTTGCATGGAAGCTATTTAGAGATCTGGGTTAACAGGTCTTTCAGGAAATTCTCAAAGCTCTGTGTGATCTAAACAATGACTCAGAATTCAGAATGATTCATATACTACAGTTCTCCACTTTGTGACTTCTACTTGGTCAGAAACTTCTTTCTTCTTTTTAGTTTGTGATTTGAGACGTTAGGTCACAGACAGATAAAGGACAACTCCAAGTACTTCTACTCCTTTTACAGGAATAACAAAGAATACACAGAAGCAAAAACTATCATGTGTGTTATACATTTCATACATGTGCCTGAAAGCATATGTCCAGATTCCGTCTAATCACACCCATGGAAGCAGGGCACACGATTTCACATTCAGCCTATTGATAAGAATCACTTGGATAGTCTTATATTGGCATTCTGTCAATCTTCTTTTGTAATTCATTCCTGAAGCTATAAATATCAAATCTATTCTTTCCCTTTCCTAATATATGTCATTTCCTAATATCTTACATCATGTAAGAATATTCTATCTTCTTTAGGACATTAGCATTCTTACTATTTGAAGTTTATTTATTTCAAAAATAATACTTGGGCTATTTCTGGATCACGTACAACTTAGAATTTGCTGGAAATTAACAAGCCTCTGGGTTATCACAATGTTTGTTAAAAAGGAAGACATCCATATCAAATGTGTGAGATTCAAAATATATAAATCTAATATGTGGGACCTAATCAAACCTAAGCCTTCAGATTTCATTTTGTTCTTTTTTCTGCTTTTCTCACTTAAAAACATTCAGATGTCAACACCACTGTTGAGATAGCATATGGAGCAGGATTTCATTCTCCACTGATACAATGGGCAACTGTGGAATAGTCTTTAACCTTTTTGAAATTCACACGCACTAAGTCAAAAAGAACTTTATTACAAGGTCAATAAGATCATGTCTGTAGAGGATTTCAAGCTCTCTTAATTCTCAAAATGATAAACAAATATGAGGTTTTATTATCATTATCATTGGCTTCAAAAGGAACTTGTCTTTCATAGCAGTGGGATAAAAAAAAAAATAACCCGTAGTTATTATAACCAGTAGTGAGCACCAGCCTGAGCAAGACTGAATCCTAAATAATCTATCAAGGCAAAACTCTCTCTCTCTCTCTCTCTCTCTCTCTCTCTCTCTCTCTCTCTCACACACACACACACACACACACACACACTCTTTTAATTTCATTTACCTGTTATTCCATCTATTACTCATCCCCCCATGTTAAATGTTAAATTCAAAAGACAAGGATAAGTAAGATCACTCTAATTTTATTTCTGACTGCTTTTCTTAATGAATGTGTTAATGGAATTTCCCTAGATGTTTAATGTTGCATATATTAATGAAATCTAGCAGACTACTTCTGTTCGGTTAGTCTAAAACACAGTCATTCAGTCCTAAGGAGTAACATCTTTAATCTCCTGATTTGAAGCCATCCATAACTTTTAGAGGAAAACCTTAACATTTTATAGTAGGTATAATTCTATTGTTATAAAATCAAAAGTGACACATTTTAACATAGTTTATCATTTGCATTTATTTAAAGCTTAACTGAAAGACAAAAAAAAAAAATCTGCTTCATATACCTAATTGTGCTCATTGAAATGTAAATCCCAGTAAGTGACACGTGGAGAAGTAAATGGACAAACAGCAAAAAAATAAAAATGCATTCCCTCTATACAGCCATTTGTCTTCTGATAGCATGAGTAAAGCTTAAGTCAGATACAATTAAATGGACTAAAGCTTTAACAGTGACTTTTGAACTGCTTGAATTAACAAAATCAATCCTCATAAATTAAGCCATCAATGATCTATGATACAATTAAGTTCCATAATCAAAAATGCTACCGTGCATGCAGTGTCACTTATGCCATTTCTGACACTGAATTTTAACTACTGCTGGCTAACTCTTCCTGCAGGGTTGTGTAAAACTCCATCTGGCACACGAGACAGCAACGTTATGATACACGGTTTCTTTTCTATTCTTCAATTTAGGCTGACATCTGGTGGTCCAGGGGACCGACAAGCAATCTTTCTGAATGTAAACCAATTCACAAATGCGGCTTCTTTCAGTTTTCCCTTTGTCTTTCCGAAGTGTTTAGAATTGTAACCAAACCAATTAATTACATGGAAATTCACATAGAATAACAATTTAAATAGGAGAACAATAAGGGTGAAGAGATTGACCTTCACATGATGAATTATATACATGTAAGTACATCGAACTCCGGGGTGACCAAAATGCATCAATAGAAAGCACCATATATTGGCCAATTAGAGCCACTCAGAAAGGGGACTATTTAATGACACCACACAGGGGATCATAATGGAAATGTGGTAGATGTAAGATTTCTTTCTTTCTTTCTCCTTGTCAGATTAGTTGCAGGGAGGGAAATGAAGGAAATGAGGAGGAGGGGGAGGGAACACTGCATAGTCAGAAATTGATGTTTAAACAGGCATAAAGAAGTATTCAAAAGCATTCATTCCCCACCCCCCTTTGGGAAGAAGGGGGTATTTCCAGCAGTTAGCAGCGGTCCAGATGGTAAAACACATTGGGCCAGAAGCAGGAGCAATTCAACTCTCTCTACACCTGGGATATGCATATAGCACACACGTACACACACACACACACACACACTCCATCCCCACCTATCTCCAATTAATTTACTATGGTACATTCCACTAATTACAAAATCATGGAGGAACAGAATAATACTTTGTCAGTCTTATGATTTTCATGCCATTTGTTTACAAGCACAGAAAAGAAAACAACTCCTGTGATTTTTTTTTCCATATTCAACACTTAGCTATATCATTCTGTAGCGTTTTTGCCATGAAGAGACTTAATAAATTGATATTTTGTGCTCAGATTGGTAATTTTTTCCCCAATAGTTTGCAGTGATTGTGAATAGCATAGAAAATAGATGTAATGGTTGAATTAACTTTAACATACCTCCTTATTTATGAACTGCTTTTGTCCACAGAAATATAGGCAAATCTCCCTTTATGAAAAATAACCACCACGTAAAACAAAACAAACAAACAAACAAACAAATAAACAAGTGAAAAACAGCTTTAATCTGGTGCAAGGAAGATCATTCTGAATGTTTGGTTTGATCCCTGTTTCCACTTAACCTTGTGACTCTGAAAAGGTTATTGGAAGGAGTGCCAATTATGCTGGTGCTTTTGAAATATGGCCAGGTCCTCTAGGAAGTAGACTTGAGCTGCCAATACCTAATCTCATAAAGGTCACTGGAAAGTTCAAAGGAAATTGCTTTTAGTTACTATGAAACCCCTAAGCTGAAATGGGTAAGTGAGAGTAAAAACACCCACCTGTGCTTACCAGGCATTTCTCCTGTCTTAAGAATGAGGTTTAGTTTTAATCAGTAACTGTAAGGTCTGTCAAGAAAGAAGAATTTTAATTTTCTTTTAACAAACTCATAATTATTAAGTAAACTTTAAAAGACAGGAAACGCATGTTCTATGCCCTGGTCGGCAACTGGAATGTACCCCAAAATTCATTTGTTGAAGGATTGGTCATTAGCCTGTGGCAGTATTTGGAGGTGGTGGAATTTTTAGGTGATGGGTTCCAGTAGAAGAAATTTATGTTAGTGAAGGGAATGCCCTCAAAAGGGATAGTGGAGGACGCTCCCATTGTTCCGCTCTGTTCTTCGCAGCTGCCATGAGATGAGAAGACTCATCCCTCCACATGTGGCCCACTGTGATACCCTGTCACCACTGGCCCAAAAGTTATAGGGACAGCCAACCATGGACTGAAACTTCCGAAATTCGATCCAAAATAAAGCTTTCCTCTTTATAGATTTTCTCAGATATTTTGTCACAGTGATGAAAAGCTGACTAACATATTTTGTAAGAAAATTGCAAACTAATCATCAACAAGTAAGGCCATGCCATTCTAGTAGACTTCATGTGGTTGTTTTATTTATTAAGGGATAGGGCAGAAAAAATTCGTACTGTAATGTTAGAGGCACTAGAATAGGTCTAATTCCCACAAATATTTTATACCAATTATTAATGAATGAACTCTCAAATGTAGACATTGGTGTTGGGCTTTGTGTCCTTTCTGAAGATAAGTAATTTTTCCAGGAAATCACTTTTAAAACTGTGTTTCATTTAATTTCACTTATTTTTGATTGACATATGTGATTATACATTTTATAAGGTTCAATATAATATTCAGGCATGTGTACACTTTATAAAGTTTCAATCAGGGTAAGCAGTATAATATTAAGTCTCATTTTTATCATTATAATTTCTGTGGAAAAATTTTTTTGTCAATATATTTTATTTCCTTCAATTATATTGCTCTAGATATAATAATGATGCCATGTTAAAAATAATTTAAATTATTTCCTTAGAAATATAATAGAGTACCTTTATCTTCCTACTCTATATTAGACAAAGCCCTAAAGGTATTTCTCATGTACATGATTGTGTAAGTCCTCCATTCTGAGACCCCCCTTGCTGGGTAACCCATATGAAATTCCCTCATCAGTTCCACCAGGGCCATTTCCTGCTGCCATCTCTACTGTCACTGCTCCTGGCTGCTGCTGATGTGGCAGTGTCAACCAAACCACACCAGCACAGACTTCCTGACAAGAGCACTCCTGCTCTAGCCCAATGCAGGTGGTGTTGATTTTGGCATCAGAGCACACTGACAAAAGATGCTGTCCAGTTTCAGACTTAGATTTCTTTCCTTCCTTCCTGTTATGGTTTAGATGTTAGGTGTCTGCCCAAAATATTGAGACAATGCAAGAAAGTTCAGAGGTGAAATGATTGGGTTATGGGAGCCTTTGGCCTAATCTGTGCATGAATCCCCGGATAGGGATTAACTGGGTGGTAACTGTAGACAGGTGGGGTGTGGCAGGAGGTGACAGTTCCCTAGGAGTCCTGCCTTTGGGGTTTATATTTTGTTGTGATGAGGGAACTCCCTCTCCACATCCTGGTGCCATGTTCCCAGTTGCTTTTCTCCACCACACTCTTCCACCATGATGTTCTGCCTCACCCCAGGCCTTGGGGAATGAAGTTTCAGCCATCTATGACTGAGACCTCTGAAGCCATGTGCCCCCAAATAAACTTTTCCTCCTCAAATTGTTCTTGTCAGGTCTTATAGTCACTGCAGGGAAAAAGCTGATTAAAACGCTTCCTTCATTCCTTCTTTCCTTTCTCTCTCTCTCTCCCTCCTTTCCTTCTTTTTCTTCATTCTTTCCTGTTTTCCTCTTTTCCTAACTCCCTTACTTTTCCCTTTCTTCATTCCTTCCACCCTTCATTTTTAAATGATCAAGAACATTGTTGCTTACCTTACACACATGGTCATTAAACTATCTACGTAGAATGAACATGCCATCTCCAGGGAACTTTTTGATATGGTCTCAAGCCATGTCATAAGCAGAGTGCTCCAGCAGAGAACTCTCAGAAGGAAGCATAGCTTTATGAAGGTTAAAGGTTAAGAGCCCAAACTGGGTCTTTCTCTTCATAGTAGGTAGAGGTAGATCATTTTTAGATGGATATTTGCTTTCCTGAACTGGTGCTAGTGTTTATATATGGTTGTTGTTGTTGCTATTATTTATTATTATTATTATTATTATTATTATTATTATAATCATCATCATCATCATCATCACAAACTCTGCTTTTCATTTTTTCCATATTTTTTCATGGGTGTATTATTCTTGTACACAATGGTGGAACTTACTGTTTCATATTCACACGTGCACAAAATATAACAATATAATTTGGCCAAAACCATTCTCCTGTATTTCCCTTCTGCCTCCTCTTCTTTCTTCCCCAGGTCCCTTTCTTCTAGTCTACTGATCTCCCTTGGGTTTTCATGAGACTCTCTGTCCTACCGGCTCTGGCCACCATTCTTCTTCTTTTTCCTCTGTAACTTCCATATATGAGAAAATCTGCCACCCTTGACTTTCTGAGTTTGTATTATTTCATTTATCATAATAGTTTCAAGTTCCATCCATTTCCCTGCAAGACATAATTTTATGTTTCTTTGTGACTGAATAAAACTCCACTCTGTGTGTGTGTGTGTGTGTGTCACATTTCTTTATTTATTCATTTGTTGATGAACCCAAGGTTAATACAATAGTTTGGCAATTGTGAATTGTGCTGCTATAAATATGGGTATACTTCTATTGCTATAGTGAAAGTAATTGTCTAATAATCTTATTTGACAATCTTAGATCTATAGGGAACCATTTTTAAAGCTCATAAACAGATGAAGATAAAATAAAATACATGTCAGACAACATGTCAAGATCAAAGAAAATATAAAGTTATTTTTACATATATTAATTACATTTTGGTCCATCTTATTTTTCTTATATGAAATATGATTTATAGATGTTATAGAACTGAATTACTGGGAAAGGAAAAAGAGAGAGGGAGTCAGTGAATCTGGGACAACCTGATCTCCTTATTCATAAGGATTCACATTCAAGGATTCAGCCAACCTCAGAAAATCTTTGGGGAAAATGTATCTGTAATAAACATGTACCAACCTGTTTTCTTGTTTCCATTCCCTAAGCATAATAGTACAACAACAATTTACATGGTATTTGTTGTTACAAATAGTTTATAGATGACTTAATGTATACAGGAGGAAGTACATAGGTTATATGTGAAAACCATGCATTTGATACAAGGGACTTGAACTTCCACACATTTTAGTATTTTCAAGGTGTTCTGGAACCAATCCCAAATGGATATAGAGGGACAACTGCACATGATTTATTTTTTCTCATTGTCAACCAAATTCTCATGAGATTTTGGGGAGGGGAGGGCAAATATTAATTTTTTTAAATAGAGTGTTTTTACACACACACACACACACACACACACACACACACACACACCCTGGATTGAATCCAGGGGTGCTTAACCATTTTACCACATCACCAGCCATTTTTAATATTCTATTTAGATACAGGGTTTTGCTGAGTTCCTCAGGACCTCACTAAGTTGCTGAGATTGGCTTTGAATTTGTGATCCTCCTGCCTCAGCCTCCAGAGCTACAAGATTACAGCTTCCACTACTTCACCCAGCAATAAATCTATTCTTGAAATGGCTTTATTGTTCTCTAATTCAAGATGTAGACATCTTGGTCACATTACACGTACATCACATTGTTGTTGTTAAATCAAAATAAAGAAATAAGTAGTATGAATAAGGTAAAAGAAAGTAAGATATTATGGATGAGAACTTAAGTTTGTTTTATGCAAGAATACAGAAAATGTGTTTAAACATGTTAATGTATAAACTGTTATTTTAAAATAAAAATCATAGTTTCAGATTTAATGAAACTTGACACTTTAATAAGTGGAATTCAGTCTAATAATCATGCATAAATATTAGCAGTCCGTTCCTTCAAACTAGCAGGTTTTCAGTACCTCCAGCAGTGGGAGCCACTGCACAATTCTGTGTTTAAAATACCAGAACTCTGATCTGGGGCAGTGCTATTTGTGCCAGTCTCTAGCAGGTTGTCTGACACAGAGGTGAATCATCTTAGCATGTTCTACTTCCAGATGGTTAGTTTGGGTAGACAGTGAGATTAGAAACCTTCCTGGTCAGCCTGCCAAGAATTTCTGGAATGGTCCAATATTTATGTACCAGAAAAGCAGTGGCTGAATGAAAGCAGCTGTCCTGGCTGCTGAAATTTCCTTGGTATAGAGGGAGCAATTGCTTTCCTTTGTTGGGTTTTTGCTTTATTGTTGTGGTTGTTGTTTTCACCTGCATAGTCACAGCAAGGATTAAAATGGTTAGCATTTGTTTATCTCCTTTGAGAGCTAGTGAGTTTCCTGCCCAGCTGTCTATAGTTGCAGAAGCCATTATGCATGAAGTGATAGAAGCCAAGTAACAGATTCCTCAATTCCTTCCTAACCACTTTTCTTTCTATCCTCTCTCATTGCTAGATGTCCACGCAGCCTCATTATGGGAGGCATAGCACAGAAAGTGAGTCCACCAGAGGCCAAACGAGTTTGCACAAATGAAGCAGTTTAAAAGCAGCAATTAAGCATGCCTTAAACTTAAGTGGCACCATTTGCAAAACATAAGTGATTTACTTTCTTTTCCTTCTCACATTTGTAAAACCTGGAATTTAGAGTCATTATTTGCGAGAAAGTTTTATCTCTGCAAAAATCAATTATATACTGGCCACTCGTTAGGCACTGGAAATAAAAAGATGCTTAAGAAATTGACTGACCATTATTATCTGACAGAATAGTGCTTCTGTAGAAGTATACAAAGTCCTGAAAAATGAAAAAGAATGAACCTGTCTAGGCAACAGAAAAGAGTCTGTGAAAATGAGACTTGAAGAAGGAGTGCATTTATCAAGTGGAGAGGATGGCATCTTGTTTCAGAAAACAGAATGAAAAGGAACAGCCTGTGGAAGTAGTAAAAACACAAAACAAGAGCAGAAAGCAAAGTCAGAACATGGAGGAATGTGTATGATTGCATAAATAATTTCAATTTTATCTTATGGTTTTGAGAAACTACTGGTGGATTTTAAGTAAGTAAATAGGGTTGATGCCAAGAGCTAGTTGAGAAGGAGAGAGGCTAATAAGGGTGGAAAAGATAAGTAAACAATAGATAAGTAGCATTTATAGAGAAATATGTATATGAATCTATGTGTGTGGATAGAGATAGATAGATAGATAGATAGATAGACAGACAGATAGACAGACAGATGAATGTCTAGGAGTGGGGAATTTTTTTTTTTAAAGAACAACCATGAACATAGTGCCAGGGATGTATGATTTGTGTCAGTTACTTGTCAAATTGCAGCAATTGAAGGCATTTTTGCACCTGAACAGATAATTTCAAGGGGAAAAATTTAGGACTTGCTGAGAAAAGAGAAGGGGCACATGAGTTGAGTCTATGGAAACATAGCAGCGAGAGAGCATCAAATGCACTGCCCTGTGCAGAGAAACCCAAGAGAGAAGAGCATCTACTTCTCAATCATTCCATTGCATTCATTTCTTTACTAGGAATTTATAAGATGAGAACAGCGAACATTTCTCTTATTTAATCTTAAAATATTAATTATAATAGTTCATGATTCACTTTAGTATGACCCTTTTTGGACAACTGATAAGATGAAATCATTTTAATCAAGCTTATTTCCCCAAAAATCTAGAGTGTAGCTTTATGATGGGAGTTTTCAAAAGGCAGCATTGAAATTCTTAAAGAATTTTTCAATAAGTGTTCCACCCATGAATAATTTTAAGTAGTATTTTCATCAAAATTACATAGATAAATTATTGATGAGAATGCATATGCAACATGGGACTTGGAATTAATTTAATGTGAAAGGTCAATTCTCAAAATTACATGTTTCTATCCTTCTCTGCTGTGAAGAATACATCACTGAAATGTTTCAAATATGTTGCATTAAGCCATTTTCCAAATAATAAATTAAGTTTCTTGCAAAACGCTAAAATATTTCACTGCATTCATGGTTAAACAAAAAATTAAAAACAGTAAATAACATGTAATTTTGTCTTATTCCAGAATCTTTAAGGAATTCCACAAATACTGCCCCATCATCTTCCTCATAACTGAATGTACTCTTGACAATAGTGGCAGAAAGAAACAATAACTTTGGGTGGAGGTTGAAATAATTGAGTCTTGTGGTGAGAAAGTTTTTTCTCTTTGATTTATCTCAGTCCACAATTTCCCATTATTCAAATTTTTGATTAGTTTAAAATAAGAACACACCTTTCATAATTTGACACTTGATTTCCATTTCAGCAGGGGTCCTACATTAGGCATAGTAGTAATACTGACAGTATTTGCACATAACGAGCGGGAATGCTTCTTCATTATATGTGTATGATTTGATTATGCGTTTGTGTGCATATACACATACATACATATATTAATATTTTTAAGTGAGTAGACAGATGCATGTGCAAAATATCTCTCCCTGATGCTATGGACTGAATGCATGTGTTCTCCTAAATTCATGTTAAGATTCTAGTCTCCAATGTGATGGTATTTGGAGGCAGATTTGGGGAAGGTAATTAGTGTTAGTCAGCAACCCCCATCTTGGGGTTAATCCCTTACTAGAAAAAGGCAGGGAGAGATAGAGGACCTTTCTCTTTTTGTGCATCTACCAAGGAAAGACCATGTCAAGACATGACCAGTTAGAGAGCCTTTATCTAGAATCCAACCATGTTCACCCCCTGACCTTGGACTTCAGCCTTCAAAACCATAAGAAATAAATGTCTCTTGTTTAATACACCAAATCTATAGTCTAAGTTGACTAATATACCTGGAATTAATTACTAGCAGTTAGTTCATGAAAACTAAAATTTCAAAATTAATATCAAAGTGACATTTGATCTTTATGGCTTATTAGTCTTACATAAGTTTAGAAAGTAATATTTTAAATCTGTTACCAAGACAGAAAGAAATCATGTGAGATAACTCAATTTCTAGTAGGAACTTTGCTTTTTTATTCAAAATATTAATTTTTATAAATTAATCAGTACATATAATATTATAAGTCATTCAATAAAGGTTTTGGACTTCCTCAAGGATTTACTGATAATCTACTAGGTTCTAGGATGTTACTAAGTACTAGAGGTGATTAATACATATCAATTAGATTTTTCTGTATAAAAACATTTCAAAACTTTATGATCAAAAATAGCAAACCTTTATTATTTTCTATGATTCTGCATATTTTCTGGGCAGTTCTGGCTTGAATCAGTCTAGTATCTCTTTGGTCAGATCGTATCTCAATGAGGCTGTTTGGTCTAAGATGACATCATGAACTTCTCTGACAATTGTTGTTCTTGGCCTTGGGGGCCACAGATAAGCTCAAGCTCCATATGGTCAGTCCTCCCCCAGGTGACTAACTAGCCTGAACTTCCTTCTAGAGGCAGTCACAGTGATCCCAGAAGCAGCAAAGAAGGAAGAAAAAACCCACAGTGCAAGTGTTTTTTTAAATTTTTGCTTAAGTCATATTTGCAATTTTCATTGGCTAAAGCAAGTCATATGATCAACCCAGAGTTAGTACAGAAGAAAACTTCATAGACTATGCATATCATCATCGACTAATTAGGCACTATTACTGGAAAATTCCACCCTAAACAGTGTGCATTGTTGAAAGTCATAATTTTTATAGATTCCATTGATTACACTGGAAGCCACAGGATATTTAATAGTGAAAAATATACATATATTATATAAAAATACATAATATACATATATACATTCTAATTTTACATAGTTCATCATATCTGTTCTTTTTTTGTATTGTTCACTGTAATATCAAATTATTGCTTCCTCCGGTAGCATGAATATTCTGTCCTTGTTTTTATCTTAATTATATGTTTTAAATTCAAAGTTGTACTTTGAAATCATAATATAAAATGATTGTTATTAAAAAAAATTTTACCTTCCAAATTTCTCGAGTCTTTCCTCTGTTATCCATTTAGTCACTCTCATCCTAACCAAGCTGATATCTTAGCATAGATTATTACAGTGACAAATATCAGAAGTACTCTTCAAAATTTAAATCTGCTCATAGTATTTTCCATTTTTGCAAACTTTTAATGACATTGCTCTAATGGGCTCTTAAGAGACAACTCATCACAGAAGAAATACTGTATACATAGAAAAATAAGTATATGAAAAGATGTGCTACATAGTTCATTAAGGAATTGCAAATTAATCGATGAGACACCGCCATGTACCTATTTGGATGACCCAAAATCCAAACCATTGACATCAAGTGCTGACATGGAAGCAGAGCAACAAGAACTCTCTTTCATTGCTGGTAGAAAAGAAAAATAGTATAGTCACTTTGAAAGTCAGTTTTTCAGTTTCTTACAAAATTAAATATACTCTTGCAAGATGTCCTTAAATAGGTGAATGGATAAATTGGATCATCCACACAATGGAATGCTATTTAGTAATAAAAAGAAATGACCTACTAGACCATGAAAAGGCATGGAGGAATCTGAAAGGGGCAATATTGTATGATTTCAGCTATGTGACATTCTGAAAAATATAAAACTATGGGGACAACAGAAACATCACCGGTTGTCAGGGTTTGGGGGAAAGAAAGATGAATAAATGTAGCACACAGTATTTTCAGAACAATTAAAATACTGTGTATAATACTATATTGATGAATATGTGTTTATATATATTTGTCTTAACTCATGGAATGCACACCACCAAGAGTGAACCCCAACTTGCAATGAGGTTACATGGGTGATTGTGATGTGTCCATGTAAGTTCATCAGTTGTAACTAATATACCCCACTGGTGTGGGATGTTGATAATAGGGGTGGTTTGTATGTGTGAAGGCAGGGTATACATGAAAGGTACTTCCTGTACCTTCTTCCTTCAATTTTGCTGTGAACATAAAACTGCTCTTAAAAAATCTTAATAATCATAAATAAAAAATTCACAAATTTGGGGCTGGGGTTGTGGCTCTATGGTAGAGCACTCGCCTTGTGCACGTGCGGCCCTGGGTTCAATCCTCAGCACCACACAAAAAAAATAAAGGTATTGACAACTACAACTAAAAAATAAATATTAATAAAAAATTGACAAAGTTTATTCATCCTCAATTTATGATTTATAGAAACTTCTGTTTCTTCAATTGTCATTCTCACACTCCAATAGTCTCCCCCTTATAGATTTCCACTAAAAGAGATCTTTTAGAGAACTTAGTGTTCTACGAACAAGGAATATGAGACTGGACAAGTTGATTTTTACTAAAATTACCTAGACAGTCAGATTTATGTAGGCATTACTACTGGCCTGAAGAACTATCCAAAGTTATAACCCTAATGTATAATCATGGGGTGAGCA
This sequence comes from Callospermophilus lateralis, assembly GCF_048772815.1. Taxonomy (NCBI): domain Eukaryota; kingdom Metazoa; phylum Chordata; class Mammalia; order Rodentia; family Sciuridae; genus Callospermophilus; species Callospermophilus lateralis. The sequence continues at coordinate 101,902,644 of NC_135312.1, read as the reverse complement.
GAATCATAAGGTCTTATCTCTTTATAAATATTTTATTCATAAAAAACTAGTGAGAAATGAAAATTATTTCAAATACACCTGTGACTATTTGACGATTTTTTAATATTTTCAGTACAAGGTAACTCAAAAATGGGATTCAATTCCATTTATGAGTCCAATGATAATCCCTCACATGAAATTTTGTAGAAATTTTTCTAAAATAATTTGAGTATGATATTATAAATTTCTCTTAAAGTCGGATTGGAAATATTTTTGTAACTAGCATTCAAATTTGTTCAAAATGAATGGTATTCTTTTCAAATTATTTTTCTTATTGTTTGATATTTTGATAAAAAAATAATACTCTACTCATTTAGGCCTTAAAATGAACTGTGGTTCTTTTAAAGTTATACCTCATAAGCAAACTAATATGAATACATGCAGGTTTTTATTGATAGTAAATGTAAGTAGAAATCATGATTTGTTTTTTAAAAAGAGTTCAAATCATTACTGCTTTTGTACTAGAGAATTACTGCCCAACTAAGCATCTAAATATAGCCAATATTGCTCTCATTATTTCCCAAATCACAAGTTTTACTGACATCACTAATTATTAGCAATTAATTATAATTTCTATTTCATAGAAAATAATCACTTTTTTCCTCCTCTCTCTGAAAAGATTTATAAAGTCTTTTGGCTGACTTTTCTGATAATCATAGCAGAATATTCTTGACCTATATCTAATAACTTTATAAAATTATTGTTTCTCATTCCTAGCCTTTTTAAAGGCTATGATCAGGTTTTTATCTCACTAAAAATATTGTTCCTGCTGTTAAAATATATTAAATATATTGTATTTTCATTGTTGTCTTTCTCTCTAAGAATACAAATGAAAGTCAAAGGATATCTCTTCTATCTCATTATTATGGTTAATAGTAACATTACCAAAAATGAACACTTATATGGGAGATTAATTTCATTACTCAATAGAAATTCATCACTGCTATCTTCACGACAGATTATTATCTCTTTAGAGCAACAATTTATGTTTATTTAACTTAAGATTCTTATGAAATCCTAGGTGGCATATTGATCTTGAGGGAAGAATACTTTATCAAGGTTATCCTTGGGATACATTTACCCTTTCGCTATTTAGAAAAATCTTTGATGACAGCCAAGTCTCTTTGACACAAAGGAGAAGAAATAAATTCTATGGTGTACCAAATAGAAAAGAATGATATTTGTGCACTGGGGAAAGGAAATATTTTAAACCATCCAGGAAACAAAGAAAAAAAATGAACAGATTGGTTTAACAGTCAGAAGCTGAAAGTCAGACATTTAGGGTTTTTTAAAGTCTTCTCAACGTTATTTCTCAATGCTGGTAAAAGTAACCTTTAAGCAATTGGCAAAAAAAATGGCTGTTTGTTGTCTTGATAGGAATTTTAATCAAGTCAAAAAATGGGCACTAAATCCAAATAGGTGAATCCATCTTTCTTCAGTTGTTGACTATCTTCAGCCATTGAATATTATGAAAAAGCCTTGATAATGGACAGGAAAAGTAATATTTGATCTAGATGCTGTGTACAGAAGGTTGGATTAGTTAACTATAATTTTATAATTCATTAAAAACCTGATGAAAGTATTAAGAAAGAATATATATCACAATATGAACTTCATTTTGCTTCTTTTTAAAGGAGAAAAATTCTTGAATGGTTAATAAACAGAATCTCAGTTATGGGTTGAAAGTTCAGGACCAGCTCTTCACTCTACCACCAGTATTAGTAACTTTGTCCTGATCCTGTCCTCTCATCCACAAGTCTACACATACAAGTCAACAAAAGCGCAGCTGTTAGGAGACAGGGTGGTGGCTATTTAGACAAAGATAAAGCTGAGCCAAGTGGAGAGTGTGATCAAGTTTCTGTTTATAAAGCAGTCACTTAAATGTGGTGGAACAATGTTCTAATACGTAGGATGCTTTCAGAAACAATCAGAGCTGTTGATCAAATTCTACCAAATGTCTAAATTCCAGAGTTCTCCAATACATTGAGTGTTTACATACAGAAATAAACTATATTATAAAGCTAGATCTGCCCAAATACAAAAGGTAATATTTTCCCCATTGTATACAGCTTCTTGGTAAAGCTAAATTATTGTTAAAAATTTCAAGATCACTTCTGAATATAGAATCCGTCCTTATTTGAATACTATACTTCTTTTTTTAAGAAATATAAAAATCACAACAGTGAGTATTATGACAAATTTGCACCACTAAATTCATAGGAAATCAAAATGACCTAGATAATAAGAAAATGGGAGATGAAAAGCAAAATACAGGATCCTTTATCTTAATCCTCAATCCTTATTAATCTTAGTAACAAAGAGGTATCAAGATATTCTTGGTACAAATGGATAGGTGTCATTCCTCAGGCTACTTACTAGATATTTAAGGTAAGATTTAAAAACATAGTCCCATTGCCTACACACAGCAAACTAGAAAATGTCCTATATCCTTGGCTAGTAGCAAAATTTCCAATGGTATGACTTCTCTCTTTTTCTTTCTGAAAGTAAGGTATAGTAAGTAACACAGGGAATGCCTCTCCATTCAAATACTATCTAACTTCATTCTAGAATCTTTAGCCCTGTAAAAAGTATTAAGTGAAAGAATTATTTTTTAGTTTTATGATCCCACTTCACAGTCTTTACTTTCCTTTAGTGCAGTGTTGTTTAAAGTTCACCATGGTGTAAGGTTTAACATAAATGGCACAAATGGTCTATGGGTGTGATGATCTGACCATGTCTTGGTTGGCACCCTCTGTCTGTTAGTAGGTTTTGTATATCCTTTCAAACTTAGCTTCATGTCTTTCCCACATCTTTATAGAAAATGTGAAAAACAATAGTTATAATTTTTCATTTTTAATGCCTTTATCACCTAATACTAAGCTGTCACCTGCCTTGAACTCTCATCCATGTACATCCCCAACAGAATATATACATGTAGCTTGACCTTATTATGTTATATTTATCATAGATTAAACCTCTGCATGTACTTTTGTCAGATCCAACTGTCTCACATCCCTTTCTGTATTTCCTCATCTAAGACCCTTTTACATGTCACTGACTACCTTTTTGTCTGGCAAATGGCCTTTTATGTCTTTTTACTTCCTATGAATGGCAAGTTCCTTTCCTCTGGAGATTTTGCTTATTATATGTGTATTTCATATATATATATATATATATATATATATATATATATATATATATATATATAAATAATTGCATACTTCTTTTAATTATACTTTTGGGCAGATTGATATTTCTATTGTTTTCCTGAGAAAATATAAATGTGAAATCTGAACGGGTTGGATATCTGTTAGAGGTCCTAGGCCAGTAATAAACCCCCAGATAAATAGAGTGTTATTCTCTGTTACATTTTGATTGATTGGCTGCTAATGTGTCTCTATAGTAAACCCAATAAATTTCTATAAAGTATACTTTGTTATTCACTCTTAGAAAAAAGTTCATCTAATATTCAAATATTAACTATAGTGATAACTGACAAGGATTACTGGTAACATCATTGAGAAGATATTCAAATGAAGTGAAAATGGAAAAAAAACTTTAAAATTAAGATAAAAAATAAATTGTTAATTTCCACTGATTATACAGACTGCTAGATGTTACTAATAAGTTATTGTTATTTCCTATAAAAGAGGGTAGAAAAAATGCTTTTCAATTAAGTTCCCTATATTTTATTCCTATCAATCTATCCACAGTAATGGAGAAGAGTTTGCTATTTTACTAAGGGTAATATAAATAACAAATAACTCAGACTTGGCTTTCATTTCTCTGGCCATTTGTTAAATTTTCAAAAAATAATTTTTTCGGTAATGGAGATTTAACTCAGGGGCAGTTAGCCACTGAGATACATGTCCAGTCCTCTTTTTATTTTGAGATAGGGTTTTACTAAGTTGCTTGGAATTTTGCTAAGTTGCTGAGGCTGGCCTTGAATATGTGATCCTCCTGCCTCAGCCTCCCAAGTAGTTGTGATTACAGGAGCTCACCACCATGTTCAGCCCCATTTGTTAAATTTTAACTTTAGCCACATCACTTTACTTTCACATTCCATATTTTAAATATTTAAAATTTAAAAATTGGAGTAATTGATATTCTGGTGATAAAATTGTAATGCCATAAGCTTTACTACATTTCTTATATATATTTCTTCTTCCTTACCTCTAATCTCTAAAAACATTCCTAGGTTCTTTCCAGCCCATCAATTAGTTTTGTGACTATTTGTTGATCTACAAAGTTATGTGATTTTAAAGTAAGAATAATGTATCACTGTGTATGAGAAAGCCCACATGAAGGATGTGTGTGTGGGCCTAACAATAACTGCACAGTTCACTGAAAGTCCAAGAGGGGTACAGGGTACTGGGAATGGTGGCCCACATCTGTAATTCCCTCTGCTCTGGACGCTTGGGCAGGAGGACCACAGCCTCAGTGACTTAGCTAGATCTGTCTCAAAATGAAAAAATTTAAAAGGGGTATGATAGGATTTTGTGATAGAAGACCCCACAATTCAACCTCTTGTACCAGAAACATAAAAGCTAATACAGATCAATCACTTACATAAGTCATTTATTTTATATACAGATGCACCTCAACTTGCAATGAAGTTACATCTTGATGAAGCCATCATGGACTGAAAACACATTCATACACTCAACCCACTGAACATCCTAGCTTAACAGCAGAGCACCGTAGATTTCAGTTGTCTACCCTTGTGACCTCATGGTTGCCTTGGAGCTGCTTCTCACTGCCACAGGAGAATATCATGCAAGATTCTATCACAGAAGAATATATCACTAATGTAGGAAAAGATGGAAGTTCAAGATTTAAAGTAAAATTGCTACTGAATGTGCATTGTTTCCACACTCTCCTAAAGTGGAAAAATCCTACGTGAACCCATCAAGAATTGGGGACCATCTGTATTTAGGGAATGAGGTTCAGAATGATTAAAGGACTCATCAATTTTATAAACTGTTAGTCATAAGGAACAGTTTCCCTGTCCCTTGTATATGGCTACATATTTCTTGCTATCCATTTTTTCTTCCTTTCTGAATTCTCTTCAATCTGTGAATATTTTAAAAGAAAATTTTCATACTTCTCTGATAATAATAATACGAATTCATGGCCAACTTTTTAATGAGCTGACCCCAAAACATTTTTTTTTTCTGCCAGAATGATGGGATATTTTTCTTTCTTTTCCACAATATAAAGTTCCACAGTTGTCTTTATTGAATTTCATTCTGTCTCTGATTATTTCTTTATTTTATTATAGTTTCTTTCAAACTCACTCTATTGCTGAGCCATATTGCCAGCCCTAGAATCTTTCAAACTTTTTAATCTTAATTAATCTTTTTGGGCCTTGAGTTTCTCATTTTTAAAACAAGGAGTTTGGGTACATTAACTCCTGCCATACTTTTCACCATCAAAACATCATTATCAAAGTGGAGACTAAATCTGTCTTTGGCTCCTCATGCCACTTGCAGATTTTAAGAGTACATTCTACATTTTATCATCCAGTCACTTGATGAGAAGAATAGACCAAATCAGGCCCCAGCTCAACTCTTCGAGGGCACCATTTGTCACATTCTCCCAAGTTGACAATAATGCATTGATCACATCTCTATTTCTCATTTATATTCCCTGCAAGTGTTTCCAGTTTGGGGAACATTTGTCTATGTTTTACAAAGTTTCTGGAGAAGATTAATTTTATTGTATCTTCTAAAAAAACTTATTTCTTTAATGAGAGTATGCAAATTCATTTTAGATATTATATTCTGAGACTTTAAAGGGATGGAATATAAGATTAATTGAATTCAATTAAAAATATTACTATTCTAATAATCCTAATACTAAATTTATCTAGTATTTAAGACTGAGAGACAAATACACTACACATATTGTCAACATTTTGTAAACTTGAATTAGTATTTAAAAGTAATCTAGTTTTATTTTGTTTCTGATAACCTTAATGGATAAATCCAACTGTATGTTTAAGATTTTTTTAATTTTCAACAAATAAAAATAAATGTTTGAAGAATAAAATACATCATTGTTATTTTCCAGTAACCTTATTTAATCTTGCTATAAACACAATACCAAAACTTGCCCATAATTCTTTGAAGACATTTACTTGATTTTAATTCAAATCTGTTTTACTCCTTCTGTAATATGTCTTTGAATATAATGTGCTGTTTTGCCTTCATGAATTTGTTTCTATTGTCTCTAGAAAAAGACGATGATCTTTACTTTGCCAGCAGAGGGCATATATGCATATTCTTCTTTGTTTCTTGTCATCTACAAACAGGAATATTTTTTTTTTAAGCCACATTAGAGGTTTTATATGACCATGTCTTATTTTAACTGAGTCTAATTGAAAAAAAAATAAAAGAAAACACCATCACATTCAAACTTTCTTTTAAAAATTTAAGGTCTGAATTGAACCAAAAGGCACACATATTATTATTACTGAATTGAAATAATTTTAATATATATTTCGGTTTTGCAAAATTTGGCTGAAAATTTTACCCTTCATTTTGTTCTAATTATGTTTTATTCTGGTTTTTCTACTTTTGATATTCAATTTTGGACCTAGAATTTCCAAAGAAAGCGGTCAACAAATATTTACTTTTTTAGCAAAAAAATTAACTGTTTATTTGATTTAGCCTAAAGTTAATATAAACACTTGTAGATTCCAAACCTAACTGAACTGATATTTTAAATTTTCGAACATTTTTAAAGAAAATAAATTGGAATAGAACAATGAAAACTGGTCTATTTTGCTTAATAGCTTAAGAACACTTGTGAATATTTTCTTCTGACTGCTTCCAATGGGTTGCTAGAACATGGCATTTTTTACACTGTCAGCTAAATGAGCACAGAGGAGCAAGTGTAATTTCAGCATTATGCATATGCATCAGATAATTATATAATTGCAGATATGTTGTGTCTGCACACATCAAAAGGTTATGCTTTTAAATAAAAAGTAATGTTAAAAAGCAGAAGCCATAGGCTCTTGTGCCGATATCTCTCTCCAGTAGCATAAATTTTAAGTATTTTGTACAAGTCACTTGGCTTGCACCAAAACTAACACAAAGGACTCACAGATGGAAGTTCGAGTGCTACATCAGCTTTTAAAAGGTTCCAACAGATAAGGTGAACATGATTAACAATTCCAGATTTCAGCATATGTGGAACAAGAACCACAGTAGTATTTTATTGCTGAGCTGTATAAATCAGGACAGTTTGGACTTAATCTGTAAAACATAAGATATTTGAAATTTACATTTAAAAAATCAATTTGAAAAAGATTATGCTATTTTTAAAATATTCAAGCACAATGTAGTCAAATGTGATACCAGTAGAAGGAGATCCAAGGTTCCAGACAAAAGAAGCAGAGGCACTCTGAGAAAATAAGACCATTGCCATTCATAAGAAGTTGTGTTTTTTCCAAAATAAATCTTTTGTATATTGTGAACCCCAGTTTGATTTCTCCAATGTTAATGAATGAAAAGTCACTGGATAAATATTTTGTGTCACCAAATATTTTATCAGCACTAAAAGTTTTAAGCAACTTAAATGTTAAATAATTTTGAAATGTGCATATTAATATGTACCTTTTGTCATCCTAAAGCTTATGTAATTATAAGTAAGCAATTATTATTTTTCATAAAAAAAAATAGAGAGCTTTCAGCCCCTTTTCCCTCTTTTATTGTTAAAGAGTATAGATAGTCTTAAAACATTGAATCTGTCTGACATGCAGGAGCTGATAGAAGAGAGACAGAGAGAGAGAGAAATTGTGCTAACAAGGTGTAGTCAGGAAGGTTGAGCACCTCACAAAGGAACAGATTGGACAACTGTGAGTACACTCGCCTGGCGTTGTTTCCCACTTAGCTGACAAACATCAGGCTCCAAACAATGATGCTCTGGCTCCACAGCTTATATTCTCTCTTTTGTTCTTTCTTCCTTCCTTCTGGCTCCCCTCTCCATTTTTAAAACCAAGTTATACTATCATTGTTTGTTGAACTTACAAAGAATACTTTAGGTGTATTTCGTTTTACTTTAAAATCGAATATTTAAAATTAATGTAATAATCTTAAGATATGCTGTGAGCATCAAAGCCTAAACAATGTAGCATTCAGTGTTCCTAATTTTGTAAAAGTTTACATTACAGAACTGAACAAGCCAATCAGCCTTCACTAAGTGTCATCCTGCCTCCTTGCCTAAAACAAAAGAGCAAACACCACCAAAAACAAACCCTGGTTTATTTTTTATGACCTACTTTAAATTGGTTACATGTGATTTCATCTATATATATATACACACACATATATATAATATATATTAAATGTTGTATTTATATACATACAACATTATATATATATACACACACAAACATAGGTACATGTTTAAATTATGTATATATTTAAATTTGTTGAAAGTTCTATATACTACTGTTTTTTGTTTGTTTTTAAAATTTCCTTTCTTTTAATTCTCACCCTTCAAAGCTGTTTGTTTTGTTTTGTTTTAATTAGTTACACATGACAGTACAATGATCTTGACATATCATACATTTGAATCAGATGGGGTATAATTTCTCATTTTTCTGAGTATACAGGCTGCAAAATCACATTGATCATACAGTCATGTAAATACATACAGTAATAATAATGTCTATTTTATTTTTCTGTCCTTCCTATCCCCACTTCCCCTATGTTTATATAGACATTTTCAAACATGTAACAATGACTTCTGCTTTAGTAATAAGGAAGTGAAAAGAAACTTGTGGTTCTTCAAGTTATGGACTTGGTGTAACTTTCTGCTATATGATTCATCCTGAAATAAAGAATTAGACCATAAACGTTGATTACTGTGCCAGTTGAATTAATGAATTTATCATTTTAATTTTTTAATTATTATTTTCAAGCTTTTTTTAAATCTTTTTTTTAAACTGTCTGTGGGAACCCAGTGAATGAAACGAGTCATTAACTGCAGGAGCAAAAATAAATAAATACTTTCATTGGTTACTGGGTAACTTTTGTTTTAATATGTGTAATTCAAAATAATGTGAATACCCTTCATTTTATCCCTTATTCTCGAAGGGAGAGAGGATGTGGAAATACAATTATTTCTCTCTTACATCAAAGTTAGTGCGAACTAAACTTATTATACTGAAATTATTATTTGATAACCTCTATGGGAATGATTTGTGTTCATGATTAAATAGGACAATTACAAAGTGATAAAAACATATTTATAAGAAATGATAGGAATAAATGAAATCAGTTTATTATTTTTCTTCTTAAACAGAATGGTCAAATGAGGAAAAATGAGATGAGAATGGGTTTTGTGATAAATATGTGACTAAATTTGAATTTCAACGTTTCAGGTCCTGCTTTTCGTGATTTCCTGAGTAAGCTGCCTACATGTAAAAGAGGAAGTGCTGAGTGCCTGGGAAGAGATTTTGTTTATTTATTTTTTAACCTACTATAGCTGTGGTGATAGCTGTGGTTAAAATGGAGCTGTCTGAAGGCAGAGAAAAGCACAGTGGAGCCCAGGTATAGGTGAGTTCTTCCACAGCCTCCAGAAGGCCCTGTCCATAGAGATCTGCTGTGTAAAAGATGGGTGTGCTTTAAGGTTGACAGAGGGCATTTTTGGTAGTGGTAATGGGAGGTGAGGTGACAGAATCTAATTAGGTGGTTGCTAGCAGGTTGGAAACAAAAGGAAGGTCATGTGTATTCAGCAGCTAAAATGTGCTAATACCAAATGAGATGCTTAGTCAATATACCCACCTCTGCATGTGGTAAGTGCTGAAACCTTCCAGAAGCAGTTAATTATCTCTCAATTTGCCAGCCTCCACTTGAAACCCAACTTCAGCCATATATTTTCAATGCCATATTTGTGGAAAATGTATTTTCTTCCCTTTTATGAAACAGAATCAATCTAGTTCTTCCCCAGAGAATAGCATTTAATCACCCTTGTATTATTAGGTTTATGATTGGGATTATGATTATTATTCTCATTTGCCTTGGAGGCTTTGTGCCTTCGGAAATTTTACAGCAAATCCCATACTCACGTTAAGAGGCCCATGGATAACCAGTATGCCAGCACCCTTATCAAGTGAATTCTGAATAAACTTTTTGATATTTCTTATCAGTGAATGGTCTGAAGTTTGTTTTTATTATTATTATTATTTATGAAGTAGATGCAGGCCACACCCAAACACATTTGAATTTCTTATTATATATCTCGATTTTATAAATTTGATATTTAAATATAACAGTAACTAATCAAGGCTGCGAGTTATTTTGTATATTCTCCAGGTTGTTTTATTTCTTTTTATTTTCAAAAACTGACACAAATTATTCAAAGAAGATGAATTTTATTGTCTGATGTCTTAAGAACTTTTGCATACTTTGTTTAAAGGAAATCCAAGGACTTTATAGGCAATAAAAAAAGAAAAAAAAGTCACTATTCCAAGGCCTCTTTCTGCTGAGTCATTATTAGAGGAATCATATATCTAATAAGGTACAGTTGGGCATCCTTATCTACAGTTTCTGCACCTGCAGATGCAATGAACCATGGATTATGTACTAGGTCATTAGTCCCTGAATGTTTGTTTCTATGATCATATACAGAATCTTTTTCCTTATCATTATCCCCTGAACAATACAATATTACAACTATTTACATAGCTTACATTATATTAGGCACTATAAATAATTTAGAGATGACAAAGAATGTGGGAATATATGCATCAGTTATATTGAAACATAATGCCACTTGTAAGGTACTTGAGCTTTAAGGGATTTGAGTATCTGTAGGGGTCCTAGAACCAATCCTTCACAGACATCAGGGAAAAGCTTTATTAAAAAAAATATTTTATATAGTTCTCTTTTATCAAGGGGGGTATTTTTAGATATTTCTTGATACCTTTTAGGTTTTTTTAAAAATTTAACAATTCAATGGCCAGGCCCCATTATGCCAATTACACACCTGTAATTCCAGCAGCTCCCAGGCTGAGATAGGAGGATTGTGGGTTCAAAGGCAGCCCCAGCAACAGCAAGGCACTAAGCAAGTCAGTGAGACCCTGTATCTAAATAAAATACAAAAGAGGGCCAGGGATGTGGCTCAGTGGTTGAGTGCCCCTGAGTTCAATCCCTAGTCGCCACCCCCCACCAAAAAAAGAAAAAATTTAACAATTCAATATTTAACTCCTTATATGTACAAGGCAGCATACTAAGGGCACTCAGGAATATTAATATATCTGAGTATCAAGTGTTCCCTCTTTGATAATAATTGTGGTGTTTTACTCATAGTAACAAATCATTCCTTGTATAATACAATAAAATAGGTGTTACTATTATCTTTATTTTCCTCTGGAGGAAATTGAGACAGAGATTAACAAATTGACTCAAAATCACATATCTTATAAATAATTTACCCTGGGGATAAAAACCTCCAAAGCTCTTATTCTTTTCAATTTTAAAAATGAATCTATTGTCTTTACTTTTTAATATTTTGCTTCAGATTCAATAGAAACATTTTTTTCCTATGTTGATTCCTTTAAAAAAACAGATTTAAAATTAAACAAACCAAACATATTTAGTGCTGGTACAATTTAAATATTTGCTCTGATTTCTTTGAAAAGTAGTCCAAACTTATTTATTTATTCTAAAAATTTAAATTAAATTAATAAAAACACACAGATATACTTTCAGCCCTATTTGGGAAAGGCAATGTAGAGCAAGAGCCAGACCTCGCTATATGAATAGTTGTGTCCAGTGCAAAATGAAAATCTGAAGTCCCTTCTTCAAAAACCATTAAGAATTCAGAGAAATTGCAATGAAAATCTGAAGTCCCTTCTTCAAAAAGTATTAAGAATTCAGAGAAAGTGAGAGAGAGGACACGCCCTTGGTATTAAACCAAGTACAACTAACACAGGCATATTCCCATTCCAAAAGGCTGTGAGGGGAGACTTTTCAGGTCCTACCATTTCAAATAAACTCCTTCACTTTCTTTGTCAGTGTTTTTGTTTTTAGTTTTTGGACTCAAAAAATTTATTTGAAAACAAAGACTTCTTCGGGCAGCATGACTACTATAATCAACAAATTTTGTTTCTGGTGCTAACCCTAACTGCACATTAAAGGTGATCAGATTTTTGTAAAGCTTCAAGGAATGTGACTGCTATGGTTTAAATGTGTCCCCCTTCAAAATTTAGGAGTTTCCAATGTGACTGTATTAAAAGAGGTGCGTCTTTGTAAAGACCATCTAGAGTTTGCTTAATATGTGCAAAGACCTGGGTTTGGCGCCCAGGTGAGCCTTTAGGAGAGGTGAGCCTTTAGGAAGTGATTAGGCCATAAAAGTTTTCCTCATGAATGAGATCAGGTGCCTTTTTAAAAGGGCTTGAGGATTTTCCCTCTGGCCCTTTCACCTCTGCCCTGTGAGGATCCAGAACTTAAGATGCCATCTTAGAAGCAGAGATCAGACCCTAACCAGAAAAACAAACTGCTAGCCTCCAGAACTGTGAGATACATTTCTGTTCATTCTATGTTACCCAGTCTCAAGAATTCTGACACAGTAACATAGAAAGGACTAAGTGACTTTATCAGCAAAGCAAATGTGTGCACTCCTGGGGCTTGAGTAGTTTGCTAGAATGGTTCACACAATTTGAGAGACACTACTATGTTTTCTGATTTATTATGAAGAATATCACAAAGGTACAGATGAACAGCCAGATTGAAAAAATGCATACTGCAAGGCATGTGGTAAGAAGCTTCCATGCCCTTCTGGGCACAATCCCCTCACCAGCTGGCCCGGCTGGCAACAAAAAAACCCACACAAACACAGAAATACTTTCTCAGGGTTCAGGGACACCTCTGAGGCCTCAGGTATCAGCTCCCAGGCTAGAAGGCAAGGGGAGTAAGGAAGGCAAGGGGAGTAAGGGAGGCAAGGCAAGAGAGCAAGCACACCCTGAACTCCTCTATTGATTTAGGGGAAAGACATTGGATAGAAAGTTCCACCCAAATAAGGCAAGGGATTGATTTCAAAGGGTGGAGTCTTGCTTGGTGATGTCTTGTGGTCAGCAGATTGATTGACATCTTGGAAAGCCACACGCATCTCAGGGGCTGTGTGGGATCACAGGCAGAGCCAGAGAAAAGGCACAGAAACATGGCACAGCTCAATCGGGCAGTAACATCACACCAGTCCCTTCATATGCTCAAATGTGCCTAGCTCTCTCTCTCTCACACACACACACACACACACACACACACACACACACACACACACGGCTGGTTTAGGACACCATCCTTCAGGCACCTCCATGTGATCAGCTACCCAGAAGCTCTAAGAAACAATACTTTGTGGTTTTATGTGAGTTTTTAACCACATAAACACAACTGATTCAATCTTTGACTGTTAGTGATTGAATTCCATCTCTCAGCCCTTCTCCCCTAACTGGAGGTCAAGGGCAGGGATGAAAGTCCCAACCTTACAATCATGTCTTGGTCTCTCCAGTGACCAGTTGGAGAAACTATCTAGGGGCCCCAGCCACCTGATTGCTCATTGCAAGGGTTTTAGGAGCTATATATAGAAAACACTGAAGACCAAATATATACTCCACAATATTCACAAACTTGAATATCTCAGTGCTACCACAACCCTGAAGACTTGAGATTTTATCTTCAGTTCAGCATCATTTATCATTTCTGATTTTCTTTGTATCCAGTTATTCTATCAATCAATAAATATATGTCAATGTGAAAGTCTAATACACTATCTCCTTAGTGATTTACTCAGACTTTTTTTTTTATCAAATAATTAATCAGGTATACAATTCTAATTGAATTTAGGACATATCACCTAATGTCTTTTTCCATATCCTTTTAAATTCAAAGATCTCATCACTATAGTATCTAAGGTTGCTTTTTCCAAGAATTTAATGAAAATTTTACTTCATGTTCAGATTTGAGTTAACTGTGCTGAACAGAAGGAAACAGTTTTTAGGGCTCTTTAAAACTGCAAAATTAATAAGTATTTATCAAAACATGTCTCTGAATTATATACAACAATAAACAGCAATATATGTGATAGAATTTACAGTCAAATTTAAAAACAGTAGAACTTTATAATTTACATAAAACAAAATTTAAATTGCCAAAATAACCCATACACAGTGGGGGTGTGTTATATGATTTCTCTTTCCATTGCACCCGCTTGCTGAACAAAAAAGGGTGGCATACCGGAGATATAGTAAAAGTAAAGACCTTATTTTTGTTTTATCAACAGACTGCTTCATCCTCATTCATATACAGTTATGCTCATGAATATATATAGCTAATAAAGCAGCAGTGTTTTATTTTTTTCTGTATTACTTTATTATTAACTCCTTGGTTCTTCATTGAAAGGCATGCTCTTGTGTTAAGAAGGTTGGGTCAAGTAGGTTTAGGTACTTTTCATAATAGTCTTCAACACCACGCAGTTGATAGAAGGGAAGTAATGCACATGCCTGATACATAGAACAAGCAGGAAACACAGGAGAGACCATGTGTCGGCGCCCTTGTGAAACACCTCTTTGAGTGGAAGTGATGAGCCTATAAAATATGAGCAAAGCACAGACTCTACTCTCTAGTCACAGCAATAAATAACAGAGGCTATACTTGAGAAAAATCCTTGATGGGCGATCTGGAATTCTCAATACAAACACAAGTATGTCTGATAGCTCTTAAAGGTTCATGAGAAGTAAAGAGAAAGTTGTAATTCTATGATCTTGGAAAATTCTGTATAAATTAGGGAAAATAAGATGCTTTGTGTTCTTCTTTTACTCAGTCATATTCGGCTTCTAAAGAGTGGGGGCTGGGAGGGTAGGAAGATAACAGAAAAAAAACACATTGGGCTACTTGTCCACACCTCGTTGATCTTTCAGGATGCTCATGATAATGCATTTACATCTTTGTCCTTGGTTTCATATGCATCCACAGAAGCTCTAAGTCTTCCCACTAATCCTAATTAAGGACTCTCAAGAATACTTCCTGTATTACTGTCCATTGACTTGAAGCCTTTGTTGGTAAAAAGGCAAATAAAAGTCCACCTAATAAAAATATTTCTGCATATGATAGGAAAATACAGTTTATAATTTGCAAATCTGAAAACCTATTATATTTTTGTCATGTTAAGTTAGACAAGGCAGTTTCTTACAAGATCTATTAAGGCAGAAATTGCAACATACTTGGAATTATTTACAGAGTTCCAGCATAGAATAGTTGCATAGTGAATTGAAAAACAGGTCTAAGCAAAGAGAGAGAACCAATAATAATGCTTATTTTTTGGAAAACTAAGAAGAAACAAAATATTTTGCAAATGAATGAAATTTAAAATTCAAGTTTTCAACATTCAGACACATTTGTGAGTAATAAGAAATTAATGTATTTCTAATATAACAATCATTCAGAGCCAAATGTTCTCCAGTGAAAAAAGAATTTAGGAATTGATTATGAACACAGTAAAATTTTATAATAGTTTCTCATTTATTATTGATTACCTACAAAAAAATGTGTCTGTACTAAGTTGATAAGAAAAAATATTACTAATTTATGAGATGACCATATTAACATTATGACCACCTTACTGGAATTAAAAAAAAAAACAACTCTGCTTTTCTCCTTGCTTTGAAACAATGATCAAATTACTTAGACTTTTGTCCATATAGGTACCTCATTACAAAAGTTGTTAATATTGACTTTCTTGTAGGGACTGTGAAAATTAATGAGATAATAATCCCGTCTCTAATGTTGAGATAGAAGTCAGGAAAATGCCACATTATCTACTGTAATGAGGAGCAAAATGCTGCTCCTAAAAAGGAAACAAAATTGCTTTTACTCAGCTAAATACAGAACCATTGACCTATCATCTAAGTCTCTCCCAATCTCATGGCAACTCCAGGATTATTATTATATTTTAACAGAAATTCCTTCTATAATTTATTACAACTTTCTTATGAGATAAGGTAAATTGAAGCATGTGCCAAGCTATTTAATGACTAATAACCACATACCTTCAACTAAGCATATCTTATCATAAAAAGACATTATTACTTTACTGCTTGTAGTCTCACATGTGCCTGACTGCTCTAACACTGTTTAATATACTGCTCAGTGGTTATTGGCAAGTTAATGACCATGTCATTTCCTTTTGAATAAATGAATAATGATAACAATATCTAGACCCAAAGAGCCCAGCACATAGGAACTTTATTGTTACCATATACGGTTGTGTAAACTGAGGCTTACAGGGGATAAGTAACTCTACCAAGGTCACCTAAGTGATGGTCAGCACTAAGATTGGATCCTGGGTCAACTAGATACGGATTCTGGGCTCCTGACCATCAACTTCTACTGCCTTTGCCAAATACCACATATAATTTGATTCAGTATCTTAATGTATTCTGTTAAATTCTAAGAAAGGCTAATCAAATGTTAAATATGCAAATTTAGAAACATTTATATCATGAACTATGTAATACTTTCAAAATATCAGGCCCAGTTTTGATGTTCTTAAAATATTATCAAAATATTATTTTATTAAATATTTACAAACTGAATAATTTAGATAATCTTTATATTAACAAGAGAATAAAAATGTATTAAATGCTTAAGAAGGTGTGAATAACATTTTTATGAAAAATAAACCCTCATAATTGGATTAAAATACAAGAAGAAAAACCATGGTTATAAACCTTTTTGAGGGGACAAATTTCTGTATAAGAAACATTTGACAGTGTCACCATACACCTTGATGTCCCTCCCTGAATCTGCTCTCTTTTCGATGTCCCTTTCTATACCATAGTATGCTGAGGAACAGTTTGAATAGCTAATGATAAACTAATCATGTTAGAATTTACAAATGTCACCTCAAACATCACAAATTGTAAATCTATATTACAGAAAAAATCACATTGCCTTTATATAGCCATTATAAACATACAAAAGATATTTGCCTGAAATTTCAAACACTGTTTTGTTCTGAGAAACTGATTTTGCACTGCCTCTTACTGACTACTATGCACTGCTTTGGTGAGTTTTCACAAAGTATAACATCTCAATTTTTATGTTGTAGTTTTCTTATACTCTATCATCCCCCCAATACTTTTCATACTTTTTTCTATTCTTTGTGAACAATGGTAAAATAAGAGTAGTACACCCAAATGGTTTTTCCTGAACACAGTTACAGGATTATTAGGGGGAAAAGTCCTTCAATTTGGAGTGAATTCATTTTCCCTTTGCTTTGCGTTCAGTTCAGATGGAGTGTCCCTGACCCATTTGCCATTCCATGAATATATATTGGGCATCTGAACCAGAAGCTGAAAAAGTCAATCCAATATCTTATGGGCCACTCCTGAATTAGCAAGCTTCATATTGGCTTAGAGGCTCCAGATCTTGCAGCTACTTCAGAGATCTAGATGGAGATCAGCTGCAGGAGGATGAACTTGCATGGGATGAAGATTTGAAGAATCAGATGAATTTCTGAACGGGGTTGCAAGATAGTAGAAGTGAAGGAAATAAAACAGAAATTAACGGACCCTTACATACTAGTTATATGAATAAAACCTTAAGGTCACATTCTTTTATAGTACATTTAATAAGTAGCTACTAAGTGGCTTTATTTCAGAAAGCAATAGGAGATATCAAGTGCATTCAACTTTGTGGAATGATATCCTTTGATGCATACAATCCTGACAACTGCTTTGAATTTAAATACGTGAAACTAATCTTACCATATTTCTATAATTCCTTTTCCCCATCTCCCTCCATTTAATAGGTTCCTTATAATCCAGTGCTTATGGAAACTTTAGCCCAAATTTCTTGTAATTTCAAATATATCTGAATGTTCTAACACTAATTGATGCACAATTTCCAGTGGTTATTGACACTCAGTGTTATCAATTTCTTTTGAATAAATAAATAATGATAATTATAGACAACAATGAAATGCCTGTTAGATAGAACTGTAACCTTCAGTAAGTAAAATACCAGTCATCTCAAAAATAATAATGAATGATATATCCAATTGTTATTAGAACTAATAAGAAAGCACTTGCAATACGTGTTACCAATAAATATCCATCCCTTACTGCCTAAATATTCCTATAGAATTCAACTAAATATTTCCACAGAGTGAAAGATATGTGGATGGAGTGGAGCTTTTCTATATTTTGATTTTATTTTTTTAAACAGAGGTCCAGAGGAAGAAGCTGGTCAGGGAGAGAGCAGTCAGCTTTCTATTCTGGGATAGCTGGGCAGCCGTGCATTAGTAGTCTCTTCCACATTGTGTTTTTGCTGGAGAAATACTTAGCATAAAAATTGTCTGGATTAAGGCGGATATCTGGCTTCCCTTAGGTTGCTCTTGGGCAGAACTATTTGAGTGGACTTGGAGGCCTCACATTCTCAGGAGATTAAGCCAGTGGAAATAAGCCTGATCCAGCACTGGTTATCTCTTTGTATCCAGTAGGACAAACCCTTATTCACAGTAATGCAATTTCTGATGACGTTTATTTTTTCCAGTTTTACTTTAAATTGACTTAAGTAACAAAGTGATAATCATTGATGTGAGCTGAGGGATCTTCATATCCAGGAAGAAAAATGCAAAAAGCTTAGCCCCAGTTGGTGTTCAGCTTGGGGATTTAGGGAAAAATCTGTGACCTGCTTCTGAGAAGGACTTCCACCCTGTGACAGCCAGCATCTGCACCATTGCATCTGGATGCAACACCTGGGACATTTGGAAGGGTCTTTAACACCAGCTTTTCCTGGTTTAGAAAGTATTTAAATCAAGAGAACTCACACTTTCCTTATCTTTTCCTTGAGGGAAAAAAAGGGGGGAAATTGTTTACTCCTATCATATGTTATTGTTTTTGCCTGAGGCCTGACTGCTCCCTTAACCCCTAATAAACAGAGGGGAATTTTATTGACTAATTCATTTTCAAAGGGACTTAAAAGGCATTAAGCAATCAATTCTCACATTGTGTCCAATTTGGGTCTCTCATTCACTCCCTTGCCTGAAAAGAACCTAAAAGCAATATTCATATAAAACATTCATCCAAGAGATATACTGCATTTCTTTGCTACTATTGACCAAGACACAGGCTTCTTAAATACTGGCTGCTTTTTATTATTTTCCCTTCTCTCTTTTTCTCCTGTTTGGTTTTAATATTTTGAATTTTAAATAAGAAAATTTTGTTTACTCTTATAAGCATCAATATGAATTCTTTGTAAAAAACCTAATTCAAATATCACAAAATTAAAATATTTATAATGGTAGTTACAGAGGCAAGGGAAGAACTTGCCCGAATATTGTTTCTTTTAACTAACACCTTCCTTCAAATGATAATGGTGATTTTGACAAAAAAAGATTTTTACTGGAAGTAACTGAAAATGATCTCTGTATTGTCAGATTTCATTTTTCTTTATGTGAAGTACTTTATTTGTGGAAAACAGTGGCTTTTATTTTTCCATTACTTTTTTGATTTAAATTATAAATCATATACCTCAAGGCATCTGTGCAAGGAAAGATAATCACTTTTTAAAGATTCACTTCAAATTCTAATTTCTACCTGTTTCCACAAAAATATATGTATAATATTGTTGATTTTTTCTACTTTATCAATTAGTATGAATTTTCCAACAATTATATGTTGAAGTTGTATCAGTAGCTCATTTTAAATTGCAATTTTATCAGGGGCCCTATTAATAATTAAAACTGCAATTGGTCTCATCAGCTTTGCTACCTATATATCATTTTTTCTATACTTTACTCATTTATCTTATGTCTTTATTTTACCAAACAGGAATCTTTTCTTTAAGCTTCCTAAAAAGCCAATTTCATATTACAATTCTAATCTGTAAAGAAAGAAACTACACACCAATGCATGAATAACTTTACTGTTGTTACAACATATGTGAAGAGTGACTACTATATTATTAAAAGATCCAATTACACATCACCAAGCCACTTCTAATTACAACTGATCTCTTTCAGAAAATGATGTCTTACTCTCCTCTAGAAAGAGGAAAGGAGAAATGCCAAAAGGCAGTACTAAAGTAACACATCTTTATTTATTCCATTTCCAATAACAAAAAAGTTAGATTTGAAAGTGATTTTTTCCAACATGGTAAAACATGAGAAAATTCTGATAATGTTGAGATAAATTCATCTTAAAATCAATTAGAAAGAAAATGTAAATTGAAGGAAATTATTTTAAGTTAACACACCAGGAGTGGGATTAGGTTGTCACTTAGGAAATGAAATTAATATCAAGAAAGGAAGTTCTGGGTTCAGATCGTAGTCTCTGGCCCTATTACGTAAATGTCTGTATTTTGGGGAAGCTATTTCTATGAACCACTAGTTCCCCATAGGTAAATTTCTATCAGAATTGTTTGGTTGAGATAAATGCTTATAAGAGAAACTAAAAAATAATAAAAAGTATTAAATTTTTAATACTTGTAGAAATAAATGACTAAATCATGTGTATCATAAAAATGTTCTTTTTGTGTTTTCATTTTTATAAGCAAAGTCAAAATTTTAGTACAATAGAAATGTTAACAGGTATAATTTTCTTAGAATAATTAGCTAGCTTATATATTGTTGTCATTTTATCTACCATATTTCTGGAATTTTCCTTTATAAAATTTAAAATCTTTTTCTGTTATCTAATATTGTTAACATATTATCACAGTTTTCATTAATGCATAATTACCTTTATTCTTCCATATTTCTTTTTTGCTGGAGACTAAGGTAAAATTGTGGTTCATTAATTACACCATCATAAAGATCCTTGTCTATTTGATTACTTCATGCATTTTTATGTGAATTTCCCCTTTTTTGATTTTCTCCCCTGACCTTGTTATGTTCATTTCTTAATATCTTTGTGTTTGTATATTACAGTTTTTTATGCCACTGAAAACAACTCATTTTAAACAGAACTGAGCATATCTAAACTTGAATAATCTTAAAAAAAAATCCTAACATGCTAGACATGATAGGTCAAGACTATTCATATTAAGTAGTATCCACAACATTCCAAAGTGAATTTAAGGACCAAGGGAAGTGTCAGGAAATGACGTACCTAAAACTCACACTGAAACTGAAATAATATATTGGCAAAACAAGCAGCAAAATCATCCAGAGAGAGGAAAAGAAAATCAAAGAGCCATGAAAACCTTACAGCTAAACTATTGGCCAGATATTTTTCTCTCAAACAATGTTTCTAGATTTGTTTTATGGTTTTAATTTTACATTGTCTGTAGGAATTGGCAAAACTTTTACACACATTGCTTAAAAGAGAGAGCCCAGCCTAGAGCACTGATGAATTAAAGAATGATCAAATATATTGCAGTAAGAGTCTTAGCAGAAAACAGTAGATCACCTTACATATGTTGAACTGTTCTGTTTTGTAAAACAACCAAATAAGTTTTATGAAGACTTCTGATTGGTTTAGGAAAATGAAAGATCACTATTTAGGATGGTGTCACCATTCTTAACCAGATGCTTTGTTTTCTGGGGATTCTTCTAGTAGTTGATTGGGACAGGCATTGACATTTTTTAAAATTTAGTATTTATTTTAATTAGGTATATGAATGCATTTTGATTCATTGTACACAATTGCAGCACAACTTTTCATTTCTCTGGTTGTATGTGATATAGAGTCACACCATATGAGCAGTCATATAAGTACCCAGGGTAATGATGTCCATCTCATTCCACCATCTTTCCCACTCCCATACCTTCTCCTCTCGCCTTCCCACCCTTTGCCGAAAGATTCTCCATTTCTCCTATGCTCCTCCCATTATGGATTATATAATAATAATAATAATAATAATAATAATAATAATAATAATAATAATATATTAAAATGAAGAATAATAAGAAAAGTCTGTGAAAACCAGGACTAAAGCTCATACATGCTAAAACATACTTCTCCACAATCAAAACTATCATGTTTCTTACCTGTGACATTCCTTAAAAACACTCCTCTACTTGCAATTAAGAATCAGATCAAAATCAAAAATCCATCTTGGGGCTGGGGTTGGGCTCAGTGGTGAATGCTAGCCTAGCATGTGTGAGGCACTGGTTCTATCCTTAGTACCACAAAAAAAATATTTTTAAAAAGTTTTTATGTCTATCCACAGCTAAAAAATATTAAAAACATCAACACATGTCTTCGCTTGATTAGCTAAAACCTTTTAAGAGCCCCAACTCCTTTTTTTAAATTACTTTTATTTTTTAAATACACGGCAGCAGAAGGAATCACAATTCTTATTACACATATAGAACGCAATGTTTCATATCTCATTTCTTGGCAAACTTCCACTCCCAAACAAACCCCTCTGTTCTACCAATGACTTTGTTAGATAGTTATCACTGAATGTGGAAGCAAACTCAAAATTTCTGAGATAAATACTTATTTTACAGATTGTAGGGTTTTTTTCCCCCTGAAAACAGGAAAACTTGGCTTAAATGAATTGTGGCAGCTAGCTGTTTAATATAAGCCTAAGGTAAATGTTGTCTTTGTGTAAATAGCTATTTTATTATGGTTTGTTTACATATGCAGCTTCACATAGAAAGTAACTCCCCATATTTAGAAAATCCTTTTAAATAACTATCATTTACAGATTCCTTTTCTAATATATTTCTTCCAACAAAAACTAGGTTTAATTAGCTCCTTCCTCACTAGGCTTTAGTAGTTAAAATCACAGTTCATGACATTTCTCTTCTCGATCAGCTTTCAAAATGGATGATAAAGGGAAAGAGAAAATATTGTTGCAAGGGGGTGGTTGTTGTTTTTACTATTACTGTAAATAATAACCAGCATTTACATAACATGTTTTGATTTTGAATGTGCTGGCATATGAATTACCTCATTAAGTAAGACAAATGAAGAAATTTGCAGTTAATAATTTCAACTCACGAATGCAATAGTTTAATTTTTTCTTCTCATTACCAGACTTGAGGAGAATGTCTATTAGGTTCATGTTCATTATCTGTGAGGATTCCAAATGCAGTTGGAATGGAGCAGTGAAGTGGAGAAGAATGACGGACTGTCAAGCTGTGTGATTAGAAAACAGAAAAAGATTTTGGCAATAATATAAGTCACGAAAGATTGCAGAACAGCGATGGGTACACTGAAATAAGAAGGTAGAATACAGTCTAACCTTATGTAGCAAATAAATAGCACTAGAGCATAAGAAACTAAGTATTAATACTCCTTTATAAATTGCTTGGTATAAAAACATGTCTTAAAACATTTACATGGACAATATGAGGATTTGATTTGAGTTGCTTATGAAAAGATTCATAATAAAAGTAAATCACTCTTTGTCTACCAGTACCAGCTAAAGGTAATTTGATGCTTCCTGCAACATAAAGCCTATAGGTAAATATTTTCTTCTAATTCTTTAATTTGAAATATCTTTCTTTCTATACAGTTATAGAAAGAAATAGCTTTCTTTCTATACAATTATAATTTAGTAATTTTGTTCTAATATAAGTAACAGAGATAAATCTTAATATAACTGGAAAATATTACATCCTTCTTGAATCTTTCCAACCCACTCCAGGAGGCCCCCCCCCAGCCTTTTGCAAACCTTCGAACATGATTATTAAAAAATAAGATTAAGATCTCAGAAGCCTAAGATAAGTTTTCTAAAGGTGCCAAAAGTATCCTGAATTTGAGGGTAGGTACCAAGGATAACTGAAGACAGTTGTTCCTCCATTTCTACAGATTCTGTATCTGCAGATTGAAAGAAAAATACACTCAACCAAATATTGTGTATTATGTATTTAGATCTATAATGATTGCATCTGTACCAAATGTGTATACTTTTTCTTACCTATTCTCTAAACAATGTAGTATAACAACTATTTACATAGCATCTACACTGTATTAAGTCTGATACATAATATAGAAATTATTAGTGTGTCAGTTATATGCAAATACTACAACTTTAGTAGTAGTAGTAGTTGTTGTGGTAGTAGTATTACTAATAGTATTAATAGTAGTAATATTTGTAAAGTGTTTGTTTATCCACCAATTTGATATCTGTAAGAAAAGGATTCGGGAAGCAGTCCCCCAAAGACACTGAGGCATGACTACTATAAGAAAATGGAATATTGTTCTTGTTTGATTTACCTCTGACTGAAGCAAAGAATAATGGGAAGGAACACTAC
Source organism: Callospermophilus lateralis (assembly GCF_048772815.1). Taxonomy (NCBI): domain Eukaryota; kingdom Metazoa; phylum Chordata; class Mammalia; order Rodentia; family Sciuridae; genus Callospermophilus; species Callospermophilus lateralis. The sequence goes on along the minus strand of NC_135312.1, from coordinate 101,878,380 downwards.
AAAGAGGAAGGGGGTTAAAACAGCAGAATGAGTCAGGAAGAGAGAAATATGGAAGAAGTTTAACGACATGTGAAGAGTGGATAGAATGATGGGAGACCAAATTATGAGTTGTAGAAATATCTACAGATATTCTAACATGATATTTCATATTCAATTCAGTTTATATTTTAGCAATGTATATTTATAAGCCTCAATTTTTTGAGATCTTCTGTACATAAAGGTTTCCCATGTGTTCATCTCTGTATTATGTATATGTATATAAAATAAGAAAAAGGTACAGTAAGAAATCAAGAGAAGTGTGTATTTTAAATAAATAGTTCAAAACATTAGTAAAAATATGAATACAAAAAGTTGCAATGAAAAATAATAGTTAAACATTATTTAATTCTTTCCTAGTGCTGGTCCTGTATGGAACAGCCAGCCATAGATTTTGTGTTTGAGATTATAAGGGAAAACAAGATATCAACATAGTGTAATCCTGACCATCTAACACTAGGTAAGAGTGGCTAGTAAGTCAGTGTTAAAACGTTTGGAATGCTTGAAAACCTTACCAGAATTTCTTTGCTTTCATAAGGGCTAGGGTTTGTGGATATGTATGAGTGGATGTGCCACTTCTTTCAGCCAAGGCAGGTGGGGCTGGGTAGGTTCTCATGGTTATGTCTGGCATCAAAATGTATTTTAATGATTAAGTTTGGTGTACCTGTTGATCCAGACATGGAATCAAGCTCTTTTCTTCCAGATACTTAAATACTGAAGGCCACTAATAAAAAAGTGGTCAATTCTATCTGAATAATTTTAAATTGTGATAAAAAATTCATTTTGTTTAAAAGGCCTGCAAAGTCAGATAGGTCATTCTATAATGACAGGATTTCTTCAACTTTGACAGCTTAGTGTAGAGGAAAAATAATGAGAAAGGAGTCCATGGAGATGATAACTATTTTGTCTATTTATAATTCCAACCTAGTATTGACCATTACCTAAGGCTAGATACTTTATTATTAAAAAGGTTTATTTAGATTATAGTTGTGGAGATTGAGAATGCAAAGAGAATGATGTTTTTACTGGGGAGAGACACCCTGGCTATGTCACTGCATGGGAGATGGCATCATGGCAAGAGTGCATGTGAGAGGTGCCAAAAGTATCCTGAATTTAAAGGTAGGGACCAAGGGTAACTGAAGACAGTTGGTACTCCACATCTACAGATCTTAATAAGGAAGAAAGTCAGAAAGATGAACTAGAACTAACCAGGGTCCCACAGAAATGTCATTAATCCCTGTTGAGGGCACACACCTCAATGACAAAGGATCTTCCACTAGATTCTACCTTTAAAAGACCCTGTTACCTCTCATTGTGACATACCAAGGACAAAGGTTCTAGCACATGACTCTTGGAGGACATGACAACACTCAAACTATATTTACCTGTCAGCAATCCCTATCAATAGACAGATATTTTTTTTCTAGGACTTCATTAAATTTCTATCAAGAAAAAAATATGTGTGTGTGTATATATATATATATATATATATATACACACAGAGCTGTATGCATGTGTGTATACATATATAATAAACTATTTTGTCTATTTATAATTCATATATGTGTGTGTATGTGTATATATATAATATATACACACACACATATTGGGACTACTTTTTCTTCTAGTAGCTGCAGAGTCTCTCTTCTAATGCCTAAGTCCTTAACCCACTTTGAATTGAGTTTTGTATAGGGTAAGTGAGAGATTCAATTTTATTCTACTACATATGTATGGATTTCCAGTTTTCCCAGTACCATTTGTTGATGTTAAGGTCTGTAAACAAGTCAAGATGGCACCTGGCATTTTGCCAGAGGGAGTGGTTTGTGAAGTAACGCCAGCAAGCCATTAAGTGTGGAGATTCCTTAATGACTGACTGCTGTATCTAGTTTATGTTAATTAAGATAAGCTGTGTGTAATGTATATATACCCTTCCTGTCCTACAATAAATGGCTCCCACTCCTGCTGTATCAATCTACACAAGTTGCTCGTCACTCCCCCCCCCCCCCCGTTTATTTTGCTACACCCGGACTGCGGCATGTTGAAGAGGCTATCTTTTCTCTAATGTATGTTTATGGTGCCTTTGTCTAATATGAGATAATTGTATTTATGTGGTTATAACTCTGTGTCTTCTAATCTGTTTCATTGATCTTCATGTCTGTTTTTGAGCCAATACCATGCCATTTTTTTTTACTATACCTCTCTAGTATAATTTTTTTTAAAGAGAGAGTGAGAGAGAGAGAGAATTTTTTAATATTTATTTTATTTTAGTTATCGGCGGACACAACATCTTTGTTTGTATGTGGTGCTAAGGATCGAACCTGGGCTGCACGCATGCCAGGCGAGCGCGCTACCACTTGAGCCACATCCCCAGCCCCTCTCTAGTATAATTTAAGGTCTTGTATTGTGATGCCTCTTGCTTCACTTTTCTCATTAAGGACTGCTTTGGCTGTTTTGTACCTTCTATTTTTCCTAATGAATTTCATAACTGTTTTTTCTATTTCTGTGAAAAACATTATTGGAACTTTAATAGGAATTGCATTATATCTGTGTAGTATTTTTGGTAGTATGGCTATTTTGACAATATTAAACTGCCTATCCAAGAACGTGGGAGAAATTTCCATCTTCTAAGGTCGTCTTCGATTTCTTTCTTTCATGTTCTATAATTTTCATTGTAAAGATGTTTCACCTTTTTTGTTAGATTGTCCTAAAGTTGCTTATTATTTTATTTTATTTATTGAAGCTATTGTGTGTGGGATCATTTTCCTGATTTCTCTTTCAGCTGATTTATCATTTGTGTATAGGAATACAACTGATTTATTGATGTTAATTTTATATCCTGCTACTTTGCTGAATTCATTTATGAGTTCCAGAAGCTTTTTGGTGGAGTTTTTTGTGTCTTCTAAGTATAGAATTATGTCCTTGGCAAATAGTGGTAGTTTGAGCTCCACTTTTTCTATTCATATCCTTTATTTTTTTTCTTTTGGCTAATTGCTCTGGCTAGGGTTTCTAGGATTATGTTAAATAGGAATGGTAAAAGAGGGCATCCTGTCTTGTTCCAGTTTTTAAAGGGAATGCTTTCAATTTGACTCCATTTAGAATGGTGTTGGCCTTGGTTTTAGCATATATAGCTTTTACAATGCTAAAGTATGTTTCAACTATCTCTAGTTTTTCCAGTGTTTTTGAATATTAGTCTGTGCTGTATGTTGTCAAATGTGTTTTTCTGCATCTATTGAGATAATCATCTAATTCTTGTCTTGAAGTTTGTTGATGTGATGAATTAGGTTTATTGATTTCCATATATTAAACCAGCTTTGCATCCCTAGAGTGAACCTCAGCTGATCATGGTGCACTACCTTTTTAATATGTTTTTTCCATGCAATTTGCCAGTATTATATCAATAATTTTTGCATCAATGTCCATCAGAGATATTGGTGTGAGATTTTCTTTCCTTGATGAGTCTTTGTCTGGTTTTGGTAGTAGGATGATTCTAGCTTCATAGAATGAGTTTGGAATGGGTCCCTCCTTTTCTCTTTCATGGAATAATTTGAGTGGGGTTGGTGTTAGTTCTTCTTGAAGGTCTTGTAGAACTCCGCTGAGAAGCCATCTGGTCCTGGGCTTATTTTTTGTTGATAGGCTTTTGATGGCATCTCCAATTTTGTTGCTTAAACTGAACTGTTTAAGTTTTATATGTCCCCCTGTTTCAATTTGGGTAGGTCATATGTCTCTAGAATGTTTTTGATGTCTTAATGATATTCTATTTTATTGGAGTACAGATTTTCAAAGTATTTTCTGATTACCTCTGTATTTCAGTGATGTACATGGTGATATTTCCTTTTTCATCTTGAATTTTGATAATTTGACACTTCTCTCTTTTTCTTCATTAGCCTGGCTAAGGGTTTGTCAATTTTATTTATTTTTTCAAAGAACCAACTTTTGTTTTGTCAATCTTTTGAATGGTTTCTTTTGCTTCAATTTCATTGATTTTCAGCTCTGTTTTTAATTATTTCCTGTTTTCTACTGCTTTGGGCATTGATTTATTTGTTCTTTTTCAAGGGCTTTGATATGTAATGCTAGGTTATTTATTTAACAATTTTCTATTCTTTTAATGAATGAGCTCAACACAATGAACTTTCTCTTAGAACTGCCTTCATAGTGTCCCAGAGATTTTTATTTTTTGCTATTCTCATTTACTTCTAAGTATTTTTTATTTCATCCCTGATTACTTCTGCTATCAATTGTTCATTCAGTGGTGTATTGTTTAGTCTCCAGGTGGGAGAGTAGCTTTTATTTTTTATTTTATTATGATTTATAATTTAATTTCATGATGATCTCACAGAATTAAAGGTATTGTCTCTATTTTTTAACTCACTAAAAGTTGCTTTGTGGCCTAAGATATGGTTTATTTTAGAGATGGATCCACGTACTTCTGAGAAGAAAGTGTAGTTGATCATTGATGAACTAAATATTCTATTTATGTCTGTTAAGTCTAAACTATTGATCTTATTATTTATTTCTATAGTTTCTTTGTTTAGGTTTTTTTTTTTTGCAACTTCTATTGAGTGTTGAGACAGGCATATTAATGTCACCCGGTATTATTGTGTTGTAGTCTATTTTATTCTTTGAAATTGTGAAGGTTTTTTTGTGTGTGTGTGGTTTTTTTTTTTTGGTGTATGTTGTATCCATTTTTTGTGGAAAAAATATTTAAGGTTGTTATGTCTTGTTAATGTATTGTTCCTTTAAGCAGTATGAAATGGTTTTGTTGGTCCCTTCTGATTGACTTTAGCTTGAAGTCCACTTTATCTGATAGGAGGATAGAGATGCCTGCTTGTTTACAAGATCTATGTGACCTTGTAGTATACTGTTTTTCGGTTCTTTGGGTATAAACCATGGAGTGGGATAGCTGGGTATAATGGTGGTTCCATTCCAAGTTTTCCAAGGAATCCCATACTGCTTTCCAGATTGGTTGAACCAATTTGCAGTCCCAACAGCAATGTATGAGTATGTCTTTTTGCCCACATCCTCGCCAACACTTATTGTTGTTTGCATTCTTAATAGCTGCTATTCTGAGTGGAGTGAGATGAAATCTTGGAGTAGTTTTGATTTCCATCTCTCTAATTGCTAGAGACATTGAACATTTTTTCATGTTTGTCAATTGATTGTTATATTCTCTTCTGAGAAATGTCTGTTCAGTTCCTTGGCCCATTTATTGATTGGGTTATTTGTTTGTTTGTTTGTTTTTTGGTGTTAAGTTTATTGAGTGCTTTATATATCCTAGAGAGTAGTGCTCTATCTGATGTGCTTTTGGTAAAAATTTGCTCCCATTCTGTAGACTCTGTTCACCTCAGTGATTGTTTATTTTGCTGAGAAGAAGCTTTTTATTTATTCTTGGTTTTAATTCTTGCACTATAAGAGTTTTATTAAGGAAGTTGGTGCCTAATCTAACATGATGGAGATTTGGGACTACTTTTTCTTCAATTAGGTGCAAGGTCTCTGGTTTAATTCTTAGGTCCTTGATCCACTTTGAGTTGAATTTTGTGCATGGTGAGAGATAGAGATTCAATTTCATTTTGTTACATATGGATTTCCAGTTTTCCCACCACCATTTGTTGAAGAGGCTATCTTTTCTCCAATGTACGTTTTAGGTGCCTTTACCTAACATAAGATAACTACAGTTATGTGGGTTAGTCATTGTGTCCTCTATTCTGTACCATTGGTCTATAAGTCTGTTTTCATGTTGATACCATGCTGGTTTGTTACTATTGCTCTGTAGTATAGTTTAAGGTCTGGAATAGTTATGCCACCAGCTAACTATCATTCTTCTTGCTAAGGATTACCTTGGCTATTCTGGGTCTCTTATTTTTCTAGATGAATTTCATGATTGCTTTTTCTATTTCTACAAGGAATGACACAATCAATGTTTATAGCAGCACAATTCACAATCCTGAAATTGTGGAGCCAACCCAGATGCCCTTTAGTAGATGAATGAATAGGGAAACTTTGGTATATATACACAATGGAACATTACTCATAATTAAAAGAAAATAAAATCATGGCATTTGCAGATAAATGGATGAGGTTGGAAAATATAATGCTAAGTGAAGTAAGTCAACCCAAACAAACTAAAGGCCAAATGTTTTCTTTGATATGAGGATGCTGACTCATAATGGTGATTGTCGGGGGATAGGAAGAACAGAGAAACTTTAGATAAGGCAAAGAGGAGGGGGGGCGCAAGGAGGTAGCAATGATGGTGGAATGAGTTAGACATCATTACCCTAAATACGTGTATAAGTACACGAATGGTGTGAAAATACTTTTGTACACCCAGTGATTTGAAAAATTGTGCTTTATATGTATAATATGAAATGAATTGCATTCTGCCATCATATATAACAAATTAAAATAAATAATTTTTTTTTTAAAAAAAAATAAGATCCACGTGAATGATATTTGTTTCCTTTTACCTTTGGTCTGTAGATGTCTTTGCCTATGAGGTGAGTCTCTTGGAGACAGCATAATCCAATCTGCCAGTCTTTGTCTTTTTTTTTTTTTTTAAAGAGGGGGCGGGGGGGAGAGAGAGAATCTTTTTTGTAGATGAACACAACACAATGCCTTTATTTTTATGTGGTGCTGAGAATCGAACCCGGGTCCTACCCGTGCTAGGCGAGCACTCTACCACTGAGCCACAATCCCAGCCCAGTCTTTATCTTTTGATTGATGAGTTGAGGCCACTGATATTCAATGTTATTATTGAGAAATGATTTTTATTCTCTGTCATTTTGATTTAATATCTAGTTTTTAATTTGAATTGCTTTCTCCTATGATTGACTTTTCCTTTAGTGTAGCTCCTCCCTTTGCTGTATTTCACTTTTATTTTTCATTTCTTCATGAAATATTTTGTTGAGAATGTTCTGTGGTGATAGCTTTCTAGTTGTACATTCTCTTAACTTTTATTTGTCACGAGAAGCTTTTATTTCATCTTAAAATCTGAAGCTTAATTTTTCAGGATACAGCATTCTTGGTTGGCATCCATTATTTTCTTTTTTTCAGTGCTTGGTATATCTTATTCTATGACCTCCTAGCTTCAAGGAACTTGGTTGAGAAATCAGTTGATATTAATACTGTTTTCCTCTAAAAGTAATCTTACATTTTCTCTGGCAGCCTTTAGGATTCTATCCTTATTCTGTATGTTGGGCATTTTCATAAAAATGTGCCTTGGTGTGGATCTGTTGTAATTTTGTATATTTGTTCTCCTGAATTTCATTTTCATTTCATTCTTAAGATGGAGAAATTTTGGGATGCTATTTCACAGAAAATTTTGTATATTCCTCTGAATTGTATCTCTGAGCCTTCATCTAAACTGATAAATCTTAAATTTGGTCTTTTCATGGTATCCCATATTTCTTGGAAATTTTGTTCATGTTCTTTTAATATATTTTCTCCACAGTCAACATTATTGTCTAGATTATATATTTTGTCTTCATTGTCTGACACTCTGTCTTCCAATTGGTATAGTCTGCTGGTGATACCTTCCAATGAATTTTTAATTTGGTATATTGATTTCTTCATTTTGAGGTTTTCTGTTTGTTTGTTTTCGGATTCTCCATCTCTTTATTAAAGTGATATTTTGCTTCCTGTATTTTCTTCTTTACATCATCTTTTACCTTGCAGATCAATTTAACTATGAACATTCTAAATCCTTCTCTATTATTTCTTCCACTGTGGTGTCAATGGATTCTGTTATTGAATTATACTGGTTTGTTTGAGGCAATTTGTTCCTTTTTTTTTTTTTTCATGTTGTTTGTGTCTACACATTTGACAGTAAGATTTTGAGGCAGGGAGTTTCTATCCTATTGAATTATAGGGATTCTGAAGGTTTCCTGTACCTCACAGTTTAGGGGGAGATATATAAAAACAACAACCAATGCAAACAATATACAGCATCAAACCAAATTGTTCCTCCTTTGGTATCTACTATGTTAATTGTCACAATAAACAGAGATGATATGCTCATGGTCAATACAGTCATTTTACTTATGGATTTACAATTTTAAGGTTTGACAGGGATAGATAAGAAGTAGTAAATGTATGATGCAATGTTTGGTAGGGAATGAGAGAGATAATAGAAGTAGAAAGTAGAGAATGAGTAACAGAGAGATCAGAAAAGGTTGGCTGTTAGCAGAGGAAAAGGAGGGAAAGAGGATCAAGAGAAACAGATAAGTGAGAGAAAAAAAAGTGTATAGAAAATTTTTTTTTAAAGAGAGAGAGAGGGAATTTTTTTAATATTTATTTTTAGTTTTTTGATGGACATAACATCTTTATTTTATTTTTATGTGGTGCTGAGGATCAAACCCAGTGCCCTGCGCATGCCAGGTGAGCACGCTACCACTTGAGCCACATCCCCAGCCCAGAGTAAAATTTTTAAAGTTAATAGTAAAAATAAAAGAGTATAAGAACAAAACTGCTATATTCTAATTAAACTACTTTATTCCTCAAACTATTGATCAACAAGAATTAACTGCTTATAAAAATGTTAAAATGAGAAACAAACAAAACAACAACAAGAACAACAACAACAAAAGAGATCTGAATATGTATACAATACCATGAACCACTCAGGTCACAACTGCACAGTGCATAGAAAAAAATTTAAAAATAAAAATAAAACAAAGAAGAAGGTATTGCTGAAAAATTAGGGAATTGTTTCCATTGGAGTTTCTAATATTCTTCTCAGGTGTGACAGTCCTGGTTGCTGGAGTGATGGGAGATCCCACAGGGAGGAATCTTGAGGGCAGGGTTTAGGCTTCTTTAGTTTCCAAGCTCTTCCTCGGATTGGTCCAAAGATTTTTAATTGGTCACTTCCCTGGCCAAGGAGATGCTGGGCCATGCTGGAAGACTGTTCCCTGGGAAAATCCCCTGGGTTTCACTGCTGTGGTGGAGGGGTGAATCTTGTTCCTCTCAGACACGCCTGCCTGTCCTTAAGACTCTAGAGTTCAGACTTCATACTCAATGTATTCCTACCCACCCTTTCAAATTCTCTGCCTAGTGAGTCTTTCCAGCCCTACTTTCAAGCAGGCAAGCTTGTAAGTGGCCATTCTGCAGTGTGAGGGGAGAAGCTGAGTGTGTTTTCCCAAACATTTTCCCCTATAAACACCCCCACCCCCCAGCCCCGCTCCACTTTTAATTTTTTTCTGGTCTCTTAGGCACATACTGTTCCTTGTGTTGTGGGTTTGCTAAAGTTATTCTTCCATCCAGGGACAGCTGTCAGGGCTCGGGTCCCCAAACTGCCCTTCAATTATTCCTTCCTCTGATTTTCCTGGTAGCTGGGGAGACCTGTTTTCCTCCCTTTCCCCTCCTCACAATATCGTTGCACAAAACACCCTTCAGGTTAGTTGTGCAGTGACATTGAACTCTATTCTCTCTATATCTACACACCTCTCAGACCTCCCAAAATTAGGGGTTCCTTTAATTGAAATACCGTTCCACATGTTTAGTGCAGGAGAGCTCTAACCCACTGGTGCTGCTTCTGGGAGCAGCAGCCCTGGGGATATCTTTAATTTTGTTTTATCAAATTGTCTGATTCCTGCACCTTTTTGGAATGTCTAGAGTTATTTCCCAGAAAAGATCCCTTCTCTCACCTTGTTGAGTAGCTGTATGTATGAGATCTTGTTTAACACCATGGAGCAACCAGGAGAGCGACTTTCCCTAAGCCTCCATCCCCAGGCTTCTCCTAATTACCTTTGAGTTACCTTAATTATAGATTTAAAAAACAATACCCATAAGTAGTCTCCTGGTTATTATTTAGTTCTACTTGTATTCTACATTGAGAGGAGTTCAGTTAAAGAGGGCAGACTCCACACTAGCTAATTTGAATATCAGGTAGGCTATTTCTGGCTATTTAAAGGCTTACACAATTTGGGGGAGTTCTAATGAAATAGACTGAAGGCATAAATTTGAGTGAAAAGTCCTAAAGTCATATGATTTCCAGGATAGCCAAACATAAGAATTAGGTTTCTCAGGAGTCTTTGGACCCAGAAATGCTGAACGTGTGGAATCAGGAAGTTGACTAGTAAATTAGGAAGCTATTTCTATAATCTCTGGCTCCAAAATATATCACTATTGCTATAATATGCACAAATAAAATGAAAACTTCCTGCTTAGATTCTCTTCATGTATGTCTCTCTTCTAATTCTAGGTCATGATGATGCATCTCACCGGTGGAAATTAAGTGGTATAGGGAACCTCGGGGGGTCTGCCAAATGTGGCCTTTAGTTTCAAGACTCTGCACACTTGAAAGAAGATAGAATGCATTTTTAAGTGAGCCAATTCCTGGTATCAGCTACATATTCTTCTTGATTGTTGCCTCAGGGAGTTAATTCAGTAATATATTCTATTAATTAAAATATTTAGAATAACTAGAATGTATGAATAAAACATGAGAACAAAATTTGAAAATCCTTACTAATATAGGGAAGAATAGCATGGAAACTTGAATAACACAGATTTATGGCTTTCAATTAATGTTGCACACACTCTACAGGGACATCTAGCAATATGTGGGGACACTGTTGGTTACCACACAGATTGATGAATTCTCTGAGCACTTTGTGGACAAGGGCCAGAGGTAGTAAATTCCTCAGTCAAGAGGCAAATGATAATGCTATCTGCAATGAGACAATTCTTCATTGTCTCACTGCAGATACCAACAGTTACCCCCATTGAGAAGTATTAACATATTAATCTCCAAATAATTTCAATAACTTACATTATTATCATAAATATTTACTGAAATATCTTTTTATTTTTTCTACTCTCTTATGGAAGGGTATATGCCAAGGTGAATGTTTATGTGAAAGTAGGTTTAAAAGGAGCAAAAATAGAAGGGATTAATATTTTATGGGTAAAAGTGTCATTTGCTTTAGTAAATACCAGTTCCCAAAGTATGTTCTTCTAACTAGCAGAAGTAGCATCACTTGGGAACTTGTTAGACCTGCAAAATCACTGACCCTACATCACACTTGTATTGATAAGTTTTCTGTTGCTGAAATACCTGAAGTTGGGTACTTTGCAAAGAAAAGAGATTGTGATGATTAATCTGAATTGTCAACTTGGTTGGATTGAGAGACTCTTAGGAAACTTAAGAGTTAATTCTGTGTGTGTCTGCTGAGGGTATCTCCAAAGATGATTGTTGTGTGGGACAACAAACCAAGAGGAAAGACTTGCTCTGAACACAAGCAGCACTGTCCAATAGGCTGGTTGCCCAAATGCAGCAAAAAGCAAAAGAAGGAATAAGTCACAATGGATACAAATTTTACTCTTCTTGAGCAAGTGCATTTATTGCTGCTGCCATCACCCACTGACATAAGACTACATTTCTTCAGTCTTCCAATTTGGACTTTCACCACTGAGTCTCCAGGGGCTTCCAGGCTTTTGGTCTCAGTCTGGGGTTGCCTTATTAGTCCCTTCTTTGCTGAGGCTCCAACTTCTTAGAGCAACTACTCATTCCTTCGACTCTTCAGTAAGAATGTGACCATTTGGGGATTATCCAGCTACTGATACTATAAGTCAAATTAATGAATTCCCTTTTATAATTGTGTGTGTATGTATATACATATATAAATATATGTATATAATTTATACACACACATGTGTGTATATATATACACACACACATATTTATATATTCCCTTTTATAATCATACACAAACACACACACACACACACACACACACACATACACGCACACACACATTTTCCATTCCTCTGGTAAACCCTAACTACTGTAGAGTTTTATTTAGCTAAGACTTTTGGAAGCTGCAATCTACACCATATGGCAACAGCTCTGGTGAAAATCCCTGTAGCTGGGTCATATCATGGCAGATGGCATCATGACGATAGCATGAGTATGACAAAAAGACAGGAAGGCCGAGAGAGAGGAGGCACCAGTCTCCCTATTTATATAACAATGCACTCTCATGAGAACCAATTTAGGACCCCATAGATCTACCCTAATCTTTTCCCGGGTCAATGCGTGAATTGACCTAGTCACTTCCCATTAGGCCTCACTTCTTAAAGGTTCCTACACCTTCCATGTTATCACACTGGGGAGATTGTCACACATATGAAACTTTGGGGAACACACTCAACCCATGTCCAAACAATTAGATTTAATGGATCAGAAACTTTAGGGTGGGACCCTGGAATGTATGTACTTACAAGGTTCCATGCAGTTCTGATGTTGAACTTTAGAAAAACTGCTTGAATAAGATCATCAGGGAGGGAATGTCATAAAAGTTTGGTATAATAAGGGAATTCAGGTTCATCTGTGAAGTTTATTTAAAGGAAATAAACATTTTGTGTGAAATTATCTTACATTGGGAAAACTTTGGTCCCTTTAATAATGCTTCCTCCAAGGCATGCTGTCCAAGAAATATGAAGAATAGATTTAAGGCATTATGCACACTAAGGAATTATATCAGAGAAAAAGAGAAGTAGAGTGAATACTATTTTTATGACTGCTGTAAAAAAATAAGCACAAACTGAAGGACATAATTATCTTAGAGCTTGTATAGATCATAAATCTGACGCAAGTCTTATCAGGCTAAACGGAGTCAGCAGGGCTGCATCCCTTGCTCATTTTTGTTGTTGGCTGACTTTAGTTCCCTTAGGTTGTAGGACTGTGATCTCCATTTCCTTATTGAATGTCTATAGTAGACCCCACTTGACACTTGGAATCCCTGACTTCTATTGCTGTTCTATTCTGCTTCTCTATCTCCTATCTTCATAAGACCCCATTTTTTAATTCCTTTTTTCTTTCTTGCTTCTACATATGAGAAAAAACATTTCACCCCTGACTTTTTGAGTTTGGTTCATTTCATTTACCATGATGTTCTTCAGTTCCATCAACTTACCAGCAAATGACATAATTTCGTTCTTCTTTATGGCTGAGTAGAAATCTATTCTGTATATAGACCACATTTTCTTTATTCATTCATCTATTTACTGGCACCTAGGCTGTTTCCATTACATGTATATTGTTAATTGTGCTGCTATAACATTGAGGTGGCTATATCAGTATAGTATGCTAATTTTAGTTTTTTTTTAGATAAATACAAGGAGTAGAATAAAGGTCATGTAGTTGTTCCATTCCTAGTATTTTGAGGAATTTCCATACTGCTTCCCAAAGTGGTTGTACTAATTTGCAGCCCACCAGCAATATATACTTTTCTCCATATCCTCACAAGTAATTATTGTTATTTGTGCTCTTGTTGACTGTCGTTGTGACTGGGGAGAGATGAAATTTCTGTGTGGTTCTGATTTGCATCTCCCTGATTACTAAGGATATTGAACATTTTTTTCACAAATTTGTTGGGCATTTTTATTTTTTCTTTGGAGAAGCATCTATTTAGATCTTTTGTGGAACAATGCCAGTTTGTTAAATTCAGATTTCCTTAGATGAGTGTGGGTTTAATATACTGAATTAATTGATTTTCCTCCTTAAGCATTCCTTCCTTTCCTCCTAAATCATTTTAATATAGTTGCATCAAGATTTTTATAATAGCCCAATTAGAGAAGAAACTCTGTGAATAAGGATATTAAAATATTTTTAAATTTAGTGAATAACAACAGGGGTGATTACTAGTATATCCCAAGTAACTTTCTCCCCTGAAATGGAGCATTACATACAAAAACAAATAAATCTTAAGTGATTTTTCAAAATATTTTGTTTTCAGTGAGGAAACAGCAGTTATAGAATGTCCCTGTGTGATTCCTGATCTCTGAATCTTCCTCTCACATTAAACTAAAAACACAGAAGAAGGAAATAAAAGATTTGTGACAAGCTAATCTCTACCATTGATATAAAATAAAACAAATGAGTCAAAGCAGACTTTAGGGAAAATCTCTGATTCAAGAAACATTTAGTGCCTGAAAATGGAAAAGAGAGGGGAAGATCATATAGTTTAAAGGCACAAAGAAATTGCCTTCAGATTTTTAAGTGGCACATTTATCAGAGTTTTGAGGGATTTTTTTTATTTAATGAACAAGCTATATTATGACATGTATAAGAGAGAGAGAGAGAGAGAGAGAGAGAGAGAGAGATTATTATTTCTGGTTCAATTTTATGTTTAAAATACCACCACTGTCACTGAAGAGGGTCTAAAGAGGTCTTGGAAAAGAGGACCTTAATTGAGGAAAACAAGGTCCTTGAGAAATGCCATAGAAAAGAATTTCTAGACATTTCAGATGTTGAGGCACAGTGATTTATTTAAGAATCATAGGCATCATTCAAGGGAGAATGCAGGCCATCTAGAAGGTGCTTTTGGGATTTCAGGCTTCCTTTAAAGAAATTCAGTGAGGAGTGGGCATAGGAAGGTATGTGGGACAACATCAGGTACGTTCACAAGATGATTAGTGGTGGTCTAGCAATTCCCAGGAACCTCAGGTTGACATCTTCTTTATTATCTGATCAATAGATAACACACATTATAGGTATTGTATCCCCCTTTTTTCAATGTATTCTAAAAACACATGTATTAGTGGATTAATTAACAGTGCATTTTGAAACTTTCAAAAGTGGATGATAAATGATGGTATAAAGGTGTATTAAGAATTGTATGCAAAAAAATAAGAGAGTTCATGTATAATGTCATAATTTGGCGTGAACATACTTTATATACAGAGTTACAAAAAATTGTGCTGTGAATGGATAATTATGAATGTAATGCACTCCACTATTGTCATCTATGTAAGAAAGAAAAAAAAAGTGGATGAATTTCCAGTATCTTTTAGACTCTGAGGGAGATTTGTAGATTTCCCAGAAATTTGGAAGTGACAGGCCTGGGTGAGAGAGCAGGCTTGGGCAAGCAATGTATAAGAAACTTTATTAGCCCAGGCTTTCAGATTAAACTGATAGACTCCTAATCCTTCCTTTTGTTTCCTTTCCCCTTTTATTTCTTCTATCCTACCTTGCCTCCAGAAAATAATACTGTGGAGCCTGTAGAAATCTAACCTGACTCTGGTAACCTAGTGCATCCCTAGTAGGACATTATCCAACCCTGGAGCTAAGGCTCCAATTTCCTTGGCCTTTGGCGATCCCATCTCACTTTCAATTGTATTCATGGTTGCCATGCATTATGCAAGGCCAGTAATATCTGGCTGTTCTGATGATGTATTTAATTGTATATATTCACATCATGATTTTATTGCCCCTTGGATTCTGAATCTTTATGATATTATGCGGGGGGAGAAGCATAAGACCATAAAGGGGACATTGTTTTATGCCTGGGTCTTTGTCTTATTCCAGATGTATCTTGCATAAATTAGTCACCATTCCTTTGATTTAGCTAGAACTGTAATCTATATTGTCTTGTGCAGAGGCTAACTGCAGGTGATTTCAACAGGAAATGTAGGATCCATATAATTTGTTGCGTTTTCTTTGCAATTTTTATGTAGATTAAACTTTGCCTCAGAAGACCCCAGAAAAGAGAAACTTCTAAAAACTGTTACAAAGCACTTGTGTTAAAATGTATATTGTTATGGAAATGCTAATTAATGATAATAGCTATTAGAATAGAGCTTAATTGAGGGACTTAAAATAGCTCACTGCAGGCAAAATCAAGCATGTTCTTTTAGTTGTGCTAATATTATACAGAAGAAATAAGCACAAATTTTAAGATGATAATGTTTTATTCAACAGCCTCACTGAAATTATTCTCCTGGGTCTTCTCTTTTGAGATTGCCTCTGCTAATTGCTTTAACATTTTCCAACAAGTGTATTATTGAGCCAAGAATGCCCAGCATCCAAATCATTGATGCTCGGGGCAGGTGGGCCACAGCTGCATAAGATGTAAAATCACAGCTGGACAGCTGCTCTTCTTTGTCTAATTTTATATATCTTAGTTTAAAAACAATGCTTAAATTTGAAAATATGACCATACTAATCTACAGGAAAACTGTTTAAAATTTCCACATCTTTTCAGACTCTCAAATGAGAGCATGAAAATTTATAATATATTGTTGTTGTTACTAAAGATTATTATTCCTTCCACAACATACAAATTACAGACATTTTGGCTTTTTTTCCATTTTATTTTAACTTAGTTGAGCTCAATCATATTAAGTCCATCATTTTAATAAACCAAAATACTGTAATATTGGCAAAGGAAGACCATGGGTTAGCACACACTGTCTGCAAAATAGCAAAGCCATTTCTGAATGGAATTGATTCTGAGTTTGGGAAAACAAAAGGAGGATAGATATTACAATAAGTGCATACTTAGTAAATTGGTATATAACTTATTTTTGATTGACAAGAATATTATGCAGAAAATCACTAAATTAATTAAACCATTTCATTAAATAATAACCTGATTAATAATAATTTTTGCTGAATACACTTAACTAGAGACTGTTTAGACCTTCATTTTTCTGAGGAATTAAAGCAGACTCCAGACAGATAAGGTGCTTTTATTTAGCTTTTCGATAAAGAAGGGGATTTAATTTACGGAAAAGTACTTTCTCTTGGCTCTTGTCTCTTCTTTTGTTTATTCTTACTTATTCTTTCTTCCTCCTGGGGTTCTTCTTTCATTGTCCTATTTTTCTGTTTCTTTAACAAGAAAAGACTCCTGGGAAGAATAATCAGCATCTTCAAGTGGATATAAAACTCTGGTTTCCTATAATATAAATAAAGGCATTCAGTTTCAAAATACTGTGAGTCAATGCTGCTATGTTTATTTCCCCTCATCTGGAAGGCTAGAATAGAAAGCCCTTAACACCTTGTTAAAGATCATTACTGCCAATAATTTATAAAGTAGATAGTCTACATAGTTTAAAAAAGTAAAAAGGCAAATTTAGATATTTTAAAACATGGTATAGTTTATGTAAGTGTGTGAGTCCCCTACTTACTAAATCTTATTAAGACCTTTTCTATCATACATGATACACATAACTAGTGTCACCTGACATTGGGCTGGTGCCATAAAAGGGGTCAGTTGCTTAGAAATAAAATTGTTGTTCATTATAAAAGGCAACAATCTCTCTCACCCTCCTTTCCTCCCTCCCTCTTAAATGACATATACATGTATCTTTTGATTAATTGATTTTCTCAGAATATACTCTTGTTGTGGCTAAATGTTTGTGCTCCTCCAAAATTCACATGTTGAAGCCTTACCTCCCCCTCCCTCAATGTGCTGTTATTTGGAGATGATGCCTTTGGGAGGTAATTAGAGTTAGATGGGGGGAGGGGTGCTGGGAAAGGGGGAGGCTCCTGATGAGATTAGTGCACTTCTAAGAAATGAAACCAGACATCTCACACTCCCTACCATGTGAGGACCCAGAGGGAAGAAAGCAGTTCACAAGTCAGGAAAGGAGTTCTGGTCACAACCAGAACCTCACCATGATGGCACATTGATATTGAATGTCCCAGTTTCCAGAATTATGAGACAATAAATTTCTTTTGTTTAAGCCACCCATGTGTGATATTTTGCTTTGGCAGCCTACTGAGGAACACAAAGACAATATCCCTTTTGTGCAAATTCATACAACAAGAATATACTAAATCCAAGTAGCTTTCTTGACCATACCTGACACTAAGGGCATATCTACAGTTTTAATTTATGACTTAATGCTTTCATTCTTAGGTGTATTTACTTGTCTTTAATGTTTTATCCTGCAATTTTTTTTAACAAAATATTTTAATAAAATATTACTCAACAAGGAGCAGACTCTTGCAAATGCATTTTGGAAAAGAAGAAAGGGCAATATTTCTAAAGTTGGCAATAAAATAACTTTAAAACTGGAAATTTGCTTCTTATTTCTAGACTATAAAATACACCATGCAAATTCCATTTTTTAAAAACTGGGCCTGTGTTCTTTTCATTAGTATTATAAAGCTGTTCATTAGTTTGCAAATTGACTATAGTATTCATTACTAAGTGAAATAATAAATAGAAACAATGAATAGAACAAGTTGCCTAATAAGGATAATTTATTTGCATGTAACGAATTTATTACCCTTCCAAGCATTGCTATTCTTGAGTTGAGCAGCATTTACCTCCCTATAGCTGAGACAAGCTTACAATTTTTTAATCAATGGAAACTAGCAATTTTACTATCTCAGCTGGATTATAATATATAGTCTCAGTCTTGTTTTGGTTGTGTTGTGTTTTGTTTTTTGCCACAAAGCTCTACATCCTAATCTGTGACATTTATCACTGGAATCATTATATAGTTAGGCAAAAAATAAACCTGTTCTCATATGTCTGCAATTCTGCCTGCATTTTTTAGAACATAGCAATGAATCTCATGCTATTAACTGGGCTAATTGCCTACATGGAACAGATTAGTGTGAACTTTATTTATTTAATATAGCCACAAAAAATTAAAAGTGTCTTTTTTGATTATCCAATATAGGAAGAAGAGAAAGTACTATGAGTTTTTAATGTGACATATAACCCATCAATATTTAAAATAATATTACCTCTGTATGTCATGCACATGTATAATATATATGATCACATTTTAAAAGAGACTTCTGGTAATAACAAATACTATGAAAAATAAATACCAGTTTGTTGACTATAATTCAATGCAAATAATTTCATTATAAAATCTAAATATATTTCACTTGCTGTACTTTATGTTTTATATTAAGTGTTTTCATAGAAATTCTTTTATCAAACACACAATTTCTTAGTAATTCATCATGGGAAATAATATTTTTTCTTTTATTGATATCGCTTTTATTAATGACATGATCTAATAAATATAGAAATCAAATAATCATTATTGTTTCATCCTTAATTGTAAAATTATGGCAAAATCTGATAAAGACAGTCTTGTGAAAGAGGAAGATAAGTAAATTGATGGAATTCTAAATCAATAAATATTTTAGAGAATTATGGTTTATGTTTACATGGATACCAAAAGTAGGTTAATAAAGTGATATCAAATAAATGACCCCAAAAAGAACTGACTTAATAGATAAAAGAGAATGATTTATACAGTTTCCCATTTATCATTGCTTATTAATTATTAATGTTGTTTTTAGATTTTATTCTCTTAAATACTTTAGACATGCTTCTTGAAAACACTATTATCAAGGCTTAATTTTTTTTTTTTAAGTTAGCTGTATCGCCAGGGGTTAGAAATAAGTTCTAAGTAAGGAAAAACAGACACTTCAAATTCTACCCTCCAAACCAGTTCCTCTGACACCATAAATGAGAACATATTAATCCTGCTTCCCTTTCTGGTAACTGAAGTCAGAGGCTTATAAGGCATACTCTTGATTTACGTAAAAGCTATAATTCATATAATATATACAGTTTTGAGTAAAGAACTAGGAAAATTACCATGGCTAATCTAAATATTGTTTAGAACAGATAAATGATATCTAACATGCTTCACCTTTTCTTAAAATCTTGAGATTGTTGCAAGGAGACCTATATAACTTTAACATAGTGTCCTGTACTTTTTCCTCTAAAACTAGGGTGAAAGCTGCATGCATTCATTCAGACTTAGTAAAACTGCCAGGCATTGGGCAAGCTACTGAGTACACAGTTCAAAGCAGATACAGCCCTCACCCTCATGGTACATGGAGTGAAACAGATGAGCTGGATTCGACACAATCTACAATGCAAATAGATCATCACAATTGCTGTTCTGCTCTGAAGAAAAAAATAAAGAATGAGAAAAATGTAGGGGAAATTTTTGGTGGCATAGACAGGACCAGTTCTGGAACACTTTTGGATGATCTAGAACATCCACCCAATAGTAGAACCATGTTTCATACCACCATCAACTGTCATCTCCCTTCTCTATGTCCACTACTTGATCCTTCTAAATTTTATCCTAGTTCTGGTTTAACTACAATCCTCTCTTCTGCCTGAACAGTGGCCTTTGCTATGGCCTCCCAACTGGCCTTCCATTTTCCACCCAATCCTACTACCATCTGTTTCTCACACAGATCACCTCCAATTCTTGATTAATATCCTTCAGGATCTTTCAGCTCAATCTAGAATATAATCCTAATTTCTGGCCATATAATTGACTGACTCTTATGTGTTTTTAAAGTTGTATTTTTGCTGTTGCTTTTTGACCTGAGGTTGGGCTTATTTTTCTATAAAATGGAATAAGCACAAATGAGGTCATTAACAGTGACCTGCCCTCACCTGAAATCTATAGTGAGAATATTAGGTGGAGCAAGCAGCTCTGCCTGTTGCCCTGTCTTCCCTCCTGCTGCACCAATCATACTGGTGATCCTTGAGCCACAGATGGGAGGTAATTTATTGTCAATGACAGAATTTATTTGGTGTTCCAAATAAATTGCTATATACTGATATATATATATGTATGTATATACACACACACACATAGATATAGATATAGACATATATATACATAAAATATATTCTTTTAAAATTCACACATATATATATATACATAAAATATATTCTTTTAAAATTTATTTTTAACTAATATATATATATATATATATATATATATATATATATTACACATTTATGGGGTACTATGTGATGTTTTGATACAGATATATGTTGTATAATACTTTAATTGAGTCAAATGTATCTTTCTTCTTATACATTTATGTTGAAACATTTAAATCATTTTTTCCAGCTTTTTAGAATATATGGTCCTTTGGCATTGTCTATATTCACCCAACTATGCAGTTGTACACCAAAACTTTTTATTCTCTCAGAATTAATTATGATCCTTGAACATGTAGGCAAATATTGATAGCCATTATGGCAGCTGTCTGTTTGGAATAGTTTTATTTATTTATCTTTCTACAAGCTACCTCTTTTTCTTGCTGTCTCTCTAGTAATATGTCCAAGGAAAATAAATATCACATGAATTTTGTATATAATTAAAGGATCAATGAGAAGCTAAATTTGGACATTTTAATTTTCATTTTTAAATATCTTTTCAAAATTAGGTATAGGACTAAGGATCCAAAATTGGATAGGGTTTTAATACTATACCTGCTGACAACATTCAATTTGTGTAATTTCTCTAGTAGTTTGTTTGTTTTTAAAGGAAAAGTACTGAAGTTAGTGACCTTTCCACTTCTAAAATTCTATGACATCAGTAGTTTTCTAATTTAAGAAACATCACTTCTTTAAAAAAAATCCTGGATGCCACTTATTTATTTACATTACTTTGATTTTAAGCTAAGTAAATGTGTGTAAACAAAGCATGTATTAAAATTCTCTTTGCACGCATATTTCATATAGTGTTAAATGGAAATAATTAAATTAAATATAGGTAAACTACAACTTCTACAAAGTTAAATGTGAAAACATAAATTTAATATGCTAAGTAACATTATTTTTGTTATATTACAACTTTTGGGTTTAATGATGAAAAGATGTTTTTGCATGTTTTATGTCCCTCTCTTAATTATTTTGATTCTGTGGAACTCTTCAACTATTATGACATACTGATAGAAGACTGTGAGATCACTAGACAACAGGGTGCCAGTTATCTGCCATTGTCTTCAAGAAAAAAAAGAAATTTCTGCCATGGTGTATATTCTTAGGAGAAAAATAGTCTTTGTTTCAATTTTCAATAAATGTTATCTTTGCTTGGCTAGTTTTATGTTCATCTTTGGGAAAAAAACAGTAGGTTTCAAAGTATGAAAGAAAGTTTTTATGTATAGAACTATTTGTTGTTTTATGCTTATCTTTTGTAAAAAAGACTCAAATGAACAATGACTTTAAAGAAGACAACTATAGAAAAATGAATTTAAGTTTAAATCTAAAAAAATTGAACAGTACTTTATATAAGCTATCTGATTAAACCATAGCTGGAACAACTGCAGTGAACTTAGTTCACTTAGTTCCATTTTGCCTTCATATTTTATTATTCTAAGTTAACATTTGCATCAACTCCCTGAAGTATAGACCTTCAAGCTTCAGGTTAGTGAGAGGGTACCCTCAGAGCACTTCACTTGTCCACAGGGTGTGCCAGTTCAACCCTCTAAAGAAAAGAGAATTGAACACATCTATTCCGGCCTCACATTTTATAAAAGAAGGTCAACTCTTTGCTGTGACTCAAACTGCAAAAAACAGACTCATTTGATTCAAAATATGGTTCTTATGAATTGGCAAGATAATCCTAAAATTCCAAAAAGGATTTGGAATTAATTGGATTTGGAATTTGGATTAACTGGATTTCTAAAGATTTTGTTGTATTTATGGTTGTGGCCTAAGAGTCCTTGATTAAAACAAAGATTATTTTCAGGAAATAAAATTCTTTAATCTTGTGTCATCTTGTGTGTGTGCATGCACATGTGTGTACATGCCCATGCTCGCTCTCTCGTTCTCTCTCTCTCTCTCTCTCTCTCTCTCTCTCACACACACACACACACACACACACACACACACCTTAAGGCGATGCTCAATTCTATTGACGAATCTTTAAATTCCTACAAAACTCATACATAGGTTAATATCTAAAAGGGTGAGCACCTGGAAGGAGAATAAGAGATACAGTTATGCAAGGTGGCATCTTACAGAACCTTAGTGAGGTAATTATAAGAAGCACATCTTTGCAGCTCTCCAATTTCTACACACCTTTCAGAATAGCAGTTCCTGTGTCTCTGAAAGTTAAATGAAACCTATGACTAGTCCTAGCCCAGGAATAATAATGGGAACTATGTCTGTCACTTTTATGCCTGAGCAAAAAGGCCCTCTGTTGTCCATTTTCTTTTTGACATGGGAACATAATGTTCCAGAAGATGGATGTTCTTACTATGCTCAGCAACTCCTGGGTAATTTTCACGTACCTTAAAAGCGAAATACACCTTTTGTTTTAATTCACTGCAATCTTGAGTTTTTTACATACCATGATCTAGCCCAATCTGAATAATATATTTAATCATATTTTAATAAATACACAATTTTGCTAGAGCCTGATTTATCTAGAAGATGTGAATATTTTGTCAAATTGTACATACCTATTTCACAGGAAATATCAGAATAATAAGGATACTTTATATGTATATATCTTTTAATGACTGTCAAAATATTTTTACTGGTCTTCTTTATTTTAGAAAGCAATCCTTCTAGAAAATGTGAGAGAGTATTGTTTTATTATCACTGTTTATGAGGAAGTAATCAAGGTTAAGTATTGTAAAATAATTACTATTTAGTGGGAGAGCCAAGATTTAAATATTTCGTTATATCATACTTTGTTCTTCCTCTCCCTCTACCACTCTCCTTTTCCAAAATCATATGCATTCTGCATACACAAAAGATGTTAGCTATGCACAGTCAGAAAGTTAATAGGCCAGATCTTATAAAAGAAGTCATATTAACCAAAACAGAAATATCCTCATTGGAATGAAATCCATAACCACTGAAGTAATTACAAAGGTTTAACACAGCCAGGCTCCCTACATGTAAAAAAATGCAGTCATTAATTTTATCCAAGAGAGAATTAAAAATTATGTATATTATAATAACATTTCTGTCAAAGAATTATGGAAAACCCATCAATAATACTGGTTACCTGCTCACCAAAATAAAAGCTAGATATTTTCATCAAATTGGGAGTATAAAATCAGTCTATTGCAGTAAAATTGAGTAGCTAACTTTGTAATTTGTATTGAGGGTCAAAGCTTTTGTGAAGAAATATTCACATAAACTCTATTTTGGTAAATTTTAGGAGTCTTGAAAACTGGTAAATAATTATTGAAAAATATTGACTAATTGTTGATTATAATGGGTTTATGTGGAAGGGAACAATAGGAGGCACAACAAAAGCATAATTTATTCATTATTTAAACGATTTTTAAGGCAAAAGTACAAGTATAATAAACCTTGATCATTACTTCATGTGTATTGTGCTGTCAATATTGTGTGAATTTTGATTACTCAGATGCTTAAGTTTTGCTTTTCATAGAAAATGCTTCCTGGACTTGAAGAAAAATCTACATTTTGTCTTATGAGTGAATCTGTCAAATGTTTACAGAAATACAGTGACACTTCTGTAAGCCAACGTCCTTCCAAATTACATCTAGGCAGGCGTGAATCACAGGCCTGCATGTGTGACTTCTATCACAATGGAAATAAGGAATAAATGAGGTTATTAAGTGTACACTCCTAAATCCACCACGTTAACATACTCATCTTCAAAGACAATCTCAGTTTTTGCCAGAATCAACCCTATTTTTAAAGATGGCACTTCTTAGGAACATCTCAATTTGAATGTCAACTTAAGATTCAAGATAAACTGATATCTCATTCATCATATTTTGTAGTAAATATGAATTATACACATAGAATATTTAAATATTTATGTTTATTCACAGAACTTGGAGTACAGTCTTGCATTAAAAAAACTGCTTAAAAGTCTCTTCAGTGTAATTTTTCCATGCCATCGATTACCTAGCTACATGTGTATACAGAGTAAGATGTTTTTCCTATGAAAGAATTTAGAAATGTTTTATTAACACTAAAAAAATACTATGCTTGTGGAATTGAAGGTAAGTTCAATCCCTTTACCTGCCCCAGTTTCTTAAGGATCAGAAAAGAAACAACTAATATTTTCAAGTTTCAGGGGATAAAGAACAGGATTTTCTTTACCTTGGCAGAAGTAAGCTGTAAGAATCTTAATTCTGAGGTTAGCTATTTGTTCTGTTTCCCATCTATCAAGGTCTCTTTCAGTGCAGCTGATTGGTTATTTTACAGAAGGCAATTTACACCTGTGATAGAAAATGCCTTTTGAGGCTGATAGGCCTTAAGTCCTTAGGGTATTAGTAATTCTCTAGGGTATGGGCAGGAGAAGCAAGGAACATAATCTGTCCCCCACAGGCTGGGAAAATTGCATACTTAGGTAATGCTAAGGGTTTATGTAAATGCTTCATTAAAGGGAATGGGTTCTGGAGTACAAGTATCGGTAAGAGCTGGAGGTTCATAGGGTGGGTGTGATTGCAATAAACAAACTTTCTGAAAGCTTTGTTTATATATATATATATATCTCTTCAGCCAGCCTGTATAGTTTTTGTTCTATCTCATGAAAATAATAGATGAACACTAGTAAGAGAAGAATATATGTGAATATAAGTCCACAGACCATACAGAGACATTTTAAAAATCAGGCTAATGTACGTACTGTCTAACAAGAAGTCCAGTTTATTGCACATAGTATCAACAGTTGAGGAAATTGGGAGGCAACTATGGCACAGGACGCATAGGGACTGTAAGATACACTGAATAAAAAAAAGGTATCTTGTGAGCTAAATAAACCCCTTTTCTTCATAAAGTTAAAAAAAAAAAGGTATCCTCACAAAGCTAGAAAAAAAAAGTTAATGAATGCCTATATTCATCTTAATTTACTAGCTCTAAGACAGTTATTTTCACTGTGTACCAATAGGTTGGGGGGTGCCGAAGGTAACTTAAATATGTAGAAGTTCATAATGTGCTTACAAATAATAACAGCCCTGGTACCTCCAGAATTATGTCCTTGATTTATTCCACAAAGTTTTATTGAGCATGCTTCATGCAACAGCTATCTGTTGTCCTGATGGAGAGATCTATGAAACACATACTAGCACACACAATTCCAGTTCTCATGGAATTTAGAGTAGAGAACTGGCATTGCTTTCATCTGTCAGTATCTTCTCCCCATTCTCATTTATCTAAGCAAACGTCACCTAAGTAAGCCAATTGTAGGGTTGTTGTTTTTTTGTTTTGTTTTGGTTTTGCATTCTAGAATGTCATTATCATTAGTCTAATCAGGGGTAGGGGAAAGAGTAAGCCAAGGATTTTTAGAAAGTATTTGAAGCTAACCACTTTGTCCTGGTACCTACAAAAGAGAGGCAAGCTCTGGCTAATGTGGCCTCCATAACTGTTCTGCATCCAGTCTGCACTGAGCCTTAGTTTATTGTCTCTTCTCTTCATGCTCAGATAAATTCTGGCAGTTTTTCAATACCACCTTCTATTTTCAACTGAACAGCTTGAATTTTAACAGACTACATAAAAAATCATTTTCTAATCAAATGATTGTATCTCCAATATATACAATCAAAGAGAAATGACAGGATGTTATGGATACTTATAAAAGGAGATGTACCATCTGGAGTTTTACCACAAGTTATCCTTAAGAAAATGGCATTGGGTATGGGTTAAATCCTAGTATATTCCAGGCAGATGAAGACATAGATCTAAACACTTCCCATCTTTTGTTTCTGTATTCTTTTTTTCCTGGAGAAAGGAGGGGTACCGGGGATTGAACTCAGGGGCACTTGATCACTGAGCCACATACCCAGTCCTATTTGTATTTTATTAGAGACTGGTTCTCACTGAGTTGCTTAGCGCCTTGCTAAATTGCTGAGGCTGACTTTGAAATTGCCATCCTCCTGCCTCCACCTCCAGGGCTGCTGGGATTACAGGCGTGCACCACCATGCCTGGCTTGTTTCTGTATTCATTTAGAATTCAAATCTGGCCTGACAATATAGTTGTAGTACCTCCTTCTTGAAAGAAAGCATAGAATGTAAGACCCAGGTAGCTAAAAATGTAGCATATCCTTGAGTTTGGGGGTATGAGAAAGTGAAGCATATTACATAATACCATATTAGTTAGCTTTGGTGTCTTTGTGACCAAAACACCTGATAAGAACAACTTAGATGAGGAAACATTTATTTGGCTTTCAGGGTTTAAGTGGACTCAGTTCATTTATAGACAACTCCATTACTCTGGGCCAAGGTGAGGAGGCACATCATGAGGGAAGAGTCCAGTAAAGGAAAGCTGCACAGCTCACGGTGGGGACAAGAAGCAGAAAGAGGGGGAGGAGGAAGGAAGCCAGAGGAACAACAACCCTTCCAGGACACATTCCCAGGGACTCACCTCCTCCAGCCACACCCCACCTACCTAGAGATACACCGATTATGTCACAGCTTTCATTTTCTAATCTTTTTTTCTCTGAAAATACGAGCTTTTGGGGGACAACTCATATCCAAACCATAACAGATACATTTACGTCCATACTTTAAGTGTCACTCTCCTCATGAGAACTCAGAATCTAGAATTGGAAAAAGAGGAACGCAAAGTATTCTTTGCCTGTGCTTTACCCCTTTGTTCCTTTTTAAGGCTGACTCATCAAATTCCTGATATCTAGCAGATATGAGCTCAAAGGCCACATTTCTTGAGGGGGAAGTACTAAATTGGTAGCCTTTTTGTTTGGGGTTGAGAGAACATGAACTGTTATGCAGAGTTGGGATTTTGTGCACCTTCTCTCTTCCCTGCCTTGGCAGACAGCCAGGGAAATAAAGCTATAATCTGGGTATAAAAACTTAAAGAATGTCAAGCAATTGAAATTTTCTAGACACCTGTTGCTTCTGGATAAACCCTATTTCTTGTGAGAAAAGAATAAATTGATTTTGGTCCCAACCTCTTTATTATACTGATATTCATAGCTTTAAAAAAGACGCTGAGGGCTGGGGCTATTGCTCAGTGGTAGAATGCTTGCCTGGCATGTGTTGGGCACTGGGTTCGATCCTTAGCACCACGTAAAAATAAATAAAGGTATTTTGTCCATTGATAAGTACAAAATTTTTTTAAAAGTTAAAAAAAAGACTTTGATACCAAAAAAGTGTGAAGAATAAAGAATGGAAGTAAGGCACTCTGAGTGTTATCTAAGGCATATGATTAGTTGTTGTTTTTTTCTTTCATCCTTGAAAAGGCAAACTTTTTATGCTTATAGACATTGATCAGTTTGTGTTATAATTGTTTATTTAGAATTAGTAAGTACTACCATCTATCTAGCATTTACTTTGTGTAAAGGAAAGAGTTCCAGCCAATCCTCATGACAATTCTAAGAGGCAATTATTAATGCTACTACTCTTCATTTTAGAAATGGAGAGAATTTAAATAACCTACCAAAGTTTAAAGAGTTTAAATGTGCTAGAAGTAGGTTAAAAATCTTTCTCAGATGCCACAATAACAATCTTCCTTGCAAGTGTTAGTGTATAATTATTTACATCATGTGAGATGTGTATTTATTGCTATGCTTATGTTGATGTTTGTAAATTTAAAAAAAAATGACTTTCTGCTAATTTTCCTTATTAATAGGGTAACGGGGGTTATGATTAGTCACTCTCAACTATATAAATAAGATTGCCTTAAAGAGAGTTCAGTTTCTCAAATCTAATTAAAACTATTATGAGTAGCCAACTGCATTACAACATAAGATACTGTTAAAAGTATGAGTTAATGTGAATGGGGAGTTCTGAGTGTCACTTTAGAGACTATACTCCTTGTGTGTGTAATCTACCATGTAGAGACTTAACTGGTTAAATCTACTTGACAGACTGTGGAGACAGAACAGTGGTACTGAGCAATGGGAACATAAGACATGGAAATTCTTAGAAGGAAACATTGCCTGAGCATCCACTCACGGGAATGGATCTTTGCTAAACAGACTCAAGCATGAAGGTTTCTTTGGCAAGAGTATCCATCTAGCATGGAAAAACAATGCTAGTTAAAAGTCACTTAAGATAAACTGACTTCTCTTGTTCCGATGCCAAGCTCACTGCTGTGGTTGGCCAGCTTAAATATTCTGTTCAGTTTGATGTTTGTAAGGTAATGAATTAATTTTCTGGTTTATGAACCAACCTGTTTGCTGGTTAGTATGGGTCTTTTTCTGTAAACTAAGGAAGGAGAGATCTCTGTAGTAGAACAACCCTGAATATGGTGAGCCCATCATATGTAAGACCAGTTGCTGGGAATTTTCTGATTGGGGCACCCATCTCCCTATCACCCTCCTTCTATTTTTTTTTTTTTTACATATTTTTAAAACTTCTACAATTTGTACAAGTCTCAATAGGTGGATTATGGGGAGAAAAAAAACCTCCCCTGGGCAGAAGTTGTCTGCTGGAATATTTGGATACATATCTCTGACCTAAGTTACCAGTGTATATATCATTTGTTATAAAGCCGTTTTCTCATTAATCTCTACTCTCAGCTATTGTTGATTTACAGTAATCCAGAGAAAAATATTCTGATAAAGTGCTTTCATATATATTTCTAATTAGGATGCATATGCAGGACAATGAAGAACTGAAAAAGTATTCAGTGAATATGTGACTTTCAAACCCATTTTGCAATTCTATTAATGTTAATAATTATATACATTTAATGTAGTATAGTTTAAAAAACAAGTTTGGTAATGCTGTACTGTAAATTAATGTGTCTCCCCAAAGTTCATATATTGAAATTTAATCTCTTATAATAACAGTGTGAAGGGGTGAAATCTTTGGAAGGTGGTTGTAGAATTAGTGCCTTCATAAAAAAGGCTTGAGTGGGCTGGTGAGCAGCTTCCACCATGAGAAAGGGCAGCAGGAAGGTGTCATTCATGAGGAACAGGGCCCTAGCCAGACTCTGAGTTTGCTGTCACCCTTGATCTTACACTTTCTAGCCTCCACATCTGTGAAAAATAGATTTCTATTATTTATAAATTACTCAGCCTAATGTATTTTATTATAGCAGCCTGAACAGCTTAGGACATGTAATCACTGTCTTTGAATGATAGACAGACTCCAGGTGTTGGGAAGAAGCTTGACTCTGCTTACACTACCCAGCTTCTCCACCCTGACATTTATTGTGCTTTTACATACTAGGAAGTTAAGGAAAGACTAGGCAAACTGAAACCAAAGGGGCTGAGACAGAGAGGAGAGACCTTCCCAGGGCATACCTCATTGTAGTTGTTTTCTCTGGCTGGCTTCTGCTTTCCTCCCTTTTTCCATCTACCCCTCTCTTTAGGAGTCACGGATGGAGAATACATAGCTCACTGTGGCTCTGTTGTCATTAGCTCAGGTATGTGCATTCAAAGACACCTTTAGTTCTACCCTGCTTAATTTGAGAACTACTGTAACTGGAAACCTACTGCTTCTTCTCCCATTCTCCATAACCCTATTTTCTCTTTGTTGCTCACTGTTCAGTCAATTGAACATAAATGTCAGTGTGTTCCTACAGTACCCAATGTGTTATGCTATTCCACAGCAAATTAGCCCTAACTTCCCATTGGTGGCTATTTACATTTGCTAGAATGAAAAAATAACACTCACAGATACACATGCAAAAAATGCAGCCTAGTGAAAACATTGAGGGAAATCAAATAAAAAGAGTATGAGACAGGAGAGTAGTTCCAGAAGTGGCACTTGGTAAAGAAGCAAAAGTATCACCTCCACAAAGTGAAATACTTGGGTGGGGAAAGGTGGTTTCTTTCAGAATTCTTTGAGCCATAGAATCCAATTAGCCTGGTGTCTGGCTGATCAGAAAAGAAAATGATTAGAAATGTACTTAAATTTAATTAAAATAGATTGTCTGAGAGAATTCAGAAGTAAACAAGTTTCATTCCAGGAAATACCTGACAATTTGCCTTATACTTGCTTTGCCTGGTTTGCTGAACTTGCGATCCTCATGTCTCAGCCTCCTGAGCTGCTGGGGTTACAGGTGTGCACCACCATACCTGTCAGCATAGGAACATTTACGGCAACGTAAGTATAACATATGATAGTGCAATGAACAGATATATAATTAAGCATTTTTCAAAGGTAATAGAACTGAGTGAGCTCTAAAGTAAATTATGGATTTCAATTATCTGTATAATTGTATCTGTACTGGTTTATCAAGTGTAACAAGTATACTACACTAATATAAGATATTAATAACAGGTGTGCATGTATGAGTGCGGGCATGTGCGTGCTAAGAAGGGAGGGAGGGAGAAAAGGAGTATATTTTAAAAAATAATAAGATGTCACCTGGTAAGTTATAAGTATTTGTCTAGCTAAAAGAACACAATGAATATTTATCAAAAGAAAAGCTGTTTCTGCATTTTTCTATTCGGCATCAAAATATGGTTACTACAGCACATTGAAGAACACTTGAATCTCCAACATTTCTACTTTTTAAGAAAATTAGGTATGGTTTTTGATTTGACATTATTATTTTTTCATATTTATGTCACTATCTCTAACTTCTCAGGCATGTTTCAAGAAGCCAGGCAACAACTAAAAAAACGTGAAAAGTTTGAAAGATAACCTAGATATATTTTAAAACTCAATGGGCTCTGTAACAGCAAAAAGAAAACAAAACAAGTAAAAAAAACTGGACATCCAGCTTCAGAATTTTTTGATTTATTATTTTACTTTTATCTCATAGAAGTGCAAGCTTTTATTATTTCATTGTGCACAAGAGAAAAACTAGACAGGAAAATAAAGTGGCCAGGCCATTACCAGGAGGCTGCTCAGTAAATGAGCAGACAGTCCCAAAGAAAAACCAAATCCCTTGCAATATACCAGGCCCTTTTTGTCTCTTCTTCTCTTCCTCTAATATAGAAAATTTGCAATTCTGGTAGCTGATCATAAAAGTGAAGGAGATAAGTTAATATAAGGTGTTTTCTCAGTAAATAGAACTGTATGCTCACACCACTGAAGATGAGGCTCTTCATAAAGAATGAAAGGGCTAAGTCTTTCAATGCCATCCGGAGGTTCAGATTAATTACCCTTTCAGTCAAGGTCACTGACAGTGTAAAGAATTTCCAGGCCCCCTAGAGCCAAGTGTTATCTTTCTCATACAGCAACCGTGGATGCTTAAGCAAATCAATACATGGCAATTAGCAGGTAATAGGCATGATTTTTAAGTAGAAATAAGATATGATGATCTTGCTGTAGTACACATCTGGCTAGCCGTGAGTGAACACCTGCTGTTTCTGGCTGTTATAATAAAATATCCTTTTCAATATAGAAGGTAAAAGGATGTCAAAAATGGGGGGAGGGGTGCTGGGTTGGTTGGGGATCTGAAGTTTTCGGATTTTTTGGTTTTAAAAAAATATATAGGGAGGGATTTCAAGTAATTTAATGGATTCTTAGGGATTTCAGATATTTTAGCACGCTTTTAGGTAGGAGTGATATTATAATATTGCATTTAAATTTTTTATAAAAGGCTTTATTTTTAGAGCAGTTTTAAGTTTATAGAAAGTACAGAATTTCCATATACTCCTTTCCTTACTCCCTCCCTCCTTAACATACACAGACCCACAAACACACACATACACACACACTCATATATGCACACCTGTTATTAATATATTAGTGTAGTATACTTCTTATATTGGATAAACCAGTACAGACACACTACTTAAAAGAAACCCATAATTTACACTCAGTTCTATTAGCTTTGAAAAATGCTTAATTACATATCTGTTCACTGCATTATCATACGTAATACTTACGTTGCATAAACACTCCTATGGTGGTGACGCACACCTGTAACCGCAGCAACTCAGGAGGTTGAGACAGGAGGATTGCAAATTCAGCAACTTAGTGAGGCCCTAAGGAATTTAGTGAGATGCTGTCTCAATGTAATAAAATTAAAATGGCTGGGGATGTGGATCAGTGGGTAAATGCCTCTGTTCAATCCCTGGTACTAAAAAAAATAAAATAAAATACATAAAAAATAAAAATCCCTGTGCCTCAACCTGTGCCTCTACTTAAGAGTGATACTATAAAACTGCATTTTTAGGTATGAAACCCTAATGTAATTGTATTTTGACAATAAAATTCTACTTTACTGGTATTTCAAGATAGATCTAAGTGCCAGAATAGCATGATTCTTCCCAGAAATACTCTAATATTTTATCATTATACATCATTTCCATTAATTGTTTTGTGTCTACCAATATAACAAAGATTTTAAGATATTGTCCGTAACTCAAAGAATTTCTATTCTAATTTAAATTAATAAAAGAATGGCTGAAAAATTAAATAATAAAGGATCAAATGGCAGGTTACAAAGCTTTAAGATTAAGTGCTGAATGAGTGACATGGGTAAAACTGGGGAGGTGTTCCATGGAACTATCACATACAGAGCACAAGACTAAAGAGAAAGGCTATGTGCCCTAGGCGGGGCTTCAGGAGGAATGGGATACAAGTAGGTTAGGAGAAGAAATGACATTCAAGGCAGGTGACAGAGCTGGTCAAAGCTCTCAGGAAGGGAAATTCAAATGTTATAATTCTGTGTAACTCTCTAAGAGCAGGTAGCTTGTTGAGGCTACCTTTGGTCCCATATGCTAAAAGCCTTTGCCCTCATGCCTCACTGAGATCTTGTTAATTTCCTGGTGGCATTGCAAGGCAGCAAGACCTGTTCCCAAGAGTTACAGTCTTTGTCTTCTCAACTCTCCTTCCTTTAGCCCTGAAAGATCTCTTACAAGTTTAAACAAAAATTTATTATTATTATTATTTTACTTCATACAATTAAGTTCAGGAAAACTAGTATGGATTTAACCTTTCAGAGGGAGAAAAATGCTAAAAAAAAAAAAAAAAAAAAAAAGTAATTTTAGTTTTCTAGCCTGCTTCAAATGCCCTTTCAGGCAAAGATATGCAGAAAGAAATGCAGTGGTCTCTATGTTTGGTATAGGTGAGAAAAAAGAGGGGAGAAAATGAAAGCTGAATTTCAGTTGGTATCTCAAAATTCCCATCGTATCACAGAGATGATT
The DNA here is from genome assembly GCF_048772815.1 of Callospermophilus lateralis. Lineage (NCBI taxonomy): Eukaryota > Metazoa > Chordata > Mammalia > Rodentia > Sciuridae > Callospermophilus > Callospermophilus lateralis. Next base: position 101,844,830 of record NC_135312.1, on the reverse strand, counting down.
AGACCCAAATATCCCAAACTTTTTTCAAAATTAATTCTGGAACTCAAAATGTCTAATGTTTTTAAGATGCATCTGATCCTGGTAAGTTGGAGGGACAGAGAGCAATTTCTGATGACAAGGGATGAATGACTAAAGAATGAATGAGTCATAATTTAATCTCAGCCCTGAGACAACACACCAAGCCATAGGACAGGTTTAACAAGAAGCCCCAGGACTAGTAACGTAGCTTCACCAGGATTCACCCTGAGAAACATGCATCTAAGGAGACAGAATAGACTTCAAAGGGAAGTTTGAGGCCATTAAAGTAGGCCTATAAGCCAAGTAAGGAAATTACACCAGACAAAAGAAGTATCTTAAGTCCACATGGGCAATTTGTAATGTAGAGAACACAAAGAAATTGTAAAATAATGTAAGGAGATCATAAAAAAGGAAAAAAAAAAAAACCTATGTTATGACCCCAAGACATGAGTTGCTTATAGTGGGGTCAGGGAAAGAGAAACCCAGAGGTTGGCATTCATCATTCTGGAGCAAAGAACTCAGTTGTGTCAGAGGTGAAGTTGGGGGTAAAGTAGAGATTAGGTAGAGACTATTATATTTAAATTGCGCTTGACAAATCAGAGGTTCTTAGTGGTTTCACTTAAACTCCTGTGGGCATTCTTATCTATCCCACTGTCTGGTCTTTGCACTCTGCCGGAAACACCACTTACTACATGGTAATTAAGATATTATGGTGGATATACCTAAGGTGGAATCCACAATTTATTGATAAGTTTTTTAAAATGTAGATTAACATAACACACTTTTATTATCTCACAGTTTCTGGAGTTAGAAGTCCAGGCACAGCTTGGCTGAATCCTCTGGACAGGATCATATCAGGTGGCAAACAAGGTCTCACTGGGTCGTGTTCCATTCAGGAACTCAGGGTCCTTTTCCAAGCTCATGTGCCTGCTAACAGAATTTAGTTACCTGCCTTTGCAGCACTGATGTCCTGTTTACTTTCTGTTATCACTCAGGATCCTTCTCCTCTTCTAGAAACTGTCTTCAGGCCCTTCTCACAACTGGGCTGGTATCTCTGTGAAGTCATCAGGTAGGAATTCTTCTTAGAAAAGGTTTGTATCTGATTGAGTCAAACCCACCTGGGGGATAATCTTTCTCTCTTTTTGACTAGCTCACAATAAAGTGACTTGGGACCCTAATTATATTTGCAAAGTGCCTTCACCTTTGCATTTTCTCATTGTAGCCTTTTAAAATTCAGCCTGGAACAAGTAAAAAAGAAAAAATCAATTTTTCCAAGTTCCTCTCTGATGTCAACTGGTAGAGAATATTGCAATATTGTTATCATTTTCTAAACTTTTATATCTAATTGAATATTATAAAAATAAAATATTTACATATTACAACCATATAATCAGGTATCACAGAATCAATAAATCACTGAAGTTTAGAGAATAAATAGAAAAATAGTTTAGTCCTATTTCCTTTAGTTATCCTTATCTACAAATACAATTTGTTCACTGTAAAATAAAATCCAAATAATTTTTTAGGTATATAACTATTAAATATCAAATGGAAATACTTGAAAATTCTAGAAAATAGAGATTCATTGAGCCTTATTGACTTTATCACCAGGACTCAAATAAAATCAGATTAACCAAAAACTTACTCATATCACAATTTCTTTGTCACATCTGAAGAGGAGATGAATGCAGCATCATTCGGGTCAGAGACACTCAGCTATTTTTCAGCAAGTACTACTTGAATGAACATTTTGATCTGTGAAAAAACAAGGTTAGCTCTTTTCTAATTTTATTTTATATTTTTTTGCATTCAAATCTCAGTGAGAATACATTTCCTGGTAATACCATTCTTGAGGGAGTACCTTAGTTTTCTATGGACTGAGGCTGGTGATTTAGAGTAGTTTCAACACTGTCTCTTTAAAGTTTTATATTCTCCACCTGCGAAGAATGAATGTTCAGCAAATAAAAGTATGTCAGTGGGAAAATGCACAGTTGATTGTTCACTGCTGGGAGGATTAAATAAATGTAAAGTTCCAAGCAGGCTTAGGCAGTGAACTGTAAAAGACCAAGCATGTGAGGGTAGAAAAATCTATCCTCCATCACAACCAGTGGTGTTGCCAGTGCCCTATTCTGAAAATGGCTTTGTGGTTATACTTCTTTACTCTGTCTCTCCAGTGGGTGGGAGGTTCCGGCTTCTGTACCAACACTGGTGGACAAATCAGGACACTGCTACTGTTGTGAACAGGGTAACAGACATGAACCCAGAGCCTGACCAAGCCCTGAGAGCACTGTCAACATGAGTGTTCCTTAAAACTTATAATTTCTGCCTCCTGGTTTCTTTTGAGACTCTCATGGGAGAATATCTACTGAAGTGTTTTGTAAGCAATATATAAATGCTATGTATATTATTATCAGGTATCACATATATGTGCATATATATGAATCTATGGCATGAATCATATGTACATACAAATATCTGACAATATTTAAGATAATATGTTAAACACATATCCAGACATTGTTAAACAGATAGATGTATATTCACACACATGCAGATACCATCAGAATCTTAATCAAATCTTCCTCTTCACAGCAATATTGGAATAAGAACTCTCAGTACCCAGTGTTCATGAAGTCATTCTTAAAACCAGTACCTAATAATAATTTTATGAACCTTTCATAGTATTTTGAAAACATTTAGAATAAAGTCTTTGACATCCTAGAAAATGATTTAAATTCTTTTCCAAATTAATGTCTCATTCATTTCTACAAATTACCATGTGATGTAGGTGTCATTATTTTAATTAGCAAATGAAAATCATATTTTTAAAAATCATACTTTTAAAAATCATATTTTTTATTCAGACATGAGAATCAAAACATCAAATCAGGGATACATGCCTTTGTATTTATGATAGTTAAAACCATAAACTGATAAGGTTGAGGCATGCATAAGAATTTAATAGGTAGATATGATTCTATCATCAGTACATGAGGAAATCGAAGATTGGAAGTTTTAATAATTTGACCAAGTTAAAGACAAGAACCAAGGTTTGAATCCAGATAGACTTGAGCTAAAATATGTAATATGTAATGTTTTCATTCATTGATTTATTCAGAAATATTTCTTGACCTACTAAGATACAGAATTTCTGAGCAAATCATTACAGCCACTGCTATCATGGAGCTTACAGCTAAGGGAGATACAGAAATAATCTAGTAATCATAAAAGGGAATGGAACCCATTCATCACTCAAGTCTCAGCAAATATGTCCCTAGAGAAGCTCTCCTTGCAATACGGCCTCCTCCCTCAATTGTTTCTAACACACTACTCTAGTTTAGTTGCCTCATATCACTTATGTGTTTGTCAACATGTCTTTCCTTTATTTATTGCATTTTTTTCCTACTAATTCAGAAGTTCCTGAGAGCAAAGAGCTTATCTAGTTGACTCTTCCTCCCTAGTGCTTGGAATCATTTCTATCTGCCCCATCATTAAATTATTCATTAAATGTCTGTCTAAAGAAGAGAAGGTGGCTTTTGAGGGGAAGTGCAGGTAGGATGCTTTGAAGAAGCATTTTGCTTGACATTTTTAAAATAACATTGGTTTATTCATATACCATAGTAGCATATTGTGAAAGAGGTTTTAAATAAAACCTCTTCCAAATTCATCTTCCTAAATCTTTAGGCAGAATTGAGTTGTAAATCTGAAGAATGAACAAGGTAGAAGTCACATAAAGGCCCATGGTAGGACAAAATGTCAATACAAAAAAGAAGAGGAGGCCATCAGAGAGCCCAGGGGAAGTTTAGTGCCACGAGTTTCAAGAGAAGGAGGCAAGGCCTAAGGATGGTAGGCATTTTTATTTTATTAGAAGAGCTACAAGAAGCCATTGAAATATTTTGACTACGACTGAAGTACAATGATGTTTGCATAGTCAGCAAGATTCCTTTTTGATGCCCAAATCAAAGCTTAAGTTCACATGGTCTAAAAAGGAAGCCAAAGAAGTTTCAATGACCTTTGGTGATGGCAATATGAAGAAAAATTGTTGAAGTCATGAGTTCTTTAGGAGTTAAAACTATTCCGAGTTCACGAAAGAGGGGAACAAAGAACAGACAAAATGCGGATAGAAGGGATGACCGTGAGGTTGCTACCCTGTGTGGTGCCATCTCTGAGAGGAAACATGGAGGATGGACATGGAAGGAGGGATGGGTCATGGGGTTTCCTCCCCTTTCCCTGGAATACCTCATTTTAATACCTCATTGGTCTTGAAAGCTTTTGTAGAGCACAAATATTACTTGGTGTACAAAAGCCTGAGTTTTTCCAGTAAGGATAAGGACAAAGCCTAACAACCAAACCAAGGTACCCTCATTTCATTCTTTTGTACAGGGAAACTATTCTATTGTTTATTTTAAATAATTATTGTATCTTAAGCAGAAAAAGGTTACAAATTTTGATTTAATTTCAGAAAATTTTTACCTTCTCAAACAAATTCCTACATAGATATCAAGTTCAAGATTGTGTTTTTAGCTACATTAACCTTAAGGATGAACAGCTTCACACTCTCTCAGGGTTTTGTTTTCATTTTAGAATCAAGAATAATATCCTGAAAAAAGTATAATTAACCATTTTCATTTTAATACATGTAACCAAACATTCCAAGGAGTTTCAATGAATGAAGAAAAATTTAAAATGGGTAGACATTGGAATAAGAACACACAGTACCTAAAATCTGAAAGTAGAATTGGATCTCATTATTCAATATAAAAATAATTACAAAACCCACAGCACAAAGGAGGTCTGTTTCTTCTCTTTTGATGTGCCTGTGTAGTGAAACTGCAATTAGTGGTAATAAGAGTTGCATGTGTAGCTCAAAGAGGCTAGATGCAAGATTCTAGTAGGATACAAAATGGTACAAGCAAAATCCTGTTCTCATTACCAACATATAATTTTATTGTCTCCTTTACCTAGTATGATTTTTCTGTTATCAGAATTTCTCCAACCCATTAAACCACAAATGCAATTATGAATGCATTACAAATTCACCCAAGGTGATAAAAAATCAAATATGGCAAATTGATTTGAAGTGAAGGAGGGGGTTAAAAAGGTCAAGTTGTACATGAAACATTACTTACTCCTAAGACTCCAAGGAAGACATCCTTAGAGACAAATGCTCTGTTATTATACAAAAGTATCTTTTTAAAAAAATAGGTTCTCATTTGAACATGCTAAATTATTCTCAGACAACAGGACATTCCTTAAATTTTAAAGTCTGACATTCATTTCCTATATTAATTGCTGCACCGTTTCCCCAGGATTAATCTGTATTTTTAACACTCTTGGATTTTGGTAGCTATGTGTAGAACTTAAATATATGTTAAAATCATTATACACATTCAAAGATGTGTAACCATTAAATTGGTATGCATATCACATGTATATGATATAGACATATAAATACATCACTAATCCAGATGATCCCTCAGGATGATCACTTTCACCTTTGACAAGATTTTCTTGCCCACCATATAATAACTCAATCAACTTTAAGTCATGCTAATAATTTTTTCTGAGAAAATCATACTGAAATAGGCATTAACTAGAATATTGCATCTCTTTTATCCCCTATCTAATTTATTTAAGAAATTACTTGCATAAATATATGTAATGGTGCCACAGATTTACCCACACTATTTTGTCCACTACCTTTCTAAACTTAAAATCCTGAATTTTTGGTTGTGTGTTGGGGGGGAGGGTTGTAAAACTGCCTGATTTAAACATAATTTGAGCCCAAAACTCAATAGTCTCCTTGTGTCAAGCTTAGACTCTTTAAATAAAAACTTTAAGAATTTCAGACTCAATTTACCTCCTCTCCTCTCTAAGCACTTAGCTCAAGAAAAAGTGGACTTTGGAGCGGACATGGTTCAGGGAAGTACCTGGCCTATCCCTGCTTACCTGACAGCTGTGTCACCCATTGTGGGCTCCTTAGCTTCGGAGTATGATGATGGGCTCCATCCTTTCTCTGGTCTTCATTCTTAAGACAGGCATAAACATAGCCTCAAAATAATCTACAAGATAGTTATCATTAATGCTAGTATGCATTTTCAAATACCAAGCCTCAGAGGGGCTAGCACTTTGCCCCTAATGACACAACTTCCAAGTGGCAGAACTGGTTTGAACCTGATTCTACAATTTCCTAAATTCTCTGAAATTTTCTGTAACCACAGCCCTAACATCTGCTCATCATTTAGGTCAATCTCCCTTCACAGAATTGAGGAGCTTGATACCACGGGCTTTATCGAGTTTTGACTCTATAGTGCTTTGAGACTCATGTTAGGCACTTCCTCTTCACCAGGAACCAGAAATACATGGGGAGTTGTTTCTCAAAATGTGAAGCATTCTCCTCTAAAGGTGGATCCAAAATCACAGGGGGCTATGTGAATTGTTCCATCTGGCCTGTCATGAACTACTCTCATATTTTCTCACCTAAAATACCTCTAATATCATAGGGTCTACAGGGTCATATGACCCCAATAGTGAAGGTCATTGCCCTGCAGTCTAGATCTGCTGCTGAGTTCTTGTCCTGCCCTGTGCTGTATTCATCATAGGCAGCTTTTCATGTCAGGAAGTACAGCAGATAGGAGTGGGCAGCCAGTAGTCTCCTAGATGTGGAATAGGCTACTTCCAAATCCTAAGGAGGCTTACCGGGTATTTTGTTTCCTTCTTTGTAGTGGAAGATGGGAGGTGCAATAACTTCTTTCCTTTGAAGGGATTGGCTCAAAATTCCTCAGATCTAAGGAGCTTCAAAAATGTTAGGTATGAGCCAGATGTGATGGCATGCACACCAGTAGTCCCAGCTACTCAGGAGGCTGAGGCTGGAGAATCATGAGTTCAAGGCCAGCCTCAACAACTTAGTGAGACCCTAACCAACTCAGCAAGACCGTATCTCAAAATAAAATACCAAAAAGGGTTGGAGATGTAGCTCAGTGATTAAGCATCCCTGGGTTCAATCCCTAGTACAAAACAAAAACAAAAACAAAAACAAAAAAAAACAGTTACATGCGTGGCAGGCTCTTAATACTCGGTGGGTTTATCTCCTACTCTTTAGACCACACCTATCTTACTACAGCCTACAACACACTTGTCACTGCTAGTTTATTTAGTTCCATTAGCATGATGTCAGCAGTACAGAGTAGTGGCGGGATGTTCCTCAGGATGGGCAACCAGTCCAGATTTATCTGACAGAGGGAGAAAATGTGAACACAGCCTTGGGAGAATGTTAATTGTATTTCTTTTTTTCTGAGATGGGTAAAAAAGGAATATTCTGATCATTACTACTTAAATCACAAATCTCACTTATATCTCAAATATAGTCCCTACAAAAGCCAGATGTTTGTTTTTCAAGTATGCATATTAGGAGTGGTCCATTTTCATTGGGGTTCATGAGCTGAGTGGACCTTGGTTAAAATTAAGAACTGATCTTATATCTGACCCTTCTTCAATAAGGGATTTGTGATGGTACCCTAGCTTCCCAGGGCTCAGTGTTAACAAGGACCACATGTCTTATAACCTAGAAATGTTCAGGACATTTTTCAGATTAAAGGCCTTACACCATGTACTTGAGGCTGTGTTAACAATGATAGAATATCATTACCAGTGGCAATGAGGCTATATCTGATGAAGCTTGGAGTAGCTGACAGTCATCACACAGGAATCACCCAGTTTTTCTAGGGACCAGATTAGTAATTTAAGTGAACACAGATCGAGGACCACCAGCTCTACCTCTTTTAGGGGTGCTAATTTATGTCATTCTTTAAACAATAAAATAGTATTCTCTTTTTAAAATCATGTCTGGGAGAGTGGTTTCAGATGTTACACACTAAAACAGGATCCAGTCAAGGGAGCTAAGGCAGAGGCCATGCTGATTACCAAATACGTCCATTTCAAGTAATGGACCATTACCAGTAGGGTTCATGAGCTGAATGGACCTTGGTCAAGACTCTGTTTAATACCCAGCCTTGTGTATGTCCCTTCTTCAACAGAGGACTTGTGATGTCACTCGAGTTTTCTAGGGCTCAGTGTCAACAAGGACCTGGTGCCCTATGACGTGGAAATGTTCACGTCTTCTCTTTTCATCAAAGATCAGTAACTTACTCTGAGATGGAAAGAAATACAAGAAGTTTAGTAGGCAGTGAGGGACTCGGCCTCTATGGAAGGACAGGGAATGAAGCAGGACTAACAGAGGGAGAGGCTGGGCTTAGTGCACCTTCAACAAAGCGCTCAGCTGCCCCTGAGTGGAGTTCACAGGTTGCCCCATCAAGCTGTCTCACATTTTGGTGAGGAGTCAGCCTTTATATTCCCTCTCCCTAGGATAGAGGCTCTCCAGGACACAGATGTGACCTTGAGCAGTATAGTTCTGCAGCTCTAGGCAATTTTATGACTAGACTGAGAACAGAGTAGGCAGCCTGCAACGGTTCCAGCAGTGCTGCAGATTTTCAGTTCTGAAGATGGATCTGTGTGGCACATGCCAATCCCCCTGCCGTCAATCAATTCTGGGAAAATCTTGCTGCTAGAAATAAACCAGGCATTCAAAATCACAAACATAAAATTATAAATATAAAACTATCTACAACACATCAGCCCTAAACAGTTTGCTACTTTTACTTTTCATTGTTTTAATGATATCTTATTTTTTAAAAATTACAGTTAAAACTATTCTTAAAACCTATCCTTTTAACCATTTTAAATCTACAATTCAGTAGCATTGAATCCATTTACAATGTTGTGTAACCATTATCAATATTTCCAGAACATTTTCACAATCCCACACAGAATCTTTGTACCTAATGAACAATGATTCGCCATCCTCCTATCTCCCCTAACTTACCACCATTCTATTTTCCTTGAACTTATCTATTCTACTAAGTATCACAGTTAAGTAGAATTATACAATAGTGGTTCCTTTGGGTTTGGTTTATTTACCATAATATTTTCAAGGTTCATTCTTGTTGTAGTGAGTCTCAGAATTTCATTCCTTTTTAAGGCTGAATAATATTCTATTGTATATGTATATTGCTTTTTTGAGAGAGAGAGAGATGTTTGGGTTGTTACCTTTGTATATAAATAATACTTCCATGAACTCTGGTGTAATATATCTGAGTCCCTGATTTCCTTTTTTTTTTTTTTTTTAGGCATATGGTTTGAAGCAAATTTGCTAGAATAATAATTATATTTTAAATTATAATAGTACATAATATTGTAATCATAATGTCCACTATTGAGAGAGTATATTATTGCCCACAAAAGTATATTTATTTAATAAACTTGCTTTTATTCATTGAATATATGACTTAGCTAAGCACTTTATATTCATGATGCCTTAGATAATTATCAGCTGATAGTAGATGCAAATTAAATGGTAGTGACTGATATTTATTCTTAATATATCATTGAATGCTAATGGTAACATTTGAAGAAAGGGTATGATTTTTTTTAAAGAGAGAGAGAATTTTTTAATATTTATTTTTTAGTTTTCGGTGGACACAACATCTTTATTTTTATGTGGTGCTGAGGATCGAACCCAGAGCCCCACACATGCCAGGCGGGTGTGCTACAGCTTGAGCCACATCCCCAGCCCAATAAATTTTTTATACTAAGTTTATTAAATGGAAAATCTGAGGTTTAGAGAGGTTAATAACTTGCCTAAGGTTACATAGATTGATGGTAGCAAGCCAGGCTTAGCAACTAGAATGGTTTTCCTCAAAGACAAGCTCTGATTTATTACTTTGTCTTATATTTACAGAACTATTAGACCTTCATCCATATATTAAGGGCCTCATTCGTACCTTTAAATATGTATTAAATTACTTTAAAGTATAAAGTTCCTTAACACAAATTGTGTGGGCTTTTTTTGCTTTTGTTTTTCTTTCTTTTGGTTTTGGTTTTGTTGTCACATATTCTATATCTGATAAAAATATTACTCAATTTCCTCTTTGTCCTCTATTTTCATGAATGTACATGAAATATTTAGGGCTGGCCTAGAATACATGTGATTTTTTATTTTCATATTTGTGAGAACTAAAAGTCAATCAATTTTCTACCCTCAATTCATTTACTCAATGGATATTAGATTTTAGAGTTTGGGGTCACTTACCGGAAATATTATTTTCTTTAGAACAAATAGAAGATTATTTAAAAATATTTTATCTTTGTTTTCAGAAACAGAAAGCTTATATTTTCAGGTAGTTAATTCTTTTCCACATTAGGAATTTTATCTTAGATCAAAACAAAAAGAAAATAATTCTATCTTGCTTTTATCATCTTTTAAAATTCATTTTCTATACTACAATAGCTCAAAAGTACATTGATAAAAATATATAAAATGTTCAAATGATAGTTATGTTTCTGTCCTATTGGTTATTATATTTTTATGAGTTGTTCTATGAAATGGCATTGGTACCTGTCTAAAGGAATCAATATGAGTCAAAGACAAAATGTATGGGTCAAATTGCTTTCATATTATATTGAATTTGAAAAATAACCTTTGATCAGAATAGTACTTTTTGCTATCAGTTTGTTCCTTAATGATCATTTTTATTACATGATTTATTCTTTTTAAAAGCTATCATATTTCATCAGACTGTGGTTTGGATGTATGCAAACTAGAATAACATTAGTTAAGATAGTTGACATCTATGAGTTTATCAGAGTCTTTAACTTTTAATAACAAAAATCACAATCTCATGGCATTACTATTTATACACAATCCAACTGAGACGTTTAACTTCTAATCACTAGTTCACTTAAGCTTGGTAAGTAAACATTGTTTATATGTCAATACTTCGCACTCCAGGTTGATGATTTGGAACAGAATTTTCCAAAATAAACTTTTTAATATTCAGTCTCTAGATGGTTTGACCAAATGTTTGGGGACACCCACACAATTATCTCCTCCTGGAGAATGGCAACAGATATCATAGCTCATTCTGAGTTGTAGTAACTAAATGTGATTAATGTATTTATGCAAAAGTTTTGAAATCCTGATGTAGAAATTGTATTATATATGCTGTGCTTAAACTTTGTTTAGTTTCAACGTGGCAGTTGACCGTAAAACAAAGTGAAAATGTTTGTGGATTTCATGGTAGTATAAATTTTTGCCTTAATATATTTTACCAGTACCAAACTTCAGTTTGCACAGTAGTAGGTCCCTGGTGAGATTGTTTTCAGTTGATATAGTTCTAAATTAACTTTTTTGACTTATTGATACATGGCTAGCATATTAGAATCTGGTGCTGAAAATTAGTTACAGGTTATAAGTGTTTAGTCTGAAATACATTGTGTAATTGAAAACACAATGGAATTTTTGTACTAGAATGAGTGTCGTGCCACACGCCTCAGGCTGAAGCAAGAGGATTGTAAGCTTGGGCAACTTAGCAAGATCCCATCTCAAAATAAAATCAAAAGGGCTGTGGGTATAGCTCTGGGATAGAGCACTTGACTAGCATGAGGGATGAACCCTGAGTCTGAGCCCCAGCTAAATAAGTAAATAAATGTACAAATAAATTGAAGTATCCACTTTTTCTATTCTTACCAATAAATAAGAAATATGTAAACCTACAATATTTTATGAAATTAAATAACTAATTTTGTATCTAATATTGAGTTTTAAAATGAACTTTGTTTATTCATATGGCACACTAGAATATTGTGGAATAGGTTTTATATGAAAGAAGGGGTTATGTGAAATAATATCACAGTCAGACAAAGGAAAGATTCGATTATAAAGTTGTTCTTGCAATTTATTGTAATTTCCTACAGAAAAGACAAGATGCACTAACTGTATGTGAATTGTTACCTATGTGCTTTACATATTTTAAAAAGCTAATTTTCATTTAAAAAGTAAGACATGTTTACATCAAATATGATGAGCATGTAAGATATGGTATAAAACTTTTAGGTGCCTATAATGCATTTATTGAAAGTACTTTAACTTCTTTATTGTACTGCTCAAATGCTAAACTTCATTACCATAATGCTTTATACCTCTCAGTACAAGTATTACAAGTAGTATAAGTAAAAATTGCCTGATAATACTTTGAGAATCCATTTAATGTCTTTGCAAGTGATGGAGTTCTTCACGCATACTTGAGTTCTCAGGTGCAACTAATGATAGGATGAAAATCAGAATTAATTTTTATTGGCTATCAGATATCATTTAGATAGTGAAAATTTCCAGATATTAGTCACTGAAATTCAAAAAGTTAAAGATTCTCTCGACAGATTCTTGCAACTTGTCTTCCTTCCACTCCACTCTTAAAATGACCTTATTTCCTGGGGCTAGGGTTGTGATTCAGCAGTAGACCACTCTCCTAGCACATGTGAGGCACTAGGCTCAATCCTCAGCACCACATAGAAATAAATAAATAAAAAACATAGAGGTATTGTGTCCATCTACAACTAAAATAATATCACGGTCATACAAAGGAAAGACGAACTAAAAAAAATTTTTTAAATGATCTTAGTTCCTTAAGAAGGTTGTTGCGACCTTTGTAAGGAGTGTAATAAATAACGACCTGCATGAGACATGAACAAACTGATAGAAAAAAGTGCTTCAGATGGAGAACAACAAACATTAGCATTATTAGCATATTTATTACTTTGCAATAAGTTGGAGAATGTACTTAGTTTAAGAGGTAGATGAGCTATTAATTCAACTCTAAATTAATCCAAGCATCTAGTTCTGAGTAAAAATTATGGCATAGGGGGCTGGACATGGTGGCACACATATGTAATCCCACTGTCTTGGGAAACTGAGGCAGGAGGACCACAAGTTCAAAGCCAGCGCTGGCAACTTAGCGAAGCCCTAAGCAATTTAGTGAGACCCTGTCTCAAAATTTAAAAAAAAAAAAAATTAAAAAGGGGTGGGGATGTGACTCTTTTGTTAAGGGCCCTAGGTTTAATCCTTGGAACCAAGAAAAACAAGACCAAAAAAGAAAACAATTATGACATGGAAGTACTGAGCAGAAGTTGTGCTATCTGTGTTCCTCAAAACACCCAGCAGAAAAAGGGATGAGCTGATTGAAGCAGTGCATGCTCAATTTGTTTTGCTCAAATTAAGCAATCAGGAGACTCATCCCCTTTTCCATGGGACAGAAAGAATCCAGATTCTTCAATTTGGAAAAACATGTGAGGAGTATGAAAGAAGTGTTCTCTAACAATGTTATTTCAGTCATGTTGAGAGAGGCAACTGCGATGCCATTGAATATACACTGGGTTCTTGAATCAAAGGATCTCAGGTAAGCATTGAGTTTCCTATTCAGGTGATGTTTAATCTTCAAGATGTCAAGACTCCAAGGGGTGGTTTTACTTATTTGTTTCAGTTAATAATAATAATAATACTAATATTTCAGAGTTGCTCTAAGGGTTAGGTAAATAAAGCCTGAGAAACTATACAATAAGTAGAAATATTAAATATTATTGTTATTAAATGGTACAGGTCAACCAAGAATAATTGAGCTCTATGCTAACCTTTGGAGATATAAATATTAAATTATTTTTTGTGTGAGATTTTTGTGTGAGAAATAAAAATATAAACATATCAGATTTTTAGGGATATAGCTGTAATGAGAAATGGCTTAAATACTAATGGCCACACCAAAGTTTCATTCATTAAAATCTCCAGGGACTTCTTAAGTGATATACTAATTTTAATACAGGTCATATGAATCCAGGAAAATAACTGCAGCAAAGCTTTATGTCCAGGGCTGTCTGATGCTTAGTTTCCTCTTCTAAAACCCATATATATATATGCACACAAATTCCACAAAAATACCAAACACTATGCTATCTAGGTCATGTCATGTGGTGGTAACACTGGATTTTCTAACATCAGGCTGTATATTGTGAAAAACTAGGGAGAAAGTCATGGAATCAGCAAGCTTATAGAAAAGGATTGACATCTAGGATGAAAGCCAAAGCCAAGACATTGTTCCTAATATAATAGGAGATACAAAAATGCAAAAGCCAGAATCTGTGCACTAGTCCAGGGTCAAACCAAATAGAAACTAAAAATCAAGAAAATATATGGAAACTATAGGCTTTCACTGAAGATAATTAATTCCTTGAACTGAAATAGTCCAATCCATCCTGCTCTTAAAAAAAGCTGTCATATGTAGACAGCTGAAAGTACTGTTCAGCCTACTTTTTTCCGCCAAATTCATCCATTTTTAAGTTATATTAAAATATATGTACTAGGGCTGAGGTTGTGTAGAGCGCTCACCTAGCACGCCTAGCTCACCTAACGCTGGGCTCAATCCTCAGCACTACATAAAAAATAAATAAATAAATAAAACAAGCAAATGTATTGTGTTCAACTAAAAAAAATATTTTTTTAAAAAAATATATATATACTAAAAAATTTAACATGCAGGGGCTGGGGCTATGGCGCAGTAGTAGAACACTTGCCTGGCACGCGTGAAGCACTGGGTTTGATCTCAGCACCACATAAAAATAAAATAAAGGTATTGAGTCCACCTACAACTAGAAAAGTACATTTAAAAAAAAAAAAGTTTAACATTTAAACATTTTAAGTGTATAATTCAGTATTCAGTGGCATTGGGTACATTCACAATACTCTGTAGCTATTACCACTATTCCAAAACTTTTTCATCATCCCAAACAGTAATTCTGTACCTATTAAATAGTAACTCTCATTCCTCCATTTCCTGAACCTTAGGTTGCCTCTATTCTGCTTTCTGTGTATGGATTTGGCTGTTCTATGTAACTCATATGAGAGATATCATACAATATTTATGCTTTTGTTTCTGGCTTATTTTGCTTAGCATAACATTTTCATGTTTATGTTGCAACATGTATCAAAAATTTATTCTGTTTTAAGGAAAATGCTGCTATGAACACTGTGAACAAATATTTGGTAAGACCCTGCTTTCAACTCTTTTAGATATATACCTGGAAGTATAATTGCTGGATCATATGACAACTCTGTTTTAGTTTTTAAGAAACCACCATACTATTTTTTACTTTGGCTAACCATTTTGCGTTTACATTCCCATCAGGAATGCAGGGGAGTTCTGGTTTCACTGCATCTTCATCAATACTTGTTAACTTTCTTGTTTGTTGTTTGTTTGTTTGTGCTACTTTTAATCACAGTCATTCTACTGAGTAAGAAATGGTGCGGTAATATTCTATCACTGAGAGAATAGCTGAAAAAAAAAATCACTTACAAGGAGGACAGGTTTGTTTTGGCTCATGGTTTCAGCGGTTTTGGTCCATGTTCATTTGGCCCTGTTACTTTGGGCCTGAGGCAGAACAGAACATCATGGCTGGAGTGTGTGGTCCAGGAAAATGCTCACGTTATAGTGACCAGAAAGAAGAGAGAGGAGGGGCCAACTGGGGTCCCAATAGTCCTTTCAAGGGCATAACTTCTCTCAGTGATCTAACTTCCTCCAACTAGGCCTTACCTCTTATAGATTCTACTCCCAATTGACCCATGGTCACAGGTCCCAGTCTTTAACCCATAGGTCTTTTGGGGAGATTTCAGATTCAAAATACAGCCAGTGGCATAGGGTTTCCATTCATGCTTCCAAGATAATTAATGATGTTGGGCATCTTTTCATGTGCTTATTGGCTACTTGTATATCTTCTTTGGAAAAATGTCTATTCAAGTCCTTTGCTTATTTTTTAATTGGGTTGTTTGTTTTATTGTTGTTGAGTTGTAGGGATTCTTTAATTTCTTATCAGATATATTACTTGCAAATATTTTCTTCCTTTCTGAGTTATTTTCACTCTTTTGTTATTGTCCTTTGATACACAAATATTTTCATTTTCATGAAATCAGATTCATTTTTTTTCTCTCATATCCAAGAAATCACTGCCAGCCTACCTTTTTAAAAACAGAAGACAAAAAAATACTGCAAAATGTCCAATATTTTCAATATTATTTATGCTTATTTTCATTTTTACATTAGTAAATAAGAAAAAAATGCAATGGTGAAAACTTACTGAGACATGGCTAACTATATTTTTCTTGTTGCATAGAGAATTTTTACTAAAAATATTTAAAGAAAAAAGACAATGCCTAATATTGTCTCTATACTATACCAAATAAAAAAGAGAAGCTGTCTTTGTCCATTGGGAAGCCCAAATAAAAGATTTTCATGACATTCATGAAATACTACAATATCTGGTTTGTTTGTAGTGATAAATGAAAAGGATTGATTTTATTACTGATGGGTAAAATTGGAAAACGTCTTTCTTCTCAGATTCTAAGTATAATTTACAGGTTAATTGTGCGTCACATACACAAAGTATTTAGATTAGAGAGTTGCTTTCTCTATATTGTTATTGATCTAAACTCACATGAACAAAAAAAGGCATTAATTTGTGGGCAAAAAGTGTCAGAAATGATTTATAGATTTCATGGAGTGTCAGGAAATGGACATCACTATCTAGTAGCTTTCATGAATACTAAGGATGAAACTCTGAAGGAACTAGGCTACAAAGTATCATTTCAAAGAAGTAAAATATTGACATAAGACCAATATTTCTTATTCTTAAATGACTCATAGATATGAATCATAGAGAATACCCAACATTGTTTTTAGGAACAAGATTGTCTAACCAAATCTGTTTTCCAAGAATAACAAAGATTCCTTTGTGCTCTAAAAGTACTCTGAATTCCTGAAGCAAAAACCTGAAATAAGCTGGACTCACCCTCGTAAACAGAATGCAAAAGTCACCCATCTGTTACAGATGAATGACCTCTATGTTTACTTATCCAAAATTACCTGCTTAGAAAGCCATCTGGATAGTGTTACACTGTCCCTGTTTGCCAGAATTCGTATTAAGAGGGCTAGATGCCACCCACAGAAAAGCAAACAGTTCAAATAGGAAACATTGGGAAAGGATATAAATTCCTATATTCTACCAAAAAATTAAAACACAAGACAAAGGAAAATGTTTCAACAAGAAAGAAAATGGTGGTGGTGGTGGTGGTGGTTGTTAGTCATCTGGGTAAATATTTGCTGCAACAACTGATGGCAGGTGGTGGTGTTAAAAGTGAAACCTGGGTAGCAGTGGAAGCTGGTGTACTTTTATATATATAACTGAGTTTCTCCTAAAATGAAGAGCTGACTGTTTTTTAACACATCATTTCTCCAAAAATATTTCCCTCGTTTTCTATCAATTAACAGAAGCCCAAGTCAACATATTCGAGCTTAGTGCTACCTTCTTCAGATACATCGGGGAATTCATTAAAGTAATAAGTAGCAGTTTGTTTCTGAAAGTACCAACTACTTGGCATATTTCTCTTAAACGGCTTTTAATTGAGAGAATATTTTTTCAGGCACCTTAGCATAGCAGTTTTATTTTATTCAAAATGACATCTATTCCCTGCCATAATCTGAATTGTGGCAGGTGAGAGTAGGGAATGAGTGATATATGAGGATGGTGATTATTCGTAACTGACATGTTGAAAATAGAAAAAAGAAATACTTTTTCCAATACTCAAAAATGACGTTTTCTTAAAAGAAAATGATTTTACATTTTGAAGTTGTTTTCACTATATAGTTTTATCATGGCTCATCAAATTTCAGTTTCTACAGTACTTCTGAAATTCAGGTAGAATGTTAAAAATATTACCTTTAGAGTTTCCAAAAGGAAAAGGAAAGAAAAAGATAAAAAGAAAATAAAATGATAGTTTTAATAAAAACCAGTAATATTTAAGAAGAACAATGAAAATTTCCTCATAAGTTGTCTTTATAACTGATGAAAAAATATAAAAATCACTGTCATACAAGATTAAAAAGAGTCACTATATACATCACTATATACATTGTTCCATTTTCTGTTTGTGTCATCTATAGGCCTGAAAAATGGAACCAATATCAACTGTCATGTGCTCCAAGCAACATTCTGACTATCTAAGGGGGTTGAGCTAAACCCAGGATTTTATCAAAATGGTGGAACAAATTACTTCAACATTGCCATTATCTGAGCAAGCAGGACGGGGTTAATCTATTGCTCTGATGACTAATATTCAGCTGTGCAGGCATCAAATAACTCTGTGCATTATTGCTGAAGGTCTTCCTGGCTCAAAGGCATATTTGTTCTGAAAGGGTTTGCATTTATTTGGTTGAGGGTTGAGGGTTTGGTTGTTGACCAGGCTGAGATCACAGGGTAAGACTAGGTATTTGTATGAAATGCACATCTTGATTTCATTATCCAGAAGGTTAAAAAAAAAAAAAAGAAAGAAAGAAAAGAAAACAAGCATTAAAAGGCATGAAGTCCTGCATACAGAGCTAGCTATCCTCACTCCAGTGCTTACTATCTACATGTTTTCCCTCATCCATTCATATTTAAAATAAAACAAAGTCTTGGAATTGATAGGAATTGTCATTATGCTTTTCTCAATTACAATATTTTCCTTTTTACTCTCTGTCCAGAAGGATGGTCAGGCCAGTACGTGAGTTGTCTTTCTTTCCTGAGTCTTTGGAAGTCATCCAAATTTGTTGGCTGCCAGTTTATGTCCCTTTATCTAATGATGTGATAGTCACAGCTGATTCTCATGGCACACATGAAATCTATGATAAACGGGAAAATCAGTTAGTGTCTTGGGAAACAGATGAAATTTGCAAAGCTATTTGTCATTGTCTTGACATTGACTTACATTTTAGTGTTTAGCATGATATGTTATTTGTTAGTTATTTAAAAAGAGAGAGAGAGAGTATTTGACCATGGTAGTGCTCTTTTTTCCTAAAGTTCTTTGGGGTATATTTACTGCATAAAATAGTTTTAAAGGTAAAGAATTCACTATAAATGATTCTGATCCTCTGATTAAGGTACTTTGGAAATATTCTTCATAAAAGAAATGCTTATAACTACTAAGAAGACACCATTTAGGATTAACACTACATAAAAGAAAATTATTTCTTTTGAAAAACAAGTTAGTATTCAGGGGTATGAGGCAAGTTATGTTTCTCATTCAATCTTGAATATTTTACTTCTGTTTGCCTTGCCAAAAACAACGTGATTTGAAAATTTTAGTTTTGGCATTTAAGATTCAGATACGTAGGAAATTTCCTTTGTGTATCAAATATCAATGTTTTATTTCTTTAAAAAAATATTTTAATAAACAAAACCCTTTTCTCAGATCTCAGCAAATCAAAATAAAATCTATATGCTATAAATCATTTTTTCATTAATTCAATAGTCTTTTAATATCTAATATATGTTAGCTAGAGAAACAGACTCAATAGGTATGTTCACACATACATACATGGAAAGATTTATTATGAAGTATTAGCTTATGTGATTTTATGGAATCTGAGAAGTTCCATGGTATGCCCTCTAAAAGCTGAAAACCTAAGAAAGCTGGCATTATTGTTCAAAGGACTAAGAGCCAAAGAGCTATAAATTTCAGTTGAAGTCTCAAGGCCTGAGATCCAAGAGCACCAAGGGCAGGAGAAGATCAATGTCCCAACTCAGCAGTCAAGCAGAGAGCAAATTCCACCTTCTTCCAACTTTTTGTTCTATTCTGGCCCTCAATGAATTGGATGATGTCCACCTACATTGGATAGGGCCATCTGCTTTACTCAGTCCACTAATTCAAATGCTAATCTTTTTTGGAAACACCTTCACTGACACACCCAGAAATGATGTTTAACCAGCTATCTGAGCATCCCAGGACCCAATTGAACTCGCATACAAAATTAGCCATCACATTTACCAAGTTCCAGAAACTTTTGTTTTTGTGGGAATTTTTGTTATTGAAAAATAAGAGAAAAAAACAAAACCTGAGCTCCCTACCCTCATGATAAGACAACATCGAAAAGGATAGTACAATATACAGTGTGTTGGATTGTGATAAATGGCGAGAGAAAGTAATGAGGCAAGGGGTAGAGAAAGTGTATGTGTACAGGGCAATCTCTTAGGGGCTATGGCGATGCAGACAGTGGGTACCAGAAGTTCTCCCTGAAGGGATGATGCTTGAGTGAGTCCCTAAAGGAGGTGAAGGAAGAAAACATGGGATTTCTAGGACAGGACCCATCCAGAAATTCACTCCAAGGACAATACTGAGGCAGAAATGCACCTGGCCACAGCATGGTGAGTCACAGTAATCAATGAGGAGAGAGTCAGGGTGGATAAGCATTTAGAAGTGAGAAGGATCAGATATGGCAGGCCTTGTGCATCACTAGGGAATAATTAAAGATTTTAAGCAGAAGAGTAAAGTTATTTGGCCTTTTAAAACACAATTCTTCTTTATATTCTATTGTGAATAAATTGTCCAATACAGAGCAAAGAAACTAGTTAGATTATTGAAATAATATTTCAGAAGATAAAGCTTATACCTATCAAATTATTAGAAAGTAATGCAAAAAAAAAAAAGATGTAATGGTGCTATAGACTGCTCAGCAATACCAGTTGCTTCATATTGTTTCTTCTTTTCTCATACTTTTCTTCTTTTCCTAACTATAAAAAAATGAAAAAAAAAACGCCTCCAACTTTATAAAAATATTAATTCATCTATTCTTTCTTGAACATCAAATATGTGGTAGGCATAAAGACAGTCACTAGAGATATAGGGATAGATATGTAACAGCTTTTCTTCAAAATTCTTAGTCTCATGAGCAAAACAGAAATATGAAAAGATGTATATAATACAACTTAGAATCCCATTGCCATAGATGTGTACAGGGAATTATAGAAGCACAGAAGACAGAATATGGATATATATTTTACTCTAGGAAATCAGGAAAAGTTTCTGAATATAATTCCTAGTAAACTTAACTTACCTCAAACACTGGTGGTTACACCCTCAGACACAAGAATATTATATATCCAGGAAGTTGTTTTCAGAGACTTAAGAGGATGGATGCTTCTCTAGATAGTCAAGAATCATTTTAAAATATATTTTAAAAATATAAAAATTTCAAAATGTCTCATCATTTTGAAATGTCAAATACATTTTTGAAATCTATTCAATTTCATTTTTTTCTTTTCCTCATATTGTTGCTATGACTTGCAAAAAACAGGCTATTGATACCAAAGTCTGTGTATATTCACCATGGCATTCATCCATCTCTGAAAATCATTCTAGTTTTTCCTTACAATGCTACTCTGCTGCTATCTAATGACATGATGGTCACTGTCAATTCTCATATTACTAATCAAAATGTAAGAAAGGCAATGAATTATGCTTTTGGGAAAAGGGGACAACATCAGCAATAGCAGCCATTAGTACAAGATACAATGGATTTACTTAAAAAGAAGAAATAAAACTAATATTGTCTTGTGTCTCTCTCAGGTAACTATCAAAGATATAATAAATTTTGATTTCAACATGCTTTTTTGACAGATATTTCTCATGAATTTCGTTTCGACATTATATCTGTTTTAATTGAGTAGTGTCAATTTGGAAAGCAGTAGTTATATCAAGAATATATAAAAGACCTTTTCAAAACACCTGCCACACACACCAATGTTTTCAGTAATGCACAAGAGAATGTGTGGAATGTTTGGGGACATCCAAGCAGAGATGTGCTCTACTATGTCATATATACTAATCTAGGGTGAAGAAAGAGCATGAGGTGAAAAGTGGGTCAAATCATTCAGAGTCTGCAGAAAAAGTCCCAAGGTAAGAGTAGAAGTTGCCACTGAGATTGAGTCAGAGTTGCCCAGAAAGTAGATATAAGCCAGATTCTTGTTTAATAGAGAGCACGGATTTCAAAGAATTAGTGATATACAATCATAGTTTGTAAGAATGAATAAATATTTGTAAATTTCATAGAATAATGCCTGAACCATGGTAGATCAGTGCTGTAAATGGTGATCAATGCTGTTGAGAAATTAAGCAAATTTAACCCAAACGTGCCTTAACCCCACCAACCCTTCATTGAAAAAGGAAACATAGTCTTATTCTGTTTGTGCAGCTATAATAACATACCTGTGAATGGGAAACTTACACAAAAAATAGAAATGTATGTCTCACAGTTCTGGAAACTAGGAAGTCCCAGATCAAATTGCTGCTGTTCATTGGCTTATGAAAGCCTTCTTCTTTGTCCTCACATGGCAGGAGGAATGAAGGGCAAAAAAGGGCCTAAACTAGTTCCTTTCATCTCTTTTAAAAGGCATTAATCCACTCAGGAGGGCAGAGCCCTTATGACTTAATTACTTCCCCAAAGGCCCTACCTCTTAATACCTTTACAAAGAGGATTAAGTGTCAACATGAATTTTTTAAGCCTTAGTAGACATATCAGCAATGATACCATATTTTTTCTTGTTGTCTTCATCAGAGCATGCCTTTCATGGAATGACCCTGCTGTTGTTTGGATCTGGAATGTTCCCTAAGGGCCCATGTATTAAAGGCTTAATCCCACAGCAAGGCAATATTGAGATAGTGGAGCCTTTAAAAGGTGGAGCCTAGTAATTGGTCCTTAGGTCATTGGGAGTATGCCCTTTAAGGGGATTATGGGACCTTGATCCCTTTCTTTCTCTCTGGCTTCCTGGCTATCAAGTGAACAATTTACTCTGTTACATGCTCCTACCATGATGTACTGCCTTGCCACAGGCCAAAATGCAATGGGGCCAATCAATCATGGACTGAAAACTCCAAAACTATAAGTCAAAATAATGCTTTTCTCTTTATAACTTGAGTTTATCAGGTATTTGTTATAGTGACCGAAAGCTGACTGGTACAGCGCCTCTATAAGTACTACCCACATTTATCAGCTCTAGTAATTGCATTCCATATTCCCTTGCTAGCTACTCCTATTTGACTCCCTTCTAACAATGTCATCTACATAGGAAAGAACCTCACTCTCCCACCTATCAAATGGGCCAACTCTGTCAATCCAATGCTCTGTTGTTTCCAAATGGTCACAGATAAACCAGTCCTTGAAATGGTAATGGGTTATTTGAACTCATTGAGAAAGATGGCAGGACTTAGCTGGATGAAGAAACTGGTGTCAAGTTCCTGATGACATTAATCAATGAAATAAAGTGACTAGATCCTGGCAGAGAATGATGATGAGAGACACAGGAGTGCAAAGATGGAGAGCAGGAGTATCCAAGGCACAAAGGGTTTGACATAAAAGAGATGGAAAATCATCTGGAAGCCATACTGTGAATGAAGAAGAGGAAAGGATGACTCTTACTTCCTATACTGAAGTGTGTAGAGCTCTTGTGACTGGATAAAAGGTGAACCTGGCAAAGCTCAGGAGTTAGTTATTGCAGAAATGTTCAGGGGTAAAGTTATTAGATTATGATGGCTACAATATAGTCAGCAGATTAATCAATTTGATAGATTAATAATTTGAAAGGATATTAGTAGGTGTAACTATAGCAGTTAGAATGTGGCTGGAGGAAGTAAGTTAGTGGGGTTGTGTCCTTGAGGATTGTATTTTCCCCCCTGGCTCTTCATACTGTCTCTCTCTGCTTCCTGGCTGCCACGAGCTGAGCAGCTTTCCTTTGCCATGCCCTTCTGCCACGATGTGCTGTCTGACCTCAAGCCCAAATGATGGAGTTCACTGACCATGGACTGAACCTCTAAAAGAGAGATCCAAAATAAACATTTCCTCCTCTCAGTTGTTCTCATCAGGTATTTTGGTCACAACAATGAAAAGTTGTGTAACACAGCATGCAAAAACAATCATCAGTGAAGAAAATGACCTCAAGAATGAAGCAGGTTCTAGTTAAGAACAAAATATGTTATTCAGAGACTGAGGATACAGAGAAATTTGCTTACAGTGGGAAAACCAGAGTGCAACCAAAAAAAAAAAAAAAAAAAAGAGAGTAATGTAGGGAAAAGAGAGCAGCAAAAGGATTGACTAGTGATAGGAAGTATAGGTGCATGTGTAGTTAAAATTAAGAGAAAGTGGTCAGAGGATCTGATACTATAAGAGAGTATGTCAGCCTCTCATGAAATAGATGCTTGTGGCATAGTGAGATTTTATTCTATAGAGGACAATGACAAAGGGGAGAGTCACAAACTCTCCTGCCCTACAGCTATGAGATGTTTTCCCAGGTCATCCGTGACATTGTTCCTTCTCTCAGAACTCTCTGAGGCTGTGAGACTGAGGTTGCTTTATTTGTTCATCCATATCTGCGGCTGGGCACTGGGATACCAAGAAGATTCCAAATGGATCCCCACAGTGTTGATTTTAGAAAACAGCCCACCTTCTCCTATAGATAGATCAGCGCCATTACTCTTGCCAAGATGGTGACCACCTTGAATAAAATTAGGTCTAGTATGTACGTTCTACCCTGGATTATGCTTCTTGCTTAGTAAAGGCACCCCACACAGAGAATGGAAGCAAATGTTAATGTATTTTCTTCAAATTTACTTCTGATTTTGTTTCCATTTTTTCTATTGTTGGATTTCTCAGCAACTACACTATTCCCCTATGAGAACAGATAATTTGTTGTTGTGTGTAGAGGAGAGTAGAGGTGTCTTGTGCAATGTGTGATGTAAGGCAGCATCCCTGACCTCTATCAGAGATGCTTGGAGCATGCCTTGAGTGGGACAACCAAAAATGTTTCCAGATATTCAAGAACATCCTGAACATCTCGAACATTCTAGACTCAGTAGAGCCTTAGAGTCATGATTTTTTTTTTTTTTTTTTAACCAGACCAATCAGATATTCATGCAGGTGTCATTTTGGTCACTTACCTGTTGATTCCAGGTTTTTAGTGGGATATGCAAATTAGATATACCCTTTCATACCTTGAATACCTTCTAATCGCTGTCCCACTTGGATTATCCAAGTACTGGATAATCCAATGGTACTGCAATAAAAAGTTTTATGGTTTATTCTTTCTAATACAAACAACTAAATTCACAGTCTTTTAGATGTAGATATATTTAGGTTTTCCTTTAATGGACAAAGCAAGTAAGAAACCTGTCTTTCATTGAACCATTTGGTAGAAACCACATTCATGTTAACATTCTAATAATTTTAGATTTTGGGAAAAAAAGTATATTTCTCCAACTAAAATATCAGGCATTTCTCTCTCTTTTTTTCAGATATCTCCCTCTCTCTCTCTCTCTCTCTCTCTCTCTCTCTCTCCCTTCCTCCCTCCCTCCCTCCCTCCCTCCCTCCCTCCCTCCTTCCCTCCCTGTCCCCCTTTTCCATTTACAAGGGATTGAACTCAGGGGCACTCAACCACTGAGCCACATCCTCAGCCCTATTTTGTTTTTATTTAGAGACAGGGTCTCACTTATTTGCTTAGTGCCTCACTGTTGCTGAGTCTGGCTTTGAACTCATGATCCACCTGCCTTAGCCTCCAGAGCCACTGGGATTACAGGTGTACACCACTGCGACTGGCAAAAATATCAGATATGCCTTCTGTATGTATGAGGATTTCTTTAGAACTTTTTTCTTCTAACTCTATTTCATTAATTCCACTCTAATTAACTTGTTCAGATATTAGAAACTTTGTAGCAAAGCAATTAATTGTCTTGACAATATTTTTATCAAAGAATTAATATACTTTTAATTCCCTGCAGATAGTGTCCCCATAAGACTTTTCAATTTTTTTTAAAGTTATTGAATCAAAATGTTTCTGATACCTTGTCTTTGGGAGAAAATTTAAAAAATAGGATGCACAATGGTGCAAAATAACTAGTATATCAAGTAATTACTAAAGTTTGAATAATGCCATATAAGTCATATTGAATGTGCTTCACAAGACTAGAGTCATATCATAGTCTGGTCATGTTTTGAAGGTTGTAGTAATGATTTATTAATTTATGTATATAAGAAGAAATTTATCCAGAGGAATAAAATAAGAACTCACTGCTTTGAAACTAGATTCTAAAATATAAATATTTTTCTCTGAAATATTTTGAAGATACTCTTTTGGATAGTCCTTTTCGTTTACAAATTATAAGGGTAGAAAATTTAAAATCAACATCCTGGGAAACATTTTACTAAGGACAAATACTGCAGTCCAATTAAAATCTGTCAGTGCTCTATAAACCATAATAAACTAAGAATCATTTCTAAGATGTTTTAAAAAATCAAATGCATTTCTTTTAAAAAAGCCAAAGAAATGAAGACAACAAAAAAGATAGTAAATTATAATTAATCACACCAATGGTAGTTTTAGAACTTCCAATTACTTCTTTACACACTAGACATATACTGGAAAATAATTATTTTAAACTTACACTTAAAATTTAGCACCCATAGAACATTTGGAATTTTTTTTAATTAAAAAAACTGGGGATAGAAATGCAAATCTGGATATTATATATTAAGGAACATATGAGGTACATTAAGTATGAAACAGTAAAGACTTATGCATTTTCCTCAGTGCATCTTTCATTTCTTTGATATGAGAAAGATACTTGTGAATATAAATAATTATCTAACCCATATTTGTAAATTTAAATAATCTCTTGTTTAAAACCATGGTTTAAGGGAATTGCAAAGTCAACACACATACATACCCCACACACATACATGCACACATCAATGATTATTTTCTCTTGCACTTTGGCTTCAAACCACATTTATTATAGCTTTTACAGAACACTACACCTATGCATCACTTCCCATTACAACATAGATTCTTCTTTGATTTGAATTTTTTTATAACTTGATAATGATACTCTCATTAGAGGTGATGAGAATTAATTCAAGAAAATCATCAGCTTTAGAGAATGAATCGATTATTCAAGAAACACTAAAGCTCCAACGTTATGAGGTGATAGAAATGGAAAGAAAAGGCAAGCGTACAAGATTATGAAACATGTTCCCTTTGTCTTCTGCTTCTGACCCAACAGCAACCATTCCTAGAATAATGGCAAAAAATGACAGACTTCAAAAGTCACAGTGCTTCACTTGATTTTAGAATCAATTTGATTCTAAAAATTAAATCTCTCAAATTAAAAGAAATATATGAAATTCAACATTTTTTAAAAAATAGGAAATGCAGTGCAATGATAAAGAGAATAAACTTTGAAATCACACAGACTGGTATTCAGTTGAATTTATTAGGTATGGAATTTATTAAAACCATTTCCTCAGCAGTAAAATGGATACATCATCATACATACCTCACAGAGATATGTTCTGATTAAACTAACCAATGAATGGAAATTAGTTGCCATAGTTCTTGTAAAATAATAAGCATTCAGTAAGTATAAGCTATTTTATTATTATGTAAGAACTGGTTAAAGTTCATATACAAAACAAATAAAAATTGTGCATTGGATACATTAAAAATATATACCATAAACTGTACATACTTGCTCTTTTTATTTAATTTCTCAGTTGGGGAATTCTTGATGCCAAAGACTATGGGTCTAGAGATGGATGAGTGGGCTAGTCTCATACTAAACTGTCAAGAATCATTCATGCTCCTGATTGTGAAATAGATTCTGTCTTCACATAGACTGGACTCTGTTAAAATTTTGAATTGAGGTGATTGTTTTTTTTTTTTAGTTTTTCTGAATCTAATCTTTTTCTAAACTAAAAAAGATGATGAAGGATAATTTCATATAAAAGCAAGTGCTTCATAGTTATATGTACACTATACATAATTTATGATGCTAAATTCATAAATTTAATATATAAGAAAAACAATAATCCTATTTATTTAATATAACCTTTAGTGGAAGGTAAAATTAATTTCTCTTGGAAAAGATGTGAGGAAGATATAATTAATGTAATGAACTGTACTTTATGAACTTCAAGAACCATAAGTCAATATAAGATGTTATATATAAAAACAGAAAGGAATATTATGAACACTGTTATTTTCTTTCCAAACAATAACCAATTAAACTGTAACAAACACATGTATAAAATGAAAATTCATTTTAGTGAATATTACATATTCTGTATTTTATCTCCAAAATTAGTTTTTCAGAAATATAATTCTGTTTATGTATACTAACTATCACGTTTCATTTAATTATACCTATTCAGTAACTCAAAAAGTCCAATTCATGGACTGAAATTTACAGGAGGAAATGAATAAAAATGATTTTAAAATAATTGTAATAGTTATTGACAAAAGATAATAAATTTTTTTTTATATTTTATTTGTTGTTAATGGGCCTTTATTTATTTATATGTAGTGCTGAGAATTGAACCCAGTGCCTCACACATGCTAGGCAAGCACTCTACCATTGAGCCACAATTCCAGCCCCATATAATTAGGTTTTATATTTCAAGTTCGACCATGAATGTTACCCTTGAAAATCCTCAATACTGATTATTGATCGTGTCTGATGTAATGTGTCTCAAAATTTTTACAGAGGAAATGGAATTTGCTCCATTCTCTCCGAATTTGAAGTGGGGAATATGATGTTCCTTTTGGGGTGATATCCTTCTAGAAGAATGAGGGCAAATATTGGAAATCTGCACATCTGGTACCTAAATTGTGACAAGATTTAAGTCCTAAAGTTAACAGGGAACTGGAGTTAGTTGGTATGATCAGCAAATGAAATTTCAGAGAAGGCAGAGCAGAGTGGACAAGGAAAGTGGTGTGGTTCACCACTGGAGATGCCAAAATGGCTTTCTGTTCATTTTCCATTCTCAAAAACCAAATCAGATCATAAAGGAGGCAGGCTGGAAGAATTATGAAGCCACTTCTTACTAAAGAAAAATTCAAATGCCCTAGAATGCTCAATTTCTCTAAATCTGCATTTATTTCATCCATGCACTCATTTTTTATTCACTCTCCAAATGCATCAAGCTCCATGTTTTTTCATATGTAAACTGTGGATGTAAGCCCTATAACAATTCCAAACAACTCCACTTAAGAGGTGGTTCTGATTTGCTGGAATGTCTTTGCCCCACTGGAAGCAGGAGTTGGTTCAGTATCTGTAATAGAAGACTAACTCTGTTTCAGCTTATCTGAAGGTTTTACAATTTTTTCAGTACGTTTTAATTTTTTTTTTTTTTTTAAATTTCTGAGACAGGGTGTCACCGAGTTTCTTAGAGTCTAAGTTGCTAAGAGGACTTTAAACTTGAGGTTCTCCTGCCTGAGCCTCCTAAACTGTTGGGATCATAGGTGTGAAAAATCGAATCCTTAATAAAATTAAAGGAGAGTATCAATACAGTTTGTCTCATTTTTAGCATTCATTGAAACAGAGACCCCAGAAGTACTCTTTGTTGGGTCCTCAGCCTTTCCTTCCCTCTCCCCTTTCAGAGCAGCTGTGGGCGGGGACTTTCCACCTGGCTGAGGAGACCAGAAATGGCCAATCAGAAGATGACATGGCAATGGACCCCAACCATCATGGGTTCCCAGCAGCTGAAACAATTGCCCTGTGAACTCACATCAGCCCTGACCAACCCACGAAAGACAGGATCCCCCAAAACTCAGCTCAGCCAAACTACTGTGATAGCTGCAATTTAGAAGGTCTAGGCCGTCCTACCTCCAGTTTCCCTTATTAGCATTACTTTTGCCTTTCATGCCTGCAACTTCCCCTGCCCACCTGGGAGTGCCCCTCCCAATAAACCTTCTTTTGGTGCCTCATTCTTGTTCAGTGGTTCCTGATCTCCCGGGCCCCTTTCTACTTTACACTCTTAATTACTAGATGTGACTGTGCACAAATCCAGATTATGTTTTCATCCAGAGGTGATTCTTGAGAGTTTTCATTAGAAGGAAGTTTTTGTTAGTGCATGATTTGAGATCAACAGGGGCCAGGAAAAGCAGAGTTGACATTGTGTCTAGTATACAACTTTACCACCACGAAACCCATCAGCACACAATAGTTGGGGAGGCATTGTATATTCTAGGAGCTCTTAGGTTATAAAACCTCCGGAAAGTGACTAGTTGCAAATTTTACTCATTTGACCAAGATTCCTAATTTATAGTGTGATCCGATCAGATAAATGATCATAAATCTGTACCTAAAGTGTTGTTGTTGTTGGTGGTGGTGGTGATATGTATGTGTTTTAAGTTGGTCTCTATTCCCTTATAATTTAGCTAAGTTTTGAGGATTTATGTTTATAAACCACTTAGGAAAAAGGAAGAAGGAATAAAAGGAAAATTGGAAGGAGCAAAATAGGGGAAACTGTAATGCATTATAGAAACATATAAAACTAGATGTCATGATAGTGATTGAAAGAGGGATAAAAAGAGAGTGCAAAAAGGAGACCAGGAAAACAAAGAATCATGATGTGATTGATATTGAATCAACCTGGCAGTGAGATATGGAGCTAGAGAAGAGGTGGGGAACTGATTGAGATTTGAAAGGCACTTTCATGTGCTTTGAATTTTCTAATTTTCCCATTGAATGTGCACTGCCTTACAGTTTGCAAATTTTGTTGAGTTTGGCAAATATTCCAAACAAGAATGGCTGGATACAGTATTCAAGGTCACCTTTCCCATATTCTATTCTGACTACTGAAATTAGCTGGAATGCTGATAATAGGAGAGCAGTTTTCAGGATTGACGGAAGCTCTGCAATTACTGTTCTTTCTAACAAAGCCCTAGTTTGCTGATGTTCAGACCAGAGGAAGAAAAGAGGTTATCTTTAAATTTACCCTTTTCTAATTTAAAAAAAGACTGTGCCATTGAATGGAAAACAGGTTTCCTTTGTCTTTTTAAAAATGTATATTTAAATAATGCCCTACTTAATCTTTGTGCTGTTCATACATCTCTCATAAAGTAAAATAATAAAGAATCCGCCTAGCTTCATTATTTGTTTCCTTTTTACACTCATTAAGCTTGAAAAACACAACTACAAACGTATTTTGAATCTGAGGTTGGTAAATTCTTCCAAATAAAGACTTGTTTGCCAGCAGCCTTATTTATATAATTAACCTTGTGAAATTTCTGGCCCTTGAAATTTTTAATAACTTTACCAATAGAGCCATTCAAGTGACAAATATTATCACGTGAAAGATCTAAGAACAGACCAGAGTTCCATCACAAGTGTTTGCTTTTTATTTCCTCCTAGAACTCTGACCTTGACCTTACCTTCCATATAAAAATAAGACAAAAAACTTCCAGAAAAAAAATATTTTCCTTAGGAGTATTTATGTTAGATTAAAAATTCTGTTGGGCTGGGGATGTAGCTCAAGCGGTAACACACTTGCCTGGCATGCATAGGGCACTGGGTTTGATCCTCAGCACCACATAAAATAAAATAAAGATGTGTCCAACGAAAACTGAAAAAAAAATATTAAAAAAAATTCTCTCTCTTCTCTCTTTAAAAAAAATTCTGTAAAGGAAACTATGACATAAAACATACAAATAATTTTACTATTTAGAAAGAGAAAAAGGCAGCAATAGATATTTATGGAAATAATACTATCATTATAAACAGTTATAATTATCTCCTGCTGCAGGCAAAAGGGAGTCAAATGCAAACAGTTGGCTCTTTCTCCACACACCTACTCACACACATGCAAACTGACTGAGTTCTCTCCACAGGGTGACTTCCACTTCAGTTTAATATGCACCTTTTAGGAACCAAACAAAACATTGTCTTATTTAAGTTCAGACTGAACTATCAACATAAATGTAAAAGAGCTTTGGATATTTCTACTTTTTAAAAAAGTGTGCACTTATTTATATTAGAACAGGAGAGGACACATCCTATATATATTACAAAAAAGAATACTAGAAACCACTTAAAATTCCACTTGTATTCTCAGGGATATAATTTATTCTAGCATGATTCAGCGCTACTCATTTATTGTAATAGCCACAAATTCACTCTATGTTTTCACCAGGAATACCACTTCTTTGAGCCTTTATATTTTAAGACGTATTTAAATATGTTAGCTTTAATTGTGATGGAATTTCAACTCAATACTAAATTAATTCCAAAATCCTTCTAAAGACAGTTGCTTACTTCTTTGCAATTTATAGTCTTCTAAAAATCTACTCAGATCAGTTTGAAAATATATAATTATTCAGGTTTAAAAATCATCTGTAATAATCATATTTCTGTCTTGTACTTTGGATACGAGGGTTGTATCTTTCAAGCTACGTTACTAATATTATTCAGGGTGAATTTCAAAAACCTACATTGCTAGTCCACCTTTTACTTTAATATTGTCACCCATATAGATCACACAAAGGATTTTTCCCCCTGAGGCCAGTCTTTAAATTCAACAGCTAGTAGTATTAAAAAACTGTTGGGGGTTGGTGGAGGGCTGAATATGTAGAGAGAATATAGGACTAAACAAAACTCCAGCAGAGAGAAAAACACCTCCTGTGTGTCACAAATAAACAGTGCATGATCTCATTTGTACCTCAAGACAACCCACTAAGACCTCTGTTGAATAAACGATGAAGGACTTTAACTATAATACTTTGGAATTTACTGAGGCTATTTTGATATTTATTGCAGTTTCACTCTGAGTAAATACCTATGTATATATGTATTTATATATATTTATATAATTAATAAGAGCTTTTCTATGTGTATTGTGTTAGTATGGGGTAAAACAGCTGTCGTTGAAGATAGGGAGCTTTAACAACACAGAGTGATATGTGAAAAAAGGACTTGTCTTTCTTCTATTGACTTCCCATAGAGTCTGAAGACTTTATCTCTGATAAGCTGATTTTTAATCAAAGAGTTGTGAATATGAAGGGGAATGTTGGAAGCATTTTCTCTTAGTTCTCTTTTCACTGTTTCAAATTGGCTTCTATTTCCCGGTCATTTCTATGATATTTACATTCAGGTAGCTGAGTCAGCAGAGGGATTATTGGAGCGGACTAGTAATGGAAATGATTTGCTTGGGGACCCCTGGCAGAGCAGGCTTTAGTCCAGAGGTGTACTGCTACATGATTTGCATGCTAGTGGGGTGGGGAGAGGACACCACAGTGCCTTGTTCTCGATTTTTCCCACTACCTACTTCTGTTCTTGCAGATAGAAGACTCACTGAAATGTACTACTGAAAAAGAGAATTGATAGTTTTCATGGGAGATATTTAAACTTGCATGGAATAATGTTTTCCAGCCAATCTAAAACCTCAGGAATTCTCTTCCCTGTCTTTGACATATAATTTTGTTGAATTTTTTAACATGGCTAAGGATGTCAGAATGCACCATGAGCATATTTTAGTGTATCACAGATATCTTGCACTGAAAGGAAATGTTTTTGGCTAAGAGTAAAAATAAACATACCTATTAAATACAAACTGATTGATGCCCATAAAAGTGAAAATAGGGCTGTGGATGTAGCTCAGTGGTAGATCACCTGCCTAGTGTGCACAAGACACTGAGTTTGATCCCCATCTCTGCAAATAAATACTTGATGAATAAATGAATGAATAAGCAGATATAAACAAACAACATTAAAAGTGAAAGCAAATGAAGCACAAAATAAATTGTTAGAGCATTACTTTTCTTCTAGACCACTGACTCTTGGACACACTGGCCTAGTTTCTTTTCCTCCAATGGGGGAAAATGGTAGGCTTATTTCTAAATCAGGATTTTTTGTAGTACCTGTAACTGGCTCCTCCTTATCATTCAGATCTCAGTTTAAATATACTTTCAAAGACAGTGCTCTTCTGATATACCCAAACCAAAGAAGCCATGCAATTACACACTATGCATCAATTTAATTCATTCTCCTCATAGTGTTTGTCCTTTAATGAATATATATTATTTATATATTTGCCTCCTTCCCTGCTGTAACCCATTCCTCTACTGACTACAGTGTGAACCCCAGGAGAACAAGAAATACCTGTATTATCCACTGCTTTGCCTTAGTCTGGTCTCAGAATAGCAATCAAGAAATTCTAAGTGTTCATTAAATATTTGTTGAATTCTTGGAAGCATATTACTTCTTAAAAAATGCTTTGCTTAGGAGATAAAGATAGCTATTTTTCTAGCAAATTGCAAAAAAAATTCAATTTATATTTTTCACCACTTATTTCTATTAGAGAGGGTAACTGGGAGTTATTTTTCTGTGGTAGTTATCGTTTTGTTTCTGGAACACAATACTTGAGAAAATCAACTTAAAGGAGGAACATTCTATTTTGCTTATGGTTTCAGAGGCTTTAGTCCATGGCCAGCTGGCTCCCTTGCTTCCAGGCCTGTAGTGAGGCAGAACGTCATGTCAGAAGAGCAAGGCAGAGTTAAGCTGTTCACCTCATAGCAGCCAGGAAGGGAGGGAGGAAGGAGCCAGGGACAAAATATACCCTTCTGGGGCTCCCTCAGTGACCTACTTCCTCTAACAAGGTTCTGATGCTTATAGTGTTGACCCCTTCCAATATTGCCATTAAATAGGAATCCCGCTATGGATTAATCTGCTGATGAGGTTAGAGCTCATCAGCCAATCATTTCCCCAAAGCCTCACATCAGAACATTGCTTCATTAGGAACTAAGTCTTCAACACAGGAGCCCTTAGGGGACATTCCAGATTCATAGCATTCCATGATACACACACGCACGCACACACACACACACACATATGTATGTGTGTGTGTGTGTGTGCGTGTGTGTATTTAGCTGCCCAATGTGTAGGAAAATTTTATATTGTAACTGACTTAGCAATTTTAGCTTCTATGCATATGAATATTAATAATAAGCATCTAATGAAAGTTAAGTAACTAATCCCAAATTATTCTAATTATGGATCCTGAATTTGAACCATGCTATGTGGGATGTACAAAACCAGTGATCTCAATCCCTTCGTTTTGCAACCTCTATTGGACAGCTGTTTTACTTACACGTTTTCCTTATTTACACAGTTGAGCTATATTTTTTTTTATTTTTCACAAATTCTGCCCACAGTTTAAGTAACAATCAAGCACATGCTTTTCCTCCTCCTTTTTTCATCTTTTGTTGTTGTTTTGTTTTGTTGAAGTAAAGATGCGCAACTTTTAATCACACATTTTCTTTCTCAACCAAGACTATGTCTTTCTTTTTAGGATGATTACACCACAGTGTGGGAATGTGGCAATAGAGAAGAATGTGAAGGGAGAAAACCTCAAAGGTGGCCTTCCTTCTGTAACAGCATCAGCACATACCTAACCAGCATACATTCCCTGAAAATCCCTCTCAGGTCTATTTTACAGTCCTGTGGGAAAGTTTTTCTAAGACTTTGGAGGCAGGCTAAATCCACAAATAGTAGATTAAGCTATCATCTCATAGCTTTTCCTTGCAAATGGAGTTTCATTCTTAACACAAGAATGGATTTTATCTTGTGTTTGGTTTTATGTCAAACTCCATTCATTTTGCATTATGTAAAATAATAAGGATGTTCTCCCACAATTAAAAATAGTACTATACCAAGATCCAGCATTCACTCTACTGGGTTTATAACCA
This sequence comes from Callospermophilus lateralis, assembly GCF_048772815.1. Lineage (NCBI taxonomy): Eukaryota > Metazoa > Chordata > Mammalia > Rodentia > Sciuridae > Callospermophilus > Callospermophilus lateralis. Next base: position 101,809,556 of record NC_135312.1, on the reverse strand, counting down.
AAGAAAATGACATTGGTATATTGAAGACACATCTGCACTCTCATGTTTATTGTAGCACTATGACTATGCACCTATAGTTAAGAAATGAAAGCAATCAAAGTGTCCACCAAGTGATATGAGTGGATAATGAAAATGTGGTATTCATTCTCTCAGCCATAAAGAAGAATGAAGTCCTTTCATTTGTAACAATGTGGATGGTACTGGATATCATTACTTTGAGTGAAATAAACCAGGCACAGAAAGATAAACATTTCATGTCTCATTTCTGTAGAATAATAATAAAAAAAAATCTTGTAGAAGTTGAGAGTAGAACAGTGATTACCAGAGACAGGGGAAGTAGAAGAAAGGGAAAAATGGGAAAAGATAGACTGACAGGTATTAATTAACGTATAATTAAAGGAAATATAAGTCCTGGTGATCTAATGCACAGCAGGGTGACTGCAGATAGTTTACTACATATTTAAGAAAAACTAGAAGAAAAAATCTTGATTTTGTAGTTTTTTATTTTACCACAAAGAAATGGTGTTTGAGGAGCTATGGATGCTTACTCTGATTTCAACATTACATAAAGTATACATACATAGAAAGAACATACATGGTATCAAAAATATGTACATTTTTTGTGTCAACTTAAAAATTGCTTACTTAAAGCTGGTGTGGTAGCACATTCCTGTAATCCCAGCGACTTAAGAGTCTGAAGCAGGAGGATTGAAAGTTTGAGGCTGGCATCCTCAATTTAGCAAGACCCTGTCTCTAAATTAAAAAAAAAAAAAAAAAATTGAAAAGAGCTGGAAATGTAGCTCAGTGGTACAGCACCCTTGGGTTCAATGCTCAGTATCACAAATAATAATAATTCTTAAAAATATTAATTTTGATTAAGATATTTTCAGAAAAAAAACAGTATTGACCATGTCAATAAGTTCTCCATTGAAGGAAGTCATTATGATTGAGGTAAAGAAATAGGATTAGAAAGAATGATAACAAGGAGAAAAAAAGAAAAGGTAGCAAAAGGAGAAGAGAAAGGGGAAGCTATTGGAAATACAGAAAACAAAAGAAATATATTTACCTTTAAAATACTTGCTAATATTTTTTAAGTAAAGGATTTTTTTCTTCTAAAAACTATTAGATGAAGGTCATTTTGTACTGCTATGTATTCTGCAAATAAATTAAATTCTGCTATTAAACACCTAAAAACAGTTTAAATTTAGGGAAAAAAAACAGAACTGTCTGCCAAAAGTTCATGTATGTTAATATGTTTCTATATGTTTTTATAGTGTACTAAGTGGAAGAATATTTAGGGATGTAAATTCACACAGATTATTGAGGCATAACTTGCTATTGCCCTGGAGATGAAAAACCATTCTTGTTTTTAATTTATTTTTGTTAATGAACACATATTTAATATGATAGCATGTTCTACATGCTTCAGCACTTACGTTACCCTTTTAAAATAGTGTTTTCCGGGAAGTAGTTAATCACCTGGGTTCCAAGCATACTTTTGCTAGGAGAACATTGAACATTAACACAAAAAAGCACAAGTATCTTTGCATTAGAAGAAAACTACCAAATTGAATGGTTAACATAAGTAGCACAGTCCTGTGCCCTGAACTAGAAGAGCAAGTGAATCATGTTATTCCAAATACCATAATATTAATCTGGGCAGTACATTTACAAGGAAAGAAGTTACATTTTATAGGTAATCTAATGCTGTAGAGATATAATCTGATCTTATCGAGGTGTGGTACTTTCTAAAAGATCCAAATCAATGCATAAGCCTTAAAACTTAGATACGAATTGATTTTAAGCAGATCCTTAAGGTTTATACTCGATGTTCAAATGTGACCATATATTAACGATAAAGACCTCAGAGATTTTATAATATAACATCCAAGTAACAAAATGTCTAGACATCTCTCTCTTTAGATAAGACTTTAGGAAAATGAAATTTTCTCAGCTTGTACTTGCTCTAAGCAGTTAGTAACACCCTGACATACATTTCGAGGCTGGATATGAATAAAAATAGAACTGCTTTGAGAAATTATGACATATAAAAATATTGGGTGAATCATACATATTACTATAACCATTTGAATTCAGAAAGAATAGTAATTCAATTTAAACGTGTTCATTTTTCTTCATTCTATTAGTGTCTCCTTTGAGTAGTATTCCCAGAGTTTGTACCATACACATAACTTTCCCAAAATATGATGATTCTATAACATCAGATTATATCTTTACATCTATCATCTTCTTTTTTTAGGCATTTTATTTGAACATAGTACTTAAAAAAACAAGAAATTAATATTTTTTATGTCAACAACTTAATACAAAATTAAATAACTTAGAAGGTAACTACAGGGGTTGGGGCTCTAGCTCAGTGGTAGAGTGCCTGCCTCGCACCTGTGAGGCACTGGGTTCCATCCTCAGCACTATATTAAAAAAAAAAAGATATATTTTTTAAAAAGAAGGCAACTAGAAAATAATGGGACTTATTTTTTCACATGTATTGAGTCTTAAGATGAAAGAGGAAATAAAGAACTGCCAGATGTTTTTTGTTTTGTTTTTATCATTCTCAGAAATGTGTACATTGTGTTAGTTTTCCACGAGCAGCAGAGATTTTCCAATGTATAGGTGTTATAAACATTTTCATTATGTCCTCATGGATCTATAAAACAAACATTTAGGACTTCAGATTGATCAATTTCATCATATTTTAGATTAGCAATAAAGGTTTAAAATAAACTTTGTATATTGAAATAGCTTTAATCACTAATTTTATTGACTCTATGACTTATAGCATAACCCAATAATACTTGAACTGGGGTGTAGCTTAGTGGGTAGAGCACTTATCTAGCAGGTGCAAGGTCCTGGGTTTAATTCCCAGTACTGCCATAAAACAAAACAAATAACAACAACAAACCCAAACTTCCAAATACAAGAATTATGTATCAAATTCAAAGAATAAATATAAATGAATATAAATAATATTATACTGCCACTTGTCTAACAAAGTTTAAATAACCAAGTACAATTTTTTTAGAACACAGGGCAGATATCCCAATTGCTTGGAATCCTTCCCTAAGAACTACCCAAATTTAGATTATGTGTAATTCTATTGTATGATACAAACATTTTTAAGTAATCACATAGTTTAGTAATTGCCTATTTATTTATCCATCTTTTCTATTAGATTCTAAACTCTTTAGATGGTATTTTTTAATATATATCTTTTTTATTTTATGGCTTAGCGCTCTGCTTAACATATTGTCACTGGTTAATAAAATTTCATAGATATTGCATTATTCACCTTTATATTTGGCTCCTGATACATAATAGTCACTCAATAAATATTTGCAGACTCTGGTGATTAATTTTTTATGCCCACATGACTGGGCTAAGCAATGCACAGATCCCTGGTGAAACACAATCATTGGTGAATCGATTAGGGTATTTCTGGAGGAGTTTACCATTTGAATTAGCATACAAAGTAAAGATGGTTGCCCTCACCAATGTGAGTAGGCACATGGAATGTGTTGAGGGCCTGAAAAGAACAAAAATGCTGAAGAAGGACACCCCTCTTTTCCTGCCCTTTTCAAATGGACACTTCTGGTTCTCAGACCTTCGGACTCCTACGAATTACAGCATCACTGCCTTCCCCACCCTGTCTCAGGATTTGAAACTTGAACTGAATTACTTTATTGGTTTTCCTGGCTCCCAACTTGCTGAAGGAAGATCATGGATTTAAGAGAAATTGGGATGTTAGAGTGGGTTTAACATTTAAGACCTCCTCATAAACACAGGGAGAGTCCAGAAGACATACCTATCATCGATCTTTTAAAAGTCAACTTTATGAGAAGAGCCCCATTATCCTTGATGAGTTAAATAAATGTTCTTTCCACAGAAGGCCTTTTACCAGGATAACTGGGCATTGGAAAAAAAGAAACAAGCCAATCTCTAAGGAACAATTGGATTCTGATTCCAAGAAACCCAAAATGTCATTGTGGCCCTCCTTCACTGGGACTCAAGGAGGACAGGCAATCTATGGAATTTTAATTCAGGTCCATTTCACAGCTGGCACATTTGGTCCCCAAGCTAATCCTGCAGTCATTTCCCCAGTCCCAGAATGCATAATTAGTATGGACATACTCAGCAGCTGGCAGAAACCCCATTTTGATTTCCTGATTTGTAGGGTGAGGACTATTATGGTGGGAAAGGCCAGTGGAAGCTGTCAGAACTGCCTCAATATGACATTACTAAACCAAAAGCAATGCTGTATCCACATAGTGATTGCAAAGATTAATACCACCATCAAAGACTTGAAAGATGGCAGGGTTGGTGATTGTCGCTATGTCCTTATTCAATGTTCCCATTTGTCCTGTGCAGAAGACAGATGGATCTTGGAAAATGACAGTAGATTATCATAAGCTTAACCAAATGGTGACACCAAATGAAACCACTGTACCAGATGTCATTTCTTTATTTTGCAAATGAACACATTCCCTGTTTCCCAGTATGCAGCTTTTGGTCTGGCAAATCTTCCATCCCTTTCCATGAGGCCCACTGGAAACTGTTTGCTTTCAGCTAACAAGGCCAGCAATACACTTTAATTGTCCTACCACAATTGTATCATTTCTCCAGCTCTATGTCATAACAGTTTATAAGGATCATAACAACATTTTTCTCCCACAGGTTCATTATATTGGAGAAAAAAAATGATGAGTAGACCTGGTAAGAGGGAAGTCAAAAGCACTCAAGAAGTATTTAAAAGAGATCTGACTAATTTGATTAACATTCAGGGTTTTGTTCTTCAGTAAAATTTCTGAAGGCCCAGTGGTGGGGATATGTAGAGATAGTCCCTCAAAGGTGAAGAATAGGTTGTTAAATCAGGTCCCTTCTAAAACCAAACAAAGGGATCAATATCCAATAGAACTAATATATTAGCAATGTATTCCTAATATATATATAATATATATTATATAATATATATTATATATTATATATAATGTATTCCTAATATATATATAATATATATATAATATATACATATATATATGCCTCATTTAGGCATATTAGGCATATTACTCCAACCCATTTATTGAATGATCTGAAAAGGCTCTGCAATAGGTCAAGGCTGCTGTGCAGGTGCTTTGTCACTTACACTCTGTGGTGCCTGAAGTGGCAGTGGCAGACAGGGATGATGTTTTGGATCTTTCATGGGTCTTAATAGATCAATTACAGTGCAGGTCTTTATTAATTGGGAGGAAGGTTTTCCCATCATGCATAGGTAACTATTCTCCTTGTAACTGGCAGTTCTTTGTCTACTAGTGGGAAGTGAATACTTTACCATGAGTCACCAAGCTACCATGCAACTTAAGCTTCTCATCATGAATCAGGTGCTATCTGAACCATCAAGCCATAAAGTTGGGTCTACATAGTAAAACTCCAACACTGAATAGAAGTGGTGCATGTTTATGAATTGGGCCCAAGTGGGCCCTGAATTTACAAGTTACACCATAAAGTGGCCCAGTGCCTGTGGTTCCCATGCATGCTAGTCGTTCCTCTCTTCTCCACCTCTACCTATGTCCCCATGGGGAATTCCCTAAAACCACTTGACAAAGAAAGAGAAATTTTTGCTTAGTTTCCATGATATGCAGGTCCTACCCAAAGTATTGAGTTATGAAAGATTATCAGGGACCAAAAAATGCCAGCAGTTTGAAGGAAAATAAAGTCTATCAAATGTGTAATGAATAATAATGCATGTGTATTACTATAATTTTTTTCAAAATGATAAAAAGAGCAAAACTGCAATCACATATACCACTGCTTATATTATTTAGTACCCATTATTTTGCATTTACTAGGCATTGGGGACACTATGATGAGCAACTCAGTCATGAGTCTATGACTGGCTTACAGTTTAGTGGTAAATAAAGACTTAGGGAGGAAAGCAATGGGCAGAATTCTACAATAACCCCTTGGTAGCCCTTACATTTGTATAATTCCCCTCTTTAAAAATAGAGTTGGAACCTACAAATAGAACAGATTTTACTCACATGATTAGGTTGCTATATGGCACAGTTGACCTTAAAACAGAGAGATTATCTGGATGAGCCTAACATAATCTAGCTCCTTTAAAAGCAGTGTCTTCTCTGTTTGGTGGAAGAAAAGGAAGCTAAAGATTTGCAGTATAAAGATTTGAAGTTGCTACTGCTGGCTTGAAGATAGAGGGAGCCATGTGTCAAGAAACAGAATTCCACCAAGAATAAGCTTGAACTGAATTTGTGTCTCAGAACCCCCAGATGAGAACTCTGATTAACATCTAGATTTCAGGTTTGTTATATAGCAGAAATCTAATCTCATTTTATCAGACCTCTTACATACAGAACTGTGATCCAATAAACTAGCATCCTACTTTAAGTCACTATGTTTATGTAATTTGTTTTGCAGCAGTAGAAAACTAACACAGCTTGTTTTTGTTTCACATGACTGACTACAGTGCATAGATCAGGAACTGGGGAACCTAGTTCCAAGATGGCTCAGGACATGGTTGGCAAATTGGTTCTGGATGCATGTGGGTCTGTCAGATGGTGCTAAGGACCAGGAGCATCAGTTTTCCTCCATGTGAACTGCTAGATGAGGTGTTTGGCCTCCCTAAAGCAAGTACCTTTGTTCCAAGATAAAGTATTCCAAGAAAATAATAAGAAAAAGTGAATGTCAATTTTATGGCCTAGTTTAGGAAATCATCTAACATTTTTATCAATTCTATTAGTTGAAGCCATCACCAAGGTTGGTTAAGGTAAAGAGGAAAGGACAAAATTCTTACCACTAAAAGATGGTTGTGGGATGTAACATTTTTGACAGTCATATTTAAAATATGCAATTATGTGGTGATTCAATGACTTACTCCTACCTTGATATCCATTCTGTTTTAGAAATATTAATATTTAAAGGAAAATTAGAAATAATGACAGTGCAAATAGAAGCATTGTTACACCCCTATGGTAAGTCAGGGATACAATATGTTTGAATATATAATATACCCATATAATAATACATTACATAGTAACTAATGTTAAGAATATCTACTTACTGTAAAATTAACCAAAATTTCTAGAAAAAAGCCAAGATACTAAGAATGGGAACTAAAAATACAAATTTTGACATTTTTGAATGTGAATGTGCTATTTCAACTTGAAATACACTACTATTGCTTTTTTGTATATTTATTCAATATATGTAGCAAAAATGATAGTAACATTCCATATGTTACAAATTTCAGTTTGCTTGATAATCTAAATGCTAAAACATGGGAACACTAGTATTCACCCAGCTATAAAATGTGGGCAAATTTTTTATTATAGGGGTAAGTATCTGGTTTAGTCCTCCCCCCAGCAAAGAAAAAATAAGAAAGAAAGTGAATAAAATTTGATACTCTTTTTATCTACAGAACATAATGGTAAATAAATGTAAAGCAATAATATTAGTCCTCAGCAGATCTAGACTGACTGCATAAAAATGTACAAATTATTTCTCTTCATCTTCTAGACTTGAATGATTAAAAAGTAATTGAATCTCATTACTGACTGAACCAGACCTAAGGAAAATACTCTTTCATTCATGAAAGCCCAGGCATCATTACTGAAGATATATTTTGGTCAAATTGTACATAGATTTGGCAAAATAAAATGACTTCCACTTTGTATAACTTCATAAGCCTAAATTTCACTCTAAGAGGAGCTTTGTGTAAATGACAAAAGCTAGGAAATTCAGTTTTCACATTTTAATTACAATTCACATGTCTGTATCTCCTGCTGTGATGTTTTGTTAAAGAGAGATCTCATTTGTGATATTGCCAGTATAAAAACTGACAGATGGTAAAACCAGTTTCCAGCCTGCTGTCGTACTGGTTTAGCCTGGTTTAGATTATTTTATTAGCATTATTTGTTGACTATATATTAAGTAGTACAAGAGTACTTTAGTATTACAGTTTTGTTTCTTTTATTGTTAAAATTAAATCTATTATATGATAAAGTATTAATTTCAGATTTTATCAATATACTAATTTTAGGATGATTTGATTGATGCCCTATTTTGGTATGTGTCAAATTCTACTTGTTTTAATGAAATGCCTATAACCACATAGATCTGGGAATAATTATAGAAGAAAGACTCTAAAGCCTCATTAAAAAAAGTAATTTTGTTACATATAACCCATAACAGTCACAAAAATTAACCAATTAATTGGGCTAATTTTTAAAGACATTACAATCAGAAAAAAAAAAAAAACGACAATAAGTATTTAAGCATAAATGTATGCAAAGACAGGGACTACTGAAGCAATTTCCCTGAGCACCTCATTAGTAATATTAGAAAATAGAAACAAATATAAGCTAACTATAAAAAAAGCAGTTTCAAATAGTGAATCTGCTTATAAGAATCCTTTTGATTTATCTGATAAACATTATTTTAATGTAGTTTACCTACCTGAAAAAACAGAGAGGCATAAATTCAGAGAATACTAGTTTCATCGTGCTGTTGTCAGCTCTTAACTTCCTTCCACCACCTCAACTTTTTCACCTTCTTGAACTGGGTAGCTGTCTTTGGAAACTTAGGATCCACTCAGTTGATGGGTCAGACATGCATTCCACAGTCCTTTTCTTTCCAAGCCCTGGCCCAGTAAATGGGCTTAGAATTATAACACTTTATAAACCTGGAACATGGTAGCCCAGATACAAGGATACTGGCTTACTTGAACCTTAATAGACTTGTTCCCAAATCTGCCCTACAGGATGGATCCTAGTTGTCTGTGTAGTTTCTGGATCAAAGACAGCTCATGCAGTGAGTGTTTTGACCTAGTAACCTGGGTTTAGCTTCTGCATAGGTTTTTACATAAATAAATCCGGCTGTCTTGCCACTGGGCAGAATTTCTGCTGTAAAAGACAGTTTACTAAGTAATAGATACCATTACCAAATTTCGGGAAAATAATTCTAAATTCTTGTCTACTGGGCCTTGTCTACTTGGCAGATTGTCCCAATTCAGAGAGTTTTCCATATTAAGATGGAATTTTTGATGTTGTACCCAGAACTGCAACTGAACAAATCTGCATATCATCATCTTATACTTTCTTATCAGTCCTTGTCTTGAACCAAGAATCAGCTTCAGCTCTCATCTGGTTTAACTGCTCCTGTTGCTCAATTGGTACCCATAGAGTCCCTTTCATAATTCAATAGTCACCACAAAAGGATAACTTACCTCTTATTTATATGGAAGAAATCCAGAATACTAACATTTTTTTAAATTTCTTTCATACTGTTAGTGTCTTAATCTATTTTTGCTGCTATAAGAGAAAACCACAGACTGGGTGATTTGTAAAGAAAAGAATTTCTTTTCTAAAGCTCTGGAAGATGGGAGGTTCCATATCAAGGTGTTGGCACCTGGCAGGGGCCTTCTTGCTGCCTCATAACATAGCAGAGGGCATCACGTGGTAAGACAGCATCCAAATTCGGGTCTCTTTTTCTTCTTCTTTCTTTCTTTCTTTCTTTCTTTCTTTCTTTTATAAAGACACTAATCCCTATCATGCCACCCCCCAACCCCATGACTTCATCTAATCTCAATTATCTCCCAGAGACATTACCTTCAAATATCATCAACATGCGAATTCGAGTTCAGGTCTACAATACAGGAATAAACTTTGGGAAACACATTAAAACCATAGTAATTAGGATAAAGCAAAGGAGGAAAATGATCTTTACTTTCCTCCATCATGATTGGATAATCATAATGGAATTCAAAGCAAAAAACAATAAAATACCAGGGAAAGAGAAAACCAAATGGAGACAATTTTTAAATTTTTAATGAAATCTAATTTACATTGTTTGGCAATTGTATTAAAAAGTTAATTCACTTCCTAAGATCTGACTGGTAATGAGGTTGGAAATAAAAATGATATCTTTTACCTTTCCTGAGTTCTAATTGTCTTTTCTAGGTACTACTACTGAGGAATCTCTAATTTGGCTCATCACTTCAGTGGGAATTCAGTGCACATAAGGGGCACATATGTAATTGGCAACCTAATTTTTCTGCTTTCATCAAATGGTGCAATGCCAAGTCTTCATTGAACTTGCCAGTTAAATGCACTTGGGAACCAAACAGCAGCAAGCATACAAGAGATGAAAATGAACAAATTGGAAAGAGTCATTAGCTTTCTGTTTTTCTATCACAACAAAAATTATATCATTGAATGTGTTGCAAAGCGGGAAATTCTACTTGAAACATTAAACAATCTTAAAAGAGAATAATTCATTTACTAAACTTCTAAACTGCTGTTCATTAAAATTTATAAATGGAGTTTCTCGTGCTCATTTTTCAACAAAAATACAAAATAGTTAAAATGAATCAACTTTTCAGACGTGTTTTAAGTCATATATTTTTGTGTATCTTTCTGGGTAGTGCATATGAATTCTAATCTTCAGTTAGAAAGAAAAGTATCAGAAAATAAGCAATAAATGTTAGTTTTATTTAATACCTTAATGAAAAAGGCAATTGACAGATTGTCATGGTTCTCACTAATTATAAATGCAATTTGAGAGTGTGAAAATTATAATCAGTTGCGGTTACAAAAAATGCCCTTGAAATATCTGATCTAATATATAATTTTGAAGTATTCATTATAGATCATAATCAAATTATCATTATAGGTGACAATTAAATAGAGAATCAGGACAATAAAACTACCAAAATTTTACCCAATATGATTAAGCATTGCTATTCAAGGGGGAACAGAACTTTTAAAAATGTCTACTTGCAACTCCTAATAAATCACATATTCATTAACTAGATGCAAGTGTTCAGAAATAACGTTTCTGCAAAATTTCCTTTGCAATGACAATTTCTTTCATTAAAGCCTGTGGGGAAGTAATTCTAACTCCATCTTTGAGTCCAAGTATGTTAAGACTTTATAAATTCTTGCCTACATCTAAAACATGTATATTTTATAAACTTCTCTTGCAATATAAAAGGAGGATGTAGAAGGAAAATGCCCGAAGATTACAGACCAGCTGATTTCATGATTATCAAAAGCTCAAAGGAAACTCTTTTAAGATTTTTAACTGATCTAGGAGTTTTGAACGGGAAGCCATGTGGACAGTAGAGTTAAACAGAGCTGTAGCTGCATCACTTGGTAGTTGTTTGATCTCCTGTTAACTACTTACCTCCCAAATCCTGACCTGTCCAATTGAGAAAATATCAATAGCTGTTTCATAGGGTGCACATTGACAACATCCTGTGTTAGTACATATCCATTTTATAATGCTTAATCAAAGAAGTTACAATGTTTCATACTTATATATATTTGATATTTCTGCACTGGTCCTTATCCATCCACTTTGTTGCCCTTTCTTTACAATATCTCTGCTTTTTACACACTCCTATTAATATCTCTATTAGTCTTGCTTGTATGCTTAAGGCGTTTTAAAAGAACTCTAAACTCATTGTATGAGACATGGAAGAACTGGAGGTAGCAATGTCAATGTGAAAAAGGTAAAGTATATGGAGAATACATAAAGGGTTGGCATATGATGAAATACTGTAGATATAGCAATGGTCATCACCCACAGAAGAAGATTTGAAACATGAATTGTCAACCTTGCCACCAACTCCATATATTCTTAAATGTTTTCTTTTGTCACATATTTAAAAAAAATCCCAAAGTTGTTACCTCAGAACTGAGTTGTTTCCAATGCCAAAGTACACATTAATCACTAAGATTCACACAAAAAGTACACATTGCTTTTACTCCCAATATAGGCACATTTTAAAAGTCAGACTGTGGCTAAACTCTACAGAAAACACACACACACACACACACACACACACACACTTGAAAGAAGTGTAGAGTGCATGTTTCCTGTTTTCCAATATAGAAGTACATCAGATGATAAAGATCTTGCAATATGTGCAGGAAATAAATAAGGGGCTAGAGAGGAGAGGACAGGTGAACAGACTCAGCATAACTTAATATCGGGGATGTATTACCTACCTAAAAGTGGTATTACATTCCATTACAATGGGTTAACAATAATGGTTCTTACATACACAAACACACACACACACACACACACACACACACACAATATGCACTATATTTGCTGTAGTGGCTACTAAAGGCAAAATATGTAGGAGTGGAGATAAAGAAGGGCATGGAGGGGAAAGAGTTCCAGGCCCGATGCAAACCTGAAAGGAAATGAGGCAGTGCAAGAAGAAAAAAGACCAAGGAAAAATAAATTAGGTAAGCAAAAGCATCATGCATCAGAAGTCTTCTCCATCTCTAAACTGGCAAATTTTCTCTAGGGGGCTATCAGTCAAATGATGTCAAATCGTAGCTAGTTCTGTTCAAAATGCCTGTATTGTTGAGGACCTTACACATAGGAACACAAGTCCCACTCAGTCATAGTTGCAATGCTTCCATTATCTTACAGAAGAATTGATTGCTGCAAATGGTTCCTGGGAGGCGTGACCTGCTTAAAGGAAAGAAGCCAGGTTTCTTTTCTTGTTACTGTGTTAGGAAAAGACTTGTCAGAATATGAATGGGGCAGCTGACAAGAAAAAAAAAAAAAAAGGAAAAAGAACCTCATAATTTCCTCCCTTAGAGGTGGAAGGGAGAGAAGACAACATCAGTGTCTTGGAGAAAAACAGGTACAAGTGCATTTCCAGCATCCCCGCTTTGCTTCTCTTCAGAGTCCTACTAGTCTCTAGTCCTTGACCTGCCAATGCACTTGGACTCGACATATACAAGGATGGGCTGGGGGGAAAGCCAAGTCGGCACCGTCGGATATTGCTTCCCCTAAAATGAAAACTCAACAGCGGGCCAGCAGTGGGTGTGCGCGCTTTAATGTGAGAGTATGCGTGAGCGGTATCTGGCCACTCAGTTGGCCCGGCACCGCCCACCAGGCTGCCCCCGCCCCAGGCCAACTCTTCCACCGCGTCTATAAAGGCCGCGCTCCTGACCACCCTTCTCACAGCTCCGGAGCCCGGCCTGCCAGTGAGGTGGCTCTCTGCACTCCACACACAGTCACACTCCGCGCACTCACACACTTGGAAGCGCCTCCCCACGTCCCTCCCCTGCCCTCCTCTTGCTCTGCTCTTCTCTTCCTCACCACAAATAGTCGCCGATCGACTGCCAATCCGCCTCTTTCTCTCAACAACATGACTGACTGGGAAGAGGTGGCTCAGGCAGAGCGGCTCTGCCGGCGCAGGCAGGAGGAGCAGGAGGATTATTAAATAACGCAGCTCGACTCTGTGCAACTGGGAGTGGAGAGAAGGAGCCCAACAGTCGAGAAGGGGAGGGAGGACAGAGGAGGGGGACCAGGAAGGACAGCCCGTGCCCCGAAGACATAAATCCCTGAGTGCCCGGGAGGAGCCTTAACAAGCGGCGCGGAGCCCTCAAGGTAGTAACGCCTCCGGTGCCCCCGCGCCCGGCGGGTCGCGCGTCGCGTCGCAGCTGCGCCGGGGCCGGCCTCTGGGGGACGCGGGAATGACCGCCCGGCAGGTGACCGCGCAGTGCCCGGGCCGCTCCGGAGCAGCCCCCACCCAGGCCCCGGGTGCTGGCCGCGGGCCCCGAGGACGCGGCGCGGAGACCTGGCCTTGTGGGCTGGGTGGGAGGGAGGAGGACCGGCTCGCTCGCCGCTGGCCCGCGACTCCGGGTGCGCTGCGTGGCCATTTCCTCTGCGCTCCTGAGCGTCCTGTTCCTTGCGGCCCCGGCGGCCGCTCCAGGGCGACGCGGAGCGCGGCCCGCCAAGGAGGCAAGAGTTGGAGCAGGCTCTGGGCCGCTCCCCTCCTTCGCGGCTTGCGTCCCGCAGGTAGGGGCGGCGGGCCAGCGCTGGCGCCCAGGGCTGCGGGTGCCAGGGCGGGGACGGTGAGGAGGAGGGGAGGAGGAGAGGAGGGGAGGAAGGGGGAGGGGGCGGGGAGCCTGGGGCTCCGGAGGGAGCCGCAGTGCTGGATCCCAGACCGTCTCTTGCCTGCGCCTGGTTGTCCTTTGGCTTCCTGGATTGGAGGGGTGACCCTCCCCCGTGGTGGCAACAGCGGCGACTTAGAGTGAACAAATTGCTTTGTGGTGGCGCGTCGAGAGAGAGAGAGAGAGAGAGAGAGAGAGAGAGAGAGAGAGAGAGAGAGAGAGAGAGAGGAAGAGAGGAAGAGGGAGGAGGAGAGGAGGAGAGGGTGGGAGGAGAAGAGAGAGAGAGGAGAGAGAGAGAGAGAGAGAGAGAGAGAGAGAGAGAGTGTGTGTGTGTGTGTGTGTGTGTTTTTCTTCGTGTGTGTTCGCACTCCGGACTAATCAGTGCCTTGGTTCACCTGAGCAGAAAGTCAGCCCTCATCTGAAACTGCAGGTGACTCCCAGGCCTCTGATCTTTTGGCTTGTGTTCCAGGGAATCATACACACGGTGCCAACAAGAGGTAGGGGTGCACGAAGGGGTGACAGAGGGATTTGTGAATGGTGCTTCTCTGCGCGTGGAGGCTGAGCCTTGCTGATGTAAAGGAGGAGGTATCCAGAGTGAGAAGAAAGGCTATTTATGGCAAAGAGTTGTGAAATTTCTCAGGGTTTCCTTCAGTGTTTCCTGAGCCTCTTCCTTCTATCCCCTTGTCTCACAGAATTTGAAGCAATTTTGCTTTTTTTCATCTTCTCATGGGACCTGCAATATAAAATGAAGGAAGTCAGAGAATCACAAGTTAAAAAAAAAAAATAAGCTCCTTATAAGTCACAGATCCCTTGCCCTATAACGTTTCTAATGCCCTAGTCTCCACTCCTCTTACCTCTGTGGGTCCTGGACCCACAAGACAGAAAATACCTGCTTGTTTTCATCAGCTTTCATTTCTGAAATCTTTGCAGTTGAATACTTTTTTACTAAAATATCACACATTTTTCATTCTCCCTCCTTCCTAAAGGCTATTAAAAATAATATGTAGACATTTTTTACATAAAGCTAATTCTATTAAAAGCCTTGTGAGGAGAGAGAAACAGACTACTAAGTGAGGTTATATATATTTCTACTGATTTTAAAAACTAGATATTAAGGGAAGACATAGCATGCTGTTAATTTAGGCTACAACATAATTAGTTTATTTTGGTTTCTCATTCTATTGCTTTGTAATAAGTTCACATTCCAAAGACATAACCTGAAGCTTAGAGATGACTTGGGACAGTGTCTGTCACTTAGCAAATTTCTGTTTGTCCTTAAAAGTAGCAACTCCAAACTGCTGACTGAATTGTGATAGAACAGCACCCTTAACTTAATTTTAAACTGAGATGTTTCTAAGTTCTTGCCAAACACAATATTCTTACAACATTGAAATTCCATATTATAACTATTTCACAGAGAAGTAAACTGATCAACCCTATTGTCAGAGTGATTTGTCTTCATTTGGTTTAATTAAGAAGCTTGATGAAAATTTTTTTTGCAAAAACTATCAATTGTTGTTTGTCCCCATGCCCCCCAGCACCACCAAAATATGAAGGTAGATTTTAATTTCCTGTACTAAGGAAATTGAACTTAAGTGAGGTCACTCTCAGCCTTTTAATTTTCAATTTTGAGACAGAGTCTTCCTAATTTGCCTTGGCTGGCCTGGAACTTATGATCTTCCGGTCTCAGCCTCCTGAGTAACTGGAATTACAGGTGTGCACCACCTCCCTGGGCCTAAGGTGGCATTTCTTGACAGTCCTGTTCATTAGAAACAAGAAGCTGAGTTAAGGACTTGATTTGGTTAGATTCATATTAGTTTAAAATATATTTTCAGCACTGACACATGTGCAGTTTTTTTTTTTTTCCCTTTTGGTCCTGAGGACTGAACCCAAGGGTGCTTTATGACTGAGCCACATCCCCAGTCCTTTTAATTTTCTTTTCTAATATTGGGAGAGGGTTTTGTTAAGATGCTGAGGGTCTGGCTAAGTTGTTGAGGCTGGCTTTGAATTTACAATCCTATTGCCTCCGCTTTCTGAGTTGGCACGAGCAGTTTTATATATTAAGTTAGAACTTAGATGGAGAATCCCACTCTGAGAGTCATTACCTTAAATATCTGAAACCATTGAAACACAGGGATACTTGGTGATTAAAAAATGTCATTGATGAACCGTGTAACTTCAATCATTGAAAGTTGTATTTATGAATATCTGTTCTTTGACACTCAAAGAGTGAGCCAATTGTTACTTATTTTAAAATTATCATTTACACCATTGAATGTTAATTTACAGAAAGTCATAAAGTAGAAAAGTGAACCATTTATTATTTCCTACAATAAGTTTATTCAATTTTTATTGCATTTTATAACTCATAATACTCATTCTAAAAGACTTATCATGTGAATTGCACTGTCTAGGCATTGTGGGGGTTCTTGCTCCTATCCCTAGGAACTAACTGGCCAGTTGAGAGAAATCTGATGTGCATGCTTTAAACAGAGTTAACATGACAATAAAAGATTGCATATCTAAAAAGGGCTACAGGAATTCAGAGCATGACAATAACATTTCATACTGATTGTATCTGAAAAGGCTTCAAAGGGTAGGTAAGACTTGCTTGGTCTTAATGTTAAAGGATAAGTAGTTAGTAAATTGTGGATGAGAAGAAATCAAGGTCTAAGCAGTTAGTTTCCTGGAATGATAGAAAAAGAAAAAACAAAGAGAAGACAGAAGTGAAAGCAAATTTGTTTTGCAATAGATTTAGGTATTGCTAGATACTGTTGTGCAATGTGCAGGGCAAATCTGTTTTAGATGTACAACATTCTGAAAGTTTCACTCGTGGAGTTCATTGTCAGTATTTCTGAACTTGAGAAGACAAATATTTATTTTGATTTTAATAAACAGCATATACTTATACTGCTTACTCTAAGTACAGTAGAGTATTTGTAGAGAATATGCACTTTAAATCTTTAAATATACTTATATCACAATAGAGCATTGAATAACAAGATTGTGCAGGTATAGCCCCTTTATAGTGGGGTGTTTTAGGTACTTCCTTACCCAAACCTCCTTACCTTTGTTCTAAAGACTTGTGATAATGTGTAAAACAAAAGCATTAATGAGCATTCCTTGAATTTTTAATATTTTATCATCATAAAACTATGACTCATTAAATACCATACTTTTATATTGCTTTTATTTTAAAGTTGTTAGATTTATTAGATTATGTTTTAAAGTTATTATATGTATCCACATAATACTTTACCTATTCTTATATCATTTGCCCTGAATATGGAGCCATGATACTGGGTTTGTGGGGAACTTTTTAGAATTGTAGAAAGAATTTTAAAGTGTTTTTATCTATATTCTTAAAAATGAACTGTACTCATAATAAGAGGATGACCTTTCTCTATTCTAAACTTACTTTTTTGTTGCATGAATTTATTTGTTGTTTTTACATAAATACAAAACTGCTTAGAATGCATTTCTTCATTTTTAAGAACACAAAGGGAAACATCAGAACTGACTTTGAGCCTGTCTGTTCAATATGACAGCTCAGAAGTATGTTAAGGTGACACTGAAGAAATTGTACAAATATTAGATAAGACTTTCAATAGCCAAATGGAATTACTTTCAGATTAGTTGAATTAAAAGATTTTCTCATATATATTTTGTTGACAGTGCATAGATGATAAGAGTTATTATAAAAGTGAAAGCCTATTAAATCACCAATTTCATATTCATGCAAGAATGGAATGATTTCCAACATAGGGTATATACCAGCCTATCTTTAATTAGTCCCTTTTGAGTTTGATTTTGGTCTATATGTCACAGGTGTATCATTTTGATAATGTAATCTTGCCTACTGTGTGACTGACAGCCTCTGCATGATTTCCCTATTGGATAGTGACAAAAATCTGCTTGCTTTATATTGAGTACATAGGCTTCTATCAGTAATATTATCTTTACCATGCACAAGTGTCAGTTCACAATAAAACATGAAGTCTGGAGTGGGAGGACAGGTGCGGGATATTAAGGGAAAAACACTATAACAAAAGTAACATGTTTCATTATGATGCTTTTTCTAATTATAGAAACATATAGCTAAGCATCTTACATTATAATACATAGAGTACCAAAATATTATTATTGGTCTTATTTTAAAAACCACATTACATTTTAGCTATTTACATATGGGCTAAATTAAAAGAGAAGAAAAGGTGATAGTTGAAAATATTTATGAGAGTCTTTGATGAGATATAAAAAATTGCTCAAAAATTTTTGCTTAGGTCATTGATGAAAAAAGTTGATTGGCTCAGTTTCTGGCCCTGTCTCTAGATAACTTAAAACATGGTTTTTGGTAATTTGTAAAATATTAATTAATCTGATTAAAACATTTGAATACCTTAACTGTCCTCTGATACTGAATAAAATACAAATGTCTTTTATAAAGAAACATTTTATTATCTAATGGCTAATTCCTAACCTAGATCAAGGGTTCTCAAAACGTGTTCCCTGAACAACAGCTGCACTTGTTAACTTGTTAAAACACCATATCTGGAGCCACACCACAGAGTGAGTGCATCAGAAACGCTGGCAGAGGAATCCTCTGCTGCGTGCTCTACCATTAGACAACCACCGGTTTTGAGTAGTTTAGAAGGAAATTTGAAGCTTGCTACATTTTTTTTTTATCTAAATATTTTTTCTCAGCTGGCGGTAAACTGTAGTTTTACTGTTTAATCTTAGAAAATATTACTGTTTCTATCAAAAGATTTCATCTTAACTGTATTTCTTGACAGAATTTCAAATGAGTTTCCTATTCTTGTGCACACATTTGCTATGGATTGGGAAGGGAATACCTGAGAATTTAATTACACAGTAGTGACCCCAGGCTAGATCTTATTGGTAGTCACTTAGAAAGCAAAGACTATGCATGATGTACAAAGGTTGACAGTTTGTTTAATCTTCCTCATGCTTATGTGATATTTTTGTTCTTGGCATATAGTAATAACCTTTCTCTGTATAAGGTTATAGTTATTTTAGCCAAACAACAAAGGATCACAATCACACTTATTGAATATTCTTTAAACCTTACTATTGCAATAACTTTAGATTCTCGAGATCCTCTGAAATCTGAGATCTAGTATTTACATCCTGCATTTCCTTTGGTACCACTTTTTTTTTCTCCATCTCTTCCTACACCTTCCCACTCCTTCTCTGTTTGGGATATAAACTTAATCCTCACTTCCCTAAAGACTCCTTTATTTGCTTCTTTTTCTGTGTCAGTTGCTCTATATTATAATATCTTGGTTCTGTGTTCCTCTGCCATGTGTTACTTATTGAAATATTTTATTTACATGTATGTGATTGGTTTGGTATTGTGTCATCAGGAATTAATAGTGCACAGTGTTAAGAGTAGATGCCCAACAAATATTGGATGAGTAAATATATGAATAAAAATTAAACAATTATGCCATCTAAGAATGTTTTATTAGTTTTCCAAAAAAAAAGACTCTTTAAGTAAGAAAGGTTTAAAAATAAAGGCATTCCCAGAACATATATAAACATTGGCGTTTCTTTCCTTTCTTTTTGGCAAATGCCAAGATAGTATCTTATCAACAGTTGTCTATAGTGTGCTGAACACTTTTTACACTTTATGTTATGTCACATAATTCTTCTAATGTTTTAAAGTTGGTTTGTGAAAATAATGTTTTCAGAACAGAGACTTATAGGTCAAACTACATCAAACTTTATTTTTTTTGTTACAATGATGCAAACATTATGAACTCAGTAGGGAGAGAAACTATTAAGAAGTATATGTCCACTTTATTCCTGTCTTCTCTCAGGGCCAGGTAACGTCTGTGCATTGCCTACCTTGTTGCCACTGTCTTATGCTGCTGCTGTTGCTTCCTGGGTGATTGAAATAGATGATGGATGTCTTTCAAGATTCTTACTTCCACCATATTGCTTTTTTCAATACTGGTAACTTCAGTATCATTCAATCAAAATTCTCTTCCCCTATCTGGTCAGTCTTTGAATTCTTTAATGGAAATTTAACACATAATCAAATATAATTTGGAGAATGTGTGCCTTTATGCAGAGATGGTTCAAACTTTAGAAATACTCCTCCGTATTTGGAAACATAAAGCTTGTCTTTTGAATAGGTTCACACAAAGATTTGAGCACCTTGCTCAAGAAAAGTTTACCTTAAGTATAATTTTTGAATCTGCTTTTTTTCCCCATGAAAATGAAATATATTCATATGATAGTATCAGATTAAATTTAGTTTCTTTTGACTTTTAATCTTCAGTTCATCTGTTTAAACCATTGTTCAAGTGTTTGTAGCAAAATAAATATTTAAAGACTGATTCAGTAGAAGGCTATGAGCAGAGGTAAATTTGGTTATTCTGAATTCTTCTGCTAGACTGACTTCATAAAGTTATACATTTGATGGTATGTTTAAATCAGTCAGTATTATGAATAAATTTAGGTACATTATATCAAGTAGAAAAAATAATTGGTTGGTTAACTGAATATTTCACCTGTGGCCTGATTTGTAGTATGAGTCAAAAACTGATTTTTGTTGCCATAACTATTTAATCATTGACTGAAAGATTCTTCCTATCTGGATTTAGAGCATTCTTCTTGTGTGGCGGGAGGATTGATTGGTTTCTAGCCCAGCATTTTGGGACTTAGTATAAAGCAACTCTTAATATTCTGCTCTAATACTGTAACATTTTTAGTAATTAATCTTCTTTCTTAAATTTCTCCTTCCAAAGCCCCCCCCCTTTTTTTTGCCTGGGTCTTCTCTATTTCTTTGAAGACTGGGTTCCTGCCTCTGGAAACACTTCACTATCTGAGCCCTTTGTCTGCCAGCAGAATCCTCAAAGTACAGCCAGTTTCCTGGATTGCTAAACATTGCCAGGTCTTAGATGTATGTTTCATTTCAACATTCATTCTTGGACTTTCACCATGCCAACTACTTAAGGCACATTGCCATAACCCCTTCTTGGAGGTATTTATAGCTTAGTCTTGATTGGTTCGATTTGATACATTTTCCTTTTCTGGCTGTGTCCTGCTGTAGAGGTACTCATTCATTACCATTGACAAAAACATTCTATAAATGCTTATTAGGTATAAGTCAGCCTGTTTCAAAAAGTATGAACCTCCTGTGAGATAATCTTAATATATAAATTAGAAGTAAGTTGTGATGGCTGCTGAATAGCTTAATCTACAATAAATGAAATGAAAGTTATTCTATCTTTTGTTTTATGCCCAAATATGATATGTATATAATTGTATGCATACTGTGCATATGAATTCTTTAGAGTTTTCTCATTTCTCTTTTTCTGGTGTCTTGTGAGTTTCAAGATCATCTGGCTCTTCTATATTCTCTCTTCTTTGATGACACAGAAATCTCCAAGCCTCAGAAGTCTAGTGCAAGAAATAAATGGATCTTTAAAAAACCAAAATAGATGTAATTTGAATACAAGACAGATTGGTAAGTTTGAAGTTCAGATCCTCTTGATCCTTCTTCCAATGTAAATGGACCTCAGTCTATCCAATCATCTTTGCTGCTAGGGAGCTATCCAGGGTACTAGAAGTCTGCTGACTGTCTTGCAAAAGTGCAAAATCTGTTATATTGTTTATGCCAATCCTAGAACCTGCTGTTGCAGATGCTGCATCTTTCACTTGGAGTCACTAACCTTCCATCATTTGATTTATTCCAGTGAATCCTTCAAGGTTCAATTCAAATGTAAGTTCATGGAAGCTCACGTCTATCTCATGCTAGAAACTTCTGTTGTGTTCCTATACTAGTCTGTGAATTGCTCTTAAATCTTCTTATACCCCATGCCCTGTGAGGACAGGGCATTTTAATTTTATTATGTTTACCCACCAACTGATCTAAAGCTGATGTGTGAAGATCCCCAGGAAGATAAAACTGAATGAATACATGCATTGCCACTTAAGAATGACTTGAACTTTGTCTTTGTGTGAACTACTTTCACCTCTAGCTGCTGTCTTAAATTGTACCTAGGCTTTTATTGAATACTGCTCTCCCTGGCTACTTCATAGACTGAAAATTTATTTTTAACTTGTAACTGAGTAACTTAAAATGGCAAAAGTTCATTTTCAACTGAAGAAAATGGAAGAACTAGAGGAACTATGGAATCACTACCACATATATTTGAGGATGAGTGAGGTATAAAGAAGCTAGAAGCAGTTGCACAGGCTTATTTGGAGAATAAAGGTCGAAGGATGGTCTGTTTTGTTACTTGCACAAATAAGAATTCAGACTATCCACTCAGTGTTCACTTTCTATAGAATTCCAGAAGGTGGCATCTCCTACCATTAGCCATAAACCAGATGCAAAATTTCAAAGTATCCACTTTTCTGAGGCCATGTGAGGTTGGCAAATATCTTACATTCAGTAGACAAATTTTCTTAGGCTGTGTGTATACATGGATCAATGAGCCTATCTTTCTGAAGTTTACAATTTAGCTCCCCATTTCAGAGCCCATATTATCCATAATCCTGGGAAATTGGTGGTCTTTTTTTCAACACACCGGTGATCTCTTCTGCAAACTGAGTGAGCATGTTTATATCCTGTGCTGCATCCCTCTCACACATCATTGCCCAGAGCGTCCAAAGTGTCAATAGGGAATATGGACATCATAGAAGAACTCCTTTATTACATGTAAGACATTTTGTCTTTAGTGGTATTGGCCTAGAGATTGATCACTCTTACATGATGTTGGTAAATTGTGTGCCTGGGCACATCTTCCCTTATTTGGGAAATCTTGAGTATAGTTTATGTACCGTGTTTCTTGGTCAGAAATTTCCTGTATTCATTTTATAGTTTTTACCTTTCACGTTTTTGCAATTGATTTACTAGTATTCTTTGATCATACTTCTGTTTCCATTCTTTTTTTCTTTTACCTACTATTAACAGGAATGTTTCAGTTTTGAAGCAGAAAAAGAACAACTGTATTTCTATTATTTTTTTTTTTAACTTTGGGAGCCCACTTAAATAACTCAGGTAAATAATATGGATTCAAAATAAGTTGGGAGTATAAGAAAAGACATTTCAAATATGAAAATGAAAAAACAAAGAATTCCGTAACCATATTGAATTAACTAAAAAATTGGAAAAGAAATAATTTCTTTTGTAAATATTTAGCATTTTGTCAAATGAAATGATCATCATTAATTTTGTGTGTTAAAATCTGTAGTACATTTTTAAATAATACTAGACCCAAAATATTCCAATAAAAACTGTGCTTAATCTAATAGAAAAGTTGTCTTAAAGCACACTAAACTGTAATTTTTACAGTTTAGGTGTTTTTAGTGGAACTCTTAGGAGAAAGGGGTGAATTATAGCAATCATGTGAATGATTGTGTTGTGTAAATGTAGCCCTAACAATCTTCAGCACTTAGTCAAGTTTAGGACTCCTTAGGGACCAAAACTGATGATTGCCTCTGATTTAAAGTGTGGCCATGGAAAGATGGGATCCTGCTGTGTCTATCTTCCTCTTCAATAGAAGCAAATAATTCATTTCATACTGCCATCAAAATCAGCACAGATACTATTGAATTAATAACTTATGTTGCCATTAAGTCAAGCTTGAGTCAGTCTTCTTTATACGTGTATGTATAAACATGCACAGGTGTATAGAAATGTAATTTCTGGTCATGACATCTTAGATAACTTATTCTGGATGTTTTTAGTATATTTTTTTTTTCTTGATGGTTAATCAGTCAGTGTCGTCCAGAAAACAGAAACAGTAGGGTGTGTATGTGTCTATGTATCTATCAGAAGATAGATTTTAAGGATTGTCTCATGTGACTAAATTGTAGTACTGACTGTCAGCCTGGACTTAGGCATAATTTCTGTTTTATAATCTAAGGCAGATATCCTTCTCAAGGAAACCTCAGTTTTTACTCTGGAGGCTGTCAAATGATTGGGTGAGACCCACTCACATTATTAAGAACAATCTGCTTTAGTTAAAGTCAAATGATTGCAGATATCAAACACACCTTCATGGCAACATTTAGGGCAGAGTTTAGTAGAACAGCTGAGCACTGTAGTCTAGCCAAGGTGTGTCACACATGGTGAGAAATTTAACAAGGTCTTTCTAGTTTACACAATGTTAGTGTATATTTTACATATTTTTCTTTGACCAGAGATACTTTATCATTAGTTATTGGCATATTTAGACATGGATTTATTCTTCATTTATTTTGTATCCATTTATTAAGCATGTGCAAAAGATAATTCTATGAAACTCAATAATTTGAAGGAAATGAAAGATGAAGGCTATGTCTTCTTAGTGTGTTCATTCTAGTGGAAGAACTACAAATATATTAGATGCCTGAAAGATAAATTTGAAGAGTAAATGTGTGTAATTTTCAGCTTCACCAATTAAAAGTCATTTTTCCCCATGAGCAACCAAAAAATTATAGAAAGGGTTAACATGCCAGGTTATTATGCATATTAGTTTAACAGTGAGTCATATGTAAAACTAGATACTGAAGAGTATGCTTGCCTACTGCAGATCAACTTCATTTGAACCATGTTTCCTATGCTTACATTTATTTTAGCACATTTAAGGATTTATATCTGTGTACAACCTCTGCAAAGGTAATTTAATGTACTGTATTCAAAGAGATCTGACAAGAGGACTATCATGTTTTATCGATAGTATTGCTCTTCATATAGCATGAGTGATTATTATTATTATTTTACTTGCTCTTGATGGGGTTTTCTAAGACTGCTTTCATATTCTAAAATTACATTTTGTTTCTATTTCCATATTCATCAAATGTGTTGCTTTTCT
Organism: Callospermophilus lateralis; assembly: GCF_048772815.1. Lineage (NCBI taxonomy): Eukaryota > Metazoa > Chordata > Mammalia > Rodentia > Sciuridae > Callospermophilus > Callospermophilus lateralis. The sequence continues at coordinate 101,784,772 of NC_135312.1, read as the reverse complement.
GGCTTTGGAGGCCCTTTGTAAGCTCATCATACTTTGTTAATTCAAACATAGATCTCCCACTTTGTGGAGGTCATATAACTCAGAGCGCCCTCACACACACAACATATGCATTTAATCCTTTCTGTTTTCGAATTTCAGCTGTCATTATAAGCCTAATTCTACCGGGCCTTCCATGGTACTTCAACCTGCCCTGGGAGTTTCCTATGCAACACTCTGAGTTGTGAGCAATACCTAGTTGGCACCAGACAATTAAGCACAGTCTGTTCTGCTACAGTGCATTTTTGTGTAATGTGAATTAACTCCTACATGATGTCTAAATTGGAGAATTATGTTAGTAAAATGAGGAAGTTGGTTCTTGAATGATTTCCCCCAGCATATTAGCTTCACCAAATATAGCTGAATGCAGAGTATACTTATGCAGGCAAATACAAATTGCAATAGAGAGATACAGTACCAATTATTTATCCTATGTTCTTTTGTTGGGTGGGTTTTTCTTGTCTTTTTAGGCATATAGAATTTTTATAAAAGTTTTTATAGGTTTGGTTAACATTGTGTTATAAATTTTGAGTATTTCTGCTACAGTCCTATTTTGGGGGACAAACTGTTGTATTTATCATCAAGTCTTTGAGAATGAAAAATATATGCATTGTAGTAGCAGAAACTAAACAAATTTACTTTGAATAATATTTACTCAACTTATTTATTTATCCACTATGCATTACTCACTGATGCTGATGTTAGATGTATGAAAAGCAAGCCAGACTTAACATCTTAATACATGGAAGTCTTTAATCAAACGTCATATTTGATATGTTTGATATGGTTCTGTTACTTAGCTCAGTTGATGGTGAGGAAGAGAGACAGCAAGTAGTGATTGTGGCTCATGCACTTTCTCTTTGCCTTGAATGGTCTTCATTCCTGCCTTATTTAGCTGATTTTCTCTAAACTTTATCTCAACTCAGGCATCACTTTGTAATATTGTTTTGTGTTCTCATAACACCATGCACCTCTTTTTTTTAAAAAAATTAGCACTTAAGGTAGCTGTTAAGTTTAGAATTTTTTATCTCTTATTATTTTTGGTATCACTGTTTTCCTGGTCTGTATACCCAATGCTTATGAGGCCACTTTATTATACAAACTATACAGTATTTTTTTTAAAAAAATAAAGGATATAAGGTACTTGTCAGTTTGTTTTATTTAATACTTTTACTCCTCAAACTGTGACTATTCGATTTTTTTCCTTGAAATTCTGTTGTGGTATGTATAGCTTACAGCTTTCCTGAACTTGCCTCCATATCTTGCTTGGTCAAGTTTCAGCGAGGCAAGGTTCATATTCTTGCCAGGGACACTTGATTGTAGAAAGAAAAGTTTATTATTAATTGAATTAACTGTAATTTGTGGGTTACACCTTTACCGTTTCTGTTGAATATGACAAGTATGCGCCTCAGTTATTTTAAGTGAAACATAACGCTTAGTTTCTTTTGTTGTGAAATAAAATGTCCCATGTATTCATTTTGATCAGTTGTACATTTTTATATAGCCCAACAATATTCTAAAAAGCAAAGAAAAAGTTTAGTTCATCTAAATTTGTTGCTGCTCAGTAATATTTTTGCAGCATTTTAGGACCATTATTTTCATTGTAATAAACAGCCTATTTTCTGGTGACAGGCATTTTAATTTCCATAAAAAAAGTGGTCAGTAGACTTCTAGATATAAAATTACATGATAAAAATATCAAAAATTATTTCTATGTACTTTACAGATAGCATTTGAAATAACTTATACTTTAAAATATCCTTATCTCATAAGCCTCTATTTGATTCCAAATAAAAATCTCAGAGAAGTTTTCTATTTAGCAAACAAAATACGTAATTTTTATACATGATTGTGGAATACCACATAATCAAAATAACACTCTAGTAATTAAAGAGCTACCTTATAAAACTAGAAAGGATGAAAAAAGACAACTATAGGCCTGCTTGGCTTTTGTGTCATATGTTAATGCCTTTAAAATAAAATTTCACTGCTATATCAGTGTGCTTTTCTCATTTATGCTTTGCACCCATGCTTGGATCCACATTGCCATAAGCTTGGGCTGAGTCATTGTGCTTAACATTTCAATATCTATTGTACTGAAAGTGATTTTTTATTTTCAGTTCACAATCTGTATGTTCGGAGTTCATTACAGAAGTCTAAACTGTAAGGAAATGTGATCTTTATATGATAATTATTTCAAGGATCATTATTATATACTTCCCATTGTTCTTTTGACTACATTAATATACTTTTGTTCATGAAGTGACTTGTAATCAAAATTATCATTTCTTTTACTTTCATTCAACTTTTGGAAATTTTTAATTCTGCCGATAAAAGTTACCATCCTTATCTAGTTTATGCAATAAAATAATGAACAAAAATTCTACAAATGATAAAAGTTAAAAATGGGATCAGAATTTTTATATTGTGTAGATACATACACTCAAGGCTTTGTTATAGGACAAATTTTTCCTGTGCTATTGAGAAATGAAGAAAGAGCTGATTAATTTCTTCAAATAATCTATAAATTATATATTAAGCTATTATAAAGCTTAATTGTTGGCCTTTGCTGAAAACTGCTACTAAGTAACTATGAAGCATCATTATTACCTTCCTATGACTTAAAAATCAAGTAAACATTAAATGGGAAACATGTTTCAAGGTAAAATATTCAACTTAAGTAGTGAAAAAGAGCAAGTAAGGTAATCATAACCTCTCATTTTTAGCATTCCTGTTTTCAAGTCTTTTAGTGGGACCAAATTTTATAGAACAGATGTAGAATTTTAATCTTTTTCTGCAGTGCAAGAATATACTGTCTGAGGGATATTTTAATATGTAAAGTCTCTTTAATTTTTTATAGAGATTAAAATGATGCTTTTCCTACATATGCATTTTCTGATGTTTAAGTTTAATGAATGTAAAGAGTATGGTCTTCAGGTCATCTTTTTCCCTTATAAATTAAATCTGTGTTTCAATATATGATACCTCTGAATTTAGACCAGGAAACCCTCAACCTTATTACTGGTAAGTTTGGTCCAGCTGCTTGTACTTTGTTAAAGGAGTAATTCATAATATTGTGAGTTAAACACTACAAGAGGGAGGTGTTGTTGGAAGATTTATTTTAGTGTTGATAATTTTGTTAACTATTAGTCATTAAGATAAACAAGTATAATTTTATATCAGCCAGATTTCTATATGGCCACTTCACTACATAGACCTGGAGCCTACTTAAAGTTTTCTTCATAAACATTTGCATATTTCCTTGTTTTGTTAGGCCAAGCCATTTGGTGGCCCTTTGCAAGTATAAAATAGTTGATATTTTGTCATTATTTATCCAAAGAATAGCATCATTTAAAATAGCATACTTTTGAAATATTTCTTAGAAAATGACCAGTTTTTCCTAACTTGAGTGTGGCACTGGTTGGATATATTCAACTTTCATGAAACCAGCATCACTGATGCTAATAGTCTCTGAAAACACATAAATTACTTCTCTTTAAACACTATAATATCCTTATAAAAGCAATTAACATAAGATTAAATATTTATTTTCATGATCTCAATAATTTATGAAGTTAAACCATATTATTTCTTTTGATTATCTTCAGGCTACTACATGTGTTTTAGTTACTTTATATTTATTTACTTAGTCATTTTATTCATTTATTCAGTGATATATTATTATATCTGTTTATTTTAAAAACTTTAAGTACTTTACAGGTATTGAACACTTTATACATGCAAGTACTGTATGGAGTGCTCAGTTTTAATGATCTCATTTTATTCTCTGAGATAGGCTATTTTCAATCCCTACTTGTATTTGTAAAAATGGAGGCACATAAAAATATGTCAACTTGTGATTACTCAACTTGTATGAGGTGGAATAAGGAATTATTTGGGGTTTATATGATATAATTGCTGCTTATATCAAATTCCGTGTTCCATTATAAATGGCAGTTTACAATGAATAGTTTTTCTGGACTATTAAAATATGCTTCTAGTACCTACAGATATAAAAATTGTTTCGGCACAGTTCAGGTGCCTAACACTATAAGTTATTCCAAAAAATAATTTTATAGAATATATAAACATTAACTAATTCTCAATCATTATCATTTGAATAAACCTTTTTTTGTATTGAAAGAAATCCTAGAAATGAATGACAAAATTATTTTAGGTTAGGAAATGAGATGAGTACAACAATAAATGTAAATAAGAAAATATTCATATGTGTATTCTAAAACAGAAATGCTATTCCACTGGCTATATCAATGTGCCTTCATTAAAAATTATATTGTATTAGGTTGTGAACTTTATAATATTTAGGTTACAAGGTGATTAATTTGGGGCAAGATATTTCTGAGTTTACAGGCTCTGTTTAGGAGTTAAGGAAATTAACAATGTCTTTTTCTAACAAATGAGTATGTTTGCATAAACAAAATAGTAGTGTTTGTAACTTCCGATGATTGTGCTTTCCCCAGAGTGTCCAAGAATTTATTCTGAAAAAAAAAAACTCATGGAAAAATACTCAATGAAAACAGTATAAGTCTTTTGTATTAAGTTAGTTCATTTTGATTGGCAATATTATTAAAAAAGGTGCACAATGAAATGCATTTTTTTTGGTGTGGAAAATGTAGATTATAGAGTGCAGGGTTCTACAGATGTTCTCCTCATTGGTCAGAGAGGAGTGGACATAGAAATATGTCTACTTGCAGTAGGAATTGCAACCACAATGTTCCTCAGGAGAAGTTTTAGAGTCTATAAACCACTTTCCCAAATTCTATCCCTTTTGAACCTCAGTGGCCAATTATTTTGATGTCAGTTTATACTGGACAGACCTAAGGGTTAGAAATTAATATATTCTCCTATGATATCACTGTTACTTGTGCTTCTGGCTTAACCAAAGTTATCCTTTCTTCTTTCACATTCTGTGATGCCATCCTCCAAATTCTAGCAGGAACTCACCTGTGCATCTGCTATTTCCCTACATAGTGCAGGAATAGGAATTTTCTTTGACCTCTTCAGTCACGTTTCTTGAGGCTTTGTTTCACAAGTAGATCATACTCTTAATAAAAGACATGAGTGATGACATGTGTTTTAGAATGAGAAAGTTATCTTGGCTTTCTTAGGACTCAATCCATGCTTCTTATGACATATGTTTCAGAACTCCAGTGATGTCTGTAATTGCAAGTAATAGACAATACTAATAAGCTTGCAGTATTTGCCATTCACTACTCAAGGACTTAACACACATTGACTCATTTAATTCTCACGATAATCTGATGAAGTAGGTGATATTTTCCTTATATTGCAGATGAAGGGCACATATTTTAAAGAAATACCCAAGTTCGTAAAGTTGGTTTCTACTCAGAGCAGGGACTAATCTTTGCAGTAGAGTTCCATGTCCATGCTCTTGGTCACTTCACTATATACACAGGGAGGTTAGTCGAAGTTCTTTCATAAACACGTCTATATTTTGTTGCTGATATTATGCCAGCAATTTGATGATCCTTTTAAAATCAATGAAAATCTTAATATTAGTGAAATTGTCCACTTCTATTTCAGTGGTAATTTTAAAGAGGTAACTGGTTATTTGCCATTAACCTAGTTTTTTGTTTGTTTGTTTTTGTACCCAGCTTTACTTGATCTAAGTATCTATATAGGAAACATATGTCATGCAGTGTACTAGGTTTAGTATTTATAGATACAGGACTTGCCTATATAATCAACTTGCCTTTCTAAGGATCTAAATAGCTATGATTTGTTCAGTGAATATATATATATATATATATATATATCCATATATATGTGTGTATATGTGACATATCTCATCATTTTAGTATTGTTTTGTGGTTAGGGTTTTTAAAGATTATCATTGATAAAATATTTTTAATAGATTATTATTTTTTCATTTCACCAAAGTGAAGCATTTGATTCAATAAAAGGTTCAACAATCACACTCTCACTTGACAAAGACTTGCTTGGTTTATTAGCATGAATGGGAATATGAATGATTTAAAACAAAGCTGATGAAGAAATAGAACTAAAGTCCTATTGCTGAATAATGAAAATTCATGTCTGAACCCTTTCACGTAAACCTAAAAAAAATCATCTTAAGCAAAATGAAATATTAGTGAATAAAATAAGTGGAATGATAAAACCCAATAGAGGTAAAATTTTCTAGATAGCATTAAATATACTTGCTACTTTATTTTAAATTTATTAAAGAAAATGAGGATGTAGGATTTCTTCAAAATGGTGTTTTTATAACTTTCAATTTGGTAAATTTCCTATTTAAGTACATTATGTTTGATATTCCATTGTTTGAAAGTGTTTAAAATGATATCTATAAAGTCTACCATTTGTGATTTTTTAACAATTTAATTTTTAAACCAATAATTTAAAATAGAATGCAGATATTGAAGCTACAAAAGAGATTATCAGGTATTTAATATTTATATGTTAAATATTAACATATAAATATTTTTCTCTTAATGGTCTTAAGTCTAAAAAAATCTAGAATACATTGATAAGAGTGTCAGAATATTTGTATAATTAAGAAAACACAAGGTATAAAGAATGCTATTGTAGAACAAACTCAGATAACCATTGTTTTGTGAAATTAGAATTGATTCTATGTGATAATTTTATCAATAGATTCCTCTGCCACATTTTGGCTTGTTTATCTCTTTACTTATTACTCAACAATTATTTATACAGTATTTACAATGACATTTACATTTACATTGTAAAACACTAAGATGGATTAGACATGGGTCTTGCAGAAAAGGACTTGCATTCTAAAGCAGTAGCTATGACAAATATACTCTATATTCTAATGTCTTAATAGGCAAAATATAAAATTCCATAAAACATACTATTCCAATGGATTACATTTGTAGAATATAAATGTCATAAAATGCATATAAAAAACTGTGGTTTTAAAGGAGAGATTATCTTCAACTGTATTAGGTAGAAAAATCACCATCAAAGAAGTTGTATTTGAATTTGGGTCTGAAGTGTGTGTGTGTGTGTGCATATCAATTTAAAATGTTTTTGACTGCAAGTAACCCAAATCAAAGTATCCTTAACAACACAGGGAATTTATTGGCTCATATAACTGAAAGGGTTCACAGCAACAGCCGTGACAGTTCATTTGGTGCTTCTGCTTTATTTCTCTCTGCTGCTGCCAGATTGTTTTTTTTTCCTTGACTAGCAGAAGGGTAGCAGGAATGAATTCTGAGACTAATGACTCTGCATGATAAGCTCCAGAAGAAGAAACACTTCCCCAAGAAATCTTTCTGAGATCCATCTGGATTGGAGGTGCCTAGGATGGAGGATTGACCTTAACCTGTGGCTAGGATGAAGGAGTGTGCCTATTGCTGTAAATGAACTAAGGCTCATTGCTGGAGTTAAAAATAGTGTTTGGTTTTCCCTGAGTATTTAGCTGCATGGGGAGTGGTTTGGAATATTGCATTAAGCAAGCTTATGCTGTTGGAGACGGGGAAAGGAGAATGGATCCTGAGTAGGCAGCTTAAGGTGTCTACTGGAATGTGTGTTGGACATTCAAATACCAGGAATGACATTCAAGCATTGTGGGTTGTGTGAGCATATGAAGGAAGGAAAACAATATGCATGAAGAGAGCACTTGACTATTGCAGCATTGGTTAAGGTAGAGATCGCTTGAAGGGAAGTTGTTTGAAATAACATTAAAAGGGTAAGTTGGGATCAGATGGAATAACTTGAAAGCTTATCAGTGAAATTTAGGATTTATTCTGTAAATGAAGTGAGGTGCTCAGTAATTTTAGCACTTGGCCAACATGCTCAGAGGTGCTGTTAGTATTTGAATGTGTCAGTGTCAGGGGAATACTTCTCAGGAAAATCGACTTTAGTGCCTGGTTGAATGGTGGTGTCATACTCTAACATGAGAAAGAGGATGGGAAGCAATTTGTAAATTTCTTACCTGAGTCTCTCAAAAGATGATTGTTTCTTTACTAGTAAAAGGAAATGCAATAGAAAAAAATTGGGGGTGCATAGAGATTAGGAGTATGTGTTTGAATATACCACATTATTCATCTATTCATTGAATGGTAAGGGCTTTGGAATTCAATTTTTAACCTTTTTATTGTACCAGTGAATAATTTGATATTCACAGAATGGAGTGACTTTATTCAATTCATGATACTTTATGTTTTGGAGCTAGTTTGTGCATCCAGCCCTTCTGGTTCTAACTTTTGTATTCTATCCATTATATTATAGCTCCTCCCAGGTTTGACATACACATTGATATGTTTTTCCTGAACAATAAATGATATCTAACATTTACTGAGAACCACTTTTTCTCAGACATTTTTATTCTTATTATTTATAGTTAGCTGATAGATATGGTAATTAAAATCATTGTATCTGGTGTTACCAAGTACATCCAACATGTCTATCAAGCAATTTGTATACATTATATACTATGCTTTTAATGACCATTCTGTGGTACACATTTTACAGATTGAAAAATTTACACTTAAAGAGTTTATTTAATATGCCTAAGATCATGCAGCCTGATGGGCCAGAGCAGGATTATGAATTCATAATAGTTGTCAAACTCAATCAGTGCATACTGATGCTTTCAAAGTATAGTGAATCCGAAAATGAGTGTTTTGACTTGGTGGAGGAAGGGGTTGGATTGGAGACCTTTGCTCTTGGTAATTAGAAATGTGAGACTGACAGTCTGTCTTAAGGTTGAACCTAAAAAGGCTGATGATATAGACCTCATAGCAACGAATATTGGTCTTGTTTGCAATGGAAAGATTAGAAAAAGGGAAGGGGCATAGAGGCAGAATCTGGGACCCAAGGAGTAAGTAAGATAAGCCCCATAAATGTAAGAGGACTATCAAGAGAATTCAATGACAGAATACAATGGGGATAAGATTTTCAAACCAAAGAAATGACCAAATTCCCCAGTGTTTCAGGATAATCCCATTAGATGTAGTAAGTAGAAGGTCATTGGTGGTTTCTTGGGAGACCAATTTTTATCAAGTGGCAATTATGCAAAGCACTAGAAGTAGGGTTAATGAGTGAATGTAATGACTATTTATAGTTGGAGAGCGATTCCATTAGACAGAGAAATCTTTAAAAAAATCACTAGGGAGATAAAATAGGTAATGAAGCTTGGTATTGGAAACTATGGGAACAAATAGAAAAACTCTAGTGGAAATATCAACTCTACAAAGAAAAACTGGAGAGAATAGTGAATATTGAGAAAGATTTTTTAAAAGGAATACATATACAACTAAAATAGAATAATGTAAAATGGGCAACAATTTCACTGATGGTCTCAGTGTTCTCAGCAAATATGTAAGTTCTCAGAAAGTCTTGGTGTGCTTCTGTGTAATGTTGGTCCCTGTTTTTAAGTGGGAAGCTCCTTTGACTGTTACCTTCTCACTGAACTGTGTTGACAGACTGTCTCACCTGCTTCTGCTCCACTGCAAAGTAGAAAACCTTCCCTCACTAACCTCCTTTCCAATATTGTGTTTCCAAATGGAAAGATTGTCATTTTGTATGTTTTGCATGTTCAGTTTCAGTAAATGCTAATGTTTCATTAATTATTTGGCAAAAAGACCAACATATATAACAGTTAATGAATTCCCTAGAAACAAAGACTTAAAATTCAAATCCAGCTGCCCCAAAGATAAGCTACCGAAACCAGAAACCATGCATAATAAAACTGCCTACCCATGCAGATGCTTGATAAAAATGTACAACCAGTATTGTGGTATCCCAAGTGAATGTAACAAGAGAAGTGACTTTATGTAAATGTGTGAGGTCTTCAAATTTCTGCTCATATGTCTGCTCATCCTATGTATTTTCCGTCTTGTTGAAGACCTTTGCTTGGGTTATTCCAATTACACGGATCTACCTTCTCTTTTCACTCTTCCTCCATGCAAAATAAGATCAGATTAATAGTTTATTTAGCATACAATGTGTCCCAGGTCCTGTTCTACTATCTTATATATAATAAAGGATTAGTTCCATTGAGTCCCAAGTTTTCAATTCTATGAATATCGAAATGAAATTGACACAGGCATGTTAAAATAGGTTGGAAATTATAATCTGGAACTTATATGTATTATTATATTATGATTCATATATTATAATTAGATCATATCCTATATGTTTTTATAGGTGTTTCACATCTGAGACAAGGGGACAAAAGTGATTTTAATTACTTTCACCAGCACTGTGAGTTAGATAGTATTTTTTTTCCCATTTTTGCAAATGAGGAAATTGAAATATAAAATTAATGTACTTACTTAATTAACATTTGCATTTTACGATAATTAATTCCAACAAAATCATTTTAATAATCACCTAAAAACTTTTAGCTATGTAAAAAATAAAGTAAACTGCTACTAAATGTAGTTTTTTAAAAATAGTTTTTCAAGCAAGTTGAGAATTGTTGCATTGGAAAGAAAAGTATATCCTTATCGAATCTACTCTCTTGGTTTAGAGGGTGGAATACAAAGAATAAAAACTGAGGTGTTTGAAGAAGTGGAGTGTGGCATGGTGGAAAGGATAGATTCGTATTTGTTGAAAGGGGCAGGTGCAGAAGGTATAAGCTAGGTTCTCTCAGGCTGACCCTCTTTTTGAATGGGTAAGCTTGTTTTGACTGTTGTCTTTTACTGAATTGTCTTTTGCAATTTATCTTATCCCTTTTGTCCTGAGAACAATGCAGAAGGCCTTCACTTCATTAATCTGCTTTCCCTTAATATGTTCCCAAAGCAAAAAATCCATATCTCATATGTTTTTACATGCTCTGTCTCAATAATTGCTACTGTTTTATTAATTAACAATTGTAATAGCGAAATTCATACATACACACAGTCCTTTTCTGTCATTTCTACACCAGATACTGACATTACGGCATTTTTGGCAAATAAGTAATTGATTAAATTTAGTCTTAATGCTTGTATTTATTCCTCTGTGTATAAAAGTTAACATCAGTGGATTAAGTGTATTTCAGTTAGAAAAGAGTTTCCAAAACTTATCCTGTTTTTAAGCGAGGCTAACAATACACTAAGTATAGAGGCCTGGAAAAAAGTTAAGACATCAAAATCATAACAGTGGTAGGAAGTGACTTGAACAGTGACAAGATGAGAAATCCAATGAGTCATAAATAAGCTAATTTAATTCAGAAACTGTAGGGTGCTGCAAAGATGTGGTTGCTACCTTTTGATCTGTGACAATTTCTTTTGTTCTTCCCTGGTATATAGAGATAGACTTGTGAGATTTTTATCAATTGAATTTACAATATTTACTATTTGAATATAAAAGTAAGAAGGACAATGTTCTAAAAATGGTGGATTAGTGTGCGTCAGAAATAGTGGCTTAGATAAGTGTGTTAATATATCAGGTCACTAGAGAACCACTTAATTGAATAATCTCAAACAATTTGTGTCTTTGTTCAGCCATGAAAACTATGCAGTTATATCTCAGTGCCAAGATTATTTTTTGTCATGTTTTCATTTGGGTTGATCATAATTTTCTATATTTCAAAAGAAGAATTCCATGGGATCATTACTTTTCAGTTTTTGTCAGTTTAGTGATGGTTTCTTAACCTTCCCATAAAGTCATCTTTAAATCTGTCTGTGTTTTCTCATATACTAATATTTACATTTTTCCTGCTAGTCTCAGTTCATGGTACAAAGTTCAAGCATTGCATTGTTAAAGGGGGGTTTTGAGCCCACATAATATATAAACAGTGGAAGGTATTTGGTTCACAGTTCTGGGTCCTGGGATGTCCAACAGTATAGCTTTGGTATATGCTCTGTGTGCTCTGTCATCCTTTGATGGAAGGTGGAAGGATAAGAAAGCTTCAAAGCAAGAGATCCAAAGGGAGTAAATTCACTTTAATAACAATCACACTTTTGTGAAAACTAACCCACTACTGAGATAACATTAATCAATTCATGACCAATCCCCTGGGCCTCACCTGCTGACACTGTTGCATTGAGAATTAAGTTGCAAGCACATGAATTTTGGGGGACACATTCAAACTGTAGCAGCTGGCAAATGTGATAAAGTAGTTTTAAATGTAATAAATAGGGAGAGTATCAAAAGCTTTCTTAATATTTATATTTGGCACCAGAGCAAATAGCTTATGTAGGACAAGAACACCATTCTTACATGGCTCAGAATCTATCCATTTCATTTTCCAAGGCTTTGAATTTGGTTCACTATGTATGTCTGTCTGCTCTACTAGTCATTTTTTAAAGAAAATATGGGGAAAATGACATTTTTATTTTTGATCAAAGAATTTAATAGTTCATTCTATTAGTGCATAAAGAAATAAAGAGAACTTGAAATTTAAATTATACATCTGTACTTCTCCTGTTATTAATTCATTGATTCAATATTTGCTTTGTACCACAAACTTATAGTACTTTACATACATTATCTTCTTTAATTTACAGCAGCCACAAGAGATATTTTCTGTTATGATAATAATTTTAAAATATGAGATAGAGGAACATTAAAGAAGAGTCCACATTTGAGTTGCCAAACTCTTAAGATGATGTTCTTGTCTCTTCCTCCTCCTCCTCCTCCTTTTTTGATAACCAGGGTAATAGATAGGGATGGTGAAGTAGTAGAAAGGGAAGATTGAGTTACATTGGTGTTATGGTTTGGATGTGAGGTGTCCCTCAAAAGCTTACATGTGAGACAATGGAAGAAGGTACATAGGGAAAATGATTGTGTTGTGAGACTCTGAACCCAGCCAGTGAATTGGGTTAAATTAATCCCTATAGGGATTAACTGAGTAGTAAATGAAGAGGTAGGGTGTGGCTGGAGTAGGTGAGAATTGGAGCATGACTTTGAGGTATATATTTATTTGTATCTGGCAAGAAGAGTCTCTCTTCCTTTCTGCTTCCTAATCATGATGTGAGCTGCTTCCCTCAGTCACACTCTCAATATTCAGCCCAACCTTGAGCCCCAAGGAATGGAGCCAGTCTTCTACGGACTGAGACCTCTGAAATCCTGAGCCCCCAAATAAACTTTTCCTCCTCTAAAATTGTTCTGATCAGATCTTTTAGTCACAACAGTGAAATAGCTGACTAAAACAATTGGAGAGGACCTAGAAGTAACAGGGTATTTTAAGAAGTAGATTTAAAATACCAACTGCTTGATAGGGAACAAGTTACTTATTCTCCCTGAGCCTCAATTTTATGAACTTTAAGATGGGAGTCAAAGGGACATAAAGACAGAATGAGGTCACATTTGTATACTAGCCAGCTGCTAGCTAGTAGGGTCTAAATGCTATTTGGATAAAAGAAAGTATATCGAAAGTGACAAGACTTTGAGGCAAGGAGATCTGGGTGTTTGGAATGAAAAGGTTGGAAAATGACTGAATCTTGTGTGCTTTCTCTCCTCTGTTAACCATCATCTTTTTTAGGATCTCAGGAGGTCAAAGAGGACACATGAATTGTGAAATAGTACCTCTCAACAGAAGAAATACAGAAACGTTTTGTAGTTATTAGCTCATTGGCTGTCCAGACCAAGATTTCTAACTTGACAAAATTCCTCTGTGAGCACCATCCAAAATATCATATATCCATTAAAATTATTTCATAAAAAAGAATAGACACATAAAAATAATCTAAAATAATCTATATAGAAATGGAAGAGGAAAATAAGAGGCAGCCTGAAATGCTTATAGAAATGGAGAGAAAAATTATGAAGCAGCTACTTTGTTGAATGAGAATTTGTGCAAAGAGTATGTTTTGGATAGTTTGACTTTTTGTATTGAGAGTCTCCATGCCAACCTGTATCCCACTTTCCCCAAATATACTTTGCTGCTATTTGGCAATTGGTAAAATTAAATGTTTTTGGATTTCCTAATTTGAATCTTTTGGATTTGGATAGGTGTTTTATGAATATGATAGCAGGTAGAAATAGGCCAGAAAGGTAGAAGAACAAGAAACAAAATAATGTTTTTTTTTTTTTTTTTTTTGCTAAAACACACAAAGATAGATGTTTCATGTTTTGAACATGTTGAAAATTACTAGTTACATCTTGTTCTTTTCTGAATACTGATCTTCATCTCTAAGGCTGAATTTGCTTGGCATGGGTCTTGAGGATCTAGAATCTTCATCTTAGTGCAGTGTTTATGTCTTATAATTGGTAGAATGCTTTCTAACACCAACTACCTCAAATATTGTTTCAGTAATCACAACAGCTGATGTTGTACCCACACTTGGAAGTCAGTAAAGGACTATTTGTTGACAAGCCTGAAACTATCCTAAACTCTCCAAAAAAGTCTAAAAAAGTGGCTCCTGTTCTTCAGTAAGATTTAGTCTTACTTGGTTTAGTGATGGGCTTGCTCAAGTATATTTTGTTGGAAGAATGAGGTGTGAGTTGGAGTTTCTGAAACTTAATTTCAGATATATTTCATAATATTACAATAATATTAATTTATTAATGACCTCGTTCCTTTGAGGATAACCTAAAATCCAGCTGTCTCAGACAGAAGAAAGTATATCCTCTTTTATTTATTAATTCAACAAATATTCATTAGATTCTCTTATCAGGTACTGTGTTAGTTATCTGAGATACAACAATAAATAAAAATTCTCTTTGGCCTCATAGGTCATACAGATAAGTATATACATTATAACTGCATGCTTCTGTTACGAAGGTATACAAATATGTACATGATAAAAAAGACAATAAACTACAAGTTGTTTACTTTAAAAGGCTGGTTGTCACAGGTAGAGAATCTGAATGGTCAGTGGTAATCAGGGCAAAAATTTTGTAGTGAAGGGTGAGGCAAGTAGAAATAATATCTGGCCTTAGAAGGCCAGATAAATGGGTAAAATCAGAGGTTCATTGGTTCCTTATTGAAATCTCAAGTGAAAACTAGGGTAAAGCTAATAATGTTGACTTCTGGAATTTAAGAAGGGAATTTCATGATATGAGTTCATGACTATAATTCATATTTCACATAATAGTTAAAATAAAGTTCTACATATAAAAAAATGTAAGACACTATACCATGTACTTGGTATATATATACTTGGTATACTATGTACTTGACATAGCATTTTTTGGAAGTTATACCCTCAAAGAAGCATTTTATTTAGATTATTAAAAGTTTATAGCATTGTTTTATTCAATTAATGGGGGATCCTTTTCAAAGTTTGACTCATAAGCTTTTATCAGTATAAGCTGATTACATATATAAATTTAACTTGTAATTTAATTAAGTCTTCCTTCTATGATTTCTAAAATAATTTTTACAATAATGATTTCAGTAAAAAAATGAAACAAATATATCTAATGATATCAGTATATTAAAATTTTGGATGTTTTTCTTACAAATGTTAAAGGTTCTAAATGTTAGCATTTAAAAATGTAAAAGCTTATCATAAACCAACTTGATTCAAGTAGTATATAACTAACCTACATATGTAATGTAATTAATTTACCACTGCTTAAGCAATTTTGGATGATGATATGGGACTGAGGCATATCATTGTTTCAGGTAGTTATTTTTTGTCATATTTTAAATTCCTCAAGATTATTACTTGTTGGAAACATGAAACTTAGTGAATTTTTAGACTTTACTAAAACATGGCCTTATGCTACACTACCTCATTTTATAAGTTCTTACTATGACAAATCATCTCATAAGTGACTTACATTATGAAACCAGGTAAAATAAAATTTGCCAATGTAATTTGGAGTTTCATGTTTCTATGTTAAAGGTACTTAAAAATTCAGAACGTTCCAAAAGTGCTTTCTGAATACATTTTTTTTCAATTGCAACTATAAGGAGTGAGTTAATTTTAAGAATGCTATTATCAGAGTAAGAATACACAACAATTTTTTTAAATTATAAGAATATCCTCAGATTATAAATTATCAGCCAGTGGCTAAGGAAGGGTCATCCACACAACAACAAGCAGACATTTATGAAGAAATGTGATGAAATTTGAAAAATGAAATGTGGGAACAATTTTATTTGAAATATGAGAAATCTAAGTTAACCAAAGGAAGAAAAATGGGTGTCATTTGAAAAATTGTGTAGTTATTATAAATCATGTTACTGAAATGCATTAATTATGGAAGTCTCTCTACACAACAATGAAAGTTTTAATGCAGATCATGAGAATAGCTTCATCCATTCTCGGGATCACTCAACATTTTTCCCTCCTCAGTTTCCTTTGTGCTTCTTTTTGTTGGTTTCCATGTTGTGAATCGCTGCATTACTGTGTATCTGCTGTCCCTCTCATGTTTTATTTAGTTCCAAGCATAAATCCTTTTATGTGATTTTCCAGGCTGAGTCTCTGTGACAGTCTCTTTTTCTGGGTTCCTTCTTTTCTCTTCTCCCCAATATCCCTCTTCTCTCGGTCCGGTCTGTAGGTTGTTTTCATGTCCCCTAGAGGAATGACTACTCTGGCACCCTTTCTGATTTAGATCATCCAGGATTTACTGTGGCTCTCATTCATTTCCTGCTTCCTCTGTAAGTTTCCAGATTTCTTTATAGTCCACAAATCTTGGTTCTTACCTGGTCATCTGTCTATTTCACTCTACTGATATGTGTCTACTTCTAGTGTGTATTTCTCTTCTTGCAGAGAGGTACTATGTCTATAAGCAACTTACCTCATTCTGTTGTTTCTATCTTAGATACTAGAAAATTATAGAAATGTTACTTGAGTATTAAAACAGATCTGATACTTTCTGTTATATCACAGACAAGATTTACATTGTTTTTACTGTTTTCTTTCTGACCTTAAATTAGATTATAGATATGTAGCTAGAGCTGTATGAAATGAACAGTGAATTCTCTCTGTTCTCCAATGTCGTGCATGCCTGTCTTAATAGATGACATTCTTATTTTTTATCATCTGTCTAGAATTAAACTTAACAATGAAAATATTAAAAATAGTTAGATTAAGGGATTCCTCAGTTTCCTTTGAGGGATTATCAAGCTAAAATCTCAATGATGTGGTTATAAATAAATTTCTACTAAAATCTGACTTAAATGCTCGTTGTAGTAAAACTGCCCAAATGAAGACAGAATAAATATTTGTTTACTACTATTAAATATTTTCTCAGATTTCTCTTGCCAACTATATAACATTTTCTTAAAATCATACCCTTATTAGTTTAAATTGCTTTTTGTAAACCTTCAATATAATTTCTAAGTAATAAAGACGTTTTAAGTTAAAAGAATTTCAGAAGTTTGTCTTCACTTACAAACATATTCCACTGTGTAAGACCCTTGAGTTCAGTTATAAATATTATAGTCTGGGGGGATAGTATTCTGTAAGGAGATTACTGGGCTTCTTTGCACAATGAGAAGAGGCGTATCCTGAGAATACAGAGAAGTAAATATTGAAATTATAAAATTTGAAGAGTTCTGGGTAGATTTGTTATTTTCCTAGCATACTCTTTATACATACATACATACACACACACAGACACACACACAGACACACACAGACACACACACAGACACACACACACACACACACACATATATATATATATATATATATATATACACACACACACACATACATACATACTCTGTATATATTGTTTGCTATAAGACATGATTTTTATTCTTAAGAATTATATAGTCAGTTTGAAGAAGGGATGCATTCATGTTGTAAGTATTTTATAAGATGTTATATTTTATAGCATTATTTTAGAAACTAAGTCAAAGAAGTCAAAGAGAAGATAGAGCTGTATTCAAAGGAAAAATATCAGGTATCTGCAGAGGATCCCTCTCAGGTATTCAGCTGAATACTAAGTAGTGTGAAGCCTGTAAAAAATATATTAAAAAATCAGTAGAGGTAATAGTGGACAGATATTCAGACAGTAGTACAGATGACACCAGTTTCCCCTATCCATATTATTAGAATAGTTACAATGAAAAAGAGTGGTAGTATCAAATATTGTTGAGAAATGTGGAACATTGCTGGAGATAATGTAAAACACAATTTGTCATATTCTTTAAAAAGTCAAACATATTTCTACCTATGACCAAGCTATTCTAACCATAGGTATTTACCTGGAAGAAATGAAATCATATATCCATACAAAGATTTATATGAATGATCAGAGAAGTTTTAGTTTTGAGGGCCAGAAACTGTGGACAAACTTGAGTGTTCATCAACAGGTAAATAGATAAGCATATTGTGGCATATCCACAGGAATATTAAATATATAAGGAGGTGAACCATTAATATATTCTACAACATGCATACATATCAAAGTAATTATATTGAATGAAAGAGTAAGAAAAGAATAAATTCATAGTGTGTGATTCAATTTGCATAAAACTGTAAAAAGTGGAGGTGTTGTATAATGATTAAAAACAGTGTGGTTCTTTGGGGAAGGGGTGGGGCATGTACCGACCAGGAGGGGTAGTAAAAAGAGTATAAAATCAATGAGAAGGTGTTGGCTTCTTAAATAAACATAACAAATGGGTTTTTCCTTTGAACAGTATTGAATAGATGTCTTCTAACCAAGTGAAAAAGTTCACAGAAAAGAAATCTATTGGGACTACTGAGTTTCCATGTAACATTTCTAGAGGGAAAATTTGGTGTGTTATTTTTCCCAATAAAAAGTTGTCTTAGTTTTGGACTAACTTTGTGTATCCACAAACACTGAGGACTTCCAGAGTCCTTCCAAATACTATTAATACCATGATAGATGGAAAATTATTTTTATATCTTTAAACTTCAAAATAAGGGATATCATGTAAAGCTTAAAATTAGGAGGAACCTACTAAGTAGGCTAAAATTTTTCCTTTTTGAGTTTCAGTGGGAAAGTGGTCATCCTGAAGAAATAATATATCTAACATAAGTTAGACACTGTGTTATTCTCTGCAGATTAGTTAGGCTGCTGTAAGTCACATTCCCCTATTTCTTTTTTTTTTCATACTTCCATGAAAAATTCCATTCAGCATTTTTTTCACATTCCCCTATTTCACAATAGAACACCTGCTGTAGATAAATGAGTTAGAATGATATTATGAGCAAAACATGAGCAGAGGATTTCAAAGTTGTATTGGTCTATGAAGCAATGATACAGAGCCAAAGTGACAGCCTTTACCAGTAGTGTATAAAAAGTGCCCTCTGGTAAAATTTACCATGATATTTTCAGATAAACTGTGCATCCAGGACACATGGATGATGACAAGATTGTGAACATCATCTCTGAATATGAAAGGTACGATATATGCCAGCTATCAAAAAGCAGTTCATTTTAAAATAAGCCATATTTTCTGCAGTTGCAGGGCAAGAGAGGAGAAAATAGTTTATAAAGGGAATGAAGATGTTGATCTTGACAGCCAGT
Source organism: Callospermophilus lateralis (assembly GCF_048772815.1). Taxonomy (NCBI): domain Eukaryota; kingdom Metazoa; phylum Chordata; class Mammalia; order Rodentia; family Sciuridae; genus Callospermophilus; species Callospermophilus lateralis. The sequence goes on along the minus strand of NC_135312.1, from coordinate 101,765,377 downwards.
CTTTTCAATCTATGTGAAAATACCAGCTGTAGCAGCAGCAGCGGCAACAAACTTACTGATTTCCCTTTTTACTTGAAAGGTTCCTTAGACATTTAAAGGGCTTTTTTACCATAGGATGAATGGATGGGTTTTCAGCTCTATCTGGAGATGCCTAACAGGGTGGGCAGCCTTTGTTTGAGGAGTCAGAAATCATCATTTCAAACTGTGGATGGAGAAGACTTAGGGACAATCCTGAGTATGAGTGAGGTCTTATCAATGTGGTCACTGAAATCCACTCACTTTTTTATTCTTTTCATGTCTCTTTGCACAAAACTCCTTGAATTTCACCCCATCCGCCCTGGGAAAAATCATTCTAATGTTGGAGGCTGAATCCATGATTGCATTTGTAAACCTAGAATCAAGGAAGTTATTACTGTTTTCTTTCACAATCCTTGCTCTTTGGTATATTTTTCATTATAAACAAAATATTTAAACCATAAAATATCTCATGAGTGCTCATACAATTTCAAGAAGGATGAGAGCTCTGGTCATTCTGGTCATACTTCATTAACATGGTCAGGGCAGGCTTGGCAGACAGCACTCATTGTCGAAATGGAAAGGTAGAGCTATTCAACTTTCATGAATGGATTATCTTAGGCTCAAAGTAAAAATTATCCCTGAGTTTTTGAGCCAAATTGCAGCAACTTAGTATAACCAAATGAATTTAGAATAAAAATAGGGAGGTATTCACAAAACTTTGCAAAATTGGAAATTCAGGTTTGTTTTGGCTCTAAAATGAAGTTTATGGTTATTATAATAATAATAGAGTAACTGGTAGGAAAATTAATATTTTTATAAATGGAAACAATTTATTTTTGATAGGAATTCTTGTTTTCTATTTCTGCTCTCCCATCCTGTTTATAGGACAGTGTTTTAGCTAAGCACTTTATGTTGTCTTTTTTGAAACATCAAGTATTTGATCTTAATTTTTGTTTGAAGTAGTGAAGGCTTTCCTGGAAAAAATATGAGTTCAATATGTGACATTTATTATTGTGTTATGTGTTCTTACTGAGGAAAATTGAATATAAATAAGTGCTAATGAATGTCCTGATTGTCCTATAAAGAGTAATTCATTCCTACTCAATAAATGAAAAAAGCAGGAAGAGAGGAGGATCATAAACTACACCAGATGAACATGCTGGACTTAGGAAATGACTATGATTAGGGAACAACAAGACATTATTGAAAGGCAATTGTAATTCTGTCAAGGTTCATGGAATGATCAGTTTGCTCTGAAGGATGGAAGTTTGTGGTGATTAAATTATGTGTGTGTAAAGCATGTTTGCATCTTTCAGTGATATTCTATATGCCATGCTTCTCAAATGTGAAATAGTTTTGTAATTTGGATGAAGAGTAATGTTTGGAAGTGACTAAATAAGTGGTGAATGCTCAGGGTTGTTTTTTTTTCTCACCCTTTATCCTGAAGGAGAAATTTATATATATATACAGGTAAATGCACATCTCTGCACGCACATGCATGTGCATACATCCATACACACATCCTCAGGGAGATTGTTTCTTGGTTTCTGTAGGTCATCAGACTTCTAGTAATGTGATATAAGCAGTGATTTCTGTTAGTTTTTTACAACCACCTGTTGTTAAAAAAAATAGTTCTCTGGGACACTGTAGGAATAATCAGAACAAGGGGTTAGTTTTTATTTTTCTTTTAAGAAAATAATTAAGTGAAAGTATTGATATGATTTGTTTAAGAAGCAAAGTACAAAGTCAAAATAAAAAAAAAATGTATATAGTCCAGGGATATCTTAGGAATAGGACATGGAGTAAATAGATAATGTGGCAAAAAGTGGAAAGTTATGAACTGCATGTCTCCAACATGTGCAAGACATTTTCTGAGGTATAGCAAAGTATTTTAGCCATTTCCTCTGAGAGGTTCTAGCCATGGTTGTCCAGTAATTTCCTTTCAATGGTTCATTGTTCTTACATAGTCCTGTTTTTATTACAAATTATTTCCTGATGTTTAACCCAATTTTCCTTTATCTACTTAAGAAGTATTATTTTTAGCTGGTATAATTACAAACATACTCAAGAGGTGTTCTTGGTTTTGTTTCTCTAAGGATCTGAGACCTTTATTGTTTTGTGCCTATGACTTTTTTGTTCAAATAAGACATATCTAAAATGATTATTCCATAAATTAGAAAAATTGAAGCATTCCTCATCTATAATAGGAATAAAAGACAAAATTTTTTTTGGTGTAATAGAATAAATTTTCTTATGGCTACAAAATTGTCCCATGAACGTATTTGATTTGCTAAAACAGGAAGGTTTTGGAGTTAAGTATTACATCTTTAGCTGTTGTTAACGCTTAGTGGAGAAAAGATAACTGAAATGTTTTTAGACATTTTATAAAGCCCTTTAATCATGAACATATTTTATCAAATATCACGAACCATTTTACTTCTTTAGTTTAAGAGTAAAGAGATAATTGTTTACCTCCTTTCTCAAATTCTTCCCTCTTTGTCCTATTATAAGTCAGCTACTTTCTTAAGAATCTGGTTTTTGAATAACAGAGCTAGCATAAAATTCTAGTCACGTACATTCCTACCATATTACAGACCAACATCACTTCCTTCAGGGGTTTAAAAACCGAGAAAGGGATTATTTAGGTATTTAGTAATATTTTATGACTTTTTTCATAAATAATTCTTAAAAATGAACATCATAAATATTGTAGCTAAAAATATAGGTGGAGAACTGGACTATATATGCATCTAGTAGTTAATCTGCTGGTTACTAGCTAGTTGTCCTTGTGCAAGGTTTTTAGCCTCTCTGCACCTCACTTTTTCTCTGAGTGTAATAAGATAACAATAATCTCTATTTCATGTGTCCTTGTGAGGGTCAAGTGATAAAGTAAGTAGTTAATAGCAATTATCTAGTGGTGGTGGTAATAGTAATTAATAAAATGCTAATTTTTATTAAGGGAAAAGGTAGGTACAATGTGATATACAAAATTAGTACAAAAATAATCAGATTTCAATATTTGTTACATACAACTTGGATGAAACTAGAAGACATTATTTCTAAATAAGTCAGATACAAAAGGCATCAGTATCTTTACCTATCTTCTTCAGTCTTTTCTATTACTTCCCGTATGCAACCCATTCCAGAAAGAACAGTGGAAGGAAAGGGGTAAAGAGAATGCATGAGAAAGAGAAGGAAAAGGAAAAATGTAGGGAGACGGAGAACAATCTTGCAGGGGTAGGTAATCTGCTTTTTCAGTGGCTCTAGTGAACTCTTTGATTTTGTTTTCCTTGATTGAAACTTCAAAGAACAACTCTTTTTTAATGATAACAAATTAAATTCCCCAATAATTTGAAGCCTCATTAATATATGAATTTGCAGCACTCTGATAGATTCCAGATTTAGTGACATAAGATTCTGGGCTGGTCTAGCAGATACTCAGAGCTGGCAACATGGCTGACTGGGTTGCTTTTATCTTCTTTTTGTTTTTTACTTTGCCCAGTCCTTTCAGAATAAAAACAGGAGTACTTTGTCAAATAAATATTTTTTTTAATATCTAAGGGTTAGATTTGGAAGAATCTAGGTGAAGGGGTCACAGGATTTAGAATATTACAATAGATTATGTAAAAACACAGGTAGTTCATTGGAATTTGTGGGCAAATACATATTAAAACTGTTAATTTGCATAGAGAAAAAGAAGATAATGATTTGATGCTTAGACTTTTTTGGGGAAAAAAACCTCTGTATTAGTGTCAGAAACATCTTAAAGTTACCTTTAATTCACTACTACAAACAAATTTGTTTGCTTTGTATTTTTTTTTCTTTAAATTTGAGGTGGAACTGAATTGCTTTTGTCTGATTATTATACAAATGACTTCTTGTACTTTGCAATATAGAGATTATCAAAACTAAAACACTAGAATATATTGGCGCTTTTGATTTGATTCACTTTACTTGACCTAAGAGAAACTAGAAATCAGATTACCTATGATTATGATGAATGGAACTTTCTTGGAAGCAAAATTAGTTTAATCAGAGCAATTATTATTTTTCATTGTTATTATCTCAGAAGGAGTGGGACCAGTCTTTCTGTTATTCTTTAGTGTTGTCTCAGGATACTCTAGTCAATTTATTTTACCCAGTTGAATAAGTTATTTCAGAATAAGTTGTTATCATAGTTACATGTGAATAAGGTAAATTTTTGGTAAAAATCACAGTGTCTATGGCTATTTTTTTTCCAAGAAAAGATTTGAATAAACTTCTATTATTTAGGCAATTGCATAATTAAATGTCACTGAATAATTTTTAGTAAAAGTTGTTCACCTCTATTTTGAAAAGAACAATTTGAGAAAACAATATAAGCTTGGAGAAAAGATTGACTTTTGAAAAGTAAATATATACTTAACACTTTGATGAAATATACACCTAACTAATACCTTTATCCTAAAAGAGAATTGCATTCATCACTGATATATGAAAGGAAGAACATGTTTTAAAAAGGAGTTTAATAAAAGGTATTAACTTTCATTTTTATTGACATTTGCTTTAGTATAATTAAATGTTATTTGCTCCTAAACAAACTATTGCAAAAAAAGAAGGAAATCCATTTATAATTAAACAGAGGAAATAACTTATTTTTCCTGTCTCTTTTTTCTAAATTCTATATCCTCAATTTTCTCAATTAGTACACATTGATTATCCCTTATCTATAATGCTTGGGACAAGAACTGTTTTGGATTTAGATTTTTGTTTAATTTTGGAATATTTGCAAATACATAATGAGCTGTCCTTGGGGATGTGAATCAAGTCTAAATATGAAATTTGTTTATGTTTCATATGTGTCTTATACACATAGCCTGCAGGTAATTTTATACAATATGTTCAGTGTGCCTGCTTTTTGACAATGACCTTTCCCAGGAGGTCAGGTGTGTAATTTTTCACTTGTGGCATCATGTCAGTGCTCTAAAAAATTCAGATTTTGGAGCAGTTCAGAGTTCAGATTTTCAAATTAGGGATGTTTCACCTGTACCAATGCATAAGGGAAAACCTATGATGTGATTTTCCAATGTATTACTATTCCTAAATGTGAAACCTCTAAAGAATTATTGGTGGATCTTGAGGAAATGTTTAAGTCATGATTATTTAAGAGGATGCCGAAGTAAATATTTATTATTGTCTATAAGTAAAATCATGAAATAGATTAAAGTTGTGTTAATTTCCTTTATTGATTTTCTTGTGACCTCTAAACACACATGTACATAACTCTGAGCCTTGTCATAATTATCAGTTGGAACAATAACTAATTTCTTCCAGAGGTGTAATCTGATAAAGGTTTAAAGTCTATGATGGTTTGTTTACGTTTACCCAAAGGAAAAGGGTTGAGGGGTCAAAAGATGAGATTGAAATGGTAACCAAATACTAAATTTACCTCTGGATGCAGACGTTTCAGCACCACTCACTGGCCCACCATGAGGTGTCAGTGCTGTTCTCCCACAGCACACACGTGTGTCCCCCACCCCCACCACATGTAATCTTGCAATGGATAATGAACGTCTAATATGATAGCTCTGACAAGTGCTCACCTAGCTATTCTCATCTGAGCCTTTCCCCTGGCTGGATTTGTAGCCCTTAAAGTCAGTGTAACTGTAACACTAGAAATTGTAAATTAGATTCTCTTCTCTTGTCACAATGTGGCAGTATCAAGGACAATTTCATTTCATTGCTATATAATATATATATGTATATACATATAATACATATATATTGCATTATGCCATGTGTGTGTGTGTGTGTGTGTGTGTGTGTGAGAGATTATGTATAGAATGTTTTAATAAACTTCTGAGTGAAATTTACTTTTAATGATAATTGTTAATGTGAAAATCTTCATTTAGATTTTAACTGTATTAATAGCCAACTAAAGGTGGACAAATCAATAAATAATACTGTAAAGTTGTGAGTGTCCTGTGTTTTTAAAAAAAGAAAGCAGTATTTTGAGAACCATCATAAAACACATTTGAATGGAAATATTTCCCCAGTGACTTCACAGTACCTGAAGTATCCAGCCTTGGCAAGAAATTGCACACAGAGGGAAGAGATTCTGTTACATTGTTGAATTGGTCCAGTTTTTGTTATTACAAATGATATACCTGAGGCAGGTAACTTATGAAGAGGTCTGTTTAGCTTCCAATCCACATAGTATTGTGTAGGATCTGGCCAGGGGTCCTCTTGGCTATGTCACTTCATGGCAGATTCCAACAGTGGGAATGTGTCTGGGAGGAGCCATAACACTGCAAAATCAGAAGCCAGAGAGGCCAGGGGTTCCCTCAATCCCTTCCAAGGACACACCCCCAGTGATCTAATGACTTTCCCCTTGGCTTCAACTCTTAAAGGACCTACTTTCTAATAATGCCACACTGAAGACCAAGCTCCCAACAAACAAATCTATGGGGAACAAGCAGCATCCAAACATAGCATTGGTTAATATATTTCTTAAAACCATTTAGCCATGGCTGTAAAGTAACTTTAGACTTTCATTTGAAGCAAAACACAGTACTAGCACACCTGTTTGCCACACCTGGCAGAGTTTCTGGACTCCTCTGTTTGAGAAATATAAACACTGGAACAAGGAATTACAGTGTGGTGTTGGGAGTTCTTCTTGGGGGCGGGTAAAGGTAGTGTTTGGGTGGGGTGGGGTGGAGGAAATGCAACTCCAGACCCCTCAAGGAACCTTGTGCTTTTCAGGCCAGACTAAAGTGTTAGTTACTGATGCATTTCTGGATTTTCCACAGTTTTAGACAAGGGAAAATAACAATTCCTATCTCCATGCTAAAATGTGCTTACTCCCTACAGTTAGACCAAAGTTTAGATACCTTGGTTTGTTTAGTAGGAGAGAAGACAGTCTACATCAGTCTTTAGCCCATGTGAGGACAGCATTCACATCAGTGTCCCTCACTGTTGTAGCTGGCTGTCATCCAAATGGATTGAAGGACTGATCCACAGGAGCCTTAGGAGGTACCTGCACAACCTTCATGATATGCTCAAGTCATGCATCACTAATCTTTTGTGAGGAAAAACTGCTTTTTATGTTTCAGGAGCCTTGATTTCAACATACACTTATTCAAAGAAGTTTTCTAAAGATCTACTATGTATTTTTGACTGATGTTTTTTCCTGACAGCATGTTATGATCTAGACAAAATTAGTGATAGCTCAACTGAATGTGAAAGAGGGAACATGGCATCCTATCTCCCCTGGTTGCGCACTGTAAAGACAGAAGTGAGAACAGGGATAACATATGAGTTTTAAATGTTGACTTTGATATACACCTGGAAAAATCAGTCTGATATACAGTGGGGGTACATGATGAACATGTGATCAGGGAATGCATGTCAGAGACAGGTCCTTTGAGACCTAAAGAATATGGGTAGGCAGATTTTATAAAGTACCAAGTGCTGACTGAAAATTCACTGCAGTGTTTTCTGTAGTCCCTTTCACTTTGAAGGACTCACCAGAGTTCCTGAGGGTTGATGTTGCATAACAGCCCTCAGTCACCAAGCAAAGTTTTCATTGGTCCAATGCATTATTCAAACATATAGTATATAAAATCTCTATTGAAAATGTATAAAATGAAATTACTTTAGACAACTGAATGTGTAAAATAAATTTAAAATATTTGTCTGCAGTTTCCAGGAAGTGAGGCATTATTATTGATGGAAGAAATTTTGTTTACACATAAGGTTACTGTGTTGTGTGCTTAGAGACAGCCTGATGCAGATGGTGTGGTGCTTTTCCAAGGACAGGTGCTCAGTATATTTGCTGAATTGAATTTCAGTTTATGTCATGCCACATTAGATTCCTCACAATTAAGCAGTTTTATGTTGAGTTCCAAAATTGCCCACTCTAATGAAATATATGTATTCTAAGCTCTCAACTAACTGTCTTGCATGCTTTATTAGAGTAGAACAGATCAATTAATACCAGATCTTGATTACCAAGAAATAATTTGGTCAGGACTCTTCAGACAGACATTATCTCTGCTTTAGAAATGAGGCAGCTGAAAGGTTAAAGTTACTCAAGGTTCTATAGTGCCTTTCGTATTTTCATATGGCCTTTTTCTCATAAACTGAAAATGCTTACTGTCTTCCTTAAGGGACTTGTGTCAGATTGCTGTGCTCCTGTTGGGGTAAGGTTAAATCATCTCTATATGTCTTACAGGAAGTCAGCACATCTGTGTGTAAAACCTTAGACGTTTGACCTAGGTGACTTTTTGAACTGTGTTCTTTGTATCAATAGAAAACACTGTGACTCATTATAGTATGAATCAATGTCTTTCTGAAACTGTAAAGAGAAAAAAAGGTGTCGTAGATCATAAAATATGAATTACGAACCATGAGTGAATAAACTCCTTCCTAGTCTTGAGAAGAGTTGAATTATTTATCATTTCACAATAAAATGATTTTGCAAAATCAAATGCATACCTGTAGTTGTCATTAGAAAGTCCCTGTTCCTAGCATTCTTGGAAGACCTAACAAATATGGCTTTTCTAGGGGTCTGTCCTCTATCCTATGAAATTTTAGTTCGTCTTCTGGGCAGAATACAGGTAGAATGGGCAGTTCGCTCTTTCTGGTCTTGCTCCTCCTATCCTCTGGGTTTTGTATTCTTAAACCACTGTGTTGCTGATTGGGATTCCCCAGTTTACCCCTCAGAGTGCTACAGAGGGCTGTTTAGTGTGGTAGTCTAGATAAAGGGCACAAGCTGAGCATCTTTATTTTCTTTTTATCTCATTCTGCATCCTTTTCCCCTTTCCTCTTTGCTCTGATAATCTGATAAATTAATATTTCTCACAGTTGTAATGACTGCTAATAGATTAATGCATCTTAATGATTGTTAATGGCTTAATCTGCTGTTCCTCCTGGGTAAAACATTTGCATTTTAAGAGGGTTTTTTAGAATCATAACTTTATTTAAAAAATGAGTCAGTGTGAAAATCTAAATCCTGTTGACAAATCACTTGGGAGAAATAGCATATTAGATTTTTTTTTTTTCACATTTTACTATCTCTGAGAACAAGGATATATTCTTAAAATTGGTGTGCTAAGAAAACACTGTGTTATAGATTGATTGAAGACATATTTTTTTTATTCTTAGTGATAGATAAAATAATATCATATATTTTAAAAGAGAGTGAGAAGAGAGAGAGAATTTTTTAATATTTATTTTTCAGTTTTCGGTGGACACAACATCTTTATTTTATGTAGTGCTGAGGATCAAACACAGAGCCCTGCCCATGCCAGGCGAGCATGCTACCGCTTAAGCCACATCCCCAGCCCCAAATAATATCATTTTAAAATCAATGATATCTTAGATTTGATAAAATACATTAGTAATTTTTTACCATCAGTCACACTCTACCTTGTGGTAGATGGCAGCTACTTCTTTTACCTCATTTCTCTCTCTGTCTCTGTCTGTCTGTCTGTCTGTCTCTCTCTCTCTCTCTCACACACACACACACACACACACACACACACTCCTATATAAACTAAATACTTGTAAGTAAATAAATAAATTTCTAGCACCATTCAACTATTTTTATTCTCTAGTTTACTATTGTAGAAGTTTCAATTATGTTATTTTAACATATTTTTAGTTGTAGATGGACACGATACCTTTATTTTATTTGTTTATTTTTATGTGGTGTTGAGGATTGTACCTAGTGCCTCATGTGTGGAAGGTAAGTGCTCCACCACTGAGGTTCAACCCCAACCTTTCAGTTATGTTTTTCGGGTAGTTTTATGAAACATGAACAAACACTTTCTAGATTTGGTTTAAGACATTTATAAGAAATTGATGTTGAAAATGAGATTCTATTTATAATATTTATTTGCTATTTTTTAATAGTGTTTTTAATACTTGAGTCCCTTTTACTCTGTCGCACTTTGTATTGAGAGAGAAGTGATAAATATGAGTAAATACAATAGATGAATATAAAGTCTTTGAGGAGTGGCTATCTTTTTAAAAACGAAAAGGCTTTGTATATGTAATTACCCATCATGTGATACATAATTTCAAATAAAAGAGTTAGTGTCATTCTTTCTTTTTGGAAGACATTAGAAACAATTGCAGAATAAAAAGCAAGCTCATCAACAACAACAAAAAAATCCATCAGAAAATTGGCTAAAATTCAGCTCTTTGTGCTCTTGAGACTGAAAGCTGTGGCTGAAAGAAAGCTCTCCAATTTTCTACCACACAAATCCATTGCCCCCTTTTATATTGGTTTATTCTTTTGAAGCAGTTAAGTAGTAGTATTTCTTGGCTTGGCAAGAGGAACATTTATTTGAATAATCCTTTGCAGACTCTGTTTTTCTTCTCACCTCCCACCCCACTCCATTTTCGTCCTTCACCAGGAACTCCACAATCCCACTTCCCTCCTGAGGTGTGAACACTAATGTATATTCTTCTAGGATATTTTAAAACTTTATTTCCGTTCAAGCTCAAAATTTGGGACAGTGAAATTAAGGATTTTTTAAAAAAACTATAATACCAGTCATGCTTTCATCATTTGACAATCAGTGTATATTTTTTAGGATTCTTTGTGAATGAATATAGTTTTCATTTCATTTCTACTATTATAGTCCCATATATAAAAATTTTCCAAAAGTTCAGGAGGATGGGGTTGAGTTTCATGTATGTACTAGGTAGATTGTAGAATAAAGGGTGAAACTTGAAGCTACCAATACCTATTTATAGACTCCTTAGTATGTATGGGTACTTAGGAAAATTTAAAACTATAGTTCTGTGAAATATTAATATGAATCCATTTGTTCCTTCTTAATATCTCAGCCAGAATTAGTATTTTTCGGATTAGCAATCTTCAGGAAAGTGACCTGAGTGAGCAAGAAATAGGACAGGATACTGTTACTGTGGGAGTAGAAAAACCTGATGAACCGGACGAAGTGCTGGTAACTAATGGCAGGAGGTTGCTCTGCACCAATAAAGAAGACTAGAGAGGTATCCATGCAGAAAACAAATTTCACCTTCTTTCTGGTTTTGCCTAGGGTGAGCCTAGGGGCTTTGGAAATGAATGACTGGCCTGTGGCTGACAGCAGTGTTGCAAAAATTAACATCATTTTTACATACGCATCTGCACCTTTTGAACTCTGACTGCATTTTCTTGTGAAACTAAATCTTTAAGCTGCCATGCTGTCACAGCAAGGAAGGAGGTGTGCATTCAGAAGGTGCCCAAGAAAATCTGACAGGCCAAGGATCTGTGAAATATGGTTTTGTCAAGAAAGGCACCTGTGAGTCTATTATAAGTACAATACATTGTGGTCTATAATGAATCTTCATCCCTAGAGAGCTCTAAATATAGAACAGATAGCAAGGTCTTTGGATGGTTTAAGCATTAAACTGCCTAAAGGAAAGGATCTCGTCAGATGACCTCTCTGTGCCCCCTACAGCTCTGTAATTCTGAGTCTGAAATAGTTGGCTTATGAAGTGCTCTGAGCATATGAATGTGTTCAAATATGTTTAGTGTATATCTGTTTATAATGCATGTGTGTATGTATATATGTATGTATGTGTGGATGTGTGTGCATTATGTGTGTATATGCACACACATATTAGAGGAACATTATCTGGGTTTAATATTTTTTATGTTCCTTTTTTTCTTATCCCATTAAACTGTGCAGAATTTCTTCTCTCCCTTACCCCCTCCCTCTTCCTCTCTCCATTTATTTGCTTTATATACAAAAATATATACATTACTTTTGCAGTTGGATGTCCAACATATGCAAATATTGAAAGTTTAGTTTTCTCATTATATGTCCTTTAATTTTATCCCTGATATTTTCTTAATAGAGAACTATGTGTGTCCGTTTAATTTTAAATATTGTTGAGCAGGGGGTGAAAGCCATATTTTCAATACATAATGAATTTTGTTGTTTATTAGGGGAGAAAGAAATTTAAAGCATGTAGTTTCATTTGGGGACCCATGATGTTTACAGATACCACTAGGGAAGGAGAGTGTGGGATAGAATCAACATCTACTTGTATTTTGTTATTGTTTGTGGAACAATAAGAGGTTTTCCTGGCAGTCTTTCTGATAGAAACCCAGGACTGCAGGGGATTAAACATTTATGTATTGTGATTTGGCTCTAGTGCTAATAACTACAGTTAGTCAAGGAGCTGAAGTACAGAAATGCCAAGTGACTTAGCAACCACATCTAGAATATTGAATAAAACTATCCAACTCTCAGTCAGACACTAACTAAAGAACCCCTCCTGAAAAGTAAATATGAGACTTCTCTACCATATTTGCATTCAGGATGAAAGGTAGTCAGCTGAGTCCTGTGGCATTCATTGTGCAGAAAGTTCAAAGCATTATACATTGTTGTTTTGAGAACCACTACAGTAGCTGTTTCCTGGTAATGTGATTATCCACAAGGAACTAATCATGGACAGAATATAGAGATTTCATCAGAAGGTAAGGTGATTGCTCACAAATATTTACTAGTTTTTACTTAAAGAAAAATTATTTTCATTTTTTAGCTCTCAAATATTCCTCCTCAATTTTTTAACATCATAGATGCTATTTGTTGTTTTGTGATTATGTATGTGTATGTGTGTCTGATAGCAAACATACATTTACAAATTCTAAGAGACAGGCAATTCTAAGCCACTTTCTCCCAGACAATAATGGGAGTATTTTACTTATCTCAAGCCCAGTTTTGACTTAAGTTTGTTGCCATTGCCAGACTGCCATCTGGTTACTCTGTCGTCCCTAGTTGACTCTCTTATGTGATTAGGAAGGAACGTTTCTTTGGACAAGATGCTAGGTGCAGCTGTTAATTAGCACCAAGGATTTCTTTCTAGCACTTGGAACAAAATGATTATCAGCAGCAGCAACTTGAAAATAGAAAATCTGAAACTGTCCATATGATAGATAAAAATATTACTGGAAAAAATACTTCTATTGCTAATACAAATTGAAAAAGGGCATCAAAGTTGTTTGTACTGTTTTTAAAAAAGTTTTAGAATTATAATGGTACTTGAGTGTCATAGCTATACATATTTAAAGAACTTCACCTGGCCTCTTAATTTCTTGTTTGCTTTGGGCTAGCTTGACTAAGTGATTGTTTATGCTCCTAACAAGTTAACTTTTTTGTAGAGTTTATGGAAAAAGTATAAGACATGGCTGAGCAAACCCTCCCAAAGCAGAACTCTGGAAAAGTGATTTCCAAGTGCCACTTGTATTATAAAAATTGATGAGGCCTGTTTATCCTGTCTCTGCCCATTTCATATCCATATTATAAGAGTCTGAGTCTGAGCGTGATATAAAATCTAGTGTGAAGCCCAGTGTCCATTTATAGGAACAATGGAAGGTTCTTTTGTCACTAAGGCCTAATGCCAACCTGGCCTAACTCACTCAATCTATGGAAAACAGAGCAGTCAAGTTACCAAGGAGAAGCGGAGGGAGGCAGTAGTGCATCTGTAACAGAGGTGAAGGATGTGGTACAGAGGACTTTTGGAAAATGGCCTTCAAACCACAGTTACACTACCCAGTTATGATAAAGATACCAACACAACATACATTCTGCATAATCAGACATCTGCCATTACAGGGAAGAACTGTAAGGAGATATGAAGTGGGCCTGGTAGTACTTCCTTCAGCTGTCACCTGTAGTGGAAGCAATTCTGTCTTTCCTGTAGAAAGTTAAAATATGAGGTGAGATAAGTTTATCATGATAATTCTCCCTGCCTTTAAGAAGCTCATAGTTCTTTTGATGAACACAGATAAATAAAAATAAAGCAATAATTTTTTAAAAAAACCTTAAGAGCATAAAATAAGGCATTACATCAGGACTTCGGAATGTGAGCATTTTCTACTATGCATTAAAGTAATGCATTGAGTTTGGTTGTATAACAGATGTTGTCTCCTTACCCTGTATTTACCAAATCCAAAAATCTCCCACACTAATTATAAAGACATAAACATGATAGAAAAGAAAGAATGTGAAGTAAAAATCAAGAACACATCTCTTTAATTTATTCAATAAGCATTTAGTTGTTTTTTTTCTTTGAGAAGCAGAATTGCAATAATGGTTGAGAATTTCAGCTTTGTAGCCGAAAGTCTTGGATTTGAGTCCCAACTTTACCACACAGTATTTGTATGACCTTGTGAAAGGTACTTAGTCTCACTGAGGCTACATTCCTATTTAGAAAGTAATAAATGATAGCTCATATCTGTTAAGATTGTTTAGAAGACAAATTTGAAAACACGTAGTGCATGGTTTCTGGTTCATAGCAATTAATAAAGAAAATTATTTATACTGCTAGTATTATAATTGAATGAAACAAATAGGCAAAAATAAAATTCCACTTTTGAATAGGAGGTGGTTTTCTAAGAATGAAGTTATTAGTAAAGGCAAGTTGTATTTTTTTTTAAGTTTTGCATTTGTAGAGAGTCAGATTTGAATAGAAGGCAGTAGGAATGATTTAATAAAGTATGTCACCAGTATTTTTCCTGGTGTCATGAAAGTAGGTAGACATATTACATCTTTAAAATAAAAACAGGAACAAAAGCAATTTTTCTTCCCAGAGAACAGCTTGTGCACCACATATAACTAAATCTTAAAATAAATTGTATTAAGATGCCTATTATCACCTCAGCATGCAAGTGACACCCCATTGAGAATCTTGAACAATTCCTTTGTACTAAATGCAGCAACATATTATGATTTTCTAGTATCCATGTTTAGTCTGTTTTTTTTCAAAAGTAAAATCTGATATTCTTAAGTGCCATGTGTAGAGACCATGAATGCATAATTTTTTTAAATACTTTTTTTTAGTTGTAGTTGGACACAATACCTTTATATATTTATTTTTATGTGGCGCTGAGGATCGAACCCAGGGCTTCGCATGTGGTAGGCAAGCACTGTACTGCTGAGCCACAGTCCCAGCCCCTGAACGCATATTTTTGAAGACTTAGACTGTTTCTAGGAGACGTCTGAGACCTAGGCTCCTATACCCACCCTGAAGGGAGGACTAGGTCCATCTCATTCACACACCAAGCTCAAATGTTAAACAGTTGCCTGGTATGTCACAATGTTCAGTGAAAACATAAGTGTTGCTGACAAATGAGAAATCTATCTTCATACCTCACATATTGGTCCATTTGAAGAATAATTCCCTAGTGTAATGGTAACACAATAAATTATGAATTGAAGGGTTAACTATGAATATAAACAGGTAAGGTAACTTGGAAACAGTTCATAAATTTTCTGTTTATGGAGTTGTTTTGCAAATTAAGTGAGACAACAGAGACATAATCATTAGGGAGCTGCAAAATTGCAACACATATTTGTGAAAGTTATTACTTTTTTGATCACCTAATTATGTAGTTTTTAAAATCTCATCTGTTCCTGTACTCCCTAGGATGCAATCTTAGAAAGCCACTAACATTATTTTTGCTCAATACACTAATATTCCAGTTAGTTTTTAAAATATAGGTCATTAAACCACTTAGAACACATTTGCCTACAAGAAGACACTTGCATATTAACACATACCTCATTTGATAGAAAAAATGGGAAAAAATAGATGAGGAAAATGTTCACTGATGTATTCAATAAATTCTATAAGTCTGGTGCTAAAAAAGAATGCTAAAGGTAAAAATAAGTGCTAAAAATTTTGGAATTAGGGAACTTTGCTTTGATTACTTATTTAGTATGTTAGGTAGGCATGCTGAATTTAAGTGTTTCTACTGTATCAACCAATTTGTAAACATTCACTTATCTATTCTGCTAAAAATTTTAAGTTCTTTTATAAAAATGTATTAGTATATTAATTAGAGATGCCTTTGTAGGTCCAGTGGATTTGTGGTCATAGTGGGAGCGTTGGAGAAATAAGAAATACCTGAATTCTAGACTAGGATAGTGTTATTATCGATAAAGGATTATAGTTTTTAATGAATAGCCTATATAAGAATTCTAGCTCACTTAATTGTCAATAACTTAATTTTGTACAATTTGTTTAAACTAAGCATCATTTTGCTCATCTGCAGAGTGGGCAAACTATTGCCTAAGCTATAATACTATTATGAAAATTAAATAAAATTGTGATTGAAGAATATTATAGTATATAACGTATAAATCCTGCTGTGTTACTAGCACTTTATACTTTACTACTGATCATTACCTATGTAAATATATCAATTATGTGCACTGCATCTTACTATCCTTAGTAATGAATGATTTGAACTTTATGGTGTTTTGCATTATACCCGGCTTTAAAACTTAACAGTTCTTTACTACTTTAAAGTTTGAATTCTGCTAAATAATTTTGTATTTGTGTATATGTAAATTTCCCATGGAAATATGGAACTCATCAAACTACAGAATATTTGATTCTATTTTTGTGGTCATATTTGATGCTAGTTAATTTACCACCTGTCAATCCCTGAGGACAACTGGAAAGTCAAAGTTTAATAGATTATTTAAATAAAAGCATACTTCGTTTTCCTAAAATAGAAAAGAATCTTGAGCTGACTAGCCAAACCAAGCACAATGTAGAAAAACACTGAATAGGGTAAGAAGAAATAATTAGTATAATTTCACTTTAGTTCTTGTCATCTAGCTGATCTTCTGAAAAAAAAAATCCTAGATTATTTTTCTGGAAGTGTGCTGTGCAAATTTGGGGGCATAGGAAAAGTTGAGATGAGGAATTTTGCTTGAATTGTCCATGTAATTGCTTTAAAATTATCAATGAACTATGCCAAATAAAGTATATTTTAACCAGATTTCAGGTAAATATGCTTTAAACTGATGTATGGGTGTGTTATCACACTTTAATAAAAGGGAAGCTTTAAAAATGGAGTAATATACCCAAAATATATCCAAAGGAATTGGAAACTTTACACATGAAAACAAGGATATTTATAACAGCCTTTTTATAATTGGCAAAACCAAGGAGTAACCAGTGTGTCCTTCAGTGCATGGATAAATAAACTGTAGTACATGCACTCAATGTGACATGAATCAGCACTACAGAGAAATGAGCAGTCCAGTCATGAAGAAGTATGAGAAACTTTAAATGTACATTAAGAAAAAGAAGCCAGTCTTGAAAGGCTACATATTGCATGAGTCCAGTGATATGACATAACGGAAAAGGGAAGACTATGGAGACAGTAGAGAGATAAATGGTTCCTGGGGTTTTGTGAAACGGAGAAATGAATAGGTGGAATACAGAGGACTTTAAAGGCAGTGAAACTACTCTGTGTGATGCTATAATGAATGTCAGTGTCAATTTGTCCAAACTCATAGAAGGTACAACTTCAGGAGTGAATGCCATAGTAAATTAGGTGATAATGACGTGCCAATGTAGGCTGTGATTATGTGGGGACAGGGTGCATAAGGGAAATCTCTGTAACTTCTGATCAAATTTGCTGTGAACCTAAATATGCTCTAAAAATTAGTCTATTAAAATTATTATGTCAAAACAAGAAGAATTCTGTCTGTCCAGAAAGGACATGGTTTGCATTTTTACCTAAGAAAATGAGGGTATTGACGGACTAAGATATTTACTGTAGAAAAATGGAAAATGTGTGAAACAAATAAAATGTATATATATATCTGCAATAAGTGAATTGCATTAACCTGTCCACCCACAAGAATGGGGTCCTAATTAAAATAAGATATATAGTATGTTTGTATAATTTTATCAAAATAGATTCTATTGTCATGTGTAACTAAGAAGATCCAATTAAATAAAATTAAACAAAATCAAAAACAAAATGGTTATAAAATATGTCAGAAAAATAATCAGTGTGTTTGCATTGTCTTAAATAATTTAGTATGTAAGTTAAAAGAAAAGTTTATTTCAAATTGTGTGTTTCCAAGAATGGTGCGAAGAAAGAAACAACAATTTTTTATACTTTAAAAAAAACTAATAAAAATAACCCTAAAAAACAAACAATAAAGAACATTTAGCATAAGATTGTAGAAATTTAAAAGTTCTCTCTTCATGTTGTTTTTCTTTTTTTAAAGACTTCAAAAATTTTTTTTAGTTGTAGATGGACACAATACCTTTATTTTGTTTATTTATTTTTTATATAGCGCTGAGAATCAAATCCAGTGCCTCAAATGGTAGGTGCTCTACCACTGAGCTACAACTGCAGCCCCTCTTCATGTTCTTTTTGTAATTCAAAGTCCTTTACCATTTCCTCCACATCTGTAGTTACTTTCTCCACTGATGTCTTCAGCCACTTAAAGTCATTTATGATGGTTAGAGTCAGCTTCTTCCAAACATCTGTTAGTTTTGATATTTCAACCTGCTCCCACAAATGACACATGTTCTTGATGGTATATATAGTGGTGAATCCTTTCCAAAAGATTTTCAATTCATTTTTCCTAGATCTGTCAGAAGAATCACTATATATGGCAGCTATAGTCTTATAAAATGCATTTCTTAAATAGTAATACTTGATCATTGAAATGCTCCTTGATCTGTGGAATGCAGAATGGATGTGTTAATAGCATGAAAATATTATTCTCATTGCATATCTCCATCAAATGTCTTAAAGGGCCAGATAGATGCACTGACAATGAACTTTGTGTGTGTGTGTGTGTGTGTGTGTGTGTTTCCTTTTTTGTTCTTGAGATTGAACCCAGGAGTGCTTTGGCTTCTCCTTTCTAGCTATGGAAGTCCTAGATGACATTTTCTTTTAACATATGGCAGTTTCAGCTATGCAGAAAATAGGTTGTTTAGGGCAGCCATTGTCAACCTAAAAGGCAAGTTGAGGCACACCATATATGAGAGCATGGGGAAAACGTGAATTCTAGCTGTTTGTAAGTGTTCCTGAAGTGGCATTTGAGAGATCTGGTTTTATGGTCAAAAAATAGATAAATAAAAGAGCAACAAGAAGATTATATCAAACTAGTTGTTACACTGTATTGGTTGACAAGAATGGCACAGAATGCTGTTTGGAAATTGGTTACAATGTTTTTACAGGTAAGAATTTTCAGGTAAGCAGAAAAATGCATACAAGTTATTTATTACTCTAATGGTGTCAGTTCATTTACAAGAAACTAAGCTGAAGCATTCAAGGTTAAACAGTCTCAGATCATGAGACTTTGGAATCTAGGAGGGTACCATATTGTCCCACAACCCATATCCTGACAGGAGTTTTCAGACCCCTTTATTTATGTCTTTGCCACTTCCATTAATCATCTCAGCTAGATCTTTAGGAAACTTTGCTGTAGCTTCTCCACATGCTGCTTCTCCTTATATTTTATGTTATGGAGATAGCTTCTACAGCTTGCTGACTTGGTTTTCATAGAATTGAAAAGAATTAGGGCTTTGTTCTAGATTAGGCTTTTGTATGTGGCTGGTTTGATCTTCTGTCCAGACCACTAAAACTTTATCCAAGTCATCAATCCACCTGTTTTGATATGGTATTATTTATTGTTCACTTAAGTAGTCCTTTAATTTCTTCAGTAATTCTTCTTTTGTATTAACAACTTGGCTGGTATAAGAAGTTGAGCTTTTAGCTTGCCTTGGCTTTCAACAGGTTTTCCTCACAAAATCTAATAATTTTAATGTTTTTACTTAAAGCACAAGATGTGTAACTCTTTATTTGAACCCTAGAGACTATTATTGGGTTATTAATTGGCCTAATTTCAATCTTGTTGGCTCTTAGGGAGAAGCTAGCCTGGAAGAGGGGAAGAGAGATGGGGGATGGACAGTTGATGGAACAGTCAGAGCACACACATTTATTGATCAAGTTTGTTATAACATGGGTAGTGTTTGTGGCACTCCAAAACAATTCAAGAAATGGATCACTGATCACAGATCACTATAACAATTGTAATAATAATAAAAATGTTTGAAATATTGTGAGAATTATCAAAATGTGACACAGACACAGAGTGAGCCAATGCTATTGGGAAAATGGTGCCAATAGAGTTGATTGAGGTCTATGGTTGCACAGCTTCAACTTGAAAAATGCAGTATCTGCAAAGAGCAGTAAGGCAGAAGCACACACAACAGAACAAGGCATGCCTGTAATCTTGGCCACAGTCTTTAGTTGTTCAGGCAATAATTCAGAAAATACTGGATTATCTGAAATAAAACCAAATTCTATATTATAGAGGTGACATTGAAATATGAGTTCTGACTGTTAGGGACAGGAAAACAAAGTAGAACACTGAACATAGTACTTCTGGCACCAGATGTGTACATCAAGCCATCAGTACCCCAATGGACACTGGCTGGGTGTCATGCAATTCATTATGACACTCTGTACCAGAATGAATCTGGAGATAGCCTCAGATCCCACAGAATGAGGGCTTGGTACCACAAAATGGCTCCCATTCTGTTGCTAATCACCCATTCTAGGTTGAGACTTGTGCTTTTAACCATCTGGCCATACATTGGGGTTCCTATGACCCTCCCTTGTTGTGTTTGATTAACTTGCTAGAGCAGCTCACAAAAGTCAGGGAAACACTTCACTTAGTTTCACCTATTTATTAAATAAAGAATACAGATGAACATCCAGACAGACCCCGGCAAGATGTCAGGGAGTGGAGGAGGTGCTTCTCAGCTATGTCATAGTCTGCCATCCTCCAGGAATCTCCATGTATTTAGAAGTCCAGAAGCTGCCTGAATTCAGTGTTTTTTAGTTTTATGGGAAGCTTCATTACTTAAGTAGTGATGAACTACATCACCATTGTAGCTGAGCTTACAGTCACTTTCCTCTGCCTTAAGTCTGGGATGGAACTGAAACTTTCAGTCTATAGTAATCTATGGCTTTCCACAAACCCCAACCACTTTTAAAGCATACAGAAAGACACTTTAGGATTTTAGGAGCTATTTGTCAGTACCAGGTGCAGAGACCAAATATATATTTCTTATTGTATCACAATAACATATAGATCTCCCCCAATCTAAGGCTTTCTACAAGCCCAGCCACCTTTTAAAGCATACAAAAAGACACTTACAGATTTTAGAAGCTATTTGTCAGAACTAGGTGCAGAGGCCAAATATATATTTCTTATTATATCACAATAATATATAGATTTCATGCTATGTAGGAATAGGAATAAAAATATTTTTTAAAGAAGCTTTTTGTACCATGGTAAAATGTGTTCTCACCCTTTTTATTGCAAATCAAGATCTTTCAGGAGAAGTTCATTTTGGTTAATTTCAATTCTGGACAGTTTCAGCTTATACAGAAAACTTAAATTCACCATCTGTAGTCAGCATTAAAAGGGATGCTTATTAATCTTTCAATTTTTAGAAGAACTTTTTTAAATCAATCATGTAAGAGACCTTTTGATGGTAATGTACAAACCTATCAATCCAAACAGAGCTCTTTCTTTGAAGAAAGTGATGAAGAATCAATATTTTTTCCCCCAGAACTCTAAACCTACAAGGATTTTCACAAACAGGATAGTATAAATGCTTTGAAACCTTTTGATTAGTCACATCTTTCTATTTATTGCAAGTGTATTTGGGCCAAGCATCATCTTTTGCTACAATTTAAATTTAATTTTTCGTAAGATTTATCTTTCACTTGAGAAAACAAATTGTCCATCATTTTATTAATCTCTTTATCTGTCTTATATAAATTTTTCAAATGTCTGCTATATAGACACTCAGAGATTTATCTGATATTTTGTAAGAAACTCATTTCAGGTAACTGAAGTCAATAATCTTCAGGTTTGCAAATACTGATTTTTAAATAGACTTGTAATTTAGATTTTTAGTTTCTATTTTTCTGAGACTGAAAATACTATTAAAATATTTAAAATAATATTAAAATATTTTTGAAAATCACACTTGTAACAGAAATTTTAATTACAATATCATAGGCCATAACCATAAATAATTTAGCATTTTATTAATATTAAATATATTATACTTGTTAGTTATCTTTTCTTCCAATAATTTTCCCTCAAACTTTTGGCAATATTTGCTAGAAATCCCATTTAATCATATGATTTCCCCTTTTGTTTTTCTAGAAAATATTATCTGACATCCAATTCAAGTTACTCTATAATTGCTAACCTGTAATGATTTTATTCAAATGAAGGGAATTTTATAACTCTGCAGTAGGACAAATTATTTCATAATTAAAATCTTATACAGCATCAACCGATGTTGTACAGCATGATGACTGACTAGTGGTGCCTGGAACACTTGTGTCCACAAACAGAATGAAGAAAAGAACAACAGCTGTTTACTGGAGTGTTCTCGGTGTGGCAGAGACATTGCAGAGCACAAAGATTCAAGATGGTCTTATAAAAAAGTGAACTAAGCACACAGCAAATACTGCCCGATTTTCACAATTTTGAACCAAGAGGAAACTCGCTGAGGATGAAAAGACTAAGCAGGAGGTCCCCAGCAGTCCCTTCTTAAGCCATGGTTACTTTACACATTTGTACTAGAGAAGCCTGTGCCCCTCACTGAACCCAGCTTATGGAATTTATAGATTACATATGGAATTTCAGTTTTCCCAGCACCATTTGCTGAAAAGGCTGTCTTTTCTCCAATGTATGTTTATGGTGCCTTTGTATAGTATGAGATAACTGTATTTATGTGGGTTTGTCTCTGCATCTTTTATTCTAGAGTACAAAACTTAACAATACAGTAGATCCCCAAAGGAAAAGAAGAGAATTGAACTTTATCAATGCAGAAATCCAATGAACACAAAGATGAACAAAAAGAAAAAAAGAAAGAACAAATGATATGTAAAACAACCGGGCAAAAAGTTAACAAAATTTTTGGAGTATTTCTTTATTTATCAATAATAACATTGAATGTAAGTTGATTAAATCCTTCAATTAAAAGCATAGATGAATAGAATAGATAAAATAACAAGACTCAATGTGATGCTGCTTATAAGAAACTTACTTTACCAATAAAGACACACATAAAATTGAAAGAATGAAAAAAAATATATGCAAAAATGAACAGGAGTAACTATACTTATATCAAATCATGTACACTTTAAGTATTCAGGATGTAGTTCAGGGTAGAGTGCTTGCTAGCATACATGAAGCCTTGAGTTCAACTGGAACAAAGACTTTAAAAGACAACATCTGTAAAAGGTGATAAAGAAAATCATTATGTAATGATAAAGGGGTCAGCTTAATGTGAAGAAATAAAAATTTTAAATATAAATGTACCCAATGCTAGAACATCCAATTATATAAAGTAAACATTATTAGATCTAAAAGGTAAGATAGAGGGCTGGGGATGTGGCTCAAGCGGTGGCGCGCCCGCCTGGCGTGGGTGCGGCCCAGGTTCGATCCTCAGCGCCACATACAGACAAAGATGTTGTGTCCGCCAAATACTAAAAAATAAATATTAAAATTCTCTCTCTCTCTCCCTCTTTCTCACTCTCTCTCACTCTTAAAAAAACATTTAAAAAAAAAAGATAGACTTTAATACAATAATAATTGGAGACTCCAAAACTCCATGTTTGTCGGTAGACAGATTATCCAGGCAAACAATAAATGAAAACATTGAAGTTAAACTGTACTATAGACCAAATGGACCTAACAAAGATATTCATAGGGCATTTCATCTAGTGGCTCCAAAACACACATACTTGACATCAGCACATGGACCATTTTCCAGGGTAGACCAGATGTTAGACTCCAGAACAAGTTTCATCAAATTTAAGAAAAGCTGAAATGATAACAAGTATTTTCTCTGTCCACAGTGAAATAAAACTGTGACCACTCAAGAGGAACAGAAATGAAACCACATTCTCTGGAAGGATGAATGATTTCATGAAAAAAATTGAAAAAATTAAAAAATTTCTTGTAACAAATGAAAATGAAAACAACATATTAAAACCTATGGGATACACTAAAGGTAGCACTCAGAGGGAAAATAACAGCAATAAGAATATGCATTCTTTTAAAATTAGCAATTTTAAATAAACTAACAATACAACTCAAAGGACTGGAAAAGCAAGACTGAACACAAAATTCATAGAAGAAAAAAATAACAAGGATCAGAGCAGAAATAAACAATGTAAGTACAAAAAACAATGGAAAAGATCCATGAAACAAAGAGTTGGTCTTTTTAAATGTTAAAGGAAATTGAGAAATCTTTAGTTAGACTAATCAGGGACAAAAGATCAAAGGCCCAAGTAAATAAAATAAGAGATGAAAAGTGCTGCTTTACTCTTAAACCACAAGAAGGATCATTAGAGACTATTATGAACAATATGCCAAAAAACCTTGAAGAAATTGATATAGAACAAAGAAAAATCTAAATACACCAATAAGGAATAATGTGCTTGAATTATGAAAAACAAAAACAAAAACAAAAACAAACTTCCCAACAAAGACCAGGATCAGATAACTTCACTGGAAATTTCACTAAACCCTTAAAGAAGATTAATTTAACTTTCTTGAACTATTCAAAGTTTTGAAAGGGAGGGAACTCTTCCAAACTCATGCTAAGAGACCAGCATTGCCATTATACCATGAACAGACAAGTACACAACAGAAAACTATAGACCAAAATCCCTGATTAATATGGATGCAAATATTCTCAACCAATTTTAGCAAATTGAATCCAACAGCACATAAAAAGATTACCACCATGATCAACTGGATTTATCCCAAGAATGCAAAGATAGTTCCATATTCATAAATCAATAAGGATAATGTGTCAGCTGATGAAGTATAAAAACTATATGATTCTACCAACATATACAGAATGAGCATTTTATAAAATTAGTATCCCTTCATGCTAAAAACCCAAAATATTAGGTATAGAAGCAACATACCTCAATATAGTAAAATTTATTTGAAAAACCCTCAGTCCACATAATACTGAATGGGAAGAAGCTGAAATCATTTTTTTCCAAGATCAGGAGCATGCCAAACATGTCCACTTTCATTATTCATTTTTTAAAAACTTTTTAAAAATTTATTTATTTGTTCTAATCAGTTCTACATGACAGCACAGTGCTCTTTGATTCATTGTACACAAATGGAGAACAATTTTTTACTTCTTTAGTTGTATCCAAAGTAGAGTCACACTATTCGTGCAGTGATACATGCACCTAGGGTAATGATATCCATCTCATTTCACCATCTTTCCTACCTCCATGCCCCTTCTCTTCCTCCCCTTTGCCCCATCCAAAGTTCCTCCATTCATCCCATACCCCTCCTCCCTTTATGGATTAGCATCTACTTATCTGAGAAAACGTTTGGCCTTTGGTGTTTGGGGATTGGCTAACTTAGCTTAGCATGATATTCTCCAACTTCATCCATTTACCTGAAAATGCCATAATTTTATTCACTTTTAATGCTGAGTAATATTCCATTGTGTGTATATACCACAGTTTCTTTATCCATTCATCTATTGAAAGACTTTTAGGTTGGTTCCACAGTTTGGCTATTGTGAATTGTGCTGCTATGAACATTGATGTGGCTGAGTCACTGTAGTATGTTGTTTTTAAGTCCTTTGGGTAGAGACCAAGGAGTGGGATAGCTGGGTCAAATGGTGATTTCATTCCAAGTTTTCTAAGGAATTTTCATACTGCTTTCCATATTGGCTGCATCAATTTGCAGTCCCACCAAGAATATATGAGTGTACCTTTCCCCCCATATCCTCACCAACACTTATTGTTGTTTGTATTCTTGATAACTACCATTCTGACTGGAGTGAAATAAAATCTTAAGAGTAGTTTTGATTTGCATTTCTCTAATTACTAGAGCTGTTGAACATTTTATCATATATTTGTTGATAAATTGGATATTTTCTTCTGAGGAAGTGTCTTTTCAGCTCCTTAGTCCATTTATTGATTGATTTGTTTGTTTTTTTGGTGTTAAGTTTTTTGAGTTCTTTATGTATCCTGGAGATTAGCGCTCTATCTGTTATGTGTGTGGTAAAAATTTGCTTCCAAAATGTAGGTTCTCTGTTCACCTCATTGATTGTTTGTTTGTTCAATATATTATTAAGAGTCTTAGCTAGAGCAAAAAAGATACAAAAAAACAAAATAAAGGGCACCCAAATACGAAAGGAAGAGGTTAAATTATTCCTTTTTGCTGATGACATGATTTTACAAATAGAAAAACCTACAGATTCCACCAAAAAAATGTTTTGGAAGTTATAAGTGAATTTATTAAGTTTGCAGGATACAAAAATCAACATACAGAATCTGAAAAAATTTATATACCTGTAGTGAATTTTCTGAGGAAGAAATAGAAAAGCAAAAGAATTTTGAATGTTCCCAGTATAAAGGAAAAAAATGTTTGAGGGGATACATATGCCAATTACCCTGTATATCCTGTACTAAAATGTGTACTGTACTTATAAATATATGTAATTATTCTGTTAATGAAAATTTACAAATTAATAAAATTGTCAAAAATTTTACACAAACCCAAGAGTATATAATTAAGACTTCTAGCCCTCTCCTTTCTTCTCAAACAATGTAAAACAGACTGAAGAAAGAAAAATGTATTGAGGAAGATTTTGGATAATCAGTATTTGATTCACCTGATGTGATCCTTATTCAGAATCATAGGATCAACAAGGCCTGGTATTTGTGAAATTAGTGACCTTTGTTACAATGGAGTTTTGTGATTTTTTTCATGTTGTTTTTGGTAATTATATAGGTGAAAAGTTTCATGAACCAGTCTCCTTTCATATATATTCTCTAATGCTCACGAAACTTGATGTTTCATTCTTACAGAAAAGCAGCCCTATTTTTACTTAAGGAATTTGCACAATATTGTGTTGCAGACAAATGGAAGAATTAGAATTCAAATTCATGATGTCTGATTTCAATGCAGTGTTTTTCTCATTACATTATTTTTCCTGCCCCTGACCCCCACCACACTTCTTTTCTGACTGCTGAAATATAATCCCACACTAAAATATTTTCTCAAAGTAAACAGAATCTCCCATCCTTGGGTTGAATTTCATAGGAGACTTCCTCTTAAATTCTGTTGAAGATTATATAATTAATAATGGTTTCTATATTGTTTTTCCTAGATAGCAGATTACTGTTTTCAAAAGGACATTTAATACTTTAACCAACAGTCATAACTGAGTATGAAAGTACTTTGATACCTATTTGAGAGCTTTGTAAATTAGAGGATACTTTTCGGCTCTAAATAATCATATAAAAAGCAGAGAAGCATATTTTGCTTATGAAGAAAGGCCACTCTAGAACTTTCAATATCTATTACTATAAAGTTATGCTAATTCCTTAGGAAACTTGTGATTGTACTTCATCTATAGTCTAAAATATAAAATCCATTAATAAAAAGTGACTTGGGAAGGACTTTTTAAAAACGAGTATTGTACTGCTGAGAGCTCTTATAAATATTACCTAATAGATTTTTATGCAGATACTCCTCAACTTATGATGGGGTTATGACCTGATTGTGGTTTACCCTCCTGATCCAGTGGCTGACTGGGAGCTGTGACTCCCTGCTGCTGCCCAGAATCAAAAGAGAGTATTTTATCACATTGTTGTCAGCCAGAAAAGATCGCAATTTACAGTTTCTTACTCCACTGTAATGTTGAAAAGTCTAAAATCAAACCATTTAAGCATGGGTATTATCTCATTTATAAGGGAAGAGAAAAATATAACATAACATGTTGTGTGTGTGTATGTGTGTGTGTGTGTGTGTGTGTGTGTGTGTTAGCATCTATTCATCTACCTTTATATCATTACAAAGAGTGAACTTTTGATTTTATAGACTAATTCTGCTATTTATGTAGCTCTGACCATGTGCTATGAATGATGGTATTTTCTATAAATATAAAGATTATTAGGAAATATTTTCAGTCCTCAAGAATTTCAAAGTCTATGGGGAAAACTAGCATCCCTTTTCATTAAATCTTTATGGTAAAATGTAATATGTAAACACATTTCCCAAAGAAGCACAGCCAAAATTTTTAGAGTTCCTAACTACTTCTAAGTCCTGTCAAGGAATGTGAGAAGGGACGTAGATGAAAATTCCTCAATCTATCTTAACAAGTGTATGTGTGGCATATATGTTGACTAATAGAAACAGCTTTGTCTGTGCTACCCCCTTGCCATTCCTAAGGGTAAATGTACAAATTAAACTTTAATCTCAGAGCCATCACAACAAGTGAAATAAACAATTCAATTTCTACTTTATTTAATATATCAAAGTATATGTATGTGTATTAACATTATATAAACTTTTCTAGGCTCTCTATAGACTGTAGACACCTGTTTCTAAAAGAATATGCTGAAGAGACAAGGAAAATAAATTAACACATATTATTATATAATTTGCACAGGTATTAGAATTGAGTAAAATGTATGATATGGAGGGAGTTATTCCAATGAAATATGTGAACTCCATGTGTGAATTTAAGTGTTTGAATGGATGTAATTTAAAAAGTAAACTATAAACATGTAAAACTAATTTACTAATAAATTTAATTAATCAACATATAAAATATCATAATTTTAATATATGACCAATATAAAATTATTAAAACATTTGATTTTTTAAATTTTTAAATCAAATGTGTGTTATATTTACTTTACATCTCAATTTGAATTAGACACATGAATAATGCCAGAACCTTGCATAGGTGGTGCACACCTGTAATCCCAGTGTCTCAGGAGGCTGAGGCAGGAGGACTGCAAATTCAAAGCCAGCCTTATCAATTTAGTGAGACACTAAGCAACTCCATGAGACCCTGCCTCTAAATATAATACCCCTCCCAAAAAAAGATGTGGCTCTGTGATTAAGTGACCCTGAGTTCAATCCCCCATACTAAAAATGAAAAATGCCAATAGCTGATTGATACTCTATTACTACTTCTGGATAAGATTAGAATTAAAGATGTTCAGAGAAAGTTTAAATCAAATAAGTGGTGTACAGCATATGTAAACTTATTCTGAATGTTTTTTGAGAGTTTAGCAGAATTTATGTAGGGTGGAAAGAGAGAATGACAAGAAAATGGAAAGAAAGCTAGATTTTGAAACAATTTATAGAATGACAAGAAAATGGAAAGAAAGCTAGATTTTGAAACAATTTATAGAAAACAATCATAATACCTGCTAAATAGTTTGCTAGTTTATAATGGATTTCAAGTTACTAGTAAGGAAGATTGTCATACAATTTAAGGAGTTTGTAATTCAATCATTTAGTCTTAACTATATTTTCTAAGGACATGGGACAATATCAAAAGATTATTAAGTGTTTCCAAAAATATATCAGCAGAATAGCAATCTTTCAAGATATTGTATAAAAATAGAATTCTTTTATATAAAAGTATTAAAACCTAAATAACCCTGCATAGTGATTTAGAGTGAATCCCAACATACTAAACTTCCTTGGATGTAAATCTTTTTGGTTTTACTTAATAAATCTTTCCAAACTGTTGGAATAAGGGGTTTGTTTATTTTCCTAGCATTTCTGTTAACACTTAGATATCTGTTGTCCCATGGTACATATATTTGGGAGAACTTCTCTAATGTATTTTGTATTTTCACAAGTCTGCAAAAGATATTCGAAGAGCTGTTTTATCATTATTTCCAGAATTTAGGAATACTTTCTAATTATATCTTTCTAATTACATAGTCTGTCACATTTAGTTAGATGATGACATTTATTCATTTATTCACTGAAATTACCATCTTTTCATCTATGAAAATGCATTTTTCCTGAACCACAGCTGCTTATGTGATTTCTAATGACTCATGTAAATTGATAAATGATAGGCACAATACTTTGTTTGTACCTCATTAAAAATTCTTCAGTTAAAAGGCTCAGGAATATCTGCAATCTATGTTTGATTATCCACTAATTTTTAAATGATTTTCAAAAAATTATAGGAGACTGTAAATTTTTCATCATTAGTTTTTTTAATGTATAATTATGGAAGACTGACAAGTAGTTGAGTGTTCTTTCTAATGCAGTCTAGTTTGGCTCTGTACTTTCAATAAATGAAAGCATTTGCTGGAGATCAGTTTTAGGGCTCTCATTTTGTCCTTTCAGAAGATGCCCAGAGGCCTTCCTGTGCAGGAGAAATGGGGCCTATTACAGTGTCCATTGGACAGTCTTCTGTTCCTTATTGCTCCTCTTAACTTGAGAAAGAAGTGATAAAAGATGACCCACTAAAACAACTGTGTGGATACAGAAAGGAAAAGACAGGAAGTCTCTCTGTCCTGGTAGCCCAGTGGGGGAATTCCTAGCTCAGACTTGCACAGAGAAGTTGAGCATCCTCTTGATGTACTCTGACTTTGGTAGAGATCTGGGAGAGTTTACCAATGAGCAGCCGTGTTGGGCAGATGATGCAGAGGCAAAATCCAACAGCACCCACCTCTAAGGTTAAGGGGAGGGGGCAGTCTGCCCACACCAGACTCTCCTGCTGGGATGGAAGCTTGGTGATCTTCCTCTTTTGAACTGCCCAGAGGGCCATGATGCAAAAAACAACAACAGCAAAAACCCAAACCAACAACCCATCCGTTAGAAAAGACCTTGCTTAGACTACCATCTAATGAGTAAGGCTGTAAGACAGTTCTAATTTTATTTGAAAACAATGGATTGTACAGTAAAAGGTTTTCAGTGTGTGGTATTACACTTCAAAGTTTAGTTTTTCTTCATTTTGAGCAAGATTAAATTTTTAGGACTTCCTTTAAAATTTCTCTATAATAATTAAACTCATTGTGTTTGCCTACTGCTTTTGTCTTCTTTTTTGGATGTAAAAAAAATTGGTTGCAATACTGTAAAAAAATGTTAGTAATATTAAGAATGATGTTTATCAGTCATTGTTAATTCCCTCCTGCATTTTACTGCTTTCTTTTTTTAAAATTGAGTCAAACCATCTTACTCTATGTTGGGTTTCTGCATTTTCTGTTGTTGTTGGTGGTGGTTCTTCTTAGTTATACATGACAGCAGAATCCATTTTGATAAAATTATACATGCACAGGATATATCTTATTCTAAGTAGGCCCCCATTCTTGTGGGTGGACACACTGGTGGGATTCACTTAGGCATTTTCTTATGTACACTTAGGAAAATTATGTTAGAGTTATTCTGCTCTCTTTCTGATTCCTGTCCCCCCTCCTTTCCTTTTGCTCCTCTTTGTCTAATCTACTGAAGTTCTTCCCATCCCCCTTTATTGTGGTTCAGCTTCCATATATCAGCAAAAACATTTGACCTTTGTTTTTTGGAGCTGGCTTATTTTACTTAGCATGATAGGCTCCAGATCTGTCCATTTACTGGTACGTGCCATAAAGTCATTCTTCTTTATGCCTGAGTAATTATTTTAGTTTTATTTTATCCAGCTATAGTTCCTCCTACTCAACATTGTGTGTAATTAAAATTGCTGTCACCTTTCTCTCTTAGCATCTTGCTGTTTTGCTATTCCCTAATCTTAACAATATAGATTTGGATTTCCTACTTAACCACTAAACAGGGAAACCCTCCATGACCCTTCAAGGCTCTGCTTATAGTCTTTTCAATGGTCCAAGAAACAGCAATGTAGGTGAAAGGTCTTCTGTTAACAGGGAGGAAATTGAGCAGACATTTCCTTTTCCCCTCTTTGACCTGCATCTGCAGGCATGGTTAGTGCTCAATCTTTTCTGTTTGCATAGTTCTAAAAGAACTAGTGATTATTCCATAGAACCTAATGTGCAAAATCTGCAGAAAAAGAAAGTAAAAGTAATGCTTTAAAATTGACTGTGTATATAGTATATTATTTCTTAAAACTGAGTTGTAAGTTTAAATAGTTATCTTTGTAATAATTACAGCTAATTTCTGCATGAAATTCAGCATTCTATTATTTTTAAATAATAGAATTTTAATTAAAGACAGAGATAGCAAAACTGAATAATTTTGTGATCTTTTAAAAACCACTACATGTAGTTTTAAACAAGAGAATGTGCAGTAGTTTTAAAAAGAGAACCTTTAAAACCTTTTCATAGGGGCTAGAGATGTAGCTCAGTGGTAGAGCATTTGTCTAGAATGCAGGAGGCCCGGTGTTCAGTTTTCCATACTGTCATAAAACAAAGCAATAAATATTTGTAAAACATTCCACTCTTTATATTAAGCTTCATTTAATGGTATTAAGTAAAATTATAGGTGACTGTTTTTTTTGGACTGAGCGCTACACTGGGCCCCTACAGACCAGACTGAAATCAAAATAGTCACGCAGAATCAAGTTCCATGTCACCAAACTGAAGCTGCATTGTTATCTGGCCTTCTGAGAAACAGGGAGAGAAAAACAACAAAATTTGCCAAACATGATAGTTTGAATTGGCGTGGTACTGCAGTTCACCACTTTAATCCTTGTAGAATGGTAATGTGAAGTAATCTGATATTAGCCAGTTATTTTTATTATTCTATTATTCTGTCTCCCTGTTCTTACAAGGAAACTAATTAACTAACATTATTTATCTCTTTCTCTTTGTTTTTTTTTTTTTTTGTTGTTGTTGCTGCTGCTTCCTTCAGCCCTTCTCAGTCTATATGACCTTTTTTTCTTTTGCTCAGGACACTGGAAACTTTTTCTTAAGAACAATTTGGCATGATTATGGAAATAAAGATACTCTCTTTGACTCAGCAATTCCACTTTTCTGTGTCCATGGTAGGGAACCTGGGGTATGCCAGAGTCTTAGGGAGATGTTCACTGCAGCCTTTTTTGACTGGAGCAGGAGGTAGACACACTTTATTCTATGGAATAAAATTGCTACATTCTAGAATTGCAAAATAAAGTAACATCTTTAAACTACATTGTAATTTATCCCTTTGACAAGGGTCAAAGGTAAAGAATCAAAAGTTAATGAATTTGTTTTGTGGTACTCATATCTCTATAATGAATTGAATTTAGGACAGAAGTGAATTCAGATCCCACTGACATTGTAAAAAACAAACCATTTGCTTTCACATAACTAATATTTAAATAAGCCTGCCAGAATTTTTCATAAATAATGAGAAATATATTAAATGTATTATAAATATATGGATTAATAATGACATAGTTTCTATAAAATCTAAGGCTAAATAATTAACTTAAATATTATGTCTTAGAATGGAATTATTATACTTTAACTTTTAATGCTCAATGATTACTGTTAAAATAATTGTTTTACATAATCATGCTTTTGTTAACATTATGTAATTAACATTATGACAGTGTTATGGTTTGGATATTAGGTATCCTCCCCAAACTCGTGTGCTAATGAGGAGATATTCAGAGGCAAAGTGGTTACATTGTGAGAACTATAATCAGTCCATCCTAGGTTGAATACACTAATTGGGTGGTAACTGTTGTCAGGCTGGAGGAAGGGAGTGATTGGGCACATGCCCTAGAATGGTTCACCTTCGCTGAAGCCCCTGCCCTTTCCTCTTTCTTTACATCCTGACTTCATGAATGGAGGAGTACTTCCCCACCATGCCCCGCTGCCATGTTTTTCTTCTTCACCTTGGGCACAGAGCAATGAAGTCAGCCTACTATAAACTAAACCTCTGAAAGTGTGAGCCAAAATAAATTTGTCTTCGTCTAAGTTGTTCTTGTAGGATATTTTGATCGTAGTGATGAAAGCTAACACAGATAGTTATATTATCTTATGGAAGAGATGTGCTTTTTTCTTATTTAAATTGTTTTGTGTGTATTCTCACACACTGGACACTTTCCATTTTGCTGAAAGGATCTGCTAAATGTTAGAAACAATGCAACTTTATAGACATCTTCTTTGCTTATTAATATGACACAAGGGCTCAGAATTTAGTAGTTTTCCTTCCATCATTTGAATAAAAGTAAAATCCTCAAAGAATTCCTTTGAAGTGCTTCTTATAAGTATAATGGCATTTGGAATCTTTATATGTGATATGATCAACATATCTTCTGTTCTAAACTTTAAGTTCTATATGCCTATAAATTTGTGAGTTTCTCAAATCCCTACTCAGAAGCCATTTATAAGAATCATATATCTCTATTATTTCCTGATGATTCAACCAACCAGAATTGGCCCTGCAGAATTCCAGCATGAATAGTTTTACTTCTAGGAAAGAGAACAATTGGTGTACTTGCATTTATAGTCAGAATTAAGATTTTTGAGTGTTGCTCACTGGTATTTAAGAGGAAATGAAACTACTTTTATGACAATGGCATCTCTATTGTGTTCTCTTAGGGACAAAAGAACCACTGAGGCCAGCTAAGACTCAAGAGGAGAACAATTTGATTCTGCCTCCAAATTGGGTGGTGGTGGCAAAATCATATAAACTAAAAGTAGATGGGGTGAAGGCTTTCCTGCAGTCCTCTTGGAAAATGCAATCTGCCCTAATAGGTACCCTAACAGTCTTAGATTTCATTGTAGAGGTAAGGAAGAGAGAGTATTACTAGATGTGGATAATATAATCAGGAGAATGTTTTATTAATAAATTCTTGATAGAAACAAGACAACTAAGAAATTCATTGTGTTTTGCTTTTTGATTTTTTCTCAAGGACTTCAAGAATCTTGAGCATATGTATGGGCAGATAAAATGAAGTAGAAAAGAACAAAATATAAAATAGTTGGAAATTTTGAAGAAAACAGGTGTCCTCTTTAAGGAGACAGTCTATCCTAATAAAGTGTTAAGCTTAAGTGCAAACATCAACCAAATACCAGCCCTTTGGTTATTTGAGTACAACTCTGATCTTATACCCACTTCGCATTAAGTAGAAAAATTTCAAGTTGTATCTTCCAATTAGGCATCTTTTTTTTTTTTTGGAGACTTTTTGATTTGTCTGTATAACTTTAATCAAAGCATTTTGTAGTTTCCATATTTTTACATTATCCAAATAAGATATTAAAAGGCATTTTGAATTTCTAAATACTCACTGCAGAGAGCTCAAGTTTTGAAGACAACTTGAAAAAGCAGCTATATTTGTTTGGATTATTATATTTACCAGTATTCAAATTGATTTTGTTCATTTAAATATGTGATGGGCACTAATGAATTTGAGTATTAAATAATCACAATGTTTTCTTTTGGAAATATTTTCATTACTTGAATAACTCCGTCTTAAAGAACGTCCAATTTTTACTCGCATTAATTTTTTTCTTTATGCTGTGTCACTCAAAAAGGTTACAAACCTCATATATTTAAATGCACTCAAAGTTTCAAAGGAACAAAGAACAAATGAAAAATATGTTTCAACCCTGAATAAATGGTATAAACATTTGATCATGTTAGAAAGTTGTTTCCCCAAAATAGTCTATATTTGACTTATTCCAAATTAATGATACTTGCAGTTTTTGGATTCTTAACTCTGAACGACTGTAAATATATTCTATGGCTGACAGTGATAGGTGCTAAAGAGAAAAGTAAAACAGGATGAAGCAAAATAGGAGTGCAATGGTAGTTGCATCTTATGTAAGACATGCAGAGGAGGTCTCTCTGGTGAGGTAATGTTTGAACAGGAATCTTTGGATGGCAAGTTTATGGGGAGAACATCAAGTGCAAAATCCTTTTAGTAGGCGCATACTCACCCAGCAGGGATAACAGTGTGTCTGTAGCAGATGGTTGAGAGGAAGAATAGTGGCTGGTGAGGAAGGAGGAAGGATTTTGGCTTTTATTCTTTGTGATATGGTACAGGGCATAGTGTTTTTAAAAAGGAGCTATTCCATCTGAGTTCTTACTTACCAGTTGTACTCCAGCTTCAGTGTTGAAGATACCCTGATAGCAATGTAATCAGGAGAAAGAAGATGGTGGCTTTGATGGTGGTAGAGGTGGAAATGTTTATAGGAATTACTAAAGGATTGACATGCAAGTGACAGAAAGGGACAGAAGGGATGAATGACTTTTAGTTTGGACCTTTGGTGATACAGTTGCCATTTTCTGAGATGGGGTCAGAGATTTTAAGATAAACAGCTGTCTGGGGAAAATGGGGTGTTTACTTTAGGACATATTATAGTTGAGCTGTCTGTTAGACATCCAAATGCAAATACCGGATAGGCTGTGGAAGATGTGAATCTGGATTTCAGAAACAAGGTATGGAATGGAGACACAGATTTGGGATTCCAGTATATCACTGGCATTTAAGAGCAGAACTAGTTTAGGTCATCTGGCAAAATAGTGCACATAAGAAGAGGAGAGATCCAAGAATGAAGCTTGACGAGTGTGCACATGGGTATATTATGGATGATGAGGAAGAACCCTCAAGTACATGGTGAAGGATAAGCCAGAGAAGAAGTGGAAAAGCCAAGAAGCCAAGGAAAGAATTTCTGGAAGGGATCAGTGAGCTCTAACAAATGCTGCCCATAGGTCTTAAATAAAATGAGAACTGAATTTAAAGTGACCTTAGCAATATCAAGATTATTCGTCACTTTGACAAACGGTGCATCATTGAAATGGTGGTGATATAGACTTGTCTGGAGGATGGAAAGGAAATGGAAGAAGCAGCCATGGACTCAGCAAGTATGACAGAGACACTTTTGAATAATTTTTCTATAATAGAAGAAGAGGACAATAACTGAAAGAAGGGAAGGATGAATTTTTTTTAAGTTTGAATACATTATTTTCATAGTGAATAATCTGAATAATATGTAGGGAATAATCTGAGTAATGTGTAGGGAATGCTTCAAAAGATAAAATAAAATCAACTATGCAATTGAGAACAAGTACAATTATATCTGGAATGAGGCCATTCATTACCTGAAAGGAGATGGAATGTAGTGTCAATGTGGAAGAACAAGCCTGGGCTAGGTGCAAGAAGTGTTTGTCTTTTCTAACTGGGGGAGGTAAAGTGCATGGGCCTGGGGCAAGTGTTATAGAAGTGTGGGGCTGGCAGTCTGGGAAAGTTCTTTTCAGAATGCTTCTGTGTTTTTAGTGATAGACCAACCTGAGAGTAAGAATGTTATATCAGGAGGTTCTAGAAGTTTGAAAAGAGAGGAAAAAGTATGACTAGTATCATGGAGGTACTTTAGAGAGGGACAAACTGATCCTTGCTAGAGTACTGAGGGACACACTAGAGGCTACAGCTTACCAATATAAAATGTGATTGGTCCCTTCAGTGGGCAATAACTATTGTTCCCCGCCCCCCCATAAATGAATGAGCTGTGGATTTTCAGTTCTTTTAATACCATCTGTCTTGTGGTTGCTGGGTCATTACAGGGCAATGAAAAGCAGATGTATTTCCTAAAAAAGAGCTTATGCTGAAAGATGAGGCCAGAGTAGTGGATTTGATGTGTAGCAGAATAATAAGAAAATTCTTATTCACTTAGTTTTAGGTGAGAATAAATTCTGAAATTTGAACAATCATATAGTTTTTTTTTTTTTTTTGGTTTAATGCACTTTACAGATGTGCTTTGGAACATTTTCTTAATTTTATAAAGGAAGAAACTGAGGTTCAGAGAGGTTGAAGCAATCACTTGTTTTCTGTTGAAAGGACCTTTACAGAGAATCTATTGAGTCTTCTGTGCTCTTCAAGGAATGTTACATTTTATTCTAATTTTTCCTTCTAATAGAGCATTCCTGTTTGGTTTTTCAGTTTGGGTTTGATTGTACAGTTATGTAAATTATGTACAGTTATGTAAATTCTTTTTGACAGATTTGTTATTAAGAGGAGAAAAACGACTAAGAATTCCAGTTTAAAAAGCTCATTAATTTTAAATATATGTGCCATGAATTAATGTTTTGAGTACTATATTTTTATACATTATTTTTGGATGAATAGAATTCTATCAGAAGAAATAGGTTATTTAAAAATGATTAGATAGGAATTATATAAAAATTCTCCCAAGCAAGTAAGTACTATAATACTCAGCCAGTGAAGCATTATCATCAACAATGAAAGATTACATTGTATCCCTTCTTTACAAAGCTAGCTATAAAAATATTTTCTTTTTAAAGCATTTTTTCAACTTTTTCACTTGAGTAAGCATTTAGTAAATGAAAGTCTTCTCACCAATGTTTATTTCTTAAGCACATTACCTGGGAAAAGGATATCTTTGACCTACTTGTTTGTAAAAAATAAAACCACTTTCTGCCTTTGGCAGAGTAGTTTAATGATGGGTGAGTGAGCTATCATTTTATAGATTTCAGTATAAGCTTGATTTTCCCAAATTTCAGGAAAAACACAGTTGATCTTAGTTTAAAAATATCCAGCAATACTTGTGCATGTCTATTTTGTTAAATCAAGGTCCTGTCCACTTTGGTAGCAAATACACATTTTAGAAATGTGTTTTTGTAATAAAACTACTACTAAATTTAAGATGATTTGGGTTAGTGTAATGATTGAGAAGGCCCAAAATTCTCTACTATTTTTTGCTGTATTTGACTGAGAAAATAGACATAGGGCACTGGTGGCTAAGCTAGAATCAAAGTATCCACTTTAATAATAGACCAGACAAATCCAAATAATTCCCCAAATACAAAATTTTCTGGGAAAGGTTCAGTAAAAAACATGACTTTAAAAACTTGAAAATACTGCTCCACTTTTAACCTTGGGAGCTGTCTCAGGGTTAGGGTGAAATGGGTTCAGACAACAAAGGCTGTGGTGTCTGTGAATTAGTTTATGTGTATTCTTTTATAACTGTGAATAAAAGTTTAATGAAATGTACTGATCCCTTGTAAAAAATTCTATTGGATAAAGTTTGTCACTTTTATCTCTGAAAGGATATGATTAAGTTGGTAAAAAGAAGCAGAATATTTTTCAAAACTTACTAACAGCAATTGCATCACCTGGAAGCTTGTTAGAAATGTAGAATCTAAGGCTCCATTCTGGACCTACTGAGCCAGAATGTGCTTTTTAACAAGACCCTTCTCCATTCCTGGATAATTTTTTTTTTTCATTAAATTTGAGTAACACTTCTCTAATGGACAAATGTGTTGCCATAAGTTTCTTTTCTATATTAAGGCATGATGTAGGAAAGAGTCAAAGAAATTATACCTACATTTCAAATTCATAAGGTTCCATTAGTTAAGTAAAGTGTTTAGTGTTTTTAAAATAATACAGTAAATGGAATGTTTCTGAGATTTTTCAACTGTGAAACTGCAACAGAGTATATTATATTTAAGATGTGCATAATAGAGTTCTAAGATGTCATTTCTAAGAGAGATTTCAGCTGCTAAACAAGAAATGTTTTTAAATATAATAAGATATAAAAGACTAAATGTACTGTTAGGCACTCTGGTTTTAATTATCTAAGTATATGCAATTAACTACATATTAGGAGCAAGTGATAACTTCATAAGGTCTTGATTTTTTTATGATTAATTTACTATGCATGGGTTGGAGAGGGGTTATAACTCCAGACTGAGGCATAGAATATGCAAAATAAAAATGAAGAAGTGAAGAGAATAGTATACCTGGAGTGTGAGATGTCTCTAGATCTAGAGTTTGCATAGTATTGGCCATGAGGAAGAAGCTTATATTGGTGAGATGTGAGGTTGGTGAGTAAGGCGTTTGATGTTCCCCAAAAGGGCTTGAATTAGTCAAAGATTCAAGGAGAAATTATTAAAGGTGTGAAACTGACATTTCAAAAATCTGATGCTAGCCTCAGTGAAAAGAATCTAAGTTGACCACAGAGAGACAATCTATAAATTATTTTAATTCAAATGAGAATGATTGTAACATGAATTAGAGATACAGAAATAAGGATGAGGAACATGAACTATTTAGAAAGAAAATAATTAGATAGGCTATGTACTGATTGGTTGCTTAGTTTTGGTGAGAAGGAGGGAAATGTTGTAGCTAATTCTTTTATTTTGGGTCTCCAAAACATGGTAAAAAATATAGGAGAAGGAGTAGATTTGGAAAGAAATGATTGAGTCTGTTACCAAGTTTTTTTTTTTTTTTTTTCTAAGAATGACTTCCAAGTTGTAGATGTCTAGTAATAGGTATGTCTTAACTATTTAACTGTCTTGATTGGGGTTAGAGTTTATTTTTCACACCACATACATTTTATATTATTCATTTTCATTGTTTAAGAGAAAGAAGGAAAGAAAGTACCTTCTTAATCTGGACCACTCACCTGAACTTCAGTCCCAAATATAGTACTTAACCACCCCATTTGTGAGTTTAAATTTATTTTCCAAAAATTATACATTTTATTGTAAATAGATTTGTATTAACATATGGGGTATTGTTCAGTTTTAGGTATTGAGAAATATAATTATTTGGGGACAGGTGTTATAACTATACCTGTTTTGGTATCATGTTTGTATACTAAAAGCATATCTTA
This sequence comes from Callospermophilus lateralis, assembly GCF_048772815.1. Lineage (NCBI taxonomy): Eukaryota > Metazoa > Chordata > Mammalia > Rodentia > Sciuridae > Callospermophilus > Callospermophilus lateralis. Next base: position 101,725,173 of record NC_135312.1, on the reverse strand, counting down.
TAAATAGTTCATGCTCAAATACATATTGAATTAAATGCTGGAAATCAGATCCTTCAGATTTCTTGTTATATATTAGGAAAGAAGAAATGAGCATATGAGGAATCAGCACAACAATTAATAATTAAAATATGAAATGTCTATGTCTTTAATATTCATTGGGAGATTATTAAAAACATGTAATTTAAAAATTTAATTTTATTACTTTATCACTTACCTCAAAAAAAAAAAAATAGAACAAGAAAAACTGAGATGCTTCTCTCCTATTCCTCTACTGACTGTCACCCATGTGATTTATTTTCCCCTATGCATGAATATATGTTTAACATTTCTTAATTTGCTTTTGAATTTGGGAAAAATATAGATAACTACTAAGGATATTGAAAGTGCTGCATCTTTTTCAGTGTTTTTATCTATAATTCTAAGAAATGTTTTAATAGAAAAGAATTCTGACAATATAAAAAAAAAATAAAAACAGAAATCAGGTTTAATAGACTTCAGCACCGAGAGGTAAATATCGTGTTTGAAAAAACTGCAAGCATCCAACACATCTGGCACATTTTCCGTACTCTGTATCCATCTCTGCTCGCCAATCTTGTGCATTTGCAACTGGGATGACATTGATGAATCACTTTAATTTACCAGGCTACCAACAGTTTGTGGAGACTATCTGTAGGAACCAGCCAGAGCTGGTCCTGATCATTTCAGATATGTGTATTGTCTGAAAAAAAAAATGTGACTGACCAGAAACAATTTGGATATGTACTTGCACCACAAATATATAAAAGTGACTATTTCAGTGTCTTCTAATTTTAATTCTTCTCTCATTCACTTTTTTGTTTTTTAATGGAAAAATCAATTTTTAAAATATGTCCTAATTTATTATTTGGTAAAATTAATTTGATGTAATTTGACATGTTTTTGAGTTTTGAGGATCATTTTAAGATTAAATTCATATAAACAGGAATTGATTTTTAGAATATAGTTTTCTTTATGTCATATAATGAACAAGAAATCATTATTTTGATAAAAGCAAGTTGTGGTATCAGTTTTTCATTTGAATGATTTAGGCCTTACGTAGGGAACAGACAATAGAATACAGGAACTCCCAATGTGTTATATATTATATAATTTAGTGAATAAAAAGGTAATGGTTTTATAGGAAAAGACAATAGAAAACACTATATAGAGAAAAGATAATTTTATATACAATATAGTCTTTTTCTCTTGAGTTAGTAGAAATTAAATCTTTTTAGAAATACATTCAGAGCTAACATTATATTTGGCTTGTCCATGAAGATGTGGATTTATTATACAATTGTTAAAATTCAGCATATTGTTAAAGCACCTACCATATGCTAAGCCCTGTACCTGGCGTTTTTGGATGGAGGTGATGCAGTAGATAGCAAAATACACAGACAGAGTCTAGTGTCTTTCAAATGCCTTCCATTGTCATCAATGGCTATTATTTGATATTTGGAATTCTGCTGAGAAAAATTTAAAATTTTATCACTGTTAAGAATAAGTTATAACTATTTTTATAGAAATTATAAAAATGTATTGTAGTATCTTCATTTCTACGAGGACTTATTCCTTGAGTCTTCATAAATATCTGTCCTGTGACGTGAATGATTACAGTCTGTTCTGGAGTGGGCTTTGATAGAGGAAGTAGGAATGAGTTCAGAGCTTTCTACTATTTGAACTGAGCTAATGTAGATAAAAAAAAATTGGGAGGGAGCTAAAGGAAAAACATTTTGTGTTTGTTTTGCCAGATTATGTCAAGTGGGAATGATCCAGGCTGCTCATAAAATGGTTAATTAAATAAAATGTAACTTTTATATTAGAAAAGTCAAATCCATATCTAAAAATCTGTTGTTCTTTGTTTTTTTTTTTTCCTTCGTTGTATTCTGAGAATAACTTGGATGTTTTCACCCTATTATAATAGTGCAAGAATACTCATAATATAATAAGAGTGCAAGCACCAGATCATCAGAGTGATTTTCTCAGACTGAAGTAACAAAGCAAGTTGGTGTATGGGAGTGATTTCTGGGGGGAGAAGTTCTTGAGCAATAAGTCTGAGTTAACAGAAAAAAGTTGTGAATGACTTTATGAAATCCCTCAGTCAAAGAATTGGAGTTCTTGTCAGTACATTTGTGTGCTTTCACACTTTCTTCCTAGGCCTGTGTGCCATGGGTAGAAAGAAAGGTAACAAATTCAGTTTCCCTACTTTGAAGAGGATACCTATGGGCATTCAATAAGTACATTGCACTTTGTGTATGTGTGTTTACAAAACATATTCTAAACATTATCTGTGATATCTCAATCTTGACTTTTGTTGTCAGATTAAGGAAAACTTACTAATAATCTTAATTCATAATGACATTCAAATAATCTCTCAAATTTTTTTTTCCAAGAAAACTTTCATTTTCATCATTTTCTTTCATTATTTACATTGGTGGGCTTAATACTAGGGTAGATGCTAGTGCTAAAATGTATGCAAATTTTTATTTAAATTAACATAATTTTTGTTTGAGAAGGAAATTAAACCCTGTGTTGTTTCCTTAGTCTGATTGCTCTTCATTGAGCAGTTTCCCTCCAAATGGGCCAATGCCTATCTTGGGTAATAGTGTTCAGTGTGAAAGTGTAGGGCCACAGGCCAAATATAAACCATATCCATGATAGATAAGATGACTATACAAATTATTGTCCAAGCACTTTGATGGTGAAAAGGAACACTGTTAATACTGGTGCTTGAACAACATGTGCAACTTTGAGTGTCTCAAGTAAACTGGAGCATATGGTTATTCCAGTGATAGAAGTAATATAATTGTGGAGGCATTGTTGGAAGATTAAGGCTTCTCCTTATTGAGAGCTTATGGTCAGAATGAATCCCAACCCTGATGTAAGCACAGTGTCAGACAGACATGTCCCATACTTGGAAAGGAATATGTACAGGTGGAATGTTCTTAGAGCCTTCTTTCTTAAAGAGAGTTTCTCTTTCCTCTCATTAGTGTATTAAAAGAGAGACTTGAAAAACATTAGAATTTATAATATCCTTTGATCCATTCCAACCTTTTGTACTCTTGTAATTAACTTTCCTTACTTCTCTCTCACCTCATCAATTGTGCCACCACATTTAAACATTTCTCGTTGGTGTTAGTAGGAGTTATGTGCATAGTTCAGAGGATGAATTGTTTTAATAGCATTGCTTATATTTGAGAGGCAAGTTTGGACTTGGCTAGACTTAAGAATTGCTTTGAAAGTTTGGCTCAGCATATTATTTCCAAGAGAAAATGTGGGAATTAGAACAAGGGAACAGATCACACAACTCACAAATGCCTATTTTACATTGGTATTTTTCTCTTATTTAAATTTCAAAGTGTTGTTTTGTTCCTTAGTATTCACTATAACAATTTTTCTTTTTAAAACTCTGCTTTGCATTTCAGTTTATCTATTTTCATTCAAGTATATTTGAATAGCTTTCATAGTTACATCATTTCATATTGAGAACCTTATGAAAGCATGTTTTCCATGTTTTATTTTAATTGAAATTTTTATTGAGTTAATTATAGATTCATATGTAGTCAAGACATGTAGAGATTCCATGAACCCTTTGCCCAGTTTCCCCTAATGCTTATGTCTTGAAAAAATATATTATACTACTACATCTAAGATATTTTCATGGGTATAATCAACCAAATTTACTCAGTTTTGTCCATTCTTCAAATACTCCTGTGTGTATGTTGGATAGTCCTATGATTTCTTGCACATGTGGTTCTATGTATGCACTACCACAGGTGATACCGAACAGCTCCATCAGCACAGTGGTCCTTTCTATTACCCTTGCATGGCTCTACTCATCATCTTTCTGTCCCTCCCATTTGTAATACCATGCACTCACTGATATGTTCTCTATTTCTAAAATTTGTTGTTTAAAAATGTTACATAGCCAGGCATGATGCCACATGCCTGTAATCCTAGTGACTCAGAAGCTTCAGGGAGGATTGCAAGTTCAAGGCCAGCCTCAGCTACTCTGTGAGGCCCTAAGCAACTTAGCAAGTTGCTGTCTCAAAAAAGAAAAAAAAAGAAAAGGGCTGAGGATGTGGCTTAGTGGTCAAGTGCCCCTGATTTATATATGTGTGTGTGTGTGAGTATGTGTGTGCGCGTGTGTGCGTGCGTGTGTGTGTGTGTGTATATAGACAGAGAGAGAGAGATACAGTATGTAAACATTTTCCCTATGTGCTTTAAACAATTAATGTGTATTTTCCTTACTGCAGATTTTGGTGGTAAGACTAAGAATATGATTAAAGACTGTTGATTTCACTATTAGTGATTAATCACCATCAGTGATCTTTGTATTTTAGCATGTTTGAAAATTAGTGACTATTCTTTTTTTTTAATTAATACAGGCATCTGAGAGCTAATTAAGTAGCTAAGAATATTTCAGATTACAACCAAGAATTATGTAGTAGGGATCACAGAAACAGTGATTTTTTAAAAATTTTTTTTGGTACCAGGGATTGAACTCAGGGGCACTCAACAACTGAGCTACATCCCTAGCCCTATTTTGTATTTTATTTAGAGACAGGGTCTCACTGAATTGCTTAGTGCCTTGATTTTTTGAGGCTGGCTTTGAACTCACAATCCTCCTTCCTACCTCAGCCTCCTGAGCCAATGGGATCACAGATATGTGTCATCGTGCCGGGTTAGAAATACTTATTTTTAATATGGACAATATATGGACTTGATCCTTAGAATGTAATTACAGACCAGGTGTTCTCCAGTGTGTCACAAATAAGAGAAAAAGGTGGATTTAGAGTCAGAATGTCTAGTAATTTACATTATCTTGAGCCTGCCTTATGAACTTGAAGGACCCTACCTTAAAGGAACCAAAATAAATGTGAACACTGTCAATCTAGTTATTTTACTGAAATGATTTTGGATCTAGAAGAAATGATAACTTTAAAAAACTGCATATTATGTTGAATATGACATGACTGAAAGAAGCTTTTCAGCAACAAGCCCAAATTATAGAAATTCTTTAAGTGTCTTCTCAACTTATTTGTTCTGTGAGAAAGGAAATCAAGGTAATATTCTTGACCATTAGACCTTTTTGAAATAATCATGGTAGATGATGTCTCCCCGGTCTTTGTATCCTCAGTGTCTCACTAGGTAAAGCATGCTCAGTGGATATATGATAAGTGATTGTGATTTGTGAGATTGAGAAGTTGCTCATGTAAGTGCATATTATTCTGGTACCTTTTAAGTCAATATTTTCTTCCTTACTAGTAAGAGAAAGATTTGAATTTTTGAGTAGCAGCATCCTTCAGATCTTACTGGAAAGAGGTTTTATATCTATCTGTCCGTGTACAGATTGCAGCTGATCAGGTTGAATTCATGTTTAAAACTCCAACATTCATCCAAAGACATGGGAAGCAGGCTCTTGATGCTGACATATTAGAAGGGGATCTCTAGGGTGCATTTTGGTCACTTTTTTTTTCTTTACCTCTCTCTGTTATCATTGCTTTGTGGGAGGTCAGTATCACCTAACAAACATTTGAAATGATTTTTAAAGACATGGAATAAAATCGTGGTTGTAAAGGACTGCTCATGGTGCTGCATTGTAAGATGAAAACAGGCTTAAATAGAAAACTCTGGCTGCTGAAAGTGGGTTTTGTGGCAGAGTGTCTTATAAATGGTTTTGTCATCATTTGTGTTCATCATTTGCTATCTTCCTCTCTTTAAACATGGTTTTTCTCCCAATCCCCTAAGTATTATAAGCAAATGATTATAAAATAGAGAGCACATATAATGATTAATGAATACCTCAGATAACATGCTTTGTTTCACATTTGATTTACAGTAAATTGTATGAAGGAAGTGAGTTTTTGTTGTTTTCATAGTTTTGTATAATGGTTGGCATGTAATAGACACTTGAAACAGACTTCCTTTGAATGAAGGAAGGATAATATTTATAGTTTTAGGTTATAAATGATTCAGAATGATTTGCCAGTTCCAGTTCTTCACAAGGCTCCAGAAGACCAAAGATAAGCCATGGGATTGATCTTAGCCCACTATACATACATGCAACTGACTGTAAATATTCCAGGTACACCAAAGGCTTCCTGTCTCTGACCAGTATAACCAAGTAGCTCTCAAGAGTTCATGGTTCAGGACACAGGCCCTCACTCTCCCACATATTTAATTCCCAATCTTTAGATGCGCCCAAGGGACCCTTGGTTCAGTTTCTCCTGCTTCTATCCATATAATAACGAAACTTTACTGCATTTAAAGTTACTTTATGATACCTCTATTTAAATCAAGAAGGAAAACAAGCAAACAAACAAACCAAATAAGGAACCCATGTTACCAATATCCATTCTTGCATAGGACTGTTTTATAGAGGTCTGCTACCTCATTTGATTCTCATAACAATCCTGGGAGACAGATATTACATTCTCTATTTGGCCATTAAGAAAATAGAGGATGACAGAGCTATGAAATTAGGTCAGTGTCATACATCTGGTTAGTGCTGGAATTAGTCGTTGGTCTTACAGAAAGAAGAAAGACTCTAAAACTATGCCGCTAGGTTATTGCTGGATTATTTCTTCTACTTTTGATGTACAACCTATTTACTCTGTCTGGAGCCTTCCACTTTTTGCTCTATTTCTTTTTTCTCATTTCTGTCCCTTCTACCTAAAGCAACTTTGGAGATTGATGCTTTAAGTATTCTTCTGCTTTGATAGCAGCTTTGCCTCCCTGGTGGATTTAAGTTGGCCACAAATGCTTTACTGCTTCTCTCATCAAGAGGTAAAGTCTCTTTTTCCTCCATTGAAATCCAAAAGATAGACTTGTGACTTGCTTTGACAAAAACAATGTGGTTTAAGTAATGCTATGCCTGTGACAAGCCCTGGCTTTACCAAGTCTGGCAGCTATCACTCACTCTCTTAAAACCTTAAGCCATCATATAATGTGTTTAAATACCCTACTAGGAAACCTGACAAGAGAACAAACTTCTTGTAAGACAGAAGTTTTTTTTACCCATCTCAGTTCATGCATGAGATGTATGAGTAGAGACATTATAGATTTCAGTCCTAGTAGAGCATCCAGAAAACTGTTGTTGCATAAATGACCCAAATGAGATCAGTAGAAAACCAGCCAGCCACCCTAGCTTATAGTCACCTAGAGTCATAAGCAAATAGTTGTTATTTTAATATTTGTAATTATCTAGAGTCATTTGAATCTGCTAAACTAAGCACAAAAAGATGGGAATACATGAGTGTCAAGTAAAAGATATCCTTCTAAATTAATCTCCTGGCAACATACTTGTTTTCTGATAAGATAACACCAGCATTAAAGATGCTTTGAGAGTTGAAAAACTATCAACATACTGATTTGGTTATAATTTGGAAAATAATCTTTCTTTCTTCCATTTTGTTCTTTTATTAATATGAATCATATTAGTAGGAACAGTGTACCCAGATTTTGCATAATTAGCACATAACAACATAAATCATAATGGTTTTGAAATGTGTACACTATTAAATTATGTATCTCTTAAAATATACTCATTCTAGAATAAATTAAAACCTGATGAAATTTACTTCTGATTCTTGAACTGTTATGGAGTTTTTAAAAAATGTTGTACTTATATGGTATGAATTGATTTCAAAAATGCTTACTTTGCAGATTTGAAGTTAGAAAATCAGAAAATATGGTATTAAGCCAGCCTGTCATTCCCAGACCTCCTGTGTTTACACAGTAGATAAAACTAGGGCATAATTTTCTCTGGGGCTGTGCATTCTGCCTCCCCTTTCATGTTTGTTGGAAATAACTTTTGGAGTCCCCTAGTAATAAAAAATAGCCCTCCTGGTATGGAGTGTTTTTGATTTGCTTTCTTATTTTAAAGATCATCTTTATTGAACCCCTATTATATGCCAGTTACTATACTGACTTCTTTATGTAAGTTATCTTATTCATTATCACAAAAATAAAAGTAGGTAGGGACTGCTATTTTTATTTTGCACACAAGAATTTGTGGCATTAGAAAGGTTAAATAATGTGAGCATTGTCTCCTTATCTCACTTTTAAAAAAATATTTAACTGATTAAATGGTCGTGGCTGATCCTAACCCATCTATGGATGACTTGCAGGATACATGCTGACATGACTACCATGTCACCTAGATTTTTCTATGATCCTGCTTTCATTGCTGTGTTCTTAGTCTCTGGCAGCCAAGCATGCCACTGGTTGGAAAAGAAGACACTGCTGCTGCTGTAGCTCCTGCTATTGTCCTCCACCTCTGCTGCTGTCCACGCTGGGCCGTGGATGCTCAAGGTGCAGGCAGCTGAGGTGCAAAGAGTTAAAGGAACTACTGCTGCTGCCAAATGTGTTGTTATCACTAACTGCACTGCTGCTGTCATTAGTACTGCTGCCAACACTGCCAGCGCTGCTGTTGCCAGTGCCAATGCTGCTGACGCCTTGGGCTCAGAGTGTCCCAAGGTGATTCTGTAGACCAGCAGCTGTGTTTGGATTCCACTTGCTCATTACCTGCAGATCCTTTGCCTTAGGACTCAGGCTTAAGTCCATGGAGCTTGGGATTGAAGACAACTGGAGGTATGTCTTATCATCTCTGGCATCTGGGACAACTGGCCTTGAACCAAAACATGTGCACCTTCATTCTCATTTCTCTTCTTCCCTAGAGATGTCTTTTCTCAGAGGCTCTTTCTTGCTTCATGCCCTGGAAACATTAGCATAAACACTTGAACCTTAGAAAAAACATAATTTAGTCTTAATGTAGAATCTTCACCTCATTTGGTGTTTTAGATTGAAATAAACAATACAAAGCACTTACATATTCATGAATACATACAAATTCACAGTGTATTTGTGCAAGAATTGAATTGTAATAATTACTAAAGATTTAAACTATCTAAGTATAACTTTGGTATCAAGCGACAGTGATTTAGGTGTGATTTAGTAAAAAAAGGAAAAAACACTAGAGCTCAAAGAGTCAATCTTCGAATCTTTCTTTCAAGCCTTATCAATAATTCATACTCTCATATCAAGAAAGGATTACAGGGACAAAGTGACTTCATCAGTAGAGGTGGTTTCTGCTTTTCTGTCCAACCCTTACTCCTAAGGAGAGCAATGTTGTGTCAGAACCAGAAAGTAAGGAAGTAGCATAAAAATGTACAAATCTCTGCTCATTAAGGACACGAAAAATAAGGGAATTTTTAACTGAAGGAAAAGAATGTCACATTGTTGAATTCTTTATCATCCTAACTAAAAGCAAAAGGCTTTTTTGAAATTTTTAATTAAACATATGGGGAAAAGAACTCAAAGTTCTATGCCAGAGCTTGCTTCCTCCCTCTTTTTTTTTTTTTATTTTTTATTTCTGTCTGTTTTTAAATTGTTTCCCAGTATTCTAATAGGGGGTAAGGTGGGATGGGTGAGTTGTATCAGGACTTACAGAACATTTTCTTTTTTTTTCCTTTAAGAGTAATGCAATCAAATTTTCTCTTTGAGTACAATTAGAGTTTGTATTTTCATCCCGTCTGCAATAATAACAGAGTTTAAAAAAAACCCTAAGAATATGGAGTTTGGTAAATAATATGTAAATACATGCATTTCAAACAGGATGGACTTCTTGATTTTTTAAATATATGGATTTTTAATAAGCATTGGTATCCAGGACTCTCTAGTTTTCAGTAAATTATATGGAAAATATAATTTTATTAAAAAAGAAGTAAATATGTGACTTTTGACAGTATTTATATAATTTAATCCTAACATGTTAGATGCTTTTGTTGTGTGTGTCTATTTGTGAGTCTATGAATATTTAATGTGTATTTTTCTTTTTGATTGACTTTTTTAAATTTTAAAGTCAGTTTGAAAGAAAAATGTAAAAATATGATGTATTGTGAAGCAAACCAGTGATATCACTGTGTTTAAACATCTGTACATGGATATCTGTTTTGTGAGCTACATGCCAGAGTATATTGTAAAGAACTTCATCTATAGGGTAAAGCATTCTTTTATGAGAAAGCATTGCAGAGAAAAAAATGCAGTGGAGTTACCTTGAATTTTGTATCCTCCTTGCTTTTTAGTGCTTCTCGGGAATTCATGCCCCTTGTCTTTGCATGAAGATGCTAATGTTCTCTTAATATCATTAAAATTATAGAGTAAGAGCTTTTAAGTTTGTAAAATCGCAAATGGTATATATAAATATTAGTGTTTATGAATATTTAATATCCTATCATCCGCACTTATGGTTTCATTTCATTTTTATAGTATATGTAAGAAATGTTTGTCTTGTTTTTAGAGTTACTTTCCTAGTTAGATGTTTTTCCTCTTAGGCCCCTAACTCATTCAATCAAATGAAGTGTGAAAGTACTTGAGTTCAAAGTTCTTACTTGAGTAGACTGGTAGGAGTATTTCTAGTAGCTTTTTCAAGGAAATATTAACTACTTTATTAAGTAGATTAAAAATTAATTTTAATCTTTACTGTACATCCTGTAGAAAACTTTGGTTTACTAGTTCTCAGGAAATTAAAACAAGACAAAACAATGATTTGGAAAATAAGCAATTAAAATTACAAATGACTTAGGAAGTCTCTGGAAACAGAAGGCTCACAGCTACCTGTAAGCCAGTATGCTAATTCTAGATGGAATTCTACCACAAGATGAATTTTTTTTTAAATGTCTGAATTTATTAACCTGTGAAGGGAAAACTTTAAATTGAAAATAATGACAGTACCTTAATTAGGGTGGATTTTATTGAAACTGTACTACTGTAAAAAGTGATGCATCCTAGATTTCCAGAGCACTGGCAGCTGTCAAACACCAACATTTTTTTCCTGACAATAGGTTTAGTGTAGAGTGTTTTTCAAGGACAAGTTGCTTAGCTATTGTCTCAGGGAGCATTGCTAGTTAATATTCAACAGTTTTCTTAATCAAAATGTGTGTCCTGCTCCCTAGAGTGTTTGTTAAAGTGATTTTGTGTTTATCAGAGCCAGAGACAGCAAAAACAGAGTATTCTTGGCCAAGGTGCTGGTAATGAGAACCTGTATTATTCCAGGGTGCTGATAAGAAAATGAAAATACTGTCAAAATACATTGTTTATAAAAAAATAATTACTGTATCTCAAAAAGTCAACCCTTCCTTTGAAGCCCTTGTACTTCATATAACTTCAACTGTTTATCTTGGGTAATGGGGCAGCAGGGGTATGGTGATATCCTGCTATGAACTCCAGGAATGGCAGGCCAGTGATCAAGGAGTCTGGGGGTCTATTAGTCATTGCTTCTGTTGGATGGCTGATTAAGGCTCTTCACAACATGTTTCCGTTAGATTACAGAAAGTTCTTAATGAAGTAAAGCTTAAGGGGTGTTATAAAGCTCAGTCTTGCTTTGTACAATGGTATTCAAAGGTCACATGGGAAAAACAAGCTTTGCCAAAAGTAAAATAATGCAACAGCTAACATTTTCCATGAAATACTGTGCCTACGATACGGGTCTCATTACTGTGTTTGTTTTTAACTCCAAGGTATTTTCTATTGCCAGATGATACTGTCCTGGAAGTAGAGGTACCTTGATTACAGGTGACTTTTCTGCCAGGGGTACCTACCTGCTACTTCCTGGCCACCTTCCACTGCAGTAATTAAGGATCCATTGTTTGAAAAAATATGGTCCCCATAATTCTATAAAGAACATTTATTTTTCGTTTTTTTTGTTGTTGTTGTTGTTAATAGAGCACTACGAGGAATGAAGGCTTCTGAAACAATCCTTTAAAATTACAATCTAATTTTCTAATTTGATAGTTTTCCTCTAAATAGAACATTATAACAATACACGTTTTTGGAAGTTGTTTCACAAAGTAAAAATCACACTTTAGTCATTAATTAGCAAAGAATGCACTTACATTTCATAGGAGTTAATCTTTGTAGAAAAAAAAAAAAAACAACTTCTGAAGTCCATAGCTAGAGATATTGAATATTTCACTGATATTGAGTCATGTACTGCAACATAAGCTTTGATTGTTGAACTTAGAAAGATGGACACAAATAAAAATGCTGCTATGTATTTGAACTTTAAAATAATATTATTACCTAATTTTCCAAACAATTCATTTACTTAGTGTTGTGATATAGAGTTGATTTATACTTTATTTCAAATAAATTGATCATTTTTATATTTTTTGTAGTTGCAACTTAAAGTTGTTTCAGAATGTTGAATCACAATCAGGTTGATTTGATTATGGGTTTTAGAGGAATTTTGTATCAGCCAGTCTGATCCGGAGAGGGAAATCACATAGTAGCTTAAACAAGTGGGCTTAATATTAAAAAAAAGTCATTAAAGTATGACAAAATAGTAACCTCTGAGGAAACTTAAGCGGTAGCCTAGGGCTGTGGGACAAAATTAGAAGATAGACAAAATTGGAAGAGGCCCAACCCTTGTAGAGAAGGTGTAGTTCATGCTGCAGAAGAACAGAGAAGTTCTCAGATCTAGCTGAATATCTGCAGGTGGTCCCTTATCTCTAGGCAAGCTGGCAGTGAAGAGATGAGGTCAGGTTTGGGCAACCAAACCAGTGGTTGTGCATCAGAGGGTGTTTGTATCCTCCAGGGTCTGTGGGGAACCCGCAGCAGGCTTGTCTGGGACTTTGGGGATGGGAAGATTTAGGCAGGTGGCACAAAGTCCTGATGAGAGAGTGCTGTAGCTCCTGAGAATTTCCATGTAGAGAGGGTCTCAGAAAGGTTATCACCAGGTTGATGCTCCAAGATTGGCAAGGCTTTAAGTAATTTGATCCCCAGTGTGAGTCAGAGCTCCTCTGCTTGTCCTCAAATCCCCACCTAAACCCCTGACTCATAGTCCTTCCTCCTGGATTACAACCTTCAGGGTATATTGCTTTACTGGGAAAGATCATTGCAAAGGAGTGCATAAAGGAATTTCATGTATGATCACAGGGCATGTACTTACTGAATGGTGCTTTCAGAGCCAGGAGGCAGTTAACTCGTAATTGGCACATGTGTTGCCTTACATTTAGTTACTAGTTGTAGCTAATATTATGGCATAACTGATAATTCCAAAGACCTTAAGTATATTGTGTCTCTACAGTTGCCCCAAATGAGCCCATTGTACTTGTCTATCCTGATCAGTTACATTATTTTTGCTTTCAGTAGCCGAGTGTAATATTGTGTTTATTCATACACAATCTTTTATACACATCACCTGTAATTCTCAGGAGTGGAAATGGAAGCCTGCTTAAATATGCCACTGTAAGTATGCTCAAATTTCTTAAGTAATTGAGCAGCCTTAGTGGTAGTATCTCATGGAGTATCAATAGACTCTCTTCTAATTAAAATGATTCAATCTCTTTTATATGCAAGTGAGGAAACAATCCCAGAGTCTACACTAGTTTGAAACCTTAAACTCCATACAGTTCATTGGGTAAAACCAAAATACAGTATTGATTTGGGGACATTGAGGAACATGCAGGTTCTCAGATCCATTGTTACTAATCAGTCATTTTTTCCCTCTGCCATTATTAAAATCATTGTGATGGTTTAGGTAAAAAATGTTATTGTTAATGACTGCTTTCTGGTGTTCTAAAGATTATATCATTAATATTCAAAGTTGTATACTGTTGTAATCATACGTCAACAAGTTTTCAGGGATTGTATATCATAGTGGAAGGCAGGTATACAGGTGTACAGGTGTCAAAAATAGTGTTTAAAAAGATATATGCTAATTAATAATTTGTGAATGAAGCTGGTTTATAGGCACCAGAGTAATAGTAGTGCTAAATCATTTGATATTTATGTTTTCTTTATTGTTGTTGCTTTAATCTGTGAATTACCATTGGCACACACATTTTTTTCCCAGATTTATTCTTTATTATGTCATGAGGAAAAGAAAAACTGTTGATGGAAATACTAAAATTGCTTTGGCAATTTGCTTTGGATTTGTAATCTTTTCTCATGGTGCTTTTTCTACTTTAGGTAAAAAAAGAAAAAAGTGGTCTTAGTATATTACATACATGGTAAAAACAAAAATCTAGTGTGAATAAATCTAATAGATAAATTGTTGGTAATTGTATTTTTAAAAGATCACAATGAGAAATACTAAGTACAAATGGTTATTTTTTAGTGTGGAAAATAAGTGATTCTATAAAAACCATGTGATCCATATCTATGAAATGAATAATGGAATAATTTATGAAAAAGAAATGTGTCTTGGTTTGAAGTCATTTTATGTGAATTTCTAACAAAAATGTAAAATCTACTAACCCTAAATTTAAGATGTATGTATAAATTTATATCCATGTACCACAAGTACAGCAAAGTATTAATGTTGTAGTGGACCACAAATAATATTATGCCCAGCTTTTATAGCTTTTGAAATATAGACATTCTATTCATTTTTTTTTTGCCACAGTACCAAGAAATGTACAAAATAATTGAGTAAAGATATGAAACTTGTTTAGAACAAAAAAGTATATGAAAGAGATAATGTGTTTGTCAGCTTTCTGGTACTGTAACAAGTACCTAAGAGAATCACCTTATGAAGATAGAGGGTTTCTTTTAGCTCATAGCTGTGGAGGTTGTGATGCACGATTACAAGGGTGTATTGCTTTTTGCCCTCTAGTTGCACGTAGGGCAACACATTATGGTAGGAAAACATAGCAGACCAAAATTGCTTACATCATGACCAAAAATCAAAAAAAAGAAAAAGGTAGAAACCAGAGTCAAACAATCCCGTTTGAGGAAGACTTCAAGTGACTTAAAACCTTCTTCTAGGTTATAGGTTCTGCTTCTTCCACTGCTCTTGGAAATAAGCCTTTTTAACATTTGGATCTTTAGGGAACACTTCAGTTCCAAATTGTAGTAGAAGTAATAACTGTTAATAAATGAGTGCATGAAAGATATAATAAGAGGATGGAAAAGAACATGAGCCTGGTAAATGATATGGTATGTTTTTAGTTAACAAATTACCACAGAATTCATCATTTTCATGGCTCTGTGAAAATTAAGTTTGAAAACAGTTTGTTTTTTTCTTTTCATGCTTAGGGAAGGTATTAAATTATTACATAGAGCATGTATTGAGTGTCCACTAGATGCATGACTGATACATACAGAATTGGTTTCTTTACTAATCCTTGTTACATTATTCAGGGTCTCTTCTAAGTTTTAAATGAAATTCAGACACAATGGGGACTTGCTTATGATCACACAGCTTAGAAGTGATGAACTGAGATATAAACTCTGGATTGCTCATCCCCCAAGATCTTTTTCCTACATAATATGGCTTCTAAAATTGAAAAATGGTTAAATTATTTGACTCTTTTTTAGTTTTAGGGACTTGATGATTTCATTAACTTCCATTTCGAATTTGAAAACTGAAAATCAGTGGATAATTTCTGTTAGATACTCCCTTAAATTGTACTGTGATTTTCCCTAAAGTGCATACATAGGTGGAAACTAAACTGTGATATACATGAGTGGAGTGAATAGTTATAATTTAAAAAAAAAATTGTTTTCTTACATTGGGAAACTTCTCTCTCTTGTGTCTTTCTGGTAATTTCATATTTCTTGTTATAAAAACTAAGTATGTTTATTTCTGCTTTGCAGCTTATTTATAGATTTGTATTTCTCTAATATTGCTACTTAACTTCTGCTCTAATGAGAATAATAATTATCATAGCTGTGAATTAACAAATTTCCTTGTTATTTTCTATCATTCCCTTGTGCGAGTCATGTTGAGTACTTCAGGTTTTTTATCACATCTCTCCAGTTGGAAGTAAGCTTTGCAAAGGTTGTATCGTTGTTGATTTAATAAATATTATAGGTTAAACATCTGATTATTCTGAGTAGAGAGAGTATTATGAAATGCCATTTTACTAAATGATACATGAAAGACACTTGATGGATGAATACAGTTTTCAAACTTGCGAGCAAAATTAGTTTATGATGATAGTAAGAAAATTTACCCATTTTACACATCATATATACATGGAGTATCACTTCTCATTCTTCTGGATGTACATTATGTAGAATCACACCAGTCATATAATAACGTGACAAAATGCATTCTATGTCATGTATAACTAATTAGAACAAGTAAAAAAAAATTACCCAATTTAGAATAAGAAATATTGGATTGTGACCTGAAGAAGCCTTGACAAATGGCTCAGCATTAGAAAATTACATCAGACTTATTTATAGTGAAGTGGTATGCTCCAGTAAAGAGGTTAAAGGCATCACCAGAAAGATCCAGAGTGTAAGCTCTCGAGGCCTGTGAACAAACAAGTTCATAGTTAATGAACCGTGAGTGGCATAGTCCTCTGGATTAGAGCTCTGTCACTAGCTCTATGAATTTAGCCAAGGTGAGGAATCTCACTAAGATGTAATTCCTTATATACAACGTAAATATTATAGCACCTGTTCATGTAAGGGTTTGGAAGGGTGGACTGTAATAGTGATTGAAGGTGCATCTGGTATAAAGAGATGGTCAACAAATTGTAGCTCCTTTAAATTTTAAATATCAGATTGTTGCATTTGAGTCAAGTTATTTTATGTACTGAAAGTATTAATATTTTTCTAGGCTTTTCAGAGAGAAAATTACAGGGATTTTAATGTCACAGAAGGCCTGCTTGTTTGCCATTTTGACTATTTTAAATTTCGAATAGCATTTTTAACAATAATTTTCATTCAGTGTTTAGGGAAAATATGTAGACCTTTAGTTGTTGAGATCTTTTAGCCTGGTTTTTGTTTCATTTTGTTTTTGTTCTTGTGTAGTGTAATTAGTTTCCTCATCTGGTGGCTGACTCTTTCTCTAATCTAATGGGTATGTTAGGTCTTTAATTGGCTTCTCTTTTGCTTTCTTTTCATAAATCACAGACTTCAGGAAAAAAGATGTTCTTGTGAGTTTAGGTTTATTTTGTGCTCTTATAACAGCCCATTGTTAGATGAGAGTTAACTACCACACTTTTATTTGTATGTCTTGGAAAATTCAGAGAATGTGTAAAAGTGACCAATGTAAATTAAGTTAAAGTTTATATTACATTTCCAAGTGAGTCTATTGCTCTTTATGTGAAGAGTTTTTAGTTGAAATAGTTGTTTAGTGGTTCTGATTTTAACCCTATTACTGAGTTCTTTGAGGCCAACTTCATATATTGTCTCCTTTAGCTTCTGGTATTTATGGGGGAAATAAAATGGAAGGGAAGCTAAAATGTACAATTGCCTGATAATATTCTGTTTGGAAATGGTAGGCTTCTCTGTCTAATTAAAATGTCCCAGAACACCTTATGAAATATTTGCAACCACAGGGAATCTAATAGCCTAGGAAAATTGGACCCAATAAGTAGATTTTCTTTTTATTTTCTCCTTAGGGGTTAAATATAAACAGAAATTCTAGAGAAGATAATTAATATTGTTCCCTAAATATTCATTCATCCTGAAATAGTTATCCTTATCACAGGAGGGAATAGTATTATTTACTAAGATTACAAACCAATTGACCAGCTGATGTCCTGTGGCTAATTGTACATTTGTTTGAAGGAAAAAAAAAAGAAAAAAGCTTTTGTTAAGCATTTTCAATTTTACAGTTATATTTCATATATTACTATTTTGATTTTCAACTATTTTTGTGCTTAAAAACAGTGTGCATGTGTGTGTGTGTGTGTGTGTGTGTGTGTGTGTGTGTGTGGTGTAGCCTCATTTTACATATGAGATTATAAAGGTTCGGGCAAGTCCAACTTTTTTAAAGATCATATAGCTATTAGTTAGCAAAATCAAATTTCAATTCAGTTTACTTTGATTCTAAATACTAATTTTTGCTGCTATGTGACCCTGTCTTTGTACATAATTACATTTTTTACTTCCTGGTTTACTGAAATGCAAGGTTTACATATTTTTACATAATTTCTCTTTATTTTTACCAAACATACAAATAGAAACTCTATATTTAGTTCTAAGTTATTATAAAAGCATGTAATAAACCCATCCCAGCAAGAATGTCTTTTTCCCTGAAATATTTTTTCTCTTATTCTCAATAAAAATTAATTAATACCTCAAAAATTTTATTGAGTTGTTGCTGGTGCTCATGTTATAGTCACTGGGTATAGCAGCAAACAAGACAGAAACATCTCTGCTTGCATGAAGCTTGTGTTCTGCTTGAGAAAGACAAATTGGGAAAACAAATTATAAATTCTATGTAGAAAATTCAGTTGCAGTGATGTGATTGAGCAGCCTCTTTGGATCTCATAATTAAGGAAGGTCTCCCAGCATAAGTGATATTAAAAATCCAATGTCTTATTGACCCAAAAGACATAGTCATATGACAAATGATGGTGGGAGAGAGGGTTGTTAATGAGGACAGAAGACCTACATGTGCCTGGATGGGAATTAGTATATGGCAGAGGGGTGGGTGATAAGGTCAGAAGGCAGGCCAAGTTCAGATCACATAAGGCAGGAAAAACATGAAGATAATTCCTGTAGTTCCTACAGATCTGTGGAGTGTGTATCATGGGGCAAGAATGAAAGCCGAGTGAGTGGGGAAGCACTGAGGCTTCAGCTGCCATGAGCTGAATATGGGTGTTGAGTGAAAAATAGAATCCCAGATAGTGCCTTAACTTGTTCAGTATGCTGGAGGTTAGGGTGTAGGAGGACAAAAGGTAGAACAGATCTGATGATGGCAAGAGAGTTAGGATTTTTTTTAGGCTAAGTTAAATCTGAAATGTTTGTTTGAACCATGTGGAATTGCTCATTTAAATTCTTTACCATCCAAAATATAAGTTTCATGTAGTTCAGCTTAATACTTATTAGACATACAGCACACTGAACAGCCAAGTTTCAAAGACCGGCAAGCAATCTGGGATGGATAGGTAGATTTGAGACTTATCATAATAGGACTGATTGAAGTCCAAAGAGGAGTGCCTGTGTATGTAGATAAAGAACAGTACCCAAGAAAATCCAAAGTCCAGGTAAGGTCAACTGTACAGATTGGCAAGTTCTGGAATGGAAGTTGATGGAATTTACAGGTTTTTTTTTTTTTTTTTTTTTTTTTTGCCTTTTGCTAGCATCTGAACCTAGTTATTTTGTGTATTTTTGTTAGAATCTAAATGTGAAAGTCTAACTTCTGTTTACAGATTTTGCATCCTATTGGTTAAATGAGATTTGGGCTACTACAGGATTTTGTTTGTTTTTAATAAGGCTCCTTCATGCTACATTAGAGCCTGAGAGATAAATAGATGGTGGAGTTATGTGATGAATAGAACTTTCACAGCCAAAAATGGCTCTTTGTTCTTTTTTTTTTTTTTTTTTTTGCCAAAATGGTAACTTTCCCTCTTGTCATCAACATGAACATGTGTACAAATGATCAAGAATGTGGGTTTCAGATTCCAACTTCTGATTTTTGCCTTATGAATGAAATAGCTTATTTGGGAGAATTTTCAAAAGTAACTATGCATTGATCAGGATTAGAAACTAAGAGTATACTAAATGTCAATAAAATAGAAAGTACTTTTTTGAGCTGCCAGGTTAGGTTTACATATAAATATTTTAACTACATATGTAAGAACAGATTTGGTCATCAAAATTGATAAGTCTTAGCTCATTTGCTAGGCCAGATAATCTTATCAAGTTGTGATGTATCTCAGAGCTGAGGACAGTTGGCTTGGCGGGGAGGGGTGACTAATTGTAGAAGTTGGTCGTATTGATTGCTATTTGAATAATAATTCACTACAATCTCATATCATGTATCTGTGTAGTCTTATTTTATTTTGAAATCAATTGTTCCTATTTCTGTTTTCTAGAAAAAAAGAATATTTGATAAGATTTTTAGAATGAAGGTGTTATCTAACATATAGTCCAGGATATCATTTACTATAAATTTTCTAATACTGCCAACATATCTTTTTTTAAACTTTTTTATTGGTTATTCAAAACATTACAAAACTCTTAACATATCATATTTCATACATTCGATTCAAGTGGGTTATGAACTCCCATATTTTACCCCAAATACAGATTGCAGAATCATATCGATTACACATCCACCTTTTTACATAATGCCATATTAGTAACTGTTGTATTCTGCTACCTTTCCTATCCTCTACTATCCCCCTCCCCTCCCCTCCCATCTTCTCTCTCTACCCCATCTGTTGTAATTTAATTCTTTCCCTTGTTTTTTTTTATTCCCTTCCCCCTCACAACCTCTTATATGTAATTTCGTATAATAATGAGGGTCTCCTTCTTTTTGTTTCAAAAATTTGAGATAACAAAATTTAATAACTAATTCAGTTGTCTTCATTTTTAAATGAGATACTGGCAGGAGCTGTATATTATATTGGTTTGAATACATTGGGCAAAAATATTTAATAATTTCACTGATTATTGAATTTTTAGGGTTCAAAGTTCTATGTGTAAGTGTTAAAAGTTAAAAACGTGGTAAATTGGTGACTGGATATAAGAGACAGACACACCTATTAACTAGCACAAGATCCCTATCTTGCATGCCATTCTCTTCCTAGGGCCTGGCATATAATCGGTCCTCAATAAATAAATACTGAATGGATCAATGTATTAAATTACCATGGTAAAGATGAAAATCTGGGTATGCAGAAATAGTTCCTCATAGTAGCTTCCCATACGTTACTGGATTCTTCATGTCACCAGACTGTGCTCCTATGTCTTGCTTCTTAATTGGGTTTTACCTTGCTGGTACTGTACTACAGATTCTACCTCAGATTCATGAGAGTTTGTCAGTAATGAAGTGATCAATAAGTACAGGGCTTTGAAATATTGGGAACTTAATAGCAATCTTCTGCAGGTCCTTACCTCACTGTTAGTCTGTGTTGTCCTTACAAACCCTGTGACTTTCAGACCCTACTCCTCTGCTGGGTCATGTGCTCCACAGGAACTAGCTATGGATGGATTCAAAGGATTGTATTTTCATCATGGTCTGACTTGTGTGTAGAACTTAAAAAAATCTTAATTACTTTTTCTGAGTCCCAGACTGTGGTCGCAATGGTCTAAATTATAATGAAGAAAGCATTATTCTGTGGTGGACATTGCATATATCTTTCCAGTTCTTCGTAATGATATGGTCTGTATTCTACAGCCCTAGCCACATATGTATAAAGGCAACTTGAAAAATATGGAAAAACTTACTGGTAAAGTTGCTCCTTATAACAATTGGACCTTCTTACTTGTCAGTCTCAATAAAGAAAGGCCATTGGCAAGAGAGAAGCTGGCCAACTCTAGAGAACCCTGCGTTTGTCAGTAAGGTTCTTGCAAGAGCCAGGATGACAATTCATATTATATATTGTTGCTATTGTTATATTTAAATATAATTCATGTATTAATAATTCAACCATTTGTACAATTTTGTGGCTTTCACTATATTTGCAAATTGTATAACCAACAATAAATTTAAGAACACAAAAATGCCTATTAGCAATCACCCTTCAAAAATGTGTAGGTAACCGCTCATCTACTTTCTGACTTAATAGATTTGCTTATTCTGAACATTTCATATAAATAGAACTATACCACATGTGGTCTTCTGTGTCTTCTTTCACTTAGCATAATTTTTTCAAGTTTCATCCATGTTGAAGTATGTATCAATATTTTATTCCTTTTATTTCTAAATTGTATTTTATTGTATAGATACCTCACAATTTATTTTACCACTTAACTATTGATGAACCATTAAGTTTATCTTTTCCCAGCTGTGTATCTTCAGTTTTTAATATTTTTTACTCTTCTCTTGGCTACAATCTCCATTGTACTATTGAATGGACATGTGCGAGTAGTTATATTTACTTGTTCCTAATTTTAGAGGGAAGTAGTTGTGTTTTCACTGCTAAGTGTGATGATTGCCATGGCTTTTTCTGCATGCTTTCTATCAGGTTGAGGATCTTTCTTGTTGATATTTCTCACTAGAATGTGTTGAAATTTGTTTCATGCCCTCCCACCACTACCCCTAATCTATGAGATAATCATGTGCTTTTTGTTCTTTGTACTGTGGACATGGTATATGGTATTGACTGAGTTGCAGATGTTAAAACAACTTTACAGCCCTGGAAAAATTCTGTTATCATTGTGTTGACCTTTTTATCATTTATCTGGGTCTTTGCTAGGATTTTATTCAGAATTTTGTGTATAACACTGTAAGACATATTGATATTATGTTTTCTTTCCCCCTTTTTTGTCTAATTTTGGTATCAAGGCAATATTGATAAACAATATTATATTGAGGAACATTTTCTCCTTTACACAAAGAAATGTGTAAAGAATTGTTTGTCAGAGGAATCCAAGATGGCGGGCCAGAAGGATGTAGCATTCTGTTTCCACCATGACCCAGGTCTCAACTAGTGGGAATGCTGCTTCCCTGAGAGTGATAGAGGACCCCTACACAGCTGCTCTTGGACAGAAATCACCAGTGCTGTGCCCCCGCACAGGGCTCTGGGCCTCAGTGTTTGAGCAGGACTCCCAACGCCTGACACCCAACTCCCGAAGTACTAGCCTACCCAGGGCTCCTGAGGGCCTTAGCAGGATCACTACATCAGCACTGCTGCAGAACTCCCAGATGCAGCTCCACTTCCATGCAGGACACTCAGCTGCTACTTACTACAGGAACTCTGGCTGCCACTCTCCTGTGAACTCCCATGTAGCAACTAGGGGGACCCGAGGGGGTCCCCTCCATCTTGCGACTGAACTTGGCAGCTACTGCCATAGTCCCCTACAGTAATCTGCCTGTACCTGGGGACATCTCACAGGCTCTGCAGATAGCCAAAAGCCACAGTACTGAATGTCACAGAGCTCATCTCTGAACACATCACACAATGCCATCGCCTGGCTCCCACCACCCCACCCGACACCCTGGTGCTGGAAGCAGACAGTCTCCATTTTGGGTCACCTTCGTCACCATATTTGGTGGGGGCAGCTCCCAGATTGGAACCCCAGCTGGCCAGGTACCCAGTTTCCAACTCCCCTCTCCCCAATGGTGGTAACCCGGCACAGTAACTGCCCAACACAAACAGCTCTCAGTAGGACGGTGCACAGTGTGACCAGGCCACTGCCCATGGGAGCCCCAGTGAGAGAGGTCCCTTAATTGGGAACTACTAAGGGAGAGGAAGATGGTAAAAAATTTTGGAGACTAACAGAGAGACCAGGAACTGGGAAATCTTAAGGCAAGATAGGGAGATAGGACCAGGCGCTCAAATCATATGAGTGGACCTAAAAAGAGACCCATGAGGTGCAGTCTCCCTACAGGGACTGGTGGATGCCATACCTCACTTCCAGGTGTCCTGTACCAGGACCAGCATTCCTATCCTGGTTACCTTTACCATTCTGAGTGTGAAGATACTAGCTAACAATAGACAACCTCACCTATGGGATGAGAAGGGAAGCAGGAAAGAAACTGATCTTCAAAACAATCAACAATCCTGATTTCTTTCTTTAAGACTTTTCACCCTCACATCCCCAACATATGTGAAACCAAGTACTTTGCATGAATTAGGATTTTGAGGACTGGGATGTCTGAATAACATATTATAACATATTATAACATATTATAACATATTATAGGTGTGTTGTATATGCCTTTATTTTTTTATTTTTTACCTCCTTTCTTTTTCTGAATACATATGTGTGTTTGTTTTATGTACTCTACTGCCTTCCAAAATACTTGTCTACCCAAAATTACTTCCTGTCTATTCTTTTGCTATTAGCCCTCTTCATTAGATTTCTTTTTCATACTTCCTAAGATATATTAACTCTGTATCCTAACATCCTACCTCCTCAGCATATCATTCTACGTATCACCTCCAGTTGATTGTCCACTGTCAGAAACTGTAAACCATTTTAAAAACCTACTGATTATATTATAGATAATTATTGAATTCAACATTTCTGTACATTGTGACCAAGCTGTAAACATCTTAATAGCAACAAATTGTTTATAGGTGGTAGATTGTTGATATTGGGATCTGTTAGCATTATCCTTCCCCACCAAGGAGAGGTTTTGGAACCCTACAGGAGCACTATAAGCCTATAGGGTAAAAACAATATACCTCAGACCCACAGAGCTAGAAGGGAAGACACACGAGCACCATGAAAAGACAAGGGAAGAAACTGCCCCAAACAAATCAAGAAACAAGATTATTAGAATCCATGGCTACTAGCACAGCAAAAGAAATTACAGAGAAGGTGTTCAGGATATACATGTTCTGTGAATTAAAGGATAATGTAAGGGAACAAATACAGGCAACAGAAGATCATTTTGACAATGAACTACATAAACAAATACAGGAAGCAAAACATTACTTCAATAGGGAGATAGAGGTTCTAAGACAAACAAACAAACATAAATCCTTGAAATAAAAGAAATAATAAATCAAATTAAAAGTTCAATTGAAAGCATCACCAGCAGAGTAGACCACTTGGAAGACAGAACATCAGAAAATGAAGACAAAATAGATAATCTTGAAAAAATGTAGACCACACAGTGAAAATGGTAAGAAACCATGAGTAGAACTTCAAGGAATATGGGATAGCATAAGAAGACCAAATTAAAGAGTTATTGGGATAGAGGAAGGCATAGAGGTCCAAACTAAAGGAATGAACAATCTATTCAATGAATTAATATCAGAAAACTTTCCAAACATGAAGAATGAATTGGAAAACCAAATTCAAGAAGCCTACAGAATGTCAAATGTACAAAATCACAAGAGATCCACACCAAGTCACATTATAATTAAAATGCCCAACATACAGTATAAGGAGAGAATATTTAAAGGCCATGAAGTAAAGGCATCAGATTACATATAGGGGAAAACCAATTAGGATAACAGCAGGTTTTTAAACACAGACCCTGAAAGCCAGAAGATCCAGGAACAACATATATCAAGCTCTGAAAGATATTGGGTGCCAACCAAGAATCTTGTATCCAGCAAAATTAAGCTTCAGATTTGAAGATGAAATAAAAACCTTCCATGATAAACAAAAGTTAAAAGAATTTACAGCTAGAAAATTGGCACTACATAACTTCCTTGGCAAAATATTCTATGAAGAGGAAATGAAAAACAACAATGAAAATCAGCAGATGGAGGTATTACCCTAAATGAAAAACTAATCAAAGGAGAAAATAAGTCAAATTAAATAAAAATAATAAGCAAATATGGCTAGGAATACAAATCATGTCTCAATAATAACCCTGAATGTTAATGGTCTAAAATCATGAATCAAAAGACATAGGCTAACAGATTGGTTTTAAAAAAAGACCCAACTATATTCTGCCTCCAAGAGACTCATCTCATAGGAAAAGATATCCACAGACTGAAGGTGACAGGTTGGGAAAAATCATACCACTCACATTGACTGTGGAAGCAAGCAGGGGTTTCCACCTTTGTGTTAAATACAGTAGATTTAAAGCTAAAATTAATCAAAAGGGATAAAGAAGGATATTTCATACTGCTCAAGAGATCTATACACCAACAAGACATAACAGTTATGAATAAATATGCCCTAAGAAATGGACCATCTATGTTCATCAAACAAATTCTTCTCAAGGTCAAGAGTCAAATTGACAACAACACAATAATCTTGAGTGACTTTAGAGCACCTCTCTCATCACAGGATAGATCTACCAAACAAAAGTTGAACAAAGAAACTATAGATCTCAATAATATAATCAATAACTTAGACTTAACTGACATATATAGAATATTTCATCCTTCAACAAGATAATACAATTTCTTCTCACCTGCACATGGATCCTACTCTAAAATAGACCATATAATATCCTACAAAAGAACTCTTAGCAAATGATACTACTTTGCATTTTACCAGATCATGATGGAATGAAATTGGAAATCAACGACAAAATAAAAAATAAAAATTTCTCCAACACCTGGAGACTAAACAATATGCAACTGAATGAACAATGGATTGCAGAAGACATTAAAAAGGAGATTAAAACATTCTTAGAAGTAAATGAGACCTTGAGCCTAATGGAAGAAAAAGTAGGCCCTAATCTCCATCATGTTGGATTAAGCCCCAACTTTCTTAATAAGACTCCTATAGTGCAAGAATTAAAATCAAGACTCAATAAATGGGATGGATTCAAACTAAAAAGTTTCTTCTCAGCAAAAGAAACAATCAGTGAGGTGAATAGAGAGCTTACATGTTGGGAGCAAATTTTTACCTCTCACACATCAGATGGAGCAGCAATCTCTAGAGTGTATAAAGAACTCAAAAAGTTAAATGCCAAACAAACAACCCAATCAATAAATGGGCCAAGGACCTGAAAAGACACTTCTCAGAAGATAATATACAGTCAGTCAACAAATATGAAAAAAATGTTCAACATCTCTAGCAATTAGATAAATGCAAATCAAAACCACTGTAAAATTTCATCTCACTACAAATGGCAGCTATCATGAATACAAACAACAATAAATGTTGGCAAGAATGTGGGGGAAAAATACACTCGTACATTGCTGGTGTGACTGCAAATTGGTGCAGCCAATATGGAAAGCAGTATGGAGATTTCTTGGAAAATTGGGAATGGAATCACCATTTGACCCAGCTATCCCTCTCCTCGGACTATACCCAAAGGACTTAAAAAAAGCATTCTACAGGGACACAGCCAATGTTTATATTGTTACAATTCATAATAGCTAAACTGTGGAACCAACCTAGATGCCCTTTAGTAGATGAATGGATTTTTTAAAAAATGTGGCATATTTACATGATGGAATATAACCCAGCAATAAAGGAAAGAATAAAATCATGGCATTTGCATGTAAATGGATGGAGTTGGAGAAGATAATGCTAAGTGAAGTTAGTTAATCCCCAAAACCAAATGCTGAATGTTTTCTTTGATATAAGGAGGCTGACTAATAGTGGAGTAGGGAGGCGGGAGCAAGGGAAGAATAGATGAACTGTAGATAGGGCAGAGGGATGGGAGGGCATGGGGTTAGAAATGATGGTGGAATGTGATCAACATCATTATTCAAAGTACATGTATGAAGACACAAGTTTGTATGAATATACTTTGTATACAACCAGAGATATGAAAAATTGTGCACTGTATGTGTAATATAAATTGTAATGAATTCTGCTGTCATATGTAATTAAAAATTAATAAAAAAGAATTGTTTGTCATTAATTTTCCTCTAAATGGTAGAATTCAGCAGTGCTGCCATCTGAGCATGGCCTTTTCTCTGTGGGAACTTTTAAAATAATTTTTCTTATTTATTGTAGGTACATTCATATTATCTCTTCAATCTTGAGTCAATTTGATAGTTTACATTTTTCTAAGAATGTGTCCACTTCATCATTGTTACAATTGTTTGGCATACAATTGTTCAGTTTTCCATGTATTTTTTTTTATTTCTTTAAGAAGTGACTCTTTTTTAATAATATGAGTAGTCTTCCCTTTTTTTTTCTTGATTAATCTTGTTAACAGTTTGTCAGTTTTATAATCTTGTACATTTTCTGTACTTTTTCTCTGTTGTTTACTTCATTGATATGTGCTCCAAAAAGGGCACACATCAACAGTGTCTTAAGGTGAAATGTGGTGTTATTGATTTATGATAGTTCTTTTTCACTTTTTTTCGCAGTTAGAAACATCCCCTTAAGCACTGTGTAATTTATTTTCTTCTTCATTCATCTCAAAGTATTTATTTCTTTTGTGTTTCTTTAACCCTATAGCTTTTTAGATATGTTACTTATTTTTATTTGTTCTTTTTAGATATACATGACAGTAGAGTATATTTAGACATATGTACATGGAGTATAACTTATTCTAATTATTCTAATTAGGATCTCATGTTTGTGGTTCTACCTGATATAGTTTCACTGTGGTGTATTCATTTATGAACATAGGAAAGTTATGTCTGATTCATTTTATTGTCTTTCTTATTTCTAGCCCCACTGCTCTTTCCTTCATCCCCCACTGAACTTCTATTAGGAATACTACATATTATCTATATTTTTTGCAATTTTTTTCAAATGTTCTTTTATTATTAATTTCTAATTTTTTCCCTTTGTGGTTGGATAACCTACATTGCACTATTTCAGTTTTTTAATCGTACAGTGCTCCTCTTTATCTTAGTAATATTTTTCTGACTCAATATTTATACATATGTATGTATGTATATATATGTATATGTATATATGTGTGTGTATGTATATGTGTGTGTGTGTATATATATATATACATATTCATATATATGTGTATATATATATATATATATATATATATATATATATATATATATATATATATATATATAATTTTTTTTTTGGTGGTTCTGGACATTGGACCCAGGGCCTTGTACATGTGTGAGGCAAGCACTCTACCAACTGAACTATATCCCCAGCCTCTCACAATATATTTTGGATGATATTTATACAGCCTTTTTGCTTTCCAGTCATTGATTTTCACTGTATATTTTTACTTTCATTTTGTTTGTATCTGTGAGTATAAAGTATATCTCCTGTAGATAAAATATTTTGGATTTTGTTGTTTTTATTCAGTCTACTAGTTTAACAATTGCTTTGATTGCATTTGTTTACTACCTAACATTTTGTTTTGTAAAAGCACACACATTAATATGTATTAGTTATTTTCTCAATGGATGACCCAGGATTATAGTATACAGAAGAATTTGTTATCATCCACCTTAGATTTAGGCTAACTTAATTCCAGTGTGTAATAGAAATCTTTCATCTCTATAGGTCAGTATTCATGGTATTGACGGAATATTTGTATCTCTCCCAAAAGTCATATGTGAAACTTAATCCTTAAAGTGGCATTATTTGGAAGAGGAGCCTTTGGGAAGATGATAAGATCATGAGGCTAAAGGCCTCATGAATGGGTTTGCTGTCTTTATGAAGAAGCCCTAAAGCACTTCCCTAACCCTTCTACCATGTGAGGACACAGCAAAAAGAATGCCATCTATGAGTCACAATATGGGCCATCAACATACCAGATCTGCTGTCATCTCGATCTTGCTCTTCCTGGCCTCCATAATTATGAGAGATACATTTTTTGTTTGTGAGTCACCCAGACTATGGTACTATGTTTTAGCAGCCTGAATAGACTTAAGACAATTTGCTACTCGTTTCTTATTATATGTGTTGTTGGTGTGCATGTTCCATGTTATGAGCCAGACAATGCAGTTTTGTAATTATTACTTTGGATAATTTTATGTCTTTTAAGGAAACTGAGAGAATAAAGGAGAGCAAGTATATAATCACAGAGTTTTTCTGTCTCAACCTTCTTATTTACCACTTAGGGTTCTCTCCGTTTCTTGTTTAGCTTTGGTTGTCTTGTTTTTACTTTAGCACAGCGTTTCTCCCACTCACATGCATTTTTGTGTTGGTATAGGTCCAACAATATAATTGTACACATATTATTCTATGCAATTTCTTTTAAAATCAGTTAAGAGAAGAAAGGAGAAGGAATATGCAATTATGTCATCTTTTATAATTTTCTACATAATTACCTTTACTGGCAAAGTTGTTTTGTTGTGCTTTCAAATTACTGTTCATTGAAGGAACTGGAGAGCTTCCTTTAGTATTTCATAAGAGGCAGATGTGCTATTACTGGTCTCAGATTTTGTTAATCTAGGAAAGCCTTCATTCATCATAATTTTTGAAAGATTGTTTAGTTGAATTTGAGATGCTTGATTGACATTTTTTCCCCTTTCATCATGTAGACCCAGTCTTATGTACTCCATCACTTTTGCTGAAAACTTGGTTGTTATTCTTACTGGTATACCCTTGTCTGTAACAGATTGTTTTTCTTTTGCCTTTTTTCAGATTTTCATGGGATTCTTGGTATTACTGTTTGCTTGCTTATTTGTTTGGTGACTTTGCAGTCACCAAAACAAAACAGTTTACTGTTTTCAGAGAAATTCATTTTCCACATGTCCTGCAGCCTCTGACATTGTTAGAAGTCACACCCTGGGTCATGCACTCAGTCACACTAACTTCTGTCCTGTAACCTCTCAAGAGATCATAATGACTTTGGTTAGTCTCTTTTGTCCAGCTCTGTCTCTGATCTCACTGTTAAATTTTTGGCTAATTCTTCCTCTACTTTTGTCATACCCAACTGTTAGTGTTCACTGAATGCTTGCTGATTTGTCTATTGTTTTTTTAGAATACCTGGGGCGTATATTCCTTAAGAGTTTGATTTATGGTCTGGGGTTGTGGCTCAGCGGCAGAGCGCTCGCCTAGCATACGTGAGGCACTGGGTTGGATCCTCAGCACCACATCAAAATAAATAAATAAAAATAAAGGTGTTGTGCCCACCTACAACTAAAAAAATAATTTAAAAAAAGAGTTTTATTTACTCAGATTTGGGCCCATTTGCAGAAGTATTCTTTGAGATGGGGCTTAACTGGAATCTGAGTTCTAGTTAATAACTGCCCCTTTTAGCTGTATCTCTTCCTGGTTATCTTTGCTAAAATTCTAGCTTGTCTACTCTACTTAGGGTACCCATGCTGTTTCTAGTCTCCTCTTAATTTTTCATTATCAAAATCATTATTCTTCTAAGACTTGTATTTCACCTGCTCTGTCTCAAATAAAAGAAGACTCTTTGGGGCGAGCTGCAGGGTCTTCTGCTGTTGTGCTCAGCCGTATCTCTGGGAAGAATCCCTGTCCAGTTCCTCTGAGCTGGTGCTGAGGGCAATGGCTTACTTCTCTAGAAGTGACACTGCTCTAATGAGTGCAGTGAATGGCAGGCCTGGTAGTTCCTTTTTCTTGTAAAACTGGTCTTATATTGATGTTAGACATCTACACTATAAACTTGGTGAGGAAAGGACCCCAAGGTCTAGTTTCTTCAGCCAGCCACATCTGGGGTAATCTTCCATCCCACTATTGGGGGCTGAGTAGAGTAAGGGAGCCCCGACTATTTGTTTCTTTTTCTTTTTTTTTTTTTTTTCGTAACTGGAATGGAGTCACAACCACAAGAAGTGGGCAGGATAAGGAATGCTTGTGGCCAGCTCCTCCTGGGGAGAAGCCCTGCCCTTGACTGGCATGTGGGAGGAGAGAGAGCCTTGTGATCTTGACTGCACGTGCCTGTCAGAGAGCTTCCTTCTGGCTGATCTGGGGAGGGGAGTGTTATGGTTTAGATGTGGTATTCCCCAAAAGCTCACATGTGAGACAATGCGAGGTCCAGAGGAGAAATGATTGGGCCGTAGCTTTAATATAATCAGTTAATAAATCCCTGGTGGGATTAAGTAAATGGTAACTGGAGGCAGGTGGGGTGTGGTTGGAGGAAATGGTTCACTGGGGCCTGGCTATGGGGTATATATTTGTATCTGGTGAGTGGGTTCTCTGTTTTCTGATCAGCTTGTGAACCGCTTTCCTCTGCCACGCTCTTCCTCCATGATGTTCAGCCTCACCTGGAGCCCCCAGGTTTAGATTTTGCTGTCCTTGGATTGAGAGCTCTGAAACTGTGAGCCCCCAAATAAACTTTTCCTCCTCTACCATTGTGCCGGCAAAAAATCATAGCGGCAAAAAAGCTAACTAAAACATGGAGAGTGAGTTGTGGCACAAATGCCCCAGACCACACTGTTCTCAGGGAGATTTATTAGATTTTCTTGAATTGATATTTCTTCATTTGTTGCATGTCCTTAGGACAGGTAACTGGTAATTTAAGAAACTTGTCTAATTATACCCATACATTTTTTTCACTGGGGAGAGGGTCCACATCCTTCTTTAAAACCACTCCAGAAGTGCTATTTCAAGTAGATTCTTATCCTTTTCTGCATAATAGGCTCTCTCCAAATGATCACTGTGAAGTTGAAAAATACTGTAAAGCAGGTTAATGGGATTTTGAATGGATGTGTAAAACCAGATTTTCACAAAGATTTAATATGTGTTACTGATTCTTTGCATATAAAATATCTTTATTCTAGGGAGCTGAACTTTTTATTGTTTCTTGGTGATGCACACCAAAGATGTGTGGAAAATAAATATCTGAACTAAATTGTGATAATGTCTGGTTAATTTAGGCTGTCTTTGTTCTTTGAGAAAAAAAGATAGATACTTCAATCTTAATAATGCTTCCTTTTTTTCTTTTAAGGATGAATATCACTAGATTCTAACATGAACATATTTAGCTGAATATTTCTGGCATCCTTATAAAGTTCTGAAATATAGATTACAGATTAAATATGGAGGTAGCCATATAAAACTTTCAGCAATATATAAACATTTTATTAAAATGGAAACATTTGTGAAATTTTTACTAATTTCTAATATAAGAAATCCTTATGGTTACCTAAAGTAGATATCTCTGACAGTGTTCAGAGCACTTAAATTCATATGAAAATTTTTTTCTCTTTATAAATATATGTGTGCTTGTGAGTGTGAATAGATAGTCTGTCTAGCTAGATACATGTATACTTTTGAACATATATTTCCTGTCTGTATTTATTCTGCCTCTACCAGTGAGGATTCTCTTTTTCATTTAAATAGAACCATTTTTCAAAGCATAATAAAATTCACTCTAATACTTTCTATTAGCAAGTAACAATTTTTTGGTAATCATTGTGAAGTGGTGATTGTGACACCATTTCCCAGTCCTTTCTAAAATGCCATCCAAATTCTAATTTGTGAATTTACAGTGAAAATTTTTAACAGTTAGATATGCAGAACTATTAGAATCAGATGACTATCATATTTTATTTTCTCATTATAGAGATCTACACGGGTAGGGAATTCACAATTAGAAGGTTGCTTCATGGAATGTGAATAATAGTTAATATTTGAAAATTAGAATGATTAATAAATGTGAGGCCATTTTGTTTTGACTGTCTTGTTGTGTCTTAATCCTCTGTTATATAGTTAATAAAATTTGAATCAATTTATAAATTAGAATATTATAAATTGGAGTATTTCAAATGTAATTAATCTATTATAAATTAGAGTATTTCAAATGTAAAGATAGTGTCTTGTATATCATTTTCTGTTGCTATAATTGAATTCCTGATACTGGTAATTTGTAAAAGAAAGAAGTTTAGATTTTTGATGCTGGAAGTTCATCACCAAGAGGCTTCATACAGTGAAAGGGTTCATAACATGTGTCAACATGATGGAAAAGTGGAAAGGCAAGCGGTGGCATGTGCAGAAGAGAAAAGCAGGAGGAGCTAGGCTCACTTTACAACCCTCCCTTGGGAGAACAAACCTATTCCCCAGAAAGACATTAATTCCTGTCAGTGATCCAAACACCTCTGGAAGGGTGCCACTAACTAACCACAACGACGATCAAATTTCAACAAAAGTTTGAGAAGGAACAAACCACAGCAGATAGTAAATCCAAAAATTTAGAGTGCACGTTAAAAATGTGTACATTTAGAAGTTTACAGAAATATTTTGCAAATTAGCATTTTTAATTTTTAACAATACTCAGATCCATAGTCTTAAAATAAGCTTTATGGAAACTGCTCATTACAGAATAGACATCCAGCTTTTAAATGAAATGTTACACTGAAATAATTATAAGTGTTGCCAGTTACCCAAAGGGGAGTAAAGAGCACACTTAAACCAATAGAAGTCTATAAAAGAGACCATAGAAAGCCAGTGTACAAGTATGTTAATATCTAACAGTAGCTTTCTGTGTTTTGAGCACTATTTGCTGTACATGTATAATGTTGCCCAGTTTTCACCAGAGGTAGGAAGTTGTCTTGTCATTATAGATGAGGAAACTCGAGGTCCAGAAGTTTATATAACCCATCTGAAGTTGTACATCTAGTTAGTGATGGAACTGTGGCATTAACCCCTGAAGCCTCATTGCAGAACTTTCCTCTTGCAATACCACATTGCACCCAAAAGTATGCAAACTTTTCATCTTTTACAGTTTATTTCGTTATGATCCATATATTTAAAAAACACGTTTGTTGACCCTGTTCCATAGCCAGCTGGGGTTCTCTCATTTCTTCTAACTTGATTATTTGTTGCATTGGAGAAAATCATTCCTATAGTCCATGTTAAGATGGAAAGATTTTTATTCCATCTATTTATTCCATGTAAAACTCAGGATATGTACTTTATATGATGATTAAAATGAAGAAACGGGGCTAGGGATGTGGCTTAAGCGGTAGCGCACTCGCCTGGCATGTGTGGGGCGCTGGGTTGGATTCTCAGCACCACATAAAAATAAAAATAAAATAAAGATGTTGTGACAACTGAAAACTGAAAAATAAATATTAAAATTTTCTCTCTCTCTCTCTCTTTTAAAAAAAAAAAAAAAGAAGAAACATATAAGAGCCCAAAATTAACTGTGCTCTGTGCTATGTAGACATTGTTCTAGTTCCTTATGTGTAATATCTTATTCAATCCATGATAAAATTTGGTGGGGCAGCTATGATTGCTTCAGTTTTATAGATAAATAGGTTAACTGAAATACTTTTAGCTACAGTTTATAAATACTGAAGCTGAATTGTGTCATTTTTCTGAAGAGTTTGTTCTTTCCCATAGTATGTGTCACGCCCTAAAATGTTTAATTGGTGCTCTGTTCTTGCAGGCCAAGTGAGCAGGCTGCTATCAGCACACATCTCAGGAGGTAGTTATTAGTAATTGTATATTAAGAATTAAAAGTGCAAAATGAAAAAGATTAATTATTTACATAGTTTACCTTGAGATTGCTGTGGCAGATTAACAAATGGTACAATCAAATAAAAAGTGGGTCAGTAATAGTTTCATTTATTCATTGTTCTAAAAAATAGTGGTGGTATTTATAGTAGATTTAGAAGTTATTTGGAAATTAAAAATAGTTTAACAAATGAATGAAGAGTAATGGCATAAAATATGATTTTATGTCCTATGACATAAAATGGAATCTAATAATATGCATTTGCTATTCATTATCCAATATTAGTTATAAAAATCACCCCTTATAATTTCAGAAGAGGGACCCTGTGCAGTTTAAAATATTTTTTTTTGAAACATGACATATAATAGAGATCCAATAAATATTTATTGAGGGAGAAAATAGCGTATATTACATTGAATTTAAAACTCAGATGAGCAAAGAAGGGGTTTATGATGGTGAAAAAGAGATTCCTTCTAGGCTAGATCATATCTTCCTTGTATTAGTCTGAGTTATCCAGAGAGATAGAATCCCCTGCCCCCACCTCCAAACACACACATACACAACTAGACAGAGAGGTAGATAAAAAGTTCAATTTAATATAAATATTTGAATAAATATAGGTTTATTATAGGGGAATCCTGAGGAGAGGTAATGTTCCATACCATGTTTGAAGTCCTGACAAGCAAGAAACCAGTGGTGTTAAGTTCCAATCTGAGTTCAAAGGCAGAGGAAGGCTGACCTCCCAGCTGCAAGAGACAGCAGCTTATTTATCCAACAAGGGATGTGTCACTTTCAAACTGGGAAGGGTGATCTTTAACCCAGGTTACACACTCAGAGGTTAATGTGAGTACTTTGCAAAGTTTTAACAAGATACTGTTGTAATAGTTTTATCTCTTGGTAAATATACATGAAAGAATAAAATTGTACTGGAGGGTTATTGGAGCAATAGGAAATTTCTGGCGATTTTTGATATCTTCTGAAAACATTTATTTGTAAGAAGTACTTGCTTACAGAAATGTTGGTAATTTTAATATACTTTGAGTCCCTGGGTTATTATTAAGTATTTAAGATAAAATGGACTCTTATGAATTTCTAAGCAATAGATTCGATTCCATTATTTCTATGTTTCTGAAAATTTCTTGCTTCTGGAAGAAACTTCATTGGGTAGTTAATTATATTAATGCTATATTATCATGTGGAACATAAGTTATCACAGAAACTTGGAATTTAGTTAGAATTGCATTTTTTGTGATAAGATTTCTTGAAATTAAGAAAGTAAATTGTGATAAATAATATTCAAATCTAAAAGCATCCTTGTTAGTAAATAT
Organism: Callospermophilus lateralis; assembly: GCF_048772815.1. Taxonomy (NCBI): domain Eukaryota; kingdom Metazoa; phylum Chordata; class Mammalia; order Rodentia; family Sciuridae; genus Callospermophilus; species Callospermophilus lateralis. The sequence continues at coordinate 101,689,239 of NC_135312.1, read as the reverse complement.
ATTAAATGATAAGAAAAAATTAAAATGTATGGAATTATACATATATGGAATTATATATATATTCACTATATATATAATTCACTGAACCCAGGGGCATTTAACCACTGATGTATATACCCAGTTTCCCATTCCTTTCTCTGGAATCAGAGATTGAACCTTGCTGGATAGACATTCAACCACTGAGCTATGACCCTAGTCACACAGTTATTTTTATTTTACATTTTGAGACAGTGTCTTGTCAAGTTGCTGAGGGCCTCCTTAAGTTACTAAGGCTGGCCTTGAATTTGTGGTCCTCCTGCCTCAGACTTGCAAGTATCTGGGTTTATAGGCAAATGCCACAATGCCCACCAAGTGTGGAGTTAGGAATTATAATTTGGGATGCTGAGCCAGAAGGACTGCAAGTTCAGACTCAGCTGGGCAATTTAGCAAGATCCTGTTCTCAAGGAAAAAAAAAATGTTGGGAATGTAACATAATAAAGTGCCCAGGTTCAACCCCCATTATTGCAGGGGGATATATTTACATACACACATACACATGCACTCGCGCGCACGTGCACACACACACACACAATACAAGTTTTCTTATTTTTTAATAGACAAAGCCAGCCATCTTTTAAAATATTTTGTTTTATATTTTTAAAGACAGATGGGCCACAGAGTATCTAAAAACTATCTTCATGTTTTCACAATATTATAAAATGGAATATAATGATAATTGAAGCATGAGATCCTTTTCCTTTGGGTTTTAATGTTTATTCAATGTTATTTCAAATTGTTGTTAATGATCCTGAGGTAACATTAGCATGAACTCAGATTCTAATGACCCACTTTTTATCTCTTTAGAATCTTCCCTTCACACTTGTTTGGAACTATTTTTATGGTTGTTTTAAAAATAACAATTTTAAAGATAGTTTTCTAGGATTATAGAAATTTTTGAGATCACTTTACTCTTGAGAGATCACAGATAATTTCTGTTTAATGTTGGTCCTAAAATCATGAAAGTACATAAAGAAAGGAATTGAACTTCCCAGAAATCTAATCTAATGGTAGCACTTGACTGTCCTCAAATTAAGTAAAACTAATTATTAATCTGTGTATGAGAAAATGCATTTAGTGCATTATTAAATTGTTGGGCATGCATCTCTCATAAAAACATTAAGAAAGATTTTTAGTGACTTTTACGTTTCATTCCTTCATCTTTTAAACAGAGTTTTTTCTTAATATCTACTGTATCTAGGCGTGTTTCTGTGTGCTAAGGTGCAATAATGCACAAGACAGGCAAATAACAGCCGTGGGAGGGCTCACTCTTATCTGGAAAGGCAAAGAAGACAAGTAAGCAAACAGATTAGCCAGGCAGCCTGAGAGATTGATGACTCCAATGAAATGTGAGGATGTGAAGGTGGGGAGGTATGCTTAACAGAGTGATGAGGTAAGGAAACAAAGCTAATTTATCTATGGTATGGAAATCTCTACATGGGGGTTAAATTCAAAATATGACCTGGATAACAAGAAGGAGCCAGCCCTGCAGAAATCCAGGAGCAGAAGTTTCCTAGTGAGGCAGGTGTAAGTGAAAAATCTCTGAGGTGATAATAAGCTTAGGATGGTCAATAAAGAACAAAAGGGGGGTGGAAACAGTAAGCAAGGAGGATAACCCCAGAGGGGAAGTGCTTTGTCAAATATGTGTAATTCATTTGGACTTAAATCTATGTGCACTGGCAGATCTTTCAGAGACTTTGAAGGGGATAGTTTAAAAAAAATTATATATGTAATTTATGTTTAATGTTAGCCCTAAAATCATGAAAGTGCATAAATTGAGCTTCCCAGAAATATAATATAATGGTAGCACTTAACAGTCCTTGAAATGAGTAAAACTAATTATTAATCTGTGTATGAGAAAATGCATTTAGCACATTATTGTTAAATGTGTATACACACACACACACACACACACACACACACACGAAATGAAACAAAACCTGTCTTCAGTATGCAGAAGAGATTGTGAAGGGAACAGGAATGGGCACAGGGAGTCCAGCTGTAGACTTATGTATTGTCTAGGTGAAAACTGATGGTTGCAAAAATTGGGCTATATCTGAGAAGATGGTTAAGTAAGAAAAGGAGGTATTCTGCTAATATGAGTGAATTTTTTTTTATAAATTCACCACAGTGTATCCCTAAAAGAAACATTTAATATCACAACTGATAGGTAGCAGGGTGATGTGAGTGATGGGAACTTGAGGCTAAAAGGATAATTCCATAGAATGGGCCTACTGTCCCTGATCCCAACATGCTTTCTTTAAAAAAGCAATTTACCTAGGGACACTCTGGCCCTGCCCTGACTTAAATCAATAGGTTATTTTACATTCCTCAGCAAGCAAGGTGTTATCAATAGGAGAAATGCATGCCCAAAAGACTCTTCTTTGCCTATAAGAACACGAGTTACCCTGAAGGGGGAATTTTTATTACCATTATAAAAACCAGATTCCAGGTCAGGGAAACAGGATAATTAGAAGCACAGTCCACTAACCTTAATATCTATAAAAACAAGTTCCAATTAGAAACAGCATGGATCAAAATGACCTGAAGTTGGCTTTGGATTTTCAGCATGCCAGAATGTTAAAAATTTCCCTCCATGGAGTAAGAACATGTGCAGTGAGGCCTTGGAAATCTGATGCAATCCAGTCAAAAGTTGAGAGGTGGACCTGGGTAGGACTTTCTGGAACCTTCTTTTGAGATCTCCACTTTCACTGGAGGGAAAGAGGAAGGGTGCATCATCCCTCTCCTTTCTTGAGAAGACCTACTACTTTCTCTATGCGAGTTTTTCCGTTTTTCTTTTCCTTATAAAAAAAACTCTTGCCTTCTGCTATGTGTGACTTGCTTGAGATCCTTCCTATGGGGTCACAAAGAACTGTTTATGGCCCACCTGGTCCTTTTGGCTCTGTAGGTGGGTCTCACTCTGTGACACAACTGGTTCTGGTTCAGTTTATTAGCAACATTGATCTTATAATGCAAGAGGTTAATTGACTCAGGGGGAAAAAAAGTATTATGATAAATACACTATAAACAGGGACTCCAAATTCACAGTAAATACTTGGAAGGAAGAAAGAAAATTCCAAATTTATCTGAAAAAAATGAAACAAAATATAAATTTATATTAGGTGACAGTTGCAGCAACGATCTAATACAAGAAATGAGTAAAGGATGCCCAAGTGTTGACTTGTGAAAGCAATATTTTTAGACATATTATTTAATAGAACAATGTAACAGCTTTCCAGTCACAGCTTATTTTTAGAACACAAAAATAAACAGGTTCTTTTTAAGAAATAATGCTGAGGGCTTCATAAATTTCTATAAGGTCATAATCTGTGATATTACAAATGTGCTCTTTGGTTGCACAAACCCTTTACCTGCTCCTGTCAATACTATTTTTCCTTCTTCCACAATTAACTGGTTTGTGTCTTCCAGTCCTCATTTGTTAATGCCTTCCAGTATGTTTTGAACAGTTTCCTAACCTCACTTTTATGGACTCAGTAAAATAGTGCTATTTTGCACATTCTGTGATTTCATTGTGGAAGTTATTGCATTGTGAATACATTACATTTTTGGTCTATTTACAGGAAATCCTGGCTTTGCAAGGCATTGACATGATTTCAGGGGAGTCATTTTAGTATTAACTAGTGTGAGAAATGTTAGTGAATATTAAGTTTTTTAGAAGTTTAGTTTATTATATACTATTTCAACATTACGATAATTCATGTTATTCCCCATTTATAATATGAACTAACGAGATTAGACCTAAGGAGAAAATCCTTAATATTGTGACTCTTTCCTATTTACTGAAGTGCTATTTTTAGATTCTCTGTTGCATTTTTCTTAATTGTGTTTTTCTCTCCATTGGGTGTCACTTAACAAATCTACCTTCCTGTTCAGTGTATACATAGTGCCTTACTATATTTTTCCTTCTGGGTGGAGTGGCATTCTGGATGCTGGGTTTGCTGGAATGTTTCTAGACAATTAAACATTTATATTTAGCTTTCTGAGTACTTAATAGTCCTCTCCAGAATATAAAGGTTATTTTGATGATTATTAACTGATGTTTTTTTTCCTATTTTCATTCTCTAAGATGATATATTAATTCTGAATTTATTCCTTCACAAAAAGAAGTCCTATAAGTCAGTCTCAGATTACATTGTTCCACTATGTTTAAACCATTTTCATCTCTTGATATCCCTGATGTATACATTTTATTTTAAATAAAGGATTTCATTTTTTTGCCATCTCATAAACTATGAAAATATCTTAACAGTAATATGTAATAAAGAATATTTTTGTATCTTAGACAGCTTATGCATTTTAATCTTTGACTTTGTGAGACACAGACTTTTATAGAGTTTTAGTTGGTAGGAAAAGTATGTGAACTACTTGTGGTCTCTCACTGGACCATTTTTTTAGTTCTTAAAATAATTACACATGCCTATTCAGGGCAATATGATATAATTATCTTTCAAACTTTAATCTTTTGAATGGATTCCCAGATGAATCTTTGTCAAAAATTTGCTCTGATATAAAGTTATTGTAACATTTTCAATAGTATATATTTGTATATGTATGTATATATTTTATATGAATATCAAAATATGTATATGTACAAATATGCTTTATATGATCATAAGGATATATCTAGTCTTAAAAAGTAACCTGGTGAGTTTTTTTGAAGTGATTAAATTCCACCAGTATAAAATTAGGGTTGCTTAATAATTAGTTTTTTTCTTGATGATGATATATAAATAAAAATGTGAAATTATTATGAGCTTAGATCAAAATCATTTTAAAAGATATTTCTGTCCATAATTTGAAAAATTCCAGTGGAAAACCTTATAAAAAGGGGTTGGGACTATGGCTCAGTGGTAGCACACTTACCTGGCATGTGTGAGGCACTGGGTTTAATTCTTAGCATCACATATAAATAAATAAAATTGAGGTCTGTCAACAACTGAAAAAAAATTATAAAAAATATTCCATATTCTACTATGAGGTTATGTCTAGAGTTATTGCAAAATCATAATATATCATTCTAAGTATAATAAGAAGGGGATATTTTATATTTGAATACCTAACCTAGCTATTTTCCCTTATGGAATATTAATTGCTTAATCTTAAGGATAAAATTTGTTTTATAGTAGTTTTATAAGAGAAACAAATTGATCATCACTCTATTTCATTTTCGTGATTGAATACATACATGGAATAAAATGCACTGCCATCTGCTGACAGTTACATCCTCAGGCTCTGATTAAATAGTTTTATTATAATCTTACAACATTTTGGCCTATTAAATACAGGTCTAGTTCTGTTATAGCCTTTAGATATTTTTCAGCAATGTACTTAACTTGATTGGTGTTCAGCAACCCAGATTTTCATTCAGGTTTAAATTATTTCACTTATGATCTTAGCTAAATATTTAAAATTGCAATCTCCTGATAAAGTATAGCTCCAATAAATATTACGATTATTATTGTAATAGAACTGATAAGCACTAATATTATTCATCTTAAAATAAAATTCCAATATTTTATATGTTTCAGTATAAAATTATTAAAACTGATTTCTAAAACCAATCTCTCTTTCCTTCTTCCCTTCTTCCTTCCTTCTTCCCTCCCTCACACTCTCCCTTTGTCCTTCTGTCCCTCATTTTCTTCCTCTATTCTCTCATCTCTTCATTTCTTTCATTTCCTAGCATCTTGTCATTAGAGAACTTAACATTAATCATTTTCATTAAAAACAAATTAAATGTTGTGTACATTACAAAACTTATGAAATGCTTCCCTCCATACTGTTTATAAATCCTTATTGACCCTAAGTATGTATAGTATTTTTATCTATATATCCCAAAATATACTTTTAAATTTAGGTTTTTAATCGGAGAAAATATTTTCCTTTGAGTTTTTATTTCAGAGATATTTAAGAAGTTTTGATATAAACTCATAAAAATGAAGTAATATAGTTAGTGTAGTAGAGTAAAATTTCTTACCGTATAACAGTATGTCCCCAAATAGAAAACTTAACCTTTGCATTGGAAAACACATTTAAGCTTGAAGTCAAGTTTAAAACCTAGGGAACAGTCTTGCCACTGGCAATCTAACCTGGTAGAAGGGGTGATACCCTCTCCTCACCAGGTCAGAGCAACAAAAATCAGACACTTAAGATATAAAACGTACAAAGAAGGAAATGAAGCATTTGCATACTTTCAGGTTGTCTGTTTTATCAACTATGTTGTGAGGAAGAGCTGGAAGGGTGGTACATGGGTAAGACATTTAGGAGTAATACAAATTGAAAGTGTTTGTGGGTGAGTACTACCCATATATGTTTCTGAGACATTGAATCCAAAGAATACAAAACTTTAACATCATTTTGTGCCCCAAATCCTTGCTCTGTCCCATACCCTTAACCCTTTGGATAAGAAAGAGTTTGTTTTGGAGTAGAGCTTTTCCCAACTTCAAAAAACCCATTAGATAGTCTAGAAGATCTATGTCATCAGGTATATAACAGGTACATTGTGGAAAAATAGAAAACCACCAGGTACTTGTAGATTCTGGATTTAAAAATAGTTCACTAATGATACATCAAACAAACTATGTTTAGTTTTATATTTGTCATTTGTTTTCTTGAACAGATATTATGATATCTGTTTTTGCTGTTAAGAAAACTGAGACTGGAGATGCTAAAGTAGAATAGTTGGGTTGTGATAATTGCTCAATGAGCAAGTTAGAACTTCAGTGAGGTTTTCAGAAATTAAGACCAAAATTGGTATGCATAAGAGATGCAAACTGTGGCTACAACTCTATTTATGTGATATTTTATAAATATAAAATATTTATATAATTTTATATAATTCCAGGAAATTCAAAATATCCTCTTTTATTTTGATAATGAACTCTTGTTTCTTCTTTAAGATTTCACCCTTGATCATCTTGACCTAAGGATATTGTGGTTTCAATATTTTCTAACAATTAATGTTCTTAATTCTATGTTTTATATTGAATCACACAATTACTGAATAGATTCCGTAAATTCAGATTTGTAAGTGCATGCATTTGAATATGTTAAAAGAAAAAGATCAAATAAACAATTTTAGAAGGAAAGATTGGGTTGTACCTGGCTTGATGTAAGATAAATATTTCTGTGTAAAACATGCCAAGTAATTAAGAATATAACAAATGTAATATACTCTGGAAAAGCACTAAAATAGGAGGGAATAGTAATCACTTTTTTATGAGCAAATGATATTACTAACATTAGCAATTCCCTCCCATTAAAGTTTTTTTTTCTCAGCACATTATAATTGAAGGATCATTTTGGTGATGAGTTTTAAAAATTTCTCCAGGTAGACAGAAATACGTTAAAAGATGTTTTTCAAGTAATCAACAGGAAATCTCAATTAGCAGACTGAAATCCTGCTAAAATAGTCTTATCAACACAAGACTACTTTTTGTGTTTTGTAAACAAATCTCTTTGACTAGCCAGATAAATATATAGTCATATAAGTATTTATGTGTGTGATGCTTCTTTTAAGTAATTATAAATAATTTCACATATCCTGTGATATGCTTCATATACAAAATAGGTGCAGAGTGCAGGAGAATAATAAATAATAATAAAATAAATAGGGTACTGTGACCAAGTTAATTGTGCTAATGTCTGGTAATGAAAATTAATAAGCCCAATTAATAAAAATGGTAAGAATGCCATCAACTTGCTAAATAATAAAGCTCTTTGGTGATGCTTTTATAGTGAGGCTAGTTATAGAAATTTGCAGTGTTGAGTGCTGCACCCTCCAAAAAAACCTAAAACCCAAAATACATGGTATCCCTTGTTTAAAACAATTTAAGTTGGTTACAACAGAGAATTGATTGAGGGAAAGACCCTGTGTGATGGCTTGGTTTGTCCACACATGAAGCCAATCCTGCCTATTAGTCCAAACCACCTTTTCACTTAATAAAAGAAGAGGTTTGAACACAGTAGATTTTGTATCTGGGGAACATGCATGGGCATCACTTGGTGACGTAAAAAATGATCAGGAAGGTAAAGAAGACTTAAGGAAATTCAGCACAATTTTTAAAGAATGATCAGTAGATTAAAAGATGTGTGTGAGAATTACTAACATAACTAAATTTCATAAGGTTAAATGCATGACACATGCCAATTTATAGAGAGAGTTAAGTGGGAAAAAAATATCACTGCCATGATTGGTCTTTTTAGCTTCTTAAACCTGAAACTATATCTTTAATAATTGTGCAATGTTCTACCCTCAACTTGGAATATCCAAAAATTTTTATTGGTTAGTTTTTCTTGATGAATCCTAATGACAAAACCATTTGTGTGTGTGTGTGTGTGTGTGTGTGTGTGTGTGTGTGTGTGTTCATGTTCCCATGTCCTGAAATCTTTAATATTCTAGCAGGAATATCTTGAACAATGTTTTCTATTCTTCGATTGCATTGGGAAATTCTTCTCGGAATTCAGAAGTGAGGAAGAAAAGGAGAAAAGAGTAACAGATGTTATTGAAAAACAGAGGTGATAGGATGAAGTTCAAGAAGTGAAATGTTTAATGTTTTGGACTGTTGTTGGCAAATCATGTTTAATCAGGGAAAATGCTAATGGCCGTAGGGTTTTTCCATAAGAGAGTAGCTCCATACCTGGGAGACTCCAGGATATGATGGAGAATATACAGCATGTAGGCTACTAATTTTCCCTCCATTTTCCATGGCATACATTTATTCTGTAATGGTACTTTTTTTCTCTTAAACTTGGATAGATCTCATAAATCTTCTTCATACTTCACTCCAAGTAGCTTCATTAATTAAATTGGACTTAAGATAAAATCTTTTCCTTATATTGGACAGAATATAATCTAAGCATTTTTGGAATGTGTAAAACTTAGATGAATATAAAGATAGATTGGTTCTTGTATTCTGCCAAATGCTTTTATTACAAAATTCTCTCAAAGAAAAATAGATAGGTTTATATGCAAGTAGTGTTTAGCAGTGTGGTATTGTAATTAGGAAAGGAATAAGCAAAGAATATGGTTTTATATCAATTCACTAATGATAGATAATGTATGGAAATAAAGCTAAGGGCTTATGATATCAACCATATTCCAAAAGAAATAGCCACATAGCAATGTGTAGAGGGAGGAATAGCAGTTTCCAGTGTGAGCACTGGAATCCCTAAGGTGAGGAAAAGAAATGCAGTAGAAGTTGGGTAAAAACTCTAGCTTACCACCTCTGGTGTTTACATGCTGAAGCTAACTCTTGGATTTACTGCTTCTAGCTGCATTGTATCCAAACTTTTCATTGTGTGGAAGTGGTTGGAACATATTAAGACACCTGATGGAATAAGTGGTTCTTCATTCAGCTTTCTAATATCCAAGAAGCTATGCCCAACCACTTCTAATGGCTAGTCCACAGACTGGAAAATGAAGGAGTGTTTTCAGCACCCACTCTCTAGCTACTGCTCTTGGAAATCTCTGTGACCTGCTGTAAAGTGTGCTATGAATGAAAATTGTACACTGTTTTAAAAACGTGGGGGTGTGGCTTGTGAGTGCTAGTTAGATGTTAAGGATTTAGTAGAAAATTAATCTTTGACATTTTCTCTGCCAAGACAAATCTAAGAAACTAAAGTTCTTATAAAAATGGGAAGTTTTATAAAAATGGGAAGAGTAAAGCAATTATGTTTTACGTAAATTTCTATCAGAGAAGAGGATAGATACCCTTTATTAGCCTATATTAAGAAGATATGAAAAAATAAAAAGAAGATATGAAGCTGGGCATGGGGGCTTGTGCCTGTAATCCCTGCGGCTTAAGAGTCTGAGATGGGAGGATCAAGAGTTCAAAACTCCCTGGGCAATGGCAAGCTGCTAAGCAACTCAGTGAGATCCTGTCTCTAGAAATAGGACTGGGGATGTGGCTCAGTGGTCCTGTGCCCCTGAATTCAATTCCCAGTACCAAAAAAATAAGTGTGTGTGTGTGTGTGTGTGTGTGTGTGTAAGAATGGGTTGAATTATGCAAAGAAAAAAATAATTCCAAGGAGTTGATAAGGGAAGCATTATAATCTACTGATCTTCATGAGTGTTTTTTTCCATGTCTAATTTTAAGAACCTGAAGAATAAAAAAGTAAAGCCACTATTCCAATCTTTTGGCATACAGAAAATATTTTCTTTGACAAATCATGGGATCATATCACAGGTTTTTTACTTCCTCCTTCTCTTCTTTCTCTGCCTTCCTCATTTTCTCCCTTCTATATATTAAGTATATATGTATGTATTATATTATTATAGATATATATTTTATATATAATATATTATTGGAAACATATAATATATAATTTATATTATTATTAATATATCATATATAATATATTGTTAATATGTAATATATATAATTATATATAATAAATATTATATATAGTATGTTAATATGCATTATATATTTGTATATATAATGTAAATATAATATATATTTGTATATAATGCATATTACATATTTAAAACATCTCTCTCTCTCTCTCTCTCTCTCTCTCTCTATATATATATATATATATATATATATATATATATATACACACACACACACACACACATACATATGGTTTTTAATCACAGGAATTTCCTGAACCCCACTCTAAGCATTGTCTTGTTCTGAATAGAAGGAAGAAATCAAGGTTTCTGTTTCTTATGTGACTACTGGATGCCCAATAAATAGGCCTCTAGAATTGAGGCCTATGATGCTGAATTAATTGGATTTGGCTAAGAAAAGTAGAAATCAGGAGGTTATAAGTCAAAATTATGCTCTCAATTATACGTTCATATAACTGTCCTCTGCTGTCTTTCAGTGAGAGTTGCCAGCCTATCATCTTGCTACATCAGAAAAGTAGAATAAGAAAGCCCAGACCCTTCTGACAAGGAGAATGTCCTTTACCCATTAATCTAAATTTTTGATCACATCGGTTAAAGAACCATTGGAACGCTTCCAATAAAAGCTCTAGAGTCATGTTTCAGCCTAGATTATTAACAGTTTCATTGTGTTCTGTAAGTCACGTGGTCTTATATTACAAAGGCCAATGTTGTTTCTTAGCTAAAGTTATTATTTAGAATGAAATAGGCCCAGAACATGTCAAATAACAAATATTTACATACATCTGTATTATATTTCAACTTGAAAAGTATTTTAAACACAATGGACTCATTTTGTTTACTAAACAAATTCAGTCTTGGTGTGGTATTGAGGTTAGGAATTTTTTCCATATTTTATATGGTCAATTAACTGGAGGTGATTTGATTTATATAACCTCCCATCTTTCCTTGGGCCCAGGCAATGTCTTTGCTCATGGTTTGATGAGAAAATAGAGATAAAACTATAAAAATATCTAGTAAAGCAGTTCATAGGAATGGAACACTGACATTCTCGCATCTGTTTTTATCTGTTAGTTCTTTCAATGTAGTGTTGGGAAGTGTAAAATCTATGATTGGTACCCAGTTTTTTCAGAATATGTGTTTAGATAGATAAATATATTCTGTATTTACAACTACTTCATAATCCTGAACTTTTAGACTTGAACATAAGCAGAATTGTCTAACTGAAACAGCATTAGCTTATTCAATGAAAAAATTCCCATTTGAGTCTCCATGGGGATATCCATGATTGACTCTCCTATTTGGCTGCATTTCACTCTCACACATTTTGATGTGATAAAAACGCTATATTTTCTAAACTGATTTTGAAAAAGGCACTAAGGATGACTGAGCAAAGCATTCCGTTATCAATAGTGCTTGTGCTCAGATACTAGTGTGTGAAATCTACATTTATGTCTGCAATTTTGGAGAACTAAGAACCATATGGTATCTTGGTTTTATACTCCCTGAATCAGCTTAATTGCATCTGCATACCAATTAGACTTGAATAAATATGTTTGAGTGCTTCTTAGTTGTTAATATTTTGCTATAAATTTTTACTCTAGTTTTCACTAAAAACATTTTTAACTGTACTTGGCTATAAATGGGTTGTGGTTTTATATTAATACATATAATATGCCATGTTATTTATTTTTATAATATTAAGAACACTGCTTGGTGTGTCCACATTTCTTAGTGGTTATTAATGTGGAAATGATATAGAAAGTATTTCATCCCTATTTGAATTAGGTTATATTGTATTCATAGATGCTATATGCACACATGTATAGCATATATATTATTGTTATTGCTGCTATTAATTTCTGTAATGCAATTGAGAAAATGAATGAACTTTCAATTTGTTGTTAGTGTTTTTAAAGTATTATAAGTGGTAAATAAATTTAAATGTGAAGCTTGAGATTTATATGCATTAACATAATTGATGTTTTATTTGCTCATCTCATTTTACCCTTATTACTGTTTTAGCATAGCTCAGTTACAAATCTTTAAATATCATCAGTTAATAAACCTATGTAGTGTGTCCTCAATATGTTACAGTAGAGGCTGTACTCTTTTTGAGCTTCTTAGATATGACCCTTTAAAGGAGTTACATAATTCATGGAGACCTTTATGGGTCACTGTATTTCACAAGAGTCAGATTAAGGTCCATTACTTTCTGCAGTCTTCTCTTAGGTCTTATTGATGTTGATAAGAGTTTCCTATCCAGAATGAAGGGATATGTGAGTGCTAAGTGATCAAAGTCACATCAAAGCATTTGTATAAAGAAATGAAATGATTTTTATATAGCATTACTACAGAGTGACTTTCTTCTGCTTTGAAAATAAATGGCTTTGCTTTACCTAGGTATTTATTTCCTATGTATTTCTTCCCTGTAATATACTGTATGTAACAATAGTGGGCCATTATCTAGCAATAATATGTTATTCTACTCACATTATTCTTTAAGTAAACTTCTTTGTAAATTATCTTTCTCATAGAAACACTAATACTTACTTTATGATATAAAGTATTTTGTCATTGGGGTGGTTTAGATCAGATTCCAAAACACTGTTTTGAATGGTTATGTAAAATTACATAGTACCAAGTATCCTACTAAATAAAATGTATAATATTCACATGAAATGAATTTCATATTTGATTTTTAATTGCATCATTTGGAAAAGGAAATGAAGCAGGCTTTATGATTTCACTGAAATTAATAAATTTCTATAAAGCAAAATAATAATTAGTTTGGCTCATTAAAAATAATTTATATAATTCTTTGGATAGTTTATGTCACATACAATTTCCTTAATGGATGCTTTATTTATATTTTTTCTCATAGTGGTAAATGTTAACTTAAAGAAAAGTAATGAGCTTAAAATTTAAAAGCATGTGATTTCTCATGCTAAGTGAAATTATAAAGCTATAATTAATTTAATTTCAATGAGTATTTATTGTGAACATATTTTTTTTTAAATTTAGACAGGCCTTGTGTTGCCTCACAGAGAAATTTTTATTCATGATATTAAAAATATATTTGCACTGTAATCCCAAGTTAATTTTTTTATGTCATTCTGACCTTTCCTCTTTATACAATATGGTTTAGCCACTATAAACTAGTGTAGAACATAATACCCAAATCTTATATGCATTTAGAGTGTTTTCTTTGTTGATAGCTTTTCTTATCCACCATTTATCAAACTGTGGTCCAGCGCGAGTAGTATCCACACCATCTGTGAACTTGTTAGAAATGTAAGGCTTACCATCCCAGCTCAATTACATCAGGAACTGTGGGAATGAGATCCAACAGTCTTTGTGTTAAGAAGTCCTCCATGAGTCTCATGTACACTAAAATTGGATATGGGAGAATAGAGGAGTTAAACATAAAACTGAATCCAAACATATTCAAGGGAATAATTGGTGAATGTTTATCTTACATTAGAAATGACAGATCTTTTTAAAATTGTGGTAGAAGATGTGAGTAATTTCAGATTACATACTTGAAATGTTAAATTACCAATAATATATATAAATAACTAACAAGTTTATAAGGGAAAAAGGGAAGTTCCCCCAAGAAAAGTAGAAAAGAATGTTGAAAGACATTTTTTCCCCTTTGCATATTTTTCCAGGTATTTAAAAAGAATTATCTCACTTCTACTACTATAATTCTAAAATTTTAATAAATAAAAGATAATAAAATATATTTTATATATGGGATCTTCATCAGTATTCATCAAATAAAAAAGGGGATATGGGTTTTGGAAAGTACACACTATTATGAGTTATTATAAATGTTCTATGCTCACATTTGGGAGAGGGTAAAAAAACCAAAGAAATTATTGAAATCAAGAGAAAGTTCACACATATTATATAGTGGAATAGAAATAATTCTTATAAGTGAGAAATCATGTCTCTAGTTCTTACTCCACTGTTACCTAGCAAGTCATTACCTCCTGTTCACCTCCAAATGAATTTCATGATTGCTTTTTCTAGTTCTATGAAGAATGTCATTACCTCCAGGTTCCTACATGGTAGACAGTAGGTGTGTCAATGTGTAATAATCACCTGGAGGTCTTATTCACAGAATGCTTTGTGACAACCCCAGTTTATCAGTGAGTGTTTTTTTTTTTTTTTTTTTGTTGTTGTTGTTTTTGTTTTTTTGGGGGAAAGGTTTGGCTCAAGAATTTGCATTTCAGGTGATTTCCCAGAGGATGCTGAGACTGCTGGACTAGAGCCCATACTTTGAGAACCACTGGCTTAGATAATCATGTTAGAACCAGTTATTTATGGCTCTTGCTGTCCATGGTCTCATGTCACATGGGAAAGATACAGAAGGAGAAGAGCACTTCAGTGCCCTCCCTGAAACAGAATACATTTTTCAATGGGTATTTATTGAATAAATGAACTCAATTTCTTAAAAACATGGAAACTATTTTGTCTCAGTTCTTAGACCATTCCTAATTGCTATTGAGAGCTTTCTTGTCTACTCTGAATCATCTTTTCATCTCAGAACTATAATTGCATGTATAACCAATACCACAATGTCATCTACATTTGGCATTTATTTCATTTTATTAGCTTAATCACTTAGATAATGAGATTCTTAAGGCAATGAGCAAGTCTATAATTATTTTGTGTGTTTCTTTTTTTCTAGTACAGAGCCCCCTTAAATAGATTTTTTTAAGGTTTGCTGAGTTGTTTATAAAGAAAGTTTAAAATTTTTTAGTTTTGTAGTTCTGTTGTTATTTTTTAAAAAACTTCTGCCTATAACCTGCTTTCATGAGTTGATTACTTAAAGTGCTATAACGAGGTACTCTTACTGTCCTTGTTGTCTCAAGTGGATTAATTATTGCACAATGGGAGAAAGACATCTTGAGGACAAATGCCATAGTGTGATTAGACACATTTGCCTCTGGTCACTGTAGCCTTAGTGTGTTGTTGTGTTAATTTCCTAAATAGTACTCTGGTAGCCTGAATGACATTCTAGGTTTTAGAATGGCTTCATTGATTACCAGGAAGAGATTTACACATGGGAATTTGGTCCAACTTATAGTAGAGGTAATAGAGTTGGGCTGAAATCCAAAACATCACTTAGGGTTCTTCCATTTATAAAAATTCCCCAAAACTGGGTCAGCCAAAACCAGAGGCATTTAATGCTATCAAATTATTATTTAGGAGTAAAGTGTATTAGTTGCTCTTATGATGGTGTAGTATACGATTTCTGTGTTAACAAGAAATGATTGAAACCCCCTACATGTTTTATGATAGGAGAAACCTTACATTATGGTCATTACCTTTAAGAAATAGTATTCAGCATTAAAAACTATTAGGAAAAGTAGATGCTATGTGAGGGATTGTTTTAGATATGTATTTTATCTCAACAGTGTAAACATTTTAAAAAGGATACAGACACTTCTCACTATATTGCATTTTTTTGCCCGAGGATTAAGTATTTAGAAACCATGCAAGGTGAGGACACAATTCTGTGGACAAGTTTCAGTTAACGCAGTGCCATGCTCACTACTGGACCTTGTATTAAAAATGAACTACACTATTACATTCATGGGGTTAGGTGCTTTTCATTTTTTATATTTTTTTTCTGTACTCAGTTTTTTCTTTTTTTTAACTTTGAGATTAGAAATGAACTTATTTTTAAAGTGTATGTTTTAGGAATACTTTACTTTGCAATTTAAAAATACATTATGAGTCAATATTTAATCATACTGTAAGTTTTTGGGTGACTAGTTTCATTAATCTATTGCATACTGATTTTACCATCATGATGATCATTTTGAGAGTATGTCTTCCCCCAGTAAAGAAAACAACAAAAACAAAGCCAACCAACCAACCAACCAACCGCAAAACCCCTAGGGATTTTTTCTAAGATTGTTCTTTTTCCCTTTCCCATCCAAAGTCATCAGCAATATTTATTGGTGTTCCCTCCAAAATAACCAAGTTTGCTTCCTTTTTAAAATGATCTGTGTTGTGACTGTTTTAGCCCAGCCATCATCTTCTCTTCCTTGGGTTACTATAGTTACTTCCCAACTGGCTGGCTGTTTGATAATCCACCTCTACAAAGAGCCTCTCTCTCTCTTAATTTAGAAATTTCATGGCTTATCCTAGCAGTTGGGGTAGAATCCAAGTGCATTACCATGGCCTGTTGAAGTGCTGCTGGATCTGGCCCTTTATTTTCCTCATCTGCCTCATTCTTATACTCATTCCCAGGAAAGTATTCCTAATTCCCTACTTGAATAGCTCTGGTCTACCCCGGGGACTTTGCACTTGATGTTTCTCTGCTAGGAACTGATTTCCATTCAGCTTCTCACCTTCACTCTTTATCTCATTACTGTGATTAATTTTACATGACATATATCACTGTCTAAGATCATCTAACTTGTTCATTTGATTTCTTGTTTACATTCTGTCTCCCTCACTGGATAGGTACTATTCCAGGAAAGGGACCCAGTCTCTTTTATTTGCTTCTACTATTTGTGTCTAGAGTGACTGATGTTTTTGAATTATTGGAGATTTCTCTGAGCACAATGTGGGTGCTAGGGCAGTGATGTTCAGACTTAGTTTAATAGCCAGGGTCTCGAAAACTCCTCTTGACCTCCATAGGCGTGGATACCATTAGAAGAATTAGTTTCACAATCCTCCATTTCCAAATGTGATTTTCCATACAAGTTTCTTGCTTAAGAAACTTAGGAGATTTTTCAGTTAATCTTCTTCATGTTGCCTTTCACAGTTCCGCCTCCCACTTTACAAAAAAAAAAAAAAAATTAAAAACACAGACAAACTTGTCACCAGTTCTGAATCTTTCTAGGATGAATTGCTCAGTCTATAGACCCCCAAGAGTCCTTTGAATTTCCCAAGGAAATATTAGAAGGGGCAGACAGTACCTTATTTCATAAGAGGCAATATCCTGGCTAGTCCTTTTCTCTTTCCTTCCTCCCTCTTCTCCTTCCCCTGTTAGATTCCCAGAAGTGAAAAAGCGAGACTGAGACACTGGGTATTAGCAGGTTTATTGGATCATTTTAAATATTTTTATTGTGATTGGCTGATTGATTTGACAATGAGAATTGCTTTTGTCAATTGGATTATAAAATATATATTTACATATATTTTCCTTATTTCAAATTAACTAAATATGTGACTTGACATTATTGGTGAAAGTGTATTTAACAAACATGTAGAATAAATACATGCTGGAAAAACACACACGTTTGTTGTATTTATACTTACAGACAGTTTGTTAGTGAATAACTTTTAAGTTTTCTAGGGATTATATAGCTGTTCAAAGTTAATTTAGCAGAAAAAATATGGCTTGAAATTGTTGTACTGGATAAAGTGAGCAACATAAGATCATCCAAAATATCAGAG
Organism: Callospermophilus lateralis; assembly: GCF_048772815.1. Classification (NCBI taxonomy): domain Eukaryota; kingdom Metazoa; phylum Chordata; class Mammalia; order Rodentia; family Sciuridae; genus Callospermophilus; species Callospermophilus lateralis. The sequence continues at coordinate 101,671,409 of NC_135312.1, read as the reverse complement.
TATAAAATATACTTGATTAAATGATAACTTAAAAGGAGTGTTAGTCTTTCACTTAAAGTAACCATGCACCTTCTCCTTTCCTCATTTCCAAGTTAGCAATACAGCTCTTTTCACTAAGGATTGGTGCATGAATCTACATTCCTGCCCTATCTTAATATAAGCTATCTTAACCTTTAGCTCACATAGAAACAAACATGCCTAAGGAGAGAAAGGTGTACTGCTTCAAAAGTTTTTCATAGTCATGGCATCAATGTCTTGATTGACATAGAAGGGTTGGATTCACATTGCTTAATGTTGTAATAATAAAAATAGCTACATGTAATGTGGGCTTCCTTTGTGATTGGTATAAGTCTAAGCACTTAACCATTTAATTGTCATAATAGGTACCTCTCTTATGGAAGGTATTATTTGATGTCTCTTTTTTATACATAATGAAACTGAGGTTCAGAGAGATTAAAGTAGTTTGTCCACAGTTAGTGAGCACAGAAACCAAGAGCTGAACACATAAAATGTGATGTCAGAATTCTTAACCCATATACAGGAGAAACCCAGAATGAGATATCAAGTTCAAAAGAAAGTTAAACCATATTTTTGAAACAACATTGTCCCTCATTCTGTAAAAATCCCTTCATAGAATTAAATTTACTCATATATATTAAATACTCTGCTTTAAATAAATATATATGTGCTTTAAATATATATAAATATATGCATATATATACATGTATATGTGTATATATATTTATGTGTGTATGTATATCTATCTTTATTTATTTAAGGGAAGGAAAAAGATAAAAAGGCAAACAAAGCCCCTTTTAGTTTGTCTTCTAGTTTCTGTGGACCTGTTTGTTGTACAATATCCTTTCTCCTCTATATCTAAGTTAGGATATCTGTTTATTTCTTGAACTCTTTATTAAGAATCACAAAATGGGTCTGGGTCTGGGGCTCAGTAGTAGAGCACTCACTTGGCATGCATGAAGCACTAGGTTCAATCCTCAGCACCACATAAAAATAAAATAAAAAGGTATTGTGTTCACCTACAACTAAAAAAATAAAAGTTTAAAAAAAAGAATAAAAAAATGTTGTAAGATCTGTTTACACACTTGTTTGATGTTCAGTGTTGGACATGCAACTGTTAGCCTAGGAAGTCTGTAGAAAGACCCATCTCTCTACCTGCCTCCCTTTCTCGATCTCTCTTCCTTCTTGATATGAATTGCATTTTTTCTTGCCAAATTAGCATTCCTTATGAATTGCAGTGATTGGAGAGTCATTCAGAATCCCTCCTGATTACATGATGATATATCCATCATTGAAATATAAATTGACAATACTGTGGGAATATTTATATTATATATTACTCAACATTTAACAATCATATTTATCATATTCATAATAATATTGTTAAAGTAGTGACCTCATATTAAACTCTCAACTAAACATTCCTAAGCGGCAGTAACATTAATGATGTATGTTATTATGCACCATTATTGTCACCATTGTATGTGTAGCAGGTTATCTGTTTTGTACATTAAGAAAGAATGATGTACTTTGAAAATTTGCTTTCAGCATCAGCAAGGCCTGGATTCAAATTTTGTTTACCTTTGAGATTTGAAATTTTCTTATTTATAAGGTAACAACTATAATTATCTACAAAGTGGTAGGAGGATGAAAAAAAAAAAAAAAGCTTCTTATTGTTTACCAAGACAGACTCCTTAAGTGTTTCAGGATGCATAATCCCCATCTAGTGGCAACTCAAATCAGACACAGCACCTTTCCTACCTGGACAGCTAAAGCAATCTCTTTGGTGAAAATGCAGAATCTTTCCTCATGAATTTCTCCTTATTAACTAGTCTATATGTTACTCAGAATAAATGCAAATATCAGTTGGGCAACTATAATAGTGGCCTTTGATGGCACACCTCTTGAAGAAGAAGGTTTTTTCACAAATTGGAATTTTACTGAATTTATTAACAAAGTTAGGGTTTATTTTTAAAGGCAAGAAATTAGTTAAATTTATTATATTTACTTTATTATAATATGTTATATAATTCCTTTTAAAAGTAAGTAAATTTGAAAATAAACATTATAGATAGTATAATATAATTTAATGTATTTATCAAAATCTACTGTAAAACGAACTTTATGCATCTAGAATAAATCTGTTAATTGTTGGTATAGAATGTGGCATTTCTTCTGATATAAAACTTATCTTTACATAACCTAAAATAAATTCAGTCTGATACTATGTGAGAGCATTTTATAGCTGAAATATCTTGAATATCTACATGCCTTTCTTCCTAAGGATCTAAAAATGTTATTCCTGTTGTAATTCATAAATTAGAGGACAAACATAAGAACAAAGTAAACATGGGTTTGTCTAACTCATAGATGAGATAAGCAATTATAAGGGGAAGAAAGAAACTTGCAATCATATTTCCGATTTTACCATATAACTGCATTCTTCATATAGTTTTACTTTTTGTGCTATCTTTCCTACTCTTTTTTCTAATCCTACATCTTTCTTTGTAGTAATAGCTTATATAGAGAACATTATTTTTACCTTACAATATCTAAAGAACAATACAGAATCTAAATTTGTTATTTGAACTAGAAAAAATAATATTCAGATTAATGTATGTGAGTGTGTATGTGTGTATACATACAGATGTATGTTTGTATCCTATATTTTACAGATTCAATGCATGTGTTTTAAGAAGTAGCAGGGCTTATAGAATTTATCTAACCAGTTATTTAATTTTATAAATAAGAAAACAGAATCCAAGAGAAAGTTTATCCACAAATATTGTGAAGCAGTGCCATTAATGAATTTGATTATTATGTGTTGAGTTGAAGGACAACGATTAAACAGTAAAGACAGAGCCAAGATTCTGCTTTGAAAATGATTCTGACAGAATTGATACCAATTTTCAAACATGCCTGAATGAAAATTTGAATATTCTTTAACATGCTGTAGTCAGCATTATATAGGAGACAACTATTCGAGTATTTATAAAGAAATCAATAAAGTAAGGCTGCAGTGATGTGTGGCTCTACTCCTTTCTTTCTTCCTGCCACCAGATCAATGCTATCTTTTAGTTACATTGATCTAACATTTGCATGTTACACTGGATCACTCATTGAAGTGTTAGATTCCCTATTACTGCCATGTTGATGTGATTGTCAGGCTTCTGTGTTACTAACTACACACACACACACACACACACACACACACACACACGATTATTAATGTTCAATATAGATACCCCTTCATTTAATCTGCTAAAATGTGTTCTAATATTAGGAGTGATAATAGTTTGAGGGAAATACTTTTCCTCATGATTTTACATCATTCCATATTGAAATAGTTTTTCCAAATTCTTATTTATATTTCTGTCTGTGGCAATTAACTGCTCTATGTAGTATAGTAATAAATACTTAAAATTTATAATTTGAATAAAATATGGCACCATTTTTGTACATAATTTACACCAATATTTCCTAAAAGGCAGTATAGTTTACCTTAGAGATATGTTCATTGTTATGGTTCCCAAACCAGCAAAGTACTTACTAGAAAATAGATAATAAATTTGAATTTATATATATGAATCTGAATTTTCCTTTAAAATATAGGTCTTATACATATTTACAAGTGAAAACCTAAGGAAAACCTCTTATTTTAGTATTCTAATGTTTAAAATTTTCAGGTTAAGGGTTGGAGTCCTTTAATTCAAAAAGCAGTTTATTTTTATCATATACTAATCATTTTTTTAAAAAAATAAAAGAGTTATATTGAAGATATATTGATTCAATAAATTTTCGTTTAGGAACTTTATAATATGTTTGACCATTAAATACCCAATAAATTCTTAAAATAGTTTTCAAAGTTACGATTTTAAAAATTTGACTTTTATCAAAAAGATCTCCTGCACCCTCTGCTGATATATATATGCAACTGCAGTTTTTAAAAAAATTATAATGTTGGGTCTTTTTAATAAACAAAAACTTAAGGCAAACCCAGCCATGTTAATATTAGCAAGCAAATGAACTAGCATAGATTTTTATAAGGCCAATGCGTTTTGAATGTTTATTGTTGCTTTAAAAATAAATTAAGCAACACATAAGCTGATATATCTAAATAGCTTTGCAAAAATATTTATAATGGTATCAACTTATTTCAATTAGAAATAGTCAAAATGCCTGATACTTCCACATCATCATACTCTAATATTTACTAGAGAGCATATATTAGACAATCTATGGTGATTTAATATTGATAATAAGGAAATATTATAACATTTAAAAGATTGTGAAAAACCTGGAGTGAATCATTTTTTTGTATCTTTCACTACTGACATTTAAAATGAATTATGATTAAAAAAAACAGGAGGACACTCCATAGCAATAGGAAAATGAATAGAATTTGAACTGTTAGAAAGTAAATCTCAATTTATAAACAAATTCAATTTGGATGGAAAAATAACATAAATATAAATTTAATTGCTAAAAATATACTTCAGAAAGCATAGTCTTCATATTATTTAAGCATTCTTAGCACTTCCATGTATTATTTATTTAAATAAGTTATAAATATGAAGACTATTTTTCAGTACTGGGGATTGAACTCAGGGACACTTGGCCACTGAGCCACATTAAGCCCTGTTTTGTATTTTATTTAGAGACAGGATCTCACTGAGTTGCTTAGGGCCTTGCCTTTGCTGAGGTGGGCTTTGAACTCGTGATCCTCCTGTCTCCGCTTCCTGAGCCAAGGGGATCATAGAAGACTTTTTTAAAACAGTAAGAATTAACTTTGGAATTTTGTTGTATTTGATCAAATTATTTTTAGAGGCTTTTCACACATGCTATTCTCTTCCTCCTTCCAAAAGGCAAATGATATTAATTTTTGTGTGCCCTCCGTGTTAGTTCCAACACATTTTACATACTTATGTCTTATATTCTTTCATAACATGTATTTTTTAATACGTTATGTTTTTATATTTCCTTTATTTTTAAAGTTTTAATATAAAAGTAATTTATGAATAAATTTTCATTGTTATAACTCATATTACATATACAACTAATGTTCCCATATGACAACCTCCATTGCAAAGACCCATGTTAAAGGATAACCACTGTTAACATTTTGAAGTACATTCTTCTGAATTTTTTCCTGTGTACTTATATATGTGAGTCCACAGAATATTTAGTATTACTTTATAATACATATTTAATTGACATAAGTGTGTATAGCTTAGTTTTTAGCAATTTGATTTAATAACTAAAGGGCTTGAAAGATTTTTATCTGCTTATTGGTACCTTTTTATTTCTAAGATGTCCATATCTTGTTTATTGTGTTGTGGAATAGAAATGTCATCTCTTTTTCTTCTATTAAAAAGCACATATTGTTTTCAATATTCTGTTATAAACCTGCTGTGAACATCTGTATGTAGTCTTCTCTGTGCAGACCTGTAGGTATTATTTTAGAGTAATTATTGTTTTTAATTTGTATTCTGTTAAATGATTCTCTAAAATGGTTTTAGCAATTTAGAATGAAGGTGTCTATAAGTTATGCCTTTATTCACAAAACTTAATATTATTATGTTTCAAATGTTATAAGTGAAAAATAGTATTTTCTAATTTTTCCTACTGAATGGGTTGAATACTTGTTTATATGTTGATTGGTGTTTTGTTTACTTTTCTATGAATTTCCTGTTTTTATTCTTTGTGTTTTCTGTTTCTTATTGTCTTATAGGAGTTCTTTCTATATTCTCTGTTTACAAATACATTTGAATGATTTTTTTATATTTGTTGTTGATTTGTGTATCTTCTATGAAATGCTTGTTCCTGTTCTTCACTTGCTTATTTTTCTTTTAGATATTTTTCCTTCTTGATTTATAGGAATTATTTATACATTTCAGATATCTTATTTATACATTTCTTTTCCTGTTTTATATTTTCCCAATACTTTCTCCCATTCCTTAAAGAAGTCTACTGACTGACTGGCATGGGGGTACCAAAGGCATGTCCTCCCACCCCCTTCATCTCAGGCCATTAATTAGTGCTCCAGGGCTACCCCAGGAATCATTCTGAAGATTGTTTTCACTTTTCAACAACATCTTTGTTGAGCTATTCATCCAAGATTACCCCTGCCCCCAAGATTTGTCCTATCATGCCTTCTACTTCAAATTTAAGAATAATCCTTCAATAAATTGCTTGCATAAGAATATTACTTAGGCTCTGCTTCTAAGAAACCTAACCTAGGATACTGGGTAGTTTTTTTTTTTCTTCAGCAGTAGATATTTTTAAGACTAACCAAATTCTTCAAAGTAGGTTATGATTATAAAAACATACAATGGTTCTTTATTAACAAATACACTATATTTTATGACATGTATACTTTCTCTTAAAGTTGTATATTTGTTGTATTAATATTTCATTTGGATATTGGCAGTATTGAACATTCAACACGTTTATTACACGTTTTGGAAATTTTGATCAGAGCCTAACATAGTCTTTTAATTCTGAAAATATTGTCAGTTCTTTGCTCCTTGTCCGAGTTATTTTTGTTGACAGTGAACCTTTACTCAGTCACATATAGCCAACATGGTCTAATATTTGGGGCCAAAAGCAAGGAAAGGATAAAATAAATTAAAGGTTGAGCATTCCTAGTCTAAAAATCCAAAATTTAAAATACTCTAAAATCTTCAATTTTTTTTGAGCACTGATGTGACACCACAGTGGAAAATTCCACACTTGACCTCATATGACTGGTTGCAGTCAAAATGCAGCTAAGTTAAAAATATTGTATAAAACTACCCTCAGGCTATATGTATAAGGTGTATATGAAATGTAAATGAATTTCCTTTTTAAGCTTGGGTACCATCCCTGACATATTTCATTATGTGTACGAACATATTCCAAATTCTAAAAAGAATCTGAAATCGGAAACACTTCTGATCCTAAGCATTTTAAATAACAGATGCTTAACCCATGTTTATAAGAGGTGGTTTTTTTAAAAAAAGTTTCTTAATATTGTCTACATCATGATTTATTTTGTGATATCTAGGGAGTGGTTCTAAGCTAAGCCCCATTGATACATGGGTCCTGCAGTATCTGCTACCCGTTCTGTCTGGGATTAGCTCAGGAAATGACAGGACTAGTTCAGCAGTAGACAGAAGTAGAACTTCAGACTGAAAGAACTGGGGTAAATCATAAACTAGAGAAAAACATATCTGCTGTGAAACAACACAAGCATGGTGAATTGATCATGGTGATTCACTTACTGAGCATTGATCATGTGCTAGACCCCATTTGGTACTTTGTTGAATTTACTTATTTGCTATTCACAAAAAATATTTTAGTGCAGATGCTCCTCTTATTTTCACAAAGAAACTCAGGCTCAGGGTGTTGAGTAACTAATTTAGGTCACACTGGAGTCACACAGGTCTTAAATGCAGTGCTGAAGTTCAATAGAGGTATTTTTGCATCAGGCTGCATTCATAATAGTTAGGAACTCACTATATGTAAATCTCAGTATATAAACTACAACACTTTTTAAAACGCAGTCTTATTCTTTACTGAAGCCTGAGGTGTACATAGATTAGATGTATACACTTCTTTCACAACTAAATTTTTTCTAATCTCTGTTTAAAACCCACCCTTTCCTTGTCTCTCCTATCTCTATTGTCTTTTCTGAACAATAAATAGCCAAGATCCTATATGACTGGGTGTCAGGATCACATTTATCTTTAAGTATGTATCATGGTGCCTGTCCTTCCACTAATTCAGATAAAAAACTCATTTGCTTTCTTAAATCCTGCTAGACTGATTTCTTCAAAATCTATTATTCTATTCTACTTGTTTCTGATATCATACTAATTTTCACCACTCTTTTTTTTTTTTTAATGGGAAGGTTGATTTATACAATGCAATAGGGACAATCTGCCTTTTTATATATAACATTTTAAGGGCCAAATAAGTTTTTTAAATTACCCAAAGGTAGACATTTCTTATAGAGCAATTTTTGTATTACTACATGTGTTCCTTGAGGATAACGTAGCGTAATTAACATGGCTAAATTGTATACAAATTTAATAATCTTAATTAAATGTATCTGATTGATTAATGATTTCTTGCTCTTTCTACCTTAGGCTTACGGTCTCATTCTTTTTCCGGTGACTGGTCACCCTCTTGGTCTTGATCAGTCCATTCCTTTAATGTTTCTCATATTGTCCTCACTGACCCCACTGGCACAAGTGGCCCTTGTCAATGTTGTGGGAGTGATTTGTCTGTTAAAAATGCTTCCATTATTTCTTCATTCATGTGAGACAAAAGTTTATTTAAAGATAAATTGCAAGATAGTTAAAGTGAAAGAATGTTGAGGTATAAATCGCAAAGCCTTTGCCTGGACTGGAAAACTTTCCAGATGACCCCTAAGTACCTAACAGATGTGAGATTCATTAAGTCTGAGTTAAATGACACGATTAGATAGGATTGCTTGGGAATTTTCTTCCAGCTATTTTCTTACTTAATTTGTGTAAAAATGAATCAAATCCTTTCTTTCAATTTATTTCTTTTTAAAGAGAGAGAGATTTTTTTAATATTTATTTTTTAATTTTTGGCGTCACAACATCTTTATTTTATTTTTATGTGGTGCTGAGGATGGAACCGAGCGCCCCGCACATGCCAGGCAAGCGCGCTACCCCTTGAGCCACATCCCTAGCCCTTAATCAAATCCTTTCAAATGCTTGTATATGAATTATTCCTGCTTTAGTTCACTTAATGTTGAAAATTGTTATTCACAGAGTATTGGTTTCCTGCATTTCCCCACGTGGAGTAGAAGTGTTTTTATTGTTTAATTTTTTTTTATTGTGGTTATTTAGGCTTTGTTGGTTATTTTCTGAGACCCTTTCTGAGCAGGAATGAGATTGGGGCCAGGTTTAATTTATGCAGCTTTTCCCGTAAACACTTCAAATGTTAATCATTTGCTTTTAAATTTCAGTAGAAATGTAAACTTAGGGGAAGTTCATAGTGAAGTATCAGAAGCCTGACCTCCCTTCATTCACTTCTCAGTATTATTTCGTGTGTGTGTGTGTGTGTGTGTGTGTGTGTGTGTGTGTGTGTGTTTTAAATAATGAGATTAGGGCATAGAGTTTGATAACTAAATTATTTTCATGATGACTTTATGTGTCTCATACTCATACTCCATGTGTCACTTGTTTTTAATGTATTTCATTATAAGAGGCTGCAAATCTATTCTGTGCCAGGGAGTATTAATTTCTTTTTAATGTAGAACCTTCTCCGTCTTAAGAATATTCCTGTAAAATAATTATTATCAGTGTTTCACATTATGTTCTTTGTAATGCCAAAGGAAAGTGTGAGTATAGATTTTATTTTATTTTTATTTATTTTTCAGTCAGTTTTGGGAGAGACAACACAAATACTGATGCTCATGACAGATGTGTGGCATCAGAACACCCTTCAACAGCTCTGGCTCATAATGTGAACAACACAAGAGGTGTCCAATCTCTAGAAAAATACTTGAAAAATTATGGGGAAAATGACTGTGTTTTTTTTCTTTTACTGTACAGATATACCCATTTGTATTTATGGTAATCCTTTTCCAAATTGATGCAGTTCTAAAACCCTACAAAAGCTTTTTATGCCTTTGGTTAATGCATTTGGAATCATAGTAGGACAGTTAATATTATCAATATGACTTCATTATTTAATGTATTTTACATTTACTCAAATTTTAAATAAATTGCTTATTAGTGAGCTGTATTATCCACAAAACTAGAATCAAGAGTTCCTCAAGCATCCTAAATAAGAAATGTGACTCTAATTTTATTTAGAATAAATCTACCATATGGTGGTATTATTTGCTGAGGTTGTATAGATTACCGAATAAATTACTTTCTGGATACTTTTTATTAAATTCTGATTCTAAATACCAAAGGGTATATTTTAAGTTGCTCATTGTAAACTTCACAGAGATCAGACTGAATTTTATACCACTTCTAATAGGGTCAGTATACATCTGTGTTATATTGTCAACAAGTTAGGATTATTTTTTGTTAATTTAAATAGCATTAAAGTTTCAATTAGAAGATACTCCTTTTTTGTAACAAATTTGATTTTTAAAAGAGCATAATATTTATGGTAATAGAAGCCCCTGAACAATAGATAGGTATAGATCAGCCTATAATGTGTACTTTTAAGACTTCTTATGATTCAAGTAACTGTCACTTTTGAACTGAGAAAAGTAGGAATTGAAAAAAAGATGCCTTATCTGATTTGGACATTTATAAAAATATATAAAACATGCATGTTGGCTAAGGAATTAAGGGTTATTTTTATAATTATAGTGACACTATAGAAAAAAGAAATGAAATCAGCATGTTATAATGCTGTTACATTTATCTCTCATAAATAATTCAAGTTGATGTAATGGATTGTTTCATCCAATTTGTTCAGCATTAATTTTTTTCATGATGTTTTCAGGTATCTATTGACAAATTTCAGATTATTGAACTGTAAATTGTTTGAAAGACTTGACAGACTTCTGAACATCTAAAAGAGTACATTGCAGCATAATCAATCTCAGGATTATTACATTTATTCATGACAGCAAAGCATCAAATGTGTTTTCTTATTTATGTTTGAAATCCTGATGTGATCAAGTTACAACTTCATTTTGTGAAATCCATTTCCTCTATAGGGACTAATGCTGTGTTGTAATAGGTAGCACAGTATCAAAGCAAAACCAGAGATGGCCTTTGCCATTAAGAAGCTGAAGATAAAAATAGTACAGATAGATTCTATTTCCCATGTAAGGAGCTAATGCCTGAGGATATATACAGGGTCTACAGTGGAGCCAGTGGGAAGGAGGTTTTAGAGATGACATCCTGGAAGGGAAAGCATGGTATCTGTGGGAGTTTTGCCACATTAAAGTCACAGAACAGGCAGCCTGAGCAGGTGGACCCACATCTACACAGGCCCTAAGGGTGAAAGTGAATAGAAAATGGCAGTCATCAGTGTAATTGGAGAATGAAATGTGAGGAGAGAAATAATGAATCTGGAGATTTAGAGAGTATCTGGGCCCTGAAGAGCCTTTCTAAAGAAGATGGTAATTCGAGTCTATATTTTATCTTTCTGTCATTTATTCTTTTTCATTAGGAAATAGGAGTTCATATAAAACAAGGTGAAATCTAAAGGATTTTTGTCTTTAATGGATTTTATATCTACCCCAGTTCATCTCATTGAACATTCAAACATGCTTTAGAACCTGTGGTGGTTTTACTTAAGGAAATTAGGACAAATGTATCTGTGGATTAAATGTGTTATTTGTTCCCAGTGGAAGTCTGGCTCTGTTCATTATATGTCAGAAGAGGAGTGATTATTGTAACTTTTTTTTGAAAAATTTTCTTAGTTAAATCTTATAAATACTTGCTAAGGAGATATGGAATTGAGTCAGTTTTAGAAATTTTAATGCTGATCCAAATGCAAGAAATCCTTCTTAAAAGGCCAAGAAATAATTCAATATACATCAATTTTGAAGTACTTAAGTCATCATGGTGAATATCTTGGCATTAATGCATTTAAGGCCATAGGTTCACAACCAGCTGCAAGTCATTATGGTTGATAATGCTCTAATTAGGACACAGTTGTTCAGTAGGCACTGAATGGAAACTGAAATAAATGCTGCATATAAATGAAAAAAAATCAGAGCTAAGAATGATGCTAATTAAAACATTAAGAATAAAATCATGGAAAATGTATTATTCATTGTCTCTAATTTGGAAAATGTAAGCTGTGAGGACGAGACGTTTTTATTTGTGAAAAATAAGAGTTTCATTTATATTTAAAGCTTTTTTCAATGAAGACCTTATAGGAACACGGAAATACTCAGGTGTGGCTCATGTACAGTTTAGATTTAAACTCAAATTCATGTGGAGGTAAAAGAAACCTTATACGGTGTTGGTGGAAATGTAAATTAGTACAGTCATTTGAGAAAACTAGAGAAGTTCCTCAAAATATTAAAAATAGATTGACTATATGATTTAGCAATTCCATATCTGAATATATATCCTAGGGATCTGAAATGAGAATTTCAAAGAAATGTCTTCACGTCTGTTCATTGAAGCATTATTAGTAATAGCCAAGATATGAAACAAAAGGATGAATGGATAAATAAAAAATGTGGTGTATATATATCATGATATGCTATTCAGCTTTAAATGAGAAGGAAATTCTATATTTGCAACAATGTAGATGAACCTGGATTACTTCATGCTCAGTGAAATGAAAGAAGCCAGCACAGAGAAATAAATGCTATGTGATCTCACTACAATTGGCATTTTAAAAAGTCAAACTTGATGAAGTAGGGGATAGAATCGGAGTTACTAAGGGTGACAGTTGGAATGGGTGGCATAGGGAATGGGGAGATGTGCAAAAGTTTGGTTACAAATTTTCAGTTATACAGGAGGAATGTATTTCAGGAATCTGTTGCATGGCATGGTGACTACAGTCAATAGTAGAGAACTATGAACTTCAAAATTTAACATTTTAAATGTTCTCACAAGAGAGATGGTGGCTATATTAATTAGCTTGATTTAATCATTGCACAATGTAAGCATATATCAAAATAACATGTTATACTACATAGATATAACAATTCTTATCAAATTAGAAAAAAAGTCAACTTTAAAGATTAACTCAGATTCAGTGATTGCAATGAAAAAAATCATCCATTAAAATCTTAAAATGCAAATGTGTCAAACTATATATTGTTTGAAAAAGTATGAAAATTTTTGAAATTATATCTGAGAAAAAAGATTCTCTATTTTCATCACTTCCTTCTTCAAGGAAATGAAAGTTTTTTACTTAATCAATTCTCCTATCTATAAGGATAATGAAGTGGAGGGTTTCTAATATTATATATTTATTAGTGTTTTTAGTTAGGCAGATTTGGTCACAAAAAACAACAAAATGAAACAGAGTCCAGTTCAAGTGGACAAAGGGGGATTGGACAGTGCAGGTAAAAGGTTAAGTGAAATTTTAAAGCAAAGCAAAACAAAACAGAAGCACATCATGGTACATTGTGAAGCCCAGTGAAAAGTAGCAGCCATCAGAGTCCTAAGATTGACTCTAAACTAGGAATCCCTGAAGAGGAAACATGATTTGGTTCTCACTCCAGTGCATGCAGTATATACCAGGCTTACCTGAGCCAATCTTGAAGTAGAGATGGTTTAATTTCTTATTCCTGCTTGCTTGTTAGCCAAATGACTTCAGATGAATTACTTCTGCCATAAAACGCCCAGTTTTCATTCAGTGACCACTGAACCGTTGTGTCCTAATTAGAAGTTTTACCTACTTCTAGAGTAAAAAGAAAATCTGTGGAAAATATTTAGTACAGCAAAAGTTGGTTAACTAGAGCTGCTGTCTTCTTCCCCTTCGTCTATCTCTGATTGATCATCAGAACCCTTGTAGACTGACACTAATATGGCTCATAATTTTTTTGTTTTAGATTCCCTCAGTATATATTCTCACTTTTCTTAGGATTACCAACTGATTTAGCTCTCATGCAAGTCTTCAAATTATAGTTGTGTTTGCCTCATATGTTTAACTTGTTTATAAGCCTACCCTGTATCCTTTGTGGTTTAATTTCTTCTGTTAATGGCCTGATTATTTCTGAGCTTCCTAAATCGAACAACAAAGAGAAGAATTTATCCTAATTATTTTTTTCTCAAAATGGAGATTTCAGTGTCTGGCCATACCTTTGTCTGGTCTTTGACCCTATTATGCTATGTCAATAACCTGTTGAGTCACATAGTTTAAAAAATGGCTTCATCTGGTGTTCTCCTACACAGGCAATATTGGAGCATTTACTTAGCAATAATCATAGCTGTCATATGCTTCCTCCTAATTAAGCACATGTGGAAAATTAAGATTCAACAATTTGCCAAAATTATGAAATCAGTTGTGAGTAGTTAGTCTGGCTCTTAAATAAATGATCTCATGTCACCCAACTTAATACACTTTTGAGTATACTTTAAAATATTTTTGGTTACATCAACTTTTTTTTACCATTTGAAATTTTTGTAAAATATTGTATCACTTTTGTATTTAGAAATTTAAAAGATTCTTCGGTATCAGAATTTAATCATTTATTGTTTTGGTATAACTCAAATTCTATGCTGTGCCTTGAAATGCAATATTTTGTTTTACTAAGTTTTATTTCTAATTGTAGTCTATTGACTTGTTCTTTTTCTTTTAACTTTGCTTAGGTTGCTAAGTTGGCTATTCCCGTGCAAGCCTTGGAGTCCCAATGGGGGACTCAGGATCAAGAAGATCTACCTTGGTCTCACGGTTGCCAATATTTAGAAAAAGTATTAGCAGAAGACATGACTCTCTTCCTTCTTCACCCTCTTCCAGCAATACCGTTGGTGTACACAGTTCTTCTCCTTCTAGCACTAACTCAAGCTCAGGTAGTACAGGAAAACGTAGGAGCATATTCCGAGCTCCTTCCATCAGCTTTCACCATAAGAAAGGGAGTGAACCTAAGCAAGAACCCACTAACCAGAACCTTAGTATTTCAAATGGTGCTCAACCTGGTCACAGCAATATGCAGAAACTGAGTTTGGAAGAACATATTAAAACCAGGGGAAGACATTCTGTGGGTTTTAGTAGTTCACGACATAAGAAGATAACAAGATCCTTGACAGAGAATTTTGAAAGGGAAAAGGAGCACTCAACTAATAAGAATGTCTTTATAAATTGTCTAAGTTCTGGCAAGAGTGAGGGAGATGATTCTGGATTCACAGAAGAACAAACTCGCCGTTCTGTTAAGCAGTCAACAAGGAAGTTACTCCCTAAATCTTTTTCATCTCACTATAAATTTTCTAAGCCAGTTCCACAGAGCCAATCCATTTCAGTGGTACAACAGTCTGAATTTTCACTTGAAATTACACAGTACCAAGAGAGAGAACCTGTATTAGTAAGAGCTTCTCCATCTTGTTCTGTGGATGTAAATGAACGGGCAGGAAGCTCTTTGCAATCTCCTTTGCTTTCTGCTGATCTTACCACAGCCCAGACACCTTCAGAATTTTTAGCCTTGACTGAAGATTCTGTGTCTGAAGCAGATGCATTTCCTAATAGTGGAAGCATGGCATCCCACTGTGACAATGGTGGCCCCATTGACCCTACCTCTCAGAGCTCTCCCAAACCTGCTGCTGTTACAAAGACAACAATAGAACTTATGGGAGCTGTGCCTGGTGCAGTTATGTCTCCTGGGAAATACAGGTTAGAAGGTCGATGTAGCACTGAATCTAATTCCTTATCAGAAACCTCTGCTGCTAATCAAAAGGAAGTGTCATTGCAAATCACTGAGCTACCTGTTAAGAATGTGAACAACTCAGAGACTCACCTATCAGCAGATACTCAAAGAGAAGAAAATGTGCCACTACAAAATGGTGAATCAATGCCAAGGACAGGCTCTCCAAGGAAACTTGGATTCTATGAGCAACATAAAGCAATAGCTGAACGTGTTAAAGGGATTCATCCTGTTTCAGATTCAAGGATAATACCTTCTTCTGGCGATCATCACATTTTAAACAAAACATCCTATGGTTATGAAGCAAGTACAGCCAGAGGTATGCTGCTTTTCTTTGTATAACAAATGATGTGAATCAATGTTCATTATAATGTATTCGATTTTCTCACTTCATCTCATGAATCCACATTTTCTTCATTTTTTCACTCTACATTTCTTCTCCTTTGTTTTAAATGCTGCTGCTTCTTAATTTTAAATTTACCTCAATTATATATATTAAAAGCATAACTCACTAATACTATTCATTTTCCTCTACTATGTTACTCAGATTCTAACCTCCAAAGAAAGTGGAAGGAAATTAATTCTGTTTGCAAAGTGACTTTATGTAGAATAAGGGCTGTCTTTTTTTAAATAATCCATTATGCAGTTATTGGTATTTCATAGTTAGTGAAATGAATATATTTCAGCCAAACTCATTATACATTTTTATACTTAAAATTCTATTGCTTATGTTAAGAAATGTTTATTAACCAGGGTATATGATTTGATATAAATAATCCCCATCTCTTGACAAGAAAGAATTGCAAACTTTAAAAATAAGGTTCATGGTGCATATAGCCCCTGCTTGATTCTGACCCTGTCTCTAAAATTAACTAGGTGTGCAATCTGGCACTCATTCTCTTTAGTTTAAAAGAAAGGGTGTGTGTGTGTGTGTGTGTGTGTGTGTGTGTGTGTGTGTGTATGTGTGTGTGTGTGAGAGAGAGAGATAGAGAGAGAGAGAGAGAGAGAGAGAGAGAGAGAGAGAGAGAGGAGAGAATGAATTACCCCAGCAGTTTGACTCCAGAAAACTTGGTTATTAAACACAAAATTCAGTTCAAGAAAACTTTTGGGTACTTCCTGAATACCCAAAAATGTGCTAAGAAATTTGCATGTTCTATTTTATTCAATGCTCACAAAACTTTCATGCAGAAGTTATTGATAAAAATTTATAACTGATAACATTACCAAGTCACTTTGTTAGAAAATTATGAACCTTCGGTTGAAATGCAGGCAGTTAAAAAAAAAAATCACACAATTACCCTGATCTGAGCATTGCACATTATGTGCATGCATTGAAATGTCACTGTGTACCCCACAAATACATAGAACTGGTATAAAGATAAATTTTCTTTTGGTGCAAAAAGAAAGAAAAAAGCACCAAAACAGAAATATAATTATATACCAAATATATATATCTTACATATCAAATTCTTATTTAGTGGTGATGATTTGCCTCAATGTATAATTCAATACTGTGAATTTTTGTCTCTGTGGAAACTAGGGAATAAGCAGTGATGATCTTAGTGATTATTTATCTGTTTGTTAAGAAAATGTAGTTAAAACATTTAACACATTAAAATAATTTTGACAATGTATTACCTGCTCTTGTACAGATATTCTGGTAATATCAACAAGGAAAAGATGATATTCTACTATTTTTTATTCGTGAGAATATTGAATATTGATGTGCTCATCTTCTTAAAGATTTTGTAATTTGGGACTTAAAAATTTTAAAATCAGTTTAAGTAAATGCGTTTCAGGCAAGAAAGATGCTGCACACACTCAGTTCCATATACTAAATTTATTTTGTATTTGTTATGAAACATATAGTTAAGCTACTATATTATATGTACCTGAGTGTCTTAGATGTCCTATTAGTACTATTAATAATGAAATTAAATTTTATTCATTGGTTTTAAACTTATTTTTAAAAATTGCTATATTAGTCTAATAGGTTTTGTTAAAAAATGTTTTAACTAGTAGATGAGCCTAAATAGAACAGTTAGTTTATTAATTTCTTCATTCAACAAGTATAGTTTTGACACTTTTTGTTTTCTGGAATCAAATGTGGAATTTTTTTAAAAAAATTATTTTAATTAGGTATATAGACAGCAGAATGCATTTTGATTCATTGTACACAATTGCAGCACAACTTTACATTTCTATGGTTGTACACGATGTAGCATCTCATCATATGTACAGTCATACATATACCTAGGGTAATGATATCCATCTCATGCCACCATCTTTCCTACTCCCATACCCACACTCCACCCCACCTTTGCTTTGCCTCATCAAAATTCCCTCACTTTTTCCATGTCTTTCCTATTGTGGATCAGAATCCATTTATTAGAGAGAACATATGGCCTTTGGATTTCTGGGATTGGCTTACTTACCATCAATTTACCTGCAAATGCCATAATTTAATTCTCTTTTAATGCTGAGTAACAGTTCATTGTGTGTATATAACTCAGTTTCTTTATCCATTAATCTATTGAAGGGCATCTAGGTTGCTTCCACAGTTTAGCTATTGTGAATTGAGCTGCTATAAACATTGATGTGGCTGAATGCTATAGTAATGCTATAGCATGCTGATTTTAAGTCCTTTGGGGTGGGCCAGCTGGGTCAAATGGTGGTTCCATTCCAAGTTTTCTAAGGAATCTCCATACTGCTTTCCAGATTGGTTGCGCCAATTTGCAGTTCCACCAGCAATGTATGAGTATGCCTATTCCCTCACATTATCGCTAACATTTATTGCTATCTGTATTCTTGATAACTGCCATTCTGAATGGTGTGAGATGAAATCCTAGAGTAGTTTTGATTTGCATTTCTCTATTTACTTGAAATGTTGAACATTTTTCATATGTTTATTGATCAAATGTAAATCTTCTTCTGAAAAATGTCTGTTCAGCTCCTTAGCCCATTTATTGATTGGGTTGTTTGCTTTTTTTAGTGTTAAGTTTTTGAGTTCTTTATATATCCTGAAGATTAGTGTTCTATATGATGTGCATGTGGCAAAAATTTGCTCCCAAAATGTAGATTCTCTCTTCACCTCATTGATTGTTTCTTTAGCTGAGAAGCAGCTTTTTATTGTGAGTATATCCCATTTATTAATTCTTGATTTTGTTTCTTGCTCTTTAGGAGTCTTGTTAAGTTAAATTTTTTTTAGCACTAGCAATACAACAGGCAGAAGTCTCACCTTCATGAAGCTTATTTTCTACTGTGGATACTCAAGACATTGAAAGTGCATATAAATAAATGTCAAATGTTAATAATGGCTGAGTACAAGTTTTAAAGCAGAATAAAGGACTGGGATTGGGAAGTGGGATTGAGGTTTGCCTTTTTCAACATGACAAGAAGGGTGGCACCTAAGTTAAGATATCACAAAGATTTGAATGAAGTTAGAGCAAGCCATGAAGATATTTGAAAGAAATTTATTTATGTGAGGATCACAGGTCTAAGGATATAGGGCTGGAGCCTTAGATGTTCCAGAAACCTCCAGATGCTCATGTGGCATAGCATAATTAAGGGTACAAGGTGGGAGGATTTGAGGCCAAGAATCTCAACAGGACAGGCCCTGGTGTGAGGATGATGAAATGGGTCATGGCTCAAGGAACCAGGCAGGCCCTTTGGAAAGCTTTGTGACTAGAGGAATGATGATGGTGGAGCTTCCTGTGTTAAGCAACATGGTTCTGGCCACCATGTGAAAGCAGGTTTTGTGTTGGGGATGCAGAGAGGCAGGTGCGAGTACGCAAGGTAATTTTAGGGAGTATTATTGCTAATTTCCAAGGGAACATCTATAAAAACTCAGTTTATATATTCATATTAATATATTCATATTAATTATTTTTCTTTCACTAGTTCTTGCCAGTAGCCTCAGTCCATATCGGGAAGGAAGGTTTATAGAGAGGCGACTCCGGTCCTCATCAGAAGGAACTGCAGGGAGTAGCAGAATGATTTTGAAACCAAAAGATGGAAATGTAGAAGAAGTAAATAGTTTAAGAAAGCAAAGAACGAGTTCCTCATCCTCAAAAATGAACAGTATGGTAAGTATATACACATGGATGCAAATAATAAAATACTGCTTTATATATCTGTCTTCAGGTTTTTGCTTCTTGCAAAAAAAAAATACACTGGCTGAAGGGTAGATATATATTATTTGAAGGGAAAGTTGATCTCTATAGTTGATGTCACAAATCAGAGTCATTTCTCACTTGAGATTCCTATGGGGCAGAACAGATAGGTGCATACCATGACAGATCCCCTTTAGTTCTTGTCTTCTGTGCTTCCATGGGAAGTTTGCAATTCTTCATTTTAGAATAAGACCCAAGGATACACAAGGTAAAAAAACAAAACAAAACATGGATTGTGAGGATAGCCTCATTTCCCACTATAAAATGTAGTTTCATAAAACACACTTGCACTCATACCACCTTTAAGTTGTTTAGTCATCTCTCCTGTAGTGTAGCCAGGGTGCACTACATGGGGTGCTGAGTCTGTGGGGGCCAGTCCAACATGCCTATCTGAAGTTCGAACCCAATGCAGGTAACTGAGATACCAGATTCCTGGTCCAAGCTATAGAGCCTGCATTTAGGATGGGGTGTGTATGTTGGGTGTGGTCTGATCTTACACTTGTGGGGTGGGGTATTATAGGAGTATGCATAAGAAGCTCCCTCACAGAATAAGGTGGAGTTGGGGAGTGGGAAGAGCTGAGGCTTGAACTTCATTCCATGGGTCCATGAGGCCTTGTGTCTCACCTATGTTCGGATAAGCTTGCCTTTTGGAATTTGTTTCTCTTGCTATCTTGCAAATGTGTCCTTTTTCAGCAGTGCATTTTACTCCTGTTGTTTAACAGAATTTCTTTAAAATTATTTACCTACTTACCTACCTGATTACCTCAACCTACCCATCCGTAGATATTTGTTGAAAAATGCTAATAAATAAATCACTTATAATATCTTTATGTACCTTAGATAATATAGTTTCAAATGAAAATTCTAGGTCAGTTATACATGATGATTGTATTATGCAGAATCCTTCAGTTAGTATGGTTACCTTGAGTTTTAGCAAAACCATTGTGCTTGAAATTGGAAGTTATAGCTACTATTTGGCCTTCACCATTTCTTAATATTGGTCAAACAAGGAACTAATGAACAGCCAAGGATACTGGGCTTCCTGGTTATATTGTACGAAAAAATTATAATGGGTTCACATTTGAACATATGTAAAGATAGTAAATTTTGTTTTCTTTTTTTGTTTGTACATTGAAAGTGTTATGTTCTTATTGTTGTAGTTGATATTTTTAAAGTATGAGAATATGTTTAAAAAAGATTTTCATTTGATGAAACCCAAGAACATTTTTTTCTTCAGATAATTTACATTATTTCTTTATATAGAAGTATTTATATTGATATGTACAGTATAAACTCCTCTTGCTCAAAGTTGAAACTTTTATGTATTCTAATATATCAGATGTTTTTCTTACACCACGTGATTTAAATAATTGCCATTGTAAAAGCACAAAATCACACTTCTTCTCAATTCCACTTCCGAGATTTGCAACTGAAAATGTCTAAAAACATAGAAAGTGATTTTGTTTTTTTGTTTGAACCCTTGTTTAAATTTTTCAAAAAGTGTTCCTGCAGAGTTACAGTCATTCCACTAGATGGCAGTATTACACCATTGCCATGTGGTTGACTAGAAACCTGGGGTGAAGGTATTGAACCTGTTCTCTGAGTTTATGGTTTGTACTAATTGAAATAAACAGTGACACTTTTGAACCTTAAAATACTTAAAGATTTCACTGTTTCCCTTTGTATTTTTCCATATACATTTCATTCATAAGTTCCCTTATTATTCAATAGTTAATTTATGATGTGCAAAATATATTATTTTAGCAATGCAAGGGAGAAATGCTAGGATGCTTTAGGTAATTCTAAATCTGTGTTAAACAAGTGACAAGTATGTAGGAAATCATAGCTTTATGTGTGAAAAGTGACACATTTTCTATATTCCTCTTCCAAAATAGCTCAAGCAACTGTACATACTTGAGAATAAATCTGTGGTTTAGATATTATTTCCTTTTAAACAAATAATAACAGGTGTTTTTAATGTTTATTAGTGTCAAGGACACTTAATGCTTTGAACACTCAGTCCTCATAGAATTACTGTGGACTAAGTTGTACTGTTTTAATCAAGTTTTGCAAAAGCAGAAAGATAAGACACTACGAAGATAAATAACTTTCCCAAAATCATATAGATAGTAAATGCCAGAGATCGGATATGGATTTGGATCCTGGCTTTTTAAGTTTAAAACCTACAGGCTTTGGGGAGAATGTATTAGCTTTAAAATTAATTTGAAGCACTTTTCAGTTTTGTTCTGTTAATTCTGTTGAATTAACAGAACATGAAATTAACATGTTTAAGGCAACCCATGCTTGGTGTCAATCTATACTCTAACCCTCAATAACATAGAAAAAAATGGAAAAATTAATACTTATTTTGAACTTAAAATATACTAGTATTTCTTGATATAGTGATGAGTGCATTAGTGTCTCCACTGAAAGATATAAGATCAAAAGTGGATATGCATACCAAGGTGGAACACCAGTCCTTTGTACAGTTCATGGGGATGTCAGATATGGGTCTGTTAAGATGCCAAGGTGTTCCTCCATGGCAGAAGATATACTCTAATGGTTTAGATGCATGAAAATTCTAGTGTTTTTGTACACTTGTGGGATATTGCAATCTAGAAGAAAAAGGGCACATTGTATTAATTTATAGAATGTCAGTGGCCCCGAAACAGCTGGAATTTGCTTAATTTTTTTTTACAGGGAAAATATATCTAAAACTATTTAATAGACATTCACATTTATTTAATTTTTTTCAAAGAAACCACTACAGAGACTTTTATTTATTTTTCTCTAAGGAGAAACTTTCTTAATACTTTCCATCAGATTGTCTAAAAAAAGCTCAAAAAGTTTTTCTAGAAATAGGGTCGTCTTCCTTCCTTCCTTCCTTCCTTCCTTCCTTCCTTCCTTCCTTCCTTCCTTCCTTCCTTCCTTTCTTTTACAAGCTTTCCCTTTGAACTCTGATTTATAAATGGATAAGCATAAGGTTTTGTTATGGTTTCACCAATTGCATTACACAGTGAATTCTCACTCTGGATATTTGCAGGATCACCCTGTCCTGATTTTAAAAAAAATAATGTGAGGGTAAATTCATAAATAATGAGCAATACAAAGGAACTGACATTCAAGGCAGGAAAGTGCCTGGATTGTGATAAACTTGGTTAAATGATAAAAAATAAGCTTCAAGTCTTAGTGATTTTATAATATGAATTTATTTCTCACTCAAGTTATGTGTTCATGGTGAAAGGTGCCAGGGGTTCTATTGTGTCTCTTTGCTCTGTTTTCAGAGTAGCTTTCAAAGCAGCTACTATTGTTAACCTTGCCTTTTACCATGGTAAAATATAAAGAGACTCTGGAGGTCCTGATAATAAAATGCTCTGACCTATGAGAGTCACTTCATTTCTGCTCACAACTCATTGGTCAGATCTCATCAGGTGTCCCAAATTAGACACAAAAGAGGCCATGAAATCTCCTTGTGTCTGGAAGGTATAGACTTGATTTGTGTTTGGTGAGCACCAATGACTATCATTTCAAATATTTTTTTGTATCTCCATTTTTAATTAAGTGATATTTCCTGCAGGCCTCTTCCTTACCTGTTGTCCAGTCATTGAATGCCTCACACTGGGTTGGTCATTTGTTGTTGAAAAAGATGAAATCACATCTGAAACTGAAGGATTAATGTATAAGGATGAGTTTTGTTCTTTGGGATGTGCTCTCTTCCCTTCTTAATGTCCTTGAGATGTATACTTTAAATGGACTAAATTTACATTTTTATTTGACTCAAGGAGTCTTACTGTATTTGGAAGTATTTTATTACATTACAAATTTGGTTTGGAAAGTTGATTATCTTCAGTTCACTCAGCAAATGCATTCATAGTGTTGCTCTGAACTGTTGTGCTAAGTGATCCTGACAGCAGTCATTTATGGCCAGTTTTGCTCTGACGCAGCATAATTTCTCTCATTTGCAGTTGGGCATCCTGCTGCCTTTGTGTAGAAACTGTGAATAGCACAGTAAAAACATCAGTCTTAGGAATGCCTTGGTGGAAGTGAGGACCAGATTTATGTTTGATTTTAAAACAAGAAAAAGTAGTAACATATGTATATTTATTTTCTCATGAATATTTTAATGCTTTGGTATGTTGAACTCTAGATAATCACTGTTAATAGTCGAACAATCTAAGACTAATTAATCAAGCACTATTTAGTAGACTCAAGCAATTTATTATGCATATGCTTTTTTTCTGGGCCCTGCTGGTTTTTTTTTACTTATTAGCTTATCCTTTGTTCATTATTATCAGTTCA
The DNA here is from genome assembly GCF_048772815.1 of Callospermophilus lateralis. NCBI lineage: Eukaryota > Metazoa > Chordata > Mammalia > Rodentia > Sciuridae > Callospermophilus > Callospermophilus lateralis. Next base: position 101,647,607 of record NC_135312.1, on the reverse strand, counting down.
TTCATGAATTCAGAGTTTCTTTAATAAATACTGATTGAGAACTTATTCTGATGATACAAAGAAGAGTCACTTGAGGATTTTAGATAAGGAGAAAATAATGTTGACCATGATCTTGTCAATACAACAAATTTAACCATTTTGGTACTGTAAAGAGAAAGACACAGAATGAATTTCAATATTAGTATTCCAAATAGCAGTTGAAAAAGACTCCATCTCTACAACCTGCCTGGCAAAAGAATTCCAATGGCCTCATTTGGGATATGCACCATCACATTTCCATTCTGTGGGGTGAAAGTTGTTCATGCTCAAAATTAAGAGCAAAAGAAAGATGATGATTACACCTGACTCAAGATATGTCGCCCCTGAATCCGTAAGTCCTTAATGAGAATTTGCAATAAGTAACAATGCTAATGGATGCTGAGGTGTTAAAATAATAATTGTAGCTTTTGGTGTAACTCATTATCAGTGGGATTAAAGACAATGTAATTGCACATGTCAGACATGTTTAATGAACAAAGGAAGTCAGTAATATTTTTAGGGAAATGGAGTTATACAAATCATCTTCCTCAATCCTTATAAATGTTAAGAAGGGAAATCACAAGTATCACTCCTTAAGTGTGAAATTACATTTGTAGATAACTGGCATATTAATTTTAGATTAATAGCCCTAATCCACAATGGCTTTATTGATTTAGTTACTGATGGCATTTTCCTCTCAATATTCTTTGAGGTTATATCACACATAGAATAACCAACATGTAGTTATTTGAATGTGCTTTATTTGGGCAATTAGACTTCAGTCATGTAAGTGAAAGAAATGTATATTTTGGTATTCCTAGCAAGTATTAATATTGTATTTGATGTATAAATAAGTTTCTAACACATATGAATGAATTAAAAGTAAATTTGCTGATTAGGGTGTGGTATATTTTCATTTAGAAAGTGTCATAATTTGTATGTTTGATGCACAAAGGTACAAACAGCTTGTTCATAGATTGAATTCAGTTCCTTTTAAGTGAGTTTAACTTCAGTTTAAATAACTAGAACTGCAGAATCATCATTATTACTGCTCTGGACCATGATGTTGGGCGATACATGTGCACAATCCCCTCTTCAAGACATCAGAAGAAACTGTCTTGATATGAACCATCTCTATCTTGAACTGGGCTATACAGCATAATAGGCATTTTCCAGGGAGCCATATCCTATACATTTCTACATTCTGTATATATTTTCTATTAGTAATCCTAGATAGTTAGATATATTCTACAGAAAGCAGTTCATAAATAAAATGTCCTCATAAAAACAATTTAGAGTGTCAGCTGTGTATTTCTGGGAAGACTTTCATAAGAATATTACGAGATCACACCAGCTCACCTGCTTTCTTTCTGTCCAGGAAACATGCACCATTTCCCCTATAACTGAGAAAAGGGAATATAGATCAGCTTAACTTGGACAGTGAGTATGAACTTTGAACACACTTCAAATGGGCTGTCCGGTTCTTGCAGTCCTCCACTACTCCCCCAAATTAGCATTTTTACCCATAAGTCTTTTATTTTCTACAATTTTTAAAAGAAATCTTTGTCCCTTCATTCTCTTAAAACAAATATTTCCACCTGTCATCTGGATTGTACCTCACCTACATTGGAGCGGTACTCCATCAGTGTTTTGTTTCTCCTCCATCTCCTCATTGCTGTCAGTTGGTGACATTGCCAATATTTCCATCCTTGAGGAGAACACACTAAAATCACTCTTTCTGTATTCTGTCTGTGCCTGAATTTTACATCCTGATCCTTCTTTCTTCCTATGAGGCAAACAGCCCCGCCTGACACCTGCCCTCACTTCTTACCTTCACCTACTTTAGCTCCTCCACAGGTTCTCAACATCACCATTACCGACCTGGTGTTAGTAATTCCTTGTTAGAGGAGCTGCCCTGTGCACTCTTGGATGTTTAATAGCATCCCTAGCTCCTACCCACTAAATGCTACTAACGCCTCCATGTGTAACTACTAAAAATGTCTCCATGCTTTGCCAGGTACACTGCAGTGGATACAAGTTGATTAGTTGAGAACCCAGGAAGCAGTGATTTTCCGGTTTTCAAGTCCTTTCATTCAGTCTCATCTTTTCTTGATTTCTCTTCATCATCTCCTACTGTTGAGGGCTCTGTTTGTACCCTGATTCTCTCCTGTTTACCATGCTAATTCTGCTCTGGTTGTGGTTATTCTCTTTCTTTTCTCTTTCCAGACCCATTCGCAGGCTGTTTCTTCATCACACCTGCACTTAAAGCACAGTTATTCCTCGGTGTTTTGTCCTTGACTCTTTCTTGCCTTTTCATTTACTTATCCAATCTGAAAACTTAAGACCTAGAAGAGGTTCTATGAGAATTCCAGATGAAAAGGCTGAAAATCTATTATATCAGAAATATGAGAAAATCAAAGAGGAAGAATTACGATATATTTAGATTTTTGGAAATGGAATAAGTGTCAATAAAAAATGTATTGGCATACAGAGAAACCCTGAGGGCATCTGTCTTTGTAATAGATGCAGAGAAATGTGTAGTAAAGTTACTTTTGTCCAAGAGTTCATGGTGTATCTCTCCCCCCATTTCATTTTTATTACTATTTTAATTTTTGTATACATACATGTTTTAGCCTCCTTTTATGATACTTTTAACATTCTCAATCCCCATTTTGGGCCTAAATTCACACTGCAGACACAGCAATTATACTGCTTAAAATAGGACCGCCATGTTGAAATCAGTGTTAATACACTGCTATAATAGAAAGTAAACTCTACTTTCACTGCTATAACCCAAAATTATACATTTTTTTAAAACAAATTGACAGCACCTTTATCGAGCAAAGGACAGGTACTGGTGCACATTGTGGGCCTTATGCAAGCAGCATGTATTTTATATTACAGGAAACTTGGCAACTACAACACACACTACCAACTTGTGTCTAACACCATGACCTCTGAACTGCTATTTCTTCTTTGTTTCTTTTAATCTCCCAGGGATTGTGTCTCAGGCTGGCTCTGTTCCAAGAGGAAACTTGTGTGCAGTGTGTTGGGGAGGAGTGAGAAGTGGAGCTATAAAATAACTTTCTTGTTTCTAACAATATAAAAAAAAAATGTAAAAACTTGATGAGAATGTAGTGAAATAATGAAGTCTTACACTTTATAATATTTTCATATTTTATTAAATTCCTTTGATACCCTCTAATCTTTAATATGTTACTAGAATTTTTATTTTTATTTCATTTTATTTTTTGTGAAACTATTCTGGAATAAAATCACATTGTTCAAATGTCAGAGTCACTCTTTTCTAAACACACCAAAAAACATGATCAAAATAGAAAATTTTGCAAAATAGGAATTCTCATTTTTTTAGTTAACATGTTTTCAGTTTATTTTAAGCAAGTATGGTATGAAAGAAGCAGGTTATTTAAGAAAGGACATGAAATTCTAACCTCATTTCTTTCGCTTAATAATACTGCTTATGCTATAGAGTGGTTGAAAGAATAAAATAATATATTTTATGTGGAAAGGCTTTATAAATTTAAAAGTAAAAGACAAAATAATACAATGGTTGGCTTTTAATCAATAACCTGAGTCAAAATGAGAAACATTGAAAAAAATTACTTTTTAAACTAGTCATTTAGAAAGAAAAGTTTTTTAAAAGCCAAATTCTCACTTTGCATATATCTTTTCATGACAACAAGTTAGCTCCTGTGAGCCCTGACAAAAATGTTCTTAAAAATTCAACTTGTTTATATATTATTGCTTTTTAAGGGTAATCCACTATTTGATTTCTCATTTTGTTTTTCAAAACTGTTTTTCAAGATTTATATCACTTAGAAAAAATAATGGAATGGTACACTTGAAATTTGAATACTATGTACATTACACTTTAATTAGAAGGCTTACCCAACTCAACCCAGTTGTTTCCTGATTATTAAATCAGAAAAAAAGTCCTTAAGGTGTTTAGACTATTTACAAAGAAACATGATTTACATTTTTTAAAATAAAAAGCAAGTTTAGCTATTTGTGCACTTATATAATTGATTACATAATAACTACTATTGTTAGCTATTTACATGTGCACTTATATAATTTATTACACAATAACTATAAATTACTAATTTAAATTATTTTCTGTTAAATCGTAAGATAATACTTATATATTTATAAGTAGTGGTTTCAATGATAAAAAGGAATGTTTAAGAAAATAATTGTAGATCAATGTATTTTCCCTTAAAAATAAATTTTGAAAGTAGCGTATTTATCAGTACTGGTGTGTTCTGTGTTTATTTCAAATCTATAAATATTTGTGAGAAAAACTTTTATAACACAGAGCTTTTGTGCTTGCTTTTCTTACTTCTCTCTTCATTCTCTCACAAGAATACCTCTACCAGTAGGGTATTCAGCTTGGATGTTTAAATTTTATGAAATTTGAACTTGAGGGTAACCAGCTGTCAGATAATTCATGTCATGTATTAGGCACTGGTTGAGATGAGACAGTATGTCTCAGCATGCTGCTGCCTTCTGTAGATTTATGTTCCAAAGAAATGTGGGCACATTAATACAAATAGTGATTTTAAATGAAAAGAAGATCAGCCACCTAGCTATGGTTCATGAATCACAGTGATTTTTCTCTCTCTCTCTCTATTATTTTTTTAATAATAATAATAAAAGTAGATAGAAAGTATCACTGAGCCAAGTGGGTGCCAGAGGACTCTGATCCTAAAGCTTTAACTTGACCCAGCAGTCCACTGGAAGTTGCTATAGCTGAGAAAAAAAGAACCACAGCATCAATGATGAGCTTACATTTAGAGAAAGAGAAAGGAGCTATTAATGCGTGATCTTCACCAATAGCATTTATCTCTCTAGGAAGTCCTGCATAACAAAAGGGAGTTGGGCCACTATTAAGTTTTATGAAGTGATACTGTGATTTCTTGAAGGGAATTTACTGTTACGCTGCAGGAAGCCTGTGAGTCTGTTAACTAAAGAAATTCAAAGATAGCCACTGTTGTCAGTATATAGTTTTGCTTTGCATTTTTTTTTATTCAGTGTAGTGGAGTTGAACATGAAAGATGGTAGCATCTTGAGCTTTTCATGATTCTTTCCTTTTGACAAATAGATCTTTAGTTAAATTTTAGGAAATCAGAATAAATGACCCATACAAATGATTTCTACAGAAATTGGTTTTTGTTCTTATAAACAACAACATAAAGTGGTTTTGCAATTTTGGTGTTATGGGTTTGCTAAAAATGTCTATATTCTTTCAAAAAGTATGAATACTTTTACCATAAAATAGCAAGTTCTTCTGGTTTGATAAGCAAGTCAATCTTATTAAAGTAATACATAAAAGCATCCCTGAAAATATTTTTTTTCTTACTGAAGGTGAATTGCACAATAAATTAACGATAGAATTGCTTAGGATAAAGCAGTATCCCAAATTGAAGACAAAATAAAAACACGATTTTATTAAGTGGACTTAATAACATCACTTAATATGTATTCTCAGTTGAAGCCAGTGCTAGCTAGGTGCCTATTCCAAGTCTCTGCTGCTGCTGGAGTGGGTGGGGAGCGACTGGTCAACAAGAAGAGGTCTCTTCACTCAGGCTGTTGAGTGCTCAGGTTATCGAATCAGGAGGTTCATGAAGTCCTCATTTCTATTGATTACTTGGTAAAAATGTTTGATAAGCTTCACCATTTTAAAGTTATTATTTTTTTCTCTAACCAAATAATAGGTAAATCTCTGAAGAAATACTTTGAAGCTATGTAAATATCCTCTGTCAGAACATAATCATGAGTTTCTCTTTTATTCAAAGGATCAGAATCCATTACCATCCTTATTTATCTTGATGCTCAAATTAGTCCAGATTTGATATGTGGGAATCTCTTCAAAGTGATTCTGGGATTTCTGTAAGACATCAACCAACAAATGTCTAGTCTTTAATAGACTAAAGCTGGGTGATTGTTGGTGTTGTTAGGCTGAGGAAAACCATCTTTTAATAAATACTGTGTCTTGCACAGCTTCCAGCTCTGGAACTAGATATGTTTTACTTCATACATTTTTTTAAGCTCTACGTTGGCATAATGATTTTCATATCAGCAGCTCATTTCCCAGGATTTCAAGGGGAACTAATTGACTGAATGATTTGCTGTTAAATCCTACATTGAAATATATCTTACATTTTATTTTGAGTTTAGTTACCCTATTACAATGAATAAATAAGAAGCAAACAGTTACTTAATTTTAAGTAAATACGTATTCTATTCCTTTCACTTAATTCAGTTAACATTTTGCAATGTGTAAGTACTCTTTTGTGTTGAGCCCTGGAAGGAAATTCAGTGATGATGTTCACAGGGTCTGGGCTAAACGTGTCACAGATCTACAAGGGAAGACAATAGGCAGTGTATGTGTAATGTTGTGATATGTGCTTTTAGTCCTTCTTAGCAAGATAGAATAGTGGCACAAATAGGAACGTGTCAAATTCTTCCTGAGTATTGACAAAAGTTTTTACATGCTAGGTAGTATCTTCAATCAGACTAATTGCTATAAAGGTCTAATTTTTAACATTGAAAATATGACTTTTATGTACACACCAAAGATGTCTCTAGTTGATTGATGGATAATCAGTAAAAATGAGAGGTTATTCAAGGAGTATTTCAGAAACTAGTTATTTGTAGGAAGTTTAATAAAAAAATTATTAATTAGGATTATTAGTTTTATTATGAAACTAATTAATATCTTACATGGCTAGAAAGTGTCACCATTAAGTTTTGTGTGTGTTTTTTTTTAAACTAGACAACAAATATCTCTTTTGGGCACAAACCTATACATTCAGATGGAACTTCACCAAGTCTGAGCTTTCAATTAGCAGGAAATAGTGAAATCAAAAGTGAGACCCTCTCTTAGGATCTTAGCAATATTTCAGTATGACCTTGTTTCTGAATTTTGTGTTCTTAACACAACCATTACACCATGGTGAACTTAATAAAAACCAATAGAACAGCAGTATTTTTTTTAGTGCATAAAGCATTCTGGTATGGCAGGAGGATAAGAGTAGAAGTGAGATGTTGCAATAGAGATAAGAGAGATAAGGAAGAGCTAAATAGGGAGTACCATATTATATAAGAATTTTGGTAGGAATTCAGGAACCACTGATGATTTTAAGCAGGATGATGGCATAAAAGGAATGCCCTTTTGGAATTACTATTCTTTTTATTTTAAATGGGTTAAATAAATTTATCAGGTGCCTAAAGTTTTCTGTAATAAACACCTCAAATGAAAAATAGTGCTATTTTTATTATTTTGTGAATTCAAAATAACATACTACTTTTTCATTGACATTTGAGATAAACTCTTTTTAAAGTTTCAATTTGGTTGGATTTCTTTGCTCCTAAATTAAAAATATTCTCTCATTTTTTTTTTTTACTATTGCTTGTTTCCCAAAATTGTGAAATTATATATTTAAAAGCTTTCTCACTAATTAATACTTACTAAATAATTATAAATTAAATATCTTATGGAGAACAGCAATAAATGTATTTCTAGGATAAGAAAAAACTGAGTATTTCCATTTTGGTTGTTTTTATTTTGCTCAACAACTTGTGTACTTCTCTTATGTTACAAGTTCAGTTGTAAAATACCATAGTTTATTAGTGAGTGAAGTCACATAGTCTAATTTATGAACAACACATTTTCTTGCCAAGCCAAACTGTCACCTGTACAATGTTCACATAAGTTTGAACTTAGTATAGTATAGGAAGTGTCACAAGATATGTAAAGTATTTATAGAAATAGGAAATCCTGTTTGTAGGCAATAGTGATTGTAAGTACATGGATAGAGATTGATACTCTGATTGCATTATAAATAGCAGTGGGTCTCCATGTTTTTGTTTGTTTTTCCTGTGTACTCATTCTTCAATCAAATGCCTTTTCAAAGTGAATTATTAAAAAAAATAAGGGTGGTGGACATTAAGGGATAAGATGTAATCAAGACTAATTGATTGCAAGATTATCTTCTAATCAAAATAGGTCATAATTCCCTAGTATGGCAATATATAAATCAATGGAAGTGTAACTGATGTGATTCTGCAATTTGTAAACGGAGTAAAAATGGGAGTTCATAACCCACTTGAATCAAAGTGTGAAATATGATATATCAAGAACTATGTAATGTTTTGAACAACCAACAATAAAAAAAAAAATATTAAAAAAAAAAATAGGTCATAATTAATAAAGACAAATTAAATATCATGCATACTTTTTTACTGATAGAAAGTCCCACACGTTATTCCTAAACTGTTTTCATGTTTCTGGTTGTGAACCTAAAGATATCACACTAATTACTTAATGATGGATGGGTTAGAAATTAGAAATACAAACAAGTATATCTGAGAAGGACAAGCTTGTAAGTCATTATAATCTTGTCAAGTATTTTGTATCAAGATACCTTGTGGTTTTTATCCTTTTACCTAAAAACATAAGCCCTCTATGAATTTCAACTGTAAGTTTCATGATTAAACATTTGCTAACATTTATTCTCTCCTTTTTTAACCCTAATCAAAGCTAAAATTATTAAATAAATTTGTTTATAGTCAGAGAAAAAGTAATTGGATAGATAATACTATTGGGAATTTATTTTGTCATGGATTACATGGTCATTTTTTTCCTGTGAAAAATATTATTTCCTGTTTATAACTCTTTTCTAAGAAGTAAAATTTTCACTAAAGATCTATGTGTATGTATTTTTATTTAAATGGATGTGGTCATTAAAATTCTTCTTCTCCTGAAACCTTTTCCCTATACCTTGTTCTCTTCTGTGACATTCTAGTCCTTCATATATTTAAAAATATTTAAAAATATATTTATAAATATTTTAAAATATTTTTATTATTTTTTTGCTCTAAATAAATAAAAGAGGTTATGAACTTAAATATTTTTTTAATGTTAAGAATCTTCACCATCTCTACTCAATTGGTTACTCTTTTTTGGGGGAAATAATCTTAAATATTTAATTATAAGTCATCTATATGCACACTGAGGAGGGAATGATAATTATATTTTCTGGACACTGAATCTGGGAATTTCTTTAAGTTGATAAAGTGACTTATTTCCTTCCAAGAAATTATGAAATTTCCACAGGACAGTTATTTTGACTCCCGATTAGGTTATTTACTTGGAATTACATGTTGAGTCAAAGAACCAGGGAGATACAGTTGATTTTTTTACTTTGATGGTATAGATTTGATTAATTATTTCTCCTAATTAATAACTGATACAGGGAATACTATTTCAGATTCCAAACCTTGGATTCTGCACATGACATTATAAGAAAGTGTAAAATGAATAACAGTATTTGGGAACAACTTAACTCTGTTCTTTCATTAATATAATATTATTGAATCTGAACCAGTTTCAATCTCTGCTTTTCTGTGACTTAATTTGAAACTATTTATTTTAAGCAGGAATCCACCATGTGAAAGACTTCAAAACACTTAGTAAATTTCTCACTGTCCTTTTTAATATGCAAAAGAATTACATTAGTCTGGTCCCTGGCTTTGAGGACAACTATCCTAGCTTAATGTCATTAAAGTAGAGATGCTGAACTGAAGGGTTTACTTCTGCTCAGACTGTCAGGAAAGTAGAGATGATGTCTGAAGATGAGATGATGGGTGTGCAGCTTGCTAAAATAAGTCCAATATCTAAAAATGCACATTTGTAAAATGAGTGAATTTGGAGGGCATTTTGATATACATAACAAAGTACAAGACCTGGGATACATGACTCAGAAGATGAGATGAAGCAGAAAGAAAATAGAACTTGGAATCAGAAAAATTGTATTTAAAAAATAATTACTCTCTTGGATTTTCAGGGATCTGAGATGAAAAACCTCCCCCCTTCTTGTTTTTGTTTCTTTTTATATTTTCATATAAAACCTTGAAGAAAGCGTTATTTTTGATTTTTTATATCTCCAGGCACATGTTCAATGGTTATAATTTTACTCATTCTCAAATTTCCACTGTGCATTTAAAACTAGAATTTGAAGAGTTTAATACCCAGAACTCATGAATAGAGCACTATAATTTTCTTTGGGAAATAGGCTTGAATACTTCCTTTTCGTCCGTTCTGGTGGTTGGGGCTTTATCTTTCAGATTTTATTGTGAAGTACATCTTTAAGAAATGACTATCTATATTCACTTATAACTAAAAAATAACTTTCCCCAGGATTGTTGAAGCAGTTACTCTAGTTAATCTAGATGGAGTTTTAAATTTTGTTGTTGGAGTTTCTTCTTTTAACCTTTATCTCTTGGGATTGTTGCAGGGTAAGAAACAACACTAGTCTCTTGTGTACTGTGTGAATGTTTTGTTGTTTAGAGTTAAGATGACAGTCATTAGCTCTTAAAGCCTTTTACATCCAGGAAATTCTGTTTTTCTCTGGACTAGTAGCAGCCATTCAACACATTTTAACAATGCTAATTCAGAATTATGCAGACTGAAAAATCTATGCACTCAATGCCTATTTCACATAGTAGTTGTGAAGGTTAAGTGGAGATTAAGTTAAAATTGAGGAATTTCTCATGCAAACCAATAGCATTCAAGGCAATTCCTGTTGTGTATGTGAGCATGTGAGCGTGTGCTTTCTAGTGAAGCCCACCTGCAGAATCTCAAAGCACTGCTTCAGTCACTATCTCTGCCCTCAGGCACAGCTGCCTGAGCCTCAGTGGGCCAAAGCCAAGCTAGCAGCCAGATTAAGAGTCATGTTTTTTTTTTTGTTGTTTGTTTGTTTTTTGTTTTCAATTTGACAACAAAATCACTCTCCTGGTTGTTCAAAGTTTTAAACTACAAGTTTATGCTGGTCAAACAAACACTAAACACCTGGGAGATTTTGAAATCTTTCTTACCTGCAAACCCACTGCATGTTCGTTCCTTCCAATGTTAAGATTTCTTATCTGGACTTCACACACACATACACAGTCTCTGTGACTAAATTTGCTTATAACAAAATCTGTAAAATCCTGCTTATCTGACTTCTGGCTCTTCCAAGGAAACAGTACCCATCCTCCTGTGGATTATGCCTAAAGTGGTGGGTGAATGCAGGGAGCAGAATAACCCTGATAGATAATTGAACTGTTCTATGGTGGGATCAGGGCTTCAATTGATCCTACAGTGATCTCTCACACTGGAATAGTCCTTTATATTTGTCCTCAGCTGGGGCAAAAGGAAGCCCACATTGACCAGTGAATACAGGGTGCTGGGAAGAGTTTGTGACCATCAGGAAAGGCAGTGAGGGCTGACAGCTGAGGTCCTGGGGAGGGATTGAGTGGAGTGCTGTCAGTTGCCAAGACACAGCAGCTGGGGGAATGTGTGTTTCACTTCCGGAGGTAGGGATCTGGGCAGTGTAACACTTTAGTCATTGGAGTATCCATCTTCACTTTTATTATTTACATTTTACAAATGAGGAAATTGAATAGATTTTAATTACTAATTTTATAAATATGCTAATATAGTGAGGTTTTTTTTTTTTTTTTTTTTGGTACCAGGAATTAAACCCAGGGGTGATTAACCACTGAGCCACATCCCAAACCCATTTGGTATTTTTATTTAGAGACAGTGTCTCACTGAGTTGTTTAGGCCCTGGCTAAGTTGCTGAGGCTGGCTTTTTTTAAACTTGTGATCCTCCTACCTCAGCATCCCAAACCACTGGGATTATAGGCATGTACCACCACACCCAGCTAACACAGTTTTTAAAATTTTTTTTTCAGTATTTTTTGACATTCTTAAAAATTATTGAGGATGGAAAAGAACTTTATGTGGGTTTTATCAATTGCTATTTATCATATTAGAAATTGAAACAGACATTTGATAAATAAGTCATTTTCAAATAAATTAATAAACCAATTTTTTTAAATACAATAAATTTTTTTTTCAATATATCTATTTTCCTCAAACAGAAAATTATTGAGGATAGTAGCATTGTGTTACATTTTGTAAATACGTTTATTTTCTGGCTGGATTGAGGTGGCTGGGATCTCATATCTGTTTCTTCATTCAATCTGTTGCAATCTGTTGTTTTGTGAATAACATTAGGCCTAATTTGCAGGTAAATGGATGGGGTTAGAGAAGATAATACTAAGTGAAGTTAGCCAATCTCAAAAAACCATATGTCCAATGTTTTATCTGATTTAAGAAGGCTGATTCATAGTGGAGTAGGGAGGGTGAGCATGGGAGAAATAGATGAACTCTAGATAGGGCAGAGAGGAGGGAGGGGAAGGGAAGGAACAGGGAGTTAGAAATGATGGTGGAATGTGATGGACATCATTGTCCAAAGTACATGTATGAAGACATGAATTGGTGTGACTATACTATGTATACATCCAAAGATATGAAAAATTGTGCTCTATATGTGTAGTATGAATCGTAATACATTCCACTATCGTATACATTTTAAAAAAATAATAAAGAAAGAAAAGAAAAAAAGAAATGGGTAGTTGTTTAAAGTTAGGTTTAATTTCAGGTCTGAACCACATCAATGAAATTTTCATATTCTGATATTAATGATGATGCTGATATTCATATTTTACTCATGATCCTTTTTCTTCTCCTTCTGTTTTTAAAAATGACATGTGCACTTTCAGTTTTGGGGCTCAGCACATCTTGTTGTCTTCCTCTAAAACAATCTCATACTTTTCACTTCAATTGTACCTTCCTATTTCCTCAATATTTAATTAAGCCCCTATTTCCATGTGAGGTCCTTTTATGGGAATTTCAGTCTTTATGGTTTAAGCTTCTGTTTTGATCTTCTGTAATACGGTTCACACTGTGTCATTCATTGTTTCATTTCATGTAACATTTGGCAATATTGCTTACATTTTTTCAGATACAGAAATTGAAGCACAGTTTTAGGAAACTTCTCCAAGATATAAAACTAATAAGTGTAAGGATGGGCTTTCGTTAAAGATCTCTGACTCCAGAGTCTATGCTTAGTCATTTCTGTAAGGGATGAAACACAGAATGCTCTTGATTTGGAATTTGCATTTTTAGATAGTCAAGTCTTTTCTTTATGACACCATGAAATTTGAAAAGCACTGAGTATTTATTTGTATTGTACATATAGTTTAACTTATGAACTATTACTTAGTACTTTTCAGGTATTTCCAATACTAAGACCTTTTAAGCTTTATTGAAATAGGATACCCTTTTAATGATAGTGCATTATAATAAATAATCTATTAAGTTTCATCAGTTAGCTGTTTTCTAACTTTGTATTTACTATCTTATGAACTTTTATAGAACTTTTCTTCTTTTTTTTTTTCAGTAACTTATAGCAGTTTATTTATTTATTTATTGGGTACTGGGTATTGAACTCACTGGCGCTCAACCGCTGATCCAAATCCCCAGCCCTATTTCATATTTTATTTAGAGACAGGGTCTCACTGAGTTGCTTAGCACCTTGTAGTGGCTGAGGCTGGCTTTGAACTTGTGATCCTCCCATCTAGCCTCCCATGCTGCTGGGAGTAGGGGTGTGTGCCACCACAACAACTTATAGCAGTTTATGATTATATATGTATCAGTGTTACTATTTGATTAGTATCATTCTCTTCCCCTAGAACATACAATTGATGAGGAGAGTAATGGTGTATCATTTCAAGATCACCACTATACTCACAGTGAGAATAGCCTTGAGCTTATTGGATATGTAATGCATATTTAATGACTGAATACCTTAGACTTAAGGGAACTTTTTGATTTCCATAATAAAAGATCAGATTAGATTCTGTCACTATATATATATATATATATATATATATATATATATATATATATATATATATCTTGCTTTTTAAAATGTTTATTTTTAATTAGGGCTGCTGCTATACCCTATTTTTAGAAAAGTTTTCAGCGTTAAATCTCTTGCTCTGATGTATTAAGCTCCCTTTGTTGTTTTATGCAAGTTCTTATAACAATATAGCCAAAGTCAAATATTGGACTTTTGGAGGCCTGATTTATGCTCACATCCTTTACAAAGAGCCAAATTATCAGGAATGCAAACAAAAAACTTTTAAAAGATTATAACTATGTTTTTTTTTAAAATAACTTTCAATTGCTTTCTGTTTCTTTTTCTATTTTTTTTGACTCTTTAAAAAAAAAACCCTAAAAAAAAACCCAAAAAACAAACTGCAGTTATATTTGTGATTTGTTTAAACAAAAAACAACAAAAATTGTTTATCAGTTTCATTTTGTTACCACTTGCATAGAAAAGAAGCAAAATCCCAAAGTATGCCATCTGTATAATAAAATGAAGACATTTGTTCCTAATATTCTACAAGGACAGTGGGAGTATTACTGATCGTTTTACTCCTTGTACAGTGCCTAATCATAATATTCAGGTAATTAATGTTTGTTGAGATTAATTTAATTGACTACTTTCTGGGTTCACATTTTCATTTATTCAATAAATACTAAGAGAATATCATTTATATTATAATACTGTCTGCGTTAGATAAAAGTATCAAGTTTTCTTTTTGTTTTTTTTTCTTTTTAGTTATTGATGGACCTTTATTTTATTCATTTATTTATATGCAGTGCTGAGAATTGAGCCCAGTGCCTCACACATGCAAGGCAAGTGCTCTACCACTAAGCTACAACCCCAGCCCAAATTATCAAGTGTTTATGGTGAACAGTGATGATGACAAAAGCCAATCCTGCTCTATCTGTGTTCTTTGCTGTTTAGTTGTTCCACAGGAAGTTTATATCTTGTTATTTCTTAAGAAAGTTCAGGTCTAAACCACTTTAAGCAATATAATAAAACAGTCTAGTGGTTTCAATTTTTAGACTTTATATTCCTGGTAGGCAACTTAGTTTCTGCAAAGGGTCCTGTGTAAAAGCAATGTCAAAGGAATAAATAACATGTACCCCCCCCGGGCATCTCTGGATTTAAATGTCTGCTATAATTTTTATAATAAATTATTCATATATTTATGTAGTTTCTAATATCATCCTTGAGGAAAAAAGAGTTCTTTTCTTTCAGTAGAACTCCATAGTACTAAATTTCTGACTTTGCTTATATTACTCATGCCCTCAAACTTGAATCCATCCTTGCTTGTGTTCCATCTCTGAGAACTCATGATTCATTCCCAGATTATTTCCCTTTTGTCATAAGATATGCAGAATCTGACCTGTCTTCCCCATGTCTGCCACTGCCCTGCCTCCAGCCCTGCTCCTTGACTAGTTCTGGCAGAAACCTTCCAGTTGCTGTCCTGCTTCTGTTTTGCACATGCTCACTTAGTTCATGGCCTTCAGAACTCATCAAGTCATTCTTTTAATTTATAAGTTAAATTATTTTAATGCTTCCCTGTGGCTTTCCATTCATCAGTGAGGATGCAGAAGGCCTTATAATGGCCTAAACTCCCCTAAAAGACCCCATTGTTTTCTTTCCCTCTAGTGTTATCCTTGTTATTTGAACCCTTGATCACTCTGCTAGCCACTCCATCCTTCTTAATTTTCCTCCACCTTGGTCAAGCCATTTTCGTGTCTACAGTATCTTAGCACTTGAAGTTCCAGCTGCTGGAAAAACCTTCCCTCCAGATTTCTGCATGCATTCTCCCTAATTTCTTTGGGTTTCTGCTCAGGTTTACTTTATCATTGTTAGGTCGTCCCAGACCATTCTTTTAAGAAGATCAACTACTTCCTTTATCCCTGTGCATCCTTGTCACCTTGCTTTGTTTTTCTTGCTTTGTTAGCCCTTCTCACCATTTTATATATTATATAATTGTTCACTTGTTTGTTGTTCAACACATCCAGTACTGGAATAAAAGATCCTTTAGGGCATGGAATGAAATATCCCCCAAGACCTAGAATAGGACCATTTGCAAAAACATGGAATATGTATTGAACCAGTAAAAAAAAATGAACAATTGAGATGAAGATTTACCAATTTGTAGTAATATATTTATTTTAAACTTTCTCCTCAATGACAGTTTAAAATCCATCTACTACTATATTTTCCTACCAACATTGCAAATGTTTTTATGCCACTGGAATGTGACATGGCTAAAACAGTCTTTTCACAAAACTCTTGAGTTCCATATTAATTTCTCTTTTCACCACACAATAAGAATTCAAATTACTGCAAATGATGGAAAGATCTGTCTTGATATTAAATATCTATTCTGATACGTGATTGTGAAGCTCCAATTGTATATATTTATTCTAAATCATTGATGTACATTTATCCTCAAACATGAAAAGTAAAGGGGTTTGGCACCTTTGTTCTTTCATAGAGAATTTCCTGTGCAATGAAAGAGAAATTTGTTTAAAAAAAATCCTTAGAGAATGCTGCACTATTACTCAAATTATTTCTGTCAAATTGAATTTCATTGGTGAGTGTGTGGTGATAGTTTAAAACATTTAGAAATTAGACATTTTGGCATAGTTTATAGGTTCAAAGGAAATTATAATCATGGCAGTTGTAAAGCAATGAAAAAACTAAAAACTGTTGGATCAGCTCTGGTGCATATTGCATAATTTGTAATTTTGGACTGTAAGTGATTCAATTAATTTAACATGACAACTTTTCTGTGCTTTACAACTTGGCAATTTCTAGCAATTTAATAGGTTTCCCCTTTTTATTTCTAACCATTCCCACAAGATTCACAGAAGACTTAGAAATACTCAAATCATTCAGAGTAGTTTCCATTAATTTAAAATTTCATTGTTAATTGTAGTTTTTTATTCTTTTCAGAGAGTAATTGAAAATCCAACCCATTGGCCTTTATCACAATGAGCATTTAATTCATCCTGGATTTAGGAATTAAACTGGAACATTAGAAATTTGACCTAATGATTAGATATGTTTAGTAACAACATTGTTTTACAAAAATTTACAGTGTGTGTGCATTTTAACATATGACTTAAAATGCCCAAGGTATTGATATTTGTAATTGATTTTCATTGTAAAGGCAATTATGACTTATTGTGGGAGAACTGAAATTGTTCCAGATAGAATATATTTTTGAGAACTGTTGCTATCATTATTTTGTTCTTGTTTGTGAAAATCACTCCATTTGGAAGATCAGATGAAGTATCTGTTTCCCCACATATAAATTTTTACAACATCTTTACTGCTGCATCTTGAAGTAAAATTTGTAAAAGAGTTATTTGATGAAGTACATAGCTCTGTGATCTTTTGAGAATTTTATTATCTCCTTTAGAGATGAAAAATATCTCTTGTTTGTAATTATCTTTAACACTAACTCCACAAGATTTAGAAAATCAATAAATCAGATTATGCTATCTAACAGTAACATAGAAAATTAATTTCTGGATCCGTGGTGTTTATAAACCACAAGTAGCATTTTCCAGCATAGCATTGAGTGCGTGTTCCATCACTGTGACAGAATACCTGAGCAAATCATCTTTGAGGAAGAAAGAATTATTTTGATTCACAGTTTCAGAGTTTTCGGCCCAAAGCTGCTTTTCTCCATCACTGTGGACTTGTATTGAGGTACAACATCATGGCAGGGAACTTGTGGTAGAGCAAAATTATGTACATTATGGTGGCCATGAAGATGATGGGAAGAGAGAGAGAGAGAGAGAGAGAGAGAGAGATAGATACTGGGGACAATATATATTTCCAGTGACCTACTTCCTCTAAGTCCCATCTCCTCTAGTTTCCCTCACCACTCAATAGGTAATTTTATTATGAACCCATGAATGGATTAATCAATTAATCAGATCAAATTTCTCATGATCCCGAACTTCCTAAAGCTCTACCTCCAAACACTGCTGCATTGGGGACTAAGCATGAGCCTTTGGGGATGGTATCCCAAGTCCAAACAATAACAAATAGTGTTTTGATGAGACTGTTAAGAAAACAAAAACTAATTCTTACTTTATCCCCAAGGAATTCAAATATTATACTTTTTGTTTTATTTAATTTTATTAGTTCAGACTAGTAAATAAAATAACCATTTTTCTATGAAATTTATTTGCCACTTCCATTTACATTTATATTGTATCATATTTTATGATCAATGGATGAATGCTTCAACTGGTTAACATGATTATTAGGCTGCTTAGACATAAATTCACTTTCTTTTTTCTTAGGCTGGATCTGATTTATTATTACACCAAATAAAATTAATAAATACTCTTCCCTTTGGGAATAATTTATTCTGACCCAAATTTGCTTTAATTATGGAGATTAAACTAAACTGAGAAATAATACATATGAAAGAACCTTAGGGTATTTTGTAGCACTTTTTGTTATAGAATGCTTAAATTTTTAAAAGCCAGGGATTTGGTGGATTAGCACGAATCTATTCTTCTAATAACCACCTCCCCTGGAAACACTAAAAATCTGTATCATTTTTGCTTCCAGAAGAATTTTCAGAGATCCACTAGCAAAATAAGATAGTCAATTGTTTTCTTTGAAATGGAGACATTGTGTAAAATCTGAATTTAAGATTAGATAATTGAAGCAGAAAGGAATATAAAGAAAAAGTGACTATTTTCTGGTTTCTTTAGTCCAAGAAGAATAATATTCAGCTGAGAATAGATGGATACAGTCATCCATCTGGGGATCTAATGCTTTTGGGGAGAGACTGACTTGCTACCATTGCGTGTGTGAGACCTAGGCCCTTTTTATATTCTTATCACCAACTGGTCAGTAGTTTCCTGTCTCTCATCATCTTGGTCTCCATAACTCACTCTAAGTCTTTTAAATGTGAACCATTCCCACTTCTGCTTCATGCTCTGTTCTCAGGTCATCTTGCCTGTCTTCCTTTCCATTGAATATGGTGGGAGTTTAATTCACTCTATTTCTCACGTTACTTTTTCACATTTTACATCATTTGTTTTTCATTCCAGTTTTAAAGGACAGTTCTTTAGTCAGGAACCTCATTTGCAACTGAAGAGCCCAGCCCTGAGTGTCCCTCTGCCTGCCATCCTACTTCTTGGTTTGCTTTCATGACCAGCCATGCTGGAAGTTGTCTTCTCTTACTTTCTCATCACCTCCTAAGTTCTGCATGCTGAAGCACTGAGGAAACTACTTTAGGAAGCATTTCAATAGTTTCCTCATTGTTATCAGCGCAGCATCATCGTCTTTCTCTTCTCTGTCACTTTTTATTCTATTGATTCATTTATTGTGAAAATAAAACCTTTCCTTCCACACCATTGTATTCTTTCTTATCTTTGTTCTCATTTCTTCTCAGTTTTTCTTCAGTAAAGAATATTCCTTAAGCACTGATGTCCCTCATATATATTCTGGGCACTTTTTTTTATTCATTGTATTTTCACCTGAATGATTCAAACCACTTCCGTTCTTAGTGACAATAAAATATTTATCATTAGATCAACCTCTGTTATCTTATAGATATGTCGCCTCTAATATAGTCAAAATGGACCATCCTTTTTATCTTATAAACAGACTCTTCATCCTATATTCTGGGAGTCCTGATCAACTCCCTGAACAGTCATTTCCTTATTTTTTAAAAATTTTAAGTCCTATTTATAAAGCTTCTTAATTAATTCTTTTCTCCATTCATGTGGTTATTACCTAAATTCAGGACCCATTATTTACCATCTCAGTAATTGCAATAGTATTCAAACCACACTCTGTTTTTCATCTTGATCTTCTTTAATATATTCTCACATTGTTGCCATAAAATTTCTTCATAACACAAAACGTGTCATATTGTTTTTATGCAATTTTAAAAGAGTCTAAATAAAATCCAAAGTATTTTGGAGATCCCTTAATACATCATAGTTGCCTTTATCTCCATCCTTACTTCTAAAGATTTTTATCTTCACTACTTGTGTAAGAATCATATCCATACAGTTTTCTAGAGTGGTTGCACCAATTTGCAGTCCCACCAGCAATGTATGAGTGTGCCTTTTCCTTCACATCCTTGACAGCATTTGTTCTTGCTCATATACTTGATAATTGCCATTGTAACTGGTGTGAGATGAAATCTCAGTGTAGTTTTAATTTGCATTTCCCTAATTGGTAAAGCTGTTGAAATTTTTTCATATATTTGATAATAATTCCTATTTCTTCTGTGAAGTGTCTGTTCGGTTACTTTGCCCATTTATTGATTGGATTATTTGTTTTTGTGGTGTTAAATATTTTGAGTTCTTTACGTATCCTGGAGGTTAATGTTCTATCCAAGGTGCAGGTGGCAAGATTTTCTCTCTTCATTCTCTTGATTGTTTTCTTTGCTGTGAAGAAACTTTTTAGTTTTATACTGTGCGATTTATTGACTCTTGATCTTACTTCTTGTGCTTTAGGAGTCTTATTGAGGAATTGATTCCTAAGTCATCATGTTGGAGTATAAGGCCTACATTTTATTCTAGTAGATGCAGGGGTTCTTGTCTAATGCCTAGGTCTTTTATCCACCTTGAGTTGTTTTGTGCAGGGTGAGAGATAAGGGTTAAATTGCATTTTGCTACATATGAATTTTCAATTTTCCCAGCCCATTTATCGAAGAAGCAATATTTTCTTCAATGTTGTTCATGTCACCTTTGTCTAGTCTTAGGTAATTGTATTTATGTGGATTTGTCTCTGTGTCTTTTATTTTGTTACATTGGTCTTCATATCTGATTTGGTGCTAATACCATGCTGTTTTTATTACTGTAGCTCTGTAGTATAACTTAAGGTCATGGATGGATCTGGAGACTATCATATTAAGTGAAATAGCTAATTCCTCAAAACAAAAGATTGAATGTTCTCTCTTATATGCAGATGCTAACCCACAACAAGGTGGGAGAGGGGTAGAATAGAAGTTCAGTGGATTAGACAAAATTGAATGAAGGAAAGGGAAGTGGGATATAAATAGGAAAGACAATGGAATGAATCTAATAAGACTTTTCTGTGTACATATATGAATATACCACAGTGAATCTCCACATCATGTACATCTACAATACTGGGATTCTAATTAGAATACGATGTACTTCATGTGTGTAGAAACATGTCAAAATATACTGTACTGTCATATCTAATTGAAAAGAACAAATAAAAAAGAAAATTTTATGAAAGATATCTAAATTATTCAAACCAAAATTCATTTATTTAATTTTGCCTGGAATTTCATTTATCTTTTTGATATCCAATTTGTTCATTTAACATCATATTTTAAAATTTAACACATAGGTCTTCTCCCAAAATATTATAGTTCTTCTTATGCTTATTTGCATTTATTTGCATAGTTTATTTCAATTTATTTCTCAGTATAGGATAAACATACAGGGTATCTTGTATCTTTAAATTTGCCCTCATGCAAAACATAGTAACTTGTACTTAATCAAATTTCAGCAAATATGTGAATGAATATAGGTGCACATGTTCTAATAGATATCACCAAATAAGAATAAAATGGTTAGATTAATAAGAGAACATGTGCATATTAAATATGATGTGTTATTTTGAGTGATTTATAGTCAGTGAGACCATTTCTTATTGTGCATAGTATATTCAATGTATATAAATTCAATTTTCTCACCTCATTCATAAGAACAACTCCTTTCAAATTGCCCATACTTCCCTTCTTTCCTAGTCTGTTCTGCTGAAGATGCAGAGAGAAAAAGCAGAAGAAGAAAAAAGTAAAAGTATGTTTTGTCTATTAATAATTTATTGAATGTTTTATTGTTTATGTGATTTTATGAATGATAGTGATATTTAAAAGTGTGATTGCATGTTAGCTGGCCTTGACAAATAATGAACAGGAATATGGGTAGGAAAGTAATGGACGAACCACGGAGGTTCAAGTCATTGAGATCTGTGTTAGACAGAGTATGTGAATGGGAGAAACAGAAAGATATTGAGTTGTCTCTCAAAAGTAAGGGTATTATATGTGTTATTGAAGTTTTAATATTTTGAATTGGGACATTTAAGTAAAAATTTATTATTTATTGTGGTGAATACCAAACAAAGAATATCTTTTACATAAGTACTTTTTGTATACTAGTGTTAATCCTTCCTAATGTGGTTCTTTATAATATGTGTGTTAAGTTCTTCTTAATTTTTCTTAGGATGAGATGACAATTTTATTGTATTTAAAAATATATAGTATAAAAATATACTCTGAAATAAGTAGAGTTCTTAGTACAGAAGGTATAATTAGTTCTCAGAGATACCTTCAAATCATGTGATAAACAAACAAGTGAATAAACAAAACTACTTCTGGAACTTTTGCTAAAGGGAACAAGAATACTCATGGACAAGACAAATGGCTCTTGCTCTCTCCAAACTCACCAGCATCATTTCCCTCATGGATTAAGTTAAGAGCCTTCTGTAAAATCTCTGGTGTCTTTCTGGACATTTTCCAAACCATATTTCAGATAGAGTAATTACTATAAAACACAAATCTCATATCATCTCCCTGATTAAGTAAGTACTTAAGAGATTTACCAATACTCTTAGGATAAAGAAAAAATAATTTTTTCTCTGGGTTGTGATGGTCTGGCTCCTCCCTGTCTTTGTAGTTTCACTCCATACTGTGCTTCTCCTTCTTTCTGTTGTCTAACCATACTTTCCTTCCTGAATTTATTTGAATATTTTGCTTTTTAAATGCAATTTGGCTTGTTCTAATACTGGTCTCTCTATATGAAGAGCCCTTTAAATAACTTAAAGAAGCTAAATATTAATGCAAACAATGGGTGCCACTAGACCAATGGTGATAGCACCTTGTGGCCTAAACAGTCCTTTGTAAAATTCATAGAGATTTTACACTTTAACAAAGGAATTTTCTGTATAAATATAAATAGGTTTGATGTGACAATACATATTTAAAATTGGATGTATATCCTAAAATTTAATTTAGATTTTATATAATTCAGTTAGTTATATATTGAGCACTTATCACTGTATAAAATTTCTTCATTATCTACAAGAGTAAATATTATGGGAATTTATAACCATTTTATTTTGTGGCATTTTTAATGATTACGTGATATTTCAATAATAGCTGAAGTAAGTGTTAGTGGAATCATAGATTATACTTAACACGTCCCACCTAAAGCACAAAATTTAATTTGCATACTAAATCTGAGAGCTTTTAAACTTGGAATGCTTTCCATTATCAAGTAATGCTTCATTTTTATTTTCTCTAGGTTTGAAAAGAGCTTTTAAGTACTTGATGAGATTTTATTTGAAACTTCAGTACGATCATGATTTATGGTTACTCAACAGTAAATGCTTGCATGTGGATGTCTATGTTAGTGGTGTACTTCATCAATAATGTATTATGATACCTTCATGTATATAGTACCAGTTATATTGAAACACATTGTTCTGACTTGTTTAACATGGTAATGAAAAAACAATGAACTCTTGCAGTTTTCATATTTATTGTTTATAATATTGCATCTCAATAAAAAGTAATGATCTAAAGGGTCTGCAATTCTGAAAAAAAAATGGCCTCATTCTTTCCATGCAGCTTTTAATTCAGGCTACAGGAGACAATATAATAACTTTAAACCAAAGAAACAGTAAAAATCTCACTGTATACTGTAGGTCAGATTTTACAGGAATGTTTGTATGCTTATAAAAATGAATTTAATGTGAACTTTCTGAAAGGTCTTGGTTTTAAGATAAAGATTCATTTAGTTTTGTTTGTATGGTTTTCAATTAATAGTATATTCGCTTAGTATACTTTTTGTATACTTTTAGTATACTTTTTGTATACTAGCGTTAATCCTTCCTAATGTGGTACTTTATAATATGTGTGTTAGGTTCTTCTTAATTTCCACCAAAGACATAATACATCATAAGAGCACTGAAGATGGTAATCAGAATAAGCAAAAGTGTTAATATGGTAGATTTGTCTAGAAAGTTTTTCTTGTTTAGCAAACTTTATGATAAATTAATTTTATTTTTGAAGGTTGAATGCTATACAATTTACCACATGTGGTTGTAAGTATTAACATCTGCTCATTTTATTAAAAAAAGTTAATATCTTTATGGCAGACTAAGGTGAGTTTTTTTAGTTTAACGTGTAGGGACATGTGGATCATTATATTAGTCCCCTAGTTAGTGATTTTGCTCAAGTTGTTTTTTTTTCCACCCACAATAAGTTTATCATTGTCTGAATAATTATCCTAAACCACTATCTTCAATACTGCAGTCTGTCACATTTTAAGTATCTAAATGTGACTTTATAGCATACTTATTTGTACTTCTTTCAATCTTTGAGATTATCAAAAGTAAAAATCATTTTATATTTATGTGTATGGCTGCCAATGTAGTTGAAATTTATTAATGTTGAGTTAATGGCTTTGTAAGAATTAGTTCCATTTGGCATCAAAATCCTAATGGTTTCCTCTCTAACATAAAATTGATACCACACTGTTGGGAATTCCCTCTTACATGCTTGAGAGACAGAAGTCAGTCTACACAAGGGAGTTGGGAAGGTGAAATTTAAGTAAGTATATTGGCTCTCTAATTTTAGGTTATAACTTACTCAGAAGGTATTTTTATTCTTTAAAATTATGTACACTACTTTATTCAAGAAACATGTAAGTAAATATTTAGGATATAGAATGGAAACTCTGTAACACACAATTCTAAGGTTTAGTTTCCAAGGTGTGACCTGGTAGTGGACTCTAACTTACTTAACTATTTTCATTTCTCAGTATGTCATGTTCTTATTTACATACCCCAATCCCTTTGTATATGCTTTTTTCTTTATCTATAATTCCTTGTCCTTTAAGAATCTTTACCCTTGTCTGTTGTTTAATCTCACTTTTCTCTTTTCAGGCCATTACCCTGTTTTCCTGAAAGACTTCTGATCTCCTGTGCTGTTATATGTACTTCTAGTAGCACTGAACTCTATTTATTATAACAATGGTTATAGTTATAACAATAACTGACACTCATTGAACTTAACTATGTTCTGGTCCTGTACTCAGAGCTGCTTAAGCAGTATCATGTACATCTATAGAAAACTCCATGAGGCACATCCTTTATTCATGTGAGGTAAATGAAGCGATGTAAGGTTCAGTAATTTGTTCAAGACTCCATAGAAGATAAGAATTGAAAATCCTGCACTGTTCCAAAACTATAAACATTGCTTCATACTGTCTTCATAGATGCACACAAAAGAATTTTGCATCTTCCACTATATATTTATTTCCTGAAAGACAGGGATGATGCCATCTCAGTTTTTAAAACTAAAGTTCCTGATTTGAGGCCTTATACATAGTAGATGGACATGTTTATTGAATTATTGAATCGATAAATAATGAACAAGTAAGTAAATATATCGAAGAATACATGCTAGAGAGCTTATCATAAGGTGATCCATCAAGGTGGAGAAACTGAAATAAGTCTTGTAGAGGAGATGCAAGTAAATGGAGCATTCAAATATGTGCATGAACAAAAGAGCAAAAAGGTTAACCCAGCAGGATATTTGGGAAGGTTAATAAAGACTCATGGACAGATTCTTCCAAGTCTAGCAATGTTCAAGGAAAACTCTGTATGTTTTCCCATTACATGGAGGAAAAGACAAGTATGATCTTGATCATGACTTATTTAACAGTGTTCTGAAAGTGTGTGCCAATGTAACTTGTCAAGATGAAGAAATAAAAATTGGAAGGAAGAGGTAAAATCATCATTATTTGAAACATTTGAAAAGCAACAAAGGCAAAAAATAAGAACAAAAGACTATTCAATTAATGTACCATTATACAACACTAATATATAATTATATTAATTGTCTTGTTATATTCAAACAAAAGGTACTTGAAATATTTAACAGAAGTAAAGACCCCATTTTTAATAGAACCAAAATAAAAGAATGCTTTAGAAGCTGTGTAGAAAATGTGGTGATGATTTTAAAGAAAATTTTAAATGATCTTGAGGTACACAAAAGAAATCTTGAAGAAATGGATAGTACTATAGTTCTTGATAAAAAGAATCAATTTTTCATAAAGATAGTAGGTTCATCAGGTTAATTTAAAATCTGCATTTTAATAAAATATAAATGGATTTTGGAAAGAATAATAATAGGTGATTAACACTTGAGAGGAAATGAACAAATATGAGAACAAGGAAACTTTTCAAAGAGAATAATAATAATATATCTAGTATCTTAGATATTATACAATTAGCTATAGTAGCTAAAAAGGGGTGCTGTGTGTATGTGGATGTAGCTCAGTTGGTCAAGTACTTGCCTTGCACACACAAGGCCCTGGGTTCAATCTCCCATACCATACCAAAAAAAAAAAAAATTGTGTGTGTGTATGCTTGTGTGTGTGTGTGTGTGTGTGCATGTGTGCTGTGTCAACAGGTTTTAAAATATAGTATAAAGCTCAGCTACAGAAATTAAAATTTGGTACTGGTAGATGAAGAATTGATAGTACAAAAATTGTAAAAGATATATAAAGAGAAATTCAATAAAAATGAAAATGGCATTTCCATTCAGTGGACATTTGGGGAAACTTGGTAATTACCTGGAAAAAAAGAGGAAGTTGTGTTCCATCTTTATTATGTTTTATATCAAAATGAATTTCAGAGAGAGGGCAAAACCAGAAGCCATAAAAATGATATAAAGAGACATGTAGGATTTTTAAAAAGTAAATCTCAATGAGAAAAATATTTGTAATTATATTATACACTTCAAGAGAAGAAATAAATAATAAATTTGAATACATATGAATGGACAAAATTCTACTAGTAATAGTGAAAAAATTCTGGAAAACATTATAACAATTGAAAACTCAAATATGTTTGTTGATGAGTACATTCAACTACCATTCATGTAAAAAAAGAGGGTATGTGTATATATATATTATTGGAAGAACACAAAAGATATGTAGGGAAAGATGGATTATTCAGTGACAGTGGTAGTAATGAATACCCATTCTCTGAGTAAATATATATATTTAAATATATCCCTTTTCACATTTTCTTTGCATAAGAAATTAAGCATAAAACTACTTATTCATAATACCTAAGAAGGTTGACAGTCAATGTATTGGGACAGATCTGTGGAAGAATGATTTTAATTTATACTGTTTAAAAATATTTTCAAATAGATCCTTTTTACTTTTAATAATATTTTAAAATACATTTTCCAATTTGGAGTTTATAAGCAGTAACTTATATTTCTAAGTCTTCTCATTAAAAAGTTATTGAGATGGTGATAGGTAGCAAGATTAAGAACATTACACTCTTCATTTGTAAAATGTGGAATATATATATATATATATATATATATATATATATATATATATATTATATATAGGACTAAGGAAAACAATGTTGGTAAGGCACTTAATAAACAATTTTTGAACATTTATATGTTTCTTTAAATAATATTTAAATTTCTTTAGTTTAACATTCTCCTAGGGACATTTCTGATGCTCAAATAACACTATCAGTAATAATTTAATAGTTATTGATAACCTACAATATTCAGACCTATCCTGGGAACTGAAGAAATGTTGGCTGTCATCAGCTAATCTGGTGAAACATGTTAACAGAGGGGATGTTATGAAAGTGAGTGAAGGAACACAGAAGACACCTAATGTAGCCCTGTGGAGTCAGGAGATCCTTCCTATTTTCTTCCTCCAGTGGAAAGTGGACAATTGAAGTTATATCTTAAAATTTCAGCATAGCACAAGGTACCAATAGTACTGGGTTAGGGTTGTGACAGGCATTGAGATATTTCTTGGAAGAGTCTGGAATTTAAAGTAGCTGGGATACAGCTGGAGTAAACAGAAATTTGGTAAGATTTGGCAGTTAAAAATTGCGGGCATGAAGAGCATTTTATTTCATGCTAAAGAGATGAAATTGCAATTCTGAAAGACTTTAATAAAAAGAACTGCTTTTCAGATTTAAATATTAAAAGATCACTACAAGACATAGTCAGTTTGCAATAGATGCCTTGTACCTGTTTTTCTCTGATTCTGCTCGGTAAGTGTAACTATAAACTGTGGAGATAATGTAAGTAATAATAAAAGGAAAAATTTGAAAGGTGGTAAGAAGAAGGGAAGTTGGTCTGAGATCACAGAACTGGATGGGATTTTTTAAAACTTTTAAAAAATTTATTCTACTTTGTTGTATGATGGCAGAATGATTACAATTAATATTACACATATAGAGCACAGTTTTTCATATCTCTGGTTGTAAAGAAAGTAGAGTCACACCATTCATGTCTTCATACATGTACTTAGGGTAATAATGTCCATCTCATTTCACCATTTTTTCTACCCCCATCCCCCCTCTCTTCCTCTCCTACCCCTTTGCCCTATCTAGTGTTCATGTAATCCTCCCATGTTCCCACCGACCCCTGCAACCCCATTATGAATTAGCCTCTTTGTATCAGAGAAAACATTTCACCTTCAGTTTTTTGGGATTGGCTAACCTCTCTTAGCATTATATTCTCCAACTCCATCCATTTACCTGCAAATGCCATGATTTTATTCTCTTTTACTGTTGAATAATATTCCATTATGTATATATACTGCATTTTTGTTATCCATTCATCTACTGAAGGGCATCTAGTTTGCTTCCACAGTTTGGCTATTGTAATGGCATTTTATATCTTCTACTTCCCAAAGAAGGATGTGATTCATGCCTAAATTTCCCTCATACAAACCTAGAAAGAGAAAACAAGCCAGGTAGATGCATGACTTCTTTGGAACAGTGAGATTCCCTCTGAAACACAAGAGAAGCTCCACACACCACTGAAGGGAATGCACTGAGACTTCTTTCTTTAAGGTGGTCAAATGAAACCTTCCAGAGAGACCCCATCATAAGGAGTGGCCTAGTCCTAGGCATTAAGGAAAATAATATGGAAGTTTCTAAAAAAAACAGTAGAACATTTCTATAAACCATAAAGCCCTACTTCTGTGCATGTATCAGAAGGAAATGAAATTGATGTTTCAAAGAGATACTCAACCATGCATTCATTGAAGCATTATTCACAGTAACTATGATATTGAAATCTGCACAACATCCATAGATGGATGGATGGATAAGGAAAATGTGAGGTTAATGAGTATACATACATACACATTGCACACTCAGAGGAATGTTCGTCATATAAACAAAGAAATTCTGTTATTTGTGGCAATGTGGAGGAACCTAGAGGATATTATGCTAAGTGAAATAAGCCAGACATAGAAGAAAGATAAATTTCATATGATCTCACTTGTGGATCTAAAAAAAAATTGAACTCAGAGTAGAACACAGTTTCAGGGGCTGGAGTGTTGCAGAAATGGGGAGCGATTGGTCAAAGGGTACTGGCTTTCAGTTCTAAGAAGAATATGTTGTAGAAATCTAATGTACCTGATAGAAGCTACAGTTAGTAATACTGTAGTATACACATGAAGTTTTCTAAGAAAGAACATCTTAAGTGTTCTCACCACACACAAATGTCAACTAAATGAGGTGATGGACATGTTAATTACCTTGATTTTGGTAATGATTTCCAAGTGTATGTTTACATAAAATTGTGATATTGTATGCACCATAATTATACACAAATTTTGTAAGTTATACTTCAGTCAATCTGAAAAAAAGTATTAATTCCTTCTGTATTATGGTTGCTATGCATTTCTGTATATCAATGACAAATACTCTAAAAGGGAAACGAAGAAAACTACTCCATTTACAGTATCCTCAAAAGAAAAAAAAATAGTTGGGAATCAACAAAAGGGGTGAAAAACCTCTACAATGAAAAGTACAGAATGCTAAAGAAAGAAAGAAATTAAAGAAGACCTTAGAAGATGGAAAAATCTACCTTGCTCTTAGATAGGAAGAATTCTATCTTTATTCTGAATGCTAGGCATTTTCACTATAATGTGCCTTGGTGTATATCTGTTGTAATTTTGTACATTTGGTGCCCTGTAAGCTTCTTGTATTTGGTTTTCCAATTCATTCTTCATGCTTGAGAAATTTTCTGATATTATCTCATTGAAGAGATTGTGCATTCCTTTGGTTTGAAACTGTGTGCCTTCCTCTATCCCAATAACTCTTAGATTTGTTTGTTTAATTAATTAATTAAGTTTTTAAATACATGACAATAGTGGAATGCATTACACTCCTTATTACACATATACAGCACAATTTTTTGTAACTCTTATAAAGTATGTTCATGCCAAATTTTGCCATTATACATGTATTCTTTTTTGCATTATAATCTTAATATACATATATACCATAATTTTTCATATCTCTGTATATAAGGTATGTTGACACCAAATTCAAATCTTCATACATGTATTTTGTATAATGATGACCATCACATTCTACCATCCTTGTTAATCCCCTTCTCCCTCCTTTTCCCTCCCACTCCTCTTCCCTATCTAGAAATAATCTTCCTCCCATGCTCTCCCTCCCTACCCTACTTAGATTTGGTTTTTGATGCTATCTCATAATTCTTGAATGTTCTGATTATGGTTTCTAACTTTCTTCACTGTGTGTTCAACTTTATTTCCCAGATTGTATACTTTGTATTCATTATCTGATGTTCTTTCTTCCAAGTGATCTAGTCTGTGGGTTATGCTTTCTATTGAGTTTTTTATTTGGTTTATTGTTTCCTTCACTTCAAGGATTTCTGATTTTTTCCTCCAGAGTCTCTATCTCTTTCTTGAAATAATCTTTTGCTACCTGTATTTGCTCTCTTTTATCTTTGTGGGAGTGGTCAATTTTTGCCTGTATTTGCTCACTTAAGTCATTATTTAATTCACAGATCATTTTAATTAGGAACCTTCTGAACTCCTCTGGCATTTCATCAATTTCACTGTCCATGGGTTCTGTTATTATAGTATCCTGGTTTGTTTGGGGCACTTTCCTCCCTTGTTTTTTCATGTTGCCTATGTGTCTTCTTTCTTGCAGCTTGGATCTGAGATATTACCGTTTCTACCCTATATTCTTATAGTACCTGAGCAGATTACCTGTATCTCACCTTAATGTTGGGCTTCTAGACCCTGCAGGTGTCCCTCAATGTATGCTACTGCAACTAAAGGTGATGGCTGCCATAGTGAGGTATCTCGAGATAGCAGTGGGGGGGCCCCAAGATGGATGCAACGTCTTTCAGAGATGGGGCTGAAAGGGTGGGCCTCACTGTGTTTGGGTGCCTGCTTCCAGATGCAGCTGTATCTAGGCCCTGTCTGTGTTGAAAGGTAGAGGAGGGTAGTGCGTGGGGAAAGTATGGCGATGTCTGCAGTGTCCCAAGATGAAATAAGGTTAGCCCTGGGCTCCCAAGTTTGTGTGCGTGTGGTGGGTCTGGAGGGCAGAATCGGACCTACCCTGGTCTAGGTTCCCTGGCAGGAGGGTGGGGGCAAATCTAGGCCAGGCCTGAGCTCTGGAGAGGTGCCCCAGCCTAGATATCTTAGTAAGACCCTCTCTCAAAATAAAAAGTGATGGTGATGTATTTCAGGGGTAGATTACTCTTGGATTTAATACCCAGTCACAGAGTAAGGAAATATATGTAAAATCTTACTTGATAATCACCTCTGAGTTGTTTTAAAACAGTTATTTTATTATTAAAGGAATTTAGTTAGTCTGCTGTGCAGTTAGTCTCAGTGCCCACTTGATGGCAGTATTGCCTTTGGTAAAGTCACAATTCTTGTAATTTTTTTTTTTTTTTTTTTTAATACTTGGTTTCCTGTCTAATAGTGTAAGTAAGCCTTTCAATTAAAACATAAATTATGGAGACTTATTTTCTACTAATTCCTAAGTGGTTATGATGCAGAAATTATTTTTCAAGCAACCAAACAGGAACATAGTAAAACTGCTGCATGTTAGAGAAGAGGTGCTCTTCAGAAATGAGGGAATCAGGATTTTCCAGGATTTAAAGTTTCTGACTCCAGGATTTTAGCTTTCACTGTTCTTACTGTTGCTTTCACTCATAGAAAAAGGTAAAGTATGGGCAGCATTAGGAAAAATCTGCATTCATTGGTTAAGAGGTGATGGAGCAAGCATAAAATTAAGAATCATGGTGCTGGTCACAAAAAGAACTGGCCCCTGTGGCAGGGTAAGGTGTCTGCTTCCATTTTATTGATAGGATGTAGGAGGTCAGTCACAACTGTTAGAACAACTCTTTTCATTGGAGGAAAGAATAAAAGAGATTTCCTGTTTCTCAACTTTAAATCTTTACCGCAAGTAAATTCAACACAATAATGATTAAAATATTTTAGTCAGAAAAAAAGAAAAAAAAAGTTACACCTCTCCTCACTATTTAAAACCATCATCCCAACAATTAAATCAACCTTCTGTGAAGTGTCTCAAAAAATATATGGGATCTTTGGAAATTCAGGTCATTTTTAAACCTAACTGAAAGAAACTTAGATACATCTTTTTCACTGAAACTTAAATGGAAGAACAAAACCCAATTTGAAAAACTAGAACATTTTGACAAAAGATGTCAAAACTGAGAGTCAATAATACATTGTGTCCAATAATCACCTCCATATAATGATTCTTTTCCTGAAACTTTTGTTTGCTTTTATCTGGAGTACATTTATGTTGCCTCAACTTGAGCTTTAGTGATTTAGACTTTACTTCAAACATGCTTCTATCTACAGTCAGATAGACAGACTGCTTTATATTCTCACCACCATTAAATACTGGTGTGACTTTGGCCAATTTACTTAATCCATACCTGAAATCTGAAATTTCGATATTCTTTAATACAAGCTAAGTAATTAGCATCTAGATCATAATAGTTTTCAATAAATGTTAATTTTTTGTTTTCATAATATAAGCAGAATGTATCTAATACTTGAGAATTATTTGTGGACCAATACATTTAAAAATATATCTAAAATATATTGTAGGAAAAGAGATTAAGTGGATATTCCATGATGATTTTATTGCCTAATTTATCATATTTATAACGTAGTATATGAAATATATTATTAAAATATAGATTGTTTAATGTCATATGTAGAAAATTAAATTTGGGAGTGAAACCAATTTGAAGGCTTTGTCATAGCATAAATGAATGTTTAGTAAAATGTCTATAATTTGACATAATAAATCACACATAGGTGGCAGCATTATCATCTTGACTCCTTTGGTTGGCATGCAGTTAATGAGTGCTTTATCATAATCATCAACAAATACTTATTGATTACCTCCTAAGGTACTTAGGTAATTGCAGAGGATCCCAGAAATTATAAATCATCACTTCATCTATAAGGTATTAAAATTGTAGTCAGACGTGTATTCTCTAAATTTTATGAGAAGGAAGTTAAAATATGATGAAAGTAATTTGGTGTCATGTGGCATCTTGTGTTTAATTGCCAATTTAGCATCATAGGAATAATATATTATGAATTCAGAGAGGAGATACGATAAGCTTAAATGCTGCTGAGGAGGATTAAGGGAAGAGATGATATTCTAGTGAGCCTGAACAGTAATCTTTAGGTAGGAATAACAAAAACAAAATTAGTCAAGGGAGAACATTCTGAGTCCATATTATTCAAAAGGGGGAATATTGATAAAAAAAAGGGGATTTGGAATAAAAACATAGCATTTGAGAATGCCTTAAAGTTGTAATCCATTATAAAAAAATTAATTATCATCAGTCAGGCAGTCAGATGATGTAGTACACTCCTGTAATCCCAGCTATTTGAGAGGGGATATGTCAGGAGGATCACAAATTTTAGGTGGGCAACTTAGCTAGACCTTGTCTCAGAAATTAAATATGGTCTTGGAATGTAGCTCAGTTGTTGAGTAGTTGTATAGCATTCATGAGGCCCTGGGTTCAGTCTAGTACCATAACTAAATAAATGTTATCACTATGTACTTCTGAAAAGTATCATTTAATTTTATAGCATACTCTTCTTTCTTTCTTTTTTTTTTTTTTTTTTTTTGCTAGAACCAAAATTTACATATTCAGCATATGAACTCTAAATCCATATTGATCTGTAAGCTAAAAATCAGTTTGTAGTTAGTAGTTTTGTAGTTTAATGGTTGGTAACTTGTGCAATCAATATTCCATCATTCAGATAATCAATAAGCATCTTCATGTGCTGGATATGTTTGTTCTATAAAGCCATGGAGTTTGGAAATACACAGCTTCATCACTTTTTTATGCTCTATTCTGTGCAAAAGAGCCCTTCATGGTTGTGTCTTGGTCCCCACCACTTACCCCTACCTGATAACAGCGAGCATATGATTCCCATACGGGAAAAGATTGTTTTCCTTCAGAAAAAATCACACATTTTTAATGTTATACTCAGCATTAATGGTTCAGTTTGTTTACAGTGCTCTATTTTTACTATAATATTTTTATTTACTCTAGCACCATAATCATGAGAAACAAAATGGGATCATTTTTACTGTATTAATTTACATAACTGCAGATCAGTTTATTCATAGTTCATTCTGTGTAGGCAAAGGCTTTAAGGAACCTGCTGATAATATTATTGCAACAATTTTTTTTGTCTTTTTTATTTGTTCTTTTTAGTTATACATAACAGTAGAATGTATTTTGACATATCATACATACATGGAGTATATCTTCTCATTCTTGTGTTTGTACATGATGTGGAGTTAACCTGTTTCTCTATTCATATATGAACATAGGAAAGTTATATCTGATTCATTCTACTCTTTCCCATTCCCTTCCCACTTCCCCAATTCCCCCTCCCAATCTGGTGAAACTTCACACCCCCACCCCCACCAATTGTGAGTCAGTATCTACATATCAGAGACAACATTCAGTCTTTGGTATGTATTTATAATCTAATATTATTGAAAGAATCAAATGGACTTTTCCTATACTCTGAAAATGTATTCTTTTCATTTTTAGTGATGCTCTTCAAACATAGACTAACTAGGCTTTATAATAGAGAAATAATGATAGTGGTTAAAGTAAATTATTAAATACAGTTTTTACCATCCATTGTGTGACATTTCATAGAATTAAGTCTCAGTTTCCTCATCTCTAAAGTTGAAATAACACATGTATGTATGTGAAAAATGTTTATTTGTGAGAATTAAATGATACAATGATTGTCAAATCTTGATTTTACTTCAGGTCTTGGCACATATCAGTCAGTCAGTAATTGGTAATGGCCAGTTAGTGGGACGGTTGCTATGACTTTCCATTGCTTGCTTCAGGTCTGCTTCTCCCTCTCTTTTCCCATCTGCTCGATAGTATCTAGTTAGAAATAAATTTATAACTTATTGTCTTCTATTTGTTCTCTTTGGCTGTCTGTTTGGAAATTGTGCACTGTATGCAAAAGAGACAACTGATGATTCAAGACTGATTAAACTCCTTTTTAAAAATCATATAGTATTTTAATGGGGCCAAGGGATGTTGGGAGACAATTTCTTATGAATCTTTCATGTTTTTGCAAGTCTTGTGAACAGAGCACAGACTGCCTTTGCCTTCAGACAAACTTTTAAAGGGTCTTTGAATAGGAATGATCTCTCTTGGAAGACAAATAAAGTGTCTCAAGCAAAAATCAAGTTTGTTTATTCTCTACTATAATAATGGCTCCCCCTGGGTCAAAGGGTGGGCTGGTAGGCAGGCATGCTTCTACTTTAGAAGATTCAAGTTCTCTAAAGATGAGGATTCCTTTCTAATCCCTGATTATACCACTGCATCTGAAGACATCATAGGGTTTTCTTTCCATCACCTGGTGGAAAGTAGGGCTCAGAGAAGCCATGCAAATGCTGACACTTTGTTTTACTGTTACTATGAGTAATTAAATTCTTTGACCAGATCTGATCCAGGAATTTCATGTATTATGTCACCACTCATTGGGATAGATAATACCAGCACGGATAATAAAATCTCCTTTGCAGTTTGTGACTGGGAAAGGGGAATGGAAAGTTTGGTGAAAAACAACACAGAATGCCAAACTGGCATGCGTGTATTTATGAACGCATTTATATAGATTCATCTAGTTAAAGTTATATGAAAATTTTTAAAAAATTAGTGTTTTGAAGATATCACCAACAATATAAACCTGGTGGTAGTATACTGGTTTAGAAGCAGGAGTCAATTCATAAATTGTTTGCATCGGAGAAACCAAAGGCTAGGCATCATCGAGGGTGATCACATATTGCTCCATAGTACATTATTAAAATTTTGTTTTCTTCAGAAAAAGAGAATATAATATTAGAATGATAACAAGTTAGAAAAGAATTCCTGGTATGTTATTCCTTACAAATTATTTTTTTCCACTGGTTTCTCTACTTTCTTTGCCTTGAATCTGTAAAGAGATTATCGGAAACCAGATGTTGTCTATGATCTTGTCCCTCAGTTTGCTCTTCTTTGACTTGCCAGAAATTTTTGGTTAGGTAGTATGATGTAACTCTATGGGCTACCAGGAACCAGGCTTCTCTCCTTGGGGTTCTCTTTAGCAATTAACACTATGTGGTATCAGTTTGATTCAAAGGGTATGTTCTAAGTTAAATGAGTAAATTAATTTTCTTTGTAGGTTGATGTCTATGACTGTAGAGAACTGAAATTGAGCAAATATATATTATTATTCAGGGGGGAATCGTTCTCAGATATTTACTTATAAAAAACACTTAATATTAAAATGATGATGACACTAGCCTTGTAAATATTAAGTCATTAATCCTCAAAACAATTATCTTTATTTTGCTTATGAGAACACTTCCAGCAAACATATCTCAAAACTGATTATATGGGACAAGGAGCACAAAGTTGAAATGGCTCAACTCCTGATTTCCAGTTTTCTATACATTTCATATTATTTCTCTTTGTCAATTTCTAATCAAGCATTTTTGTGCTCTTTTAAATAGTTAATTTTTATGTTCTTAAATAAGCTATAAGCATCCTGATGGGAGGAATATCTTTCAATTTTAAATTGAATTTTTTTTTTCATCTTGGAACTCCTAGTTCTGCAGGGATACTACTAGACCTTTTGACAGACTATGTGCTATGTAAATGCTTTTTGAATAAATACCACTGGATCTCTAAAGTGTACTTTAAATCTGTTAGGGGGTTTCTCTTTATTTTATATTTCCTGACTCTTATGTGTAGAGAGCTTTACTCTAAAAAGACTCCTTACCCAAATACAACTACTGTAATTTTGAGGGGGGAAAAAAAAGAAAAGAAAAGAAAAAAAGAACTTTCAAATGTAGAAGGAAAAAAATCTTAATATTATTTAAGAATAACATGTGTCACCCAAAGAAGCTAAAGAAAATTCTCAAATGAATCAAAGAAAACAAAAAGAAACTAGTAAAATCATTTTGTCATCAATGTATAAACTCTGATTTTAAATTTAAAATCCTTTATAGTTCCATTTTTATGTAATAGTGGCCAGTCCACTTTCCAACCTACTAGATTTGTTTTGTAGTGGTCTGTTGTTGCCAGCTAGAGTAGAAACTTTTTGTTTTTGTAAATATATGTTTGGTCTACAAAATAATGGACAGTACTTTTAATGTAAAATAATTTCCATGTCACCTTTTGTTCATATTATTGATATGCACCTAGAAAAACTGCGGTATATGCTTTCAGAATTAGTATTTTTCATTTTAAAATTTGCTCCTTGTGAATTTAGCTTCATTTTTGGAAAGTTAATGGAAGAACAGAAGTAGGAAATGATCTTGTTTTTGTACCTTCTGTAAAGAATTTTTTTGTAAATTCTTGGGTTTGTAGTGTCTTTTTTTCAGGTAACATGGTGAAAGGAAAGAGATACATGGATAAACAAAAAAAAATACACACACACACACACACACACACACACAAACACTCATGGAATTTCACTCAGCCATAAAGAATATAAATCATCGTATATGCTAGTAAACTGATGGAAGTGGAGAAAATTATGCTAAGTGAAATTAGCCAGATTCAGAAAGCCAAGGGCTGAATGTTTTCTCTCATATGTTGAAGCTAGAGAAAAATAATGAAAAGAAAGGGAACCTATGAAAATAGAATGTAGATCAGTGGAGTAGAAGAAGAGGATATATAGTGAGGGGAGTGGGTTGGGAAAGGGAAGAAATATGGATTGAAATTGACCAAGTTATGCCATGTATAAAAGTGAATATACCAAAATGAATTTCAGCTTTAGGTACATCTATAAAGAATCAATTTAAAAAATAAATAGAAGGAGGATCAGTAGAGTAGAGGAAGGAAAATAGGGGGAGGAAAAGAAGAATTACTGTGGACCAAAGTAGAGTAAATTATATTCCATGCATATATGATTATATCAAAATGAACCTCAGTATTATGAATAACTACAATGCACTATTAAAAATGTTTAAAATTCAAAATTATGAGGTGAAGTGGAAAAACCAAAAATAATACAATCACACTGTTTGTCAATAAATAACTAGCTATATTCGATAAAATTTCAAAAATGATTGTGTGAATTATACAATTCTCAGGTAAAGACCAAACAAACAAACAAAAAAAGTGTGTGTGTGTGAGTGTGTATGTGTGTGTGTGTATGTATGTGTATATGTGTGTATGTGTGTGTATATATATATATATATATATATATATATATCTCCAACATTTAAGAGGTAGAAGGAAGATGTTAGATGAGGGTGTTAGGGAATGATGTTTCCATTTTCATCATATATAATTAAGAGATAAGTCATGTATAAAGGTATTGAGTGTATATTACACTGTATACCGTAGAAAACGTCTTAGTTTTCAAAATATAAAAAGTACTGTGTTTTTTGTTTAGAAAAAACAAAAACAGAAAAAGAATTTTATATTGTGAAGGAACAAATCCAGGTAAAACAGAATCAATATAAAGAACAAAATATACAAGAAATATAAACAAAAAAAGAAGGAATCATAATAATCAGTATTAAGAAGAGATATATAAATTATTGGTAAAAATGTAATTTAGATCTATTCAAATCTCAAAGAAAAAATTTCTTTAACCTAAATCAAAGCACAAAACACAATGTATATGGTAAAAAAAAAAAAATACTTGTTAAATGAAGTAATTTTGGAAGATTCAAATAAAACCATGGATAGACACCAGTCAGATGTGAACAAATCAGCTGAAAGTCACAAACTATGGCAGATGTTATTCATGACAAAGTTTTAAAAATAGTTAAATGGGATATTCCATGACAACAAACAATCCATTACTAATCAAATTATAGGAGTAGAAAGTTCATAAAAATATATAAAACACAATAATAGGAAATTTAAACTCACCTCTTATACTTCGTGATAGGTCAAGAGCACAAAAATGATTAAAACTATTGTGGATCTTGAAGTCCTGTTGACTTTACGTATCCAGATTTGAAAATTTATCCCAACCTGCATCAGTATATTCTGGTCTAAGTCACTATCACCTCTTGCTTAGATTATTATGTTATATTCCTATCTTTTCTCCACTTTCCCTGGTATTCCTATAGGGTTTTCATAATTATTCCATCCAGTTGAAACAAGTCAAAATCATCCCATGAACTCCAAACTAAGGTCTGATGATTGACACATAGGTCTATGTGATCAGGAATAAATTATATACATAAATTCATACATACAAATTTGTTTTTATAAAACCATAGTCATCATATAATATGAGGAATGAAAAGTCCACTATATCCATTTTCATTAACAAGGCTTTCCTTCTATGTGTTTTCTGGTAATTTTAAATTTCAGGTCTTACACTTAAATCTTCTGTCCGTTTTGAGTTGATTTTTGTGTAATGGGTAAGATGAGGCTCCATTTTTAAATATGAAGATTTTTTCCAACACCATTTATTGAAAAGACTTTCATTTTCCCAGTGTGTGTTCTTGGCACTTTTATCAAAACTCAATTAATCATAGATATGTGACTTTATTTTTTTTTATTTTGACTGTGTCAGATTGCATGTTATTTGATTTTATACTGTTTTGATTAACAGAGCCTGTACTATAATTAGAAATCTGGTACAGTTATTTTTCTAACTTATTCTTTTTGGTTAGGATTGCTCTGGTTATTTGGGTTCTTGTGAGGTTTCACAGAAATTTTGTAATTTTCTTTAATTCTATGAAGAATAATTTTGGAATTTTGATAGAAATTTCATTGAATTATCGTTGACTTTGAATAGTTTGGGCAGTATGGATATTTTAACAACTTTCATTTTTCCAAGCCATGAACATGGGATAAGTTTTATTTGAGTCATTTTCAATTTATGTCATCAATAATTACAGCTTTCAACTTGCAGACCTTTCACTTCTTTGTTAAATTAACCCCCTACGTTTTTTATGTTATTGTGAAGAGTTGTGTTTTCTTAAATTTCCTTTTCAGAAAGTTTAGTTGGAGTATAGAAGTGGTTCTGATTTTTTTTATGCAGCAGTTTTACTGAATTTGTCAGTTCTAACAATTTTTTGGTAGTCATAAGAATTTGGTATATATAAGATCATGTTATCAATAAATAGTGACAATTGTTTCCTGTTTAATTGTTTTTTATTTCTTTTTTGTACCTGTTTGTTCTGGCTAGGACTTGCCGTACAATTTTGGACAGAAGTGCTAAGAGTGGTTAGCCTTCTATTTTTTATAAACTTAGAAGAAAAGGCTTAAACTATTTATTATTGACTGTGGGGTTAGCTGTGGAGTTCCCTTATACATCCTTTGTTGAAAATTCTTTCTGTACCTACTTTGTTGAAAGTTTTTTTTTTTTTTTTCCTGCATCTAGTGGACAATCATGTATTTTTTCTTTCATTAAAATATAGTGAATCACATTATTGATTTGCATATAGGTGAACCAACCTTGCAGCCAGGGATAAATAAATACTGTTTGATCATAGTGAATGATACTTTTAGTGTGCTGTTAAATATGGTTTGCTACACTTTTGCTGAGGAGATTGTATCTGTGTTCACAATGATATGGCCTGTAGTTTCTTTCCTTGTAGTGTCCATGTCTGGGTTTGGTATTGTGGTATTGCTGGCATTGTAAAATTAGTTTGGGCATGTTCTCTCTTCCTCAGTGTTTTGCAAGACATTTAGAAGGATTGATATTAATTATTGTTAAAATGTGTGAATTCTATTGTCAAGCCATCTACTTCCTTTTTGTTGTTTTGTTTTGTATTTGAAGGAAAACTTTACTAATTCTATCTCCTACTCTTTATTGGTTTATTCAGATTTCAAAAAGTCTTGATTCAGCTTTCATGGATTATATGTGTCTAGGAATGTGTCCATTTCTTCTATGGTGTCCAGTATGTTGGCATATAATTAATCATAATAATTTCATTATCCTTTTTATTTCTGTGTTTTAAGTTCTGATGCTTCCTTATCATTTCTGATTTTAATTGTTCAAGTTTCCTCTAGTTTTTTCTCAGATAATCTAGCTAAGTATTTGACAATGTGATTCAACTTTTCATAACACCAATTCATAATTTGTTCAGACTTAGAATCTTTCTCCTGTGGTTGATTGATTGATCCTTGTATACCTTGGGTAAAAGCCAATAAAGTCATTCTTGGGCTTTTTTTTTTGACATATGATTAAACAGGCTAAATTCATTCAATTATTCACTCAGTATTGATCAAATATCTGCAGTGTGCCAGACTCCAACAACTTATTTTTAATTGTTAATACAATTAAAGAGTATTTTAAAACTTGTTTGTAATCAAAAACTAAAAATGGTGTCATGTGCTTACTTTAGATAAATTATACATAATGTTCAATAGCAATAGAAGGCTTGTTTTATGCATATGATATATTGAATATGAGTCTGAATTTAAAAAAACTTAGATTCATTAATCTTTTCGATTGTTTTTCTAGTTTTTAATTCTACTCTTTATTTTATCATTTTTATTAGCAAGACTTTTACAATACTATTTTAAAAAATTGAGAATGAATTAACATAATGAAAACTTTTTCTTGTTTTATTAGATACAAATCGAAAAATAGCTGTATCATCTTTTGTTGTTGATTTTTGTTTTAATCTTAGAATTTTTATGTAATGCATTTATTTTTAAGACCTGAGAAACACATTAAATATTTGTATTCTTCTTTTCACTTTCATTTTTTATTTTTCATTTTTTATGTACTGAAACTAAGCTAGGAGATGTGTTGGTTATTTGGTGTCTGTACCACCTGGCACAGACATCTGCCACCACATAGACCTCTAGGTTTTCTTGGCTGCTTTACCTGACAACATGAGAGCCTGCATGTTTCTGTACAGCTCCAAGTTTGTCTTCCACATTCTCAGTTTTTGTGGAAATGTCAATCTTCCACATAGAGGAGTATGTTTTTATATTAAGGCAATAGGGAAAGGAAAGCTTTCTAGAATTTCTAAATTAACATCTCAATATTTATAAAAAATGTCAATTTCAATAAGTTCTAGAAAATTAAAAATGAATAATTGTGTTTTCATATTGGACAGGTTAAGACTTAAGAAATTAAAATGATTTTTTAAAATTTGTTTTAATTAGTTATACATGATAGTAAAATGCATTTTGACATATCATACATAAATGGAGTATAACTTCTCATTCTTTTGGTTGTACATGATATGGATTTACAGAGGTCATGTAGTCATATATGCACATATGGAAATAATGTCTGATTCATTCTACTATTGTTCCTATATTCATACCCTCTCTCTTCCTTTTACTCCCCTCTGCCTAATTCAAAGTACCTCTATTCTTCCCTAGCTGCCCCTGCCTTAATGTGAATTAGTATCCACATATCAGAGAAAACATTCAGCCTGTAGTTTTTTTGGATTGGCTTATTTCACTTAGCATGATATTCTCCAGCTTTATCCATTACCTGCAAATTCTGTGATTTCATTCTTCTTAAGGCTCAGTAATATTACATTGTGTATATGCACCACATTTTATTTATCCATTCATATGTTGAGGGGCACCTAGACTGGTTCCATACATTGTCTATTGTGAATTGAGCTGCTATAAACATTGATTTGGCTGTATCACTGTAATATGCTGCTTTAAAGTCCTTTAGGTATAAACCAAGGGATAGCTGGGTTAAATGGTGGTTCTATTCCAAGTTTTGTGAGGAATCTCCACAATACTTTCCATAATGGTTTCACTAATTTGCAGTCCCTTCAGCAATGTAAGAGTGTAACTTTTTCCCCACATCCTTGACAACATTTATTGTTTCTTGTATTCTTGATAATTGCCATTCTGACTGGAGTGAGATGAAATCTTAGTTTTGATTTGCATTTCTCTAATTGCTGGAGATGTTGAACATTTTTTCATATTTTTGTTGATCGATTATATTTCTTCTGTGAAGTGTTTGTTCAGTTCCTTAGCCCGTTTATTGATTGGGTTATTTGTTTTTCTGGTGTTGAGTTTTTTGAGTTCTTTATATGTTCTGGAGATTAATGTTCTATCTGAGGTGCATGTGGTAAACATTTTCTCTGATTATGTAGGCTCCCTCTTCATGTTATTATTTCCTTTGCTGAGAAGAAGTTTAGTTTGAATTCATCCCATTTATTGATTCTTGATTTTATTTACTTCTTATGCTTTAGGGATCTTGTTAATGAAGTCAGGTCTTAAGCTGACATAGTGAGGATTTGGGTCTGTTTTTTTTCTTCTATTAGGTGCAGGCTTTCTGTTCTAGTTCCTAAGTCTTTGATCCACATTGAGTTATGTTTTGTCAGTGTGAGAGATAAAGGTTTAATTTCATTTTGCTACATATGTATTTCCAGTTTTCCTAGCACTGTTTGTTGAATATGTTCTTCTTTTCTCCAGTGAATGTTTTTTGTGCCTTTGTCTAGTCTGAGATAACTGTATTTATGTGGATTTGTCTCTGTGTCTTCTATTCTGTACCATTGGTCTATGTGTCTATTTTGGTGTCAATACCATGCTGTTTTTTTACTATGGCTCTGTAGTATAGTTTAAGGTCTGGTATTGTAATGCCTCCTGATTCATTTTTCTGGTTGTTTAGGCTATTCTGGGTTTCTTGTTTTTCCAAATGAATTTCATGATTGCTTTTCCTGTTTCTATGAAGAATATCAGTGGTATTTATTAGGAATTGCATAAAACCTGTATAATGCTTTTGGTAGTATGGCCATTTTGATGATATTAATTCTGCCTATCCAAGAGCATGGGAAATCTTTCCATCTTCTAAGGTCTTCTTCAATTTCTTTCTTTAGTGTTCTGTAGTTTTCATTGTAGAGATCTTTCAACTCTTTTATTAGATTAATTCCCACGTATTTTATTTTATTTTGAAGCTATTGTGATTGGGGTAGTTTTCCTACTTTCTCTTTCACTGATGTATAAGAATGTTTTTATTTGTGTATGTTGATTTTATATCCTTCTACTTTGCTGAATTTATTTATTTGTTCTAGAAGTTTTCTAGTGGACTTTTCTTGTATCTTTTAAATATAAAAGCAAGTCATCAGCAAATAGTGATAGTTTGCATTCTTTTCCTATTGCATCACTTTAATTTATTTCATCTTTCAATTGCTCTGGTTAGAGTTTTCAGGACTATGTTGAATCAAAGTGTTGAAAAATGGTATCATTGACTTGTTTCAATTTTTAGAGGGAATGCTTTTAATTTTTCTTCACTTAGAATGATGTTTGTCTTCTGTTTAGCATATGTTGCTTTTACAATGTTGAGGTACATTCCTACTACCCCTGGGTTTTCTAGTGTTTTGAACATATATGGGTGCTGTATTTTGTCAAATGTATCTATTGAGATGATCATATGATTCTTATGTTTAAGTCTATTGATGTGATAAATTAATTTTATTGATTTTGGTATGTTGAGCCAACCTTCAACATATAATGATTTTTAATTAAAGTTAAATGAAGTTGCATATTTCATATGCTTTTAACTACATTTCTCAATTTAGAGTAATATTGAACATTATTACAATTTAGGTTACTTTGTATGTCTTTTGTGGGAGCTTTACTTACACAAATCACAAGGTTTTTATTTTCTTTTGTAGCCTTTTACACATATTCTTTTAAGAAAGTCATTTTTAAAAGATTCTTTTTATGGAAAAAAGCT
Source organism: Callospermophilus lateralis (assembly GCF_048772815.1). NCBI lineage: Eukaryota > Metazoa > Chordata > Mammalia > Rodentia > Sciuridae > Callospermophilus > Callospermophilus lateralis. The sequence goes on along the minus strand of NC_135312.1, from coordinate 101,602,726 downwards.
TTTCAGATTTTTTTCTTTTATGAAAGGCATTCAAAAGCTTTACCTTATGCACGCACATAGCATTTTAATCATAGTTGCAAAGGATTCTGCAGATTTAAATCTTCTACTATTTTATTATTATTTTTATTATATACATTCTTTTCCCTTTGAAGTGTGAAAAATTGGCACAAGGTGGAAGGAATACTTAATTCTAACCATGAATTATTCAGGTTTGTTTTTCAGAATTAAGATTGGTTTAAATGGCTTTGAATTTTCCTTTACTGATTCTTAAATAATCTACTGCAGCTCATAAGGCTACATTTTTTAGTTGGGTACAAAGCTTGATGAATTAACATGTATAGGTTATTGCAAAAAACAAACTCAAATCTTGCCTATAAATAAGTGTCTAATTTTAGTCTGATTTTCTAACATCATACAAGGTATAGTTGTCTGTATTTTCATATGTTTTATGTTCATAATTTTGGGGAAAATGGTGGGAGAAAATAAATCCAATTAATCTCCAAAACGTATCCTCGCTTTAGGAAATAATGCCTATACTGTCTGTTTAGTAATAAATTGTATGACACATAGAGAAAATGTACCCTTCAGGAATTAACTCTTCTGGTTCTTAATTATGCTAGCATACATAATTAAATATACATACAACTAATTTATAAATGTATTTCTATAATCTAAAATATCACATATTTTACACATTTTATTCAATTTTAATTTAAATAGTGAGAGTCTTTAAAATATGAATTGGAGTTTATACTTCCTATAAACAAATAGTAACAAACTCTCTGAAGACTAATAATTAGTGAAAGAAGAAAACAGTTTTTAAAGAGGATAATGTAAAAGTGTGACCAAAAAAAACTGTTTTTTTTTTCTTTATCAATATTCTAATTAGGAATTATTTAGAGGTAAAAAGGTCTTGGAGATCATCTAATTTAACCCCTTTTTGTGTGTATGTGAATAAACAGAGCTGGTTATATTAATATAATTATAAACCGAAACCAGTGTTAGGATCATCACTTGATATCAACAGTTTTCTTGATGTTCATTATTTGAAGAGAGTCCTGTGAAAAATTGTCCTTAGAAGATTTCATATATCAATCTACTATAACCAAAAGTGATAGCCTAGATAAAAAATGAATGTGATGGGGCTGGGGATGTGGCTCAAGTGGTAGCGCGCTTGCCTGGCATGCTTGCGGCCCAGGTTCAATCCTCAGCACCATATACAAACAAAGATGTTGTGTGCGACGAAAACTAAAAAAAAAATATTAAAATTCTCTCTCTGTCTCTCTCTCTTTAAAAAAATGAATGTGAGTAGATTTAATTTGGAATACTAAATGAATAAACGGTCATCTCTAAATACCTGGGGAAAAAAGTATGGAAATACATTATAAAAGTCATTCTAAGAGTGTGTTTATATATATATATATATATATATATATATATATATATATATATATATATATATATATGCTCTTATTTAACTACCAATTAATAATCATGTTTAACTCTAAACATGTTTGCACTCTTCAATTTCTATAGACCTTCTTAGACTTTGGGGGCTAAGGAAGCCAGTTTTGCCATAAGGGAAATACAATCTTTGTGGGTTAAAGGATGCTTTCATGTAAAAATAAAAATTTAGCAATCCGAGGCTTATATGCCCAAGTAATTCTGTGGTCTAGTCCAGAGATTGTTCAGTGAAAGTTTGAGAGTGGCATAATTCACTTTGAATTGAGCAGTAAGAGAAAGTTTAAATTTTTGAGTAATGATAAAATGGCAGATAATGGAGAGAAAATAGCAGTGTTGTGAGGAGAATGATACAAATGGAGGTACAGAGAGGAGATATCTAAGTGATATTGAGGACTTAATAGGTCATTTTAAAAAGCTAGATTGAGGCTATATTGTATAGGTTTTTAAAAGCTGTGCTGAGTGTTGGAATCAGTTCTTCATTTTATTATGTGCTATAAATTTTTTTTCAGAACAGAAGTAATATAATGAATCTGATGCTTAAATGACATTAATCTGATGATAGGATGTGGAGTACACTAAGGAAAACATAAAGGAGATGCAAAGTATTGCATTAGCCAAGGCATTAGATGATAAGGATGCAGACTTTATTAAGTCACACTACTATTCATGCACCCATCATCATTCATCTGCCATCTGTCCATCAACACATAACCCTTAAAATTCTCTGATCTTTAGGTTGTATTGAGGTAGGAGATAGATTACCTATAGGAAGATAGAATTGGAGACCTCAGACAATGGGGTTCCCACCACCCCAGATAGAAACTCCAGACTAGAGCTTATTTTATTTTTTTTTTGTTGTTGTTGTTTATTTTTGAGTGCTTGAATGGAAAGTCCTACTTACTTGGACCCTAACATTAGTCAACCTCAAAGAGTTGTTTTTAACTGAAACACTTCTCCTGTTTTAAGGAATAAGTACAGGAAAACTCAAGTAACCAAAGACATTAAACCATTCCCATTATAGGAATAAGAAACTAAGATTGTACACTTTCAATTGAGTCAGAAATATTAGTTCCTCATAAATAGAGTAGGAAAATCCCTGGACAACCCATTGTCATCCTTCTCTTGGGACCTCTGATTCCTTGGGAGCTCTGCTTTCTATTACACTAATATCCTATTACTCTTGGATTTCTTGCTCTTTCTCCATGGATTTCATTAACAAGATAATCCATAAGACAAATTACTCCTCCATCCACTCTCTGTGTTACAATATGGTAGACTTACATAGATCTCATCCTCAATTCACCTAAGTCTATATATAATATACACACGCGTGTGTGTATGTGTGTGTGTGTTTTATGCAGTGATGAGTGTACAGGTGAAAATTACCACATATTATTACCCTATATCATATGAGAGAGTTGTATTTGGACATAAAGACACCAAATTTCTGTGATTAGGAAGGATTTTCTGAAGTGATGCTACATGGACTTGAAAAACATTCCCCTAATTGACAGAAATATTTGAAGCAAAGGAATTATTGTGTACAAAGTATAAGAAAGTATTGTACACTTCAGAACTAAAAACATTGGGAATAAAGAACATATTCTGTGCAGTGGTAAGTCATGAAACAGTCATGAAACAATTGTACTTCTTGAAAGTACAGTTAATCAATACATTGCTCTGCACACTCTTCTATCAAAAATGTAACTGAATTGTTTTCTTTTTAATTAGATCATTTATATTGTAAGTAATAACTTTAAGAAATGTAACTAGTTTTGCATTTTTAAAAGTTTGAAATAGTGATAAAATAGAGCTATATTTCATTGAGAAAATTCTAGAACTTTGAATAGAGATAATTCTCCATGGGTCTCCATCATTTGTCCATATCTCATGAGTAAAATCACTATCTTTTCAAGGATATTTGTATAGGGAACAGCGTTAGAAAATACACTATCTCCCTTTGGAAGAAAGGGCAGACATGTTTACTACTCATTCATGAAATATAGTTGTTAAGCTCATGATTCCTCTCCTGTAATGCAACCCACTGCATATGCAGATGGCACCAATCTTCTTTTGCATATCTTTATGGGAATTGGGGCTCAGAACTTGCATAAGAAAATACTGATATAGCTATGAATAATAAAGTCCTTTTTCTCTGACTTAGCAATCTTGTGGCTTCTGCCAGCATACACCAGACTTTAGCAAGCTATGTTGTTAGTTTGCAAAATAATGTAAAACATTAGACCTTTTGTCTATGGTTTTTACCTTTGGAAGCTATTTTAGAAATCTCTCTTTAGAGACCCTAAATACCTTTCTAGCCAATATCATTCACTAAAAACTGAATAATTTTGGTCATAAAAATGGGATGATTGCAAATACTTTATTTTTGAAGGAGGATAGATGAAACCATTGTGGGTTGATTAATAAGATTTGAGGAAAGTCTAGGAATTGGTGGAAGGTATGTTGCTTATATTAGTAGTCAAGCAGGCCATGAATTGTCCTTCACTTCATTTTTTTTTAATGTGGTGCTGGGGATTGAACCCAGAACCTTATGCATACAAGGAAGCACTCTACTAGCTGAGCTATACCCTCAGCCCTCATTGCTTCTTAATAAGGAAGAATTGGTAGAAGATAGAGTGTGACCTTGAATAGTCCTAGGGTTGTTGTGAATACTAGTTTCCTTGGGAAGGATTTCCATGGCAATCAAATTTCAGTCTCAGTTTTGTTCCCTTAAAACAACTAAAACTAAGAGTTTTTCTAGGTAGGTAGGATTCTGCCTTCTTTCAGGAAACATGGAGTCTTATAGCTACGCTGCAAGCAAAGATAGGGAAATGTGTGCCTGCTATAGGTAGAAACCAGGTGACTCATTACAACTTTGGTGGGTTTACTTGAGAGGTCACGTAATTAATACCCAGGCATATAACACTTATTAATTGCACCACCTTGATTATTTTATTCCTCAGTTCCTCTTATAGTCTTTAAACCTTAGATTTACTTACTCTGATATGACAGTAAAAGTTCTTCAAGGAATTTTTAATGAGTTCTTGTGGCTAGAAGTGTGTTTTGGCTCTCTCAGATAGATTTCTGTGACAGATTCCCAAGGTAAACCACAGATGAAGCATTACATAATATCGACTCTCATAATACCTTGGATTGAATTTACAGAGCTGATGAAGGTGACCTTCTGGAGGATGAGACACTATACCAAAAAATTATAGGTGAATGTTGGCAGTTAGTCTGCAACCCTAGGTAGTTCCCCTAGCCTAGCCATTATGCTTACACAAGATAAAAAAGTCAGAGATGTTATGAAAATGGGGCAGTGTTTGTTGTGTATTAAGGCAACTCCTTAAAGCATTTACCTCTTGAGAGCCAGGTGATTGCAAAACAGCATATCTATAGTCCTTGTTAGAAAACTGATGTGGCTATGACTGCTAAGGGAAGGACCCTTAAATATGAAAGGGATGGTTTCAGAACAGTCTTCTTGTAGTATGGAACTTTGGTAGACTATCAATTAGCTTGCATTGGGATAAAAGACGCTTTACATACATTTAATCATATATCTGTTATTTTTGAAGTTATAAAATAATATTAATGTGTTATTGAAGCTAATTTTCAGAGAGGGCAATTCTATTCTACCAGTATTTATGCTTAAGTAATAAAATCTCAGTTTCATTGAAATTTAAATCTAGAAATATTTTACTATCCAAAATCTGATTGTGTGCTTTAATATAAACCTTAATATTTGAAACACATTCTTTTTTTTCCCAAAGATTCAGATTTTATTGTACTGCAGGAAATTAATCAGTTTTGAATCTAATTTGCAGGATTATTTTAACCTTCTTTTTTCTTTTTTTTTAATTTTTTAAATTTTTTTCATCTTTCATACATTTGATTCAAGTGAGTTATGCACTTCCATTTTTACCCCAAATACAAATTGGAGAATCACATCAGTTACACATTCACAATGTTTACATAATGCCATATTAGTGACTGTTGTATTCTGCTGCCTTTCCTATCCTCTACTATCCCCCCTCCCCTCCCCTCCCATCTTCCCTCTCTACCTCATCTGTTGTTGTTCAGTTCTCTCCCTTCCCCCCCCTTTCCCCTCACAACCTCATATATGTGATTTTGTATAACAATGAGGGTTTCCTTCCATTTCCATGCAATTTCCCTTCTCTCTCCCTTTCCCTCCCACCACTCATCTCAGTTTAATGTTAATCTTTTCCTCATGCTCTTTCCCCCTGCTCAGTTCTTAGTTGCTCTCCTTAAATCAAAGAAGACATTTGGCATTTGTTTTTTAAGGATTGGCTAGCTTCACTTAGCATAATCTGCTCTAATGCCATCCATTCCCCTGCATATTCCATGATTTTGTCATTTTTTAGTGCTGCATAATACTCCATTGTGTATAGATGCCACATTTTTTTTCATCTATTGAAGGGCATCTAGGTTGGTTCCACAGTCTAGCTATTGTGAAACACATTCTTAAAAGCCACTAAAGGAAGTCAACACTATCAGTCAACACTGTATAGTGCAATGTGAGTATAATTAGGTAGAAGTGCAAGATTGTGTATAATCTGTTTAGGAGAATTCTGCATAATTCTAATGGAAAATGATTTTATTCCAACTATATGTAAATACAACAGAACACTGGTCTACAAGGAAAAATCAGTGGCAAATCAAAATCCATTAATTCATTGAAGAACTAACATCTTAGAAATGAAACAAAACTAAATCATCAGAAAAGCATATTTTACTTTTTAGCAGCATATTGCTAAAATTGTAAAAATTGAACTTACACATTAATGAAATTGTGAATATCATGTTTTACCAGTGTGTAGGAAACACAGTATAATCAATGTAAAATTTCACAATAGATCTGGTTATAACAGAGAAGAGCATGTTTACAGGTATTAACAAAACATAATTGAAAATAGAAAATAGATAAATTAAAAATGGGCTGAAAAATGTCAAATGACATAGTTAGTGGCTTTTAATTTTTAACAACTCTTCCTCAGTACAGTCATGTGTGATGCCTTTAATCCCATCAACTCAGGAATCCTATCAGCTCATGTATAATTTATTTATAGGGTAACAGCACTAAACCATGTGTCCAAGTATTTTTGGGCATCATCTAAAATGTATGAAATAAAGAGATTTGAAACTTTAATATTTGAAACACATTCTTAAAAGCCACTTAAGGAAGTTGTATGTAAAGTTTACAGCTGAGAGTCAATAAGGCTAGTGATAAAAAGAAAATAATAGAGGCCCGCTCAAAGATAGCATTGCAACAATATTTAAAGTTTATTCATGAGTATAATTATTATTAAGAAATAATAGAACTTAAAGATGAAATTAGAATATGAAGCATACAAATTGAAAGCAAAAACAGAATGAATGTTTATCTGTGATTTTGGACCAAGCAATATAGTGCAAAGAAATAAATTATGAAAAGTTTCAGTGTTTAGACTCAACAAAGATCTATTTCTTGATGACATAAAATCCAGTATAAATCTGGTAACTCCACAGGTGAGGTCTTTTTAATGCATTGACTCAGGACCAGTGTTTCTCCATTTTGTACATATGTCATTTTAATGTGTGTATCTCCTGAGTTATCTGGAGAGGAGTAGATAGTATTGGAGGCTTACAGGGGATAATTTAAGGCCAGAACCCAGTGACATGCTTGTAACATAACTGAGAGACCCAGTAATATGTAGGTCAATGTCCATCCATAGGACATAGGTGAAGTTGTGAGGTTTTGAAATAGTCTTTCCTCCATGTTAGATAACCATGTGAAGTATACTCTGAGGAGTTTGTCAAGTTTCTAGGGATTAATGACTAAAATGCTTTCCCACAAGATTAATTGTGATTTAGAAGATGAAACATTTTGAAAATATGGGAAGAAGAAAGACTGGTATATTAGAAGGAAGCGACTTTCTTAAAAAAAAGTGAGGAAGGGCTAGTGATGACCAAGTTGAGATAATGTCATATAAACCTTTGAAACAAAGAAATGGCAGCTTACCTCTACAGATATAGTTGCTATATGAAATGGAAGGAGATAGTCTGAGAATTATAATGAAAGTGATAATAGTTTCTATAACCATTCTAAATAACTTGGAAAGTGGTTGAGGAAAAGGATGTGATATTTCAGAGGACAAATATATAATATAGCTGAGGTGAGAAGATGATAAAACTGGATTCTTCTTTCTTTATAAAAGTAAGTATAAGCTAAATAAATCTTCTGGTTATGATAAATTTTACTGGTTATGATAAATTTTAAGAGTAGAATTTAAACATATAATCATTGTCATTAATGATCATTATGTTCAAAGAATTTAACATCAATACTATTAGCATCTTCATATAACTTATATATTTATTTTATAATGTTTGATCATTTATTATATGTGGAAACATAAAACATTTAGCCTTGATTGAAATTTTTTTTTGCCATTCAGAATGCATTTAAATCATTTGTCTTCGTTGCTTTTCAAATTAGTTACTTGTGTATTTTACTGTGAAATCTCTTTGAAAATATGCTTTCCTTGGATATTCTGATATTTCAACTGATTTCAAATTTCTGTCACCTGAATCTGACCAAATGAAGAAAATTGTCATTGTTCATTCCCTTTAAACATTAAATCAACAAACATTCCCATTCCTCAGGTTTTTGTTTTGTTTGATACCAGGGATTGAACTCAGGGGTATTCAACCACTGAGCCGCATCCCCCTCACCCCAATTTGGTATTTTATTTAGAGACCGGGTATTACTGAGTTGTTTAGCACCTACCTGTTTCTGAGGATGGCCCTGAACTTGGCAATCCTCCTTCCTCAGCTTCCTGAGCTGCTGAGATTATAGGTGTGTGTCACCACACCTGGCCCCACTCTTCAGTTTTTAAGTGAGATTTAGTATTTTGTTTATGATGGAGTGTCTTGCTTAGGGATAGACAATTCATTTGAGAAGTGCAAGATATGGTGCTCTGTCTCAGGCTGAGGCAGTGGTGAGCAACTCAGTGATACCCTGTCTCTAAATAAAATACCAAATAGGGGAGGGGATGCGGCTCAGTGGTTGAGTACCCCTGAGTTCAATCCTTGGTATCAAAAACAAAACAAAACATTAAAACCTGAGGAATGGGAATGTTGGTTGATTTAATGTCTTAAGGGAATGAACAAAGACTTTACAATCCAACAGGGAAATAAATCAATAGGAACTTGGTTTGTGAGATTTAATCTTTGTAATAACTGGTAGGAATTTCTTTGTTTAGAATAAGGGATGACTATTCTGGATCTTAGGGTGTGCTGTTTCTACCTGATTGTATTTTCTTAGAGGCTAGCCAAACTAGGAAGGATAATTATTTGATTTTGGGTGGAGGCTTTAAGTCAAACAATATCAGTTAACCTGGAGATTGTGATCAATGATATAGGCATTCATTCAGTCATATCTATGTAATGAAGCCCCAATAAAACTTTGCATCCTGAAGCTTGGATAAACTTTTTCTTGTTGTTGTTGGCAGTATTTGATGTGCATTTTCATCCATGAGAACAATGCAGCCTCAATACAATGGAAGCTTTGTATTTGTTCCTGCCAAATTTTACCCATCTCTTCCTATGGCTCATATTTGACGTGAACCCTTTCCCCATGACAGGTTATAACCTTGAGTACAGTGACTTTCAGTGAATTCTCTGAGTGTTTCTATTGCATTGTGATGCCTGGGGGTGTGTTTGTGAACCCCAAAACTTGCTGTTGGTGTCAAAAGTGAAGACAGTTCTGGGCTTTGCAGTTGGAATAACTCTAGGTAGTATATTATCATGGGAAAGAAACTCTTAGCTGTCTTACATTTTTTATCATTGAAGACTTGGGTAGGCTGAAAAGTATACCTATTCTAATATTTCATTTCATATAGGAGCATCATGAAGTTTACAATGTACTTTCGTTTGCAGAGTTGGTGAGTTAGTTTGGTGATTGGATCAGTGTTAGTACACTTGATCTTAGCCAAAAGGCTGAGAAGCGATAGTGTTAGAAATAAGATTTATAATTCCCAATCTTTCGAGTTTCCCAATATACTTTTTTTTTTTAACATCAAGACTGTCAATGTCATTTGTACATATTTGATTCTTGTTTTAGAAACAATATGAAAAACATTAACTTAGAAATCAGTAAGATATTCATTAATCTCAATACATCAATCTGTAGAATTCTATATGTAAATATAAACCTAGAATAAAACCTGAATCTTACTGTTTACATGTAGAATTTTCCATTTTTGCTGGAGCTCTGTCCTTACCAAGAAGTATTGTTTAACTTTATGGTTAACTTTATATTTCACTAGTTTAATAAACATAAACAGTAGAATCTTTTTGAAAAATTCAGATTTAGCATATAATGAAACTGGAAAGTGATAAGAGACTCATACAACTTTTTTTTCACACATATCTTTATTTATTTTTTATTGTTTTTTGTGGTACTGAGAATCAAACCCAGTGCTTCACCCATGCTAGGCGAGTGATGTACCACTGAGCCATATTCTCAGCCCTCATACAATTTTTACTCATGAAAAATAAGCATTTTTCAGTGAGGTTAAAGATAGCTTTAGGAAAAAAATGAAAGCATTGTTCAGAAATTCTAAGAAAGCTGAATAGAGTAGGGCTAGCAAACAGGAGTCCTCAAAAATTCTTCTGTGTTGTGCATTTTCATCAAAACATCCAATACTTTTTAAAAACTGACATTCTAAAAAATGAACTACTGTGTCATTGAAATAGTTTAACAAGAAGTTACCTTATTTTTAGACAATTCAATTATTCCTCACTTGAATGGATTACTTTAGGCAAGTGGATCCTGGTCGGAGGAAGTAAGTCACTGGGGCGGGGTGGGGGGATATTCCCTTGGGGATAATATTTTGTCCCTGGCTCCTCATTCCCTCTCTCTTCTTCCTGACTGCTGAGTAGCAACAACCATGGAGGTTGCCAACCATGGGCTGAAATCCCTGAATCTCTGTTTTTTTTTTTTTTGGGGGGGGGAAATATATATATATATGTGTGTGTGTGTGTGTGTGTGTGTGTGTGTGTGTGTGTGTGTATGTATATTGGTAACTTGGTACCATGGAGTGAACCCAGGGGCACATCCCCAGCCAAGCCCTGTTTATTTTTTCAGATGGGGGTCTCACTAAGTTACTTAGGGCCTTGCTAAGTTGCTGAGGCTGGCTTTGAATTTGCAACCCTCCTGTTTTAGCCTCCTGAGCTTCTAGGATTACAGGCATGTACCACAGTGCCAGTAGAAAATCCCTGAAACTCTGAGCCAAAATAAACTTTTCCTTCTCTATGTTGTTCCTGTCAGAAATTTTGTTCACAGTGATGAAAAGTTGACTAACCACTAGGTAAATGAATTAGTTTCTATACATGATAATGATACAACAGAGATTTTGAATGTACAAGAATTCTCTGGTAAAAAACATGACAACAAGAAATTTATGTATGTTTTTCTGTACTTCTGTAGCAGGAAACACAGTGAATTGTCCATATTTATCCCTGGGCAAAATATTGTATTCACTGTTGTGCAGTTGGTGTTCTTATATTCCTAACTTAAGGGCCAGGATATTCTGCACAATATGAAAGTTTTTCTATCATTTTCATGAAGCATTATTTTTGCACATGCTGTAGTGTTGCAAAAAATAAAAACTACCATGAAATAAATATAGATAAATCACTTTGTATTGATCTTCAGGCATATATGGGCAAGGGAAAACACTCTGGAGATATTCAATAAAGAAATGCCAAGGCATTTTTCAGGAAAGAATATATTTGAGTAAATTTTACAGGAAAGTATTTGGAGGATATAAGGATTACATTGTAGGGCGTTAAATGCTAAGAGATTTATATTTTAGTATTCTGTTGACACATACAGTTGACATTTGAAGAAATATATACAAATGAATATTTTAGTGAAAAAAAATAGCAGAGTGATGTATAAATAAGAATTGAGAAACTGGGATGGTCATTGTCAAAAAGTTGACAGGGGTACCAGTTAGAAGATTATGAAGTATATTTTGTTACTAGTACATTCAATTCTGGTAATACACAAAGCATGAGTTTAGGAAAAAATGATCTCCCCTAAATATTTCTTAAAATAGTAGAGTTGCTGATGTTTTAATTGTAACATTACTTTGTTCTTCATTACAATGTTTATCACCAGTCAGTTAAACACAGAGTAATTGTGGGGTTTTATTGAAAAGACAAATTGCTTTCTTTGGAGACAAGTTGATAAAAAAAAAAATATTAATGCATCAACAAAAGGTAAAATCTGATGTAGTCAGATTTAGAATTAAGAAGATAGTGTCTAAGGCATTGATTTTACTGTGTAATGAAAATAGAATGTCTAAAGATACCATTTTTGTTTTACTTCATTATATTATAAAAGGTGACCAGAAGTAAACTATGAATTCTTAAACTAACAGTAAATGTTTTAATTTTGAATCATATATATATATATATATATATAATTATTTACTTCCTATTTCTCTACTTTTTGTTACTTAATAAAATTTAATTTATCCTCTTGCATATATAAAATTAATATGTTTAGAGTTTAATTTTAAATTTTATATGAATTCTGATAAAATTTTAAAATCCATACAGAATATTATATGAATCCATATAAATATTAATTTTTCCTAAACAGTTAAGTCTTACAGTATAACTTTTAAATTTTAGTATTTTAAAACCACTTGGAATGACTTCTGGAATTATCTGTCTTTGGTTAGTGGAAAAGAAGAAGAATCAGAAATTCTGGACATAGCTTTCAGAAGCCAGTTTGGTCAGTATTTCATATATAAACATGAAAATGCACAACAAGCAAAGCTAAATATTCTTTTCACACATTTACAAAGAACTATTATTATTTTCACACATTTGCAAAGAAAATGCATGATTTTAATGACGAAAATTTAAATTCATATTTTCAAATTGCATATCTTTTAAGATTTGTTGTGGGAGGTCTGAGTAAGGATTGGTAGAATTAAGACACTTTTTTTTTTTTAAATTTTTGTAGTTGTGTGTGGACAGCATACCTTTGTTTTGTTTGTTTATTCTTATGCAGTGCTGAGGATCAAACCTAGTGCCTCACACATGCTAGGCAAATGCTCTGCCACTGAGCTACAGCCCCAGCCCAAGACACATTTTTGAAAAATAGTTATTAAAATATATCTGAATTACACAAAACCCAAGATAAATCAATATGTAGCAAACAACAAGGGGAAGAACTTTGTGGCTGCCATGCTGATAGCTAAAGGTAATTCTACCAAAGGGACTGAGTATGTTTTATTAAATCAATTCAAAACTAAATCAAAACTAAAAATCTATGATGATATTTTGTCATGCATACATCTTCCATTTTGCCATTTATAATTTATCTTTCTGGGACAATATGATTTACTTAAAGACACTTAGTTGACATTATCTGTTTTTCCCAAGTAAAAAGGAAAATAGAATTAATTGTAAAATGTTTCTCAGAATGCGTTTTTAGACTTCCACAGAGAATTTTGAGAGTCTTCTATAGTAGCTGCATCGTACATTTTGGTTTTGTAATAACAGTATTTTCTTTTTAGTCAAGTTTTAAAAATTAATATGATTAAAATAATGGAAAAGAATATATATCTGAACTATACCTGTTCATGGTGTGAAATAGATACAAAATGAATGCAGACTAGACTGTAAATATCATATTAATTTGACTGTAAATATCTTCACTTTTAAACCAAATATTGTTCAGAGAGTTATACTAGGTCAATTAAATATTATGTAAACAACAATTAAAGTCCATATCAGCACCCAGATATGGTCTCTTAGATTTTACAAGTCTATTTGGATAGTCCTTTGACTAAAATTTACTTAACAGTAATTAAATGCAATTAACTTCAATTATGCTATGACATTTAATGACTATTTGAATAAGTTAATAATTTCTTTTAATGGATTTTTTTTCTCATTTAAAGCAGTAATACTTTCTGTAGTGATGTGTCTCATCTTCCTCTATTTTTAACAGGATCATAGTAATTACGTACATTGCAGTGAAGAGAATAAATAAGTTTAATGGGATATTTTAGATCAGGCTTTATGGAAGAGTTATATCTTAATGGGGTACTCAAATATTTTGTCCCTGACTTTGAAGCTTCAGAAATTCAATTTTATTATTTTGTGCAAGAGGGACTACACTGTGGAGAATAGATTTGCATTAATCAAATACAAGAAGTTGATTTATAAGTAATAATACCAATTTATTTTTAAAAGATACATTTACTAAAATACAGTTGTCTGAAAGGTCTGTGACTGAAGAAATCATGCCTTTTAAGCTCATTGTTATATAGCTGAGGCTTAGAAAATTAATTTGAATTACTTCAACAATAATTATTTAGTCTATTCTTAATTTTTCTAATATTAAATCATTTGGGACATTACGAGAGTTATCAGTATTACTACAAGATTTTTAAATGTCTGTTTGGTGAATACTTAGCAATATTGGTGTTCGGTTTAATATCCAATTAACTGATCTTATAAATTATTTAATAATTAGAATTTTAGTGAAATAATTAACCCTTCTTAAAATATCCACATAAAAAATGTTTCATAGCAATAATTGGAATATATGTTAAATTAAAACTTTAGTAGTCTTTAAATATTGGCTTAATTTTTGTCTAAGCAAGTTTTCCCAGTGTATAATTACATTACAAGTCTAGCATGTCAATTTATCTTAAAGGTTTTAACCATCTTTTATTTTTCTTTTAAGCATGTGATTATTCTTTTTGATTTTATGGAAGTTTTGAAATTGCCAAAATTGTATATATTTATGTTGTACAAAATTATATTTTGATAGATGTATGCTTTGTGGAATAATTTTATCAAGCTAATTAGCATATCCATCACCTCACATACTTACATTTTGGTAGTGAAAACAGTTTACTCCCTAAGCAATTTTCAATTATCAATACATTCTTATTAAATGTAATCACCATGGTGAAGCATAGATTTTCAGATCTTATTTCTCCTAAGTGATACATGTATTCTTCCTTCCACCATCTGGTAACCTCCACTGTATTTTCTGCTTCTAGGGATTAGACTTCTTTAGATTCCATATAGATGTGAGATCACCTGGCATTTGTCTTGCTGTGCCTGGTTTATCTCATTTAGCATTATGTCCTCCATGTTAATTCACATTGTTGCAAATGTGACAGGATTTCTTTTTTAACCATTTTTTAAAGAAGAAAATTCTACATATTAAAAACGTTCCTATAGCAAATCAGCATGCCTTGAATTTGGTTACAAATTTTGAATCCTAGGCATTTACATCTCTTTTCATCTTTTTCCTATTTCTTATACTTTGCAGATTTGGGAATTTTATATTTTCCACAGCAGAGTCTAATTTTATACTTTTCTAGTATTTATTAACCATATGAGACTTATAAGAAAAAGAAAGTCATCTTCTAAATCTGCAAATTCTGGTTGTTGATAGCTATTATCTATTCATTGGACTTTGTTGTACATTTAGAGAAGATTCCAACCAAAGATCCTGGCCATCAGGTTGAACTTTATGTTTACAATTAAACTCTACTCATTACATGCCTTTATGCCTTTAAAAAACCCCTGAAACCTCTATTTTAATTTTGTTTGATAATTCAATGTCTTCACACAAAATGATTTTTAAGTTCCTATTGGTGGAGTTTTATGACAGTTTTTCTGTTGCTGTGATATATAGAGCTGGTGTGTTAACATTATTAAACAAGCATGGACTCTCCTTGTTTCTGTATTGGATAAGACTAGATAACAGCTTTATCTACAAGGAGATGAGGGCCTATTTCTACCTAGTTAGCACTCTACTTCTACCTTCTGCTAATTGATCAAAAGTCCGAAATGCACAATTGTTCTTTTTTTATATTGGGAATATGATCATAAATATGAATTAGTTCCTGAACTCCTTTTTTACCTGATTATTATCTGTGACTGTCAGTGCTGATTAGTCCTTTCTGTTCCTGGTATAGAAATACTTTTGGTGCTACTGATTTACTTACAAGTCTCTGCTTATTCAGACAGTAAGAAATACATGTCTACATTTTAGAAACACGTGTAATTAGAAAAAAAAACACCCATTATTATCTACTTATTAAAAATTATGGAAATTAAGGATATTCTTTCCTATCTTTTGTATTATTAGTGCTTGTTTATATATTTTACATTAGTTTTTCTCTTCTAGTGTTATGAACTTATAAACTTTGACAGACACAAGTTGTTTTATTTTGTAATATTCACTTTTTTAATGCTCATACTGTCAACATTTTAGCCGTGTATTTTCCATTTAGGTTGCTTTTGTTAGCCAGCCTTTTGAAACAAACTGACTTTTTCTTTAGCAACAAAGACATGGTTCAGCATGCCTTGTATTTCCTTCCTCTCTCCTCCCCCATATCTCTTCTTGTTCTTCCTTTCTTCCTTATAATAGTTAAGGAATCCTGGTTCTTTCTTGTTAGGGGCTATCAGACAACAAGCGTCCAGATGCTAGGGTTGTTCAATAGCTGACTGAAGGCAAAAGTAATGCTGCTGCTGTTTGTCTTTTTTAGGAGGAGATCTGGAAAACCAGACATTTTAGGTTTATGAATTCACACTGACTTTTTTGTGTAACATTTCACCTTGCTATATCCATTGATCTTTATTATGAGATTTCTCCAGCTTCAAAGGCTTTGTAGAACAGCAACAAGGATGTTGCTCTGTAAACATAATATCAAGGCAAGGCAATTTAGAACAAGTAGATTTAAGAAGCAACTCTTGTAGACCAGTGATGGAGCCCTACTAGCACAAATGTCAAGCATCACCTGCAACATGGGAGTAAAATAAGAACATTGCAGTGTGTTTTCCAAATTTAATTTGATCCTTTTATTAGCTTTACTTTCCTATATGAAATTTTGGAATACCAGTGTCAGAGTTTCAAGCATTTCTCTATTAAAGGTAATTTAAAAATTATTTTCAAATTGTGGGTGGATGTTTTAATTTTGAAAATTCAAAAGGGCCTGAACAAACCTCCTTGAAAAGATAATGTTTGCTTCTGGATCTCAGGAATTTCTGAAATCAGGAACCAGGGGTCCTTCTGACATGATGATTTTATTTTTTAAGTACATTTAGGCTGGTCTTAGCCACACAATGAAATCCATGGATCCTCTGTTGGCAGCACTTTGTATCTCGCAGTATTGATCACCAGACATATTTCTTGGTTTTGGAACATGGCTCTGGTCAAGACGTTGGGTAAAATACCCATCTTGGATCATTCACCAAGAGTAGGGAGTTTGGCTCATAAAGAACCTGGCTGCTAGGTGAATTGCAGTGGTTCCAATTAAAGGAAGAATGTGAAAACCATGGAATAGAAGCACACAAAATGTAAAATGCCTTTACTTGACATAATAAAAAAAAAGTGACCTCAATATACCTAGTATTCATTTATTCCCTTTGTTCCTTCCCTCCTTGC
The DNA here is from genome assembly GCF_048772815.1 of Callospermophilus lateralis. NCBI lineage: Eukaryota > Metazoa > Chordata > Mammalia > Rodentia > Sciuridae > Callospermophilus > Callospermophilus lateralis. The sequence goes on along the minus strand of NC_135312.1, from coordinate 101,585,766 downwards.
TTTCTCAATGCTGTTGGTTGTATTGGTATCCAAGGGCTTCTATAACAAAAATACTAAGGGGCTTGAAGGATAAAGTTTACCTTCTAACAGTCCTGAAGGCTGTAGGTTCAAGGTCAAATTGTTGGCAGATTTGGTTTCTCTGGAAACTTTTCTTTTTGGTTTACAAATGGCCTGTCTTCTATCTATGTCCTCACAGTATTGTCCTTCTGTCCTAATTTCTTCTTCTTACAAAAATACTAATCACATTGGATTAGAATCCACCTATGTGACCTCTTTTAACCTTAACTCCCTCCTTAAGAGTCTCCTCCCCAAATATAGTCACATTTTAAGCTAGTTGGTATTAGGATTGAATATAAATTTTGAAGGTTCATAATTCAGCCCAATGAATTGAAAGTCCAAGTGTTAAATTATTTAGCCTGATTTAAATTTGAGTAAATTACTACTGTTTCACAGTAAAGTTTCTCTTTTGTTTAACTAATATATTCTTGACTATTAGATTAATAGTCTTTCATTTGGATAGTACATAGTACTTCATAGACATTGATAATGGTGTCTTCACAAAATAACCCTTTTAAACATTCCTTTTCCACATTTAACTCATGATGGGTCTGTTTTTTTTTTTTTTTTTTTGTACCTGAGTCACAATTAACCTCTGAGTCACATCCCAGCCCTTTTTTCTTTCTTTTTCTTTCTTTCTTTTTCTTCTTTTTTAAATTTTATTTAGAGACAGGTCTGGCTGAGTTGTTTAGGGCCTCACTAAATTGCTGAGACTGGCTTTGATCTCACAATCCTGCAGAGTCACTGGAATTACAGGCATGCACCATTGTGCCCAGCACTGTTGTTTTAATCTCCTATTTTATTCTTTTTCGTGTGGCAGCTTATTTTTTGTTGCTACACCATCCTTTGCTGTATATAGATGAGCTACTTGGGCTTTCTTGGGCTACTGAGCTTCCAATAAATAGTTGGTTTTATTTATAGTTTAAAGTATTACTTATCTTTGTTAGGTAAAAGAAGCACTTAGATTTGAGAATATATATCACCTTTCAAACCATTTTGCTCTATTCATGGATCACACATGTTTCTAAAGTTTAATAATGTTTAATTCTATTTGTTAAAGTGATAGTGATTTATTTAAAAGTCCCAGTGTCCTTAGTTTAATTCCAAGAATTAAAGTGTTCAGTATCCATTTGACAATATCATTAGCCTTTCCTTAATGAATATTTACTTCTTTCAACGTAATTGTGGTAACATTCCCATCAATTGAGAAAGTAATCTGACATAGGCTATTTCTCTTGATGTTGTACTTTTTGTACTTTTGTTATTTCATTCTTAGTCCACAAATGTAAGTTCTTGTATTTCTTAATACACCCATCTATGTACATACACAAATATGTAAATCAGGATTTTATTCCTCCCTCAAGAATTCCTTCTCGTATGCATCTCCAACCCCCTCAGAACTTCTCAACACTGTATACCCATCCAGTCGATTTTGCTATATGTCTTGAAAAAAATAGGAATTCCAATCTCATCTTTGATGTATTATTGTATAATAAATATCAATAATTATCTTTTAATCTAATTTTTTATTTAATTTAGTGCAAATGATTTGTATATGTTAACTAGATCCCTACTTTCAAATATTGTCTAAATTAGTGCTTCACAGTTGGTAGTCTATAAAACATTTGTTTTTAATTTTTGATCAGCAAAGTCTTTTTCACGATCACTGGAGTTTGTTTAAAACTCCCTACTCTTGGTATATCTAATATTGTCGGTATATCTAATATGTAGAAATATTTTCCTATATTCTGATATGTTTGTCACCTGTTCATATGTATTTTCATTGCATTATAATTTGAATGATATAAATTTTAACATATATCAGTTAAAAAACATAACTGGAGGGTTGGGGATGTATAGTTTAGTGGTAAAGCATTTGCCTCGCATGTGTGAGGCACTAGGTTTGATCCTCAGCACCACGTACAAATCAATAAAGATATTGCATGTTCATCTACAACTAAAAAAAAAATTGAAAAACTGGAAAAATTAGTAATTTTTAAAATAATTTTTAATTTTTTTAATGGACTGATAATTTTAGAGTCTCTAAGAGTCAAATATCTTTTGAGATGCAGTGGGTACTTCTCATTTCTGATTTTGCGTTCTTACTGCTTCGTGGCTTCTGCATGTACATACTTCCTCCATTTCTCAGCACGTCAGTTTGTAATTATTGGTTTTCTTTTACTTTTAGGATGTTTTAAATAACCTGGGATCCTGTGAACTAGATGAAGATGATCTAATGCTCGATTTAGAATTTTTAGAGGAACAGAATCTTCATCCTTCAGGTAAGTGTTGAACAAATACATGATATAACTGATATTTGTCACTTAGCTTACACTGATAGGCTAAATATTATTGAGACTGCATTCAGTCTTTTAAATCTACCTTTATATTTTATATGCAAGGGCACTGTAAAATGTACTATGGGGTTATAATTTTTGAAGTTCATTCTGGAAACCTTGATCTGGTTGGAAGAAATTTATAAAATAGGAAAACAACTATAAAATAAGATTTTTGTCAAAGAAAAGTATTCCAAATGAATACTGAACAATGTAAAAAGTTAACATTTTCTACTTTAGGGCAAAAATATTAACTACAATTCCACTTTTCATTTATTTTATATATCTAAATGTAAGTTTTGTGGATCTAAATTTACTGTTTCAAATTTTAGCCACTGTTTTTCCCCCCATAACTACAAAGATTAATGCTGATGCAGTAATATTTGACTCAAAATTAATAATTCCAAATAGTAACCACAAACACATACTCATAAACACATAAACACACATAGTAATAAATCCATGTTGAATGAATTAAGGGGACCACTACATTCATAAAAAAATCAAATTTATATTAGAGCATTAAATATCATGTTTTCTATTTTCAAGTAACTCCATGTAGCTTTTAAGAATTAATTATTCAAATTTAGATATTTGATAACAAAGGTAAACTTTTATATTCTATTTTTTATTTCTGATAATACCTTAAATATAGTCAGTTTTAAAGTTCATGTGAAATATTTTTAAATACGAGCTTTAAATATTTGGATTCTACTGAATAAATTTAAGAAAAATCAAACTCTTGGATCATAACATCCTTATTTTTATCTAATGGGTATTAGACGTAATCTCTACAGTAGTTTCTAACTATAACATTTTATGATGAACTTCTGTTTATGCTGTGTCTTTATGCCACAGATGATAATCATATTAATGATTTCCAAAAGATGTTAATAGTGATACTTACATTTTCTTACACTATATGTTAGGCTAAAATCTGAAATGAAGTTTTTTGTAAAATTTTTTGTTGAAAATATTTTAAGATACAAATTTTTCACAATATTATTCTTGCAGTTGATTTGATAGATAACCTTTTATATATGTAGATCTTTCTCTCTTATACCTAGATAGCTTCTAAAATTTGTGATTCATATGTATTTGTCTGAAGAATTGTACATTTTTAAAAATATCTAGTTTGCATTTACCTTTAGATTCAACTATGCAGTTTCTATATTTGTGATCCTATGATACTGAGAAAATACAGAATATATGCTTAGGCATTAAAATACTTGTGATAGCAAACATTAGGACACCTCAAATTTTCATCAATAGAAAACTTACTGAATATACAATATTATACTTAACAGTCATTAAAAGGAATGAGAGGTGTCCATCCTGCTATTGCATTATAAGAATGATTCTTGATGTTGAGCTTTATGATGATGGAATAAATTGTCAATGTGTATATTATTCAATCCCCTAAACATCACTTAAGTGTAATAAGTAGATATTTTCTTCCTCTTGGTGTTATGCTGAATCTTCATTCCCAATCCAATAACTACTAAATTCTCCAAGAAAATGAGTAAGGATTTTTCTGAAAATATGACAACAGATCAGAAACAAATTTCATAATTTTAAAGGTATTTAATTTTTTGTAAAGAACAAGAATATAACTGAATTTTGCTAATTTGGGATTTTTAGTTCTTTTTTTCTGAAATTGGTAATTGAACCAATGGACATCTTACCACTGAGCTACACCCCAGCCCTTTTTATTTTTTTATTTTGAGATGTGGTCTTGCTGAGTTGCTTGGAACCTCACGAATTTCCTGAGGTTGACCTCAAACTTGTGATCCTTTTGCATCAGCCTCTCTAGTCCCAGGCATGTACTGTCATGCCCAGTTAATTTGGGATTTAAAAAAATTTAGATGGAACCATGATTTTTAGGAAGTAATGGGATGAGTGGAGAGAAATTGTTAAATGTCAGAAGATTGTCAATAGGTAACCAAGGAATTCTATAGGATAAATAATGTTATTTATTTGACAGATAATTGACCTGATGATAGGGGAGGGAAGACAGCCATATATTTAAAAAAGCTAAATTCTGTGGGACTTCCTTGTTAGTATACTCATTTTAAAATATATTCAAAGAATATGTTTTAATCTGACTTATAAATTACACATATATACATGTATTAGAACAGCATAGGGTGCTCTATAAATATGTATGATTTTTATGTTTTTATGTATCACTTAAGTTACAATAGTAAAAAATATTTTTAAAATTCAATGAGTTAATCAGAACTTTTAGATTTGAGTGAGTTATAGGATTATATTTTATTTTGTTAATTTATACAGTAAGTTATAGTTTATTTGTTGTAATGATTTTTTGTTTAGGTTTATTAAGGAAAACTTGAGAGTTGTAGGAAGTTGAAACAATATGGTATCTGAGATTTGCTTTATCAACAAGTGTGGGCAAAAGAATAGATGAAACTAAGTTAACAAATTGTTGAAAACTATCAAAATTGGGTAATGGGTGCATGGAAGTAGGAGGAACTCATGGAGTTAGTTTCATGAAATAAAATATTCTATTTTGTGTGTTTTTGAAGATTTTCATAAACAATTAAAATAATTGAAAAAAAGTACCAATAATATAACAATTTCAGTTATATTTGGTTGCCAGTCATAATGAAGCCCAAAGAATGATTTACAAATCTGAAGTCTTAACTAAATGCATGTGCTTTGGGACGAAACTTAACCTCTTTAAATTTTAAATCTCCTTTACAAACTAATAATAATGCTCTGTAGTTTGTTCACGTACTTTAAAGAATAAAAGTGGCATAAGAAATTCTGTTAATTTCCTGAATCAATTTCAAGGTATGGGTTGCTTGTTTGAAAGCTTAATAGAATGTCTAATGTAAACCAATGAATCCTGTGAAATTAACTGGGTAAAATGAAATCCTTGGACAACTGAATAAGATGACTTTTCTGCAAATGAATGTTATTAAAAATATGGTAAAATATCAAACAATGCATATCCTAAATATGAATTTAGGTTTTGGTTTTGGAATACTTATTCTTTCAATGTCTGTTACACATGAGCTAGAATATGATCGTATTTCTATGTAGGCTTTTCCCACTATTACCTTCATAGTGGTAGAAGCTGATGGTAAATATACATTTTGATAATACGCCAGTGAAGCATCATAATTGATCAAATGAGTTAAAAGGAAAGATGGAACAAATTTTTTTTTTAAAAAAATAATGTCTCTCTATTCTTACCTTGGCTCCCTTTACTGCCAGGGGTAGATTGTATATAACCATGAGCATTCAGTAGTTAGCAATCCAAATGGTTGGGAATTCATTGGTGGTTATTAAGGGATGGGGGTAAGGGAAATGGGGAGGTGTTGATCCAAGGACACAAACATTCAGTTATTAAATTGACAAGTTCTGGGCATCTAACATACACTATGAGTGATGGTGGGTATGTTAATTAATTTGATTGTTACAATCATTGCATAATATGTATGTATATAATTCTTATTGTTTATTCTCAACATATTCAATCTTTGTCATTTAAGTATTTTAAAATTAAATAAAAAATAAGCTGATGGTCAGAGTGAACAAATTGTGCTATATCTATATGATAATATAATAATATAACTTGCACAGGAAAAAAAAAAGAAGTTTTGACACATACAACAACATGGACAAACTGCAAAATAATTACACTACATGAACAGAGCCAGACCAAAAGAGTAAATTCTGTGAGATTCCTTTTGTAGAAAAATTTAAAAATAAAAACTAAACTCCAGTGACAGAAAGCAAAGCAGTGGTTGCTAGGATTGCAAAGGAGGACATGAAGAGACTACAAATGGACAACATAGTGAGGAAATGTGAGAGGATTGACTACGTTGATTATCTTGATTCTGTATACTTGTGTCAAAATTTATCAAGTGGTGTCCCTTAAATATATATGGTGTATTTGCATAGCCATTAAATCTTGATAAGTATGTTTAGAAAAAAAAAAAAAAAACAAGTCAATGAGAAGGGAAATTGAATGCCTGTAATGAGCCAGGCTCTTTTCCTAGATCATTTCAAGTTAATCTCATAACTCTTAGGGAAAATTGTACCTCCAACATCCATTCCAAATAAACAAACTGAAAGTTAATATCAAAAGACTGGAGGCACTTTGGAGTCTGATATATCCAAATTAAAATTTCAGCTATACCATGGTGACCTTGGAAGGTGATCTTTCCAAGTCTTTTTCCTCATTTGTAAAATGGCAACAATTACTTATCTGTCTCAAATCATCCTAACTGAAATTGTGACACAGACACATTTACATGCAAAGTGACTTTCCCAGTTACTTAGAATACAGTAGGAACTCACCATGAGTTGGCTATGTCCCATGAAATTTTTGACAGTTTTAATACCTTGTTAAAGAGTGTCTTGCCATTAGTTAAATGGTCCTTAGTTTCTGAATACTTAATCATTATGATAGATTATTTAAAATATATTTTGATTTAGATTTCACTGTGTAAATTCTATCATTTTAAATGGTGATTTACCAGTATTAAATATTCAACAATTAATTAAGATACTTTGCTTATAATAGGTAGTACATTTCTGTTTTGTTAAAGTCCATGCAATTCTAAAAGTGCAAAACTATATTTTCCCAGATATTAGTCAAATATCCAAATTACTACAACATATTTGAAATAATAATATCCCTGAGAAAGAATAAGTTTTGTTTTAAATACCTTAAAAAGTTACTACCCCAAATCATTATTTTCAAAGGGAAACTGAGGTGTTTCTATGCATTAAATTTGATCTTTACCATTTGCAGATTGCTGGGGCCCCTTCAGCTGTGGCTCTCAACAGCAGATGATTTACTTATTTGAAAATATATTTCACTTATTTAGTGTTCTTTGGGGAAAAGAATGTAATGGTCATTTGGATGATAGAGTGAAGAAATCTTACATTGTTTTTGTTGTTTATTTTGGATATTGGATCTAAAAACACCTAGAGCATTGTCTCTTGGTATATGTCCAAATGCAAATGGGGAAGTAATGGCCCGATGATATCAATTAGGAATTAATTAGGTAGTTGCTAAATTATTTTGAGTTTGATGAACAAGCATTACGAAAATTCTTCAGTGAGTTAGGAACTCCTTCTGCGCCTATTAATTAAGAAGGTAATTTTAGTTATTAATTTTTAATGGATAATAGCACAGCAGAGCAGAGATGAAACCCTAGTGGTTTTGCTAATATGAATGGTAATGTACAAAGAATTGCAACACTCACACAGGGAAAATTGTACCAATCAGCTGTAAGTTTCTACAAGCTCTGATATGTCTCAGTCAGAAAGAGTCTGTGCAAGGTGGTTTCAACCTGATTGGGCAAAGCCCTGAAATGTATGCCACTTAATTTGGGAGATACAACGTAGAGGTTAGATATGTAGATACTGGAAATAGACAAATCTCATTTACCAAACATATTGTGTAATATGGAACAAATAATCCAAATCCAATCTCTCAGCTTCCATTTCTTCATCAGCAAGTGGGGTAATAGTAGTGTCTAGCTCATGGTTTTTTTTTTTTGAGAAATAATAACTGAAAGCATATTAGAATATTCAGTCTCATATGTAGCATATAATGTCTTGTACTGATTTTAAAAATATACATGATAAAATATAATTAGCTAAGGATTAATAAGAACCTGATCCTGACAATTTTATTATTCTTTTCAGCCTCTGTTGAAAATCTCAACCACGTTTTTAGATACTCATGCTATTATATTGTAAGAATAAAATGCAATCTCACATGCATTTAAATTTGATCAATATTTATTAACAAACTTACAGCATTATTGCATAAAAATAAAATAATAGCATGATAAATAACCTTTATTGAGTCTAGGTAGCAATTCAATAAGGTAAATCAGATTTCTTTCACATTTGAGAAAACTGGTACTTTGAGTGACAAGGGATTTCAGGCAATAGATGAACCAGCTGGACTCAAGTGTTTTCTGACAAAGGTTTGGTGTTTAATCATTATGATTCTCTGGACTAATAAAATTAATTCATGTAGAACTTTAAAATCAGAAGTACACTTGAAGCTTTTGTTTCAAAGTGATTCTTTTTGCTAGTAACTTTTTCAGTTACAAAATCACTTAATTATGTTTGTCTTTGATTCCAGACAAGAAGCTGAAATTAAGTTATATTTATTCATTGAAGCACCTACATTATGCAGAGCACTATTGAGGCACTTAGTTCTGTTTTTGCTTTAAATTATAATTTATAAGCACTTTGGATTATCTCATTCAATCCTCATAAAAAAATTTTCAGGAAGTACTATTCTCATTGTAGATGCAGGAATATAGACTCAGAAAAGCATCAGAAAAGCATTGTTATTTGTCCATGATTATAGGGCATACATTTTTTTAAATTATCTTTTGTGACTGCTACCTACTTACTGATTCTGCTATAGAAATCTCTCTATGATGTTGAGTTACTAGAAGGAGCAGTTGTATTAGATTAGCCATTTTTTTTAACCAAAGAGTATGTTGTTTTCATAGTACTGTAGTAAAGTTGCCATTGTGACACAAATTTTTATCAGTTTTGTGGGTTTCATCAGTTGATTTTGTTACTCTATTTTTGTTTTAAAGAGTTTAGAATACCCGTTATCTGCTTGATTGCCATTAGATGGCAATCTTGTTCTAATGATGATAACAATAACCCTACCATGAATCTGTACTCAGCTTTATGGTTTACAAGGTATTTCAAATACTGTTATCTCGTCAAATTATCACAGTAACTCTCTGAAATAGGTGTTAATATATCCCAGGTATAGTGGAGGAAGCAAATATTCTTTGGCTAAAAAAATCATTTAGCCAATTTTAACTCAGATCTTAACATTACATGACAGGTTCTCTTCATTCTTTTCAGACCTTGGTGCATCTAATTTTATCTACAATTCTAAGATATTGGGTTATATATTTTCCAAGGTCACTGAAAATCATAGTTATATATTAGAAGAAGAGAAGTTGTTCTAATGATATAGGCATGCTGACTCTGGTTAAAAAATATGGACTGTTCGCCAAAAAGCAAGGGAAAAGGAGAAAGGCTTTGAAAAGTTGACAAAGTCATAAAGCAGAACAGTGTGGGGTCATTTAATACAGAAACAAAAACATCTCTATCCATATCAGCAGGGAAGGAGGTTTTACTCTGTGGCAGTGTATGACTCTATTGATTCTTAAAAGTTCTTATGATAGCTCTGAATCATCAAGAATAAATAACTTCTGCAAACTGGTAAAATGGAAATCTATAAAATTTCCTTTGGAGATATATCTATCTAAATTTTGTTCATTTTTAATATATTAAATGGGAAAAATTCTCCTTCATAAATGTTAGCTTTCCACAAAGTATCATTTTGTAAGGAGGGTTCAGACAGCAAAAATTTATATAGACTTTAGATTAGTTTTTATATGCTCTACTTTCCCCCATATTCATTCCCCAAGTTCTTGCAGACAACACAAGGCTAGCCATGTGAAAGAGGTTGCTAATTCCCATCCTCAAAAAGCAGTCAGATATGCTCTACTGATGGAAAGTATCAGGATCATTTTACTTAAACACAAGACTATACAATTGCCAGAATTATTTTTCAGGTTAAATAATTTAAAGTCATAACAGTTTTAGCTTATTTTCTATTGTTGATTGACCAATTCATTAAAGGAACAATTGATTAATTCATTAATTTGACACTTTGTTTCTAATTCAAATTTCAAAATTATCACCTGCTTTAAGATGGTAATATTTCCCTGGTGCAGGATTTTCATTGCTCAGTTCACTGTGATAATTGGTGTACTTTTTTGACAGTATGATGTCATATGGGAAGAGAATTTGGGAAGTAAAAGGCTCTCTCCTGATTTTGTTCTTTATGAATATTGTTTTAAATGCTTCGTTCAAGGTCATACAGTTAGTTTGTAATAGGGAGGTGATTCTTAAATAAGAAATTCACCAACTCCATTTAAAAAACAAAATGACAATTAATTATTTTACTATTATTTTTTGTAGTGGTTGCCAGCAGAGTAAATCATTTGTATTTGCTGATATAAAAGTACCTACAGCTATTTCTCCTTTCAGGCTTTGCTATATTTTAAGAGGAATGCTTTAGCACAATGAAAGCTTTCATAGAGAACAGTTTTCAAAATACAATCAACTAGAGTTGAAAAAGGTTTATACATTTTAGCATAATTTGATATTTATTAAGTGACAAAAATTTTAATGAAGTCATAGTATTTACTTGTAGCCTGCTGTTCTAGTAAACTCTTGTGCTGCACAAAAGGGCAGTCAATGGCCCAAGTTCATCAGAGGACACAGTCAAAAGATTTCTTTCATTCAGCATGGTTTTTCTGGGGCAATTAGAAAGAAAATATGTGTCTCGATATAAAATTTTGTGGCCTCTTACAATTATGTGGTGACATCTCCATACAATTGCTTGAATAATGCCAGCAGCATCAGCTGTCACTATCAAAATGAACAAGTAATTAAGAAAGCAAATGCTGGTATTTCTTCTGAAGAAACAGAATATTTATGCACTTAAAATTGTTCACCAATAAGAAAAATAACCACTTACATGAAACATAATTTCCGTAATGCCTGAGGCATAAAAGGAAGGAATAATAATGAACATTTATACTATTACAACAAATTAAGTTGTAATTGTTCACACTGAATACAATTGCAGACTTTCTATTCCTTTAATTGCATAATTTTATCAGGTGCTATAGAAGCATCTTGACCCTTTTACTTATTTTTTGATTCTACGTCTTATTAAAAAATTCAAAAGTTTGCACTGCAATCTATTGGTTATCTCTTATCAAACCACCTTTTCTATACCCATGCATTTTGGTGAGCTATGATAATTGAAATAAGGTAAAGATTGGTCTGGAGAGCAGAATATAAGTAAATCTGATTGATGCCATGATGTTAGTCTCAAATACTCACTTCCAACCTTTTGATAAGACAGTGATCAGTTTATTGTTTAGTGAGATGAAAGGAAGATGCTAGCACTGCTGAACTCTGGTATGATTTTGGAAGTGAAAGAACAATGTAGAATGTATAGGAGAATTTGAAAATCACTTAAGGCAAATCCTTTAATTTGGGGGCTTGACTGAGATTAGGTAAGGATCCTGTTTTAACAGTTTATGATTGTGGGACTGGTGGGAGCAGCAAGGTGAGGATTTTAACATGAAGGGTTTAATGTTCCTAGGGAATGCATTGTTGATACTTTCTATTGAGGAACTGAAAGGTTCTTGGGGAAAGTCCTATAATGAAAATTAATAATTTGGAATCGTTAATTTATGCCAAAGACAGTGAAATGGAAATGTAATGTTCATGTGAGAGTCAACTATTTGGGTGCAGTGATTTTAGCCCTGGGTCTTCCCACTGAGGGAAGCAGAATAAACCTTTTTAAATGGCAACATGAACATGGCAGATGCCCACTCCCATTTGAGTGGTCAAAATGACCTATGAAGTTTCTGGGGTGGTTATCTTAAACATCCCTAAAAGTCAGTCTTCTCTCTGTCAAATGACCTTTATGGGGTAGCAGCTGAGTCACATCATTTACGACACTGGTGATCCATTATATACCAAATACAAAATACTAATAATAGAAGGATCATGTATGATCAGGACTTGTGTCTACTTCTCAGCCAGTACCAGGAAAGCTAGATTAAACCAGAGAATAGACCTCAGTGCTACATGGAAGATCCCACAAAACCAGATTTGGCTTCTTAACTAAACTAAACCTCTACCTGATAGTTTGTGTTGGGCAGGATTCCTTCGGTGAGATCACAGAAACATCTTCAACCTAGGACTGAATGGATTGTCTGAAAAAGATTTAGATGAAAAGAATAAGTCACTCCTAGACTAATGTGTTCTAACATTTTTTCCTCAAGTATAGAATATTCTCAGCACCTGAAAATGACAGTTATATAGGAACATTTTCTCAGTGATAAGTTGAACCATCTTATCTTGTAAATTAATCTACCTTTTAAGGTGATGATTTGGGAAGTAGCCTTTGTTTCACTCTCTGTGAGATTTTTTATCTACGTATTAAACATCACTGATGTGCACTGGAAGATGTGGACCATTTGGTATCTTGCCACCAATAGTAATTTGTGCCTACTCCTCATGTACAACACTCAAAGATCAGAAAAGTTTTGAAACATGTATTGTTAGTGGTAAAATATTTTAGTGAAAATGGAAATAGAAGTCATAACCAATTTTACCAGGTAGTTGTCTTTGATAATATATTTCAATAAACTGAAGATTCACATTTCACTATCCTTGATATTGATCTCTTTTTTTTAAGATGTCAGCAATTTTATTTATTACTGAAGGCTAACAGCTTATAATCAAGGAAGGAACTACTAGCTAAAGAAATGAAAAAGCCTAATCAAATGAGGTAGTAGAAGGGACTTTAGAGATGAAGCCACACATTCAAAGAAATTAAATTTTAGAGATAACAATTGACTTGCTAGAAATTATACAAAGAAATTAAATTTTAGAGTTAACAATTGACTCGCTAAAAATTTTACAAGTTAATTTGTCTTAAGTGCAACAACTCCTTGCACTTATATAATACTTTGGCTTACAAAGTAAATAATTCACATATTACTCTTACTAGCCATGGACTCTGGCCAGTAGTCTTTTGTTTGTGGAATCTTCTGAGGCCTAAGTAGGCCCTTTTAGGTAACATATATGACCTCCTGTAGTCTTATAAGTTTGCAAAACCTGTTAACTATTATAAAAGCTAATAATCAATAATATTAATTAGAAAGGAGCACACTCAGTGCCTCATACGTGCTAGGCAAGTACTCCACCACTTATTTCACTTACCATAATTTTATTTATAGAGTACAGCTTTCAACCTAATAGCTTATATCTTTGACAACTACTTTGACTGAAATGCCTATAGATTTGAAAATGATTGCTTTTATTTGATTCTTTTGCAACCACAAAAAAAATTTGTAGAACAATATATTTATTGAATAAAAATTTAAAACTTATACCACCAGATAAAGGAAATCAGTCAACCCATGATGATCTAACAAAGGTGATTTAGCATTGATTGGCAGAATTATTTTAAATAACTACACAATATGTGTATCTTGAAAGTAACACTATCTTAGACCAAATATATACATTTGTAATGCAATACATATTATATATAATGTATATATAATATCATATATACCACATAAGAAAATAGGATTCTTAGAGAATAGTAGGAGTGAAATATTAACACATATATTTTTGCCTCAGACCCTTCCATTTAGAAAACCCAGAAAAGCTCCCATTTCTGATTAGAAACCCTTGATAGGATCATTTTTGCTTTTTGTCTCATTTTTATAAGCAAAATATGTTTAATCTTTAGTATATAAGTATCCAGTATGATACCCATATTTGTCCATATTATGCATTACTTATATAGCACATTTTTGATGCCTGTCCCTGCATTTATATGTGCATAATTTTGTCCTAGTCCTACATACTATAGTCTTTATTATCATGATATATAAAAGATAGTCTACTGGAAGCCAGGCATGGTGGTGCACGGCTATAATCCCAGTGGCTCAGGAGGCTGAGGGAGGAGGATCATGAATTCACAGCCAGCCTCAGTAACTTTGAGGCACTAAGCACTCACTGAGACTCTGTCTCTAAATAAAATACAAAATAGGGCTGGGGACATGGCTCAGTGGTCAAGTGCCCCTGAGTTCTATCCCTGATAGCCCCCATCCCCCCAAAAAACCGCAAATAAACAAAAACAAAAACAAAAAAAAATTATACTGGAGATAAGTTTCTTATACTAAGAATTACATTATTTTCTGATATTGCCCATTTATGTATTTATTTTTGGTACCAAGATTGAACCCAGGGGCACTTAACCACTGATCCATATCCTAATCCCTTTTACATCTTTATTTTGAGATAGGGTCTCTCTAAGTTGCTTAGGTCCTCTACAAATTGCTGAGGATGGCCTTGAACTTGTGATCTTCCTACCTCAGCCTTTCGACCCTTTGGAATTACAGGTGTTTGCCACTGTACCTGTTTGATACATATGCTACATTTTTAATCCTCTGTGGATCTAGGAAAGGCAATTTTTCGACTATCACTTAGAATTATTTTCTCTAAAGTTAACTCACAGTCCAGTCTTTCTCCTTAGATAGATATGTGTATTTAATAACCTGCTAGCAATTTCATCTGATATCAATTATATGCATTAGATTTAATTCCTCTGAAATTAACTTATTCTACCTGTCTGTAGCTTTGTTTTTGCTCTTCATGTTTCCTTTTCTTGGTGAATATCATCAACATTGGTGCAGACCACAAAACTTGAAATCAGGTGTCAACCAGTTTCTACTGATTCTACTTTTAAGCTATTATTGGCTCTGTATCATCATTTTTCTCTAATTCGGTGTATTTCACACTTCTTTTAGCAGTTGATCATTTTATACAACAAGTTGTTGTTTTAGGGCTCTTTCTATGGCTCCAGGGTTCATTAATGCCCTTTTTGTTTTTTATCCCCATTGTCATCTTTGATGCAAAATTCAGACCTTTCTTAGTTTTTATCTCCTACCCCACCCAACAAAATGTCTCTGTCAACTAAAACCTTGCATGGTTAACAGTGACTTAATTTCAAATTTTGCAATTATGGGAAGAATCAATTTAGAGCAGGAAGAACACAGCAGTTGAAAATTCACAGAGGTGTGAGAGAGGATGTAAAATATTCAACAGTTTCATTTTATACTTCATTTTATACATTCTCCTGTATTCCCAAGTTTTCTCTTCTATAGCCATATTATTCTCCAAATTCTAGCCAGTTTGTCCTTTTTCTTTCATAATTCAAATACAGCAAATCCCTAGGCTACTTTGAGTTCCAAGGCCATGGTCTCCATCTTCAAAACGACTTAGTAGAGCATTTTCTTAACAAAACCAAAACTTTCTAAATTTGACTCTCATAACAGCTGCCAGAGGAATACTCTAGTCTCTCTCTCCTTACATTATACTTGTCTCTTGTTTTATCTCTAGTTAAACCTCCTCTAATCCATTCTCCATTTTCTCTCACAAGGTGTGCTAACACAAAAACCTGAATTTGGTCACTGACCTATTTAAAAGTCAATATCCCCCATTATCTTCATTATAAAGTCCAATTTCATTAGCGGGGTGTACAAAGATCTGAAGGTTCAGTGCTTATCACTTCTACATATTCAACTTGACTTCTAGCAAATATTTAATGAAAGTTTACTATGGGCCTGAGGATTGTAGTAGCATACATGAGCCAGATAGCATACATTCCAATGTAGATTTCTGGTTTTAAACATTTGTTAATGAAGAAAAGGGCTGTGTGCAGTTGACAGACAACAATTGTGCTGGTGAAGAAAGACCTTCCTGGGAAGTAGTGTTTAAGCTTTTACATGAAGGATACATGGATTTTGGATAAGGTGATATAGACAGGGAGATGGTTTAGCAAATTGGAAACCATAGAGGAAAGTTAAGTGTCACACACTAGTGAACTTAAAGCAAGGCCAACACTCTTTCACAGTACAAAGAATGGGTGGCATTAGAGGAATGACTTTAATGCACGGCTTTCTCTCTCACCTATGAGACACTGGGAGTTCTGTTTTCTTAGTCTGGAATGCCCCCTCCTTTTTAATTAAGTATCAATGTTCAACTGCTAAAAGAAGTGTGAAAACCACTGACCTATTTGAAGAATTAATATTTGGAGATTAATGGAGTACTAAGTGATGATAATGAAGACTAAATAAAGATATTGTATTTGGGAGAAGAAATATTTCTGTAGACTTCAGTGTGTGGGACAGGCTGTAGGGGAGGTCCTACTTGAACTACTGAAATAAAGCACAATAAAGCCTTGTGGGGAGAAGTTCTATGAACAAGGATCAATAGAAGGGAAATATTGAAGAATGAAATATCTAAGTATAACTGAAAAATAAGTTAGAAAAAACTTTCAAAAGGCAAAGGATTTATGGGGATTATACACACAAAAAATTTAATCTTGTAATCCAATATCTTTTTCTTTTTACTTCATGTGCTTTTAAATATAATTGAGCATCCCTAATCAGAAAACCTGAAATCTGAAATGCTCAAAAAAAATGAATGGATTTTAATAATATTTAATTATTTTTTATAATAAAAACTAATGGTGCTTTTAAAAATATTGCTTTAGTGTTCAATTTTAAATAGATGAATGTTGTAAATAAAATATTGATGAAAAATTTGTTAGTGCATTGCAATTGTGTAAGTCTTTTTTCTTTATATTTATTTTTAGTTGTAGGTGGACACAGTACCTTTATTTTATTGTTATGTGTTTCTGAGGATCAAACCCAGTGCCTCACGCACGCTAGGTGAGCACTCTACCCCTTGAGCCATAACCCTAGCCCCTACCATTGTGTAAGTCTTTACATCATTGAATGATTACAGGATCATTAGCTTATATGCAAAGTGGTTTTGGTGGCATAGATCTGTTAACAATTCATTATATGATGGACATTTGCATGGGTAAGCTATATGCACATATAAAATGTAAAAAAAAAATTTTATAGATAATCTTTATAATCATGTATCACATGAGATTTAAAGGACTAAGGGTATATGTCAAGATTTCAGGAAAATATGATGCCATTTTAATTTATTTCAACAGTTGTAGAATAGTATTTGGGGAGAGGCTTGAAATAACAACTGTCATTTAGAAAATATTGTTAGAAAACTATGTGTAGATTAAATCAAATTGCTCTTGATGTAGTGTCAGGGATGGGAATTAGTTCAGATTAGTTTGTTTTAAGTGACACAAGTAGATAAAGACCATGGCTCAGAAAATGTAGAGTAGAAAGTTGATAATAAAGAACAACAATATATCATGTTGATAAAAATTATGTGGCTTGTCAAAATTTAAGCAGCAATATTATTCTCATATTTGGAAAATATATGGTTTGATGTATTTGTGTATCCATTTTAAGTTTTTAATTCTTTAGTTGGAAAAAAGGTAGAGTCACAGTAAAGAAACACTTTGTAGTTTTAGAATTATCATTCTATATGTCACATCATTCCAGTAGATATTATGCATTGATAAAGGTCTGTACAAAATCTCATGAATAGTTCTTAAAATAAAACAAACCTCGTGTTTGCCTTTAAGGAGCCTAAGATGCAATTAGTAAGACAGGAGAATGAGTTAGTCATTAAAACAAAAACCAAACATTATTCTGTGAAAGCATATAAAATGAATGATTGATTCTGAAGACCAAGGATAGGTAGGATTAGGGGAAATTTTCACTCTTCATGAAAAAAATTTTGAAAGCTAATTGGAATATCCATGGAAAAAGAGGTATTTACAAAAAATGCAATCCAGGTCCTCAACAAATATTAGGAAAATTTAAATACTAGCAGTATTTATCATTCAATTCTACCTTATACTTGGTGTACTTTCAAAGAGGCCTGAAGTTGGCATTTTCTTCTTGGTATAAATTAATGGGATTGTGGTTACAATTTGGACTTATTTTAGCTAAAACATAATTTTTGATGAGTTGTGAGAGTATTAACATATCAAGTTATATCTAACATTTGAATTTATTTTAGATGTATTCTCAGTAAGGGAGAAATTGATCTCAACAGTACAAAATGTGAAAAAATGTAAAATAAGGAGGCAAAAATCACTCATGACAATGTCAAAATTCATTTTCAAGGAGATCTCTGCCTTTTTAAGTGCAGAGTTTGTATGCATTTAAATCTCCAATACAAGCTGAGTGAAATTCATCAGAAGGGAAATCAATCCACATTATCTTAGTACTTTGAAAAGCATATGTAAATTAAAATACATCACATAGCCTGTTCCAATTTTATTGACAGTACTTACTGCCTCTCAGGAATTTGGATGTTTAAATATTTTAGCAGCTGTACTGGTTAATGTTTCAGTAATGTCACTGTTTCAGAAGTGTAGCAAAACTTGCCAGCTCTGAAAACCAAAGCCATATAGCAATTTTTTTTCAAGATTGTTTTTTCTTTAGAGTAAAGTATTTCCTATGTTTATAAAATTGCATCCTTTTGGCCAGGCGTGGTGGTGCACACCTATAATCCTATGGCTCAGGAGGCTGAGGCAGGAGGATCCCTAGTTCATAGTCAGACTCAGCAAAAGTGAGGCACTAAACAGCTCAGTGAGACCCTGTCTCTAAATAAAATACAAAATAAGGCTGGGGATGTGGCTCAGTGATTGAGTACCCCTGAGTTCATTCAGTTCCTAGTACCGAAAAAAAAAAAAATTGCATCCTACCTTTTTTTATGTAAGGAATTTAATTAACCCTTGTGTTGTGTGTGTGTGTGTGTGTGTGTGTGTGTGTGTGTGTTTAATGACCAATGAAAAAAAAGGTGATGTTTGCATCTGGAACATTTCTTCTTGAGAAGTTCATTGAAAAGATGTTCACCTGAGCTAGTAACGAATTTGAGGATTTTTTTTTCAAAACTTCTATGATAATGACTACAGGTTTAAACAGTACCTGAAAACACATTTAAATAATAACTGAAATCCAAGTGGATCTCATATAATTATAATCTCATTGAAATGAAAGGCAAAATTTTATGCTTTATTATATGCATAGATCTAAATGAATGCTAGGTAAAATGGTGTCAAGTAAAGACGATCTCTGTTTTGTAGAAGAAAAGGGAGAAGAAAAATTTGAAACCACATTAGAAGTAAAAATACTGAAACAGTTCTCCTGAAGTTAGTTTTAATTTAAAGGAATTATGTTTATGGAATTTTAACTGAATCTCTATAATGCTGTCTTAAGGAAAGATTTCTTTAATTTTCAATTTTTAATAATTTAAAATACCTAGGGGGAGTGATGGGTGAAAGATTGATATAAAATTGAGATCAAGAACCTTTGAACAGGATGTTTTCAGGCAAAACACCAAAGTTTTAAAAGATTAAACTCTGACTTATTTTTAATTTTGTAGCAGGCTCAGCTTATTTAGGTGAATAAAAGATTTATGTTTCTTTTTTGATCCTCACTTGTGCCAAAGGAAGATTGCTTTCTAGTTTATACATACATACCATGTTAAGTTCACCCCAAAACCTAATTTTATTCTCCAGTGAAATAAATGTACAAATAAAGAAAGAAATGTACTGGAATCTTAAGAATTTGAGTAATTTTCAAAGGAATGGATACTACTGGATGAAGAGCATAAGAGAGTCATCAGATAAGCATTCTGCCTTTAGAGAGCAGGTCTCTAAGCTGAACTGGTAAAGTAAATGTTGTATAGCTGATTTTCA
Organism: Callospermophilus lateralis; assembly: GCF_048772815.1. Taxonomy (NCBI): domain Eukaryota; kingdom Metazoa; phylum Chordata; class Mammalia; order Rodentia; family Sciuridae; genus Callospermophilus; species Callospermophilus lateralis. The sequence continues at coordinate 101,566,089 of NC_135312.1, read as the reverse complement.
TGAGTTATTTGAAAGAGTTTCTTAAACTAACAAGCAAGCAAAAAAACAGAAACAAAGAAAAACTTCAGAAAAAAACTTCAGAAAAAAAACTTCAGAAAAAAGCCCTTCTTCTTAATCTTTCCAGTGAACTTGACTGTACCTTCACATACACAAAATCTGATGGTAGTCCCTTAATCTAAGAGTGATGGCAAAGTTTACTGTCACTGCAGCATAGAGACCATCCAATCTACTCCTGACAGCCCAGTTTGGGAAGAAAAGTAAGCTTTTACTTGAGATCTCAGCCGTTATTGAAGTTAGTTATATTGTATTAACTCCATAAAGGGGCTAGTGTGGTTAGGAAGAATGAATACCTTTTCAAAGTACTTTTTCAATGTAGGTACCCGGGAAAATTGCATAAGTACCTACCTACCTTTGTTAAGAAGAGTACACTGGAGAGTCATCCTGTGGGGCAAGTCTCCTACTACTGATACCTCAAGAAATAAGCAGTTTCTCTTTCTTAATGTTTTTAAATGTCAAGAGTTTTGAGAAAATTGCATGGAGGTGTAAATTTAGAAATTCTTCTTTCTGTATCATGAAGAATGACTTTAAGAAATTAAGTGCTAGTGGTTTTGTTGATTTTGTGAGTGTAGCCCTCATACTCACTCATATTCATAGAATTTTTTCAAAGTTATTTTCACATAATATTGTTGGTTTCCTGGATACCCCATCTCAGCAGTTATTATCTTCTTATTCAAATAAAAAACATGTGCCCTCCAATAGAGAGCTCTTTGAAGAACAAATAATTGTCTATGGCTAACAGACAACCATTTTTGTCTTCTATAAAATCTGCATTTTCCCACTGAAAGAAATTAGTGAATTATATAGTAAGTTAGATAGCCTGATTTCCAGAACCAGATTCTTTATCATAATGATGTAATCTATCAAAAATATAATACAGTAATTTATTTTAATAATTGCTTTATGTTGGACCTTTGACATACTTCTATATTTTCTTTTTATAATGTCTTAGTTTGTACTCTTTGGCATAAAAATTGCACTCTTATTTCTTATGAAAGTGAAGATAATGAATTTTTGGAAAAGAAGGTGTCCATAATCTTGATCTTAGAGATATATATTGGCAAATTGTATGACAAGAGAATTCGATATAATTACAGGCTGACAACTACATATGAGAGCAACTATTTTACCTTATTTTCTTTAGGATCCCCTCATTTTCAAACTTTGGTATTTCAATAAAAATTTTAATATTTTCAATAAAACAATTATAATATTGAATTTTTAACTTTTCACTACAATCATAGTTAAGATTTTAGTTTCTATTATTTGTTTTGTTTCCTGTTTTGAATTTTAATTTATTTTTTATATATGTCTGATTGTTCTTATCATGATCTTAGTTTATATCTACTAATGTAAGTTCATAAACTTTATTTCTTTTAAATTAAGCCCAAATAAGTTTTTACATTTGATTTTTAAATGAAAATAGTATTACAAATGTTTAAACAAAGATAACAATAGAACAATTATTTCCCACTAGTTTTTAGTAGTCAAATAATTCTACCTTTCATTATCTTTAACTGGTAAGTAGATTTTTTTAACCCTTTCTTATCCCTAGTTATTCTTAGACACTGGGAAATTAGTCAGTCTGATGGAAAATCTTTAGAACATTCTGTGACTGCACTGGGAGCTAACAGAAACTACTAAAACCTAACAGAATTTACAAACTTTAAAAAATTAATATTTTACTTTAGTCTTAAAGGATGAGGATAAGAGTGGCCAAAACAGAAAGAAAAATGTCATATGAAAGGCAGAAAAAAGATTTTGGGTGAAAGAGCAGAAACATGAAAGAGCAGAAGGTATTTGCGATGCAAATTTGGGATGACATTTTACTTAATACAACAAATTTTACTAACATACATAGGAACACAATTCTCCTTGTAAATATTGTTATAAGTTTTTGTTCTGATAAGTCAAGCCATGTCAGGATCATGAGCTTTTTCTTCTTCCTCCTCTTCTTCCCTTTCATTTCGTCCTTGCAATATAAACAAAAGCAATTTTAACTGTGAACCTAATATAAACATAGCATTAAGAAAAATGCTTCTAAATTTTTCTGAATAAAATTTTCAATATTCATGATATCAATTACTAGAAAATTGGATTTTCACTTACGTATATGATAGGCTGAACACAAGTCAAGACTGAACTTTAATTAAAGATCATAACAAAAACTTATAACAATCTTTACAAAGAAGATTGTGTTTCTTCCCACGTATATTAGCATAATTGGTTGTATTAAGTGCAGTGTCATCTCTTGATTAAGAGTATTAATAGATCATAAATAGATGAAAATAATTTTTTCCTAGAAATTATTTAGGTTGCTTTTAAAGAAAATTAAACATAAATTTCTAAATAAAATGTTGATGCTTATCAATTTATTGACATGAATCTTCTACAGGAAATTAAATATGGCTTAAGCTAGAAAATACAGTTATACTCAGCAATGATGTGAATATTTTGAATGCAAGGCACATTTTTAATACCACTTGAATTTCATACCCAAAGCAGAGTCTTAAGAGCTTATTTCTAGAAGGGAATTAGAAGTCTAAATTTTGATCTTCAGTGTATTAGGTGAAGAAATTGATACCTAGCCATACAAGCTAGTTAAAATCAGATTAATTTATAAGAATCACATTTCTTGATTCTTAATCTATTTAGACTTTTCTTCTCTCATCATTATTCCATAAATAATACTATGTAACATGGACTCTAATACTATGTAGCATTTTCATTGTATTATGTAAATAATCTAGTAATGACATAAAGTATACAAAAGAATGTGTATGGATTACATGAAAAATATTATGCTATTTTATATGAGAGACTTGAGCATCTAGAGATTTTAGTATCTGAGGATAGTCCTGAAACCAATGCTCCATGGATAACAAGGGGCAGCTATACATTGGTAACAAAAAGAGTAGAATATATCATTTTGTATTTGCCTCATAATCAAGGAGAACATAACTTTATTGGATGAAAACTTCAAAATTAGAAACATGTAGAGAAATGAGTTCTCATTTTTGTAATAAAACATACCATACATGAAAATGTGTATATGTTTATGTGGACATATAATCTATATGGTGAGTAATATATATACACATCTATCGTATCTTAACTGATAATTGTCATTTATAAACATGAATAAAGAATATGATGAGATTGGAAGAATAAAAACCTAAATTTTACTTTTCTTTATCAGCTGGATGTCTTTTGAAAAATGGTAAGTATCCCTAAGTTCAGTTTTCTTTCTTTTCCATATTTTAAACTTGCTAGTTTCAGGAATGTTCAAGGCAATGCATATTATGTGGTCAGCATAGTCATTTTCATGTACTTTGATTGGTACTGAGAGACACATCAGCACAATGTGATTATTGCTTAATATTTTAATACTGCAGTTTCAATGTACTAACAAGACTAATATCTGAAAAAAAATGCAGTGGGTTATTTGGGTACATTATGATTAGCTGTGAGATTGTAAAAGTAATATACAGGACATGATCATAAGGAATTGAATAGCTCAAGATGATTTAAAGTTCATTAGTCTTTCTTCTTGGCAAGTTATGATACAATTTTTTATCAACAATTGATAAAACATATGGATTTTGAGATCACAATTGCTCTGTTTACAGTGCTGGATCAGGTACTTAAAAACTGCATAATCATTTTTTTACATTTTTATACTTCTATTAAATATAATGATAATATTTTTCTGAAAAGTTATTGTGAGATTAAATGAAATAGCACATTTAAAAATTGTATCAGTGCTTGACATAGACGTCAATAAATGTTAGTAGACTTTCTAAACATCATTGATGTTATTTTTAAGGCAGTAACAACATTTTATCTCTCTTTTTAAAAACCACACTTGATCTTTGCACAATTTTAGAAGCATAAAACTTATGGGCAACAGGATAGATAGCAATACTATTGAGCAAGATATATAAACCAAGAAATTTGTTGGTAGTAACATGGTAAAACAATACAGAGTCATTTATTTTAAGGGTAATCATTTTTCAGTTAATAGCGTTTCAAAGGTGAATTCACCCATTATTTCATAGCTTCATTTTTGCTCTTAGGCTACCACACATTGGTCAATTTCCATAAACTATAAAAGAATACAATCTTATACATGACATTTTTAAGATAATTCACAAAACAAACAGAAAACCCTAAGTAGAACAATAATAAAATATAATGATAAAAACAGATGTATTTAGGAAAAGGACAGAGAATGCTAATTCATGCCCTTGGAAAACATATCTATGAAATTATTTTATTTCTCAGTATAAGCATAATTTTAGAAAGAGAAGATATTTAATAAATAGGTATACAAAGTTTTATTGAAGGGAAAGAAGATATTATATGGTAGATCAGCATTCTTGACATGAATCAAGATTGGTGGTATCATTAAAGAACATAAAAATTCATACTAAGTCTTTCTATTTATCAATCAACTTATTTTCAAAGAACATTACAGCACTTATATCTTTCTTGGAAAGAATTGCTTGGATCACAACACTTTGAATCACAGAGAGGGTTCTAGACTTTCATCTACTTAGGTGATGTTGATACTCAAGGTTTCAGTATTCCCCCAAATGTAATAGTAGAACATATGACATTGGTTTGGTTTATCAAAGTATAAAGTGATCTTATATTTTAATTGGCCTAATTTCTATTATAAAAATATAATATCTTACTTTTAATAAAGATCAAATAAAGTCATTGAAAATAATGCACATAAATATTCATTTAACCTTCTATAAAATAAGTACTATTTTAGCCTCTGCCTTCTTGAAGTTTAAATTCTAGGAAAGAAAGGAAGATTGTTGACACATTATAATATATGCATACATTTACATGTAATCCATACTGAATAATACAGACAAACAAATGTAATCTTTGGGAAGTTTAAACTTTAGTGATTTTTTAAAGGATATCTATGCTGGTAAAATGATTAAATATTATTGAATATAAAATCTGTGAATTAGTATTTTGGGAAACTCAATTGACTAGCCCTAGGGGAGGGTGAAGATTATCATTAAGATATTATTTATGCAGAGAAAATGCTCATATTGTTTCCTAGAATCTATGGAATTTCCTGCTTTCTTTTGCCATTTGAGATTCTGGCAAACTGGGAAGGAATTATATTGGCACAAGAAGGCAAAATAACAGTTACTTAAAAGCCAGGATCAATGTATGATACAATTTATTATGATGGTCAGAGAAAACACTCCTCCGGCTTTAATAATATCTTACTGCCATTCTTTGACATTTTTCAACATGTCAAAGGAGAAAATAAGTAAACGTGCAGCTAGAGTGTACCCATTTGAAGCACTCACCCTGGACAACCCCCATAACAATTTTACAAGGCTGGCATTTCTCTTATTGCTATTTAGGTTTTGGCCAACTTATCAAACATGCTACATCTTTCAAATTCCTTTAGAATCTTCACCATCTATTATTTAATAAGGCCAGAAATCTTGACTTCTGATTGCTGCTATTTCTATTCCATTCATAATACAAATAAGGAAATGACAAAGTGCCCTTGCTGTGATGTTGTATTTTATGATGGTAGATTGGACCAGTGTTATTAAAGACAGTTTTTGATAGTATCATGCACCATGTTTTATTTTATGTTGTCACAAATATAGCATTTGGTAATCTAAGACAAATCAAATTTTAATATGAAAAACTTATATTTATAATATAAAAAATAATTTTTAAATGCCTTTATTAAAAATGTGAAAAATTATGGGCAAGTATAATTTCTTGACTGATATTTAACCGAATATACAAAGAACCCCTGTAAGTCTCACTTCTCAGATGTAACAAATACATTTACAATGAAGCTATGGTAATTAGAGTATAAGAATCTAATACTGTAATTCTAAACTTATAGTTGTGGATATTTATAATTGTGAAGTTGATGGCTAATTAATGATGAATGGAGATAAAATTGTTCATTAAGGAAATACAAACTCAGCTATGGACTAGTTATTCATGAAACTTTACCTAATAACAATAGTGGGCAAGATTTGGGCTTCCTGGCCATAAAGAGCAAGTCTGGAGAAGGCACTATTAGTCTTCATCTTCAGGACATTGCTTAAAACTCAGTGCATACAGAACTCACAAAACTGGATTGCTAAAGACATAGGTTTTAGCATTGTATTCATACCAAGACTCTAAAACTTCAGTCTATACAAATTATTTCTTATGTCAAAGGATTTGAATATTAACCTGTCATATTAAAGAGCTTTTCAAAAATTGGTAATTTTTCTGGGCAGAGCTCAACAGCTTTTCATAAGTAATGATCCAGTGAATGTCTACAGGAAAGTTTACGGGTGCTATAATTATCTCAAGATCTTTGAGGACTGGGAATCTTCAGTTAAACCTGGTGGTACAAATTAAATTATACTTGTGACTTATTTAGTTGTACTCAATTTCTAGACATTTCAGTGACATAAAATGTGGACAATACTTCCATCCCATCTAGGAAAGCTAATGAAGACTGAAGAAAGGAAGTACTTTAATGCAAGAAATGATTCTTCTGAATATTGAGATTAATAAATTATGAAATGTTTAGATCCTCAGTAATCCTTGGAAAAGAGACTTAGAGGTTAAGACAGGTTTGATGTTTTGGTGTTGTTTTGTTTTTGTTCCCTTTCACCTCTCAGATTACATGGTGCTTCTGTGGAAATACTGGACTTTTCAGCAATTTGTCCTGTTTGTTTGAATGCACACATTGTTGGTATATATCCTGACTGATTTGACAATGTCTGTTGGCTTTCGTTTTCCTCACTGAACTAGCAGCATATGTCATCAAGGTTAGCTCCTGTGGAAATTTAATATTTAGTTTTGAACTGAGTTTAACATTTGTCTATGAATACATTTATCCCTTTGACCTCTGCAATTGTACTTCCTGGTTTTCACCTATCCCTTCACTTGGAGTGGTTTGGAAGAAGGCAGAGGGAAAACAATTAGGAATCTTGGCAGTTTAGGATCTGTTCAATGAGAGCAAGGGGTGAAGCAAACTAAAACCACTAGTTGCAATATATTTAAGTTCTTTATGTCACTTAAATCATCTATTGAAGCTACAGGTATTACACATTTCATTTGGATTTGTAATTCATATATAAAATTCTGAAGAGTGGGTGATATTTTTAGGAGATAATTGAATAATTTATTTAACTTCTTAAAGGTGAGTAGGAACATTATGTAGATTAAATGACTCTTCATACTTTTACAAAGTGAAGCCCATTAAATAACTATCAGCTCTATAGAACTCAGGACTAATGAATTATGTCTCATAACCTCAAAATGATTCTTGATATATCTAATGTAATTTCTTCAACAAAGATTCATGATTCATTTGATGCTTGTTCTGTTCAGCCCAAAAAGTAGTGCAAGAAATGGGCCAAGAACTAGATGAGGAATGGGGAGGAGAAAAACGGGAGATTGGTTTGTCATATGATAATATTGGCTATATCATGTTTGAAGTGAAAGGAATTATCTCATGAAAAAAATATATCTGTATAGTGTGGTTTTTAACAAAAATATTTATCTGTTAGAAACAGTTCTTATTTTGTGTTTATTTAGTAGCTAGTTGTTAGTTGATTATAAAAAATAGATGACAAAGATGCAAGAGAAAGGTTTCTCCAGATCTTCTGTTAAAAAAAGAAAGAAAAAGAAATTTGCTAAAATACCTTCTCTGTCTAGAAATTGAGTGGTACTGCTACTACTTTTCTGACTGTTGAAAATCAAATATTAAAACTTCTGGAAAGGGGAAGAACCTTCTGAATTTTGTTCACCAGTATATCTTCAGATGCTAAAATATGTCTGCTCCAAGAATGGAGTTAACAAGTAGTATTGTTGTAAGGCGAGTTTTTTTTAACTAGTTAAATTATGTGGTATAAGCATGAAGGTGATTAGATATATTAGAGTATAAATTCCATGCTCATTAAAAACTAAAACTTGCACTGTATCTTGGTTTCTATTTTGTTTTATATAATAATCAGCAATATAAAAAATAAGTACATACCTGCCTAATAAAATACATAAAGCAAAGCAGATACATGAGGAAATGTGAGATAACTCATAACATCCAAAATGCTTGGGAAGCCGGGCATGGTGGTACATGCCTGTAATCCCAGTAGCTTGGTAGGCTGAGACAGAAGGATCTTGAGTTCAAAGCCAGCAATGTTGAGGCACTAATCAACTCTTTGAGACCTTGTCTCTAAATACATTACAAAATATGGCTAGGATGTGGCTCAGTGGTTGAGTGCCCCTGAGTTCAATCTTCAGTACAAAAAAAAATAGCATGGGAATTAATTATTATTTTTTTTAATAAATGGTGATACCTGTAGGATAATAATATTTAAGAAAGTCTTATTTATATGTAATTATATATTGTATTTATATGCAGTATAATTACATTCCCCTTTCCATAAATTTTAAAAGATTGCTTTAAAAAATAATAATATTTATTTCTTAGTGGTTTTGAATTCTTATTTCCTTGCCAAATCCAGGTAGAATGTGTTTCTTAACAATGTCTAATTTTGACACACTTCTACAGAAAGAATGACAGTAAAATACATTTTGGTTAAACTATCTTTCCCTTGAGAACATTGACCATTGCTCCTGAGGAATGCTTTGCAAATTCTTCATATTCTGATATATCAAGCACCTTGTTTTTTCCTTTTTAAAATTTTTCTATGTTCTAAATTCTAGTATATCATATTATAGCTATTTTAGGTTAAACATTATTCTTGTCATGAATGTTTTCCCAGAATGGATAACAACTATGATTTCATCTTATGCTTGGAAAGTTCATAAAGTATTATTTTGAGCAGTAGAGCAGATACTTATTTGTCTGTACTTGCTATTGCAAAATTGCTCCAAGGATAGCTCCAGGGTGCTTTCTAAATTTGAAATGAGAAACCCAAACAGGAAAGTCAGCACATTTATCATACTTCTTTTTTTATGGACACACACACATACACACACACACACACACACACACACACACATATATATAGTCACACATATATGTATAATATGTACTTTGCTGCTTTCATTATTATCTATTGGTATAATATTGAACTGTAGACAACTACTGAATGAAATTTTAACTTAATTTTCCTTGAAATATTCATTCATAAATTCCACACACATATAACTTGCAGTAGCATCTTTGTACCCCTTATGCCTCATATTTTTCCCCCTGTTTCATTCAAGTTACAGATTTAATAAAAACTTGTTCAGGGAGATCAAATTATATTTTGTTGTTTATTATCAGTGCTTTTTACAACTGTGAAGTCAAAGTTTTGAGATGAAACTTGAGTCCCCACAGGTGCTGGCAGGTGAAATTGGAGTGGGATCTGTGTAAGGTTGCAGGCCTCTGCAGGCTGAGAAGTGTTGCAGCTCTGGATGCTGGGCCATGCCCTCCAGTGTTACAGCAGACCTCAGCAGCTCACCATCAATTTCTTCTTCTTTAAAGTTCTTGTCTTTGAATTTGAAGAATGATATCTATAGGCCACAATGAGTGAGTGCAACAGTAGGATTTATTAAAGAATAGGAATAGGAATTTTAACAATAGGGGCCCTGAGAGCAGGTTTTCTCTGCTGGAGTATGCTGGTCTAGGGGTTTATACAGCAATTGGGTCATTATGATTGGTCCATATTTATGCTAGTTAGGGTTTGAAAAGTAATAATGCCATAGTTTAGCCCCGAATCCCATTCGGGTTTGCCTTACTTCCATTTTCTCCCTGCTTCCTGAAGCCAGAGGTTGAAGTCCTTGAATAGCGCATGCTCAGTAGGGTGACTGGAGTGGCAGTGCTGCTGAGTGGAGTGCACTTCTGCAGCAGGGATCCCCATTGTGTGCAAGCTGGGCTACCTTAGGGAGATGGATAGGCTTGTGCAGACTCACCTCTTTGCTTGCCACCTGTGCTTCAACCCACCTGCCCCTACGCTGCTCTTCTGCTCCACATGCCGTTACTCATCAAGAACCAGTAGTCTGGCTGCAAGCCTTGGACACCAGGGAGCCATGTCCACTGTATTGTCTGGTTTTTACTAAGTTTTCCTAAAACGTGGTTGCTATAAACTGTAGACATCATTTATCTTTATGATATTTGTGAGTTGGGAATTCAAGCAGACTGCAGCAAGAGGAGTTGAGCATTGTTCTCTGCCTTCTGGTATTAAAGGCTTCGTTTAGAAGACAAAGCTGTTTTACTCACACATTTGTGCTTGAAGACAGTCTGCTGATTAACCTTGATGGGATTCTCAGACAAGTCATCCATGTGGACTTGGCTTCCTCACACCACAGAAAATGAATTCTCGTATCAAATGTCCTGAAGCCCTGAGAAGGCAAGGTGCCTCTACAACCTGGCCTTGAGAGTCATGCAGTGTCACTTCTATTGCATCTTTTAGTGAAGGCAGCCACAAAGGTCCACACAGGTTCAAAGGAAAGCAACTAAGGCCTTCTACTCAAGGGGCATTTCTAAGACAAGTGGGATAGAGCATTTATTGTTGTGAACATCTGTAGAAAGTACAATCCCTGATGGCAATACAGAGAAGACTGGATGTTCACTTCAACCCCCACACTAAAACAGAAACTGTCTGCCTCATGATTATTGGATAGTCCTGCTAATTATTCAAACGGGAATTAAAAAAAAAACAAGTTATAAGCCTTCTATCTGAATTCCTCAGAAGCAGTTGAGCAGAGATGATGATGCCATTCTAATATAATGTATTGTATCTAAATCAATCATGAAGGAATTCACAGACTTCCAGTGCTGTTAATGTTCCTATACAAAACTTTCTAGAGAATCTTGGAGAACACCTAATGTAGGGCCTTATTTATACACTGTATTGTGATTGTGCATATGAAGAAAAGCTGGCAGCTTTCATATCCAATTTGTGAGAAAGCAGTAATTGTTTACAGTTTATTATTTCTCTTCTTGTCTATACTTGTGTGTATGGAATGTATGTATGTGTTTGTAATGCATATGTAATGTATCACAGGAAAGATAATATATGGACATAAATGTGTGTATGCATATATGTATATGTACACACATATAACTCTATACAATATATTTTTTAATATATTTTTTATGTTGGACACAATGTCTTTTATTTATTTATTTTTATGTGTTGCTGAGGATTGAACCCAGTGCCTCACATGTGCTAGGCAAGCGCTCTACCATTGAGCCACAACCCCAGCCCCTACAATCTATTTTTAAATATACTGAAATTTTATATCATATTTAAAAGAAGACAACCATAATAGCAAGGGAATGCATTTTAGAGCATTAAAATTATTGAAGCTTGAGCTAAATGGCCTGAATGTATATCTATCAGAAATATTTGGAATGGGAGAGAATAGTAGTAGGAGGAATAAAACTTTGGTCATTACATGGGAATTTGGACTGTGATCTTTTAGTTTTATTATGAATATTAGTAAAAGCAAGCATTTAATTCTCTTCCTAAAAATGGGCATCGTATTAGTTTATAGGACTGCCATAACAAGGTACTACAGGCTGGGTGGCTTAAACAACATGAATTAATTATCTCACTCTTCTGGATCTAGAAGCTTGAGTTCCCAGTATAGGAAGAAATGGTTTTTCCTGATGTTTTTCTCTTTGGCCTGTATCTGGTTTCTCCCTGTTTCACATGGTCTTTCCCTGTGTGTCTGCGTCTTAATCTCTTCTCATATGGATATCAGTCAGAGTGAATTGGACCAACCTAGACCTTTGCTGAAGGTAAATCACCACTAAGACCCTATCTCAGGGGCTGGGGTTGTGGCTCAGTGGTAGAGTGCTCACCTAGCACATGTGAGGCACTGGGTATGATCCTTAGCACCACATAAAAATAAATAAAGGCATTGTGCCCATCTATAACTAAAAAGTATTTTTTAAAAAAGAAAAGACCCTCTCTTGAGCGAGGGTTTTAGCTCAGCAAAACCCTCGTTTAGCGTTTGGCATAGGATATGATATGCCTTAGCATTACATAAAAATAAATAAATAAAATAATATTTTAAAAAAATAAAGAACCTATCTCCAAGAAAATGTGAGAAGTGTGTTCAAAACATGCAGTTTCAAGGAACAAATTTTATTATAAACCTGACTGCTGCAGTCTGGCTGGGCACAATTCAGGAGCCACTTGTCAAAAGAAACTAACTTTATATTTAGAACCACACACGCCAAACAAAACAACTCCTCAGGAAAAAACCCTCAGAGCCCAACTGCCACCACCGGCTTCCCACAAGCCACTCCCTCAACCACCAGCCTCTCCACCTCCCACAATCCTCCTGCTCTTGAGGCCGATTGGCTGGGTCACATGGGCGGAGCCAAAAAAGTCCCCCAATGAGCAGCTCCGTGGCTTGAAAGGGCAGGGAAACAGCCCAATGAGCATCACCGCAGAGGAGCCAATCAGCTAGATGTTGCTGGGGCCACTGTGAAAGGTGAAAGTAAACAACAGATCTGTTAACCTCCTTTTTTGTTCACATTTTAAAACAATCCTCAACAGCTGTTTACCCAATTTAAATTAAACCATTTAAATCATGTGAAATAAAAAAAAAATTTGGATCCATTTTTTCATGAGTGCTCATCATATATGGTATGTGGATATACGTACATTCAAACATATAACACAAAACACATGTGTGCACACATAATATAATACATACAACACATAACATAATAGTAAAGGCCTTATAACTTTTTACAGGTGAAATCTCCATTGCAATGTTTAAAAACTCTATAGTCAAAAAATAGAACAGATCAGCAAAACATTACCTAGGTCTGTATGAGCTCAAAAAACAAAATAGAACTTCATGATATAGGAAAGGGCAATAATAAAATAGATATTGAAAAAAGCATCCTGGTTCTGTCGCAGATGTAAGAATAGCCAAACTGAAGTTCTGGATATCAGCTGTTATGGATTTGAGTCAAATCATCTTCTTTTTGGTCTGTAGAAATCGCTTTAGTTAATCTCTCTGGAATCCAGATCGGCTGCTGTTCTCCCTGTGGAAACACATAAACAGACTCCTGACTCCAGGCAATCACTGGGTCAGGACCTTAGTTAATCTCTCTGGAATCCAAATCGGCTGCTGTTCTCCCTGTGGAAACACACAAACAGACCCCCGACTCCAGACAATTACTGGGTCAGGACCTTTCCATTGTCCTGTTAGAATATCCTTCCAAAGTACCTTAGGCTTATGTACATTTTTTGGACACATATGCCTTTCTGCAGCACTAAGCCCTGATGAATCCAAATTTTAAAAGTTTAGAGTAAAAAGGGTTATTTTAAGTTTTTCTTTGGGGAATATATACCCCTTCCCAATTCCTTCTTTTTGCTTTAATAAGTACATTTTAATAGTTTGATGAGCTCTTTCAACTATGCCTTGTCCCTGTGGATTGTATGGGATTCCTGTTATATGAGTAATGCCGAATGATGAGCAAAATTGTTTAAAAGAGGTAGAAGTATAACCAGGGGCATTATCTGTTTTTAACTGTTTTGGAACACCCACAGTGGCAAAATTTTGTAAGCAATGAGCTATAACATCTTTAGTTTTTTCTTCAGCATGAAGGGAGCCCATCAAAAATCCAGAAGAAGTATCAACTGTAACATGCAAATATTTCAATTTTCCAAATTCTGGCAAGTGTGTGACGTCCATCTGCCAAATATGGTTAGATATCTGCCAGCTGATGCCTGACAACTATCCAAACATGTATCAAAGTATGAAAGGTTATTCTTGGTATGCAGCAATGAAAGTCCCAGAATTGGGGTCTTAATGGATAAGCCTCCTTAAATTTAATGTTGCCTTTTACTTTGTATAGTTTTTGTCCCAGTTTCTAAGATATAATTAATTTCCTGTCCATGTTTTCCCTAAGAAGTTTTAACTTTAGGTTATTAACAATTTCAGTGTAATTCCTTCATATCTTGTTAAAAATTCTCAAGATTGTATTATCCTTCAAGAATATATTTGTGAAAGTATTTTTAAACTTTAATTGTTTTTAATTTTTTTTAAAGAGAGAGAGAGAGAGAAATTTTTTTAATATTTATTTTTTAGTTTTTAAGGCAGACACATCTATGTTTGTATGTGGTGCTGAGGCTCGAACCCGGGCTACATGCATGCCAGGCGAGCGCGATACCACTTGAGCCACATCCCCAGCCCAAACTTTAAATTTTTGTCTCACTAATTTTAAGGTCTTCACTTCCTTCTTTTGCAAGTTTTTAATCCATCTGTACTTTAACTCTATTTTTTTGTTTTTGTAAAATACTGAGAATTCAGTTTCTTTATAACAAAAGAAATAAGTAGAGACTGTGACTTTGTTTGACATAGAAGTGTTCAAAGAATACTCTGCACTTACCTCTTCCTTCTCTTTATATCAGTGCTGCTTCCAGCAATAGTCTGTCTTGTATTTTCAAAGTGCTGACAGTGATCTCGCCTGGTCATGTTCCTGTAATTCTGCATTGCCCAGGCTATTTGTACAAAACATGAAGTTGATCATGTCGCTTCTTTGTTGAATGGTTGATAATGATTCCTAATAACTTCAGGATTAAATACCTATGTTTTAAAGTTGCTAAGAAGGCCCCAGAGGTATTGGCAATCACCTCTGTCTCCAGTGTATTCTTCTTCAACTTCATGTGTCTTGCCTTTGTTCCAACCACATTGAATTTGTACTTCTCAGAATATGCTACATTTTTTTCATGTTTTAGTATTTTTGACCACATTCTTTCCTATGCTTGGCCAGTGTCTTTATTCTCCCTAATGTCTCACTTCATTTTTTATCAATCCCACTCATTTTACTTGTGTTATTGAAGGACTGCTGTGTGCCTGACACTGTGCTTATCAGACAGGAAGGAACAAGACAGCAGCAGTCCTGCGGTTCTCCTCCTATTGTTACTTTTTGCATGTTACCCTTCACTGCTCCTTAATTTACTTCATTTTGTCTTTTATCTTCATCAGTGTAGTATTACATTGCTAGGTTATGGCATGATTTAATGAATGCTGCAATGGGATGACTAGGTATGCCTGTTTTTGCTCAGTGTTATTTACAGTCATGATATAATGACTTGTATCTTACCTGCTTATTTTTTAATTTTTCTTTGAATTCTGAAATAATATTTCATCAAGATCCTCTGTGTAAGCACAGAATTAAGGACAGTAATTCAAAGGAACTATTTAGAAGTTTGCCAGGACTAGTATTTAACAACAAAATGTCATTGTTGATTGGTGAATTTATCAACCAGAGAAATAAAACCAGTAGGAAATATAAGAGGGCATTATTTTTTTTAAAAAAAAATTCACATTTGTGGGATATTTGTGTTCATCAGGAGTCCTCAACTTTGCTTTTAATCCCTTTCAACTGATTGACTCGGGCCCACCTAGATTATCTAGAATGATCTCCCTTATCTAAAATAACTGATTATGAACTCCAGTCATATATAGTAAACACCTCCACAGGAACATCTAGATTAATGTTTAAATATCTGGAGTCTGTAGCCTAGCTGAGTTAGTATATCAAAACCCATCAAAAACAATTATAAACAGTATTTGCTAGCACTTAAAAAGCTCTTTTTTCCCTGACATGATGGTAAGCACTTTACATGCATTAACTCATTTAATCATCACAATAATCTAATTTGAAGATATTATTCATATTGTACTGATGGGAAAACTACAAAGAAATATAAATTTGATTTGAGAGTCTATTCCAATAGAAGATGGTTCAAATGCAAAATTTGTCCCTGGATATTTGTACTAAACATAATTAGTTAACAGGAAATTGTTCTGATATATGCACTAAAAGGGAATTGAAAACATTTTCAAATTGAGAATGCCACATACATTCAGGCAAATATAAATCTAACATATCATGATGAATTCATCTTATGGTCTTGCACATTGCTTTATATTTGTTTCAATAGAGCTTGATTATTTATTATGCATACAAAGAAGCACCCTGACACAGAGGTTTGTATCATTACTGTTAAGCATATTGGAAAGCAAGGAGAGAATGAATGTTATTGTATGTTCTCCATGAATCACAGTGATGGTAGAACCAGGCTGAAATATACATCATGAAGTAGACAGTTTAAGCAGAAGAGTTACTAACAGTTTCCAAATGACCACTGGGTGGTGATGGGTACAATCTGTAATACAAAAATATCATATTTTGTCTGTAGGAATTTGATCTTCAGTCCAGGGACAAATTATTCTGTTAAAGAGTAAATTGAAGAATGTAATCCCCAAGGGAAAATTTTTCCATTGATTCAAAAGGTCTGTGTTCCACAAAATCATATATATATTTGTATTGATTAATGGCCTTAAGTACATAGAATAATGCTAGGTAAGAAAAACAATAGCAACCAATTAAAAATAAGTTTGAAGATATGTGTTTACCCATATGGAATACCTTTATTTTCTATTGTTAAATATATTGTTTTATCCTGGCACTTGCCATTCATTCTCTAGGGGAAAAATAGAAAAATAGTTGTAAGTCATTTTGAAGGAAGAACTTGGAACCCCCAGAATTTGAACTGTGAAGGAAAGCTATATTATGTTCTGACACAGTTTTCCAAGGATAAAGAAATCAGATATAAAAATATTTCTGAGTGGAAATAATTGAAAGGATAACTATTTAATTTACCCTATTCTTTCAGACTTCCTGATATATTTAAATGAAATTCAGTAGGAGGTATGCTCAATGGGTTGGGGACCATAGGCAAACTGACTAACTCCAGCTTTGCTACTCCCAAGGTCTGTGGAGTAGAAACATAACAGGGAATAAAAGCACTATGTCTTGGAATTTTTCTGAAGTAAAAACAATACAGTTATTTCACATAGTTAAAATGTGAAGTAACTAACATGCATAGTTAGTACACAAGATTGTGTTCATCATGAAATATTACTTCAGTATTTGTGAAATGAGTTATCCTTTTGTAGGTTATGTTTTTCAAATATGTCTTAAATACATGGTTCTTGGATATTGGAAAAGGAACATGGAAAATGAACACTATCATGTCAATTTGTTTTGTTTTGTTTTAAGGCTACAATTGCTCATTTGTAGTAGTCTATACTAGTGCATTGACTTGCTTACTAAATGTAAATAAATCTAACAACCTGTAAAAATGTATCTAATATAAACTACGTATGAGTTAACTGTACTCTAGGCACCTTCAGTAATTTGAGTGTTTTTATTTTGCATGAAAAAGATAAATGCTTCTTCTAATAAATCTTTGGAATTTTTGCTAAATTTATTAAAATATAAAATACATCGAGTACATGGTTTTTTAGTGCTTTAAAATTGAATTAGATAAAAATTAGAAAAAAAAATAAGAGAATTCCAGTAATTAAATGAAATAGGGGTACTGTAGCAAACTGGAAAGAAAGAGTAAAATATTGATGCTTAGGTTTTGCATCTCTGTTTTTTTATGAATCTTGAAAGAAACATTTTGTAGAGTACAACAATAGTAGAGAGTCATTTCTTGTAATAGCATATTCTTTGTGGTATAATAAAAGATTATATGAGACTACTCAGTCAAAAATGCAGAAGTGATTTCTACTCTTCTATGATTTGCAGATTTCTGACAAAGGAGTGTTCCCTTGAAGGTCTGATCATTTTAGGTGTTCATATATTTATAGTTACCTAGAAATAAATGAGACTAGTACTTAGAACCTAATCTTAGAATAAGTAATTTTTGTGACTATCAAACGTTTTTTTCTTGTTTTTAACCCCTTATTTTATAATCTTATAATTAAATGCAATTTCAGGACTAAATCATTTTTCCTTTTCTTTTAAATATTGGTTCTATTTCTATTAGCACAATTCAGTGAGATTGACTGCTTTTTGAAAGTTGTCAACTATTTTTATGTACAATATTACTAAGACATTTTGGCAATCAAACCTACCCTAGAAAAATTAACAAGAAGAACCAAGGTAATTGTCACACTAAAGACTCAATATTTGCACATACATTTTTGAGAGAAAAAATAAATCTATTGAAAATATCAGAAATATAATTCAAAATTTTCTTGATTTTCTCTAAGTACAAAATATAAGGCATATATTACATGCTTCAGGAGGTGATTTTTTTGTTTGTTCATTTGTTTTTGTTTGTTTTTCCTTTTTTTTTTTTTTTTTTTTGGCATCTTGCTCACCCTTTCCTCTGTCACACAAAACCTTTCACATAGAGAAAGCATAGGCTGAATATCACATAATATTTCTGTTAATCTCAATCAATTATAAGTAAAAATAAATTATACACCTAATTTTTAAAGTATACATATGTGTGTTTTATATAATAACTACTATTTCATAAATTGTATTTAATGATAATTATGGAAGAACAATATGTTGGAACATAATAATGATTTTTTTTGTCCTTATTAACTGATAGCTGTTGATATTCGACTTCCTGTGTGGTGCAGTTTCTGTATATCTGAATGAGTCCTTCATACAATGTTCTAACTACTGACTCCATTCTTTACAAAAGGGCCCCAAATGTCTTGAAAGACATGTATTTTAATTTTTAGTCAGCCTTCTTGAGATATTCCCTAGTAAGGAGCCTCTGATGGAATTTTGTGCACTTCATGCAATACATTTACAACCTAAATTCTTTTCACAGAAGAGCAAATTTAGCATATAAATTTGTAGGTTGGTGCCTCTAATGGTTATTTGCATTTCTGGTTGGAAGTAATGATGAAAAATGTATCGATTTTTCAACCCTTGGATGCTGCAAATCTACTTGAATATGCAATGCCTTGACACTGGCTCCTGTTTTATATGTTACATTATGTAATAATTCCTGCTGTTCCATAAATTTACATTTTTAAAATTTAGAAGTAAATGAAACTTTCTATACACTAATAGAACTAGCTTTATAAGTACAATTGAATAATGAAGTAATTAAAATTGGGAAGTTTTTGTTTCATTTTATTCTCTGTTTTATTTCCTAAAGGCTGTTTTTTGATGGCATTAGTTTCAATCTGAATAATAAGCCATTTGCATTTGATGTAATTTTAAAAGTACAGAAGTCATCCTCACTTCAAGGAAGAGTTCGTACAATTTTGGCTGTGCCTAAACATGCCAGTATGCTTTAGTCACTTAGTGAAAAGTTAAAAGTCCCTGTTAGTACGCAAATTCATTAATTTAAAGGTAATTAAGAAAATAATATCTTCACATTAACAGTTTTAGAGTAACCAACTACATTAGTCCCTTAAAATACCTCTGAATAAGTTTCTTTTTGGGGGGCGGGGTGGAGGGTACCAGTGATGGAACTCAGGGGTACTCAACCACTGAGCCACATACCAAGCACTATTTTTCATTTTATTTAGAAACAGGATCTCATTGAGTTGCTTAAGGCCTCGATTTTGCTGAGGCTGGCTATGAACTCATGATCCTCCTCCCTCAGCCTTCTAGGCCACTGGGATTACAGGCATGGGCCACTATAACCAGCAAAGTATTGGTTTTTGTGAGGAGGGAGGCATTCAGAAAATGAAATGAAATTTAACCTCTTATCAAAAAATAGTTTTCCTGAAGGAATTCAAGAAAGTTCACTATTTTGAGGTCAATGTCAGTGTTTCACACATCTGTTTACTTCATTTGTTTTAATGACTGACTATATCTTAACACGTTATATTATTCCTGTTTTTATAAATCAGGAAAGACCAAATATGATCAAACCTTCTATTGGCCACTCAGAAATCTACAAACTTTTTATGACACCATAGAACTCATTTGTAAGTATAAGAATAGTCATATATCTTACATGACAAAGAATAAGCTTTCATGTGAAATTACTCCCCACTAGTGCTGTATTCTCCAAAATGTTTCTTTCAAGATACATAGTAAACAGGGATGCACAACCTAACCATCAATGTTTTACTTCTTTTTTCCAATTTGCTATAACAAACCATTTATTTAATTGGTATATTTCTTTTATTTTTGCTTTTTATGATTTATAAAGTAAATCATGAAGAAAAAAACATTTTATATTTAAATAAATTTGTCACAAATGGAAATTTTGAAAATAATAAAGAAGAAAGTAAAATCTTATGTTGGTCAATAATCAAAACTTATACTAATTTTGATAAATTTACATTTAGTAACAAAATCTTATTGATATTTTAGCATTTATTAGAAAACTATTTATTTTTCTGTCTTATGTAGTAATTATATGGCCATTAATTTTCTAATTATTTTTGAACTTTTTTCCAAAAATTCTCTGTCTTTAAATATTTAATGTAATATGACTTCAAAGATAATATTAGTTATTTTATATGGCATTCAATTTAAAACGTAAATA